>NC_089801.1:59576939-60904439 GCF_029633855.1 Hoplias malabaricus | reverse complement strand
CTGAACAGAGCAGACAAAAGGAAAGGGGGAAAGGTGAGTAGGAGAAAGACAAAATACAACGTTCAAAAATTCAGTTTATATATTTTATGAAATTTGTCTAAATGGAATATCCATTAAATGAATTGACACCAAGCACAACAGCACACAGCAAACATTAAAAAGATATCTACATTAAAAGATATCTACTGTACCTTTGTTAATCTTTGAAATCTCGATAAGGTCAATTTCCATCTGAGCATTGTTTACACTGAGTGGAGGAATTGCTGTCAAGGAGGTGTATGGTCCCACTACAAATACTTGAATATCTAAGAAAAAACAAATTCTTATTCTATAAACCATATTTTAGACCATGTTTGAACAAGATGCAATTAAAAATAAACCCACCCAACCACCCAAGAGAGTATGCCACAATGGGGTGAAGAGTTATTTTACATAAATACATTGTTATTTTTTACCTAAAGCACTTGTGGAGATGTTAACTGAGTAATTCGTTGCTGTGGGCTTCACCAGCGTAGACACCAAAGTCTCAATCATGTTCAGAAAATCATTCACAGAGGACAAAAGTATTTTTCCAAGTTTCTGAACTTCATTTGTAAGTGCCTTTTCTACAATCTGAACAACAAACAGATCTCAGCAAATTATATTTCAGATGGAAAACAAATACACACACATACATATTATGGAACCAAAGAAGAGTTGGTCCTTCCACAAATGATGATGTCACCCATAGGCATGCGAAGGTTCAGTATCTCAAAAAAAGAGCTGAGCCTCAAATACATGTCAAATAAAACTCAAATATAATAATTACAATAATAATAATAATTATATATATATATATATATATAATTAGTTATTTTCTTGAATTGGTTTATTGAAGTACTTACACTTGGTGGGAGAACAGGACTTGTGCTGTTCATAAGTTGTTTAAACAGCTCTTCTTCACATTCTGCTGTAAAATTCACCTAAACTCATTTTTATACATAGATATGTTTAATAAAAATGACTGTATATGAGTCAGAAATGGAAAGAATAAATATTATGAGATTACATTAAGAACAGATATTCACAAACCTGGCATGATGGAGACAGTGTAATGTTCTGATCTGAATGAAAATAATCGGTTTCTTAAAGTCATATGATTTGCAGGAAACTTTTTTTTTGCAACCTGTATCTCATGGTAATAAATGAAGTTAAATTAAACTGCACAAAACTATGGTTATCATTGCTGCCAAGATTAATAATTCCTGGATGGTTTGTCTTAAAACCTCATGACAAAAATAAAAATGTTAATATGTATTTAAGAAATAAAAATGTTTTCTGTTACCCATATATTACATTTTATACTCACATATAATTATGTCTAGTATGTGCATCTGTATATATTGCAATATTAAATAACCCTGGTTCCTGTGTTATCTCACCACTACACTGAATTAGATGATTGAACACAAAGCTAGAAATAGTAATAAGAGCAAGTAACAAATGTCAATTATGTAAATTTAATAAATAAATAAATAAATAAAATGTCCTTGAACACCTTATACTTTATAAAGGATCAAAGGCTTTTGAATCACAACTTTATATACACTATCCTGGGATCAAAAATTTGATTTTGAAACATCAATAGAAAATATTCCTCTCAAATAACTGGTGTTCTAGAAATCTGTAATATATCTACAGTATAAATGTCCTTATGGAAACTTACATGGTGCTGTGGTTGCTGTAGTGCTGATGGATGTGGGTGCAGTGGTCGCTGTAGTGCTGGTGGATGTGGGTGCAGTGGTCGCTGTAGTGCTGACGGATGTGGGTGCAGTGGTCGCTGTAGTGCTGACGGATGTGGGTGCAGTGGTCGCTGTAGTGCTGACGGATGTGGGTGCAGTGGTCGCTGTAGTGCTGACGGATGTGGGTGCAGTGGTCGCTGTAGTGCTGACGGATGTGGGTGCAGTGGTCGCTGTAGTGCTGACGGATGTGGGTGCAGTGGTCGCTGTAGTGCTGACGGATGTGGGTGCAGTGGTCGCTGTAGTGCTGACGGATGTGGGTGCAGTGGTCGCTGTAGTGCTGACGGATGTGGGTGCAGTGGTCGCTGTAGTGCTGACGGATGTGGGTGCAGTGGTCGCTGTAGTGCTGACGGATGTGGGTGCAGTGGTCGCTGTAGTGCTGACGGATGTGGGTGCAGTGGTCGCTGTAGTGCTGACGGATGTGGGTGCAGTGGTCGCTGTAGTGCTGACGGATGTGGGTGCAGTGGTCGCTGTAGTGCTGACGGATGTGGGTGCAGTGGTCGCTGTAGTGCTGACGGATGTGGGTGCAGTGGTCGCTGTAGTGCTGACGGATGTGGGTGCAGTGGTCGCTGTAGTGCTGACGGATGTGGGTGCAGTGGTCGCTGTAGTGCTGACGGATGTGGGTGCAGTGGTCGCTGTAGTGCTGGTGGATGTGGGTGCAGTGGTCGCTGTAGTGCTGGTGGATGTGGGTGCAGTGGTCGCTGTAGTGCTGGTGGATGTGGGTGCAGTGGTCGCTGTAGTGCTGGTGGATGTGGGTGCAGTGGTCGCTGTAGTGCTGGTGGATGTGGGTGCAGTGGTCGCTGTAGTGCTGGTGGATGTGGGTGCAGTGGTCGCTGTAGTGCTGGTGGATGTGGGTGCAGTGGTCGCTGTAGTGCTGGTGGATGTGGGTGCAGTGGTCGCTGTAGTGCTGGTGGATGTGGGTGCAGTGGTCGCTGTAGTGCTGGTGGATGTGGGTGCAGTGGTCGCAGTAGTGCTGGTGGATGTGGGTGCAGTGGTCGCAGTAGTGCTGGTGGATGTGGGTGAAGCAGAGGCTGAAGTGATGATACTCAGGCCTGAAAGAAGGGCAAAAAACACCCATGAGATCACCCATGCAGGGTGTGACTAGACATGATTGGAACAAAATTCCAATCTTTTAAATCTTGTTGAAATACTGGTTAAAATGTCCTTCTGGAAACCCACCTGAAGTTGAGGTCATTTCAGTGCTAATGGCTGCTGCTGATGTTGTAGTGCTCACACCTTACACAAAGATAATTATAATTCTAAATTAAAATATTAATATTTCATGTAAGTGCACTCTTCTAAAATTTTACTACAGTGTACTATATTCGTAAATTAATTAAAATAATTCACAGCACTATGAAAAGCCACATTTCTTAAATTCAAAGCAGATTTCTTTCTTAAAATCTTCACTGAATCAATGGAAATGGAAAATGGATCTATAACAAACCTGGAGTCATTTTCAGTTCAGTGTTACTGGATGGTGATGAAGAAGAAGTTGATGTGGATCTCACACCTGAAAGAAGTAGAGAAAAATAATGTATCATGGCAGGAACTCAGAGTGTGAGTGTAACTCTATATAGGAGTAAACAGATGTAGCTTGTTTTAATCAGTATTTCAGTGGGCAGGGACAGGACTTGAGTATGAGGAAAGGCTGGAACATATTATTTAATTCTGTGATCTTTAAGTTATCTAAAGGTTATAGTGTCTTTCTGGAAATCTACTTGGGATCATGGGAGGTTCAGAGCTAATGTCCATAGTTGATGTAGGCTTTGAAGTGGTGGTGATCACATCTGAAACAAGGTCAGAAAAAAAGTAATTCATCACAGTGCAGGAGTTAGCTGGCCTGTATTAGTGTTAGCATGCCATAAGACCTTTTCTATGTGTTTGTGGAGGGTAATTGGATCACCCACAAAGAAATGATCTGACAACTGCAGAAGAGTTTGAGTAACTGCAAACCAGATAGTGTTTAGTGTTTTCTCCAAGCCATTTGATTAAAACCTATTTTTGGATGGCATTAATTATTAACGGGGAGCTGGGGTAACGTGTGTATGTGTGTGTGTGTGCATTTTTAAGCATGGGAGATGCTTTATATGAATTAAAATGTTGATGATATGATGATGATGATGATGGTGATAGTGATGAAGTAGATGCTGTAACTATAGTAAGTGACTAAATACTCTGAAACTCAACGAGGATGATTTAATCTCCAAGCTACAATATCCTTCTGGATACCTACTTGGAATGGTGGTCAGTTCAGTGCTAATGCCCTTTGTTGAAGAAGAGGCTGAAATGGTGGTGTTCGCACCTGAAAAATGAATAAAATCTTTATCAAATAATGTGCATAAACATTGAACTGCTCTAGATAACAGATTTATTTTCACATGAGGTTTGTGAAACTTAAGAGCTCCCTTTTGTGACATACTTGATGTAGTGGTCAGTTCAGTGCTCATAGCTGCTGATGTTGTCGTAGTGACTGAACTGGTGGTGCTCATATCTTAAGAGAAAACAAAAATCAAATGAAAATATGTACAACTTTATAATCTAATGCACTGTCCACATATGGACAGTTGCAATTTTATTTGTTTTCCTTATAAAACGAAATTGTCAGTTTAAAACTACATTGCTCAAATATTCCTTGTCTTTTCGTACTGGGATCTTTTTTCAGATATGAGCGCATCACAGTGGATCGCTTACATAGACAAACTGGCAGCTGGCAGCATCCAAACTTCCATTGTGTGCTCTAATTACAGAAATGAACAGCGATCTTCTCTAAAAATTGTTCTGTAAACTGTGAAAGTTAACAGTCCAGGGGTGCACTCCAACCATAATAAATGTATTCTGATGAAGCTTATGTTCTCAACCCTTATGTCTATAATGAACACATTTATATTAAACTGGAAAATGTACAATTCAGTGTCAATTCTAAGTAAATAAGTACTATTTTTCCGCTTTGCCTACTGCTCAAAAATAAAGTATACAATAAATTTTACTATGACTGGAGGTGGTCAGAGTGATGTTGCTCACATCTGTAAAGAAGTCAAAAATCAAACAGAGCAAAACAAAACATAATGAATCGTATTGAATGTTAACAGTTCTACAGTTACTAAAATGGAAAATAATCCACAGTGTCAGAGTGTCCACTGTCAATGTTCATGATCAAATATCTGTTTTTGTTTTTTCCTAAACACTGGTTTATTTCTTCACCTAATTTCTGGGCACCACTGTGTTAGATATTAACCCTGTGTTACTGAATTAGCAGCTCAATCTGCTTAACTGGTACAGAGTAGTAGATGACTTTTCCAGACAGGGACAGTTGATGTTGGAATTTTTAATTTCTAGTGAATGGAAGGGAAGGGAACGAAATACGGAAGGATATGATTAAACACTGGTTAATATCACTGGAAAACCAGTTCACTTTATCTTACACATACAGTACCTGCACAGTAAGCAGCAGGGCAGATGTTTGGGTTCACAAACTCATAGACGTAATAGTTTCCTGGACATGCTTTGACTCGAATTGGTGTGAATGTGTAATAACAGCAGTTATTTTCATACGCCCCACAGACAACACGTGTGACTATTCCATCCGCGATCTGAGGGTGAGGGCCATTCAGCCACAGAGTGATATTAGTGCCACATCTGTATTCATTAACACTGGTCTCTGGCATACGGACACTCATCCCGTAATACAGCAGCCGGTACCAGCCATTCCCAAACTGGTTGTCACAGTTGGATCCTCCATTTGCATTAGTAGCTCTCCAGGATTGATCCAGAGAAGTGTAGTTGTTGCAGGGTTCATAAGTGGGTAGACTGGAGGATACTTTCATAAAGACAGAGGGAAAACTTTCAATATATAATTTACACTGATAATGTACTGTTTGTGAGTTCTGAAGGGTCCAGTTGGATACTTACTTTGAGATGTGGTCAGTCCAGTGCTAACAGTAGATGATGAAGCAGAAGCTGAAGTGTTGTTGCTCACATCTGAAAGAGGAATATAAAACAAAGATAGGTGAGATCATGGGTGCTGGCAAGGCTGGAGGAACATGAGGGGAACAACACAACAAACAGCAAATGGCTGAAGAAATCTAGGAACATAGAGCACAGGACAGGGACAGGACCTGAGTATGAGGAAAGGCCGGAATATATTTAAATATATTCTTTAATGCTGTGATCCGTAAGTTATCTAAAGGTTGCAGTATCCTTCTGGAAACCTACTTGGGATCATGGGAGGTTCAGAGCTAATGTCGATAGTTGAAGTAGACTTTGAAGTGGATGTGATCACATCTGAAAAAAGGTCAGAGAAAAAGTAATTCATCACAGTGCTGGAGTTAGCTGGGCTGTATTAGTGAAGTTAGCATGTAGTAAGGCTTGAACTAATTAACTGTGTTTGTGGAGATTATCTGGATCAGCCACAAGAAACGATCTGACAACTGCAGGAGAGTTTGAGTAACTGTAAACCAGATAGTGTTTATTGTCTCTCCATGCCAGTTGATTAAAACCCATTTTTGGATGGCAATATTTATTAATAGGGAGCTGGGGTAATGTGTGTGTGTGTGTGTGTGTGTGTGTGTGTGTGTACATTTTTAAGCATGGAAATGCTCTATATGAATTATAGTGACAATGATGATGATGATGATGATTATAATGGTGATGAAGCACCTGCCATAACTATACTAAGTGATTAACTACACTGAAATTCAACAGGGCTGATTAAATCTCTAAGTAAAAATGTCCCCCTGGAATCCTACTTGGAATGGTGGTCAGTTCAGTGCTAATGGCCGCTGTTGAAGAAGGGGCTAAAGTGGTGGTGTTCACACCTGAAAGAAGAATCAAATCTTTATCAAAACACATTCAAACATCTGGAAGTGCTGTAGATAATACACATTTGATTTTTGACTCACTTGCTGTAGTGGTCAGTTCAATGCTAATTTCTGCTGATGTTGTGGTAGTGACCGAACTGGTGGTGAACAAATCTGAGGAAATTAAATAATGATGAGAAAGATTTTATAATCTAATGCACTGTCCACATATGGACAGTTTGAATTGCTTTGTTTTCCTTCTAAAATGAAATTGTCAGTTAAAAACTACATTGCTCAAATGATCCTTGTCTTTTCATAGTGGGATCTTTTATCAAACATGTGCACATCACAGTCGACTGCTTACGCCAACAAACTGGCAGCTGAAATGCACTATATGAATTAAAATGTTAATCATGTGATGATTATGGCGATGATGATGGTGGTGGTGATGAAGTAACAGCAGTAAAGTATTGTAAGTTAATAACTACTCTGAATCTCAACAGGTCTGATTAAATCTCCAAGTTACAATGTCCTTATGGAAACCTACTTGGAGTGGTGGTCAGTTCAGTGCTAATGCCCTTTGTTGAAGAAGAGGCTGAAGTGGTGGTGTTCGCACCTGAAAAAAAAAATCAAATCTTTATCAAATAATGGGCATTAACCTTGAAGTGCTCAAATATTCCTTGTCTTTTCATACTGGAATATTTTTTCAGATATGAGCGCATCACAGTGGACCACATACAAAGACAAACTGGAAGCTGGCAGCATCCAAACCGCATAGTCATATCTTAAGAGAAAACAAAATCAAATGAAAATGTGTACAACTTTATAATCTAATGCATTGTCCACATATGGACAGTTGCAATTTATTTGTTTTCCTTCTAAAATGAAATTGTCAGTTAAAAACTACATTGCTCAAATAATCCTTATCTTTTCATAGTGGGATCTTTTGGGATCTTCTTCCTTCCAAAATGAAATTGTCAGTTAAAATCTACGTTGCTCAAATGATCCTTGTCTTTTCATACTGGGATATTATTTCAGATATGAGCACATCACAGTGGACCGCTTACATAGACAAACTGGCAGCTGACAGCATCCAAACCGCATTGGTTCATGCTCAATTAGTCTTATTCCAGTGTGTGCTCTAATTACAGGAATGAACAGTTATCTTCTCTAAAGAATTGTTCTGTAAACTGTGAAAGTTAACAGTCCAGGGGAGCACTCTGACCATAATAAATTCATTCGATTGAAACTCATTTTCTCCACCCTCATGACTATAGCAAACACATTAATATTGAACTGGAAAATCTATGATTCAGTGTCAATTCTATGTAAGTAAACACTATTTTTCCTTTTTGCTTACTGTTCATAAATAAAGTATATAATAAATCTTACTTGGCGTGGAAGTCAGCTCAGTGCTAGTGGCTGCTGATGAAGTAGTGACAAAAATGGTGTTGCTCACATCTAAAAAGAAGGCACAAATCAAAGCAGAACGTAGCAAAAGGAAGCAAAATCATTTTATATTTGAAAGTTTAAAATTATACAGTTACTACAATGGAATGTAATTCAGAGTGTCTACTGTCATTGGTCATGATAAAATCCCTGCTTTATTTTGTACACAGGTTGTGTGTGTGTGTTTGTGTGTGCTTAAGCCCAGGAAATGCACTATATGAATTAAAGTGTTAATGATTTGGTGAGCCCTGTGAAGGACTGGCGCCCTCTCCAATGTGTAAACCCGCCTTACGCCCAATGATTCCAGGTAGGCTCTGGACCCACCGCTACCCTGAACTGAATAAGCGGTTACAGGTTATGAATGAATGAATGATGTGATGATTATGGTGATGATGATGGTGAAGGTGGTGATGAAGTACCAGCTGTAATGTATTGTAAATGATTAAGTACTCTGAATCTCGACAGGTCTGGTTTAATCTCCAAGTTACAATGTCCTTCTGGGAACCTACTTGTAGTGGGGGTCAGTTCAGTGGTAATGCCCGTTGTTGAAGAAGTGGCTGAAGCGTTAGTGTTCACACCTGGAAAAAAAATCATATCTTTATCAAATTATGTGCATGTGTTTTCAAGGGCTGTAGATAATAGATTTACTTTCACATGAGGTTTGTCAAAGTTAAGAGCTCCCTTTTGTGACATACTTAGTTTAGTGGTCAGTTCAGTGCTAATTTCTGCTGATGTTGTGGTAGTGACCGAACTGGTGGTGCTCATATCTTAAGAGAAAACAAAAATCAAATGAAAATGTGTACAAATTTATAATCTAATGCACTGTCCACATATGGACAGTTTGAATTGCTTTGTTTTCCTTCTAAAATGAAATTGTCAGTTAAAAACTACATTGCTCAAATGATCCTTGTCTTTTCATAGTGGGATCTTTTATCAAACATGTGCACATCACAGTCGACTGCTTACGCCAACAAACTGGCAGCTGAAATGCACTATATGAATTAAAGTGTTAATCATGTGATGATTATGGCGATGATGGTCATGATGGTGATGAAGTACCAGCTGTAAAGTATTGTAAGTTATTAACTACTCTGAATCTCAACAGGTCTGATTAAATCTCCAAGTTACAATGTCCTTATGGAAACCTACTTGGAGTGATGGTCAGTTCAGTGCTAATGCCCTTTGTTGAAGAAGAGGCTGAAGTGGTGGTGTTCGCACCTGAAAAAAAAAATCAAATCTTTATCAAATAATGGACATTAACCTTGAAGTGCTGTAGATAACAGCTATAATTTCACATGAGGTTTGTGAAAGTTAAGAGCTCCCTTTTGTGACATGTGCTCCCTTTTGTGTAGTGGTCAGTTCAGTGCTCATATCTGCTGATGTTGTTGTAGTGACCGAACTGGTGGTGCTCATATCTTAAGAGAAAACAAAAATCAAATAAAAATGTGTACAACTTTATAATCTAAAGCACTGTCCACATATGGACAGTTGCAATTTATTTGTTTTCCTTCTAAAATGAAATTGTCAGTTAAAAAGTACATTGCTCAAATATTCCTTGTCCAGGCCCGTAAAACCCCCTCCAAAGACCCTTTTTATGACTTAAGGACCCCCAGGGTCAAGGAAAGAATGCAGAGAGACACAGAGACTCAATCTTGATTGAAACCCACAATGCCCTCTTTAAAGGACACCTTTTTAAAGACTGTTAACTCTAAAAGACTCAAACATCCCAAAGTTCTTACATGGAAAACAAGTTGTATATGGGCACAACTGTTTGAAATTAATCCCGTTTTGACAATCAAAATAGGTGGAATTAATTTACATGTGTTTAAAGTCATTTTTGTTTATATGAATTTATGTAGAACCAAGGTAGTCACATACTATGTGTTTAGTTGGTTAATAATTATAAAGAAACATGGTTATCTTTTTCTTAATTATATTACTTTGTGTTAACATATACTCTTTTATATTGCAAAGTATTCACTTAGGGATGGTCAAGTCTTTGTCTTGTCAAGTGTCATAAATTCTATGTGATGCCACTCCCAAGGTACAGGAAACAGCCAATCAGGAGCAAGAAAAGCTCCAATTCTCCCTCATTGAGGACGAATCAGGTATTCGGGGCGGGTTTTCTAAACTCTAGTTAAAAACCTGTGGCGCCAAATGACACAAGCTTTTTCCAGCTTTTGAGCTTTGTAAGGTTTTTCGAACTTTTTGGGCTTCTGCCCTTTTTTCTCCGATGTTCGACTCTTCACTTGAAGGCTCCAGACACTTGGGGCGTTGTCTCTTTTAGCTTTTTCAAGGCTAAAAGAGTAAAATGACCTGAGTTTTGGAAATGACTCTACAGGCGTCAGACTCATGGCTTTCTTAAACAGTCTTGGACCTTTAAAGCGTGGTCCAGATTGTAGCGTATGTTGGGTGTCATACGCCACGATACCTTTGTGAATATATATTTAATACATATATTTATAATTTGTGTTTATAGCGTTGACCTTATTCAAACTCATATAATCTCTGATATTTGACTTAATGATATTAATTAAAGTTTATAATTGGCTTAAGCAATTAAAACGTTAATAATTAGTCTGAGAATGAATAATAATCAAGCTAATGTGAGTACGTCAGGATTTTCAGAAATTCTAATGAACAAACTGCACACACTGTTATTTCAAATAATGAAAGTTTTATTAACAGAGAGAAGATATTTAATTAACATAGCGTAGCCTTATAATCTCACAGTATCACCACAGGGTAGACCGATTCGAGCTTAAAGGTGAGCTAGGTACTTCTGGCTTGTGACTAAAGTGTTGCTAACTAAGGTTTAATTAATACAAAATTTATCAAGAAACTTGATTCGATTTTCAGCTCTGGAAATGCATAAGTTTAGCTTACTTTTTCGTCGATTTTCACCACTCGTTTGGATGCAGAGGCTCTCTGAGGTCCTGGGAGTGAAGGCGTCTCACTTAGTCTCGCGGTTTTTACCGCAGAAGCGTCCAGGCTGAGTCAGCGTGGAGGTCCTTCTTCGTTGGTTGAGTTGTCTCGGGCATACCCGGAGTGTGATGACGCAGGCGGCAGGATCCTCTCTTCGGCTTTCTGTCCAGAGTGGGAGGGTCCAAAGTATGGAAGTCTTGGACGAAAGGTTCGCTAGTTACTGCAGCTCCAGAACTGAAAATCGATTCAATAAACTCACTTATTCTAAGACTTTCTGGTATCTCGGCAGTGTTTCCTTACTCTGGCCACGAATAAGTTCACCTGCTTTGATCAGTCGTGAGATTAAACTTAGATTGGGCTATAAAACATAAACACGATTAAAAGAAAAGAAGATATTCGAATCATTCGACGCGTTATTAAAACTTCATACTATGAGCTAATTCAAGACGTCTCCTGGAAGCTTTGATGAAGTCTGAGAGTTTTCTTTGTCTCGTCGGCTGGAAGGAGAGGCGTCTCTTTGTTGTTTCAAAGTTTCTCGGATTTTCTTGCCGTTGTCGTCGTCCTCTCTTTTCCGCTTTCTTTCGTGGACCGTTACTTCTGTCGAGCTCTCGTAACTGCTCTCGAGCTCTCGTAACTGAATTGTGAACAGTCGAGCTGCTGTTTTTCAAAGTCAGCGCGATCACGCCCTAATGGGAGGCGTTCTTTCCTGATTGGACGCGAGTTCAGGCTCACGTGACTGACTTCATGAGACAGAAAAGAGTGAAGGCTGGATCAAAGATTTTAAACAATAAGTAATAAGATAGACATTTCCCGTATCGAAATTTCCTATTCATATTAGTAACATACAACAATGAGTATACTGGATTATTAATATCAAACATTTACATAAGGTTTCATCTTTACGTCCCATTTATGATGATACGCTGGAAAAGAACATTAATCCGTTTTCTCTATTAGGAGACAGAACTTCTTTTCATGATAGAAACAATCGGCAACATACAACATTTCATTAGAAGGTGGGCATTCATCTGAGGACACAGAAAGGGACATTAATACATTTGTCTATACACATTTAATCAGAATTTGACTATTTTCCGCTATTGTTTTAGGCGACTCCGCGCGAGGCGTAGTTTCGCCAGTGTCCATTTGGGGTCGCTGTTGGTCCATGTGTAGGTTGTCGTGTAGATGAGTCAATGGGGTTCAACTCGAGGTCACCCCTTCTAAACATCTGCTGATTCCCGTGGGAGATAACGAGAGACATTGAGGTGCCACTTCGTCATAAACGGGATTATAACCCTTCCTTTTGTTTGAGGTTCCTGTCTCTTAAAAGCATTATAAAAATCGGTTATCTCGACAGTTCCTGGCCATGTGTCACTTGAAAGTGTTCTTAGGTGGGTGCGTGTGTGTGGGGGCTGCAAGGCCTTTGCCCCCTGCGGTTCGTGGAATGCTGACTTCGGGACCAGATGGAAGGTCCTCTTCAGAATGGAAAAGTTTTAATTAAAACTTTTCATTTCTTCATTTATATTCTGTCCATATCTATCTTCGGTCCATACTCCACTACAAGATAGAAACTACAGATTAAGAAGAGCTATAGTTTAACGCTAGCAAAATTTCAACGCCACACCCAGAGCATGAAGGCAACCTTAGACCTCTGACCCTCCAAACGACGACAACGCCACGAAGAGGACTGCTGCACGCACCCTCAGAATGACCTTCTGAGATGTGGAAACCTGCACAGGTGAGACCTGCATGGACGTGCCTCTCTCTCTCTCTCACAAGGCAGCAGATCAGCGACGATGAAGAATCCCCACAGAGACCTTCAGAACACCACCAGCTC
This sequence comes from Hoplias malabaricus, assembly GCF_029633855.1. Classification (NCBI taxonomy): domain Eukaryota; kingdom Metazoa; phylum Chordata; class Actinopteri; order Characiformes; family Erythrinidae; genus Hoplias; species Hoplias malabaricus. Next base: position 60,891,651 of record NC_089801.1, on the reverse strand, counting down.
CGACGCCTGCGTCTGAAAGCCTCGGGAGAAAATGAACACCCGCTGTTGCAACCTACAAGGCCCGCGTCTGCAATTCTCCAGGAAGTCGTGCCGGAAGGCACCGTCAGCGTCATGCTTCCCGTTCATCTCCGGATACGTAAGGTCACATGGTTTCATGTCTCTCATGGCTCATGGGTTGGTACTGAAAGTTTGCTGGGATAAACAATAGCCTTTCTTAGAACTTAGGACAATAATTATCATAGAGAAATTCCCTCACATATTAATCTCCCTGTTCCCTCATGTATCCTTTCTTGTATGGAATTTTAACTTCTAGTTCAGATTCCATTTCAGAGTCAAGAACCCACGGCGGGTCAATAAGCATAATTCATTAATAATAGTTAATTCTAGCTACTTTTGCTGTATAATATGTGAAGATGACCTATTTGTCTAAGTTAAAATTAAGACAGGTAAGGACACTACATATTAGTTAATGGCTCCCAAACATGGAGCTTAGCAAAATGAATTAAATAATTAATTATTAATTAAATAATAATGAATTATCATTGACTCCGCTATGTAGTGCAAATGCCACAGCAATGTGTGCATACTACTTCCACTACATATATATATATATATATATATATATATATATATATATATTATTTAATTTTGGCGCCCAACAGTAAGGCTCTGATTAATAGTTGTGATCGGAAGTTTTGATTCCTGTACAAGAAAAAATCGCACACCAACAAGTTGCTTCAGCGATAAGTGCGGCCTGTTTAAGAGATACGGGCCTCACAACTGGTTCCTCCCAAACTTAATCCCCTCATAACTAGGACCTGTTCCTAAATTAAGCCTTGAATGTGAGCGATGATTGTCATTTCACTGTTGTTTTGATTTAATGATTAGTGTGAACACGCTTTTCATTCGTGAAATTATTAGGCTGCCGCCGTGCGCCTAATTGTGAAGTAATACTGTGGGTTTGTCAGATGTGCTGCGTCACTGTTTAATCACCTGCATGAAAAGCGTATGACACACCCGGGAGAGGTTAAATTAATCATTACGCGCGAATCTCCGTGTATGTGTACGTTCTGAATCGCCCAAAAGTCGAATTCCAGCTTTTGATCAGCACATTTTGTACCTCTGATATACGGCTTGTTAAAATACGTTCATAAATGCAGGAATTGTTTGTGTCAACCCATAAGTAGTGAGACCGCGAATCCCGCGCTCACAATTGCACGCAGAATCTCGTGCCTTGAATTTGTAAAACAACGTGAATAGTGAACTCGCTCTAAAGCGGCCCAAACAAAGGTCCCTGTTTTGTTTAAGACTGGCAATGGTGTGTTTTCCCTTCAGTTTCCGACCTGGAATGGTTTAAATTATGCCAAATCAGTGAACCTACCCCAGGAGGAGGAGTTAAGTAAATAAGGTGTCGCCACTGACCCAGCCCTGGAAACACCAGGAGCCCTGTGGCTGACTTGTGCTATTGCAACTGAAAGTCAATTTATGGTGCCCCCTTTCGTATGATTTGCGCTACTGCATGTAAAATTTCTCTGGTGCACCCTTGTGTATAACTTGTGCTATTGCAACTGAAGTCAATTTATAGTGCCCCCTTTCGCATGACTTGCGTTACTGCATTTAAAGTTTCTCTGGTGCACTCTTGTGTATGACTTGTGTAAGTGCAAGTTAATTAAAAGCAGTTGTCTTTCATATAGTACAGTAAATTCACATGTAAATTGTAAGTTATATTTGTTGTACTGCTTCTATCCTTTACTCATACTTCCATAAGCGGAAGTAACCAATTACTGATTATAAAATCTATATTGGTTGAGGTGAAATAAAATAAAACTGCAATAATTAAACATTAGTTAGTATTAAATCTGACACACAACCCAGTCACCAAGCATCAGTGGTAAGTCCCCTGACTGATGTGTATTTGTAATTAGCAAGCTCAACAGGAGCCACAGTGTCAGAATATACAGCCATGATCCACAGCGTTGAGCCCTCTCACATGGCAAATCTGATGTCACAATTAATGGCCCTCAATTTAATGGAGAAACCTAAAGGCGAGGCCTTAATGAAGGTAGCCAGCCATATGGCTACACTAGCAATAGAAAAACTTAAACACACTGTCCAGGACATAGACTTAGAAGCAGTGAAAACACAAATGATGAGCCCAGAAATGGAGAACATCAGAAATGCTCGCAGAAAGCCTGATCATTTAATGGCACTGCATGCAAAAACAGCAGAACTTGCTGCAGTTAAAGATGAACTCCAATTGTCTCAGCACCTGCAGTCAGAGACAAAAAGCAAGCTAAACATTGCTAAAGCAGAGCTAGAGAAGGTACGCTCACAGCTACTTAGCAACCAACAAAGAACTACTCACATTCACAGGGAGCTGCAGAATCCAAAGTCTAAAGGTATCCCTGAGTCACCTTTCCCAGCAGCAACAGCCCCTACACCAGCTCCACCACTGGAGGCTAACGAAGTCCTCCCAAACACAGCTGAACATAGGTTCTCTCAGTTTAGCTATGTGCCCCCAGCACATTACCAGACCCCCTCCTACAGGGACCTGGACAGAATTGCGCACCACATAATGCGCTTCGAGCCAAAACCAGATGGCTCAAATGAAATCTATTCGTACCTAAGAGATATAGATTTCTTTTTGCAAAGGTTCCCCGGAGCCACGGTAGATGACAGAATCTACCTGATCAGAATGACATCCAGCAGGGAAGTCAGCAGTTTCATTGAACGGCAACCTAACTATGTCAGGAGACAATATGATGTGCTCTGCGACGCTTTGGAGAAGGAGTTCTCCAATCAGCTGTCACAGGCAGGACTGATGACAGCACTGCAAGTTAAACAACAAAGGCAGGAGTCACCCCATCAGTACTATCACCGCCTTAGACAAGCTTATTTCGGGCCCCGAAATGAACCAGGAATGGAAGAAGAGTTGGATTTCAAAACACTGTCCTAAATCTCCATCCCAACACTAGTTATTATCTAGGGGTTGCAGCATGTCCACGCACCTTGTCTAGCAAACAGCTGCGTGACTTAGCACTCAAAGGCTTTTTAAAAGACCAACAAACTTTAAATCAATGGCCAGAAGTGCCACAAAATTTTAGCTGTTACACTCAGCCTTCCCCCATGGAGCTAGACGAAGCCACTAGGGCTGAATCATGGTATCCAAAACCCGCTCCATCTCACAGGCTTACAGAAAATCAGGGGTATAATAAACCTTTACAATCCAATAGGAGTTCTCCTCACTCCAGTCCTCACTGGTCAGGTGAAACTCAACATCACTCAAACCCCTGTGTTAATCAGTTAATATCAGGGCTCAGAATAAATTCCCCACCAGTAGGCATGAGAGTCCAGCACCCAAGGAAAATATTTTGGACCACGGATGGTCCCAAAACTCTCACACACGCGACAAACCCCTAGACAAAAGCTCCTAAAAGCTCGGTAATCCATTTTATTATATGAATGTCTAATCAATATTCATTATTTGATATTATTATTAATAAACCAGTTGTGTGATAAAACCAATCCTTGGTTATTTGTTTGTGTGTGCACCTTTCTTGTACGGAATTTTAACTTCTAGTTCAGATTCCATTTCAGAGTCAAGAACCCACGGCGGGTCAATGAGCATAATTCATTAATAATAGTTAATTCTAGCTACTTTTGCTGTATAATATGTGAAGATGACCTATTTGTCTAAGTTAAAATTAAGACAGGTAAGGACACTACATATTAGTTAATGGCTCCCAAACATGGAGCTTAGCAAAATGAATTAAATAATTAATTATTAATTAAATAATAATGAATTATCATTGACTCCGCTATGTAGTGCAAATGCCACAGCAATGTGTGCATACTACTTCCACTACAAATGAACAGTTGTCTTCTCTAAAGAATTGTTCCGTAACTGTGAAAGTTAACAGTCCAGGGGTGCACTCTGACCATAATAAATTCATTCGATTGAAACTCATTTTCTCCACCCTCATGACTATAGCAAACACATTAATATTGAACTGGAAAATCTACGATTCAGTGTCAATTCTATGTAAGTAAACACTATTTTTCCTTTTTGCTTACTGTTCATAAATAAAGTATATAATAAATCTTACTTGGCGTGGAAGTCAGCTCAGTGCTAGTGGCTGCTGATGAAGTAGTGACAAAAATGGTGTCGCTCACATCTAAAAAGAAGGCACAAATCAAAGCAGAACGTAGCAAAAGGAAGCAAAATCATTTTATATTTGAAAGTTTAAAATTATACAGTTACTACAATGGAATGTAATTCAGAGTGTCTACTGTCATTGATCATGATAAAATCCCTGCTTTATTTTGTACACAGATTGTGTGTGTGTTTGTGTGTGCTTAAGCCCAGGAAATGCACTATATGAATTAAAGTGTTAATGATTTGGTGAGCCCTGTGAAGGACTGGCGCCCTCTCCAATGTGTAAACCCGCCTTACGCCCAATGATTCCAGGTAGGCTCTGGACCCACCGCTACCCTGAACTGAATAAGCGGTTACAGGTTATGAATGAATGAATGATGTGATGATTATGGTGATGGTGGTGATGAAGTACCAGCTGTAATGTATTGTAAATGATTAAGTACTCTGAATCTCGACAGGTCTGGTTTAATCTCCAAGTTACAATGTCTTTCTGGGAACCTACTTGTAGTGGGGGTCAGTTCAGTGGTAATGCCCGTTGTTGAAGAAGTGGCTGAAGCGTTGGTGTTCACACCTGAAAAAAAAATCATATCTTTATGTGTTTTCAAGTGCTGTAGATAATAGATTTACTTTCACATGAGGTTTGTCAAAGTTAAGAGCTCCCTTTTGTGACATACTTAGTTTAGTGGTCAGTTCAGTGCTAATTTCTGCTGATGTTGTGGTAGTGACCGAACTGGTGGTGCTCATATCTTAAGAGAAAACAAAAATCAAATGAAAATGTGTACAAATTTATAATCTAATGCACTGTCCACATATGGACAGTTTGAATTGCTTTGTTTTCCTTCTAAAATGAAATTGTCAGTTAAAAACTACATTGCTCAAATGATCCTTGTCTTTTCATAGTGGGATCTTTTATCAAACATGTGCACATCACAGTCGACTGCTTACGCCAACAAACTGGCAGCTGAAATGCACTATATGAATTAAAGTGTTAATCATGTGATGATTATGGCGATGATGGTCATGATGGTGATGAAGTACCAGCTGTAAAGTATTGTAAGTTATTAACTACTCTGAATCTCAACAGGTCTGATTAAATCTCCAAGTTACAATGTCCTTATGGAAACCTACTTGGAGTGGTGGTCAGTTCAGTGCTAATGCCCTTTGTTGAAGAAGAGGCTGAAGTGGTGGTGTTCGCACCTGAAAAAAAAAAATCAAATCTTTATCAAATAATGGGCATTAACCTTGAAGTGCTGTAGATAACAGCTATAATTTCACATGAGGTTTGTGAAAGTTAAGAGCTCCCTTTTGTGACATACTTGGTGTAGTGGTCAGTTCCGTGCTCATATCTGCTGATGTTGTCGTAGTGACCGCAATGGTGGTGCTCATATCTTAAGAGAAAACAAAAATCAAATGAAAATGTGTACAACTTTATAATCTAAAGCACTGTCCACATATGGATAGTTGCAATTTATTTGTTTTCCTTCTAAAGTGAAATTGTCAGTTAAAAACTACATTGCTCAAATATTCCTTGTCTTTTCATACTGGGATATTTTTTCAGATATGAGCGCATCACAGTGGACCGCTTACATAGACAAACTGGCAGCTGGCAGCATCCAAACCGCATTGGTTCATGCTCAATTAGTCTTATTCCATTGTGTGCTCTAATTACAGGAATGAACAGTTATCTTTTCTAAAGAATTGTTCTGTAAACTGTGAAAGTTAACAGTCCAGGGGAGCACTCTGACCATAATAAATTCATTCGATTGAAACTCATTTTCTCCACCCTCATGACTATAGCAAACACATTAATATTGAACTGGAAAATCTACAATTCAGTGTCAATTCTATGTAAGTAAACACTATTTTTCCTTTTTGCTTACTGTTCATAAATAAAGTATATAATAAATCTTACTTGGCGTGGAAGTCAGTTCAGTGCTAGTGGCTGCTGATGAAGTAGTGACAAAAATGGTGTCGCTCACATCTAAAAAGAAGGCATAAATCAAAGCAGAACGTAGCAAAAGGAAGCAAAATCATTTTATATTTGAAAGTTTAAAATTATACAGTTACTACAATGGAATGTAATTCAGAGTGTCTACTGTCATTGGTCATGATAAAATCCCTGCTTTATTTTGTACACAGATTGTGTGTGTGTTTGTGTGTGCTTAAGCCCAGGAAATGCACTATATGAATTAAAGTGTTAATGATTTGGTGAGCCCTGTGAAGGACTGGCGCCCTCTCCAATGTGTAAACCCGCCTTACGCCCAATGATTCCAGGTAGGCTCTGGACCCACCGCTACCCTGAACTGAATAAGCGGTTACAGGTTATGAATGAATGAATGATGTGATGATTATGGTGATGGTGGTGATGAAGTACCAGCTGCAATGTATTGTAAATGATTAAGTACTCTGAATCTCGACAGGTCTGGTTTAATCTCCAAGTTACAATGTCTTTCTGGGAACCTACTTGTAGTGGGGGTCAGTTCAGTGGTAATGCCCGTTGTTGAAGAAGTGGCTGAAGCGTTGGTGTTCACACCTGAAAAAAAAATCATATCTTTATGTGTTTTCAAGTGCTGTAGATAATAGATTTACTTTCACATGAGGTTTGTCAAAGTTAAGAGCTCCCTTTTGTGACATACTTAGTTTAGTGGTCAGTTCAGTGCTAATTTCTGCTGATGTTGTGGTAGTGACCGAACTGGTGGTGCTCATATCTTAAGAGAAAACAAAAATCAAATGAAAATGTGTACAAATTTATAATCTAATGCACTGTCCACATATGGACAGTTTGAATTGCTTTGTTTTCCTTCTAAAATGAAATTGTCAGTTAAAAACTACATTGCTCAAATGATCCTTGTCTTTTCATAGTGGGATCTTTTATCAAATATGTGCACATCACAGTCGACTGCTTACGCCAACAAACTGGCAGCTGAAATGCACTATATGAATTAAAGTGTTAATCATGTGATGATTATGGCGATGATGGTCATGATGGTGATGAAGTACCAGCTGTAAAGTATTGTAAGTTATTAACTACTCTGAATCTCAACAGGTCTGATTAAATCTCCAAGTTACAATGTCCTTATGGAAACCTACTTGGAGTGGTGGTCAGTTCAGTGCTAATGCCCTTTGTTGAAGAAGAGGCTGAAGTGGTGGTGTTCGCACCTGAAAAAAAAAATCAAATCTTTATCAAATAATGGACATTAACCTTGAAGTGCTGTAGATAACAGCTATAATTTCACATGAGGTTTGTGAAAGTTAAGAGCTCCCTTTTGTGACATACTTGGTGTAGTGGTCAGTTCAGTGCTCATATCTGCTGATGTTGTCGTAGTGACCGAAATGGTGGTGCTCATATCTTAGGAGAAAACAAAAATCAAATGAAAATGTGTACAACTTTATAATCTAAAGCACTGTCCACATATGGACAGTTGCAATTTATTTGTTTTCCTTCTAAAATGAAATTGTCAGTTAAAAACTACATTGCTCAAATATTCCTTGTCTTTTCATACTGGGATATTTTTTCAGATATGAGCGCATCACAGTGGACCGCTTACATAGACAAACTGGCAGCTGGCAGCATCCAAACCGCATTGGTTCATGCTCAATTAGTCTTATTCCATTGTGTGCTCTAATTACAGGAATGAACAGTTATCTTCTCTAAAGAATTGTTCTGTAAACTGTGAAAGTTAACAGTCCAGGGGAGCACTCTGACCATAATAAATTCATTCGATTGAAACTCATTTTCTCCACCCTCATGACTATAGCAAACACATTAATATTGAACTGGAAAATCTACGATTCAGTGTCAATTCTATGTAAGTAAACACTATTTTTCCTTTTTGCTTACTGTTCATAAATAAAGTATATAATAAATCTTACTTGGCGTGGAAGTCAGCTCAGTGCTAGTGGCTGCTGATGAAGTAGTGACAAAAATGGTGTCGCTCACATCTAAAAAGAAGGCACAAATCAAAGCAGAACGTAGCAAAAGGAAGCAAAATCATTTTATATTTGAAAGTTTAAAATTATACAGTTACTACAATGGAATGTAATTCAGAGTGTCTACTGTCATTGGTCATGATAAAATCCCTGCTTTATTTTGTACACAGATTGTGTGTGTGTTTGTGTGTGCTTAAGCCCAGGAAATGCACTATATGAATTAAAGTGTTAATGATTTGGTGAGCCCTGTGAAGGACTGGCGCCCTCTCCAATGTGTAAACCCGCCTTACGCCCAATGATTCCAGGTAGGCTCTGGACCCACCGCTACCCTGAACTGAATAAGCGGTTACAGGTTATGAATGAATGAATGATGTGATGATTATGGTGATGGTGGTGATGAAGTACCAGCTGTAATGTATTGTAAATGATTAAGTACTCTGAATCTCGACAGGTCTGGTTTAATCTCCAAGTTACAATGTCTTTCTGGGAACCTACTTGTAGTGGGGGTCAGTTCAGTGGTAATGCCCGTTGTTGAAGAAGTGGCTGAAGCGTTGGTGTTCACACCTGAAAAAAAAATCATATCTTTATGTGTTTTCAAGTGCTGTAGATAATAGATTTACTTTCACATGAGGTTTGTCAAAGTTAAGAGCTCCCTTTTGTGACATACTTAGTTTAGTGGTCAGTTCAGTGCTAATTTCTGCTGATGTTGTGGTAGTCACCGAACTGGTGGTGCTCATATCTTAAGAGAAAACAAAAATCAAATGAAAATGTGTACAAATTTATAATCTAATGCACTGTCCACATATGGACAGTTTGAATTGCTTTGTTTTCCTTCTAAAATGAAATTGTCAGTTAAAAACTACATTGCTCAAATGATCCTTGTCTTTTCATAGTGGGATCTTTTATCAAACATGTGCACATCACAGTCGACTGCTTACGCCAACAAACTGGCAGCTGAAATGCACTATATGAATTAAAGTGTTAATCATGTGATGATTATGGCGATGATGGTCATGATGGTGATGAAGTACCAGCTGTAAAGTATTGTAAGTTATTAACTACTCTGAATCTCAACAGGTCTGATTAAATCTCCAAGTTACAATGTCCTTATGGAAACCTACTTGGAGTGGTGTTCAGTTCAGTGCTAATGCCCTTTGTTGAAGAAGAGGCTGAAGTGGTGGTGTTCGCACCTGAAAAAAAAAAATCAAATCTTTATCAAATAATGGGCATTAACCTTGAAGTGTTGTAGATAACAGCTATAATTTCACATGAGGTTTGTGAAAGTTAAGAGCTCCCTTTTGTGACATACTTGGTGTAGTGGTCAGTTCAGTGCTCATATCTGCTGATGTTGTCGTAGTGACCACAATGGTGGTGCTCATATCTTAAGAGAAAACAAAAATCAAATGAAAATGTGTACAACTTTATAATTTAAAGCACTGTCCACATATGGATAGTTGCAATTTATTTGTTTTCCTTCTAAAGTGAAATTGTCAGTTAAAAACTACATTGCTCAAATATTCCTTGTCTTTTCATACTGGGATATTTTTTCAGATATGAGCGCATCACAGTGGACCGCTTACATAGACAAACTGGCAGCTGGCAGCATCCAAACCGCATTGGTTCATGCTCAATTAGTCTTATTCCATTGTGTGCTCTAATTACAGGAATGAACAGTTATCTTTTCTAAAGAATTGTTCTGTCAACTGTGAAAGTTAACAGTCCAGGGGAGCACTCTGACCATAATAAATTCATTCGATTGAAACTCATTTTCTCCACCCTCATGACTATAGCAAACACATTAATATTGAACTGGAAAATCTACGATTCAGTGTCAATTCTATGTAAGTAAACACTATTTTTCCTTTTTGCTTACTGTTCATAAATAAAGTATATAAAAAATCTTACTTGGCGTGGAAGTCAGCTCAGTGCTAGTGGCTGCTGATGAAGTAGTGACAAAAATGGTGTCGCTCACATCTAAAAAGAAGGCACAAATCAAAGCAGAACGTAGCAAAAGGAAGCAAAATCATTTTATATTTGAAAGTTTAAAATTATACAGTTACTACAATGGAATGTAATTCAGAGTGTCTACTGTCATTGGTCATGATAAAATCCCTGCTTTATTTTGTACACAGATTGTGTGTGTGTTTGTGTGTGCTTAAGCCCAGGAAATGCACTATATGAATTAAAGTGTTAATGATTTGGTGAGCCCTGTGAAGGACTGGCGCCCTCTCCAATGTGTAAACCCGCCTTACGCCCAATGATTCCAGGTAGGCTCTGGACCCACCGCTACCCTGAACTGAATAAGCGGTTACAGGTTATGAATGAATGAATGATGTGATGATTATGGTGATGGTGGTGATGAAGTACCAGCTGTAATGTATTGTAAATGATTAAGTACTCTGAATCTCGACAGGTCTGGTTTAATCTCCAAGTTACAATGTCTTTCTGGGAACCTACTTGTAGTGGGGGTCAGTTCAGTGGTAATGCCCGTTGTTGAAGAAGTGGCTGAAGCGTTGGTGTTCACACCTGAAAAAAAAATCATATCTTTATGTGTTTTCAAGTGCTGTAAATAATAGATTTACTTTCACATGAGGTTTGTCAAAGTTAAGAGCTCCCTTTTGTGACATACTTAGTTTAGTGGTCAGTTCAGTGCTAATTTCTGCTGATGTTGTGGTAGTGACCGAACTGGTGGTGCTCATATCTTAAGAGAAAACAAAAATCAAATGAAAATGTGTACAAATTTATAATCTAATGCACTGTCCACATATGGACAGTTTGAATTGCTTTGTTTTCCTTCTAAAATGAAATTGTCAGTTAAAAACTACATTGCTCAAATGATCCTTGTCTTTTCATAGTGGGATCTTTTATCAAACATGTGCACATCACAGTCGACTGCTTACGCCAACAAACTGGCAGCTGAAATGCACTATATGAATTAAAGTGTTAATCATGTGATGATTATGGCAATGATGGTCATGATGGTGATGAAGTACCAGCTGTAAAGTATTGTAAGTTATTAACTACTCTGAATCTCAACAGGTCTGATTAAATCTCCAAGTTACAATGTCCTTATGGAAACCTACTTGGAGTGGTGGTCAGTTCAGTGCTAATGCCCTTTGTTGAAGAAGAGGCTGAAGTGGTGGTGTTCGCACCTGAAAAAAAAAAATCAAATCTTTATCAAATAATGGGCATTAACCTTGAAGTGCTGTAGATAACAGCTATAATTTCACATGAGGTTTGTGAAAGTTAAGAGCTCCCTTTTGTGACATACTTGGTGTAGTGGTCAGTTCAGTGCTCATATCTGCTGATGTTGTCGTAGTGACCACAATGGTGCTGCTCATATCTTAAGAGAAAACAAAAATCAAATGAAAATGTGTACAACTTTATAATCTAAAGCACTGTCCACATATGGATAGTTGCAATTTATTTGTTTTCCTTCTAAAGTGAAATTGTCAGTTAAAAACTACATTGCTCAAATATTCCTTGTCTTTTCATACTGGGATATTTTTTTAGATATGAGCGCATCACAGTGGACCGCTTACATAGACAAACTGGCAGCTGGCAGCATCCAAACCGCATTGGTTCATGCTCAATTAGTCTTATTCCATTGTGTGCTCTAATTACAGGAATGAACAGTTATCTTTTCTAAAGAATTGTTCTGTAAACTGTGAAAGTTAACAGTCCAGGGGAGCACTCTGACCATAATAAATTCATTCGATTGAAACTCATTTTCTCCACCCTCATGACTATAGCAAACACATTAATATTGAACTGGAAAATCTACAATTCAGTGTCAATTCTATGTAAGTAAACACTATTTTTCCTTTTTGCTTACTGTTCATAAATAAAGTATATAATAAATCTTACTTGGCGTGGAAGTCAGCTCAGTGCTAGTGGCTGCTGATGAAGTAGTGACAAAAATGGTGTCGCTCACATCTAAAAAGAAGGCACAAATCAAAGCAGAACGTAGCAAAAGGAAGCAAAATCATTTTATATTTGAAAGTTTAAAATTATACAGTCACTACAATGGAATGTAATTCAGAGTGTCTACTGTCATTGGTCATGATAAAATCCCTGCTTTATTTTGTACACAGATTGTGTGTGTGTTTGTGTGTGCTTAAGCCCAGGAAATGCACTATATGAATTAAAGTGTTAATGATTTGGTGAGCCCTGTGAAGGACTGGCGCCCTCTCCAATGTGTAAACCCGCCTTACGCCCAATGATTTCAGGTAGGCTCTGGACCCACCGCTACCCTGAACTGAATAAGCGGTTACAGGTTATGAATGAATGAATGATGTGATGATTATGGTGATGGTGGTGATGAAGTACCAGCTGTAATGTATTGTAAATGATTAAGTACTCTGAATCTCGACAGGTCTGGTTTAATCTCCAAGTTACAATGTCTTTCTGGGAACCTACTTGTAGTGGGGGTCAGTTCAGTGGTAATGCCCGTTGTTGAAGAAGTGGCTGAAGCGTTGGTGTTCACACCTGAAAAAAAAATCATATCTTTATGTGTTTTCAAGTGCTGTAGATAATAGATTTACTTTCACATGAGGTTTGTCAAAGTTAAGAGCTCCCTTTTGTGACATACTTAGTTTAGTGGTCAGTTCAGTGCTAATTTCTGCTGATGTTGTGGTAGTGACCGAACTGGTGGTGCTCATATCTTAAGAGAAAACAAAAATCAAATGAAAATGTGTACAAATTTATAATCTAATGCACTGTCCACATATGGACAGTTTGAATTGCTTTGTTTTCCTTCTAAAATGAAATTGTCAGTTAAAAACTACATTGCTCAAATGATCCTTGTCTTTTCATAGTGGGATCTTTTATCAAACATGTGCACATCACAGTCGACTGCTTACGCCAACAAACTGGCAGCTGAAATGCACTATATGAATTAAAGTGTTAATCATGTGATGATTATGGCGATGATGGTCATGATGGTGATGAAGTACCAGCTGTAAAGTATTGTAAGTTATTAACTACTCTGAATCTCAACAGGTCTGATTAAATCTCCAAGTTACAATGTCCTTATGGAAACCTACTTGGAGTGGTGTTCAGTTCAGTGCTAATGCCCTTTGTTGAAGAAGAGGCTGAAGTGGTGGTGTTCGCACCTGAAAAAAAAATATCAAATCTTTATCAAATAATGGGCATTAACCTTGAAGTGTTGTAGATAACAGCTATAATTTCACATGAGGTTTGTGAAAGTTAAGAGCTCCCTTTTGTGACATACTTGGTGTAGTGGTCAGTTCAGTGCTCATATCTGCTGATGTTGTCGTAGTGACCACAATGGTGCTGCTCATATCTTAAGAGAAAACAAAAATCAAATGAAAATGTGTACAACTTTATAATTTAAAGCACTGTCCACATATGGATAGTTGCAATTTATTTGTTTTCCTTCTAAAGTGAAATTGTCAGTTAAAAACTACATTGCTCAAATATTCCTTGTCTTTTCATACTGGGATATTTTTTCAGATATGAGCGCATCACAGTGGACCGCTTACATAGACAAACTGGCAGCTGGCAGCATCCAAACCGCATTGGTTCATGCTCAATTAGTCTTATTCCATTGTGTGCTCTAATTACAGGAATGAACAGTTATCTTTTCTAAAGAATTGTTCTGTCAACTGTGAAAGTTAACAGTCCAGGGGAGCACTCTGACCATAATAAATTCATTCGATTGAAACTCATTTTCTCCACCCTCATGACTATAGCAAACACATTAATATTGAACTGGAAAATCTACGATTCAGTGTCAATTCTATGTAAGTAAACACTATTTTTCCTTTTTGCTTACTGTTCATAAATAAAGTATATAATAAATCTTACTTGGCGTGGAAGTCAGCTCAGTGCTAGTGGCTGCTGATGAAGTAGTGACAAAAATGGTGTCGCTCACATCTAAAAAGAAGGCACAAATCAAAGCAGAACGTAGCAAAAGGAAGCAAAATCATTTTATATTTGAAAGTTTAAAATTATACAGTTACTACAATGGAATGTAATTCAGAGTGTCTACTGTCATTGGTCATGATAAAATCCCTGCTTTATTTTGTACACAGATTGTGTGTGTGTGTTTGTGTGTGCTTAAGCCCAGGAAATGCACTATATGAATTAAAGTGTTAATGATTTGGTGAGCCCTGTGAAGGACTGGCGCCCTCTCCAATGTGTAAACCCGCCTTACGCCCAATGATTCCAGGTAGGCTCTGGACCCACCGCTACCCTGAACTGAATAAGCGGTTACAGGTTATGAATGAATGAATGATGTGATGATTATGGTGATGGTGGTGATGAAGTACCAGCTGTAATGTATTGTAAATGATTAAGTACTCTGAATCTCGACAGGTCTGGTTTAATCTCCAAGTTACAATGTCTTTCTGGGAACCTACTTGTAGTGGGGGTCAGTTCAGTGGTAATGCCCGTTGTTGAAGAAGTGGCTGAAGCGTTGGTGTTCACACCTGAAAAAAAAATTATATCTTTATGTGTTTTCAAGTGCTGTAGATAATAGATTTATTTTCACATGAGGTTTGTCAAAGTTAAGAGCTCCCTTTTGTGACATACTTAGTTTAGTGGTTAGTTCAGTGCTAATTTCTGCTGATGTTGTGGTAGTGACCGAACTGGTGGTGCTCATATCTTAAGAGAAAACAAAAATCAAATGAAAATGTGTACAAATTTATAATCTAATGCACTGTCCACATATGGACAGTTTGAATTGCTTTGTTTTCCTTCTAAAATGAAATTGTCAGTTAAAAACTACATTGCTCAAATGATCCTTGTCTTTTCATAGTGGGATCTTTTATCAAACATGTGCACATCACAGTCGACTGCTTACGCCAACAAACTGGCAGCTGAAATGCACTATATGAATTAAAGTGTTAATCATGTGATGATTATGGCGATGATGGTCATGATGGTGATGAAGTACCAGCTGTAAAGTATTGTAAGTTATTAACTACTCTGCATCTCAACAGGTCTGATTAAATCTCCAAGTTACAATGTCCTTATGGAAACCTACTTGGAGTGGTGGTCAGTTCAGTGCTAATGCCCTTTGTTGAAGAAGAGGCTGAAGTGGTGGTGTTCGCACCTGAAAAAAAAAAAATCAAATCTTTATCAAATAATGGGCATTAACCTTGAAGTGCTGTAGATAACAGCTATAATTTCACATGAGGTTTGTGAAAGTTAAGAGCTCCCTTTTGTGACATACTTGGTGTAGTGGTCAGTTCAGTGCTCATATCTGCTGATGTTGTCATAGTGACCACAATGGTGGTGCTCATATCTTAAGAGAAAACAAAAATCAAATGAAAATGTGTACAACTTTATAATCTAAAGCACTGTCCACATATGGACAGTTGCAATTTATTTGTTTTCCTTCTAAAATGAAATTGTCAGTTAAAAACTACATTGCTCAAATATTCCTTGTCTTTTCATACTGGGATATTTTTTCAGATATGAGCGCATCACAGTGGACCGCTTACATAGACAAACTGGCAGCTGGCAGCATCCAAACCGCATTGGTTCATGCTCAATTAGTCTTATTCCATTGTGTGCTCTAATTACAGGAATGAACAGTTATCTTCTCTAAAGAATTGTTTTGTAAACTGTGAAAGTTAACAGTCCAGGGGAGCACTCTGACCATAATAAATTCATTCGATTGAAACTCATTTTCTCCACCCTCATGACTATAGCAAACACATTAATATTGAACTGGAAAATCTACGATTCAGTGTCAATTCCATGTAAGTAAACACTATTTTTCCTTTTTGCTTACTGTTCATAAATAAAGTATACAATAAATCTTACTTGGCGTGGAAGTCAGCTCAGTGCTAGTGGCTGCTGATGAAGTAGTGACAAAAATGGTGTCGCTCACATCTAAAAAGAAGGCACAAATCAAAGCAGAACGTAGCAAAAGGAAGCAAAATCATTTTATATTTGAAAGTTTAAAATTATACAGTTACTACAATGGAATGTAATTCAGAGTGTCTACTGTCATTGGTCATGATAAAATCCCTGCTTTATTTTGTACACAGATTGTGTGTGTGTGTTTGTGTGTGCTTAAGCCCAGGAAATGCACTATATGAATTAAAGTGTTAATGATTTGGTGAGCCCTGTGAAGGACTGGCGCCCTCTCCAATGTGTAAACCCGCCTTACGCCCAATGATTCCAGGTAGGCTCTGGACCCACCGCTACCCTGAACTGAATAAGCGGTTACAGGTTATGAATGAATGAATGATGTGATGATTATGGTGATGATGATGGTGATGGTGGTGATGAAGTACCAGCTGTAATGTATTGTAAATGATTAAGTACTCTGAATCTCGACAGGTCTGGTTTAATCTCCAAGTTACAATGTCTTTCTGGGAACCTACTTGTAGTGGGGGTCAGTTCAGTGGTAATGCCCGTTGTTGAAGAAGTGGCTGAAGCGTTGGTGTTCACACCTGAAAAAAAAATCTTATCTTTATCAAATTATGTGCATGTGTTTTCAGGGCTGTAGATAATAGATTTACTTTCACATGAGGTTTGTCAAAGTTAAGAGCTCCCTTTTGTGACATACTTAGTTTAGTGGTCAGTTCACTGTTCATACCTGCTGATGTTGTCGTAGTGACCGAACTGGTGGTGCTCATATCTTAAGAGAAAACAAAAATCAAATGAAAATGTGTACAACTTTATAATCTAATGCACTGTCCACATATGGACAGTTGCAGTTTTATTTGTTTTCCTTCTAAAATGAAATTGTCAGTTAAAAACTACATTGCTCAAATGATCCTTGTCTTTTCATAGTGGGATCTTTTGGGATCTTTTTCCTTCTAAAGTGAAATTGTCAGTTAAAAACTACATTGCTCAAATGATCCTTGTCTTTTCATAGTGGGATCTTTTATCAAACATGTGCACATCACAGTCGACTGCTTACGCCAACAAACTGGCAGCTGAAATGCACTATATGAATTAAAGTGTTAATCATGTGATGATTATGGCGATGATGGTCATGATGGTGATGAAGTACCAGCTGTAAAGTATTGTAAGTTATTAACTACTCTGAATCTCAACAGGTCTGATTAAATCTCCAAGTTACAATGTCCTTATGGAAACCTACTTGGAGTGGTGGTCAGTTCAGTGCTAATGCCCTTTGTTGAAGAAGAGGCTGAAGTGGTGGTGTTCGCACCTGAAAATAAAATCAAATCTTTATCAAATAATGTGCATAAACATTCAAGTGCTGTAGATAACAGCTGTAATTTAACATGAGGTTTGTGAAAGTTAAGAGCTCCCTTTTGTGACATACTTGGTGCAGTGGTCAGTTCAGTGCTAATAGCTGCTGATGTTGTTGTAGTGACCGAACTGGTGGTGCGTTTGGATACTTACTTTGAGATGTGGTCAGTCCAGTGCTAACAGTAGATGATGAAGCAGAAGCTGAAGTGTTGTTGCTCACATCTGAAAGAGGAATATAAAACAAAGACAGGTGAGATCATGGCTGCGGGCAATGCTGGAGGAACATGAGGGGAACAACACAACAAACAGCAAATGGCTGAAGAAATTTGGGAACATAGAGCACAGGACAGGGACAGGACCTGAGTATGAGGAAAGGCCGGAATATATTTAAATATTTTATTTAATGCTTTGATCCATAAGTTATCTAAAGGTTGCAGTATCCTTCTGGAAACCTACTTGGGATCATGGGAGGTTCAGAGCTAATGTCGATTGTTGAAGTAGACTTTGAAGTGGATGTGATCACATCTGAAAAAAGGTCAGAGAAAAAGTAATTCATCACAGTGCTGGAGTTAGCTGGGTTGTATTAGTGAAGTTAGCATGCAGTAAGGCTTGAACTAATTAACTGTGTTTGTGGAGATTAACTGGATCAGCCACAAGAAACGATCTGACAACTGCAGGACAGTTTGAGTAACTGTAAACCAGATAGTGTTTATTGTCTCTCCATGCCATTAAAACCCATTTTTGGATGGCATTATTTATTAATAGGGAGCTGGGGTAATGTGTGTGTGTGTGTGTGTGTGTGTGTACATTTTTAAGCATGGAAATGCTCTATATGAATTATAGTGACAATGATGATGATGATGATGATTATAATGGTGATGAAGCACCTGCCATAACTATACTAAGTGATTAACTACACTGAAATTCAACAGGGCTGATTAAATCTCTAAGTAAAAATGTCCCCCTGGAATCCTACTTGGAATGGTGGTCAGTTCAGTGCTAATGGCCGCTGTTGAAGAAGGGGCCAAAGTGGTGGTGTTCACACCTGAAAGAAGAATCAAATCTTTATCAAAACACATTCAAACATCTGGAAGTGCTGTAGATAATACACATTTGATTTTTGACTCACTTGATGTAGTGGTCAGTTCAATGCTAATTTCTGCTAATGTTGTGGTAGTGACCGAACTGGTGGTGAACACATCTGAGGAAAAGATAAAAATTAAATTATGATGAGAAAGATTTTATAATCTAATGCACTGTCCACATATGGACAGTTTGAATTGCTTTATTTTCCTTCTAAAATGAAATTGTCAGTTAAAAACTACATTGCTCAAATGATCCTTGTCTTTTCATACTGGGATATTTTTTCAGATATGAGCGCATCACAGTGGACCGCTTACATAGACAAACTGGCAACTGGCAGCATCCAAACCGCATTGGTTCATGCTCAATTAGTCTTATTCCATTGTGTGCTCTAATTACAGAAATGAACAGTTATCTTCACTGAAAATTGTTCTGTAAACTGTGAAAGTTAACAGTCCAGGGGTGCACTCTGACCATAATAAATTCATTCTGATGAAGCTCATTTTCTCCACCTTTATGTCTACAGCAAACACATTAATATTGAACTGGAAAATCTACAATTCAGTGTCAATTCTATGTAAGTAAATACTATTTTTCCTTTTTGCTTACTGTTCATAAATAAAGTATATAATAAATCTGACTTGGCGTGGAAGTCAGCTCAGTGCTAGTGGCTGCTGATGAAGTAGTGACAAACATGGTGTGGCTCACATCTAAAAAGAAGGCTCAAATCAAAACAGAATGTAGCAAAAGGAAGCAAAATAAGCCTGTTTTGAAAGTTTAAAGTTATATAGTTACTACAATGGAATGTAATCCAGAATGTCTACTGTTATTGGTCATGATCAAATCCCTGCTTTATTTTGTACACAGATTGTGTGTGTGTGTGTTTGTGTGTGTGTGCTGAAGCACAGGAAATGCACTATATGAATTAAAGTGTTAATGATTTGATGAGCCCTGTGAAGGACTGGCGCCCTCTCCAATGTGTAAACCCGCCTTGCGCCCAATGATTCCAGATGTTCTCTGGACCCACCTCTACCCTGGACTGAATAAGCGGTTACAGATTATTAATGAATGAATGATGTAATGATTATGGCAATGATGATGGTGGTGGTGATGAGGTACCAGCTGTAAAGTATTGTAAGTTATTAACTACTCTGAATCTCAACAGGTCTGATTTAATCTCCAAGTTACACTGTCCTTCTGGGAACCTACTTGGAGTGGTGGTCAGTTCAGTGCTAATGCTCGTTGTTGAAGAAGAGGCTGAAGTGGTGGTGTTCGCACCTGAAAAAAAAATCAAATCTTTATCAAATAATGTGCATAAACCTTGAAGTGTTGTACATAACATATTTATTTTCACATGAGGTTTGTGAAAGTTAAGAGCTCCCTTTTGTGACATACTTGGTGTAGTGGTCAGTTCAGTGCTCATAGCTGCTGATGTTGTCGTAGTGACCGAATTGATGGTGCTCATATCTTAAGACAAAACAAAAATCAAATGAAAATGTGTACAACTTTATAATCTAATGCACTGTCCACATATGGACAGTTGCAATTTTATTTGTTTTCCTTATAAAATGAAATTGTCAGTTAAAAACTATATTACTCAAATATTCCTTGTCTTTTCATAGTGGGATCTTTTTTCAGACATGAGCGCATCACAGTGGACCGCTTACATAGACAAACTGGCAGCTGGCAGCGTTCAAACCTCAATTAGTCTTATTCCATTTTGTGCAGAAAAGAACAATTATCTTCTTTAAAGGATTGTTCTGTAAACTGTGAAAGTTAACAGTCTAGGGGTGCACTCTGAGCATAATAAATTCATTCTGATGAAGCTCACTTGCTGTACTTGTCAATTCAGTGCCAGTCGTTGCTGATGTTGTGACTTTTACCAAATTGATGGTGCTCAAATCTGAAGAAATAAAATCAAACATCTTTAGTAAAAAGTAAAACGAAAAAAACCTTCTGTGTTAAACTGTGTTCTAATTAAGACAATTTCTAAAAAAATCCACTTTGTTTTGAACATATATAATATAATTTCCAATTTGTACTGTGTTGATGTGCACAGTCTTACTTGGAGAGGAAGTCAGTTCAGTGTTAGTGGCTGTTGATGTCTTTGTGACAGTGGTGCGCACACCTGAAAATGACAAAATTAATTATTATTAGCCAAATTCCATTTTAATTTAATCCACAACATCATTACTACTCAATGTTAATTATAAAACCCCTACTTTATTCTGAACACTGATCCTTCAGATAATGTACTGATGGGTATGAAAATTTATTTAAAATTCTAAAAGTGTGGAGTGATAATGAAATGAACCTACTTTCAGTCGTGGTCAGTTCTGATCTAATGGATGTTGGTGAAGCAGATGTGGAGGTGGTAGTGCTCATATCTGAAAGATGGACAAAAATCATCATTTATCATGGTACTGGAGTTTAACTTGCTGCATTCATGGAATTGCCTGACCAGGACATGTTTACTGTGGTGGTGGAGTTTAGCTGGATCACACATATGTATCTAAGACATGGAACACCAGAATAAATTCTCATCATAACTGAAGTTAAATTTACATAATAAATTTTAGAATAAATACTTTTGGGTATCTTGTTCGCTGATGCCATAGCAGAAGGTTTAGCAGAAATTACAGTGATGAAGTTTGAGACTGGGAATTCTCACCAAAACTTGGAGTCAGCGTTTGTGTCATTTTTGATGTTTGAGATTTGTATTTGCAATGCATCCCTGTGCATGGAGTGTGAGCTATATAAATAAACATAGTTATTAGGATGATGATGAAGTACTACTCAGTAGTGCAATACTTCAGTAGTGCTGGTTTAATCTGTAAATTATTATGTCCTTCTTGCGTTCAATTTCATTCTAACAGCTGACAATGAAGCAGAGACAGTGGAGGCACTCACAATTGAAACAAAGACATAAAATTGTACTGCCTACAATAAAAAATAGGACAGAAAAGGGTATCCTTGGCCATGACAAAGTATAATGTTCATTAAATTGATTGTGATTATAAATAAGTCATTCATGTTTTATATGTCGCAAATGATGCTGAACCTCTACAGGGCCAATATGTTTTGTTTTGTAAGAAGGATAGAACCAAAAGACAGGTGAGCTTACAGGTGCTGGACATGGTTAGAGGAACGCAAGCAGAAAAAAAACGAAAAAAAAAAAAACTACATATAGCACAGGGGTAAATAAGCACAGAGTACAGTCCAAGGGCAGCATGTATGTGTGTCTTGTTTGATGGGGATTGATAATTGTAAAGACGCATAAAAATATGCATAAAAAGCATATATATATATATATATATATATATATATATATATATATATATGATGACACAACTGGCAGAACTGAAAGAACTGTATTTAATTTTTCACATTCAAAACAACAAAACAAATTCATTACCCAAAAAAGCTGTAATTAATATTTTATAATATTTTTAATATTATGATTAAAACAAATAAACACAAAAGTTTATTATTATAGAAAAAAAATATAGCATAATCAATGGTAAATAAATCACAGCAGTATAAAGACTCAGAGTTCCTAGTTTAAGGGCAAAATTCATTGTTAAAAATTCTTACTGAATCAAATGAAATAAGTGAAGGTGTAATGTAACTGTTTTCTCTGCATCAGTGTTCCATAAAACAAAACAAGCCAAAGTCACAGCAGCCTTAAGAAACAATATCATCTCTGATTTTACTTACTCTGAATTTCAAATGAACATAGAACCTCCACAGTCATTGTGTCATTTTTTTTTATATTATCTATAAAAGTCCCTCTGGAAACCTACCTGGACTCGTGTTCATTCCAGTGATAACTGCTTTGGTGTCAATTGCACCTGAAAAATGGACATTAAATAAAAAAGTGAAAATAATAAAAAAAACGTCAAATAAAAAATTATTTTAACTCTGAGTTCCACTCTCAATCTTACGTTAAAAATTAATATATGGAAATATAGAAGATGATGATGATGATGATGATGATGATGATGACAATGTTAATGATGCAATACCTGGAGGGGAGGTCACATTAGTGCTAGTGTCTGCCGAAGTAGGACTGACTGAAACGATACTGCTTACATCTGAAGAGAAGACAAAAATAAAATTATGAAAAAAACAAAAACAAAAGAAAACATAAGAAAGCAGAAAAACTTTAGTGAAATGTAACATTGCTACTGTTTCTGAAAGGATATATAATTTACACTGTCAAAGTTAATTATCAAATGCTCAGATCTACAAAAATTAAAAGGGGCATGACAGAACAGAAGTAGCCAGATAAGAGCAAAATCACTGTTGATCTTCCAAAAAAAAAGGAAAAAAAAAACATATTTTATGACATAAAACTTGGTACCTGCACAATAAGCTGCATAGCATATGTTTGAATTGACAAACTCATAGACGTAATAGTTTCCTGGGCAGGCTTTCACTCGAATTGGTGTGGATGTGTAATAACAGCAGTTATTTCCTGACTTCCCACAGACCCCGAGAGTGACTATTCCATCTGTGATCAGGGGGTGTGTGCCATTCAGCCATAGAGTGATATCAGTGCCACATCTGGATTCATTAACACAGCTCTCTGGCATACGGACACTCATCCTGTAATACAGCAGCCGGTACCAGCCATTTCCAAATTGGTTGTCACAGTTGTATCCTCTAGTCGCATTAGTAGCTCTCCAGGATTGATCCAGAGAAGTGTAGGTGTTGCAGGGATCATAACTGGGTAGACTGACAGATACTGCCATGAACAAAGATGCAAAATATAAAATATTATATATAATATGAATGCATAATTTTTTTCAAAAATAATTAAGTGTTCTACAGAATTTGAATTATATATGTATTGAATGTTAATACTGCAGCTGGCAGTGAATGAGCACTGAGATACAGTCTTTACCTGCACAGTACGTTGGCATTGGGATTGATAAAGTTGGTTTGACGAGTCTGTAGACGTAGTAATTTCCTGGACAGGCTTTGACTTGGATTGGGTTTGATTTTAGTGAACCACACTGTGAGCCATCAGTCACATAGCCATAGGACCCATAGATTTCTCTGGTGACGATACCGTCCTGTGGCAGTGGATGAGATCCTCCGAGTAAAAGTGGTGTGTAACCTCCACAGGTCATGTAACTCGAACACCAAGCAGATTCAGCGATCTGAGCACTGCTTCCCTTAAGATACAGTCGATACCAGCCACTCCATTCAACAATAGTGTCATCATGACCACGGTAGCTGGTGTAATAGAAACTGCCTGGTTTTCTCCAGTCATCATTGAGAACTGTATAGACACTGCAGGGGTCAGAGCTGATGTTTGCCGTGTCTGTGGTGGAACCAAACATCGTTATGAAACAAAATTATCTCCAGAACTCTTACTTATTTAAAAATTGCAAGATCATAAACAGACATTTTAATGTGTCATTTTCAACCAAATGCCAGTGGAACACCTACATTGTACCATTGACTGACCTTTTTTTAAAAAAAGACTTGTGAATAAATCACTAGTTTAGTACATGTGTAATCAATGTGCTGATTTGGCGCTCATCTCCCCCACTGAAATAAGACCACCCAGTGAGTGTTTGTGAGCTGCCTATCCATTTTGATGCCAGAACACATGGCATAAATTGAGTGCAGTGCAGAGATATTAAGATTGACCCACCGCTCCTACTAGACATATTTATTTGAGGTCCCAACTAGACCAAAACAAACAAAACAAGTGCTGAGATGTAAGAATCTGAAGTAAGAATTCTGCTCCTCAGTCCTTACTGCTGAGTGCTGGGGTCTGGGAGAACAAGGAGTGGCTTATATTTTAAAGCAGTGTTTGCCAACCAGTTGATCAAGATTAACAGGTCAATCTCCAAGACCATGTAAGTCGATTGCAATATATCATGCTTCTTCAGTTATGGTGTTTAAGTTATAGCTGTGTCATTCTGTATCCACAGTGTTTTGTGAGCTAATTAAGCAGTGACATATAAACCCGCTGTCACACAGGGTTTGCGTATTTTGATTAATATCCCTGACCAACAGTGCTACTGCTCTGCACTGTCCCTGCCCTGTCTGTGCAAACTTGGCAGCGGCACAATTAAAAATTACAACACAAGTGAGAGTCACACTATACTCCATTGCTCTGTTGAGGTGTGCAGTCATTCCTGAGAGACAACTAACTTTTTGAACCTTTTCAATCTGGCTTCCACACAAAGAACAATACTGAAACATCCCCTACTATCTACTACTCGCTACTGACTCTGATGTGCTCAGTATATTTTTTCTTTTAGATTTGAGTGTAGCATTTGGCAAAGTTAATCACAGCATACTTATCTTCTGTCTCTCAACTATTAGCATAACTTACTCTACACTAAACTTTGCTGGTTAATTTCCTATTTGCCAATAGAGCTCACTTTATCAACGATCTCTGATCCTACATTTAACTTTGATGGCGTGGCTGTAAAATGTTCTCCAGTGGTTATAATCTAGGTGTACTTCTTGACTCCTGAATTTGCTTTGAATTTCATATTAACGCCCTAACAAATATAATTATAATAGAAAAAGAAATTCTAGTTCATGCATTAATGTCATCTCATCTAGACAACTGCAATTCTCTCTTCATTGGCCATCCTTATAAAACCATACACTCCCTTCAGTGTGTTCAGCACTCTGCTTCTAGAATTCTCTCTTGTTCTAAAATATCAGCTCATATCACACCATTTATGTGGGCATATCTTTTGGGTTATTGTACATTTATATAAAAGCCAAGACATCACTGACATATTACTGCACACTATATAATAATAGAACCTACATATTCCAATAGTATTTATTCAAAATATAAACACTGTCATGTGTTTTAAAAACCTACCCATATTTATATATGATGCATTTACCCTGGTCATATATGAGGTCGTGTCAGTGCTGACATCTGAAAATAAAAGGCATATTTATATAAACATAAAACAATATTTAACAACATTACTATAAAACACACCCTAAGAATACCAAAAACAAACAAAAAAAAAAACGGTACCTGCACAATAAGCTGAATAGCCGAGGATTGGCTTGACAAACTCATAGACGTAATAGTTTCCTGGGCAGGCTTTGATTTGAATTAGAATGGATCTGTAATAACAGCAGTCACTTCCATGCCTCCCACAGACCACACGAGTGACTACACCATCCTCAATCTGAGGGTGAGGGCCATTAAGCCACAGAGTGATATCAGTACCACATCTGGATTCATTAACACAGCTTTCTGGCATTCGGACACTCATCCCATAATACAGCAGCCGGTACCAGCCGTTCCAGGTGAAGTCGTAGTCACAAATGTGCAGTCCTGTCTCATTGGTGGCTCTCCAGGGTTGATCCAGAGAAGTGTAGTTGTTGCAGGGATCATTTCCTGTAGCTACTGTTGAAACACATATGCAATAACTGTGAAGGACTCTTGATTTTCCCTTGTGAAATTGTGCAACTCATTCTAACAAATAAAAATATTTGTAATATTAACTTGCAAATACATTTAACATATATTACAGTAGAGTTAAAAATACAGAAAATGCATATGTACTGGCTTTATCGTTTACAGGTATTTGTTTTGATACTGAAATATAGAAAAAAAATGTTGATCTACTTTTCACATCAAAACTATAAAAATATATGCACATTTTAGACAAAAGATTATGACTAAAACTGAATCAAAATTAGCTACAAACATTAACACTGCACTTTACTTACTTAAATTTGTGCTATTGTTTGCGATGGTAATGAGCAGGACCACAGTGAACCCTGGAGAAAAAAAAATAAAACTGTAAAATATACTCAAAAATGCTGTGCATCTCTCTGTCTTGTACAGTAAGGCCGAAATTGAGCTTCCCCTCCAGCATCCGCCACTGGTTTGTATGATACTGAAAATAGAGTATTATACATATATCAGTGGCGGATGCTGGTCTTTCAAGGAGGGGAAGCTCAATTTCGGCCTACATCATAAAATGTGTCGGTTTATTTATACGTAAATTCTACCCTCCGTTCCTTTTAAAGGAAATGATCTGTGACCCTGTCGTACCAACAAGGCGTCTTTTCCAGGGACTTGACTAGTGTCCTCTCAATGGCCAGCAGAGCTAGGCTTAAACGGCCTTGGCCCATGTGAAGTGTGTCCGCCTGTGAGTGCTTTGTGACGGTGGAGGGGCTCAGCAGCACTCGCTGGACAGAAACTGAGATAGAAGTCAGAAAGAGTGATAGGAGTCAGTCTCCAAACACAAGCAGCTACAAAAAACTCCACCAGAAATTGAAGCTCGATTTGTCGCTAGTCGTTTTTAACAAAGAAAATGCCGCTAAGAGGATTCGCAAAGTGTCCAGTTCAACTCAGAACAGAATGAAAATGTAACGCTCCAACGGATCTTTACACCAAAGGGTCGCTGATTCGCTCATTTCGCTGTCAATCAAAAATGGATTCAGCCTCAGACAGATCATCCAATCATCATGCAGAAGCTGAGCGTCCGGGCCAGCCGAGGCCAGCCCACTGCCCCATAGACCCCCAGAGACGCTGAGCGTCCGATGGGCGGGACAAAGCCCAGCATTTATCCAATCACTCGTCTCGTTTCGCTGCACTTCGCTGCTTCGCTATTGAACTCTGTGGACACTCAGCGTCCTCACTGTTTAAATCACTGTGAAGGGAATGATTGAGAGGAAAGCCGCGTCTTTACCAGTGATAAGAAGCTGATTCTGAACAAAAGTTGAGTGCGTTGTAGTGCATATTTATTCACTGACATGTACACACAACAGTATATATTTGATCACTTATTGTTTGACATTTTAGGGGAAGTTGAGCTTCCATTGCAGTCTTAGAGCAATCGCCTCTGATATATAATACACAGGCACATGTAAAAAAAAATATTTTATAAACTGCTTAAACAAATATTGATCGCAAAATTCTCTGTATATGGTCTTAGTTCATTCATTCATTCATTCATTCATTCATTCATTGTCTGTAACCGCTTATGGATTTCAGGGTTGTGGTGGGTCCGGAGCCTACCCAGAATCATTGGGCGCAAGGTAGGAAGACACGCTACAGGGGGCGCCAATCCCCCGTCAAATGGAGCTGGTGATATCAAAAAACCCAGTTTCGAACAGGAATCTTGCTTTGTAAACCACAACAACAGCAGCGGCAAAGTTAGGCGCTGTTTACTCATTGTGTTTTCGCATTTTTGTTTTGTTTTGTTTTGTTTTGTTTTTTGGACTAAACATGGCTCTGTTGCCCAGTTCTCACAGATCAGTTTTAGTTGTTGCATGTTCAGCTTTCACTGGAAACTTTAGTCAGCCCAAGGAGCATATAAACCTATTCAAAACACCACAAGGTAAAGTTACGAGCTGCTATTGAGAGTCTGATAAAAATATATGTGAAATCTGCTGTAATTTAAGAGATTTTACAAGTGGTGAGTTTGTGCTGGATTTGAAAGAGCTCTGCATTTCATGGTGATTGACATGACTCTGGCCAATCAACGCTCTTCAGGGTTTACATGTCACCATTTAGAACTTACTCAACACAGTTAGAACCCGTAGAGTTCTGAAAACGTACATGGTTCCTGGGAACAGGTACCAGAGTTGGCCACTGGAAAAAACAAAATAGCAATGCTGTGTGTAGGTTCCATGCAGTGAAAAAAGCACCATTATTATTCCAGTGAAATAAATTGATTGATGATCCTCAATTAAACATTCAAAGCCTGGTATGCTACTGAAGGAAAGTTTAACTACACCAGTGGAGAAAAGTCTGTGAAACACTCCACACTGTACAAAAGAGTAGTCATTGGCAAAAGCATATGTGCCACCTGGGTGTGTGTTGAAATGAATAGTTACATTAGGTTTTGTCTCCAACACCTATAATAATAATATTTACAAAGATGAACTCTAAATGAGGTGTTTAAACATGAGATTTTTATCGTCCTATGAACACAATCTAAAGCAACTAACTATATGGCTTCATAGAAACAAACAATGGCAGTTACAAATTATGACCATAAAAAAATGACCAGCTCATATATTAAGAAAAGCAGCCTCACAAAAGTGTTAAATTATAAATCAAGAAAGCTGATAAAAAATTCACTGAGACTTTTCAATTGCTAGGTTCTGATTCAGGTTTTCTAAGATTTTTAAATAGGAAGTGACAAATATGAAACAGCAGAAAAATAAGCTCTAATACACTCAAAATGTAAGTAATGTTATGTTGTTAGTGCAAAAGCTAATAGCAGAGATAATGCTACTTGTGTCTAAGGCTTTAATAGTTTTTCTGATCATCACATGATCTAAAGGTTATGAATAGGAAATTAAACAAATTATTCAAAAACTACATGGACTTTAAAATCAACATGGATTTGTCCAAACAAACACATACATAATGTATGGTATGATTATTAATTAGAAAGAATGCCTAACAATGTCAACATAAATAGTCAAAATAAATATCCAAGCTATTCAGTACAGATCAAATATGCCAAATTAAAACCAAGCATATTCCAATTTTCATTCTTACTTATCTGTCCATACATAGCAGAAATGTTTGGAGAAATAATTATGCATACAAAAAATATGAACAGTAAGCATTTCATTAAAAAAATGACATTCAATTCTTATTCACCTACAGACTCAAATAAAATAATTTTAGTAAGTACTCACATGTGAAAAAGTTTATTATTTTTCTGCTCATTTTTTAATTTTATTTTAATGCTTGTTTTCCTCCTTATTCCCCTATCAGTTGATACATATGCTGACTGGTTTCCCCTGCATTTGAAAGGTTTCTGCTTATGTTAAATTACAAATATTTGCATTGCATTCTTCCGGTAAGCTGGGGGTTTTGCATTTATTATGCAGCCAATCAACTACACCAAAAACAAACATCATGGCATGAATTTCCTGCTGGATAGACCCAACTTCCTGCAGATGATTCTGCTCTTGGATGAAAGGAACATTTACAAATAAACCCAGACTGAACTTTCTGTCATAGAGTCATGCAAATCAGGACTCTCCAGTACACATTCAGACCAAACACATTACAGTGCTCTACTACTGAATATTCAGAGTCACTGTACATTAAAGTGTAACTATATCCTAATACCTTTGTGGGGAAGGTTTCAAAGTCTTTATCTTAATTCCACTTTAAGGACTGTTTCCACTCAATCATAGATAGACATCAGACTGGGAAGGCCTTTGAGAGCCCAGGAAGGCACCAGAGTCAGTATGAAGTTAACTTGTTTTATTGAATAATGGCAGCTCATCCAGACAATTATTAAAGCTTCATTTGATACAGACTCATGTCCTCTTAGACTGACTTAGAATGCATTACAGGAGAGTATATGTCAGCTTTTGGCTTAATAGGAACAGGCTTATTGATATGGCAGGTGGAATAGGGGAGGTAGATATGAGGGTGATGTAGCTGATTTGCAGATATACTGATATGGTCTACAGAAGCAAATAAAGAGGAAGAAGTGTATTCATAAACTACCTAAATTACATACAATTAAGTACCTGAGTCTCATGCAAACTAAATTGCACTTCCATAAACTCATGAACACTGGCACATCTAATGCAAATATTACAGGACCTTTCAGAAGTATAGAGCCAATGCTCGTCATATTATTCAAAACCATATAATGAAGTACAAGACAATTAGAAGCAAAATAAACCCTGGAATGTGAGTGAAACTTGCCTGCTGAATAAAAGCATAAAAAGAAAGTCCCCAATTGTATTTTATACTGATTCATATAAATCTTAATCTGTAAGGGAAGGTACATTGTAAGTACCAGGTAAATACACTTTAAAATGCGAGAAGATGTATTAAATGCCAGGGACATATTTGTAAAAATGCGGGCTGGTAAGTATAGTACCCGTAAGTAAGTATATAAGTACCTGTTATACACACTTTAAAACACAGGAATGCACACACATAAAACGCGTGAAAATGCACAGTAGCAGCTGGCAATAGTACACGTTAAGATGTGGGCTGTATTATAAAGTGTTAACAAATTATACAACATCTAGTTGAACACAATCAAATCCTCACAGATATATTGCAACATTCAGTATAAAATTATCTTCAAAGAGTAACCTCAGAAAATAAAATCCAATGTTGTTCAAAGTGGACAATAAAAACCCCTTAGTCTGTTCCCCTATGACACTGTACCGATGACCCATATACTACGGTGACCAGTATGCCAAACCCTGGGCAAAAAGAAGTGTCATTGCTGGCCAAAAGTAACCATCAGAAACAATAAAATAATAGGGCTGTAGGATGTTCAGAGGTACTCACTAATCCTGTAGAAATTTTAATGCAGACCAAATGCATGGGATTCATCACCAAAGAGACATGTAAAATGTTTCATTACCACTGTTGCATTGAGAAAATTCTCCAGCTGAATGCACTGGATGCCCTAAATAACGTAATCATATTGCTAATTCTGATTTTTACTTTGGCAGGCTCCTCAGGCATGGGTATTGTGAAGGTTGCTGAAAATGTTGGTTCTATTACAGTTTTATATCATATGGTGAATAGATTATGAATTTATGGAATACACCTATAATTGTTGTAGGCAAAATCTTGTCAAGAATAAAATGAATGTGAATATTAAAAATAAAATTAAACTTTAATATAAAATTAAAATTATTTAAACTTTAATTAACTTAATTTTAATTTGTTTTTTATTACATAGATTTTTTTTTCTGTAATATTTACCATAATATCAAAATCAATACAGTACAATCTAAATTAAAAATATAATTTCCTAAAAATAAATGTGTAAATTTTTCTGTAAATCTAATGTTTTGGAAAAAGTATCATAGGCCTCTGAATGTAGCCTTTAAAATTAAACATATATGTTCACAAAATTAATTCATTCATCTTGTACAACCACTTTGTCCTAATTCTAGAATGTACAGGCATAGATCAGTTTGTACATAATTTAATTTTAAATCCTGTGTAACAGCAGTATTTTACAGTTCTTGGTAAATTATTGCAGAATCAACCCAAATCCACAGATTTCCTTGTCACGTTTGAAGGAAGATATGTTGAAATTATCACATGACATAAGTAAGTCCTACATAATCAAATACATACTAGAAACAACATGTTTGAAATGCTGCAGCAATTGTCATCATTTGGAGCAAACAAATGTTGCTATGAGACTTGCTTTCTTACAAGATAGATATATAAATATATGGGCGTTAGCTTTCAAGAGGGATATTATACTAACAACAGAAAATCTTCTAAATCTACTGTTACAATAAAAAAAAATTCCAAACATTCTAACAATGGTTACAAGGTGGTCTTACTCACCATATCTTTGGTTCTGTATAAGTTGCCTTTGGGCAGTTGCTGTTAGGTACATACAGCACAGAGTTACACAACACCTAGTTACAGAAGAGACCTGTAGGGAAACGGGCAGATCATTAAACACCTCCACTAACACTCTGATTCAGCTGAACTTGCCTTAAGATGTATTGTCCACTGATATTTCTTAATTAACACCAACATATAATTTATATTATTATTTTTTGTGTGTGTGTGTGTGGGGGGGGGGGGGGGGGGGGTATTATATTTTATGGGTTTTTTATAGTCAGTGAACACCACTGGGTCCACCTTAAAGAGACCAAACTCTGACAGACTCTGAAGTCCCAGTTGTAATATTTATGTTGTGCGTTGTTCTGTTTTGTGAGTGTGCAAGTCATTATCGGCCACATGAGGGCAATCTCAGTATAAAATTGGGTGAGTATGCATCGTATACAGAAATATTCAGGTCTCTCTGGCCTAACCTAGCCAATTGCTGTCCACACCAGCACTGATCATAAATTCTGCACTAAACCTCATTAAATTATTACCCACTCTACGGAACAAGAACTTGTCAGAGTCTAAACACTCAGGGTCTAATAAGCTTTTTAATCCATATTTTTATGTTATTTGCTCTTTTAGGAAAAAAATTAAAATGATAAATTGTCACTGTCAGCAGATGTCAAAAATCTGGGCAGTTTTTGGTATTTTTAATAAAATATATTATGAAAACAATAACTGCAGTTTCACTCACACAGGAGTGGGTACTTGTACAGAGCTGATAAATATGGTGCACTTACAGTAAAGTGTATGAGGAACATTGGTGACTGTAATTATCAGGAGTGCTGAGATCCCTAGTGGTGAGAACCTGGTATTCCACATATACAGTTACACATATACAAATTATTGATAAACAAATTAGCCCTAACATTTACATAATGAACCTCATTCTAAAATAACAGCCTTGAGTCAACAACAACACAAACAATCTTGTAATCACCAATAAAATGTTAGTTCACATGCTTATCCAACATACTGTCTGAATGTTTATTAGCAGTTTGTTCATCTATGAGACCACGGTTCCAGTGATCCACACACCAGCACTTGAGGTTTATAGCTCTACGGCCAATCGTTGGCGTTGTGAAACTCAATAGGGCCCAGTCGTGTTGGTCAAAGCTTTTCTGTGATGATTAAGCAACAGTTCACAGCAGGTGAACTAGATAAATATAGGAGATATACATGTATCTCATATTTCCTTATTTTACCCAAAGTATATTTATACATCCACTGTGAGTTATAATTGTGTAATGATTTGTATAAAGACAAAGTTGACAATGCTTCATAAAGACATTCCTTTGTTTATTGAAATCAACCCCTGATTTTGAATCTACTTTCAATGCACAATACAAAAGATCATATCTGGATGAAATATGACATGTCTAGACATTGCCTAACCTACCAATGCAGATTTAAAAGGCAAACATAGAGCATCATCTTCACTGAAAAAGAAAATCAGACTGAAAAAAATAAACTACTACTACTTAAACTACTAAAGTTTAAGAAATAAGATATAATAATAAGAACATAAACACCATGAAAATCAGGTAATGTTAGAAATATCTGAATAAACCTTTGAAGCATATGTTATCTTAAACACAGAAACTACAGTATAATCTAGTATACACTATAAATCAGAGGAGAGGAGGGAATCAGAAAGTATTTTTTTAAATACCCTGTATGTATCTGCCCTTACTGAAAGCCAAAAACTCATGACTACTGTAATAACTGCAGAAGAGATTAAGGCTGTATTTAGTAGGTTAAAGGGAAATAAAATCACCAGGTATTTTAAAGTATATTGCACTATTTTTTGCTGAAGAAAAAACTTTTTTAAATTAATTAATTAATTTATTTATTTTATATTATTTTTTGCTAAAAACAGTCAACACTCACTGATTATGGGGCTGAAAATAATAATAAAAAACAGTGCCAAAACTACCAGTACCTGGTTTAAGGACCATGGTATCCCTGTTCTTAATTGGCCAGCAAACTCACCTGACCTTAACCCAATAGAAATTTTATGGGGTATTGTGAAGAGGAAGATGCAATACACTAGACCCAACAATGCAGAAGAGCTGAAGGCCACTATCAGAGCAACCTGGGCTCTCATAACACCTGAGCACTGCCACAAACTGATCGACTCCATGCCACGCCGCATTGCTGCAGTAATTCAGGCAAAAGGAGCCCCAACTAAGTACTGAGTGCTGTACATGCTCATACTTTTCATGTACATACTTTTCAGTTGGCCAGCATTTCTAAAAATCCTTTTTTGTATTGGTCTCAAGTAATATTCTAATTTTCTGAGATAGAATATAAATTGTCAGTTATAATCTTTAAATTAAATATCAGTCTGTTTGTGATGAATGAGTATAATATACAATTTTCACTTTTTGAATGGAATAACTGAAATAACTGGAATAACAACTTTTTCATGATATTCTAATTTTATGACCAGCACCTGTATATATGGAAAGTGGAAAATGAAAATAAACACTGTTGTATTTTTCAAAGTTCTCTATATTTGAACTTTCAGTTTCAGGTTTGTTCTTAAAAAAAAAAAGTTGGAGTTAAATGTTTAATACAAAAATTTGGGAACAAGCAGCAAACATCTGCCTCCTAAAATTACATTTAAGGTGAAAAAGAAAAAGTGATAAAGAAGATAACACCAGCCTCGCCTAGTGAAACTTTTTAGATGGAAAAGAAAAGTCAAATATGAAGCTGGTAAATACAAAAAAAACCAGAGGCAGCTTGTATACATTTTGTGAAATGATGTACAATTTTTGGGGCAATAATTTTAGCTGCGAAGAAACAAAAGTCTCATTGGTGTAGTTTGGGTTGTCTTCAGCTTGGCAACCCAAGTTAGCTTCACATCTGGATAAGGGGGCAGAAAACTCTCCTCAGTGTTTTGAACCCGTATTGCAGTTTATATTTGAACTGCTGGTTGTCTGTATTACAGATGCTCCTTTAACTACAGCTGTGATCACTACTAAGAATTCTGAAATCTCTGAACTAATTTTTAAAGGAACACCACAACTAGATTTGAGCTGTTTCTTTATAGAAGATGTTTTGAAGAGGAGATCTACAGCAACAACAGTGACATTGGGTGCAAATTAAAATATTTAATTTTACTTTAAATGTAATTGCAATTTAACAATGTGAAAAATGAATTATATAGTTACATATTTTACAACATTTAGTGGAATCCTTTTTTACCTGATTACACATTTTAAATAGCTTCATTAAAGAGAAAATATACAAAGTAAAATCATAGATTATGGTTAAGGGTAAACTTAAAGCCAGTCAACATAAGGATGTTAAATTTCATGGCATCTAAGATACATGTTCACAGAAAGAACAGAGTGAAGGGGATCCTGTTATATGACATTCTTACAGCAATATACATTAATTCATTCATTCATCTTCTTTTCCGATTTTCCATTTCAGGGTCGCGGTGCAGTAATATTACAGCAATATTATATATATATATATATATATATATATATATATATATATATATATATATATATATATATATAGAGAGAGAGAGAGAGAGAGAGAGAGAGAGAGAGACTTCAGAAAAGTAAAACCATCAGATTAATCTTAAATCCTTAAATGTAGGACCATGTAGGTAAAATGCTCGTAGAAGAAAAATATGTCCAATCTGCATCTCCAGTCTAAATTGTTAAGACTATTCATTAGCTATAACTCAGCTGATATGTTTAGTGGCTTTTTATTTATAAAAACACCACAGTTATACCTTCAGCTCTCATTAAATGCTATTTGCCGTGTAATGAAATTATTGAAGCCACGTTTTAATGGTAAGATTGTGAGACATCTTCTGTCATTGTTCTGGGCTGCTTTTGGTCAGTTTTGCTAGAGAAGCAACAACGATAAAGAAAGGTCTTGTACTGATCCCTGATCTGAAGGAAGAAGAGAAACACAACATGAACAAAGGAACAAAAAATATTTTACACCCCACACATCCAAAAATATGGGTTGCTGGGCATAATGTAAATAAAAACAATGCAGTGAATTAACAAATCATTTAAAATGTATATTTACTTGAAAGCAATTTTAAAATTGAGAAATGCTGAGAAATTACAATTTTAAACCCAAGGCCAGGAGCACATTCTCAAATCATGATGCTACAATAGCTAGGGGAGCTAAACTTCTCCAGACCTGTCACCCACTGAAAAAAATGTAAGACCCTGAGCAAGAAAGAATAGGAATATTCTTCACATTTAAAACTACAGAAATGGTTTCCTCACTTGCCAAACCTTAATACAGTGTTGTTAAAAGAAGAGTCGATGTAGCACAGTGGTAAACACAACCCTGTCCTTATATTTTTGGTATGTGTTACTGGCATCAAATACAAAATGGGCAAATATTTTTTTCAAAATAAACAAACATTCTCAGTTTAAATATTTATGTTTTTTAAAATAGATTTTTAATTAGGTATAATTTAAAACAGTGTCCTGATTGTTTTTTAATTATTTTTTTTATTTACAACAATAGCTGGGGCTGTCAAATCTGGGGCTGTGAATTTGATGCGACACATTTTTCTTAGAAATAGAAAGACAGAAGCAGAAAATAAACTTTCAAAGAACATGTGCAACTTGTATGTACTTAGTAGTATGAAACATTGATGTTAATACAATTGTTACTGGGAACAATGAACAAACCAAAGTCTTCTATAATGCCAAAGGATAAAGACAAGGATCCTTGATATGTCTATGCTGTTTAACCTGCACATGTAATGATAGCAGCAGAGCTAGTAGAACACATATTTAATGTGACTGAATATCTCTAAATCCCACTGGGTCTACAAATGGATCTGTGAATCATAAGCAACGTATATCTAAAATTTTATGAATATGTTTGCAAATACACAGCACACATATCTCCTGAGTCTCTTCACCAAAAGCTATGGCACGTACATCCACAGTTATTAGGCTATGAATATGGGCTGAGATACCTAAGACACAAGTCTGAGATCTTCCTTGTAGGTTTGTCTGGATCTCTGTGAACCTGAACAATGGTCACTGTGACCGTGTGTTTTCACAGAGATGTAAAGTTTTTAAAACCAGAATTCAGCTTTTCAGTTTTAGGGCCAAATTGTCTCTCTGTATCAAATGGCGAATAATTACAGAGAAAGCTAAGATCAACTTTGCATCTGAAGCCCAACCAATTAATTTGGTGCTCTAATGCTGGACTTATTTTGAAAACAAATTATAATACATTAGGGTTGGAACAGTTGAAGGTAAAAGGTAAATGATAGAATAAAGACAAGCATCTACCTGCCATCAACAAACATCAAAAGTGTCCTAAACAGATTGAGTGAATTCTAACCTCTTTGTTGAAGACACAGTGGATAAAGAAGATGGCGGTGCCCTGCTGGGAGTTGATAGCCAAGAAGAGAATATACACCACATTACTGCTATCTTTGAAGAAGCCTAGGATCCAGGAGCAGCCGATTATAACAAACTGGACCAGGGTTTTCAGCATCACACTTTTAATCAGGTTTTCATCTCGCCTGGTCACCTTCATCTGAAGGATCTCATTGTCGAGTTTTTTCAGAGCAGAGTACATGAGGAGGCAGATGGCAATGAAGAGGATCATGTTTGACTTTAAAATGAAAGAAAATGAAATAAATTATTATTATTATTAATATATATATATATATATATTATTTTTTTATCATTTCTTAATTTGCTTTACAGTGACACAACATTAAAGACAAAAACACATTTGTGTATAGCAAGTTGTGGAAGTTTTTCTTTTTTTCAGGATCTTAACAATTTTTTTTCATTAAAACCATAATCAACAACACTTACTCCAAGGATAAAACAAACAGGACCCAGAAAACTCCAGATGAAGCCTTCATCAGCCTTAAGCCAACAGCTGTAAAGATATAAACACATACTTGTATTTAAAGAAAAAGAAAAATATTAAGCTTTTTTTTCCCCCACAGTTGACAGTGGTGGAGTTGACTGGGCCATGAACCAGGGCTTGTCCTTTGTGTCACTGTTGTAGACTTGGCTGGCCCTGAGAAAGGGACATTTTCACTGCAAATGTGAGGTTGAGCTTGGGATTTTCTCACCATAATAAGGGAGCTGAGAAGGCCTAAGCCAAAATCTTTCAAGGATATTTTAACTACAGTTATGTAGTACATTTTCCCATTTCACTGATGCATTTCACCTAGTGGTTCTAAAACGTTTTTAAACCAAGTACCACCCATTATCAAACCAAAACCTCTAAGCTCAGTAGATGAAGGAGGCATGGCACTTTTTAGGTGTCTAATGATGTGAAGATTTTTTTCTTTCAATTTAATACTTTGTTCTATTTTGTCTTCACATGTACAGAACTGTCACTTTGTTTCTCTTTATTTTTGCATCTGGATTTAGTCCTTCTGGGCTCTAGAGTATTTCTCAGACTTGGTCTCGGTTTGTTTTTCTCATTTCCATTTTGCCCTTATAAAATCCAAATTGCTCATATCTGTCTTTAGATTTACTTTTGTCCAGTAAGCAGCTTTCTTTACATGGATTTTGCTCATCCTCCCTAAGTAAAAGCTGCCCCACCACTTACAGGTGCCCTGTTTTTTTAAAGACCATAAGAAAAAATTATATATATATATATATATATATATATATATATATATATATATATATATATATATATATATATATATATATATATATATATATATATAATCATACACAAGGTAAAATGTAAAATATTCTATGCCAATCCATTACAGCTTCACATAGGACCTACCCCACCATCTTTCTACTGGCAGCCACAAAATTTCCATTGTTCCAATCCTACACCTATGCCCTAAGGTTGCTGTGGCCATTTATGATCCGATCAGCAATCAGCTATCCTTACCATCTATGTTATAATGTGCTTAATTATGAAAACTGTGAACTGAAATGTTATGCATTTTAAACTTGAAATCTTTAGATTTTTTGTTATTAATCTTTCATCTTTCAAGTAATATATATTTAAATATATTGTACCACCTCTTGCTGCTTCACATACCACAGTTTGAGGTCCACTACCTACCCTGAATCTAAGAATTTCTCAATGTGTTGAGGCAACTGACTGATCCTATGTCTTATTGCAGTGCTGGAGCTGACTGGGCCTGTTGTAGGAATTTCATCACCATGATGGTGGAGTTGGTGGAGCCTTTGCTATGAACATTCTCACCATAATACTCAAGGTGACTGGGCCTGAGCTGAGAACTTTCTCACCAAAGGTAGCAGAGATGACTGTGCTGCAAGTAAGGAGATTTTACACTGTGTTTTTTTTAAATACAATGAAATTCTTTTGTCCACCCTGCACACTTACTTCTCACTGCCGTATCCTTCAGGGAACAGTCCAGCAGACACGCCCACCACAACCAGAGGAATAATGTATCCAATTACAACAAGATATTTCCAATTTAACATCTCCTCTTGCTTTGATCTGATCTTTGTGAGGTTCTTCACAAAGATGAAGAGCAGCAGAGCTTCAATGAACATCCACACAAAAGCAGAGAGGAAAAGGAAGTGCAGAACACCTGCAATCACTGCACACCATATCTGGGGAGGTAGAAGGAGAATGAATCATAAACAAAGCATTTGTATATTTTATCACTTTGGCATGCACAGGGGCATTAGCAAGAATTTTGGGGGATGGGGCTAGAAACGTGGGCCCCTTGCATATTTTTTCTTTAAACAATATTGATAAAGTATGTCAGAAGTATCATGCTAAGTAGCACAATATTTGTGGGCTCTTGAATCTTTTGGACCCTTGGAATCAAAATCAGAACCTTTCTAATGTTCTTGCATTGCCAGATAAAACCTGAAATTTATAAACTCGAAATGCCAGTTACCCTTTACATGCAATTATAGTGGCAATTAATGGATTGAGTCAAATGGTACAAAATAGCTTGGAAAATAACCAAATTCCATTATTTATTTATTCATTATCTGTTGTAAAGTTGCAATTTTTATGTTACAATGTTTTGAAGGGGATAATGTAGGTTACCTGACCCAAATTTAAAAATATTTCAAGTAGGAATTTCTGTGTGAGCAGAAAGAGAAGTTGACACAGGAACAGGCTGAGACACAGGTTGATTAGAGCTGCGTTGATCACTGTCATGTCCCGGGGACAAAAGGCAAACGTCAACAGAGCCAAGATCAGAAACACCAGCCCCACTGATATGGCTATTGTATAGAGCATGTCAAACTCAGGACTGTCCTTAAAACAAATAAAAAAAAGAAAAAAACTGTAATCCCCTGGGATTCTTATTTCCTACTTGATTAGTCAACACAAAGCAGTTAATTGTTCAGAAAACCACAGCATAATTTGTGAACAATCTTTTCAAATACCATTCCCTTATCTAGTATAATCTGTCATTGTCTCACACTATACTGAAGATAATTTTAAGGCACTAGAATCTGTGTGTCCTACCGCATTCGAGTTGCTGGTCTGCATAATGAGAGCGAAGGTTCCTGGGCGAATACAGAAGCATGTAGTGTGATTCAAACTGGTTTGAATAACATGACAGTATCCAGCCTCCCATTTGGTGTATGTCCAGTAAACACAATGTAGGGTACTTCCATTTTCCATGGGCTAGTTGGAATAGAGAGGATTATTTGAAAACATAAAACCTGGCTTTGTTGACTTTTTGACATTACAAATAAAAGGGGAAAAATGTCTAAACTGTTTCTTATGTATAACAGTTTTTAATAGAATACAGTTGTAGTTTAGTACATACCATAATGACAACCTGGCAACATATATACAAGAACAATTAGATCTTCTACATAAAATAATTTCTAATAATAAATATAAACAGAAACTCACTAAAGTATGTTCCAGAGTGATGTTCAAGTTTTGCTCATTATTACCATTTGATGAGTCAGCCAAACTTCTGCTTATTGCCTTGGATGATTTGTCAGGCTGCAACTGGTCATTGGTGCCCATCAGTTTGATGGACACTATCGTGGATAGCATGGTATTGATGCTGCCATTTGTGTTGAAGAGTGTAGGTTTCAGAAAGCCTGACATGTTGCTGTAACTTAAGAAAGCTACAGAGTTTATTCCTAAAGCACAATACAACATTTAAATCAGCATGGCAAATAAATAAATAAATAAATAAATAAATAAATAAATAAATATAAAAAACATCAACAAAAACAACAACAGCAACAAAAAAAATCCTGCTATTCCTGAAGAAGAAAATACATTTACTCTGATAGTGCAGGCATGTCAAAACAGGTGCTCAAAAAAGAAATGTGTAAAGTAGCAAATGAATGTATCACACCATCTCAAGTCACTCCTCACCGTTGTTTTGCTTCCAAATTTGAACAAGGTCGATCTCCAAGGAAGCGTTGCTTGTGTTCAGTTGTGGAATTTTTGTCAAGGATGAGTTTAAGCAAAGAACAAATACAGCAGCCTCTGTGAGATTTAAATAAATATTTATATATATTTAATTTATATACATCTAGAAAGTTGGTATAGTTAAAAGCAGGATTTCCTATTTATTTTCTCCCTTACCTAATGATGGGAGGGTGATGTTGTCAGTGTAATCAACATCTGTTTTCCTCACCAGCGCAGACACCAGTGTTTCAGTGGCATTGAGTATAGAGTTCCCATAATACACCAG
Organism: Hoplias malabaricus; assembly: GCF_029633855.1. NCBI lineage: Eukaryota > Metazoa > Chordata > Actinopteri > Characiformes > Erythrinidae > Hoplias > Hoplias malabaricus. The sequence continues at coordinate 60,850,266 of NC_089801.1, read as the reverse complement.
CTGACTTTGGTTAGAAGAGATGTTTGCCAAAATGTTTGTTGAATTGAGTACTGTATTCAAAGTACTGCTTATGATCTAATGAAGCACAAGTGAACATGGGTTAACAGGAAAACACAAATATTGTCCACATTGAGAGGAAAAACTCTCCTCACCACTTTTGGTATCACTAGAGAGCTGCTGTTCTTAATCTGAGAGATGATTTGATCCAAACATTGCACCGTTACTGAATCCTAAAATAAAAACATCTCATTATGCAATGAAGAATGATTAGCAATGTATATGACTTATTATCTTTTCCTAAGATCATTCTTTGCAGCCATTTATACTTACCAAACACTGATCTGGTAATGATGGTAGATCTGCAAAGAGAGGAATGCGGATTCACAGATTGTACAGATACTCGGTTCAAATACCTGACCAAGCCTGTGTACTAAACAGTAATAACCCACTGTCCCCAAAAAACATGCTTCTGTAGAGAGTCAATGATCAAACAATATGAAATGAACTTGTTGCATGCTGCCTCTGCTGGCTGCATGGCCAATATACGCTATAGGTTCAGAGGTTTGAAAAATTAACTGTAAAATGTGAACTGACTTTAAAGAGCAGCAGTTGTTAAACCAGTATTTGGCTGTATGATATCTCCATAGGAAAACGCATAATAACATATGACACTCTAAAGCAGCTGCACATGAGCCTAACCTCAACAGTACCATAGTCATGAATGGGCTAGGTGTGTGAAACTTTTGCTGAGAAATAGAATTGTCTTCTCTGGCATGATGGAACTCAATCCAATACCTCTGAGATAAGCTGGCATGGTGTTTGTCATCCAGAATTAATTATCTAACATCAGAACATCACCTTACTAATGTTCTCATGGCTCACAGCCATATTCCAGTATCTAGTTTATAAAACACTCCTAAAAGTGTACAAGCTGTAACCTCAGTAGAATGAATGTGAACTCCTTCCTGATATCACTGATTTCAGAATAAACATGAAAATAATTTATTGATTAATATTTGGCTATAATAGGCATTAAGGTTGTGGTCAACATTGAAAACAGAATGAAATCCAGATGATACTGTACAGTTCCATATAATCAATCAAACATTAATTCAAAATTTATTATAGAGAGTAAGGAAACAAAGCCAGCACCTGTGCATCCATAAGAGCTTCCTGTGGGCAGGACGCCAGCGTGTAGGAACAGTCCAGGATTACACTCACAGCTGCCGTAAGGAAGGCCACACTGGGCATGATCACCACAAGATGTGTTACTGCAGGAGGAGTGGCCTGTGGGCACAGGAAAAAAAAAATAGGAAAACAAGGCTGCTATTACTCAGGTCACTTTCCAAATTGTCTGCTGTTCATACTGGTCTGTATCATATAGAGAGTGTGTACATGGTTATTGTTGCTTTCTCAACTTTCAGGAAAATTGTCTTGTAATTGTCTGCTTTATTGTTCACTAATGGGATACATATATTATGTCCATGCAGACACACAGTAAAATAACTTACACGTCTGTTCCTGAATTAAAGTTACTATGACATACCATTGAGGGTCCCAGCACAATTACTTTTTTTCAGAGAATGTATGCAGACGAAAACAGTTTTGATTTCTTGCTGGGAAAAGGAAATAATGCTTTGCCAATAAGAATCCTTGGGCACAACTAACATGACATTTGCCTACTGGTGTACTTTGATCATAACAGTAAGCCTTACTGGAAAAAAGGTCTTCTGCAAATGGTCATAAATATAAACCTGTACTTTGGGTTGTACTAGAGGACAGCTGTCAATGGATAAACCCTATATATTTGTAGAGTAAATTCACACTTCTCCATAGAGCCCAAGCCATACACCCCAGAATAAAAACTAAAACAAACTACAGCAGTGCATTCCTGCTTAGAATTTACCTTGAAATGTTGACTACCAGCCAATGAGTTTAAGAATGGTTCTGTCTGTTGTTCTATACATAAAACGTTTCTAACACTGCCTATTTAGTGTGACTGTAGTATGACTGTCTGAAAGTTGTTAAAGAAGGTAGGCAAACTGGATGAACAAAACACCATGCTAAGATGCTAAAACATTTGCAAAATTTGATTTAACAAAATTTCAGGTGAGTAAAAGTACTCACGAGTGTTGTACACGCCATTGGTTGAGGTGAGATAGTAGAGGATCAGTCCTCCACCACAGTCCTGTGTGCTTATATTCGGCTGAGCACACATGACACCAGTGCTATAGTCGAGTTCATCACATGTATACAGCTGAAATCCTGTGGAAGTGCTGTTGTTGGTCCAGAGTATTGTAGGATTTGAAGCAGAGCTGTTGGGGCAATTGTAAACCACAATATCTCCTCCAATCCCAGAGATTTTGTACCAGCCTGAACTCAATTTCAGGTCATTCTTTGGTCCTCCAGTGTAAGAAGAAGAGGTGAAGCCAATATTACGCCAGGGGTCACTCAGAGTGGAATAATTCTGACAAGCATCTGAGAGAGGAAAATCACTGAGGGTTAGGAGTTGGTGTTAACAGTTAAGAGTTAATATTAGACATTACTTTCTAAAGTTGTTTTTCCTGCACACAAGACATCTGTACATGTAATACATAACTTATTTGTAATATGTAATATTCATTCATTGATTATTTGCATAAAATAATTTCCATTTCTCTAAAGAAATGAGTCCAGTGTTTATTTGCATGTGCTAAAGATCTTATCAACAGTCAGTGACGTCCCTAGTTTTATTCCATGTTCTGGTAAATATAGCATTAAGTAATGTTTTAGGAGTGCTTGATTTCTAAAAATAAGGACATTGAAACTATATGGTTCTACAACAACATAACTTTGGATGTATGAAAGAAAATCATTTTGAAAACACAAAGCACATCACCCTGAAAATGAGGAAATTTTGGATTCATTGTGTTCTGGAAAACCAGATACTATTTAGGCTTATATGAAGTTTTAATGTTAAATATAATGTACTGAATCAAAATGTCTTTCTCTTGAGACCACTGCTAATGTCCAGTATCTAAGTGTTGACCCCTCTTTGTTATTAGGAGGGATATGAAAATTGCTGCATTGACTTATAATTTACTTACTGTTAAGGGCAGTAGAGTCACTGATGACTGTAGTGATCAGAAGTGCAGAGATCCCTAGTGCGGAGATACAAGAATAACTCAATCAGCACAGTTTCAACATGCATTGTTAAAACATGGGACAGAGGACTATGGCCCCTTTCATTGGAATGTGACTTTTAGTGTAAAGCTGTGGACTAATGGTTGGAGCTGGTTGGAGCCAGCTCATCACAGGGCTGAGTTGAACTTATTGGGATGCAATTGCAATTGGGTTGTGTCTATTGAACTGGGATGCATAAACTTCTGCACTAACCAGGATCTGTCCTACATAACTATGTGGTTATTAATCTTTGGATTTAAAAAAGAGGAACCCACTGGTTTCAATCAGAAGCTGGAATAAAGAAGCATTTTTCCTGTGATCCAACTCATTATTCCTCTGAACTACTTAGTGCCCTGCAGCAGTTTTACATAAGGATGATACTGATCAGTATCATCATGGAACACAGATACACACACATCAAACACATCCATGACACCAGAACATTTACTGATCAAGCCACTGATAAATATCTAAAATATTATGCTTACTTTCTATTCATTAACAGATGGTCATTTCCAATTTGAATACATGTGTCCTAGATTTATAACACATTATTCTATAATACTGTACTGCATGTTAGTACATGTACCATACAGTAAACGCTATTTAAAAATACATACACTATAAAGCCTGGAAAGAGCATACTTTTCCTAAGTAGTTTTGAACAAGTCTAACACACTACATGGCAATGGTTAATTAACATATACTAACACAGATGTGTTCAATCAAACTTTGCAGTTAACCCATCCATAGCAGTGACCACACACACACACACACACACATACAATTCTTTAAAAGCTGGGAACATGCACAAACAAACCCAAAGAAGTAGGCTGCTATCTCACTGTCATTGGAGAATGTAGGTGTTGGCTGGCTTGCTGAATGGATGTTAATGGGAAAAAGTGCTGCTATTTTTCCCCAAACATCATTTTTCCTGCTGGTCCTGGTGACAGATCCAGCTACCTTTCATTTCTAAGTCTACTTCTCTAAACATTGTCACCACTGCACCCATGAAATAATAATAATTTAAAAAAACATCCATTGTTATGTAAACTAATAGACAAAAATGAGGATGTGCAAGTTCTAGATCATGTAACACAATAACTTTTAGTTGAATTGGAGGGGTGTTTGTGATCCAAAAGTTATCCTCCATCATCAATAGAAATCATAATTTATAAGTGGATGATTGCCATCTACTCCTTATGGAAATAATCCAACATAAAGTTTAAAGCCTTCTGAGAACAGTAGAGGTTCTTATTACATCTATATTTTAAGCATATGGGCTTAAGAGCAGCAATAAGAGATGTTCACTGTTCTATGTGAGTTTATACGTATGTTCTGTATCTATGCTCCAAAGAAGGAAATGTTTAGAATAAGCTGTCAGTAAGGATACGAGACTATATATATTTTTTTCTCTCTCTCTCAGTTCCTTGAATCAGCAAATGTAAACCAAACTCCATATTCCTATATTTGGACAGGTAAATAATCATATATATTGGAGTGCTAGCCAAGAGCCGGGAAGAGAACAGCGTGCTGAATTGGACTCCTCTCTTACAGGATCCTTAAGAACCCGTAAGATACTGTTTCTGTAAATAAAGATGTATTTAAACCTTTAACCGTGTCTGCAGAGATTCTTTTCCATCACCTGTCTTCACAATACATTAAATAAACAACACATCATAACACATAACAGTGTCAATGTGAGAAATCTTAAATATGTTGATCATACCTTGGGCATTGACCAAATCATCTCAGCTGAATACAGTTCTTTTTCTTCTTCCTCTTCCTCTTCTTCTTCTCCTTCTTCTTCTTCTTTTTCTTCTGTGATGCTCTCTCACATCAGGGGTCCCCACAGTGGATCAACCATGATCCACAACATTGATCTGGCAGAGTTTTTATGCCCTTCCTGATGCAACCAGTACTGCAATGTGGTGCACTCACACCAATGGACAAATTTTTCAAGTCACCAATCCACCTACCAACATGTGTTTTTGGACCATGGACCAGAGCACCCAGAGGAAACCCAAGTGGGCACTAAGAGAAAACACCAAACTCCTCACAGTCACCAGGAGTGGGGCTCAAACCCGCAACATCCAGGTCCTCAGAGCTGTGTGACCGGGACACTAGCTGCTGCACCACAATGCTGCTTATCTCAGCTGGGCACAATACAGTACAAAAATGAAGGAGAAGAAGAAACAACTCTTGGCTAAAATTTCACTCCCAGTGTCCATTCAGAAAAGCATTTTTCTAAAAGCTCAAAGGTTTGGTCAGATGTATTTGGACAGCACTGGGCTTAAGCCTGATACCTACTGGTACAGCTTTAACCAGCAAAACCACAAATTGAAGTGTCCATGCTGAGACATTACAGACATGCTGAGATTATGAAAATTAAGGAGCACTCACAAGGCTGGAAGTGGGTCATCTCTCCTTGAAGTGGTAAAAGAGAAATAATAGAAGACAGAATCCATAAAACGTGTATCCAGAACTCAGGGGTGGATGTGAACTCATCGGGTCATCGTGGTTTTTAACTCTTAGGAACTTGGCAGTGGTCCAGCCTCTGAGCTGTAAATGCTCTGGGCCAGTGTCTAGCTCAGTCAAATGTTGTGGTCATAGCGTCTATGTCCACACCATTTGTGTTTACAGATGACTGATAGGGGTTTGCGCAGAGAATTTAGCTTAAGGTGTCAAAATAAAAGTGACAAAATTATTCATTATTTTCAAATGTATCAAATGTAGGCATGCCACTCAGAACCTCAACAGTATTGGAGTAATCTGTAAGTATTTATAGGTTAAAATGTCCTTCTGGAAACCTACTTTGAGTCGTGGTCGGCTGAGTGCTCATGATCGAAGTCATGGTAAGTTTATTGCTAATAGCTGCTGTTGAAGCAGGGACTGAAGTGATGGAGCTCATACCTGAAACAAGGATAAATTATATAAAACACAATAATTAACCTAGAAGAATAACACTGTCTTTATGGAAACCTACTTTTAGTCATGGTCATTTGAGTGCTAATGGATGCCAGTGAAGCTGAGGTTGAAGTGATGTTGCTCACATCTGGAACTCAAAAGAAAAACGTGTACATTATAAGCACGTTTGAATCCTTGAAAAGTGTTTAATAAATGTAATGTATTATTAATTATAATACTATTACTATTATTACAACATTCCACATGCCAAAAGGCAGGTCCCATTTTGCCAGAGGCCAGCTTGCCTCCAACATATGCCCAATGGGCATTGCACCAAATCATTAACCTAGACCCTGAGGGTGGTGGGCCCACATAATTCTTAAAACTTGAGAGAGTATTTGGGCTGAGCCCGCCCACATTATGGGGCTGCCCAACCAACTAGCACTCACTGTCAGGCACTGCTCCCAGGCCTGACCTCAGGGATAGGTCCTGGTAACCCTCTTGTTTAAAAATAAAAATAAATAAATAAACACTGACAAATGATTAAATCTTTCACTAAATAATTTAACAAATTAATATTGTTCAGGATCTTGATGGATCTGGGGCCTACTAGGAATCACTATGTGCAAGGAACACATGCTGGACATAGTGTGAGACCATCATATGACATCACAAACTCATCCAGTCTTTCATACTTATGGGCACTTCTGCACAGGCAATCTACCTTCTGGCATGCATTTTTGGACTGTGGTAGCAAGTATTAGCAGACCATCAGAAAGAAGATTGGTAAGATACAAATTTTAATTTACCTGTTGTCTCATTAATAGGAATTGCTGAATTTGAATCTAAAACAAAACAAAATAAAACACACTTAACACACACAAAGCATGCTTAATTTTAAACAGCCTGAAATTAAATTAATAAATTATTATAAAATTATTCACACCATGTTCAATTTTGGTTTATAACACTTTGGAACCTATAACAATAAGGGCAACCACAATAGGTTTACCTGCACAGTATGCTGCATTGCAGATGTCTGGCTGGACAAACTCATATACATAATAGTTTCCAGGGCATGCACAGACTCGGATTGATGTGGAATTGTAGGAACAGCAGCTACTTCCTGAATTCCCACACACACCCCGAGTGACTATTCCATCTGTGATCTGAGGATGTTGACCATTCAGCCAGAGAGGGATATTAGTGTCACACTGCAATTGATTAACACAGCTCTCAGGCATACGGGCACTCAACCCACTGTACAGCAGCCGGTACCAGCCGTTCCAGGTGAAATTTCTATCACAGAGTATCACTCCACCTGCAGTAGTTCGTCTCCAGGGTTGGAACAGGGCAGTGTAGTTATTGCAAGGATAAAAAGTGTGAGGGTCCAATGGAACTATCAAGAAAACATTGGGAGGGTATATTAAAATAAAAAACTAAAATAAATCAGCTTATTAATAAAATTGCTACATTAAATAAAATATGATACTTGTACCTACTTGGTGACACAGAAACAGGAGTAACAGTAAGTATATCTAAAGCAAAAACAAGCCAAGAAATACTCAATAACCAAAAGCAAGGCACAACATTTCATCTGAAACTATTAACAGTTTATAAATGCAAGATTTCTATAGTAAGTATGAATTAAAATAATAATAAGTAAATAATTAGAATTTGGGTGGCACGGTGGCGCAGCAGGTAGTGTCACAGTCACACAGCTCCAGGGGCCTGGAGGTTGTGGGTTCCATTCCCGCTCCGGGTGACTGTCTGTGAGGAGTTGGTGTGTTCTCCCCGTGTCCGCGTGGGTTTCCTCCGGGTGCTCCGCTTTCCTCCCACAGTCCAAAAACACACGTTGGTAGGTGGATTGGCGACTCAAAAGTGTCCCTAGGTGTGAGTGAATGTGTGTTTGTGTGTGTTGCCCTGTGAAGGACTGGCGCCCCCTCCAGGGTGTATTCCTGCCGTGCGCCCAATGATTCCAGGTAGGCTCTGGACCCACCGCGACCCTGAATTGGATAAGCGGTTACAGATAATGAATGAATGAATGAATAATTTGAATTTCCCCTGGGGATCAATAAAGTATCTATCTATCTATCATTTAATAAAATGCAACAATGTATCTAGTGTCATCCAACAACAGAAGCAGACATGAGGTCAAGTGACAAGGTGCTAATGTTGTGTTATTAGCTCTGGATCATAAATACCCTTCCAACACATCCCAGAGCTGGATTTAAGCAGAAAATGCAGTTTGACTGCTCCACAAACCTTTGGTTTGGTTTTAGGGGGCTAAATCCCTCTAACGAGTACATGCCATTTATCAAGTCGCTTGACATTGGTTATTTTATTTTATTTTATTTTGTTTTATAAACATCTTTTGTACAGCATTTTGTTTCAGCTGTTGGTGTTTTTTAAAGTGCTCTATAAATAAAGTTGAGTTGAGTTGAGTTGACATGCTAGTCTTTGCTGTATGCTGTCCGAATATATCAAATATCAAAGCTTGCAACTCGTCAAATTGTGTCCAGTAATTACAAACATGGTTCTTGTTACAGATACTAAAATTCTGTTGTTGCAATAAAGCATTAGTAAAATAACTGAAAATATTGCACCCCAAAACCCTACAAACAATCAATGTACCTGTGCAATACACTGCATTGCAGACAACTGAAGTAAGAAATTCATAGACGTAATAGTTTCCTGCGCAGGCTTTGACATGGACTGATATGGAACTGTAGTAACAGCAGTTACTTCCTGATTGCCCACAGATCCCAAGAGTGACTATTCCATCACCAATCAGAGGGTGATGACCATTTAGCCACAGAGGAATATCAGTACTACAACTGAGGTCAAGAACACAGCTCTCTGTAATACGGATGTCCATCCCATAATTAAGGAACCGGAACCAGCCATTTCCATTCAGGTTGCTGTCACAGATGTGCGCTCCAGGGGCATTATTGGCTCTCCACGGTTGGTCTAGGGGAGTGTAGTTGTTGCAGGGATCTGCACTAGAAGCCACTTTCAAAAAACAAACAGCCAAAACAATAAAGTCAATAAAACATATATTGCCTGATTTGTTGATTTGTTTGTTAAACTGTGAATTAAACTGGTTTCTTTATTACAGTTTTTCCCAAATTTTTAAACACATTTCAAGAAAAAAGGCTCTATTTATAAAAACTCTAAACACAAACTCAAAAGAGTTTATTACTTTATCAAAAAGCCACAGATCTCAGGCAAACTGACTGACACAGCGCTCAAAATTATGCACTCTCTCTTCAAAACTGATACCTTTCACTAAAACACAACACACAGCTATTAAATGTTTCTCTCTTACAGAGCATCAAATATACCTTCAAATATATATTCCTTACAGTGTTTTAAAAAGACTAATAAAACTTCAGTTGTAATTGGAATTCTGAGAACTTCATACCAAAAGTTATTGAAACTCCTCTGCAATTTTCTGATAGCTACCATTGTATGTAAAATTTTAGGTAGTTTACATGTTAGAAATTACAAATGAAAAAAGTCTCTAGAGAAACTTGGAAATGCAGTTTTTCTTGGGCACCAACAAATTTGCATGCAAATGTAAATGTTTTTTGCTCATAGTCTGATGCTGAAAAAGTAATACAATTTGCAGAATGGCTTTTTGTGGATGGAAAAGAAATAAACACACTTCTGCACAGTACTAAATGATTTAATATGTAAATATATTTTACATTATAAAACAAAAAGTCTGCAGAGTAACAAAGGTTTTGTGTTTTTTTTTATTCTTTCATGTATTAAATGTACATGGGGAATTAAATAATTGTGGTTTCATTTGTTTGGAGCCATTTTCTATACTGTGAATTTACAGCACCAGTCAAAGATTTGGACATAATCTCATTCAGTGTTTTTCTTTTTTTTTTTTTCTCTACACCGTAAAAAAGTGGAAGACATTAAAATTATGAAGGGACACATATGGAATTATGCAGTAAACAGAGAAGCATTAAACAAACTATAATACGTTTTATATTTTAGATTCTTCAAATAGCCCCCTTTTGCTTTGATGACAGCTTTGCACACTCTCTGTGTTCTCTCAGTCAGCATGAGGTAATCACCTGCAATGTTTTTCAGTGTGGCCTTGTCGATAGTAAATTTGAAGAACTGCACCCTTCTTAATGTGTTTGAGACCATAACTTGGGTTGTGCAGAGGTAGGGGCTGGTAAAGTGAACAGCCCTATTTCACCAGTGACTCATGAGAAGATGTAGAAGAACATCTAGAAGTCTCATTTAATTTATTTAGCTCGTTTAGTTATGTAAAATGCTCATGATATAATGAATCAGCTCGTTTAACTATCTGAAAATGTTTTATTAATTTTACCTGTGTTTGAAGAACTGCTGCTTAGCAGGACTCCAATGACCCCTGCAAGAAAGATAAAGGAATTACTCCATGGTCAGACATGTACCTAATGTTTGGCATTTTGTTGTCAAATGTTTTGTTATATTTTTATTTATTTTTTTTTTCTATTGGAAGGTGTTTTTGATATATCAAATTCTCCACAAAATCAAGTTTTTGCTAAACATGACTGAATATAGGTTAGATTCAGCCTCCCATATCAAAAATAAAATCATGAATAAAAATAAAAGCTTTGCACTAAGTAAGCTGCTGGTTCAAACATAAGCTGAGAAATCTCAAAGTTTTCCAGCCCAACTTTGATGAAGTACTGTAAAAACATGACAATTTTATTAAGTGTTGTGTCCTAGGTGCACTTTCCTTTTTGAAAGTAATAAATACAATTACACATTCTTTTAAAAGTTGTGTATATTTGAAATTATTGTTAATTATTGCATATAGAGGCAGGCAAAAGAGCTGGATACCTCTGGCTAAAATTACATGTTTAACTAATATTCTAAGTGTAAATATGAAAAAAAACTACAGATTCCCTGAGGACAGAACAAAAACAATATATATATATTATATATAAAAACAATATATATATATATATATATATATATATATAATGGATGTTAATATATAAGGAAAAAAATACTCACATGTGAAAAGTTCTATTATGTTTCCATTCATATTCAGTATATACCTGTGAGGTTCTTAGGTGCAGACAACAGATCAAAAATATAAACTGTTCCTTTGTCTCTTATGTGCCAATCATTTACATTTTGTTCCATAAGCAAATAATGTGGTTGTTGAATGCCCATGCCATGAGTCATTCTTACCACAGTCATTCTTTCACAAACACAAATACTCTTGAAGAATTGTGTGAAATGAAGAAGAACGATTTCAACTGATCTTATAGGAAGAGAGAATAGTGCAGCTGAGAGTCTTGGAGCATAAACATGAAGTGTTCCTGTGAGATTTATAGGAGGAAGAACATGAAGGGCTTTGAAAGGTGTCCGTGTCTAAATATAATCTGCGTAGCAATGAAAATAAGTTTTCATTCATTAATTCATTTTCTGTAAACGGTTATCCCATTTAGAGTCACGGTGGGTCCAGAGCCCACCCAGAATCACTGGGTGCAAGGAACACACCTGGAGAGGGTGCCAGTCCTTCACAGGGTTACACACATTCACACACACACCAAGGGACACTTTATTTAAGTCGCAAATCCACCTACAACTGTGTGTTTTTGGAACGTCAGAGGAAACTGCAGCACCCAGACAAAACCCTCGCGGACATGGGGAGAACACACCAAACTCCTCACAGACAGTCACCCAGTGCAGGAATTGAACCCACAACTCCAGGATCCTGGAGCTGTGTGACTGCGACACTACCTAGTGCGCCACCATGCTGCTGCAAAGCCATATTTTGAATGATCAAATAAAGGGGTGAGATTTACAAAATAAAAAGAATGGGTCAAAGAAGAGAAAGAGAGAGTTTGTTTCAAACTACACATAAATACTGAGTGCAAGCTAGAAATACTAAATCCTCAAGACCTCAATGACCATGTAATAACTGTTTTGTTTTCAGTATTAATATTGTACCTTGTAAACATTGAGTACATTATATGGAGTACATTTTCAGCATTATGTGATTTACAGACTTGTTTGTGGTTGGCTTAATATGTGAAATTCTTGCAATAAATAAAGAGAATAACCATTTAACTGAGACCACATGTGCTGAGAATGATAATGTTTGCTTACATATAGGCTACTACTCACTTCCTGACAAGAGACATGACAGTAAATATGGGTTCATCAGCACAGCCCAGTGCTGGGGTGCTATATATTCTTCGCCTGGCATTAGGTTCATATTTCTCTACTCCAGAGAATCCAGTTCTATTGTCAGTATTTCTCTACAGGGATCAGAGAGGCAGTGTGTGCACATCTGTGTTAGTAACGGTTGCAACTTAATGTAGAATATATTCATTACAAATCTGTCCTCAAATATTTGTACATATGGTGTATTTCTGAAATAAATTAAACTGAATAAATGAACTATATTAAAACAAATTGATAGCCCTTCGGGCGGCACGGTGGTGCGGCAGGTAGTGTTGCAGTCACACAGCTCCAGGTTGTGGGTTTGAGCCACACTCCATGTTACGGTCTGTGAGGAGTTGAATTAGATAAGCAGTTTCAGACAATGAATGAATGAATGATAGTCCTTCTACAAATTCACATGCACAATCCAGGTAAGAAGAAAGGGAGGCTTTCTGACAGTCTAAGCCAGTGTTATCCAATTCTGATCCTATTCTACCTGTTCAAACAAACTTGATTCAACTAATTTTGTGAGTAGGGTGTTCCAGGACCTGGTTCTGATGCCAAATCAAAGCATATGTGATCATCTGAACGTAAAGAGTGATATATAATACTCTACAAGGACATACTTCTATAAAGAATCATTTAATATATATGGAATTCTGTGAAGCTGCTTTGTGACAACATCAGTTGTGAAAAGCACTATATAAATAAATTTGATTTGATTTGATTTGATTTAAAACCATGCAAAGGAACTAAATGAAGTACAGTGAACTTCTCTGAATGTCTGTTTATATTCTTAATTGAGCCAAATTTCCTGAAAGGTTGCACCACTATCTTGGAATTCATTAAACAATAACTACATTACAGTGAATTTCCATCTTATTAGGTTCACCTAACTTGTAGCTACATGCACTGACTCTATTGTCATATACACCCTCCATGACTGAGTGCTCATGGTAGGTTTGCTGAATATTATGGTTATTTGCAAATTATTAGCACCATTTCTCTCATGTTCATTAATGGAAAGGAGCCGCTTTAAATATTTATTTGAACAGTGGGCCATACGTGTTACTTAAGGGTTTACACATTTAAACTGATTGTAGTCCAATACTGTGCTGAGTACAAAACAAATAATACAGTCCTATAGTTCTTTAATCAAATTAAAATAATGATTGTAGACATGAGAGACCTAATGGATTTCATAAGTTTGCAGATCACCCCATAATCAGATTACCACAAATATATAACTAAAATATCAGGAGTGCTATGTATTTCGTTTTCACTGAAACCTAATATTTTAAACTATAACTAGTAGAGGGTATCTAGTTCTGTTGGAGATAAACTATGCCCTTTCTTCAAATCACAAAGGCTGCTTTTCCTACATTCGCCTTCCCACAAAACATCTAGATCCCCCACTTTCTGGTTTCCGCCCCCTTGCAGGCCTCCGGCCTGCAGAGATATGTACTTGGGAGAGGAGACTTCACTCAAATGTTCATGTAACGTGGTTCCAGAACAGCTTCGGAAGACATCGTTTTCAACAAACCTATATGGACGTGTATACTTTACATACTTTAGTGTGACCAGACGTCCTCTTTTACCCGGACATGTCTTAATTTTTAGACTTAAAAAAACGTCCGGGCGGAATTTCCCAAACGTCCGGGATTTTGTTTTTCTAGAGCTTACATAGAATTTCGAGAAGCGTTTCATTCACAAACTAGTCCCGCCCTCCCCTACTCCGATTGGTTCGCTTGAGTGAGAAGGGGGCGTGGTGAAGTAGCCTAAAATCTTCTGATTGGACGGTCTGACTGTAGAGCTACCGTTATTGGTCGATAAACTTCTCTGTAAACATTTAATTAGTCAGTCTGCACGTCAGCAGTCCTTGTTTAGCCCTCATATGGAGCAGCTATGCCGAAACGTAAATATAAATTCTCGGATGAATTAAAAAAGAAATTCCCATGTTTTCCCATGTGTAGCAAATAAAGGTGTAAAGGACCTAAAAGCACACATAGGTCCAGCTAAGCAGACAACGGCAGCGAGGGGCGAGAGCACATCATCCCCCGAGACGTGTTCTCTTTTTCACCATCTCAGATCTGGTCACCCTAATATAGTTTCATATAAATGTCACCAGAGCCTCAGTTATTTCTTGGCACAGAGAGAACTTGAAGGTAAATGAAATATGCTCATTTTAAAACTCAGTCTCTGGCTATGCGAATCCATATAGGATCATTCAAATGAAAAAAATGGAAAAAAAAAAAAAAAATATATATATATATATATATATATATATAAATGCACCCCTAGTACTGTCCTAATGTTTTCTGATTTGGGGTTGTAATTTTTCACATGCCTCTATATTATACAGTTCTTATATTAACAGGAACAGGAAAAATGTGTCTGTTTGCCTTACCAGGTCCAGGTGCATCACCAACGGACATACAGGAAATACAGACCACACAAATTGCTGAATTGAAACAAGAAATAAACGACGTGAACAACTCCATTGTAAGTTGTCATGGAGGCTAATTACTGTATATGAACATTTTGACTTATGAACCACTCATATGCCTCAGCACTGAAATAAGAAAGTTGTTACATCATTACCAAATTCAAATAATAATAAAAAAAACATATTTAACAGCACGCCCTGTGAAGGACTGGCGTCCCCTCCAGGGTGTATTCCCGCCTTGCGCCCAATGATTCCAAGTAGGATCTGGACCCACCGCTGCCCTGAACTGGATAAGCGCTTATAGATAATGGATGGATGGATGGATGGATTTAACAGCACAGTTATTGCCATCCATTACCTATGACAAAATTATGTTAATGTAAAATATTGCATTCATGTATAAACTGTATCTGTTAAAGTATATTCATCACTGTTATGGCAGAAAAATCACTTGCTTATGTGCTCAAAATTACAAAAAAACTCAGTACAATTATTTATTTGATAAACTCTGTGGCCCCCTCCTGGGTGTATTCCCACCTTGCGCCCAATGATTCCAGGTAGGCTCTGGACCCACCGCGACCCTGAACTGGATAAGCGGTTACAGATAATGAATGAATGAATAAACTCTGTGTCATGGTCACCATTAGGGCTGCAACTATTGATTATTTTGATAATCGATTATCTGTCGATTATTTTTTTGATTAATTGATTATTAATCGGATAAAAAGGAAGAAAAGACAAATTTGGTTTCCTGTCTGTTACTAGCATATTCAGGATACCATCAGTGAGAACAGCTGCTTGCTGTGGTGTGCAGATCATCTTAAAAACATAGTCAGCAATGCTGGGCTGTTTTTATCTAAGGTGAGAGAGAAAGTGTAGATATGAACATACATCTTTTTTAAGTTAAAAATTACTTATCTAAAATGTAGACAAAAATGCAGGCAAATTAAAATTACATAAATGGATATTGGGTGATGCTGCCATGTGCTGAGAATAAAAGGGAAATTCATCTAACACATATGATCAGATATTGTTAAGATATTTAAGATTTTAGAGAATTAATGTTGTAATTGTATAAGGAACACACAACAAAATTAGCATTTACATGAAGAATTAACCCAACTGTTACATTAATTTTATATTTATCAATATTTAACACAGTGTATGTAATGTGATATAATTATAATGTAATATACACTTGGCTGTGATACTCAAACACTAATACGCAATGCCATTTAGAAAAGACCTTGAAAAAGGATTTATATATATAATATTTAAAAAAATGTTTGGATTTATTATTATTTTTTTTTTAACTCTGAATGTAACTGTCGCCACATTTAAGGTGGAACGGAAAACTTGCTAAATACAAGAGGGATATAAATTTACTAAAAATGAGACATCTTGTTTAACTACTCTAGCAGGCTCTAGTGACATTGAGTGAGAGAAAAACTAACGTCGCTAACGTTATCTTGACTAAAACTACGGCCTGTTTTGGAACTGCTGGTCGAGCTGACACATTTAAGGTGGAAGAGAAAGCTCGGGGGGGAATGCTGAGGCTTGTTCGCTAAACGCGAGGGTAATATCAATGTACTAAGAAAAACAAATGTTGTTTAACTACTCTAGCAGGCTCTAGTAACATTGAGTGAGAGAAAAAGTAGAATTAACTTACTATACTTAATCTCTTTCACACATAGCTCCAACAGGCTTCATTTTCAGATGCTCATGCAGTGATGTTGTGCTGCTGTGCCATGCGAGATCAGCTGTGCACATTTTGCACCTAACGCTGTTCCTTGCAGGCGTTAATGTAAAGTGCTCCCATACTTTTGATGACTTGGGTCGTCCTTGGTGCATTTATCAAAGCACTTACATCCCGACTATGCAACTGGTTCTTCCACCAGCAAATCAGACTCCTCAACAATTAGAGATTGGACTAAAGCTAGACACGTCCTGTTAAATACTCAATTTTCCTTTCCTAATTTCCTCTTTTTACATTTCTGTTCCGTCCAACATCATTAACATACTGCAGCTTAATTTATATTACCACCACTGTGGTAATATAAATTAACTGTGACTAATGAAACCTACATTATTTGACTTTCTCTCTCTCTTTCCTAGTATTTATTGTTACTGTACTTGTATTTGTTGCAGGTTTGCACTTGTGCACTTTATGTAGCCTTGTGTCAGTCATCATATGTAGCACCTTTTCCCTGGAAGAATGTTGTTGTACTGTACACACTGTAAATAGCTGAAATGACAATATCCGCTTGGACTAGATCTATGAACATACAAATAGCCCTCCTCCTCTGTTTCCACCACCCATCACTGTTCCCTTCAGCTCAAAAGCTCTTTCTCTAATTTGACAGGATTGGCTCCTTATGAGTGAGGTATGAATCCCTAGCTGTCTAAATCCATGTTTCTGGAATGTGGATTTTTTTTTAAAGCAAAAATGGAACAGACCACTGAATTCTCCTTCTCGCAAAAACCCCACAATGTGTACATTCTAATAAGGATTAACCCTGGACAGAGATTTTAAAGTCATTTTGTTTACTCATTAAAGTACAACAAACAAAACATAAAACTATCGTGTTTGTGTGTTTTATTACTGCAGGGTTGCTTTGTTTTCTACTTTGTTTAGCAGAGGTTCTTTCCGGGCACTATGCGGAAGAGATTGGGGGGTGTGGCTGAAGGGAAGTGCGTGGTGAAATCAAAGCATCTGTTCAGTTCTGGATGCTGGTTCTATTTCGACATCTAGTGGCAGAATATCAGATATATCACCCTGGAAAATGTTTAGACGGAAGCCAGATAGACAGTGTGCTAACTAATTGAATGACCAAGTGTAACTTTATTTACTGGTTTACTTAATTCTAAGCCCATTTATCTCTTTTTTTTAATTGTTATTAAATACTCTGAATATCTCTGGTTTGTGAAGTCCATGATTCGCTGAACATTGGGTTGTCCACAGGAAAATTAATAAATGGAGCACAAATCACAAATATATGTATGATTCTTAATGCTGAATCTAATAGACATCTAGCTTTCTGTATCAGGATTTAGCAATGTTTAATAGAAACTCTCATCTACCCCACCTACGTGGATTGTGCCACTGTTTTCCTGGTACCACTCCACCTAAAATCAAAGCTTACTCCCTTTCCATTCGTGAAACTGAGATACTAACAAAGTCAACACAGAGTTATGCCTGCTCATACACATCACCTGCTGCTGCAGTTGTTTCTCTTGCTTTTTATTTGTGTAGAAAAAGAATGGTGCATTAACCAAGCATACATTATTACAAGAGCTTAACTCAGTCATCATTAAACATCAATAAGCCCTGCCTTTAGTACCCTTACCCACAGGATATTTCCACCAAATTAGACCAATGCAGCAAATACAAATTTGTCAGAATAAAAAAAGGTGATAAATGGAAGAAAACTTTTATTACTAGCACTGAAATACAACCCAGAAAATGTGGCTCTCATCCTATGACTTATGTCTCTGCTTTCACTTTAATATTCCTTTTATGAAAAAAAACATTCTCTGACTTTCAATGTAAATTAAATTCAATGTAAATCTGTCCTGTGCAGTATATTTAAATTATCACTAATTTTGCACTTATTGAACAGTTGCATAAACGTTTGCATTCATACAAATTCTGTAACTGCTTCATCATGATCAGTGTCTCAGTGGATATTAAGCCTACCTGGAATGATTGAATACAGGGAGGGAACATATCATGGACAGGTTATTAGTTCATCACAGGGCATCACTCAATCTATGGACAAATTTGCTCAGCCAACTTACTAATCCACATATTGTTGGACTGTGTCAGAAAGTTGGAGCACCTGGAAGAAACCCATGCAGACATAGGGAGAACATTACAAACACCTCAGACAGTGATCTTAGTGAGGGATTGTTACAGAGTAGGATCGCAGATTGCGGAGGCACACAGTGCGCAAATGTCACCCACGCTTTGCTGACTCAGTAGCTACAGAGATTTAAACCTCCTCCACCATTAACAGCAGGACAAATACTGTGTGGTTTCCTGCATGAAGTTTATATGGTTTAAGTTTAAGTAGCTGCATGCAAGCCTTTCATTACCAAACAAACATTGGATGTAGTAGTGTATAGCACACCACCTGGGGCTATGGGAAAAAAAAACTGTAGGGTGATAAATCCTGTTTCTCTGATAGTCTGAAAAAATGGGTTTGGTGATTGACAGGATAATGTTACCAAATTCAAATTCATTCAATTTGGTGGCAGAGTGATAATGATATGGGGTTGTTTTTTGGGGGCTGACCTAAGCCTTTCAGTTCTTGTGGGGAAGGGAATCAATGCTTCTGCACACCTAGATAATTTGGACAAATATATGCTTCCAGTTTTGAGGAATGTCCTTTTCTTTTCCAGCTTGACTAATGACCTATGCTCCAGTGCACAAAGCAAGATCCATAAAGGCATGGTTGGATTAGTTTGGTTTGTACAACCAGACTGCCCACACACCACCTTGACCTCAACCACAGCCTTGATTTCAAACCCTTTTATGATAAACTAGAACAAAGATTGCAAATCAAAATCAGTGTGTGGCCTCAAAAATGCTCTTCTAGATGATTGGGCAAGAATTCCCAAAGTCATACAAAAATATTGTAGAGGTTCTCACAGAAGCTGAAATCTTTATAGCTGAAAGGTGGACCCTCTCCATATAAATGCCCCTGGGTTTAAAAAGAGAAGTCATAAAAGCTCCTGTAGGTGTGTTTATAGGTATCCAAATACTTTTTTCCATACAGAGTATCTTCACTGACAGTGACAATATATCATTTCAGATATCTTCAATATTGTGAAAGTATGCAAAGTAATTCTGGAGTTTTAGGGGCAGGTGGATCAGTGCTTGATATTTATTATATATAGAAAACTTATAAAAAGGCCAAGCAAGAATAAAATTACAGATCAGTTATATAAAAATATTAAAAAAAACACATGAAAAAAACTGAAAAGAAACATACTCAGATGGATGCCTTTAAATTTCACAAGTGACACATTCATTCATTAATTCATTCATTATCTGTAACCGCTTTTCCAGTTCAGGGTCATGGTTGGTCCAGAGCCTACCTGGAATCATTGGGCACAAGGCAGGACCACACCCTGGACGGGGCGCCAGTCCTTCACAGGGCAACACACACTCACACACTCATACCTACGGACAAGCGACACACTGTACGAAAAATTAGACACATTACATAACAAAAGACAACATAATATTTTTCTGTTATTTCCATCAAAATATATCTAAAGAGCTAAACTATGTGCTTCTTTAACTATGCCACTCTAGATTCCAGTATTTAATTTTCACACAACTGGAGAAAATTTCCCACTGCCAACCCACATACCAACATATGTTTTTGGACTATGTAAGGAAACCACAACACCCACAGAACACACCACACATACAATAACTTAAACCCAAGACCCTGGAGCTGTTTCGAGATGACATTACCAGCAACACAAACACGCCCAAGTTCTGCTCAAATCAATTTTATTCAAAGTAGATCTCAGGTATTTCAGTCATCTCTAGAGTTTTTAAATTCTTTTTCAAGATTTAGTTTACTACACAAGTGTAATAAACATGAACTGTAAACAATGTTGATTACATATTCAAATTAAAAGGACTATATTTTAAACTAATAATAATAATAATAAACACCAAAAATAAAAACTATAGAAATACATATTTCTGTCCTCAGTCTTAGTTGCTGTGTAGTAAAATTACTGAAAAGATCATCGTGGCCTGTTTTCCATTTTCTTTCTGGGCATCTCTGGGGCATTTTTGCCAGAACAGCAAAGATCACAAAGAAAGGTCTTGTAATGCTCCCTTATCTGAAAGCACAAGAGAATTTCAAGATAAACTAACAAAATTACAGTACATTTTTTTTGACATCAACACTTAAAAGTGATTGTTAAAACATTTTTCTATAAAATAGAAAATAGAAGAGTGTAAGCTTGTAACTTCAAATGAAGACTGCTTGTATTATGAGTAAATATAAGTTCCACTGAAAAACACTGGACAAGTGTAGTCTTCCATACTGGCAAATGATCAAGACAAGGCTGTTCACTTTCCCTATATTATTAGAAAGTGCGCTATCTTATATTTTAAATATACATATAGCAGCAAATTACTAATTTCAACATAAAGGTTTAGTGGAGTTAAGGCATAAACAGAGAAAGAAGCCATACACTGCTCTGTTTTGCAGTTCTCAAGCCTTGTCTTCACACTTGGGAAGGCCTGTAGTTCCACCCTTGGGAAACTTGGATCCTCCCCACTTTTGTTTTGCCCTCCACAACAAGACTTACATCACCCAAAGGTTTTCTCTATGGCAGATTCAATAAAAAAAACCACACAACCCTGCCCATATTCTTCTACTGAGAAATAAAGACACACTTCAGCAAAACAGCCTCTAACAAAGACGAGAGAAGGATCAATGCTGGACTAACTTTTTCTGATATGGAGAACAGTAAGTTATGTTGAAAGGCTCCAAGGAGACTCTGAACCCATGGTTATTCTCCTAGAAGGGCTTTCCTGGGTTAGTGACTCCTCTCCCTGCTGATGTGAGGTGATGGGGCATTGGGAAAAACTGCTTTCTCTTCTTTAACTCACTTTATCAGGTAAACTCCTGCTTGACTTGGCACTTTATTTACTTTTCTCAGTGTTATTAATTAAAGCACAATGTACACTGGCACCCATTTATTTGAAATTCAAATGAGATGCAAACTACTGTAAAGAGGGAGAGGCTGAGTTCACTGCCACTCGGTTCACCAAGCCTCATTCTGTTGCAGGTTTTTCCGTGCTCCAGACCTGTAGGAGCCTCCTAGCTGTGGGAGAATGTATGTTTTTATTATCTGTATTATGAACTGTGCTCACATACCCTGTTGCCCTCACTCTACACAGAGAATGACTGTATCCAAACAGTGGGTCCCTTGAAAACATGAACATGAAAATATGATCCTATTCTCCCTGGACTTCTGTATACCATGCTGGGTTGTACATTTTGTGTTGTAGTTTTGTGGACTTCTTTAAGCACTTTGGGTAATGGGAAAAACACCAGGTAAATTAGATTAGTTTATTATATCTGTTTCATGAGTGACTGGCATGATAACATTAACTGTCATTGATACAATAAATTTGTTGTGAATGTTCTAAGCTCGGTTGGCAAGGCAGAAGAAGGGGAGAGGCTGAAGGGAAGTTTACCATTTATGTTTGGCTCTATGAGGCTAGTGCGACCTCTGTTTGCAAGATCTTGTACAAACCGTATTCCAAAAAAGTTGGGACACTAAACAAATTGTGAATAAAAACTGAATGCAATGATGTGGAGATGGCAAATGTCAATATTTTATTCGTAATATAACATAGAAAACAGATCAAAAGTTTAATCTGAGTAAATGTAACATTTTAAAGGAAAAATATGTTGATTCAAAATTTCACAGTGTCAACAAATCCCAAAAAAGTTGGGACAAGTAGCAATAAGTGGCTGGAAAAAGGAAATTGAGCATATAACTTGGAATTTGGTAACATAAAAGCTGGAAGACCAATTAACACTAATTAGGTCAATTGACAACATGATTGGGTATAAAAAGTGCTTCTCAGAGTGTCAGTGTCTCTCTGAAGCCAAGATTGTAAGAGGATCACCAATTCCACCATTGTTGCACAGAAAGATAGTGCAGCAATACCAGAATGGTGTTACCCAGCGTAAAATAGCAAAGACTTTTAAGTTATCATCATCAGCCGTGCATGACATCATCAAAAGATTCAGAGAATCTGGAACAATTGCTGTACGTAAGGGTCAAGGCCGTAAAATTCAACTGGATGCTCGTGATCTCCAGGCCCTAAAATGTCACTGCACCTCAAAGAGGAATGCCACTGTCAAGGAAATAACAGAATGGGCTCAGGAATACTTCCAGAAAGCATTGTCAGTGAACACAATCCACCGTGCCATCCGCCGTTGCCAGCTGAAACTCTACAGTGCAAAGAGGAAGCCATTTCTAAGCAAGCTCCACAAGCTCAGACGTTTGCACTGGGCCAGGGGTCTTTTAAAATGGAGCGTGGCAAAATGGAAGACTGTTCTGTGGTCAGATGAGTCACTATTTGAAGTTCTTTATGGAAAAATGGGACGCCATGTCATCCGGACCAGAGAGGACAAGGATAACCCAAGTTGTTATCAACGCTCCGTTCAGAAGCCTGCATCACTGATGGCATGGGGTTGCATGAGTGCTTGTGGCATGGGCAGCTTTCATGTCTGGGAAGGCACCATTAATGCAGAGAACTATGTTCAGGTTCTAGAACAACATATGCTCCCATCTAGACGTCATCTCTTTCAGGGAAGATCCTGCATTTTTCAACAAGATAATGACCAGACCATATTCTGCAGCAATCACAACATCATGCCTACGTAGGAGAAGGATGCGGGTACTGAAATGGCCAGCCTGCAGTCCAGATCTTTCACCTATAGAGAACATTTGGCGCATCATAAAGAGGAAGGTGCGACAAAGAAGGCCCAAGACGATTGAACAGTTAGAGGCCTGTATTAGACATGAATGGGAGAGCATTCCTATTTCTAAACTTGAGAGACTGGTCTCCTTTGTCCACTGACGTCTGTTGAGTGTTGTATGAAGAAGGGGGGATGCCACACAGTGGTAAACAATGGCCTTGTCCCAACTTTTTGGGGATTTGTTGACGCCATGAAATTTTGAAACAACATATTTTTCCCTTAAAATGATACATTCTCTCAGTTTAAACTTTTGATCTGTGATTTGTGTTCTATTCTGAATATAATATTAGATGTTGGCATCTCCACATCATTGCATTCAGTATTTATTCACAATTTGTTTAATGTCCCAAGTATTTTGGAATCCGGTTTGTATACTGCACCTTTAACTTGCATGTTGAACATGGAGTAACAACAGAATTACATCAAGATATGTAGTTGGTTGTGTGTCATTTTACAATAGAAGTGAAATGTTTGAAAAACTCCCTTGGGAAGGGTTTCCTTTGTTTTGGGTCGTTTTCCATGTTGTGAATATACAGTACCAGTCAAAAGTTTGGACACATTTCATTCAATGGTTTTTCTTTGTTTTTTATTATTTTCTACATTGTAAATGAATGTAGAAAATATTCTACACATATGGAATTATGTAGTTAATAAAAGTGTTAAACAAACCAGAATGTTTTATTCTCGTAAGTAGCCACTTTTGCCATGATGACAGCTTTGCACACTGTCTGCATTCTCTCAGTCAGCTTCATGAGGTCGTCACCTGGAACGGTTTTCAGTGAACAGCTGTGGCCTCGTCAAGTTAATTCTTCATTTGTCTGAGACCAAAACGTGGGTTGTGCAGAGGTAGGGGCTGGTACACAGTTCTATACAGTGAAGAGCCCTATTCCACCAATGACTAATGAGAAGATGTGTCCAAACATTTGACTGGTACTATACATTCTCTGAATAACTGACAGAAAATCAATTGTGATGATGTGTTATCAGTCTTGGAACTGCTGAAGATTGTGGAGGGTACTTGGAAGGCATGAAAAAACAACAAAAAAATATCATTGACCAAACGTAACAAAATGAGTTTGGGACAGTTGAAGATAGGAGGAAGATTGCCTGTAAGAAATAACAAATAACATGTAACAAATAACAGCAAACATTAACCTGCCAATAAAAGACACATTAATACCCAGAACCTCTCCTGAACCAAGTAAGTGTATTCTAACCTTTTGATTGAGGACACAGTGGATAAAGAAGATGAAGGTGCCCTGCTGGGAGTTGAGAACCAAGAAGAGAATGTTCACAGCATCACTGCTCTCAGTGAAGAAGCCCAGGATCCAGGAGCAGCCGATTATAACAAACTGGAGCAGTGTTTTCAACATCACACTTTTAACCAGGCTATTATCTCCACTTTTCTGCTGAACCTGCAGATTACCACTGTTGAGTTTCTTCAGAGTGGCGTACATGAGGATGCAGGTGATAATGAAAAGGATAAAGTTTGACTGAGAAATGAGAGAAAATAGCAGTCACATCCAGTTATTATTATTATTTTACTGGCACCCACCAAATAATGAGTAGATGCTAGGGCTGCTTTTAGTTAGTATTACATTTCATGACAAGTAGTTACATTCTAACCCTACATTCACACTAGGGACAAATCTCTCATGGCACCCAAGGTAGGTCTTTGTTGGTATGTTCAGGGACACTCATGAAAATACAATGTTGATGTTTATAGGGTGGCAAATTCTTACACAACTTGCCTGGTTGTGTGCGGCTTGTCATCCAATCGTGACTACAAATTGCCTGTTCATAGAAAATAACTACACATGTGTTGTATTCTAGTGTGAACAGTTCCTATAGTCATCTGAAAAAACAAATGTCAGCCAGAGATTGGTCTATCTACACTTTTTTTTTAACAGTGACACAATATAAACATACATCTATATGCATAGCAGTGTTGTGGATTGTTTGCTGTTCAGCATTAAAACCACAAAGTGCAGCACTTACTCCAAGGATAAAACAAACAGGACCCAGAAAACTCCAGAAGAAGCCATCATCAGTCTTAAGCCAGCATCTGTGAATATATAAATAGGTACATACTGTACATGAAATTAAATAAAACACAATATAAATACCATATAAATAAATAAAAATAAAATAAAATACCATATACATTAACATACACCTCTAACAGCAGTCTGTTTAACTGAGCTTTCCCATTACACTGTGATTTTTTTTTTTTTACTGAGCCAGGGACATTCTTGTACACAAGTGGTGTTGTTGGCAAGGCTTGAGCCATGGATATTATTGCAGTCATGTAGTTATCTAGACCTGAATCTAGTAATTTCTCAGTGCATTGATTGTGCCAACTGGGCATGACATGGGGCTTTGCATGCCTTCCAGGCTGAAGTGAGTCAAATCTCTATTTATTTGCCTTAATGTGAAACTGATCAGATTTTTCAGGGATTTGTGGCCATGTCAAATCTGATCTATTCAAATCAAATTTGAGGCTTGTTCATGTGTGGTCATAGATTGGTTTCATATCCAGTTTGTGGGAATGTGACATGAATGTAAATAGTCAAATAGGATTTAATGCATCTTTCTGCCTGTACACATGCACTTACAGCTGTCATCATTTGCCAGCACCAGCAGAAACATGCAGTCTTTTTCTCAAACGGTTCTGTGCTTCCTACATAGTGCACAGTGATGATGAAACTACAGTTTGTGGACTAAAATAACACACTGATATTAGAAAAGCTGCTGTGCAGGTGATAGCTAAATATAAATGCATTTGTGTTAGACCTATGGCAAATTGAGCACTATGCAGGGCTTAGGGACCCATTTGGGACAGAGCCACAATAACCTATCAGTATGTCCTTGCATGACAGGGGCAGATTTTTTCACACAACAGACAGATGCAGATCAATGACATTTATGAATGTGAACAGTCAAGATAGTCAAATCCCATTTGAGCCAGTAGTGCCAGATTTGACTGGGTCGGATTAATCTTGGTGGAGTTGACTGGGCCTGAGCCAGGTACATTCTCACTGTGGTTGTTAAGTTAAATGGGCCTGTGGTAGCAATTTTCTCAGCACGTTGATTTATTTGACTGGGCCTTTACTGGGGATATTCTCACTACAGTGGTGGAACTGACTGGGAGTTTGCTGTGAACCTTAATATTGGAGGTGAAAGGGCCCGAGCTGAGGACATTTTCACAGAAGGTAGCAGAGTTGAATTGACAATAAAAATGATTGATTTTGAAATAAAATTAAATTGTTTTGTGCACTCTCTCGTTTTTCACACTCACTCGTCACTGCCGTATCCATCAGGAAAGATTCCAGCAGACACGCCCACCACAAACAGAGGAATAATGTACCCGATTAACATCAGGTATTTCCAATTTAGCACCTCATTCTGCTTTGATCTGATCTTCGTGAGGTTCTTCACATAGATGAAGAGCAACACAGCTTCAATGAACATCCACACAAAAGCAGAGAGAAAGAGGAAGTGTAGAACACCTGCCATCGCTGCACACCACGTCTGAATAGAGAGAGGATGAATCATATGAAAAACATGTTTGTATTCAAATTTGAGAACATTATTTCTCTGTGGTAAATGATACTATTTTGACAAGTTTTCAAAAGGGGATTATGTAAATAAGCTGGCTTACCTTAGACAATATCTCAAGTAAGACTTTCTCTGTGAGAAGATATAGGAGCTGAGCCAGCAAAAGGCTGAGACACAGGTTGATTAGAGCTGTGTTTATCATCGTCATGTCCCGGCGACAAAAGACAAACGTCAGCAAAGCCAAGCTCAGGAACACCAGCCCCAATGATACAGCTATTGTGTTGATGAGATCCAACCAAGGTTTGTACTTTAGTAAAATCAGAGAAAAAAACTTGCCTACTTGTTTAGCCATCACATATAGAGACCACAACACATTGTGAGTGATCTCTTAAAACCTCACGCCTTTATTCAGGAAAATCTGGGATATTCTCAGACTATGCAAAAACAATTCTAGGGAGCTAGACATGGGTCTCTCACCTCTAAAGAGTCACTAGTCTGCATGATGAGAGCGAAGGTTCCTGGGTGAACACAGGAGCATGTAGTGTAATTGGAGCTGGTTGAAGTAGCTTTGCAGAAGCCATCTTCCCATTTTGTGCCTTTCCAGGTAACACAATATAGAGTACTTCCCTGTTCTGGAGGCTAGTCAGGACACAGGGAATCCTTTAATTAACTGATTAATTAATTTTAGTAACTTGGAAAAAATATTATAAATTGTAGTCATACCAAATTCCACATATTACCATGGTCTCTTTTAAGCCATGCCGCTTATTTACAACTTTTAGAATGCCATTGAAGTTCAGCACTTTGAGTAGAACATTAAATGCCCAACTGTGTTAGCAGACATAACAGATACCTAGATGTCAGGGAGTTGGAGAGCATTTACCTATCCCTAAACAGAATTGTTCTGATCTTTTAAACTCTAAATTACAGATCACAGGGGCATCAATGGGGATTAAACACATCTATAGATGATGAGGCCAAAACTTTTGAATATAGGATCAGTTTGTCAAATAAGAATTTTCCAAAGATCACAAACTAACCTCAAACTCAACGAGTGGACTTTAGTACCTCAGCATTACACCAATAACATATTTAAAGGACTTATTGGAGCTCACAGCCATTTCTCTCAGCACCACAGAAGCAATTTGTAATTCTGCAATTACAGGCTGCAGTCTATTTCTTGCTGTGCATACGTGGTTGCTTTCAACCTGTTCTTCAGTGGTCAGTGGATTTGGTGATGGATCATTCTCAGCACTGCAGTGACTCTGACGTGGTGTGTTAGAGTGTGTTGTGCTGGTAGGAGTGGATCAGACACAGCAATGCTGCTGGAGTTTTAAACCACTCAGTGTTACTGCTGGACTGAGAATAGTCCACCAACCACAACTATCCAGCTGACAGCGTCCAGTGTCCACTGATGAAGGACTAGAGGATGAACAACACACACTGTGTAGTGACAGATGAGTTACTGTCTCTAAATTTACATTATCATGTATGCTACATTTACTAAACACACCACCACCACAACGTCAGTGTCACTGCAGCACTGGGAATGATCCACCCAAATCATACCTGCTGTGTGGGGGCCCTGACCATTGAAGAACAGGGTGAAAGGGGGCAAACAAAATATATAGAGCAAGAAATGGACTACAGTATACAATTTTTGATAATTCTTCTAATCTCAATGGAGCTGAGAGAATGTACTGTGAGTCATAAGAGGTGGTCATAATTTATGCTTGATCGATGTAAGTGTTCCAGGTTGCCATTATGTTACATACTGAAACTGATTTCTGTCTGTATCTGTTCCCAAGTATAACAATGATCTACACATGACTGCTAGATTACAGATGTACTACACAAAAATTCTGCAACCCAGAATACACTATTTAAGTAAATTAATATATCATTGGATTTGTGTAACCCAAGCTTAACATGTTCCCGTGCTGTTTTATCACATGTATTTTCTGTTCCATCAGTGCAATTATTAAGAAAAGTTTCAGGGACTAAACATAGGAAACTCACTGTAATATGCTTCAGAGTAATATTAAAATTAGTATACATTGATGTGGTTCTGGACCCTTGTTTGGGCCAGATTTGGTTATTGGTACTGAGCAGTTTGACGGACACTATTGTGGATATCATGATATTCCCCGTGCTGTTAGTTGTGGTGAAGAACGAAGGTTTCAGAAAATCAGACATGTTGCTGTAGCTTATGATATCCACAGAGTTTATTCCTGAAGCACAACACAGCAACATCTGGATCAGTGTGAGCAGAGCAAGTAAAAATAAAATCAAATATCTTTAACATCTGAAGAAGAAAAATAGTATAATACACCATCCAAAGTTACAACTTACCGTTGTTTTGCTTCCAAATCATAACGAGGTCAATCTCCAAGAAAGCATTGCTCGTGTTCAGCCGTGGGATTTTTGTCAAAGAAGAGTTTGAGCAAAGTACAAATACAGCAGCCTCTGACAGATTTAAACACAACAATCTGACTAGTTAATATTCGACTGGATTCAGAAAAGGGTCTTGAAACATGGCCATACTGCTTGAATCAGACTTTATTTATACAGTTCCATCCATCCATTATCTGTAACCGCTTATCCAATTTAGGGTCGCGGGGGGTCCAGAGCCTACCTGGAATCATCGGGCGCAAGGCGGGAATACACCCTGGAGGGGGCGCCAGTCCTTCACAGGGCAACACACACACACACATTCACTCACACGGACACTTTCGAGTCGCCAATCCACCTGCAACGTGTGTTTTTGGACTGTGGAGCACCCGGAGAAAACCCACGCGGACACGGGGAGAACACACCAACTCCTCACAGACAGTCACCCGGAGCGGGAATCGAACCCACAACCTCCAGGTTTCTGGAGCTGTGTGACTGCGACACTACCCGCTGCGCCACCGTGCCGCCCCTTATTTATACAGTTAAAATATGTAAATAAAAAAGGCAGCAAGTGAACAAGGCATTATTTTGGGTTTGATATGTGACAAAATCAGCAGAGACTTCACCTCAGCTGCCCCAACAAAGTATCAGCTTGTACTCCACTGAGCAACATTATTCCATCATGTACCAAGCCCAAATACACAAAAAACCTGAACAGCAAATAACAGCAACACCCTAACCCACAACAGTGAACAGGAATTAAGTTTTTCTTTTTACTTACTCCCTTACCTAATGATGGGAGGTCAATGTTGTCCCAGTAATCAGTGTCTGTTTGCCTCAACAGCGCAGAAACCAGTGTTTCAGTGGCATTGAGTATAGAGTTCCCATAATACAACAGTTGACTTTGGTTAGAAGTGTCATATTCCAAAATCTTTGTGAAATTATTCAGTACTGTATCCAAAGTACTGATGATGGTCTAATGAAGCACAAGACAACATGGGTTTAAAGGCAAACACAGATATTGTCCACATCAAGTGAGAGACTGTACTTACCTCTTTTGGTATTACTAGACCAGTGTTGTTCTGAATCTCAGTTAGGCATATCACTACACACTCCACGGTTGACAAAACCTATAAATAAAATAAATACATTAAAATATTGTTATTCTTTAAAAAATATTTTGATCTGTCTGATAAATTGTCCTTTTTAATATGATTTCAGATTTACCTTACATTTTTCTGCTTGAATTTGTATGAGATCTGCAAATAGAGATATATTGATTCATAGACTGCAAAACACATAAATGCCCCTTAAAAGCTAAACAACAACTGTACAATGACTGACCAGGCCTTATGTTATGGCATCATGCAAGTGTACTGCCCCACTTCCTGAACATCATGCCACACTATACCAATTACCATGTAATACAATGCCATATGGAGAGCCAAGTGGCAATCAAATAACTTTTTAAAAAATAACACATGCAGCTATATGTCCACAGGTTCAAAACTATGTCTTATTATGAAAGGCAAATCTCTGAAGCTGCTTCACTCCAGTTTAAGGTTACCATACCATCAAGTAAAGGTAATCTTGAAGGGCTGCAGAGCAGTGTAAAGAGTTCTCTGGCAATGGAGCTCAATCCAGTACCGTAGAGATCGGTTGGAGTGGTGTTTGATCGTCCATCATCTGTACCCAACTTTATTCTCCATTCTCCCATAGCAGAATTCTATCAAATTCTCACAGCCATGTTAAAATTATCTAGTGTAAAAAGCCTTCCCAGTATGCTGGCTCTAAAGAGCAAAAGCACAAAAGAGAGATGTGCACAAAAATGCAAGTTTTCCCTTTCTTTTTGAACTGTTCAGAGTCTGCCATTTGACTGAACGAGCAAACAAGCATTCACACATGTGCGCCTGATATTCATGCATCTGCATAAAAGTATATGCACAGACATGGTAATTAGTTTTTTTTTCCTGCTATCTGTTTGGAGAAAGGGCAGCACGGTGGTGCCCAGTGATTCCAGGTAGGCTGCGAACCAACCACGACCCTAAATTGGACAAGCGCTTACAGACAATGAATAAATGAATGAATGAATGTTTGGAGAAAACCCGCAACAGGGCACAAGTGGAAATATACTGCTTTAGATGCATGGGCTTTGCTGATTTCCATGTATGACTGCAAGTCAGACAGTGGAGATGAACTATCTTTGGCAATAGAGGATTCTGATTTTATTATTATTTAAAATAAAAAAACTTGCAACCAGTCACTGTCTTTCCTTTTGCACAATCGATATATATTTACAAGCTAAACACTTATGAATTCAACATGTTCCAGCTGTTGTATTAATGATTGTTTTTGTAGGGTTTATGCAATGTTTGTATTTTAGTTGCCATGCAGAGAACAAGTAACAGACAATAAGACAAAAAACAATGTAAACATTATAAAAACAAAATCTAACATATAAAAAAATATTAGCTTCTGATGAGCCCTGCAAACTTCGAATGAGAAATTCTATTTGTGACATTGTCGTTTTTATTTTAGCCTGCTTTCACAATTATGTTTACTCTCATCCAAAGCACACACTGCACAGCCTGTCACTCCCCACCCAATCCCCTGCTTAGCGCACCTACTTAGAAAAGCAATAGACACTAACTACTTCACAGCAGGAATGCAGGGGATATTTAACTTATGAATAAAATCTTGCTTTTTGCCCTTATAATGTTAATTCTTTTTTTGCACTTTTTTATATGTGCTTCTATTTTTGTGTGCATTTTCTTTTTTTGCATACGTTTTTTTTTACACTTTTTTGTGTGCATCACTTTTTTGTATGCTTCAGTATATTTATTTTGTGCATCAGTATTTTTTGTGCACATCAGTATTTGTGTTAATCTCTTTTTTGTACACATCCCTTTATTGCACATTCATATTTGTGTGCATCAGTATTTTTGTGTGCATTTCTGTTTTTTGTGTGCATGTTTTTTTTCCTTATTTGCATATCAGTGATATTTTTTGTGTGCATCTTTTTTGTCCTTCAGGGCCAGCATATCCCAGAAAAGTAGAAGGTCTAACCTTAAAACTTTTTATTATTATTATTATTATTATTATTATTATTATTATTTAACATTAATATTACTACTTTAATATCACCACCTGTGGAAGTATTTTATGTATTAATGACTTAATACATAAGTTAAATTAAGTTAAGGACAAGTACTAGTAAGGACCACAATGCCTCATTTATCAATGGATTCATTACATAGAATAAAACAATCCATTACAACACATCAGATAGCCTTTTGTGAGAATTATATTTATTCATTTATTTATCTTAAATTATATAGCGCCTTTCTAGATACCCATGATGCTTTACAATCAACACAGCTCAGAACGCTATTACATTCAACACTCAGTCCACACACACTGGTCAGAAATGGTAGCCAAATGTGCACAGCATACTCTCGAGCAGGAATGAAAGTCCACCTGGAGGACAGGTTTCAATCCGGATAACAATCCAGGATACGCCAATCCATATCTGGGCATACACAAATTTACTCCCACACATACACACTCATTCTCACCCACACCTGGACAAAGGGAAGCCGATTCACCCAATCTCCATGTTTTTGGGCTGTGGGAGGAAACGAAAGACTCCAGAGGAAACCCCCACAGAGACGGGGAGAACATGGAGAACTTTTTTTTTTTTAATTCCAGTAGCATACTCTCACTCTGACTTTGAAAACATTTAGAAAAAAGCAACCTTCATCTCAAGTGAAAAAAAAAAGACAAAAAATCCTGACTAAGAAATATAAGTATCTAGGAACCTTTAATTAGTAATTCATCACTTCTTGTTTCCCTGGGGTGTAAATGTGGCATATTTCTCATGATTTGCACATGTAAATATGGCGTATTTCAGAGGCATATTTCTCTTACTCACTCTTAAACATGGGAAAGACAAGAGAACACACTATTTAAGTAAGGCAGATGTGTGTCGACCTTCATAAATCAGGCAATGCCTACAAGAAAATAGTCACTCACCTGCAGATGCCCTTATCTACACTCAGAGCAATCATCAAAAAGTTCAAAACATCTGGGACTGTGACAAACAAACCTGGAAGAGGACGCAAGTGTATCTTGCCACCACACACAGTGAGAAGGGTGGTAAGAGAAGTAAAAAGTTCTCCAAAGCTCACTATAAGAGAGTTGAATCAAATGGTAGCATCTTGGGCTTATGTGGTCTCCCAAACCAACAACAGGTGCTATCTACATGCTAACAAGCTGTTTGGGAGGCATGCACGGAGAAAGCCTTTTCTGAGTTATATTTATAAGCGTAAATGTGTGGAGTTTGCTAAGCAGTACTGGGATTTTAACTAGGGTGTGCTTTGGTCAGATGAGACCAAGATGATTGTTAGAAGATCCCACTTTCTGTATATATATATATATATATATATATATGTGTGTGTGTGTGTGTGTGTGTGTGTAAGAACAGTTCTTCCAGACTCCCAGAGAGCAGGTATTATTTGGGTGGTGGATCATTCTCAGCACTGCAGTGACACTGACATGTTTGCCCAGATTCTTGATTATTGTGTTGATTCTTGTTTGTGGCCCTTGTTTATTGTCATTGCTGTCTTCTTTCAGAACTCGCATTTCTACCTCTATGTTGAGTCATGCTTATGCTGCCTTAGTGCCTGCATATGAAAAAGATTGTTATACTGATGTGTATACAGGGTGTGTTCCTACCTTGTGCTCAGAGATTTTGGATAGGCTCCGGACCCATAAGCAGTTAGACAGTGTATGTATAATGTAAGAATAGAACATTATGACCTGTTTGTTTGTGGAGCTTTATCTATCTTTGACTGAGATTTCAAATCATAAAACATCATTGAGCTGGGAAAAGACACCATATAAACAAATGTTTATGATGATAACGATGAAGTACCTGCTGTACTCATAGTAAGAGATGTGTTACTCAATAGTCTTGATTTAATCACTAAGATATCTACAGGACATACGAAGTAAAATATAGTTCTGGAAACCTACTGGGACTAACTGCTGCCGATGGGGTAGTGGCTGAATTGGTGGTGTTCACACCTGGAGGAAAGACAAAGATCAAAAGTAACCAAAAAAATGTTGACATCTCCTCAAATAGATTATAATTCACATTGTGACAAATACTGAGATTATTTATTCTCAATGTTAATGATCACCCCCTCCAGGGTGTATTCCTGCCTTGCACCAAATGATTCCAGGTAGGCTCTGGACCCACCGTGACCCTGAACGGGATAAGCGGGTACAGATAATGAATGGATGGATATTAATGATCATATGCAAACCTTTTTCTGAACACTGATTTATTCCTTCAACGATTGTTTTTGAATTAGCCGCTAAACCCGATTAAAATGTTTGGTTAACCAAGTAGGAGATTATGTATCCAGACAGTGTCCGTTGGTGTTTATTTTGACTGATATTTGCAAGGACAGGAGTAATCAGGAGGGGAAAAAACTGAGGGGTCTGATCAAACATTAGATATTATCACTGGAGAATCAGTAACTATTTTATAAACAAACACATTACCTGCACAATAAGCTGCATAAAAGATGGCTGAACTGACAAACTCATAGACATAATAGCTTCCTGGACAGGCTTTGACTTGAATTGGTGTAGATCTGAAAGAACAGGAGATACTTTCATATGCCCCACAGACCACACGAGTGACTATTCCATCTGCAATCTGGGGGTGGAGGCCATTCAGCCACAGAGTGATATTAGTGCCACATCTGGATTCATTAACACTGGTCTCTGCCATACGGAGATTCATCCCGTAATACCGCAGCCGGTACCAGCCATTGCCGAACTGGTTGTTACAGTTCCATTTTCCAGTCACAATAGTATCTGTCCAGGATAGATCCAGAGAAGTGTAGTTGTTGCAGGGATCATAACTGAGTAGACTGGAAAATGCTGTAATAAAAAGTAGATGGGAAATATAAAACTTTACAACTGTGGTAGTGTAATTTATATTTGTATTATTATTATTAATAATAATAATAATTATTATTTATTTATTTATTTATTTATTTATTTATTTATTTTAATTATACCACAACAGACATGCTTTCACTTTTACTAAGATAATGGTTTGCAGTTTGTTAGGTTTTGTGGTAATTATTCTTATTTACTCCCTTCCAAATAAAAATCACAAAATTTTAATACAAGTGGAAAAGATAAACATTTTTATTTGCAATTATATTAATTTTGTTTGTTATATTTAAACTTATATTTGGATACGTGGACAGCTGGTGTATTTTGGGATTTTAAAGTCAAAACAGATTATAAATTTAGTTTAATGATGTTTGCAAAGTGGAAATGATCTTTAAAATAAAAAAAAATCTTCAAAAAATAAGCACTAAGAGTAAATATATTATTTTCTCTATAACAGGAAAAATGGACACTTAAGGTCCTCAAAATATTAGGCATATTATTAGAAAAGGGATCTAACTCCTAAACTGCTCCCAGGGCACCGAGGTGTTTGGCAGCTCCTTGATCTATATGTGAAAAATTGCTCACTGGTGTGTGTTTTGTGTGTTAGGGACATGCACAGTTTTCCATGGTTTGAGTGTTTAATCTGTCCTCACATAAAGTGTGTTTGGTATGTTGTGATTGTTCTGAAACCCTCCTAACTGGAGGGTTAAAAAATACAATTCGGTCAGGGTCTGCAGACTAGAGTGATCTAGAACAATCTCAGCCTGACTGGAAATCTGTGTTAATATCAAAGCTAAATGTAGTGTAGGGCAAAATGCCATCTCAAATCTCATTCTGTTTACTGCTACTACTTGACTAAATCCTTTACTCTTATATTCAGTAATAGTTTGATCAAATGCCTAAACCTTAATTTAGAGAATCTCCATGTGAACATGAAGTTATGCCACTTATATGTATTAGACTGATATACTTACTTAAATTTGTAGTGCAGTTGTATATGTTGGCAGTAAGCAGGATCAACGGAAACCCTGGTGGAAAGATTAATGGACTGTTGATTAATCACAAAAACACCTCTGTATCATATTCACACTATTAATTCCAGGTACTATATAACATATAACTCGCCTGTAAAACTAAGGCTAATGTTATAAATGAATATTTTACAGATACCTTTATATATTGAGTTCATAGTTGTTTTGCTTGTAAAAATTACCCCTACACCCTCCTGGTTACAGCTTAGCCCCCAATAATTATCCTCTAGTGATGGCCCTCTTATGAATTGCTGTGAGTGTAAGGTTTGCACATTTACTTGCAATTCTCTATTTTAGCAAGAGGTCACCAATTCCTGTTCTCTGTGCAATGTGTTATGTGTATAAACTTGGGTCTTAAAGCTTGCTTAAATTAACACTTGTTTTTACATCTAGTAGTTTTATATAAATCACAGTTTTTGCGTGAAATGCTGCACATGCACATTTCATACCCATATTTTTATGTATGTACCCTTTATAATTGAGGCCCCAGGTTTTGATTTCTCCAGCAAGGCTTTAGTTTGCTAAAGGCATTAAGATCAAAATGACCGTAAGGCTGAGAAGATTATTTATTCACATGAAAACCAGATATTTACACTTGCAAATGTTGCTTATATACATAAAAATGAAATAAAAATACAATCCAATGAATATTGTAAACATAAACAATTAGCAATTTGTGCTTTAAACAAACAGAATAAAAAACACCACCTGGAAGAAGCTTAAAGAAATCCTTGCTCACAACTCTGATATTTAATCAATAATTTAATACCCCACTTCAATACTACTTAAAACACTCAAAAAACAAACTCCATACTCACAGGTATTCTTTATATTTCTACTCATTTTCAGTCATTTGAAGAAACAAAGGGATTCGAAGCCACAAGCAGCAGGCTCAATATGCACTTTCTGGCTGTTCCAGGATCTTACTAAATTTAGTTATTTGCATCATATTCTTCCACTTAAAGCTGGGGATTTTGAGGATCAATATGCAACCGATCATTTGCACCATAAACAAACATGGTTTTGAAAATACATGCATTTCCTGCTGCCTGGTGTACTTTTCTAAAGAGAACATTGTTCTATGGTGAATGTTTTCATCTGTAGATGACTCGGTCAGGCTTGGTTTTAAATGAGCAGGCAAATTGCTCCACAACATGAGCGCTCAGCCCAGCCGACTCCTACTACAACAACAACATTTTCAGGGCAGTTAGACAAGGCAGCTCCTGTACTGAAGAAGTGAATATATTTCACTGTCCCCAGCACCCTCTACAGTGTACCTGGATTAATGATGGTTTGCTTATAAGTTTACTGTCACATGAGCTTTTAAAATGCTACAAAATTCAGTGCAGCCAAAACATTATGACCACTTCCTCCTTTCAACTTTATCCATTTTTTCAACTCCACTGTCCATATAGGAGCACTCTGTAGATATATAATTACAGTCCATCTGTGTACACAAACACTGCATTCAAAAATTATCAGCCCCTTTCACTTTTTTTTATTATTTTATGTTTAGGCCTAAAATAAACAAATATAATAATAAAGCTAAAAATGAAGAAGGTGTGTATTTCATAAAAGTAGAATATATATTTTAGGCAAATATCCTCATTGAATACATTGGAACATTGTAATAGACTTAGAAACTTGCACATGACCCCCAAATCTCCAAATCATAAAATAGCAGCACAGATTTCCATTCATTCATTATCTGTAACCGCTTATCCAGTTCAGGGTCGCGGTGGGTCCAGAGCCTACCTGGAATCATTGGGCGCAAGGCAGGAATACACCCTGGAGGGGACGCCAGTCCTTCACAGGGCAACACACACACACACATTCACTCACACTTTTGAGTTGCCAGTCCACCTCCCAACGTGTGTTTTTGGACTGTGGGAGGAAACCAGAGCACCCAGCGGAAACCCACGCTGACACAGGGAGAACACACCAAACTCCTCACAGACAGTCACCCGGAGCGGGAATCGAACCCACAACCTCCAGGCCCCTGGAGCTGTGTGACTGCAACACTACATGCTGCGCCACCGTGCCGCCCAGCACAGATTTTGTTTTGCATATTATTAGTTTTTTACACATACATGTCAACTATGGATTTAGCTGCAACTATAACTTCCCTCCAAAATGGTTCTGTTTCCACTGAAGACACCCCATCCCATCCTTTTAACATGTGTATATTCAGAAGAAGGTGAAAAAGTATGTTTGAGGGCAGCACGGTGGTGCAGCAGGTAGTGTTGCAGTCACACAGCTCCAGGGACCTGGAGGTTGTGGGTTCGATTCCCACTCCGGGTGACTGTCTTTGAGGAGTTTGGTGTTTCCTCCGGGTGCTCTGGTTTCTTCCCACAGTCCAAAAACACACGTTGGTAGATGGATTGGCGACTCAAAAGTGTCCATAGGTGTGAGTGAATGTGTGTGTGTGTGTTGCCCTGTGAAGGACTGGTGCCCCCTCCAGGGTGTATTTCTGCCTTGCGCCCAATGATTCCAGGTAGGCTCTGGAGCAATCGCAACCCTGAACTGGATAAGCACTTACAGATAATGAATGAATGAAGTATTTTTGAAAAAGAAGAATTTTTTTTATTTAGTGTTTAAAATTACCACAATGACTTAAGCTGTTTATCTTTGTATCCTCATCTCCACTCATGCCTTTTAATGTTCTGAGACCTCTTCACCATCCAAATGACTCCAGATTCTATTCAGCCATGACTGAGTAGAGAGATTAAAATTAGGAACATTGCCTATGAATGCGGATTCTCATCAGCACATGTTCTGTTCCACCCAGACCCCACTCTTACTTCTGGCTGGTGGGCAAAAATCTGTTCACATAATGCATTACCTCTCTGTATGTCTAGAGCAGCTCAAAACAAATACTGATCGCTGTCAGCATTTTCAGTGCGCTTTTTAGGGTTTGCAGCCACCCCTCTTTGTCTGGTCAGTGAAACACTCCTTCTGAAGATAAATGGGCAAGAAAACTAAACAAACTTGGCAGGGTGCTCAATCTTGAAATTGAAAACAGAATATCCAAGTTGACGAACATCAAAAAAACATCCTTATCTTTGGCCAGAATATCTGGCTTTCAACCCATGATTTGCACATGTAATGTCACTGTTCTGTAGACATCTCTACTGACCTTGCACCGGTTAACCTAGCAGCTAATTAGCTAGAGGTGCATGTCCAGTATCACTGATCCTTGACTTTCTATGTAAATTAACTGAAGCTTGTCTCTTACTCTGGTCACATCTCTCAGCCCATCAGTGACACCACTCGTGGTACAGGATGAATGAGCTTACATGGCCAAGGCCTTGCTCCACTAAAGATGGTGTGTGGTTGTGGTGTAAGTTCCATTAGAATCATCTGGATACACTTGCTACTAGGCTTTGTGTTTTTTACATTGTTATGTATATTCAATTTTACTACAATCCTGAGCATTACATCTCTCTGATTTTTGTGATATCTGTTTTATAGTCTTTGCATGTGTGATATTGGAAATGTGTTTGCTTTTGGTAACTGATTTGGTAACTTCTGATTCTACCAATTACCATCAGAATGGAAATGTCCTAATGTGCACTACTGTGTCTCTCAGCACTTATTGATGTTTGGTTGTGTACAATTTTTCATTCATTCAAATTCTATAACTGCTTCATCTTATTTAAGCCTGCCTGGAGTTATTGGGGCAGGAACACATCATAGGCAAGGCATTAGTTAATCACTGGACACCCACAAAATTACTGACCCCAATGAAAGTTTTGCACAAGCCAATCTGCCTATAAGTTTTTTTTTTTTGAACTGTGGCAGGACATTTGAGCACTTGAGCCAAAGTTTTTCCAACCATCGCCACAGGTGCATAAAACTAAGCAATTAGGAACCACAGGAACTCAGCCACGAACTGGCAGACAACATAAACTTACATAGCATTTTTGCCAAGTGCAGAGGCACACAGTGAAAATGATGTGTGCAATGAGTACATTTTGCCAATTTAATAACAGCAAAATTTCCTCTGGCATTAACATTAGCATAAACTCTGTGCTGGGATTTTCAAGTCATTAAAGTTCCATGTCAGAACAGCTGCATGCATCCCCATTACAATTACAAGCATTAGTTGTATAATCAAGACTAAAATATGTACAAATATTTAAAGTAAAATATACTGGTTTTTACTTAATTACATTATGCAAAATGTTTGCTCCTTTTGTCTTAAGTGTGCATTAAACTCTAAAATATCTGTACAGAATTAGACACAGAGTGGTGGAATTTCCAGTTCCACATTAAATGCTGAAGCAATTACATTCTTGCTTGTGGCTACTGCAGCATTTATATGAAAATGCCATTTGAGATATCTTCACTATTGAAAATATGTACAAAGTAATTTTGGAGACAGGTAGATCAAAGCTTGATATTTATTATATGTAGAAAACATGTGAACAGTATAAAGAAGAACAAAAAGTATCACATTCCTAATATAATATTACAGCTCAGATTTTCTGCAGTATAAAATATCAAATACATGAGAAAAAAATAAAAGTGAAACAGTCAAGTGGATTCCATTAAATTTCCCAATAAGACTGTAAAAGTGCTCACATAAAAATAAATAGCATTATATTATGAAACAAAAAATAATATATTACTGTTCTTATTTTATTAAACTATCTTAGAGGAAAATTGCTGCAGGCTAAAGTGATTCAATTGCTATGCCACTTTTTTTTGACGCAACAAGCCAGTCACACAATGTGAAAAAAAGGACAATCCACCTACCAACGTCTTTCAGGACTGTGTGAGGGAACCAGAACACCCAGAGCAAACACACCACACACTTCACAGACAGTAACTTGAAGAGAAATTTGAACCCAGGCCCTCAACACCCTGGAGCTGTTTTGAGGTGACACTACCCACAGCACATCATGCTTCTTTGAGTTCTAAAATCAGTTTTATTCAAAGTAGATTGAGGGAATTCTTTGCATCACTAGATTTTAACTTTTTTCAAGATGAATACATGTTTCATATATATGTCTATACTAATATCATATATTTTAAATAAAAGGATAAAACGACAGTAACAAACTACAGATTAAACAGAACCGTGTTTGTCTGCACCCATTTTAAGGTGCTGTTTGACAAAATTACTGCAACCACATATTAATGGTTAGAGCCTTGTTGCGTATCTTCTGTTGTCTTTCCAGACATCTTTGGAACATTTTTTCTAGAGCGGCAAAAACCACACAGAAAAGCCTTGTACTGTTCCCCAATCTAAAAGAAGAGGAAAATGTCAAGATAGACAAATATTAAATATAATATTACTATATTTAATATGCTTGGAAGTAATTGTTAAAACATTTAACATCTGATAAATCAGTGTACTCATTTGATGAAACATTATTCTATGAAGTAGAAAACAGAATAGGAAGGAAAGCTTGTAACTTCAAAGGAAGACAGTAATTGATATTTACTTGAGCCAAAGCCTTTTACAAACATTAGTACATTATCAAGACAAAGCTGCTCACTATCCTTATACTATTTAACATATATGCTGAACATGTGATAACAACAACAGATGTGGAATAATTACAGGCATTCCAGATTGTGGTATTCACTGAGATATCAGAAAATGATTTATATGTTTGCAATTTGGGGGTCTTTGAATGCAATCCTGTGTAAAATTTCATGCAATCTGTATGACAAAACAGCACAGAAATACGGTTGAGACATTGCATTAAACTATGGACTCTGTCCTATCCATTTCATCTCAACATCACATCCTATATCACTCAGATCCAGATATATTTGGCTATAAATATAGATTGAGATATGCAAGATACCTCTGAGAATGGTAAAAGAAATCACAATAAAATGGATATATGCATGAGACCCACAGCAACCTGCTAATAAAGAAGCATAAAAACCCAAAACATCTAGAAGTGCATTCTAACCTTTTGGTTGAAGACACAGTGAATAAAGAAGATGAAGGTGCCCTGCTGGGAGTTGAGAACCAAGAAGAGAATGTTCACAGCATCACTGCCCTCTATGAAGAAGCCCAGGATCCAGGAGCAGCCGATTATAACAAACTGGAGCAGTGTTTTCAACATCACACTTCTAATCACACTATGATCTCGACTTTTCTGCTGAACCTGCAGATTACCTCTGTTGAGTTTCTTCAGAGTGGAGTACATGAGGATGCAAGTGATGATGAAAAGGATTACATTTGACTGAGAAATAAGAAAAAATAGCAGTCACACCCAGTTATTATTATTTGCACCCACCATATGTGGAATCACACATGACACATGTCAGGTTACAGTGTTGGTTTTAGGCCAAAATCAGGATGGCATATGGTTATTAAATTTCATTCCAAATAGTCCCATTTTAACCCTACATTTACAATAGTGATGACAAAGCTCTTGTGGCACCCGACATTGGTCTCTTGTTGGTCTGTTTATGACCCCTCGTGACATCCCATATTGATATGTTCAAAATGCTGATGTGTAGAAAATGTTTCTTTAACTGAAAATTGTCAGAGGAATTTGTAGGTTCCAATCATTTTATTTAGACACTTCATAACTTTGTGGGATAGACCAGAGTAAACCTAGACTTGCCACTTACAAATCCCAAAAAACAAATGGCCTGCTCACAGCAAATAACTAGACAGTTTGTTGCGTTCTAGTATGAACAAGAGTATCTTTTTTCTATAGTCACCTGAGAAACAACTGCAAGGCAGAGATTTATGGAGAGAGATTAGTCTCTACTTTACAAATGCATAAATGTTAATACACAAATTAAACACACACAATTAAAGTCACAAATATGTTTCACTATTCACAAATTAATTCATCCCAATCTGTGTCTCATGGTCTGAAATTTGTACAAATACAATTACATTCATAAATACATGTTTTTGGACTTTTATAGATATATCAAGATTGTATGCGAAAATAAAAACATTTGTTTAAATTTACATTGCAAATATTTGTAAAGTCGAAGTTTTGAAATTAAAATGTATTAGTAAATTAAAATCTGCGTTTGTGTTTTCCAAAAAGCCCCCAAGCCGCTGAATTCAGCTTCATATCACACAGAGTTAGGAGGGGGATCACTGGGGAACACTTTTAAAGGTGCCCTAAATTTAACGACGTTAAAATCCAGCGGAACTTCCCTAATTTCGCTGCAGACTAGGGTTGTGAAATAAAATACTTTAAAATCATCCCGTATTTGGACTAAAGCCGTTTTGCTTATTGGACTGATATGTTTCGTAATTTTGAGATTGGATTGTTAAAACGGGTGATTTGTTTCAAACAGATGCTCTCCCTCAGCCGGAGGGAGGGGCAGATACCCCACGGCTCCGAAACAGAATATGCGCTTCTCATTGGTCATCACTTTTATTTAGCCAATCAGCAGCCAGAGTTAGCTGTCTATCATTTACTGCTGCAACCAATGGAGTCATAGTCCTGCCTACAGGGGGTTGTTTTCCTGCTGCCATGAGAGCAACAGGTCAGTCCTGAGACACTGGGGGAAACAAAAGTGACACCTAGCTGTAGGTTGTTCGCCTGCTGGCCGCATTTGTGAATCAGGCTGCATTTGTAGTTGGATCGGATGAAATGCGAGAGGAAAGTCTCAAAATCCAAAAACCTGCGAGAGGAAATAAACAAATGCACGTCACGGAAAACACGTGACATGATCCACAAACGCAGATTCTACATTTTACAAATACATTTTAAATTCGAGACTTCAACTTTACAAATATTTGTATCCAGATGATTCTACATATTTTATATGTAAATTTAAACAAATTTATTATTTTTTTTCGCATAAAATTTTGATATATCTATGTAATCCAAAAACATTTATTTATGAATGTAACTGTATTTGTACAAATTGCAGACTGTGAGGCACTAATTTATGAATAGTTAACATTTTTGTGATTTGTGTTTTGTGTATTAACATTTACGCATTTGTAAAGTATTAGACTAATCTCTCTCCATAGAGATTGGTCTGTCTCAACATGTTTTCACAAATTTTTGCTTTACAAACATATTCCCATTTGTATTACAGTGTGGTGGAATGTTTGGTGTTTAGCATTAAAAGCATTATGTGCAATACTTACGCCAAGGATAAAACAAACAGGACCCAGAAAACTCCAGAAGAATCCAGCATTAGTCTTAAGCCAGCATCTGGTAAGATATAAATATGTGTATATGTTACATATATAATTTGATAAAACATCATATACTTGATTTGTGACAAATTCTAAGAGCAGTGTGTTTAATTTAATTTTCCCATTGCATTATAATAATACAGTTTTATTTGAAAGCGCCTTTCAAGTGACCCAAGGACACTGTACAATAGATAATAAAAATAAAAAATAAAAATAAAAAGTTAAAAAAGTCAATAAAAGGTAAATGCTTTTTTAAAAAAAAACAAAGAGTACGCACTGGAGAGTATGGTTGACGTAAACTACTTGGGTAAGAAGGGGCAAGGTCATGCAAGGATTTAAACACCAACACAAGCAATTTGTACTGTATACGAAAGTTCACTGGAAGCAA
This sequence comes from Hoplias malabaricus, assembly GCF_029633855.1. NCBI lineage: Eukaryota > Metazoa > Chordata > Actinopteri > Characiformes > Erythrinidae > Hoplias > Hoplias malabaricus. The sequence goes on along the minus strand of NC_089801.1, from coordinate 60,805,544 downwards.
ATGAAGACGACTTAGGACTGGAGTAATATGCTCCCAAGATCTTGTATGGGTCAGCACCCTAGCAGCAGAATTCTGCACATACTGCAACCTGCTCAAAGCCCGAGCAGGGAGGCCACACAACAGAGCATTGCAGTAGTCAAGTCTGGAAATTACAAATGCATGGACTATGGTCTCAGCAGCAGTGAAAGAAAGAAAAGTGTGAATCCTAGAGATATTTTTAAGATGGTAGAAGGCTGTCCTACATGTGTTGTTAATATGTGAGTCAAACGATAATGTAGAATCAACAATTACTCCAAGATTTCTCACTAGTGTTGAGGTAGAGACAACAAAACCAGGGATTATGATGTGTATTTGACTGGGCAATGGACATTCCCCTACCACAGTGATTTGAGTTGACTGGGCTTGAACCAGGTAATTCATTCTACCACTATTGTGAAGTGGACTGGTCTTGATACAGGGACTTCCTCATTACAATAGCAAGGGTGTACAGGGGAACGTTTCAGAGACATATTTGGCTGAAAATGTATTGGCCAGGGATTTTCTCACAACGATAAGGGAGTTGATCATTTACACCAGACAATGGTTGTGAACTGTCAAAATTTTATTGGAGCAAAACATCAGCATTGATTGACTCAATGCAATCATTAAGGGACTTTTAAATTGTGGATTTAAAATATAATGAGATGTTTTATCCTCTCTTCACACTTACTGATCACTGCCATATCCATCAGGAAAGATTCCAGCAGACACGCCCACTACAACCAGAGGAATAATGTACCCAGTTAGCATCAGATATTTCCAACCTAGCACATCTTCCTGCTTTGATCTGATCATCATGAGGTTCTTCACACGGAGAAAGAGCAGCACAGCTTCAATGAACATCCACACAAAAGCAGAGAGAAAGAGGAAATGTAGAACGCCTGCCATCACTGCACACAACATCTGTAGAGAAAGAGAGAGAGAGCGAATCATATGCAAAGCACATACACGTGTATTGTATCCCTGCCACATCTACATGGTCATAGTTTGTTCCTGTGTAAAAATAACAAGCTATATATTGCCAGTAATTCCAAATAGAACAAAGTCAGCATCATCCTAATCATCTCGCTTGACCAGATATAATCTGTAAGCAGTATGATGTATAGGCTAGCAGAAATTATCCAAAAAATGTTTGTAAAATAAAAACATTTTTCTCTGTTGTAAAGTTGCCATTTTCGAGATACAAGTCTTTGCAAGGGATAGTATTAGTAAGCTGATTCACCTTAGACAATATATCAAGTAGGAATTTCTGTGTGAGCAAAAATAGGAGCTGAGCCAGGAACAGGCTGAGACACAGGTTGATTAGAGCTGTGTTTATCATCGTCATGTCCCGGCGACAAAAGACAAACGTCAGCAAAGCCAAGCTCAGGAACACCAGCCCCACTGATACGGCTATTGTGTTGATGAGATCCAACCATGATTCGTACTTAAAAACAAACACACACACACACACACAAACACTTTATTACACACAAGAACTAGAACTGGGGTTCTAGTTCTCAACTCCTAGAGACAACACAAGGGCATGCATCACTTATCACAGCTCATTGTGAACAATTTATTATTATTTAATTCCCTTATCTATGATAGAGCATAGTCTAAGCCATCATACTGATGAGAATTCTAGGCAAATAGATATGAGCTTCTCACCACTAATGACATGTCGGTCTGCATAATGAGAGCGAAGGTTCCTGGGCGTAAAGAGGAGCATGTAGCATAACTGGTGTTGATTGTAGTAACTTCGCAGAGGCCATGTACCCATTCAGTCTCTTTCCATGTCATACAGTGTAGAGTATTTCCCTGTTCCCAAGGCTAGTTAGAAAACAAAAAAGTAAAAAAAAAAATACTTACATTTGAAAATGCAATGAAATGTGCAATTATTTGTCATTGTACAAGAAACAATGAAACATGTCTTCTGCATTTAACCCATTTGTGGCAGGGATCACATACAAATTAGTGCACTAGGGGCTGTGAACACACACCCAGAGCGGCTGATAGCCATCCCTGACGCCTGGGGAGCAATTGTTTTTTCACTGCCTTGCTCAAGAGCAGCTCAGCTGTAGATTGAGGGAGGAGGACAGTGCTCAGAGAATTTCACTCACCATCATCTCATTTTTGCCTAGATACAGATGGCTGGGGAATCACTGTGGATTAAGCTCATAGTCTTCTGATGACAAGGCCAAATCTTAGGGAATCTAAATATAACCCCACAATCTAAATATTTTAATATAATGATTGTGATAATTTGTCCAAAGATCACAAACTGCCCTCAAAACCAATGATCTGACATTACAAAATGTTCCTGGTATTCATATTAATATAATATACAAACAAATCAGACATGCATAATTTGTGTTCCAGGTTGTCTTTATGTTTAGGCACTGAATGGCATCTGCACTCTCTTCCTAAGTATAAAAATGACTGATACTTGACCAATATACAGCAAATGTACACAAAATATGTCAACCAAGAAACATATACACAATTAAAGTATATGATTATATCAGTGGATTTGTGTAACCAAAATTTTATGAACGCTTCTATGCTGTTTCATCACATGATGTTTATTTTCCATCAGTACAAAAATACAATAAAAACAAGATGTTCTATAAAAATTACATTCAGACATATTTTCAGGAAAGTTTCAGGGACATAAAAATAAGAAACTCACTGCTGTATATTCCAGAGTAATGGTAAAATATTGTTTATCATTATTGGTTGATGGGTCAGTTATAGTGTTATGTGCTGGCCTGGACGTTTTGTTGGGCACTGATTGATCACGGGTACTGAGCAATTTCACGGTAACTATCATGGACATCATGATATTCCCCTTGCTGTTAGTTGTGCTGGAAAATGTAGGTTTCAGAAAGCCAGACAGGTTGCTGTAACTTATGAAAGCCACAGAGTCCGTTTCTACAACACAACAAATCAATGTCTAGATCAGCATCGGCACAGCAAGGGAAAAAAAATCTGTCATTCCTGAAGTACAAAAACTCTATGTTGAGGGAAAGGCATAAAATAATACAGTTCACCATTGGATGTTACTCCTCACCCTTGTTTTCCTTCCAAACCTTAATGAGGTCAATCTCCAAGAAAGAGGTGCTTGTGTTCAGCCGTGGGATATTTTTCAAGGAAGAGTTTGAGCAAAGGACAAATACAGCCGCCTCTGGCAGATTAAAACAACAATACAACTAGTTAATACTTTAGGGAATTCAGAGAAGGGTTTTGACACATAGCAATATTGCTTGAAGTAGACTTTATTTACACCCCTAAAATGATGTAGGGAAAAAAGGCAGCAATTGAACAAGCATTATTTTGGCTTGATGTGTGACAAGATTCACAGAGAGTCCATCCCAGCTGCCCAAACAAAGCCTCTGGGTGAACTCCACTGAGCAACATAATCCCATCATTTACCAAGCCCAAACGCAAAAAACCTTAACATCAATAACAACTCCTTACATACAAAACTCAACATTATAACACTATGCTGCCAAATTAACACCAAAACAGTAAACAAGCGGAAACAATGGTGTGTTCCATGAGATACCCATGAGCCCACAGCCCCAACATTATATAAATATAACAAATATAAACATTACAGTTAAAAGCTGCTTCCGCTTTTTATTTACTCCCTTACCTATAGATGTGAGAGTGATGTTGTCCCAGTAATCAGTATCTGTCTTCCTGATTAGTGCAGACACCAGTGTTTCAGTAGCATTGAGTATAGAGTTCCCATAATACACCAGTTGACTTTGGTTTGAAGCGGCATCTTCTAAAATCTTTGTTGAATTCAGTACTGTATCCAAAGTATTGATGATGATCTAACAAAGCATGATGGAACATGTGTTAACAGGCAAACTCATTATCCACATTAATGGAGAGCCTCTACTCACCTCTTTTGGTATTGCTGGAGTTGTGTTCTGAATCTGAGTGAGTATCATCTCCACACACTGAACCGTGAACTGAACCTACAATAAAAACATCCCTTTTCAATGAACTTGTGATATGTTTGTGTTCACTATTCTCAGTTAATGAAACTCTTTGTACCTACCTTACATTCATCTACTTGCATTAGTAATCGATCTACAACAGAGATACATTGATACACAAATACTGTTTAAAATGCTATGCAACTGCTGTTAGTTGACTCATCAGACCTGGCATCAGGGCATAATGTAAAGGGTGCCAAATGAACACGCAATACCTACTAATCAACATGTTTAGATGTATGCTGACAGAGAGAGTCAAGTAACAATCAAAATCAAATTAATTTGGCACAGAACAGGTACAATAAATTGGTTACTGCCTACTAAGTGTGAGAAATGTTTCAATATAAAGATGTTACATGTGGCTGAGTGAGCTGCCTAGGTGTGTCAGATTAGACTGTCAGTAGCATTATGTTTATAGGGGGGACTGTTCTGCTCCATTTCTCTTCATTTTTTACACATGATATTTACATCTTTTTACACCTGACCCTGTATCCTTTTGAGATCTGCCACCTGTAAATGTTCTCACTGATATTGGGTGTATTACTGAGGGGAAGGAAAAGGAATACAGGAGCTTGGTATGCTGGTGCTGTCGTCCCGCCGCTTCTCGCGATCACTCAGGTTTGTTGACGGTGGAGCGGAGGGATGCCAGTGTTTCAGGATGCTCCCGTGTCTGTGTGTCCTCCTGGTTCTCTCCTTTTAGTTAATGCTGTCATAGTCAGATCTGCCGGAGTCATTAGCCACACTCTGGAAATTTTCATATTTTCTACTTTACAAACACAAAACAGTTCAAAACTAATTCCATCCCTTTACATCTTTCCGAGTAAACGACTGCCCACCTGTCTGTCTGGACACTGATGGATGACTGTCGAGATCCTCCTCCACGCTTCAGACCAGCTGCCCACGCTCCAGCAACCACCAAGTGCCTTGAAGCTGTCCCTACACTGAAGTTCTCATGGACTACTAACTATCATCACCAGTAGATTGACCAGAGGAGGATGGGTCACCCCTTGTGAGCCTTGGTTCCTCCCAAGGTTTCTTCCTCAGCTGGGGGAGTTTTTCCTTGCCACTGTCGCCCCTGGCTTGCTCACTTGAGGGTTTTACATTTGTCTTTACATTTCATGTCAAATCTTGTCTTACTGGAATTCTGTGAAGCTGCTTTGTGACAACATCAGTTGTGAAAAGCGCTATATAAATAAATTTGATTTGATTTGATTTGATTTGATTTGGTATACAATTTTGTGGACTAGTGCCCGAATGACAATTGCCAACATAATGCCAGTAGAGGGTTTCAGGTAAGAAAGTCTCATCCAGCTCCATTTATCTTCCTGGGTGACAACATTGAGGGAGTCAATACCTGCAAGTATCTGGGTGTTCACCTGTGTAACAAATTAGGATGGTAGGTGAGTGTGGACAGCATATACATAAAGGGCCAAAGCCAAATTTACTTCCTGAAGAGGTTGAGGCCAGCTGTTAAGAACATGTGCTGATGCAACTGTAATGTAAAAGACACCAACAAACTCAAGAAGAATATACCAGAGGTCAGCTCATTCATGAGGGTGAAACGGGACCTAGTGGAGATGTTGGGACTTAGACAAATGCTGGTAAATGTGTTAGAAAGTCTCGAAGAAACTCTCCCATGGAATGTGTAGAAACCTACAATGAAAGACTTGTTTGAAGTTTACAGCTGTATTTTGGACCTTATCTATATTGGATTTTGCAATTCCATTTTTTTTTCAATACCTCATTCAGTTGCATTTTCCTCTCTGTGAGCAGGATCCACATAAAGGCAACCCTGTCATTTACTGGAACTAACTCCAGCTGTTCAGCCACAGCCGGGCACCTGTATTGTTGACTGTGGAGCTTATTTCATTGACTGAGTTTTGTAATGATATGACATTTTTGAGCATGGTAAAGGCGGTATATAAATTAAAGTGATGTTGATAATGAAACATCTGCAGTATCTGTAGTACCTCTTGTACCCTCCAGAACCTCCATAGGGTTGGTGTAATTTGTTTAAATGTTAAAATGTCCTTTTAAAATCTTACATGAAGTTGTAGTAGTGGCTGAAGTGGTGGTGTCCACATCTGAAGAGAAGACAAAAGCAATGTAAATTTAGATTTCTACTCTTTCTGAAATTGAACATTACCCCATTATTCTAAATACTCATTGTATCTATTCTCAATGTCAAATTCATATTTTATTCTGAACACTGATTTATACCTTCACCTATTGTGTTGATGACAGTGAGAATTTATTTAATATTAAATGTTGAAGAACCTATCCCACCCTTTCTATGAAACAATATATAGTCAGAGGAGTACTCCGAGCACCAGTGTAAGTCCAAGTCGAGTCTCAACTCTTTTATGGTTGAAATGCATGTCATCTGGTCTATTTTTTATAAGTTTAATTATGTTAAAAAATGACAGTTTAATTAGACGCTACTGGCTAGTAGACATTATTGTATGGTTCAGTTTACAGCTATATTTTGCTATATTAAGTCTATATTCAGCACTACAGATATACAGTTTTTAATATTAAGTTAATTTTAAATGTTTAGTCCCTCTGGAAACTGTTTGGGCTTGGGCTCAGTGTAGCCTAAATAGCACAGTCTTGCTAGATAGTGAGAGTGTGTTCCTGAATAAGCAACTTAAGTTTATTGTCCAGACAGAGCCAGTTGATGTTGGGTATTTTAAACTGAACGGGCACATGCAAAATAGGAGAAATTAGAAAGGGGTCAAACACTCAGGGGCATAAGTAAATAAATAAAAAAAATCACTGGTAAATCAATTTATATTTATAAAAACAACCACAGTACCTGTACAGTAAGCTGCATAGCAGTAGATTGGTCTGACAAACTCATAGACGTAATAGTTTCCTGGACAGGCTTTGACACGAACTGGTCTGGATCTGTAAAAACAGCAGCTACTTCCTGAATTCCCACAGACCCCACGAGTGACTATTCCATCTGTGATCTGAGGGTGTGTTCCATTCAACCACAGAGCGATATCAGTGCCACATCTGGATCTATTAACACAGCTCTCTGGCATCCGGGCACTCATCGCATTATAAAAGAGCCGGTACCAGCCGTTCCTACTGAAGTAGGTGTCACAGTTTTTTCCTCCAGTCTCATTAATGCCTCTCCATGACTGGTTCAGAGATGTGTAATTTTCACAGGGATCATAACTGGGCACACTGAAATTCACTGTCACAAAAAGGTGTAAATATAAAATTAATGATTTGAACATATTAATGTTAAATGATTGGTTTTAGCTTCTGCTGAAAATGAGACTGTTTACTTTAAATGGGAGCTACAGAATGCTGAGTGCAAGAAGCAAAAATGTTGGCTTTTGTAGTGACTATTGCTTTGCTCTTTCTACTCCTTTCTGGTTTTCTCTCCTTATACTCAGTGCTTTTTAGTGCACCCCCCATGTCTTTAGTTTAGACAGATCACAAAATGTACTTTTTTGTTTTACTGCACAGTTTGAGGGATGGTGAGAGCTCCAGATCTCCAAACTGATGTGCTAATGCACATAAAAAATAGCTGGTGTTCTCTGTGTGGGGTGGCATGGTGGTTCATCCAGTTTCCTCCAGGTGCTCAGGTTTCCTCCCACAGTCCAAAAACACAAGTTGGTATGTGGATTGGTGACTCAGAAGTGTCTGTAGGTGCAAGAGTGCGAGTGAATGTGTGAGTGTGTGTCACTCTGTGAAGGATTGGTGTGCCCTCTAGAGTGTGTTTCTGCTTTGCGCACAGTGATTCTGGGTAGGCTCCGGACTCACCATGACCCTGAACTGGATAAGGGTTACCGAAAATGAATGAATGAACTTATTACGTTGAAATGAATGGAGATGATTATAGGCTATTATGACCATTTTCTTTGGTAATTGACTAAATAGTTAGATATTATGGTCATTAATATAGGTGCATAGTTTTAGAGATTTTCAATGTCCTCCTATCCTCAAACAAATACAAAGACACACTTAACAAACATTTTTAAACCAAAATATGTTCACCCTAACTAACAATAATATTTATTTTTAAAGGTTGAACTATTTAGGTAATAGAGATCAGAAAATCTGTGTCATTTGTTCCCTCTGTTCAAGTGAGAGAAACTTACAGCAAAAAAAACATCAGCCAAGTCAGAGCTAATCTAACAGCACAGAAGGCTACCAGCAACTCCTCTGACTCTATTCATGTGTCTAAATCTAATTCAGTGATTCACTAACTTTTACTATGTGTCTGTTATTATTAGCCTAAGCTCATATTGCAAAACTGGTCTGAGAGTTTATCAGAAGCCCAGTATACAGAGCAGAAGAGAAAAAGCAGCTCTGATACTGAATTTCTTCATTTGGTGAGGTGCATTAAAGAAAATAGTTCTCAACAGCAGCAAATGATCAGACATGTTAAATGGATGTTAACATTTCATATCCTCAACATCAGATAGATCATCACAGAAAAACAAAACAGCAGTTTTACCTGCACAGTACGTTGGCATTGGGATTGATAAAGCTGGTTTGACGAGTCTGTAGACGTAGTAATTTCCTGGACAGGCTTTGACTTGGATTGGGTTTGATCTTAGTGAACCACACTGTGAGGGATCAGTCGAATAGCCATAGGACCCATAGATTTCTCTGGTGACGATGCCGTCCTGTGGCAGTGGATGAGTTCCTCCGAGAAAAAGTGGTGTGTAGCCCCCACAGGTCATGTAACTCGAACACCAAGCAGATTCAGCGATCTGAGCACTGCTTCCCTGAACATACAGTCGATACCAGCCACTCCATTCAACAAGAGTGTCATCATGACCACGATTCCAGCGGTATCGTGATCTCCAGTACTTATACTCAAACCTGTACCTGATGTACTGGGTGCGGGGGTCTTTTTCTCCATTTCTCCATTCATCTCTGAGAACAGTGTAGACACTGCATGGGTCAGAGGCGATGTTTGCTGTGGCAACAAATATTTCTGTGAGTAATCAACTGCTACAGGCCCAGATTAATACAATAGTTAAAAATGAACATCAGAAAATAAATGGGCAGGTTTGCAAATATTAATTATATAAAAAAAAACGGATTAACCATATATATATTGCTTCACTAATATGTGTTTATATTTTATGACTGTTTTACTTCAGTAAAGTTTCATACACAATATATAAATAATATTATGACATTAAAAAGATACTTTATTGAAGGTGTTTAGACATAGTTATTTATTAATTAATAAATTAATTTATTTATTATTTTATGACTATTCAGTAACCTAAGAAGGACGTAGGGACCAAGCGTATGTGGCGAAGATATTTGGGCTTGGTATGTAGCAAGATGAAGGGCCAGAACATGCCAGCAGGTGCCGATATTGGACAAGAAGGCCTGGTTCAGTCTCTGCTCTAATTCATCTCAAAGGTGTTCTATATGGTTAAGGTCAGGACCCTGTGCAAGCCAGTCAATGTCTTCCACATCAAACTTCCACATCCATGTCTGCATGAACCTTGCTTTGTGCACTGGTGCACAGTAATTTTGGAACAAATAGGGGACGTCCCAAAACTGTTCCCACAAATTTGGGAGCATGAAATTGTCTCAAACTTCTTGATATGCTGAAGCAGTAAATGTTCCTTTCAGTGGAACTAAGGGCCAAGCTCAACTCCTCCACCAAATTTACGCTTGGCACACTGCAGTCAAACAAGTACATTTCTTCTGGCAACTGCAAATAAACACTCCATTGGATTGCCAGCTGGAGAAGCATGATTCGTTACTCTGGAGAACATATCTCCATTGCTCTAGCTTCACACCACTGAATTCAATAGTTTGCATTGCACTTAAGCACTTTTCTTGAGTTAATCTGAAGGCCACATGAAGTTTGCAGCAATTGAAGGTCTGCAGCGATTGACTCTGTAGAAATTTGATGACCTCTACAAAGTGTAAGCCTCAGCATACACTGACCCCTCGCTGTTAATTTATGTGATCTACCACTTCAGGCTGAGTTGCTCCTGTACCCAGTTGTTTCAACTTTCTTATAATATCACTGACAGTTGACTGTGGAATATTTATTAGTGAGGAAATGTTATGACTGGACTTGTTTCACAGGTGGCATCATGGTACCATGCTGGAAATGGTAAGGCTAAACAGAGTAGACACACCCATTAAACAGCCACACAAGAACTGACCACACTCCACACTGAAGATTAGAGTGAAGGAGTCTGTTATGGTCAGGCTGACTGGGGGAAGATGAAGTGCAAGATGTTTGGCTCCAAGTCATGGAGATGGAGTTATTTCCCAGGGGAAGTATATCCCTGCTGGCAGGGAAGCATAGCCAGAGTATGGAGATCAGTTTTATGCACTTTCTATTTGGCTATTACTGATAATATGGTAACCTACCAGTGTCTGTAGTTGAGACAGTTTTGTTGGCAGTGTCTGGAGTGATGGTGTTCACATCTGGAGAACATGTTAAGCTTATTATTAATAATCTTTAGACTCTTCTCTTTGAAAACACAGACCAAAGTTTAGAAAACATATAGTACCTGCACAATAAGCGGAATCATAGTAGGTTGGCTTGACAAACTCATAGACATAATAGTTTCCTGGACAGGCTTTGATTTGAATGGGTGTGGATCTGTAAGAACAGCAGCTACTTCCTGAATTCCCACAGACCCCAAGAATGACGATTCCATCTATGATTTTAGGGTGAGAGCCATTCAACCATAGAGGGATATTAGTGTCACACCTGGAGTTATTAACACAGCTCTCTGGCATACGGACACTCATCCCATAATACAGTAGCCGGTACCAGCCAGTCCAAGTGAAGTATTTATCATCGATGTAGAGTCCAGTCACATTTGTGCCTCTCCAGGGCTGATCCAAAGAAGTGTAATTGTTGCAGGGATCATAACTGTGAGTATAAGAAACTGTCACAAATATAAATGAAAATGTGATATTTTAAACAGTTGGGGATGCAAGTTTTATTACAGGAAATGTTACAATTTGTTCTTTAGTTTGAACCTTTTCAAAGTATTCCACACCAAAATATATATCTCTGTAAAAATAAACATTCTGAGCTGTGAAATAACAAAGCCCACATGTCCCCGTGTTCAATAGCAGTGTTTCGATTTAACGGGCTGTGGATGTGCAGGATGTTTTTCAGGATTCTCTAAGTCAACAACACAGATGTGGGCAGATTTGTCCATGTAAAAAATAGTATATTTCTATTTACATATAGAATATAATATGTAATGGTGGGTGGATAGTATGGAGGCAGATGCAAATGCAAAGAATTTATTTAAAACAGAAAACCAAACAAGACAGAGGAACCAAAAGAGACCAAAGCAAACAGTACAAGAGAAACAAAACTCACTTAAAAAGGACAATACACAAACAGGCTAAACCCTTCTAAACACAGAACAAAGAGGCTAAACACAAAAAAGACCAAACACTAAGCACATTTTAAACACTAACATAAGTAACAAGACAAGGGCTAAACACAGAACTAGGACAGAGCTAAGGCTAACAGAGCTAGGACTAAAGAAACAGAATATATACAAAGAACTGGGAACAGGAGGACAAAGCATCAAGAACAGACTGAAAAGAGACAAACAGAATACATACTGAAACTACTACAAACACACAGCATAACCAGCCAGCTTAGAGTTCAGGGGGCTTATAAACAAGTAGCACAGACAAGGAACACCTGGGAAGGAAAATGAGAGGGCAAGGCAACATAAACAAAACCAGAAAACTAGAATCAGGGCAAGGAGGTACATTTCAAGCATAATATTGTTTTTGTGCTAAATATAAGTTCAAAGAAATATATACTACAAAGCTAATAAGTACAAATAAATATTTTACCTCAGTAGTATTTCAGTGTCCTTAATATAAGTACAGTAATGTGCACTAATATTTAAATTTATTAATATAAATGTTCTTTTTTCTACATATAGCAGCATATTATTTTTCAGTGTGCTTTGAAAATAATGTACATTTTACTAAAAAACAGGGTGTAGGTAGCAGGTAGTGTCACTGTCACCTGGAATGGGGCTCAAGCCCACAACCCCAGGACCCTGGAGTTGTGTGACATAGACACTACCTGCTGTGCCACAGTACAGGCCTAATACAGGCCTCTAACTGTTCAATCGTCTTGGGCCTTCTTTGTCGCACCTTCCTCTTTATGATGCGCCAAATGTTCTCTATAGGTGAAAGATCTGGACTGCAGGCTGGCCATTTCAGTACCCGGATCCTTCCCCTACGTAGCCATGATTTTGTGATTGCTGCAGAATGTGGTCTGGCATTATCTTGTTGAAAAATGCAGGGTCTTCCCTGAAAGAGATGACGTCTAGATGGGAGCATATGTTGTTCTAGAACCTGAACATGGTTCTCTGCATTAATGGTGCCTTTCCAGACATGCAAGCTGCCCATGCCACAAGCACTCATGCAACCCCATACCATCAGTGATGCAGGCTTCTGAACAGAGCGTTGATAACAACTTGCATTATCCTTGTCCTCTCTGGTCCGGATGACATGACGTCCCAGTGTTCCTTCAAATCGTGACTCATCTGACCACAGAACAGTCTTCCATTTTGCCACACTCCATTTTAAAAGACCACTGGCCCAGTGCAAAAGTCTGAGCTTGTGGAGCTTGCTTAGAAATGGCTTCCTCTTTGCACTGTAGAGTTTCAGCTGGCAACAGCGGATGGCACAGTGGATTGTGTTCACTGACAATGCTTTCTGGAAGCATTCCTGAGCCCATTCTGTTATTTCCTTGACAGTGGCATTCCTGTTTGAGGTGCAGTGACGTTTAAGGGCCCGGAGATCACAAGCATCCAGTAGAGTTTTATGGCATTGACCCTTACACAGAGCAATTGTTCCAGATTCTCTGATGATGATGATAACTTAAAAGTCTTTGGTATTTTATGCTGGGTAACACCATTCTGGTATTGCTGCACTATCTTTCTGAGCAACAATGGTGGAATTGGTGATCCTCTTACAATCTTGGCTTCAGAGAGACTCTGACACTCTGAGAAGCTCTTTTTATACACAATCATGTTGTCAATTGACCTAATTAGTGTTAATTGGTCTTCCAGCTGTTCATAATATGCTCAATTTCCTTTTTCCAGCCACTTATTGCTACTTGTCCCAACTTTTTTGAATCCGGTTTGTATATATATTAGCATTCATTCTATATATATATATCAAAGTTCATTAAATATTTCCTGTTTGGCTTGCCATTGTATATATATATATATATATATATATATATATATATATATATATATATATATATATTATATATATATTATATATATATTTATATATATATATATTTATATTTATATATTTATATATATATTATATATATATATTTATATATATATATATTTATATATATATATTTATATATATATATAAACAGAGCAGATATCCACTCAGTAAAAAACCACACAGGATCTGACCACACTTCACAGTTAACATGAAGCCAGTTTCAGCCTTAGACACTCCACCCTCAAGTTTACGGAGAGTCTGATACCTTCAGTGCACTAATATGGCCTCACTGTCACTGACTCTGGTACTGACATGAATAATTATGACTGCCCCCTACTACCTGTCGTGCCAAAAGAGCAGATTGGTCCTTTTGTGTCAGTCAAATTTCCTTTCCTGCAGTAGTACATGTTTCTTGGCCTCATCTACCGTGAGGCTGACTGGAGAATATGAATTGCAGGGGGCATGAAACTATATTAACTTTGTAATGAAAATGGAGGGAAGAACTGCCAGAGGACAGAGGTCTGTGGTCTTCCAGTAAAACAGGCCTTACTTTTGTCCTTCCAAACTATTATGGATAACATTAATTTATTTACATACATTTGTGTTATAGTATCACACACAGTGTGATATAGCATAGTGTCCCTTCACAAAGAAATTTAAAGCCAGAAATATTTATAATGAGAGGAAAATTGCTGAACATGTCATTGTTAACTTACTGTTGTTTGTAGATAAGTTAGTGCTCTTGGCAGTGTTTGGAGTGATGTAGAGTCCAGTAGCATTGGTGCCTCTCCAGGGCTGATCCAGAGAAGTGTAATTGTTGCAGGGATCAGCTTTTTGTGGAAAAAAAAAATTAAATCCACAACTGGTAGAGACATACATCTTTACTGTACTAGTGTTTCCACAATGTGAACTGCACAGGATCTCTGTTACTAAACCATAGGGTTATGTCATTTTGTCAAGGAATGAAGCACAATTGCTGTACAATATAAACTACTGAGATCTAACTATGTTTACTGCTATTTCTGAAATAAAAACTTTACACTGGTATTTAATAACGGTTTTATCAAATACTCATAAAGTATATTTGAATATAAAGTTCTTTACATCACATACATTTATTAGTCTGCTTTAGGCTTTACTTACTTAAACCTGTAGTGCTGATGCTTGTACTGGTAGTTAACAGGAAAAGAGGAGCCCCTGGTGGAAAGATTATAGTACTGCTGAATAACCACAAATACATTTGTGTGTAACATATTCACTCCATTGATTCCACTTAAAATATAATACAAAACTGTCTGGTGAAACTGACCCCCACACCAAATTTCTTCAGTCATATGTGTATGAAAATTTGAGTGGAATAATTTTTAGCTTGACTCTCCAACTATTAAATGAATTTATCAGGATTCATCAAACTGGCCTTAATCACTGCATTTAGAGCCTAAAGGGAACTTATTTTCCTTTTATTGTCACAGCTAATTCACTAATTACACTGGAGAACTGGACAGTCACCACTATTAAGCAATAAAGAACAAAGAAGTTTCTTATAGTCTAATAATTATATAATGTCACAAAGTCCTACATATAAAAGTGATAAAAAGTACAACCAGTATTGTGTTGTGATAAAAACACAAATAAAACAAAGCATACTCACAGGTCCAGATACGTATTATATTTCTATACATTTTCAAAAATAATCTGAGGAAATAAAGTATTCATATCTTCAGGCAGCTGGCTGAATATGTACCTTCTGACTGGTCCAGGTTCCTATTAATTTAAATTATTTGCATAATATTCTTCCTCTTGAAGCTGGGAATTTTGTACTTAACAATAAACCAATCATGTGCACCATAACAAACAACATGGTTATGAAAAATATAGTAATTTCCTGCTGCTAGGGGAAACTTTGCTACTGAGGACACTGTTCTATGATTAATGTTTTCATCTGCAGTTGAGACAGTCAGGCTTGCTGTCAAATTGGCAGGCAAATAGGCTCTTAACATGTGTGTGTATACCAGCTATACACTCCAACCACATTGAAAAAACTTTCCTACAGACAGGCAAATCTTTTCCTGAAGAACAGTTACAGAATGTGCTTCACTGTCACACTGCTCCCTTTACAACTTACCTAGATTAATGAGAAAGTGTTTATATGCTGATATGTTTACTTCCGTCCCCTGTTACAAGCCTGCCTTAAAATGCTTAGTGCAGCTATAACATTATGACTACCTCATTTTTTGTACCCTCAGTACCCATTTCCCAGACTCTCAACTCCACTGCCCATATTGGAGCACCCTTTAATTACATTTATCCAGAAGAACATTTGTAAGATCATACACTGATATTGGACAAAAGGGCCTGGTTTGCATGATTCATTCTTGTTCATCCCAAAGGTGTTTGATGGGATTGAGGTCAAGATTGTGTGAAAAAAAAAAAAAAAAAAAAAATACAAATGTTAAAATATTTAAGATCATTACAGCTGTGAATATGCAAATCATCGTTGTTTCAGCTCTCTGAAATGAGCACTCCTACAAAAATGTTATTTTAAACCATTTTATTTTAGCTAATTCTACATTAATTACTTTATTCCATCTATTTTACATGTGTATTTATGTTTTATATATTGGGTACTTGTTTTGTTTTTTTACTTTGTTTCAATAGCTTTTACAGTATGTTAACTGTTTCAGGTGTAAAGACATTAAAAAATCTAAATATTTAAATAAGCAATTATTATTATTGTTGTATTTGTGATTTATTTTATCAGTGCTATTATTATTAATAATAAGACATATATTAATCCTATTACCACAATGGGAAGAATGCCTGGGAAGCAGCAATGCCACAATGTAACAGTTTGTGCTGCGTGCCGGTCCCATGACCACAGACAGATGAAAATAGAAAAAAAAAGTTTTGTTTTTTTTCCTAGAAACACTAAAGCAATGATTTTTACTTAATTAGGAGTATGAAATACACAGGCCTAAATTTGCTTAAAGAACAATGCAAAAGCACTGGTATATTTTTTATTAAGTATTAATTTTTATTAACTTTTTAGGAAAAAAAAAACACACACAAACAAAAAACAACTCATTCAACAAGCTGTGTTGTGTTAGTTCTTTTAGTAAGGCCATGGTTGCAGGTTTTTGTCAGTTGCACCACTGCCATTAAACACTGGCTCGATGCTGTTGCTGTTTTGTTCACAGAGATTTTGTGGCTGAATTTTTTTCCCCTGTTTCCTGTAGGTTCTCAGGTAAAAATATGCAGAGGCACTGTCCACACTCTGAACCTCAGTGCCTCCATAACAAGTCAAATTATGATATTTCTGCACCATGCCACACAACCATTTGTGCTGTTCTAAAAAAAGTGTTCAACTACATAACTGTTGGAGTACAAATTGTGATATAAAAGGAGCAATCTGTCATGCATTTACTGTAATCAATCATAAATTACCAGAGTTTCTACACTGAAGCACTGGCATCATTGAGATTATTGCTGAAGCCAGTATATTTCTGTTTGAGAAGTGACTGTTTTGGAATTTCAGCCTGAGATCCTGTGTTCTGTCCATTCACAGTACAGTCCAAACCCACCAGGTTGCCAGTACACAAAATAGCAGACACCTTGAAAGATGTAAGGACACTGATAACTGATAATTCAGCATCCCCTGTCCTTTACACACCACTGTGAGATTAAAACATGTATTAAAACCAAACAAAGCATAGAGGAAGGTTTCTGGACTTGTGTGTACTCTTTGTGGGGCTATTAACAACAGATTAATCTGTTTAATAATTAATGAAGTAAAAAACACTTGGAAATTGGAAAAGGGACACAGACAAAAGAATCCCATTTAATTTACAGAGGGGAAAAATCTTCATTTACAAAACAAAGTCATTACATTATGAAAGAAAAAAATATATTTCTGTTTATTTTTTCAGTCCTGTAACTGATGTCTAAATTGCAGACAGCTTAAGCATTTTATTTGCTATGGCTTGCTGTAGATGGTTGGTGGCATTAGCTTTTCAGATGACAGCACTGATCACACATCGTCCTGTTCAGGGTTACAGAGCCATACGAACAATCATTTTGCACAAGTCTGGAACATGCACTGGACGAAGCATCAGTTCATCACAAACCACCAACCAGCACATATTTTTGGACTATGGGAGGAAACCAGAGCAAGAGGAAACCCATGCTGACCCAGTGAGAACACACCATACTTCTCACAGCTCACAGACAGTGACTTCAAAAGTAAAAATTGAATTGATTCCACCTAATCACATAACCAGATCCAACCAAAATTTCAAATGAACAAAAAATCTCATCGTCTCAGCTTAAACAGTAATTATGTGACATAGCCCTATTCAATATGTTGTTTTGTTTTCTAAAGACCCTTGGCTACTCAAATATGTGATCACTTGAGGTTTACATGCTGATTGATATTTAATATTTTCTTGAAACTGGTCATGTTTTGACAAAAATTTTGCAGAGCGCCTGTTGTTTTTTTTTGCATATTTCTTAATGTACAGCCTTCAAAACATATTCCCACCTCAGATATCTTTACACAGATTGTTAGTCTGGGGTGTCTGTTAGATGAAAACATAAGCATTTTCTGAAGCTAATTTATTAAATGGAATATTTACAGCTCTGGGATGTATGACTGATAAAGCTCTGACAGTCACAGCAGGCCCAGGCTTTTAGGAATTTAGTTCAGGGCCAATATGGGCAATATCCCAACAAATAAAAATAATTTTGGTACATTGGCAGTTTTCTCAGCTGCTTATAATAGTAACAATTATTATTATTATATTTTAAAAATATGATGAAATAATACTTGTTTATTTATGACACTGATCAGGGAGATCACTTATGATTAGATTAGAATCCTTTATGAAAGCAAAATAAAACAGATTTTGATGGAGCACCTTGATTTTTTAGGTGGTTTTTCAAACTGGATTACTCCCAGAGGCTTCATTGCACCGTGATGACACCACTATTTTTAGAAACGGTTTCTAATGGTATGCGGAGCACACAGATACTTTCAGGCATTCATGAGTTATAAAGCTGAGAAGCTAAGTTATGCTTTTAAGTTATATAAGCTATGCAAGGGGTTAATTATTAAATAATAATAATAATAATAATAATAATAATAATAATAATAATAATAATAATAAATAATAATAATGGACCATAATGGTAAACATCCTGCATATGCACATCCTTTGGACATTTGACACTACACATAGTCTATTACATTTCATAGCATAATTGAATTTAAAGTTTATATTTATTCAGTGTGGATGTTGATCATTTCCTCCTCACTGGATTTTGCCTCTTGTTGTAGTGATGAATATGCAGCAGGAGCAGCACACACTAACACATTTCTTGTAGCATTTTCTGTACCACATCCTCACCTGGAAGAAATACATTTCAGTGACAGTTAACAAATATGTGAGAGAAAGAGAATGAGTCAGTATGTATATACCCATAAAGTGAAATTCCTAAACATGATACAGTGTGACTGAGAGTATGATTGCATGATATAATATGTGAGATAAGGAGCATGTGAGCAGGTGTGAATGAGTGAATGAGTTAGTATATGAGTGAGTGAACAAGTTTGCGAGTATGTTTAAGTGAAGCAGTCTACATGAGCCAGCATGTGTGTGAGAGAGAATGAATATATGTGTGAGTGATCAGTATGTATTGATTAATATTTGAGTCAGCCAGTATGTACTGTGAGTATGTGAATGTGACATTTAGTTACATGCCACTTCCCCAATATGATATGTATCTGAAAACATAATGCAAAATTAAAAGAATGTGTGGAGATATGATTTTGTAGGACAGTTATGCCCCAGACTCCCAACCATGGATTGGCTGTGGATAGTGAGTTTAGTGAATATACAGACTTAAAATAACTGTTAAGGACATTTTGATGAAGCATATATCTGTTAACATATTCACACATATTCATTTACATTAATATTCAATATGTAAATAACATTAATGATACCTTTTGACATTCAGAATCATGCTATAACTGAGATTTGAACTGAGGAATCCAGGCTTCTATTCAGGAGTCCTACAGGATAAGTTACTGTATACTAGAGAATAACCTAACTAGAGCCAGCTTAACTCACTTTCCCAGACCTACATCACACAAGGTTTCAGATGAAATCAAGATATGATGTGTGGGTACCCAGGAGCATTCCCCTGGATGGTAACTCTCCCAGTCCCAAAAGTCCCAGTCCATCACAAGGCATCACACATACAAACATTCACTCACACACACACCTGTGAACATTTATGCACAGCCAATCCATTTACCACCAGTTTTTTGGAATGTGGGAGAAAACCAGAGCACCTAGAGAAAACCCAGATAGACATGGGGAAAAAACATCATACTCTTCACACCATCACACTCACCTGTGTTACAACAACATTATCTTTTGTGCAAAACTAATCCCTGATGCTATGTACTATGGGTGTAAGTTGGCTGGTAAACTTGTCTTAAAGAAGGTGAGTCTGACCTCTTGATTGAGCACACAGTGGACCAGGAAGATGAAGGTGCCCTGCTGGGAGTTGAGACACAGGAAGATGATTTCCAGAACTTCATTTCTTTGTATGAAGAAACCCAGAATCCAGGAGCAGCCAAGGATAATCAGTTGGAGGAAGGTTTTGAAGATGAGAATTCTGGAAAGAGATCACCAATGTCAGTCCACTACATTATCATCTACCCAGACAAAGTGATTTCTAGATAGAATAAATAAATTGGTTACTTGGTCTCTCTGAACTTGGCAACATCTTTGTTCAGGTTTCGCAGAGTACATCTGAGCAAAATGGTCATCACACCAAAGAGGACAAGGTTAGACTGCATAGACAAAAGACATATTTCCAATGTTATGGACTTTTTACCACTGTAACCTACTTAGGAATCCATTGAAACAATTCTGCTCCCCTGTGGTTCCAGAAAAGTTGTTGAATATGTTAATTCAGCTACTTCATGCTTCATCCACTGGGGACAGGAATATACAGTATAATCTTCATAGACTAACATTAAATGAAATGGGACACTCAGGAACATGTACACATGAGCCTAAAATCATCATGTTCAGTGTCAAGTCTAGTCTTTAGGTGCAGAATGTCCCCAAACATCAAGCTGTGTGTCAGTGGAACTGTGTTCTCTGGAGTGATGGAAATGCATACAATATCTTTGGGATGATTTTGAGTGGTGTCTATAACATCACTATTTCAAATCAAATTCTCATCAATTTTGCTGTTTTAAAAGTATCCTAAACACTATAATTACAGCAACAAGAAGCAGAATGGTAAATGGTACCCTTAACAGACAAGTAGCTTTTCTGTGGTCACATGGTGTAACATGGTTAAATAACTCAATGACAATTTACCTTAAAGGTCCACTATAGAGGTGTGCACTTCCTAACCACAGGATCATTATTGTCTAAATATTATTTGGAGTTTTGAAGTATTTTTAATTTACATGGAATTAATATGCACATGGTTTTTATGCATATAACATCCTCCAGGTGGCGCAAGAATTAGAACTTACTGTAAGGATGGTACAAACAGGGCCCAGGAAACTCCAGGTAAAGCCCTTGTCTTTCTTAATCCAGCACCTGTAAACAAGTGATCACACACAGCATTTAGAGGAATTTAATTAAGGACAAGCTAAATCTGACATTCATGGACAATCTCCCAAACATGATCCATGGCTAGACTTGAAGGAACCCTCAGTGTTAATGTTTTCGGAGAATTGTCCACCAACCAAAACCAATAGCATCATGTGGGCAGTGTCCTGTGTCCTGGACAAGATGATGTCCAATAAAAACTGTGCAGCAACAGATGCGGTACTGTCTCTGGTTTTACTTCTATAAGCTGGACCCAAAAGACAGGTGTGTCTAATATAGTTGGCACAGAGTTTAAAAACAACAGCTGCACTGCTGTGTCTGTTTTGCTAATACCAGTGCTACGCAAACTAACACACCACCACCACGGCAGTGTCACTGCAGTGTTGAGCATGATCAACCACCAGTCATACCTGCCCTGTGGAGGTCCTGTCTGGATATTACCATTGAATAACAGGGTGAAAAGTATGAAAAATGGATGATGAACGCAGAAACAAAAATGTTGTGGATGACTGGTGTATGAAATATTGTGTATGCCATATACATTTCTGAAAAAACTGCATTCTTAGAAAGTGTTATCATTATTCTTTACTCTCTGACTAGACTTAGTCCAGAAAACTGATCCACACTCCATACAAACTTACTCTTCACTGCCATATGCATCAGGAAACAGTCCAACAGTCACACCCACCACAACCAGAGGAATGATGTATCCAATCACAATGAGATATTTCCAGCTTAGTATCTCTCCCTTGTTTATTCTAATCTTTGTGAGGTTCCTCACATAGATAAAGAGCAACACAGCTTCAATAAACATCCACACAAAAGCAGAGAGGAAGAGGAAATGTAGAACACCTGCCATAGCTGCACACAGCTGGAGAGAGAGAGAGAGAGAGAGAGATTAGTAACTTATTATTTTCTTTCATAGAGAAGTACATGAGCCCAGTGCAGTCTTATAATTATTATTATTATTAGTAGTAGTAGTAGTAGTTCAGGGTTTAATTCTACCACAATTCAAGGAATATTTATCCATTTTATGTTGACATTTACAGAATTAAACTTTTATTAAAGAAGACATGATCTCCAAAATTAGTACATAAACAAGGAAAATAGAAGCCCACATATTCCTAATGTTTCCAAATTCTAATTAGTTATAATACATGTTTTTTTTTATGATCACAAACACTATGATCACTCAAACACTATGTTCCTGAATATGATTCACAGAAAGATTGCTGTAAACATTTGTGGGAGAAATTGACAGAGGTGACAGACCTCAGAGCAGGCTAGGTAAAGTTTAGGTCTAACACTAAGGTTAAGGCTTAGTGCCAGGGCTAGTGTAAGGTGTTCGAATGAAGTGTAGATGTTCAAAGTGGTGAAATATGTTTGTTTTGTTTTCACTGGATATGGACTGATAGCATTTTCCTGGTCTAGTCCTAACTCGTGTAAATGATGGTTCTCAGCTGATGTTGTTATACACATACCTTATTTATTTTTATGTATTTTAGATGTTCTTGTGTGAGCAGAAAGAGGAGGTGGGCCAGCAGCAGACTTAAACAGAGGTTGATCAGGGTCACGTTGGTGACTCTTGAGTCCCGCTGGGCAAAGGCAAAGGTCAACAGAGCCAAGCTCAGAAACACCAGGCCTATGGATACTGCAACCATGTTGAGCAGCTTCAAGAGAGGATCACTTATTAAATATTGATCAGGAATTCAGGCACTGATAGTAAACATGCTCAATGATTCAGTATCTAAATATAAAGAAATCATTTTGATGATAAGATCATGTGAACCAGCAGTGGGAGCATTCAAAATCATCTCTATGATAAGATATTTTCTGGAATCTCAGCACAGAACCATTTACCAAAAATTATACATTAAAACAAAAATTTTGTATTTTTGAGGTTTGAACTGATGTACAATAGACTTGCTAATCTACACCCATACAGACATGAAGAGAACTAAATAAATTACTCCCAGATTAGTTGGCAAAGACTGAATCCAGGACAATAGGATCCTGGGGCTGTGTGGCAGCAAATCTACCTGTAGTTCCACCACGCCACTCCCATTAGGAGGGGCCACAGTAAATAACTGGGATGCACATATAAGACTTAGCACAGGTTTTACACCTGATGCCCTTCCTTGAGGAACTCTCTGACTCATCTGAACTTGAGACCAGTACTACAAGTACAACAACATGTCTACCTCCATAAATGTTAGCACATGGAGGAAACCCATGCAAACACTGGGAGAACACACTGAATTGAGCATTGTTTGCTTTAATTTCCATTTTCTTATGTACCTCACCAACAAATCATCCCCAGCCTCTTACTTTATGTGCTGGGCTTTCGTCCTGAGCTGGCACCTGGCCAGTTTGCATGATGAGAGCAAAGGTGGACAGGTGGACACAGGAGCATGTAGTATAGCTACAGTTAGTGTAGGATACTTCACAGCCATCTACATCCCACACACTTTTGTTCCAGTATACACAGGAGAGGTTGCCTCCAGGCACCAGACTCTAAAAAAAAGAGGAGGGATTAAGAACTGCTCCACATGCGTGCCATTTCTTACATATTCACTCACATTTAGAAAATCCACCTGAAGGGATTCAGTGTTGAGCATCAAAAATCTGTGGTGTCTTATCAACAAAATTTCCAGTCTTATTTTGGACAGTAAATTTTACTTTGTTCTATGATATGATCTAGAGCAGCCTTTCTCAACCGGGCTGCCTTCAAAAATATTCTGACCTTACTGACATAAAAATGAAAACGATAGGTACAAAAGTTCAAATGAAAATGTAGCTTATTAGCTCACCTTAATTTGTCTGTCATGCAGGCTCAACACATGGGTATGTGAAGTATGATGTTAATAGCCTGCAAAGTATGTATGTGTGTGGTGTCTCACGCTCTCTCCCATTATCGCGCAGTGAATTACGAGAGTTGCGTGAAGCACACAAACTAGCATGGAGCGTTTCTTGAAAAGAACAGCTCCAGAACCAGATAACTGGCTTCAGATCTAAGCTCACAGTCTGGTGCTTATTTGTGGAACAGGGCAGGTTTGAGATATTTCCCTTGTGCAGTGAACATTCAAACAGCAGCACACTTTCTGACCTCTCAGCATCTGAAAATTCTTGACAAAAAATTTAGTGACTATATTCAATCTGTGTCTTTTGTGCAGTTTGGCTGGGTCCATGACCTGTGGAGTTCATATGCACTGGAAAGCTCAAAAGATTTGCCATTGCTGGTACAGAAGCAACTGGCCGAGGTCAGGGAAGATCAGACTTTAAAAATTAAATTTCAAGGCATGGCTTTGGATAGGTTTTGGATATCTTTGCAGAATGAGTACCCAGTAGTTTCAAGTTGTGCCGCTGAAATTCTTCTAACCTTCTGTACAACATATTTGGGTGAGCTGAGATTTTCGAGCCTTACATCAAGAATACGTACAGAGGGCGACTAAAAGATGTGGACCAGGAGCTTTGTGTCTGCCTCTCATCCATTACTGCCAGAATAGAGAGGTTGTGTACATCGTCCCTAGCTCAGATTTCCCATTGTTTGTAAGTCACATTTACCCCCTTAACCACATTTACCCCTTATGGTGTCAATAGTCACTTATGGTGTGTGTAGGCTGTCAGACGAATACAGGAAGCATGTTTCTAAATACATTTTAGATTGTGGTGACTTGAAATTTTGCATACTGTTAAAGGGTGCCATGACTGAAAAAAAGGTTGAGAAACGCTGATCTAGAGCCATGAACTCTCATGGATTTACTGGAATAATTTACTATTTACTAGTGAAATTGTAGTTTTGTCTGGTAGAACCTGATTTAAATGATTGGATTTAGAACACTTTAATTCTAAAATGATTATATATACAGTATCATCAAAAATAATTTCACTATTAACACAAGGCACAACACCTCTTTTCAGTACCACATTTAACCATTTTTAAAAGGAACTCTTCTTCAAGCCACAATAACTGACCGTAACATGTTTCAGGGTGAAGTTGACCGGTGTGGTGAGCTGTGTGTTGTTGGTTGTGGGCAGTGTGGCCGACACCACAGTGGACATCATGGTTTTTATCGTCTTGTCATTTGTGTTGAAGAAGGTAGGTTTCAGGAAACTTGACAAATATTTGTAACTTACAAAAGCCACAGCAGCTGATCCTAAGGTTCAAATAATAAACGTAAGGTCAATAATTTCCGTAACTTAAGAAGTGTGCAAGTGTGTAAATATTATTAATTCTACAGTACCATTGTTATTCTTTGAGATTCCAATAAGATCAATGTCCATGTAAGCACTGCTTGTGTTGAGTTGAGGGGTCTCCTTCAAAGAGGCATTAGGTCCAATCACAAACACATGAACATCTGGGAACAAGACAGAACCCAACACCCTAATATTCATTATTTGTGTTTTGTTTTACTCTCTTAAAATTTACATCCGGCTACAATGATATCAGTAAAAAAAAAGGTATAAGCAATTAGAGAGTTGCTGCTAAAGGATTCATTTCTAAGCCATGTACATACCTAAACCTGGAAGGCTGATGCTTTCACCATAGGAGGTATTGGTTGTCTTCACGAGTGTATACACAAGCTTCTCTACAGCATTCAGTATGTCATTCCCATAAGATATCAGTAGATTTGTGTCAGTTGATGTATTCAGAAGTTTCATACAATCCAGGACCTTGTTTAAATATTTGATGACACTCTAAACAAGGGCCAGATAAATAAATATGTTAACTGATCCAAGAGTCACATACATTCACACTTTGGTAATGTAGTGTATATTATAGATCTCACCTCCCTTGGTAAACTCTTAACGGATATATTCTGAATGACACTCAATAACTCCTCTGCGCATTCTGCTGTGAAATTAACCTAAAAAATATCAATTTATAGTAATGAATATATAACACTGTATTTTGTATGACCAATGATATCTAACAATGTTGTGACAACTGATGTATTCACTGTGACATCACTGTCATATCATAACACAAGCAAAAGCTTAGCCAGTTAATTCCAGAAAGCGAGAGGACAGCATGGTCAGTTCGCTAGAGAGAGTCAGATGGACGTGAATGGGTGGAAAGGGTGGGCAGTTCACTAGGGAGTGGGAGAAAGTGACGTGTGTCAGAACAGTGTGATCAGTTCACTAGTGAGAGCAAGAGGGACATGAGCAATAAGGAGGGCAATAAGTAAATGCAAAAATAAAAGTGATTAACATACCTGACAGCTATCTTTCAACTGGAGAACAAGTTCTGGAAATAGAAAGTTATTAGTATTTTATTTTATCCCTTTTCTCATAAATAATTAGTTACATACAGCTACTTTTATGTTCAAACATTTGCACACACCTCTTCTAATTTGTGTATTCACACACTGTTGGTAAATATGACTAAATCAAATGCAAAAAATCTAAATATATAAAAAAGCAAATGGATACACAATTTCAACCCATACCACTAATACCCATACTAATACCCATAAAGATATGTTGGATGTGAAGATGTCCACAAATGTTTGGGCATACATCAAACACTGCTCTTGTGTAATTATGTTTGTGTCTATTCTATAAAATTTACTGTTTTTTTTTTTTTTTGATGAAAAATTATTTTGACCTGAACACCCGTAAAAGTCTCCAGTGGGCAGGAAGTCTTGTTGGATGAATACTCCAGGTTCACACTGACAGCTGCCATTAGGACCGCACACAGCATATTCTCCACATGACCAGGGATCACAAAAAGAATGAACTACAAGCGCAAAGGAGAACATATGAAATGTACAGCATTTACCAAGTACTTTTCGGTATTAAGCATGAAACAAGCATTTACTCCAGTGTTATGTTATATAATTAGACACAACAACAGCTTAAACCTATTGTTTAAGAAAAATCCCTCTTTGCTGCTGCTCTAAGCTGCAAAAGAAGCCCATATTTGAACATGTCTGCCAGTAGTTTGCCTTGACAATTTAAATAAAGCAGCATCAGAAGGTTATCTGTTGTGGTAACTGAGAAGCTAGACTGTTTAGCCTGGGTTTTGAGGGCCCTGCAGCATATGAAAATTGATAGGCAGCTGGTAACTATTCTGCAATCTATGATCTTTATACCACACACTGTTCCCCCATGGCATTGTGCTGAGGACACTTGTACATTGGCCCAGAAGAAGCCTATTAGTGGTGGGCAGTAATAGATCCTGCTGGTAGCTTCTAAAGGCTTGAATGTTGCCCTAGTTGTGTTGCCTTAGTGTTTACAATGCAGTCCAGTAGCAGGAATTGTATCACTGAGGATATTTTACACTATAACTGTCCTGCTGAGAATCTTGTCCACTCCCAGGACATTATAGGCTGAATGCCCTAAAGGCTGTGTCTGTATTGAGTGTAAGTAATTGAGTGGACATTTGCTTTAACAGCCCAATGCATGATTTTACTCACATATGGCATAAAATCCATTGATTGGGATAAGGTAGTACAGGACCAGTCCTCCACCACAGTCTACATGACTTGGATGTGTAATATCACAAGTGTTCAAGTCAAGAGCATTGACTCCATCAGGGTTTTCACTTCCGTAGTTGAGCAGAAGAATGTTATCTTTGAGAAGGAGGCTTAAACAGTAAGCGTCCAAACGATCTCCTCCAATACCCCGGAACTCATACCATCCCTCCTGCAAATTAGAATCATTCCTTGGCCCTCCAGAGAACGAGGAAGCATTAAACCCAATGTTCCGCCAAGGGTCAGACAGTATTTCATGAGTCTGGCAAACATCTAAGAGGAGGATGAAATAAAATTCACACCTTTAATATTCTCCATCTGACACACATGTAACAACAGTGTAATTCCAAATGCTGTCATCATTGAGATTGATGAATTGAATAAGCACAGGCAATTTAAATACAATAGTTTATCTTCATAGTTAGTAGGGCAATATTTCTCCAAGGTAAATTTACACAATCCAGTGATGTGCTTGCATGAACTAAACATGTCTAAATGTAACATATATACTTGTAGTTGCAAAGTTCAGTATGTGAAATCCATAATATGATTATTTTTTTAGTTGAAAACCTGCAGTAAGTGGTGTCCAAAATTGCTACCCTCCTGAAATCATTTCCATATAATAATGCACTATTTAGTGAGAAAATATTGAGCTGGGTCCATTTAAACACAGCTACAAGTAACAAACTTTAACAACCCCCACAGACAGCTGCAGAAAGAAAATTCTTGTCTATTTACGATCAGAGGAGCAGGTCCAGCCAGCTCTGAAGTTCACTGCAAGTAACAAAATGTTTATATAAGTAGTGTACAATGTAACTGGGTTCTGCTAAATGCTGTCTCGGTCTCTTCACATGCTGAGGAAAATGTGAAGCAGAATCTAAATATTCTTGGTTGATGTTTTTTTGTTTGTTTGTTTACATCAGGATTGCGTGGGAAATCACATGACCAAAAGTATAGCCTTCACATACTCCATCCACTTTCACAGTTATGTTGAGTTGAGTAATGTGTTCAGGTACTGAAACAGGGCCCAATATAAATGGTAAAATAATGAAAACATTAAAAAAAAGTATATCAGACAACATTACAACAGACAACTCCCCATAATCTGTCTCAGTAATAGTTATCAGTCGAGCTGCGCCACCATGTGTAGTTCCTCCACCAGAGGCAGTAAAAGAATGGAAATACACATGGAGCCCCTGCAGCATTGTCATTTACTGAGAACCCATCTAGAGCATAAAATTACTAACATTCTTAGGTCTAGACATGGAAGAAAGTATGATAACTTTTTACAGCACTCTCATGTAAAACTGATGACAGAGTTTCTTTAAAATAGTTTAAAAAAAACTGAGCATAATCTCCTACAGTGAATACAGTAAGTAATTTGCTGTGCAAATTGTTTGAGAAAGTGTATTTACTAAATCTACAAATACAAAATGTAAAATCCTAAACATGTCTAAAACTGTCATGTTCAGTGTCTCTGCTACCACTGTAGCAGTGGACATTGAACATCAGTGTCAGTGGCTACCACTCTGTCTCATAGCCACATCCTAAACCTGTGAGCCCTGAGTGCTCACAGGTGTTTCTTATCTGTGTCCCTTTGTTCTCATGTCAGTTGTTCATTGTCATGCTGTCATTTGTGAGGGATACAGTTGCATTGTTAGTGTTTGTTTTGTGTAAAATAAAAGTCCCATCTCAGTGTATACTCCCACCTCTGCAATTCGTTTGCTAACTTGTATTATAGAAGCCCAGTATAATTAAAAAAATTTATGCAAATATTCAGAAAACAACTTTCTTTAGAACAAGATATTCCACAGGAATTTTAATTGTATTTTTGTTTGCTTGTCATCTAAATGAATGTAATAATTGTTTTAAAGGCTCAAAGATGCCAACTGCCAAACAAAATCTTACAAAACTAGTATAACAAGTGAGCTCCCAAACACTAGTGGTGCTGGTTCTCTAAATTTACCAAATCTGTGTTTTATGAACCTGAAAAATAATCACAGAACCTGTTCCTGAGAGAAAGATATTTTAATTTGGTCGGGGAAAACAATACTGCTACTTCTAACATTTAGTGGGTTAGCATTTAGGGTTAAAAACATATTTAGTCTTAGGGCCCATGCTGGCCACATGTCACAAAGAAACCTGTACACACAAACAGCTATATAGTAAACATTGTACAGTTCCTGCAAGTGGATTTTAGTCAAATATCTACAATGTAATCTAGAGACCAGGCCACACTGCTGTAATAGTCTGTTTAAAACCAAGTCCTTAAAACATTTGCACAGTTCTGAACATGCTGTGCAAAATTAACAGTACAATAAAATGGGATAAAAAATAAATTAAAAAAAAAAAAACAGAAATGAAAGGATAAATTGTGACTACGGTGGAGGAACAAGATTTTATTAGTTTTATTAGTTTATTAGAAACTTTACGAGTTAAGTTTCATTTTTTTCTTTTCAGGAAATACGAATATAAATGTATTACTGAAGCAGGAGATGGTGAGGTTGTACTCACTGTAAAATGCAGTTCCATTGTAAGAGAACACAGTCGGCAGAACTAGAGCCAAAACTGTGACTCCTGCTGGAAAAAATGAGACAGAGGATATTTATCCCTACAGAGCATTTAATATACAAATGCAATTCATTAATCATTATCATCATCTTTTACACATGTCCATTTCAGGGTTGCAGTGAATTCATTAAACATTAATATTAATAAAAGGAAAATTAAAAATACATATTTTAAGCAAACAATTAAGGTTCCCAAGTGAATATATTAAAAACAAGACAGGATTTTATTCTAGACTTCTTATCAACAACAACTATAAAAATACATTTTAAATTACTGACATCATCATCAAAAACAACAATAATAAACACATTATTAATACATCCCCTTAATACACTTTGATTCTGAAAGGCACTTGAGGACAGAAATATCCTTTCTTAATTTGATCGTAGTTTTTAGCTAATCATTTCCTGTTCTTTAGCAAAGAGTTTTTTATTTTGTTTTTCATCTTGAAGTCAATTTAGAAAGATGTTTTAATCAATGGATTTCTTATTCAGAAAATTATATATATATATATATATATATATATATATATATATATATATATATATATATATATATATATATATATATATATAATGATTTACAAATTAGAATTCTGTATACATTTGTGGCAAATTCAAAAATCAAACAATAAAAGAAAAAATATATATATATATATTTTCTTTTATTGTTTGATCTTTGAATTTGCTACAAATATATAAATCCCTATATAATAAATAAATATTTTATAATTCTCTTAGTAATCAGCACTCACCTGGAAGAAAGGAGCTCATCATTTCAGTGTCAGCAGGAGGAACAAAGCAACAGTGAAGAACAGCCCAGTTCAGAGCAGTAGGACACTTTCCATGACATCCACATACCAACCAATGAGGAGCAGGTCGGGGTATTTATTAACCATCTTCTGTTTACATAAAAGGTCAATATTGGTCAGTGTATTATCAAAGTTATGTTATGGTTAATATATTATAATCTGTGCTTTGCCAGATAACTCCATCATTGTTGGTGTTGGGACACTGATGGATTTTAAACACAAGCAGTAATCAGGTTAGATGCTGATGTTGGCTGATAAGCCCTGGATCACAAACACCAATCCATCTTGGTGTTTGTGTCTTGATCCAAAAGGTAAAAGAGCACTATCTCTCAAGAAAATTCAGTTTCACTGCTCCACAGCCTAGTGTTGGAGTTGCAGATGGTGTAGGGTTGGGGTTAAAGTTATTTGTCATCTGTCCATGCTTAACATGGAGCAGGGTGTCTTTAGTTTCATGTCCAGGTGCTCCAGAGTGATCGACTCTAATGGTCATTAATGGAATCGAACATCTGTCTTGGGGTGAAGCTTAAAGCAGCCGGGTTCATTGTTTTTTATTAATGCATCAGAGTATCTCTGTACAAATACTACATTCATAGACTACACATGTCTAATCTGCATAAACAAAGGTTTTGTTTATTCTCTGTATAACTTCCTGGAAAGAGGATTCAAAGTTCGCAGTCAAATATTGTGGTTTTGATTGCAAACTGTCCAAGCCTTTACTCCGAGTAGAATTTAATTAAAATGGTGGTCACAAATTTCCTTTACGTCTGTCCTACAAAAACACATTACAGCTTAGATTTGATCAGGGATCTTTACACCATCAGAGACTGAACCTGAGAATCAGAATATGCAAACCAGCTGAGTAGCTTTTTTCTGGCTAGAAGTTGGGTGGCTGCTGGAAGTAGGCCTGCCACAATAATTACATTGTCTTATTATACAATGTATAGACATTATAGACACAATTTTAGCTGACATCAATATTGCCCATTGTGTTTAGTTGCATGTTTGTTTAAATAAGAATGAATTTCACCACTATTTTAACTAGTAGTGCTGATCTGTTCTCATGTTTTATCCTGCCTTTATAATCTGGAGGCATTATGCTAATTTCTTTGTAAACAGTGGTTTCATTTTATATGTTTTATTTATTTAGGATATTTAAACATTTTATATCCCAATTCCAATATCTGAGCATTCTTATATTTTGCTAATATTTAATTGCTCTTTAAAGATGTGAAATTGCATTATTATGCTATTATATTTTCATTCAATCCGTGGCATTAAATGGTCTTAAGATTAAAATAATATTGAATATTGTGATTTTCATTACGCAATTATGCAAAATGAATCGTGATCTGATTTCTGATTTGAAAACAAAGATTGAGAAAATAAAACTCTAAGGAAAATATGTGAAGAGTTTATATATATATATATATATATATATATATATATATATATATATATATATATATATATATATATGGGGTCTGTGGGTCTGGAGCCTACTTGGAATCACTGGGCCGGAACACACCCTGGAGGGGGCGCCAGTCCTTCTCAGCACAACAAACACTCGCACATTCACACCTATGGACACTTTTGAGTCGCTAATCCACTTACCAATGTGTGTTCTTGATCTGTGGGAGGAAACTGGAGCACCCGGAGGAAACCCACGCGGACATAGAGAGAACACAGTAAACTCCTCACAAGCAGTCACCTGGAGCGGGACTCGAAGCCACAACCTCCAGGATCCTGGAGCTGTGAGACCGAGAAACTTCCTGAAGCACCACTATGTCGCCAATATAAATAATACCATATAATAATATCACACCTAAAATAATGATCTGGATTTATTCTCCATCTGATATTTCGAGCTCAGTGCTAATTCTCTCAGTATTAGTCACGCCGTGTGCTCTGGTGCTGGTGTTGTGGTGTTCCTGCTCTTTTACCACAAACAGATTTTCAAACAAAATATCCAGCTCTGACCTTTGTGCTCCATGGTTTTAGTGCGTGCTCTCTGAGTTTTGCGAGCAGTTTTGGCACAAAGCTCTCGCGTGGGCGGGACTTCTCAGTGGTGCCTTCCTATTGGCTAATGAGTTTTTGAGTGACAACTCAGTGCCCTGAACTAGTGATGGGAATTTCGGCTCTTTTTGGGGAGCCGGCTCTTTTGGCTCGGCTCTTCATAAAGAGCCGGCTCTTTCGGCTCCTAAATGGCTCTTTGTTTTACCACATATTTTCACTGGTACAGAACAATATTACCTACATTTTACATGACTATATGGACAAAATATTATTGTTCAATATTAAAAATAATAAATAGTGTTGCAATGGCCAATTGTTTTTATGGCTGTCTTGTAATAACTCACTGATTGCACTCACACATTCAATTGTATAAATAACTGGATTTTTATTTAAACACCTTAATAAAAAAATCGCTTGTAAACTCTGAAATATAGCCAATGGAACCCAAAAGGTAGGTATTACAAAAAAGCTTATTAAATTAAATAATCATCCATTTCTGGGAAATAAAATAAACAAATAGTCTGCAAAGTGCAAAACAGCAGCATTCAACTTTAGTGATTAAAAAAAACCACAACTGTCAACAAACATTTAACTGATTTAACATTTTCTTCAACTATTTTTTGGAAGGTAGATTGGCATTCATGAAAACCAAGTGTCGGAGGGGTTGATCCGGTTTCTTCTCTCTGTCCTTATCTGCCCAGTTTTTGAAAATACTGCTTCTTTTCCTTTCGGTCATTTTTCTCCCTTCGGCTCTCCCTCTTCACTTTCCTCCTGTTTGACACCCACCCCTCCCCTCGCTGCTTGGGGGTATAACCCTTCGCTGATTGGTACCTTTGCTTGTTGTTCTCTGATTGGTTGAATGACTATGGAATCAGATTTGTGCCAAAAAGAATCGCACAAAAAAATTCATCTCAAACGTAAAACTTATCATTTTCAAACAAAATATCCAGCTCTGACCTTTGTGCTCCATGGTTTTAGTGCGTGAGCTCTGAGTTTCGTGCGCCTGATCCCTGAGTAGGCGGGAAATCTCATTGATTTTCTGTTCAGAAACCTATCCTGTACTAACATAGAGGGTCTTCCCTTTCCCGTAATCACTGTCAGACGGTTTAAATGCTCAAATTTATTTTGAAGATCACAGTTAATCTGTTTTTAACAAATGCCTTATGTGCATTTTGTTACAGGAGGTCTCAGAGAAAAGAGAGACATCACATACAAGAGTGTGTGTGTGTAATGCGTTACATTCTGCAAAAGCGGAATCCCAAAGCCGAATACACACGCTTCCTGCACTCAGTAGTGATGTGTCGGTCGCGAACGAACCGGTTCAAAGAGCCGGCTCTTGTAAGTGAACGATGAGAGCCGGTTCCCGACTAAGACCGAGCCATTTTTTTCTAAGGCTTATCATTCAACCAATCAGAGAACAACAAGCAAGCTCCAGCCCTCCAACCCTCCGAGCTGAGACACTTGGTTTTCCTGAATGCCAATCTGCCTTCCAAAAAATAGTTGAAGAAAATGTTAAATCAGTTAAATGTTTGTTGACAGTTGTGGTTGTTTTAATCACTACCATTGAATGCTGCTGTTTTGCACTTTGCAGAGTATTTGTTTATTTTATTTCCCAGAAATGGATGATTGTTTAATTTAATAAGCTATTTTGTAATACCTACCTTTTGGGTTCCATTGGCTGTATTTCAGAGTTTACAAGTGAGTTTTTATTAAGGTGTTTAAATAAAAATCCAGTTATTTATACAATTGAATGTGTGAGTGCAATCAGTGAGTTATTACAAGACAGCCATAAAAACAATTGGCCATTGCAACACTATTTATTATTTTTAATATTGAACAATAATCTTTTGTCCATATAGTCATGTAAAATGTAGGTAATATTGTTCTGTAAGTGGTAAAACAAAGAGCCATTTAGGAGCCGAAAGAGCCGGCTCTTCATGAAGAGCCGAGCCAAAAGAGCCGGCTCCCCAAAATGAGCCGAAATTCTCATCACTAGCACTCAGAGTCGTGAACAACGTTCAGTTTTGAGTTGTCACTCAAAAACTCATTAGCCAATGGGAAGGCACCACTGAGAAGTCCCGCCCACGCGAGAGCGTTGTGCCAAAACTGCTCGCAAAACTCAGGGATCAGGCGCAGAACTCAGAGAGAATGCGCACGAAACTCGTGCAGCTGGCGCACAAACCTCAGAGAGCACGTGCAGAACTCAGAGCTCACGCACTAAAACCATGGAGCACAAAGGTCAGAGCTGGATATTTTGTTTGAAAATGATAAGTTTTACGTTTGAGATGATTTTTTTTGTGCGATTCTTTTTGGCACAAATCTGATTCCATAATATGACAAGCCTTAGAAAAAATGGCTCGGTCTTAGACGGGAACCGGCTCTCATCATTCACTTACAAGAACCGGCTCTTTGAACCGGTTCGTTCGCGACCGACACATCACTACCCTGAACGTTGTTCACGACTCTGAGTGCAGGAAGCGTGTGTATTCGGCTTTGAGACTCCGCTTTTGCAGAATGTAACGCATTTACGCGCTGAATAGCTCTGATATAATTTCCTCTTTCATAATATTTAAACAGATAGTTCTTTTGCTTGAACTGTATAGTGTTAGAACATTTTGACATTTGATTGTTATTATTAATAATTCATTATAGTTAATAATGATTAATGATTTATTAATTAGGTCACACAGCTCCAGGGGCCTGGAGGTTGTGGGTTCGATTCCCGCTCCGGGTGACTGTCTGTGAGGAGTTGGTGTGTTCTCCCCGTGTCCGCGTGGGTTTCCTCCGGGTGCTCCGGTTTCCTCCCACAGTCCAAAAACACACGTTGGTAGCTTGATTGGCGACTCGAACGTGTTCGTAGGTGTGAGTGTGTGAGTGAATGTGTGTGTGTGTGTTGCCCTGTGAAGGACTGGCGTCCCCTCCAGGGTGTGTTCCCGCCTTGATGATTCCAGGTAGGCTCTGGACCCCCCGCGACCCTAAATTGGATAAACGGTTACAGATAATGAATGGATGGATTTATTAATTATTCACATTTCCTCTTAAAATCCAAAAATGACAGTGGAATTTGCAGAAGTTTGATACAACTTTATTACATTTGTAGTCATTAAAGGAGCAGGAACACTCTTGTTTGTGATGTTTCTCTTTTCTCTGAAACTTCCTGTAACAAAATGCACATAAGGCATTTGTTAAAAACAGATTAACTGTGATCTTCAAAATAAAATTGGAGCATTTAAACCGTCTGACAGTGATTACGGGAAAGGGAAGGCCCTCTGTGTTTGTACACGATAGGTTTCTGAACAGAAAATCAAGCACTCATAAATAATATGTTACAAACAAACAAATAAACGCTCATTTATTTATTCTGTTTCACGCGGAGTAAACAGACATGGGTGTGCATTCACCTCAGATCAGTGTCTGGTAACGAGAGACAAACAGGTTTGTTTTCACAGTAAAATCTTTAATGTTTTGATTTAGACAGAACATTACCTCCATATCTACATTGACTGTCGGAGTTTGCAGGTATTTCATAGTTTTTAAACAGTAAAGTACAAAGAGAATTCGTGTTTGTGTAAAATTACTCACTCTTTAATGTTGAAATCTTTCCTGTCTCTCCACTACTGAGCTGCAACCAATGCCTTGGGCACTGAGTTGTCGCTCAAAAACTCATTAGCCAATGGGAAGGCACCACTGAGAAGTCCCGCCCACGCGAGAGCTTTGTGCCAAAAGTGCTCGCAAAACTCAGGGATCAGGCGCAGAACTCACGCAATAAAACCATGGAGCACAAAGATCAGAGCTGGATATTTTGTTTGAGAATTATAAGTTTTAAGTTTGAGATGAATTTTTTGTGCGATTCTTTTTGGCACAAATCTGATTACATACATACAGTACTATGCTGTGGAGCAGTCTCTGGAATGTTGCAGCACTGGCTAATACCACTAGGAGGAGTTGGAGTAGTGTTTATGATCCAGAGTCAGTCCAATAGCAGCACCTGACCTCACTAATGTTAATGTCACAGTCTGTTCTGTTTTGCATTGTTTTTGCTTCTGTCTTGTTATCCACTCACATGGGCTCCAGCTCCAGGATCCTAGAGGTTTATTTCCTTGGTATATTTAATGTTTTCACCTATTCCTCAAAGGTCTTGCTTGTTTATATCCAAAAACACAACAATCCAAAAGCACAGCTATGGACAAATGAGCCCTGAAGTGATAATGGCTTGACTTATGTTTGATTTTGCAGGTGATCATCACTTGAGAAGGTTCAAAACTGGAGGGGTCACGGTGGGTAAGAGTGCTTTGGGAAACTAGGGGTATCAGTGTCCAAAGCTAATGAAATATTTGAGCCTCTAGTCCAGTGACAGGTTTTGCGGGTTGTGTAGTTTACCATCTACAGAAAAACACACTACTACTGTTGTTAGGTTGATAGTGGTCCTCTCAGATGGTCAGAAAGTGACCAATGATGAAAAACTAGAGCAGAGCCTACAGTTGTGTGAATGTCTTTCTACTCAAACACACCCACTAAATATAGTCATTAGGAAAGGAGTGAATTAAGCGTGTTTCCCAAGAACAACCAACAGTGAACTGCACCAAAGACTTGCGTGGCTCCTAATCACTCTTAACTCCTCATCACTGCACCACTGTAAAACCACTGTCAGATCTTGTGTTTATAAAAGTTTGGTGATGTTTTTTTTTGTACCACAGTGCAATATTAATTTAACTTCCTGTCAATGCTTTTGGTAGGTCTTACCATATTTTTTTAAATGTATAGTTTACTGTAATACACAGAAACTAATTTTAATTTATAGAAAAAAAGTGTGAAAGACAGACAGAGATAGATGAAAAGAAAGGGAGTGGTGATGTCACAAGTTTGCTCTACCCAAGTAGAGAATGTCAGAGTATGCTAAACCCTGATCCAGGATCAGTGTCCTTCACTCTAATAACGTTATCAACTGACCTGCCTCAGAGCACAAACTCTTCAAAGAGGATGTGGTTCATTGGCTGTTAATGTGAAATGTAAATAATTTGATCCTAAAACTGACCACAAGGAGGGAACTGGGATGGTGTAGGATGTGAAAGCATGTGACTAAAAGAGAAGGGACCGTGGGTTAAACCGCTCCATGCTCATGCTGTGTCCATTACCTCAGAGGAGCAGAGAAATCAAGGGAACTATGTTTAAAGGTTGTGTATTTGGGACAGACCCTGTATGTACTTTGTGTACGTACTTTAACTGAACTCTGTGAAATGTAGATTCTGTTCACAATGGAGACAATGAATAAAGTCTACATCAGTAACCATGGAGACGGCAAATTATTTCTTACAATGAGCGGAGAGTTCTTGTGTTTATACTGACCAGACATAACATTAAAACCTCCTCTTTTACAATTAACAGACTGTAGTCCTGTTGTGGCAGCTCACTCATTCCCCTGCTTGTCAATGTTCAGGACCCCCAAAGAGGAGGTAGGATTACCATTCTCAGCGCTGTAGTGACACTGATGTGGTGGTGGGGTGTTAGTTTGTGTTGTGCTGGTGTTAGTGGATCAGACACTGCAGTGCTGCTGGAGCTTTTAAAGCCCTCAGTGTCACTGCTTGCCTGAGAATAGACCACCAAAACTATGCGCTACTCAAAAAAAAAAATACTTGTTCTGTGGTGATATTCTGGGGGTATGTACCACTGAACAGAGGACGACCACAGAATCATTAGAAGAGCATTACATTATCAGGGAATAATGACAGGATATTTATTCTGATAATCACCAATAGTGATATTGCAGTTGAGCTTGGGGTCTGGGGTCAGCTACAGATCCCTTATACATCACACAATGTTGGGGGTAAAACAAGAAACAGGAATGACACATTTCAATCTGTTCAGCCCTCACCCAAGACTCTGTAACTCCAGTGTAGCCTACATCAGTGTCAGGATTAGAACGGTTAGAAAGTCACTCTGGATATCATCTGTCAAAGCGTGGTCACATCATGTTCGACATGTTAATGATTTGAGCAGCACTGCTGTGTCTGATCCATTCACACCAGCACAACACAAACTAGCACACCTCCACCACGTCAGTGTCACTGCATTGATGAACAGGAAGAATTTGGGCTAATAAAGTATGTAGAACAACAGCAGGAATACATTCTGTAATTTTAGAACTAGAGAGTGCCCCTGTATGTTTTAGCAGTTGTGAACAGTGGGAGTGTTATGCTGCATGAGGAGATCAAAGAGACTGAAACATCTGCCAGAGAAGTGATTATCCTGTTTCTTTAAATGGAAGGATACAAAACTTATAAAAAGTATTTTTGTCAAGATGCTGTTCTCCTAAGCAGCAATCAAGTTCTAAAAATATAATTTATCTACACATTAAATAATCCAGTACCAATAGTGTTTTAGGGAAGGGTATGCTTTGGAACAACTTGAAAGAGGCTGGGGCAATAGGCTGTGATTCCCATTAAAAGCACCATGGCTGCTTGCCCTACCTAGAAGCACAGAGCATAATAATAATAATAATAATAATAATAATAACAACAACAATACTACTACTACTACTAATAATAATAAATATATTCATTCTTTGTCTGTAACTGTTTATTTTGAATACTGTTTTTTTTTTCATTTTAACTGTTACAGTTATATAAATGTGCTTATATTTTGTATTCTAAATACACAACACCGTATGTATTCCATTACTCCCCAACACCTATCCTTGTTATAACATGAGTGTAAACTCCTACTCACTATAAACACTCATCACTACAACACTGTATATTTACTTTAAACACTGTAAATAAGTTAATTTTACTCAGTGTGATTCATTTTAACCAAGATCTACATTCCACAGACAGAACAGTGAATATTCACTAAACCCCTTCTCTCGAGACATGGCTTCTGTCCCAAATGCACATTTAAACTCAGTGCCCTTGATTTCTCTTCCCCTTTAATGTAATAGAGCATGTAATGTATTCCATGCTTCTCTGATGTTGTTGACGTCATACTAATGACATCACAAAATATGCACCTGGAAGAAGACAGCAAGTTTGAAATTACCTTTGGTGACAAGCCTCCCTCCTGGATATGACATGAGCCAAGAGTGTCCCAAATCTGTTTACGAGATTCTGACTTGGATTTGGAGTTTTTACCTGGATCCCTGAGGTGTCCCTGGATCCCTCTTCCTGGGATCACATCAGTAGCACGTTTCCCATAAACACTTATTCTGTGGAGATGAAAAATGAGGAGGGTGAGGGGAATAACAGACTGATGGTGACTGAGAGTGAGAGAAAGAAATGGAGAAGGGGTGAAGGTGAGAGAGGAAGGGAGACTAGAGGGTGTATGTGTGGGCAGTGAGAGGAGATACTACTTAGGGATTATTAAGTGGTTATCACAAGCTTAGTAGGGGACTTTAAGGGAATATTTGAGGTTTTATTAGAGTTAACAATCCAAGGAATGTGAGACACAAGGAATTCTCTGTGTGTTTTAGAGGATTATCCTAAAATTATTGGAGTATAATCCCAGGATAGAATAGAATAGACTAGATTAGAATAGCTTTATTGTCGCTGAAAAAACAATGTTCAAGGCAGTGTTAAAACACTGAAATGTAGTTTTAGCATCCTCTTTCAAGGCAGCAGGCAGGATGATCAAAGACCTATCATAGTATAACTACAGAATCCTTAAAAGATCATCGGAGAGTTTAATGGAATAATTAGAAGAGTTTTACCCTGATTGTCATCTGCACTCTTTAAGTGAGACTGTAATCTCACTTTATACTGTATGTGGTTTATTTCAGGAAGTCTGCCCCCCGATCACTGATACAGAAACTAAAACAGCAAAAAGGAAATGTCTAGTTTCAGTCACTTTCTTTAGTCCAGCCCTGAGGAAATCAGAACACCATTGAGAGATCAATCTAATGACAATTGAAGCCTGAGACACTGCACTGCTTTGTGAGGGGAACAGTGAAGTGCGACCAATGAGGAGCTTCAGCCTCATCTTCCTCATCCTCCTGCTCCTTCTCTCAGGTCAGTAAGATATTAATCTCTGCTCACACACAGTGTCGCTTCCTTCTATGCTAAAGACTAGGGTTTGATAGTCTGCCATATTAACCCACAGTGTACTACTACTGTAACACTACTGTAGCCTACACCAGTATCATAATCACAATTTGTAAAGTCACTGTCAAATGCCTTAGAAACCAGTCAATTGTAACATTAAAAAGAACCTGATTCTACACTTAATGCCCCTCTGATCAGCTCTACTGCTGTGTCTGATCCACTTGTACTACCGCAACACACGATAACAGCACCACCAGATCTGTTCAGTGCAGTGGTAATAACCCACTGCCAAAGTCAAACCTGCTCAGTGGGGGTCCTGACCATTAAAGATGGTGATGAAAGTGGGCCATGATAAGTAAATATGCAGAGCAACACGCAGAGTGCAATCTGTAATTGTAGAACTACAAAGTGTTCCTGTGTGGCTAGTGGGGTTGAGAGAATGAACAATGGGTGGATGCTTTAACCAATCAGTGTTTATTTCTAACAACAGTTTTAGGAGGAAATGTCTGTACCTGCTGTATTGCGATAATAAAACAAATCTTTTTGTTGTGACAGTTGTGAGTGGTGGGATTATGCTGCATGAGGAAATCACAGAGACTGGAACAGAGGGCAGAGCCGCGGTCATCCACTGTCCTTACACTGAAGGATATGAAACTTACGTCAAGTATTTCTGTAAAGGAGTTTATAAACACTGTACCACACTTATGCAAACTAACAGGGAGGTCAATCAGACGTATAAAGGAAGATTTACTCTGACTGACAACAAAGATGAAAGACAGATTGTAGTAACCATCAGTGACCTCAGGATGGAGGACACAGGGCTATATGGCTGTGGAATTGAAAAAGTAGGACATGATCCATTTACTGTGGTCCATCTGACTGTGAATAAAGGTGCGTACTGTTTATTATCTGGAATTCTAAAGGGTTAGTCTGTTGATCAGTTCCACAACCTTCTCAAACACTCCAAAGCAAACATTAATGCGGAGGTGAGAAGTGCTTTGCTCATCATGTTTAGTACATTTTTTAAAATGCATTGTTATATCAAAATTACTGTATTTCATGTTTCTTGTGGCAGTTTTAAGTGACAGTATGTTATATGAGGAAGTCAAAGAGACTGGAACAATGGGCAGTGCTGCGGTCATCCACTGTCCTTACACTGAAGGATACGAAACATACATCAAGTATTTCTGTAAAAGAGTTTATAAAAACTGTACCACACTTCTACAAACTAATGGGGAGGACTCCTGGAGACATGAAGGAAGACTCTCTCTGACTGATGACAAGGAACAGAGACTGATTGTAGTGACCATCAGAGACCTCAGGATGGAGGACACAGGACCCTACGGCTGTGGAATTGAGAGAACAGGACAAGACCTGTTTACTCTGGTCCATCTGACTGTGAATAAAGGTATGTGCTGTTAAAATGAACTGTTCTGTGTAATAAATCTGAGTTCACTGCTGGGATCTTAAACGTTTTATCTGTTTATCTCTATCAGCTCCAAGAACTTCAACAGACCACACCACCACAGTCACCCATAAAACACAAGGTAAGAGCATAAGGAATTAAACTGATATGTCTCTGACAAAGGATACAGTGATATCCAACTATAAACTACAACACCA
The DNA here is from genome assembly GCF_029633855.1 of Hoplias malabaricus. Lineage (NCBI taxonomy): Eukaryota > Metazoa > Chordata > Actinopteri > Characiformes > Erythrinidae > Hoplias > Hoplias malabaricus. The sequence continues at coordinate 60,763,106 of NC_089801.1, read as the reverse complement.
AAACCTGAGAAATGAGGAGAAACAAGGTTTTAAGGATTGCAGTGATATAATACAATGGAATAAGCTGATTTTATTGTCTCTATGTAGAAGATCTGAAGGAGTCAACTATGTCCTCTGCTACACTTTATTCAGTCACAAATTTCTCCAACCAACAAAAAGTATCTGGAATATGTCTGAATCATCTGTGAATATCATTCATTCAGTGTGTTACTGCTTTTCCAATTCAGGCTCGCAGTGGGTCTGGAGCCTACAATCAAACTCACCATTACTGAATTAAGTCTGAATTATTTCCAGTATACCTGGACTGTTCAGAAGCTGTAACATGTTCACACAAACTAATGATCTGGATTTCTCCACCTCTGATATTTCATCTCTGAGCTCAGTGCTCAATCTCTCAGTACTCATCCCACTGTGTGCTCTGCTGCTGTTCGCTGGGGTTTTCCTGTTCTTTTACCACAGACGGAAGAAAAGAAACATCAATTCACTTTCAGGTAATTAAAAAAAGCTCATACAGATGAACCTAAATTCACCAGTCACTTCTAGGTAAAGTGGTGTATATCTTATCACCCTGGCCTGCAGAGCAGTTTACATGTTATTTTCTGGATTGTTGAAGCACCAACCACTGGGATGATTTTGTTTCAGAGAAAAGATGAATACATGTATACAGTCAAAACAAGCAATTGTAACATATTCTCCCTGATTTTCCAGCTAATTATTACATCACAGGCAGAATGACCACTGGAGCTGTCAGGGTGGGTGAGAAGTCTTCTGGAAACCTTTGTGTATTTTGATTATTCATTCAACATTTCTTTTATTTATTTCTAATAAAATTTATTTTATTTATTTTATTTTATTTATTTATTTCTTTTTATTCAAATTTATATGGATCAGGTTTACAGCTGGTCCAAATCCTATGCTGGATCACTGGTTGCACGGCAAATACACAACCCTAAAATAACGCTAATGTTGGGCTATATAATGGTAATGGCATATACACAGGTATTTGAATATTTTGATGGTACCTTGACATGAGAATGTTTCTGATGTGTCACATTTCTCCTGTGCCTGGCTAATTTAAGAGAGCCACAGGCAAGGGGCATTATGGGAGCTCACTGAATAGTGATGTTTAGCTCTAGGTTAATCTTAGTCTTTCTTTCTTTTTTGGAGGAGATCAAATTATTGGTGGGGACATTTCAATAGTTGTTGGATACTGATGGGGACACATCCCCTCCATCCATTGCTAATACTATACCCTTGGTCAAGTATGTGTTCCTGCCTTGCATCCAATTATTCCAGACAAGCTTTGGACTATTTTCAATACTGATCAAAAGGAAGTGCTCATAGAAAATGACTTAATTATAGAAAATATAACATGTGTATAGTGTACAGCACAGCAATTTCTTTTTTTTATTTTGAAGTACAAAATTCTCCTGGGCTGGGTGCCTAGTGTCCAGGACATCTGGATGATTCTCCTGTCCAACTGTCAAGGACACACCTAGATTCTTGATTTAATACAATGTGCTTAATTATGTAAAAAAATAGGTTCTACTAAATTAAATAATTAAACATGCTGTAATATGTATTGCCACTTCCCTTACATGGCTCTACCATTTGTTTTCAAAGGATGAAATGGAATATGAAAGTGATCCACCTGGAAATCAAGTCTCCATGAATCCAGTCTACCAGAGTCTGAACACCAGCCAATTAGATTCAATCTATCAGGGTCTAAATCCCACAACCAACCAATCAAATCACGTGTTCTAGAGCCTAGATCCCAAAGTCTAAAGCCCAACATCAACCAGTCATAATAATATATATTAATAATAATTACATAGTAATTGTAATTGGCTAAAATTGTAAGGGATTATACTTTAAACTTTTATATCCTGTATACACTTCAGGATATACAGAGAGGAATCTGTTCACTAGTTGCTGCATGAAGGTTGAATAGTTTTATGTTAACACTGACCACAAGGAGGGGTACTGTGTGTAAAAACATGTGACTTAAACAGAAGGGGTGGATGCAAACTGTTCGGGACAGAAACTGTACCAAGTGGGTATTTTTACTGGCTGGTAACTCAACCAGAGCCAGTATATGAAGAGCTTGTCCACTTCCTATTTCCCTCATTCTATCATAGAAAATTTGCCAGTTATGACAACAGTTTGTTCAGTGGTAACTGTGCCAGAAATTAACGTCATGACCACAATGTGAAATATGTAAATTACTACAATAAAAGGTTTAATATATCAGTATCATGTTTATTGAAATGACTACCTGAAATAATGTTCTATACAACATACTAGCAGTACCAGTACTAGGGTGTTGGATGTGGTTCTGGAAATAGCACACTATGCTTAATAATTTCATGAACATACAGAACTGTACAAGAGAAAAGCAAATAATTTTTTTTCCTTATAAGTTTTTGCTTATCTATAAAATCAATTAATATTAAACACTGTGCAGTCAGTAATTATATTTATTATTGCCCCTGATATTTGTGGCTTCTAAAAAGGTCCATAGATGTATAAAAAAGGTATGCAATGGGGGCCAAAAATAAAATAAAAATACAAATTTGAGTACATGTACATTATAATGCAGACATTAAATTTAAATGCACGAAGGGCAGTCTGGTGCTGAGGTTGGGAAGGTGAAGTGTATGTTTCCTCAGGCGTGTGATCACAAATCCCTAAGCTTTTTCTACAATTATTGTCCATTTTATCAGCTCTACTGACCATATAGGAGCACTTAGTAGCTGCACAATTATAGACTGTATGTAGTTGCTCGGCATAGTTTATTTAAAAAGTGTGCGTATGGGGTGGGGGTCAGGGGTGGTCCTTTGACTCATGGGAAGTGTCCCATCTCCTGTTACATAACAGTGTTGTTTGTACACAGAGTGGTTGAAAGCTTTAGACATGACCTTCACCATATCAACTGTCCTCTTCCTCCTCCTCATGCCTGGTGAGTTTATTATTTTTTCACATATTCACTAAAAAACAGTGGCTTAAAATCACAGCTCAGAAAGTTTTTTTTTCCTCTCTCTCACTGAGACATGTGTACTCTGTTTTCTGCAGCTGCGTTTATACAAACGGTGAGACCTTAACTGCTGGTTTGGAATTTCCTGTTTATGTTAACAGCACTCCCAAGTATGTGTAGTTACTGGTGTGAATTAAAGTGTCTCTAAGAGGGAACTGGTGATTATTCTACTGGACAAATGAGTAGGACAGAGAGACTTTACATGGAGAGCTAAACAGAGACCAAACCAGGACAAAGAACTAAACAGAGACCAAACCTGGACAAAGAGACCTGAACAGGGAGAGCTAGAGACACAAGTACACAAAGCACAGGAAAGGAAACATTAACAGACCAGAGGGAGAAATAGACAAACTGAGCACACACAGCAAAGGAAAGAAACAGACAGACCAGACAGGCATACCAAGGAAAAGAGAAACAGACCAGAGAAACAAACTAGAGAGACACAAACTGACTTGATAGGATAGGGATGAAAATGAGTAACAGACGAGACAAACAGACCAGAGACAGATGAGCAAATGTGGAGGTTATAGGAAAAAGGACAGAGAGACACAAACTGACTGGAACGGGAATGAGACAAACAAACAAACAAAACACAAGGAAGGGACAGACAGACTAGACTGATATATGAAGGGAAGTGAAAGAAACATGAATCAAATCAAATTTCTAACAGAGAGGCACAGCCACAAAGGAACTTAAATACACACAAGGACACCTGAGACAGATAATGAGGGGGCAGGATTACAAATGAGACACAGATGTGGACACTAACAAGAAGGTGGAGCTAAGGTGGGACTAGGGTGGAGACAGGAACAATAACACATAGAACCATGTGCAAGAGAACATGGTTGGGAAAACAGACATGACAGGACCAGGACACAATGTTTAAAATAAGTCTCAAAACTGGATAGATTCTGCTTAAGTGCCAAATTATCTGAGAACAGTAAACATATGATTTACTTATTTTTTTTTCTAAAATGAGTGCAGATGTATTTGATTCTTGCTTGGAGGCCAGTTTTTATATATTTATAAATTAAGAAAATGGCTGTATCTACTTTATCATGATTTCAAATGTACTGTTTTCTTTGTTGTGGCAGCCGTGAGAGGCATGCTATGTCAGGAGATCAAAGTGAGTGCAACAGAGGGCAGTAAAGTGGATATCCCGTGTCCTTACACTAAAGGATATGAAACTTATCCCAAGTATTTCTGTCAAAAAACTCCTACTGCCTGTGAGATATTAATAAAAATGCATGGGGTGAACCAATGGATATATAAAGCAAGAATATCTATTACTGAAATAAAGGAAAAGAGAAAGTTTGTAGTGACCTTCAAAGACCTCAGGATGGAGGACACAGGAAACTACACCTGCAGAATTCAAAAAACAGGACTAGAACCATCTACTCCAGTCTATCTGACTGTGAAAAAAGGTGGGTTATGTTTAATTGAACTTTACAGATCATGCCCTCGAGTTTTCTTTACTTACTGTTGGGATCCAAAAGGGTTAACATGATTGTCTCCATCAGTTCTAGACCCTCTAGTAATATCCCACACAACTGTAGCCTCCACCTGTACAACACAAGGTAAGCAAACAAAAATGCATCTAGCATCTCCAAATTTGTTAAATGTCTACAGTAATACAATATACAGGCAAATGTATCTAAATGCGCTTATACATTTGATTATTTATGAGGTCAATGGTTTGTTACAAGTGTGGGGGTGCAGCTGTTAATAATAGTACCCTACATATTACCCTAATAATCTAGATGTTTCTGGCATTTTTATGACAGGTATATATAAGCATGTGCTTTGATATCTAACCATAATCTAAGATCAATCTGAAATTGTGAGATATTTTTTTCTTCTTAGAAATGCAATGACATGCTACAAAGAAATAAGCTGTTTTTTATCTCATCTCTGTGTAGACATTGGAGATGTAACAGTGTCAACTGTGTCCTCTATTACACCTTATTCAGTAACAAAGTTCTCCAACCAGCCCAGCACATCTGGAACAGGTCTGAAGCCTACATCAATCTACATCAGTGTATCCATAATAATAAATATAAATCTTAAATATATCAGATCCATTTCATGTACTTATGCTAAATAGCTGATAAATTGTATTACAGTGGGACACATCATATTTAGTAAAGTGTTCACTCCTAAACTAATGATCTGAATCCCTTCTCCATCTGATATTTCAGCTCTGAACTCAGTGCTCATGCTGTCAGTCCTCATCCCTCTGTGCGCTCTGCTGCTGTTCGCTGGGGTCTTCCTGTTCTTTTACAACAGATGGAAGAAAAGAACCAGCACTTCAGTCTCAGGTAAAAACTATACATCATGTGTCCAAATATGGGTATCACTTATGATTTCTTAATACAGCTAATGAAGCATCTATTGAAAAGGCTCATGAACATGAGCCTGAAATAACTACAGTTAATGCTAATTGTCAGTAAGAAGGGTACAAATCCTGGGCTGTAGAGCAGTGGAACTCTCTGGTTTTACTGCACCAGGCAGTAATGTAGTGAGTGGTGTTTGTAATCCACAGTCAATCACACAACATCTTTATATGGCCTCACTAAAGTTTGTAGGTGAGTGACATCAAATCCTTATGAATAAATTTTAAATTAAAAAAAAAAAAATCCAGAATCTATGTAAAGAGGAGAAGAGGCTTTTAGGGCAGCAAAGACATGACCAAAAAAAATGTTAATGTCCCTTATTTCAGAGACAACTTTGATTGTTAACCACACTTTTTGACCAGTGTACGTACATAATTACAGTCAGACAAACATATGCAAGACTGCTAACTTTTTTTTCTTTTTTGGGGTTTTGCAGTTGATCACCACTAAACCAGGCTGACCACTGGAGGAGTCATGGTGGGTGTTTTTTTGGGAAACTCTGGTCTATTTTAATTTATTATTGGACTGCCTGTATGAAGTTTTTCACTGGTGGGAGTGACTGAGTGAATGTGTGTTTGACTGGATGTGTGTTTGATATTCTTTACAAGTGTGAATGTGTGACTGTTTGCTTGTGTGGTGCTCTGTTATGGACTGGCTCCCTGTCCAGTGTGTGTTCCTGCCTTGCACCAGACATTTCCTCTTTTCGGGACCTAAAAAATATGTCCGGCCAGGATTCCAAAACTGTCCATGATTTTGCCGTCCAGTCTTCCCCCTGTCCCAATTCTTACAAAAAGCTCTAATCCCTTTCTTGAAGTGTGCACCTCGATGACGTATGATGACGTTGTTGTAGGTGAGCAAAAGGGGCGCGCCAGGATCAAGTGTTCAAGGGTTCGGAGCTCAGAGCAGAAATGGAACACACTTCACCGCGCGCACCTTCTTGTGCTTACATCACTTTCAGCTGAGCTCTGCGCCACATCAGTGTTTTACTGGAGACTCGAACAGAAATGTGTTGAAAGTTGTTAAGGTTATTTATCATAGTCTCATTTTTGTATTTGTAAGCGTTTCTGTGTCACACGAGACTGTCATTTTCTGCTCTATATTTTACAAAACTGAAAGTCGTCACTTCTGTCCCTATAACGGCACAAATGCATGGACACACCTGACCGTTACTGACTTTCTGTTATCACTAATCAAGTTACATCTGCGCAGTTTTTCTGTTTAACATTAACTTTAGAAGAAAACAGGCCAACTGTTTAAATCCGGAACAGGGGACTGAATTATAGCTCTCACATACAGCACGTTTTATCAGCCAGACCTTATAAAATATGAAATATAAGTATTTTTACATAAATGTCTGGATCCTGGCGATGCTCTGATCATTTATTAAGTCTGTATTATTTCTGGTTGATAAAATGTGGTGCTTGCTTTTAGGAACGTTTTAAAAACACAGTTAAAAAGTAAACTCGTCAGTTTCTGTCATGATCATGAGTTTTCTGGTGTAAACAAGTCGCTTTAATACAGGACTTCAGGTTTGAAGTTTGGTTTGAACAGAAAATAACAGGTTTCAGTGATAATACACTGTCAAGAAATGACAAAATATTATTTTATTATTTTTGCTTAGGGCCAAAAGTTGAATGGAAAGAATCTGTCCAAAAAAGGCATTTTGTTTTTAATCTTGTTAACGAGTATCTGTTTATGTGTTACATTTCAGCAGCATAGTTGCATGGTTATGGAAGCATTTGTGCTGCCAACCTGCCCCATGTGTCCTCTTTTATGAGAACTCAGATATGGTCAACTTATACTAGGTAGGCTTCGAACAAACCTTTTGGATTAAGCACTTACAGAAAAGAAATGAATGAATGACAAATGTGGTCTCTGCAAAACATACCACATATGGTTTATAGCTTTTTTTTGGGGTTGGGGGGGGGGGTGTCAGTTTGTCACATTTTCACCTCAAATGTAATCATAAAAATATGTATGTTAGGTACACTTAACATTACTTCACTAAACAGGTGTAGACTTACTAGGTAAACAACATTAGCAGGCCTAGAGGTAATTTGTTGTTGAGATTGCTAGGTTGAGAATGCGCCTTTTAGACATTCAGAAACTGAGGGGTACACAATTTTTAAATATTCTATATTAAATATTCGATAAACTATTCAAAATTACATATTCGATAAAATTCAGAAATTAAACATGCACACTTTCTGTAATGTGTTTTATCACTTGCCTTACACCAGTCTTTCATTTATTTTTAAAGGATGAAAAAGACAATGAAAATGATCCACCTGGAAATCAAGTCACCATGAGTCCACACTGCCAGGAACAGAATACCAAACAATGAGATTCAACCTATCAGAGACCAAAACCAAAAGAATTAGTCTTGTAGAGTCTAAATCATCTACATCCAAGATCTCTGGTCTTCACCAAAGGACAAACTAAGGCAACTAGAGGGAATTAGTGTGCCTTAAGACCACAAAAATAAGAAATGGGACACTACTATTTTACAGTCCTCAGTGTGGGGAGACATTTGAGACTGAGCTTGCACCTGTGGATGTTCTTGAGCAATGTAATATAATGCACTGCCTGTAATTTCCACTCTCCTTCAGTATATCTTGTGTATGTGGACATGTCCTACACTGAAAATATTGCTGTGATTTTTTTTTCAGTTTTATCATGTTATTCCTAAGAAATTAAATCTCTAGAGTGAAACCCGGAGAGGGGGTTCCCAGAAAGGGAAAACTAGCTTGCTTGTGTTGGTCATCCACTAGTCCTTCATCAGTGGACACAGGATGCTGTCAGCTGGATATTTTTAGTTGGTGGACTATTCTCAGACCAGCAGTGATACTGAGGGCTTTAAAAAACTCCACTCAACACATCAGTGTCACTGCAGAGCCAAAAATTATTTATTACCCAAATCATGCTCTGTGGTGGTGTGACTTCACCATTGAATAACAGGCTGAAATAGAGTAAAAGTTTGCAGAACATCAGGTGGAATATCGTCTATAATTGTAGAACTACAAAGTGCTCCTGTATGGTCAGTGGATCTGAGAAAATGGGCAGTGATATAGCAACAACGAGGTGGTTCAGTGTTTTGGCTGATCTTTGCTTATTCATAAATACAAATAATGTCTTCAGCTTAGAGAGAAAATGGCAGTATCTACTGCACTGTGATATTAAAAGGACTGCGTTTCCTCTGTGTTGTGAGTGGTAGTATGATACATGAAGTATTATATTCACACTTAAACTAATGATCTGGATTTCTACTCCATCTGATATTTCAGCTCAGAGCTCATTCTCTCAGTCCTCATCCCACTATGTGCACTGATGCTCTCTGCTTCCTGCTCTTTTACCACAGACTGAAGGAAAGAACCAGCACATCAGTCTCAGGTAATAGCTTGTCATATGCCCAAATTTGGACACTGCCATTATTCTAATAAAATGTTTTGGAGTAGCTGCACATGAGTATAGGGTCACCACAAAACAATGCTATGTTTCACTTACAATGGTGTAACCCATACTTGGCTGTGGACAGTAGACCTATTATCTCGAGTGGTGGATCACCAGCCAATATCATTGCTATGATTTGTGGTGTTTGTGATCCAGAACTAATTCTCCAACACCAGCACTTGATGTCACCTATATTGATGCAGTTTAATGGCACCAAATCCTGACAGGAAATGTTCCAAAATCTCTCTTAAAAAAAAACGATGTGCATATCCTTTCTCCTTCCTCAGTTCTCCAGGTCATTTGTTTTGGTTACTAATTAGTGGATTCATTAAATAGCTAATTCCAACGCATTTTCCACCTTCTCTAGTGTTGCTTCTAATTCATTAATACAAGCTTCTCCTTCATTGATATGGGTACTATTAGTCATAACATCTTGTTTATTATTTGTGATTTGTCAATGTTTTTAAGTGTTTGTCATCCTGGTTAGCCTTGCATTGATATTGATAGATTGATAGATTTTTCTCCATATTCTGACCGCAGTAGTTTAAGTTTGGACAGTACCTCTGTTATGCTCGACTGAGTTTTTTGACTGTTGACTTGGGCCCACAAGTAAAAACATCATCAAAATAGCCAGCAGTGCTTTTTTGTTTTGTTTTGTTTTAATTAAAGTAGATGAATTCAGTGTTTCCAGAGCCTCCAACTTAAATTGTCAATGAGTTCATTCTTCCATAGTATAAATTGTAGCCAGGATTTAGTCCTCAAACTTTTATCCCTGTACTTTGACCCTAGCTGAATGTGTGTGTGGTCATAAACTGGTAGGGGCTCACCCATGTCTGTTAACTGGAGTTAATCATGGTCAATAAAGGTCATATGGATAACCAGAGTAAAGTGTGTGGCTTGTACTCACTCTTCACCCCTGATCATTAAAACACTGGATCATTAAAACACTGGGAAATTACATGTGATGTGCATTCTATACTGTAACCTTTTGACAACACTTAGTGACAGTTTATGTGGTTTACCATAATACAAGTAAATAGTTTATAGAAAGAAAAAAAAGATGACAGAGATGGAGGTGCGAAATAGAGAGACTGTGTGTTAAGCAGCTTCATGTTCACTACATAGTATGCTTTGTATTGATTTATTTACTGGCTCCATTACCACAGAGGTCCAGAGAAATCGAGGGCGCTAGGTTTAAAAGCTGTGTGTTAGAGACAGACCCCGTATGTAGTGTGTGTGTTTAATATCTGTGAAATGTAAAGGCTATTCATGATGGAGACACTGAGCAAAGCATACATCTGTAACCATGGTAATGGCAATGTTTTCTTTCTCACAGTAAGTGGGGAGTTATCATTGGTTTAAACTGGTCAGCCATAACCTTAAAACCACTTCCTTGTTTCTGCACTCACTGTCAACTCTGTCAGCACTTGACTCTAAAAGGGGCATTGTGTAGTTCAACAATTACAGACTGTAGTCATGCTGTTACAATTCATCATTCCTTAGCCCCCTTTCCACATTCTGCAACCACCACAGGACCCCCACACAGCAGGTATGATTTGGGTGGTGGATCATTCTCAGACAACATAACAACTGCCAGCAGGAATATTTGTCTCTCAGCTGAAAAAGGTTGTGGCCCAAATCTTCATCCCGTCACCCTTCATCACAGCTGGTGGTAGAAGGTTCCACTTTAGGGAACTAGACTTCCCATAGCTTTAAAAGGATATACCTTGGGATGAGGAGGACATGTCTCAATGATGGAATAAACTACCTGTTATTAACTTTTCGTTCAGAGAAAGGTTTGTACATCTATCAAATGTTTGAACACAGTTTACTTATAAGAACACAATAAAAAAAAACACAACAATGAAGAAACAAGCCCTAAAGTGATCATAATTTATGTTTTTCTCAGATATATCAGGTGATCATCGCTGCTCAAGCAGGCTCAACACTGGAGGGTTCAGGGTGGGCAGAGAAGGCTTTGGGAAACCTGGGTCTATTTTTTCATTCATAGCTGACAAAATGTAATAGCTTCTGGTCCAATGACTTTTTGCAGTTTGGTGTAACATCTAAACCAGTGGTTCTCAAATTTTTAATAGAAGTATTATTAATAGACGTATTGTTGAATAATTGAAATGATTCAATAATATTATGTGAAAATCTATGTAGAAATTACACAATCTGACTGAGATTTTTCATAATTTCAAAAGAACGAGGCTTGGTACCATAAGGATGCCGGTTCAATCACCTATGACTAGCAGGAATATCCATGGCTGATGTACCCTTAAGCAAACCACCTAAACTCCAAAGGCTCTCCAGGCACAGGAGATTTATTGTACTTAAACACTAGCGCGTGTGTGTGTGTGTTCACTGTCATGGATGGGTTAAACGCAGATGTCAAATTTCATTGTACGACTGTATAATGTTCATAAATCATGTCAAAAATTTATTTTATTTAGAATTTGAATTAGGTGTGTTCTCCCCGTGTCCGCGTGGGTTTCCTCCGGGTGCTCCGGTTTCCTCCCACAGTCCAGAAACACACCTTGCAGGTGGATTGGCGACTCAAAAGTGTTCGTAGGTGTGAGTGAATGTGTGAGTGTGTGTTGCCCTGTGAAGGACTGGCCCCCCCTCCAGGGTGTATTCCCACCTTGCGCCCAATGATTCCAAGTAGGCTCTGGACCCACCACGACCCTGAATAGGATAAGCGGTTACAGATAATGAATTAATAGTGAATTAGTGACATGCATTATCAATAACCATACAATTAAAATAAATCTAGTCACTAAATCAATGAGCTTTAAATGCAACCTCAGAGATAAAATGACTCTAGATCATTAGTTTGGATTTTGTGCTTCTATAAACCAGTCAGATCATGTGTTTAAAACAACTGCATGGTGACATGTATATTGTTAACACAATGTAATTTTACTGTAAATTTCTGCAGTGAAATGTTACAGTTTACTGTAATAAAGTGTAAGTAGGTTTATTTTACTCAGATTCAGACTTAGTGTGATTTGATGTTAAACATGATCTATATTCCACAGAACAATGAACATCCAGTATACACCTTGTCCGGATGCATTGCTTCTGTCCTAGACACACATTTAAGCCTAGTGTCCTTGATTTATCTTGCCCCCTAACTTAATGGAGCCAGTAGTTTTCCCCTAGTGCACGGTGTGGTATATGGCGTTATTTTTGTGCCACAATTCTGCACGCGCGGATATTTCGAACGAGCAAGAATATTTTTGAGTGAGCAAGACGGTTCCTGCGCGCGCGATGTCTGACCTGCGCGCTCGCTCTACACTTACAGACATTACAAAGTGCCTCAGATTCAGCCAATCAGAAACGTCAAATGACAAAGGTAATTTCTGATTGGATGGTTTGACCGCCAAGTGGGAAGGATATACAGGCCGGAGACCAGTTAAAAGATGCATACCGGCGAGTGGACGGTTATGGTTAGGGGGAAATCTGACAATGCCCTCTGAACTAGTGATGGGAATTTCGGCTCTTTTTGGGGAGCTGGCTCTTTGTTTTACCACTTATTTCCACTGGTACAGAACAATATTAAATTCATTTTACATGACTATATGGACAAAATATTATTGTTCAATATCAAAAATAATAGTGTTGCAATGGCCAATTGTTTTTATGGCTGTCTTGTAATAACTCACTGATTGACAAAAGTTGGGTATTACAAAATAGCTTATTAAATGAAATAATCATCCATTTCTGGGTGATAAAATAAACAAATACTCTGCAAAGTGCAAAACAGCAGCATTCAACGGTAGTGATTAATGTCAGTGGGTCTTCTGTTCTTGGAATAAGAGGCTCCTCAAGATAAGACCGTACTTCCAGCATTGCATCTACTGAGGGAACTCTTCTTGCAGTGTCCTCTGTGGCTCTTGCATCAAATAGTTTCCAAACAGCAGATTGTTGACCTTTGTTTTTTGTTCTCTGATTGGTTAAATCACAAGCCTTAGAAAAAAATGGCTCGGTCTTAGACGGGAACCGGCTCTCATCGTTCACTTAAGAGTCGGCTCTTTGAACCGGTTCGTTGGCGACCGACACATCACTACTCTGAACGGCAACAGACCAGTGCACCACAGCTAGTCATTTTATTTTATATTCATTGAATTAGCCACATTGTAGAGTTTTTATCTGTTGTTTTTATCCTTGCATTTACCTTGATTAACTGAGTCAGCAACGTAGCTGATATGCTAAAAACAATGTACATAGTGTAAATTAGTGCTAGCAACGACGGTAAATGGTATTTCAACGACTGTAGAAACTACTTTATTAGTAATAGAAAGTACTGTAAATGCTATCTAGATCGGTTATTATCAACATACAGGGCTAGCTGATTGTGTAATGCTGAAATCTAAATAACTTCCTAAGGGAAGCTTAATACTAGCTTCCGGTTAATATAGCTTGAGGTTTGCTATTCAGAACTCTGTTGGCTATAACCCTGTAATGTAGTAACGTACACCTGCATATATTAGTGTGTATTTGATTTAACTATGGTTCAAAATTTATGTATAGCAAAGTAGTATCTAATTTTTTTTGCCGTAAATATTGGCAATGTATGTAGCCTTAATAACATACAGGGGAATGAAAGGAGGGTGAACTGAACCCACCTGGTCTGTGAAATCTTTCTGTATTTTTATTTTTTTTTTGGTCTTTTTCTGATAAACTCAATAGAGCTTTCCAGAGTTAAAACCTATTTGTTCAGTGTTGTTTTTTTGTGTGTGTAAAACAGGCGGTTGCTCAGGTGGGTTGATTTAAACCTGCCTTCCTCTCTCTACATGAACAGTTTTGAACTGCAGTATTAAGCTTCCTTTAGAAAGTTATTTACTGCTCTCCGGCCTGTATGTCCTTCCCACCTGGCGGTCAAGCCATCCAATCAAAAATTACCTTTGTCATTTGACGTTTCTGATTGGCTGAATCTGAGGCACTTTGTAATGGCTGTAAGTGTGGAGCGCGCGCGCAGAAACCTTCTTGCTCGTTCAAAATATCCGAGCGCGCGCGTGCAGAATTGTGGCACAAAAATAACGCCATAGTGGTAGATATCATACTGATGAAGTCACAAAGCCCACTTGGAAGAAAACAGGGTGTGTGTCAGAGAGAGAGAGAGAGAGGGGTGTGGTGGATGGTCCTGTAACTTACAAGGAAGTGCTGAGATATTCTGTTATATGACTCCCGATATAAAAATCGAATGTACTACACAAAGCTTTTGAAAGCTTTAGACATGATCTTCACCATTTCAATCGCCCCCCTCCTTTTCCTTCTCCTTTTCTCCCTTTCCTGTAATGGTAGCTTCCGGTGAGGTTGGAACTTGCGAAGAATGAGAGGGGGGGGGGGGAGGGGGGAGTGGGGAGTATGATAATGGGCAGAAGACGTAACCTGGTACCAAAATTACCAGCCAGACTCTCTCTCTCTCACACGTGGTGCCAAAGAACCAGCAACTCAGGCTGCTTCAATGAGTCTTTATAGACCTGTCGCCAGGTGCCGGGTGTTATGGCTGATTGGCCGCCTGTCGCCGCCCTCTGGTGGCTGGAGTGGGGTTAGCAACCGTGTCAACCCTTACATTTCCTTTCTGACTAAGTTTCTCATCGTGAACCTGAGACTCTCTACAGCTGCATTTATACAAACAGTGAGACCTTTCTAAAGCAAATTTGAAAATAAACCACATAACCTTGGCCTGTCTCTGAAAGTGAGGGGGAAGTTGTGGGTTTTGTCAGTGGTCAGTCTCAGAGTGAAGAAGTGGGAGATTTTGTTTATAATGTAGAGCAGTATAGAGTCTGATGTTGCTATATTTAGTGCTTGAACGAAGAAGTGATTCTCAGAGGCAGACACTTCTCTGATTAACTGGTTTTTTTTAACTGGTTTAAATAATTGGCCAGTTTGTACTCCTAATGAAATTTTTCAAAATAATTTAATTGTTGATGAGAAATTTACTTTCTCTTAATTGTCAAATTTAATTTCTCCAGGTACTCATTGCCTAATAAGATGTGTTTTTTTCCCTGTCAGGAACATAACTGTTGATTTGTAATTTCATGTTGAGGTTAACAGCACACCCAATTAGGTGACATTGGTGTGCATTAAAGCTTCTCAAAGTGTGATCAAAGTGATGATTACAGTGTAATCTGTGTTTAATCTGGAAAATATTTATAATAGCACAAAAAGAAAGGACATTTGTGTTTGGTAGATTATTTCTTTGTTGTAAAAATGCTTCTTGGCAATAAATCTTATACCACTGGAAAGCCTGTTAATTTCCCTTTTAAATGGTGCCAGTTTGTAAGGAACATGCATTTGTGGGATGAGCAGTAGAGCTGAGTATGTGGGTTGTGCCAATGAAAATTTTGCCAAATCCTCTCTGCCAATGCCAAGCAGTTTATTTTGTGTTATGGTGTGAAGTGACATCTCCTTCACTAGAAAAACTAGGCTTATCATCAGATATATTGCCAAGAAGCATTGTTACAAAGAAATAATCTACCAAACACATATTTCCTTATGTTTTGTGCTATATTTATTTGCCCAATTGTTTTTAAATGAGTCTCAAAACTCATTAGAGTCTGCTAAAGTGCCACAGACAGCACTTCTCTCCATTTCCCTAACAAACTATGCAGAGCACCAGATGGACAGCAATCTATAATTGTACTACAAAGTGATCCTTATCATCAGTAGAGCTGATAAAATTGTCAATTATTGTAGAAGCAGGAGGTTATTAAATGTTTTGACTGATTAGTTTTTATACCCAAGTATCAGTTAGGGAGAAAATGGCTGTATCTGCTGTATGATGATATCAAATGCAGCTGTAAGTGGCATGCTTTGCTATCAGATCACTGTGAATGAAACAGAGTTACTTATAAAAGTACATGGATTGACCGAATGGGTATATGATAGAAGAATATCTCTTACTGACAATAAGGAACAGAGGACGTTTGTAGTGACTTTCGAAGGCCTCAGGATAAATGACACAGGGAAGTACTCCGCGGAATTGAGGAAACAGGACCAGACCCATCCACTCCAATCTATCTGACTGTGATTACTGGTGGGTAATGTTTAAATGAACTGTTCAGTTTATAGCTACATGTTCTTATTTATTGCTGGGATCCTAAAGAGTTGATCTGTTTATCTCCATTAGCTCTGAATCCTCCAATATTATCCCACAACTCCATAGTCTTCATCTGTCGGCCAGAAGGTAGGACAACAACCAAAATGCAGATGTGTTACAACAGTAACACAATATACAGACAAATGTATGTAGATGGTCTTGTACACTATAGAGTTTGTTACAAGTGTGTGTCGGTGTGCGTCCATAAATAATGATATCCTATATATATATTACATTCATAAACTAGGTGATTCTGGCATGTGTATGGCATGTGTTTTGACATCTAACCATACACCCCCAACCTGTGAGAGAACTAGGACTGCAAAGGTATGCTACAATGAAATAAGCTTGTTTAATTGTCTCTATGTAGAAGATGGAGAGTCCTCTACAATATCTTATCCTGTCACAATACCCTCACACCAACACAGTGTACCCGTAACAGATCTGAGTCCTCTTTATCAACTACATCAACATAGCCATAATAGTAATGAATAAAACTATTAGATTCACAATAGCAGTATGATTCCATTACAGTAGGATTAATGATCTGGATTTCTTCTTAGTGATCATTCTCTCAGTCCTCATCCCGCTGTGCACTCTGATACTGTTCACTGGGGTCTTCCTTTTCTTTTACTACAGACAGAAGAAAACAACCTGCACCTCAGACTCAGGTAATAATACATACATCATGTGTCCAAACACTGGTACCACGTATGATTTCTGAATACAGCTAATGCACCATTACGGACTCTTATTCAATCTCCATAAGACATGTTCATGAAAATGAGCCTAAGGCCACTACAGCCAATGCTTATTGTCAGCTAGTGTGGTATAAATCCCCCAACTGTGGAGCAATTAACTCTTCTCTTAGGTTCAATAAGGTTAACATACATATACAATAACATTTGCAATCCATGTGCACCTCTGAATCCCATTAAAACATAGGCTTTAACTCTAATCTTTTATCAAGTTGTATCTGATTCTGAAGTGTGGGTTTAAAGTTTATGATTCCATTTACTTCAACAAAACACATGCAGTAAAACTCTGTGACAAAAAATTCAGAATGCCCTTTCAAACTCCTTCGCTTAGGGGTGAGACAAGACTGCACTTCAAGTCTAAACCAGCTAAATCTCTCTGTGTGTTAGCAGTGTTACTGAAATAGTCACCCTGAACAACAAGAAGATTAAAATCCTTCTCTACATAGATGATCTGTTGCTGCTGTCCTCCACTGAGCAAGGGCTTCAGCTTCATCTGCTGGATCAGTTAGGTTAGAACTGGGCCCTCACAGTCAATCTGGACAAAACTAAAAACCTTCCAGAAAAAACCCTGTTCTCAGGAAAACAGACATCATTTCACTCTGGGAGCTCCCTAGAGAACAATTTACACCACCCTGACCTCTGTCTGACCATCAGCCTCTCAGATTTAACATTTCATTATATATATATATATATATATATATTTTTTTTTTTTTCTTTAATAACCATGGACAATAACATTATTGTCCTGTGTTATTGAATATATTTTGATCACACTTTCCTCAGAGGTATTCTTATTTAATGTTTGTGCAGTTTAGTAACATTACACTCAAAGCCAATTAAATGTGTGTGAGATAGAGATAGATAGATAGAGAGAGAGAGAGGTCACCAGTCCGTGTTTCCCAGAAGTGAGTGTGAGAACATGATCTAAATCCCGATCCAGGATCAGTGAACTTCATTCTAGTGTCAGTCTGACCCCAGATCATCATCCACCACAGAGGTCAAACTCCTCAGAGAGGAAGTGGTTAAGTGGTTTTTAGGGTGTAGTGCAAAGAGTGTGATTTCAACACAATGAGGAAGTGGGTGGGGGGTCATGTGTGTGTGTGAGAAAAAAAGAGAAGGACCCAAGTGTTAACTGCTCCATGATCTCTATCGAGTGCACTATGTATGGAGTAAATTAATGACTGCATAACCTTTAAGGATCAAGGAAATCAAGGGCACAAGGTTTCAAGTTTGTGTGTTTGGGACAGACCCCATGTCTTGGGGAGGGTAGATACAAAGCGTACATTTGTAATCATGGTGATGGCAATGTCCTCTTTCTTTCTCTCAGCTCCACTGGCCATACAGGAGCATTTTGTTCGTTGTACCATTACAGACTGTGGTCCATCTGTAGGTATGCATTCTTTATTAGCACCCTTTCGGTCTGTTCTTCTCTTATCAAAGTGTAGTATTTTGATATCATTATCATTATCAATGCTGCAATTACACTGACATGGTGTTGTTGTTACTGAGTATAGTCCCACAACCAAAAGTATCAGCCAACAGCATCCATTGGGCATCATACTGTGTCACTGATGAAGGGCAAGAGGATGACCAACACACACTGTGCGCAACAGATGAGCTACTGCCTCTGACTTTACATCTACAAGGTGGATCAACTAGGGAGGTGTGTCTCACAGAGTCTGATCCACTTGTACCAGCACAACACACACTAACACCACCACAACGTCACACATGATAATTTATGACATGATAATTTAAGCTGTGATTAAAGGTGCTGTGGAATAAGTGGAAAGAGTCAAAAAGATGCTATAACTGGGATGACTGTGGGAGAAATAAAAATAAGAAAAAAGAGAGAGGAAAAAGGGGGGTTGGCTATGGGACTCTCCCAGAAGATTTCTCTAGTAATCTAGCTCACACATGGAACAGTCTAATGGGGCTGCCTCATTCAACTACAGGATAAAGTTTGAGAAATTGGACCCCGATCTAACAGGCCGCGTTTTTCTAACCTAATAGTCAGGCAACTTTAAAAGTAATCCACAAGTTCACTAATCCACTTTACAATCACACAGGCTAAGCAACTGGCCACAAGTCATCTGTAAACAAATTCATATACCTCTTATTCTTTATTGGAATGTTAGTGCTATATTACATTTATAATCATTGGTGATTATTATAACATCTGTAATTTAGATTTATTTTCCTTACTTTATTACTAATATAAATTAAGATTTTTTTAAATTATTTTATCCTGAAGTAATCCTATAGAAATATTTCACACATTATGGCAGACAACTCTTTGTAATGGAAATTTTTATATGTCTGTTGAAAGACCCTGTCTGCTTGTTTTGTCTGTATATTCATTTCTAACCATCAACAGAAGTCAGAAACTAAGTGTATGTCAGGTCAGTTTCGAGGTCAGTGCTTTATCAGAAACAAAACGTTTTGTCCTACATCTTGTTTATCAGACTGGGATGTCTCTAAGGAAACTAAGCTTGCAGAAACTTAGAGTGATTATCTTGTGCTTATGACGAATAAACTAACATTATAAACTCTCTGTGAAAACATCTTCTTTCTCATTCACATATTGCTCTGTGCTATTGTGTGTTGACCACCTTAAGGTTAATAAACTACTTTCTGATTGCAAATGCTGTGTTAGATTTCAATTCTTAACACGTCCTTATTTTCTCCACCACACTCTTTTGCTTTATTTTTCCAATATTAATTAAAAGTCTAAAATTAGTTTAAACTAATTTAAATTTAAAGAGTTTTAAATTATTCAGGAAAAAAAAAAAGAAAAACATTATGATATTTAACATATATTTTTTTAATGTTAACACAATTAATAAAAGTTATGCATGAATGCTCTGTGTGAAAAAGCAAGCATTTTCAGCAGGTGTGATGCCTAAATGCCCCTTGTGCATGCCTTTGATCAGATCAGGGCAGAATTCTCACAAGATCTCAAATAAATGCTCATCAGATATCAAAACTCTTTTGGGGGGAATTGATGATAGAGAGGATACATTTTATTTTTAAATATTGATGAATGAAGAAAAATATTGGGCTCCACCAGAAGGGGCACTTTTGTCATCCAGGGCAAAAGGGGCAGGTACTTGAGCACCACTAGGGGTTTCTCTGTGCACGTGCCTGCTCCTATTTAAGTAAACACTTTCCTCACAAATTAGCTGCCATTCCCCACCACCTGAATATAGATACACCATTACTGCCAGATGAATCTTGGCCTAGTTTGAGAGAGAAAATGCCCAGTGCTAGTTGTTTTTTTTTTCCCCACATTTGAATATTGACCAGCAATATGGATGGGTTCCAACACTGGAAATCCTGTCATTGTTCTGGCAGGCCAGTGACTCCTCCTACAGAGTGCTCTGCAGGGAACAGTGCACCAAATATGTTCACTATGTTGCACAGGTTTTGTTTAGTGGTCCTACCTGGCTGGTTTGCCACAAGAAAGTGGCCAATGTAATTGAACTGGTTTATGCTACTTTTACTCTTACGGCACTGTCCAGCCCCTGTCTGAACACCAATCAGCTCATAACTAACAGTAACTACGGGTATCCAGATCGTGGGAGAAACTAATCCAGGCTAGAATGCTTTTGTGGAATAAAACAAGAGTACATACTAATCTCCTGAGAGCCATAGACCCACAGCAGTGACAGATTCTAAGCATGTGCCATCTCAGTGACCACAGCTTGGCTGTATAGATGGGCAGGTATAAAATGCCGGGGCTGTCCAGAGGAGAGAGGCTGTGTGCTCACTGTGAGAACAGGGAAGTGGAGACTATCATGGGTAGCCCAAGATGAGGACATGAAAGCTTTTGTGTAGGTGGGGATTTAATATACACAACACAACCTGAGAAGGATGGTACACATAAACCTCCACTTTCACTGCCAGAAACTAAGAAATATGGTTTCAAAGTAAATAAAAACATTATATAAAGAGAGGGAGAGAGAGAAGAAAGCTCATTACAGAGGTAGTTATTACGTGGTTGTTAGGGTGTAGTGTAAAGTGTCATAACGCTGACACAGGGAGGGAAGCTATGGGGAAGCATTTAAAAACAAAGGGAAGGGACCCCATGTTAAACTGCTACATGCTCCTTACACAGTGCAATATGCAGGAAGTAAACTACTGGCACCATAACCATAAAGGACCTTAGAAATCAAGGGCACTAGTTTAAATGGTTGTGTGTTTGGGACAGACCCTGTACCGAGTGGGCGTGTTTTTACAGGATTTTAACTGAACTGTGAAATGTAAATACTGCTCATAATGGAGACACTGGGCAAAGCATATATCTGTAACCATGGTGACAGCCACTTCCTCTTTCTGATTAAGAAAGTAGAGAGTTCTCATGGGTTTACACTTCTCAGCCATAACAATAAAACCACCTCCTTGTTTCTACACTCACTGACCACACAGGAGCAGTTTATAGTTCTGCAATTAAAGACTGTTCTCTGTCTGTTGTTATGCATACTTTGTTAGGCCCCTTTCATCTTGCTCTTCATTTGTCAGGACCCCCACAGAGCAGGTTTGATTTGGGTGGTGGATCATTCCCAGTGCTGGAGTCACACTAACACTACTACCACATCAGTGGGTGAGAGAGAGAGAAAGAGAGAGAGAGAGAGAGAGAGAGAGAAAGAGAGAGAGAGAGAGAAAGAGAGAGAGAGAGAGAAGTGGGTGGTTTTTATGAGGAAATGATAAAATCTATTAAGTCAAAATTCATTTGAACATTGAGTTGTTATCAGTTTTAAACATGAACTTCATCATCTCAAGCCTCCTCCTCATGCCTGGTGAGTTTATGAGTATTTTACACACATTCATTAACAGTGGCTTAAGATCACAGCTCAGTACGAAGATGTCTCTCTCTCTCTCTCTCTTTCTCTCTCTCTCTCTCTCAGACACATTTGTACTCTATTTTACTAAGCAGCTTTAAACAAAGTCTTTAAACAAAGATGTGAGACACTTTTAATGTAGAAATATCAATAACAAACACTACCTTATTATTTCTCTCTCACTGCACAGAAAGATGACAAAAAAGTGGGAAAGGGACTTTTTTGGCTTTTGTGGGTCCTGTATTTTAAACAAGTATGAACACTTGTCTGTCACTAGGAGGCAGCTTATATATAAGTAACAAGTTTAACCCTGTGTTTAAAATTGTGCATTAACTGAACTGAGCTCTTAATTAAATATAGAGCATACTGTCTCACCATAGCACCACACATTTGGAAGGCCTCCTGATTAATCATACTCCAAATTCAATAAAAATGTAAATGAATCAATAACCTTAATTTCACCAGTCTAAAGAAAATTCTCATCAATTCAATCTTGTACCACCATAATTTTCTGACCTCATTAGCTGCTCCTACAAAGGCTCATAGTGAAAAATGTTTTTTTTTAATTTATTTAAAATAAACCCAAAACAAGAAAATTATCTTTTTTTTTTCTTAAGAACAGCTTTGCACTATATCCTAATGGTGATGCAGCTTTGTTGTAACAGTATCTCCTGCTATGTCCCACATTTTACCTGAGAATAATGAGAACAATCACTCATTTAGATGTACTTAATAATCTGATCATAATTTTATGCAGTTATCTGATTATTCATGTAAACAGCATATATCAGTTTCTTTGATCAGTTTAAAGCCTGTTTCACTTCTTTAACCACAGTACATATCATAGTGGAGGAGCGATGGCAGGGATTTTGCCCTGCCACCACTTGTTGGTACCCTAAGTGTTGTTTGGCCCCCAGATCTTGTGCTTGTTCCTCAACCACAGCCAGAAGCTTGCATTTTCTGCATCTTCCGCCAGTTTTTTGATAGCCTTCCTGTACAGAGCAGACATGATGGGAGCCAACAAATCCCTGACAACCCACTTAAACTGGACATACTAGGGCTTTCCAGTCTGCCTGCCTGCACCCACTCATTGGCTTTCCAGTGCGAACCTGGCTGCCCACTGCCCGTACGAGATGGTCAGTGGATTCCTGCAGTTCCAGGACCAAGTGCACTGACAACATGCAGGGCCAATTTTTTATCATGTTTTTAATGCAGTCATATGAAATAACACTTTCAGCATTTTTCAGAAACACACATTTTACAAGAGATATGCAGCAGGTCTTACTTAGAAACATTTTGAGAACGAAAACACATTAAAGAATCTGAACTCTCAGGAAAACGTGTTTATAAATGATTTACACAAAATTTTGTCCGGCTTGTGTTTCAGAAATGAAGGCCTTTAAGCATCAAATGAGAGGTATAAGAACAGGAATATAAACATTTTTGCCTGGGGGAAGGGCTATGGGAGGAATATTCTGCAGATGATATTTACACTAAGTCTAAATACCAGCATTATGATATTAACACTAACAAGTACAGAGTGTGATGTTACTATATACACAAATAGAAATAAATTATTTTCTGATTTGTTGAGGGAGTGGCATCAGCTGGTACAAACAGACTGCTTTGGATGAAAATTTACTTTTTTGACATTACTATGCATGAAAGGGCTTATCTCATTAATAATTCAAGGTGCAGGAATTTCAGCATCAACAACTGTATGTCTGCACAGCAAAGAAAATAATTGGCTCTGCAGTTGGACCTATAAACAAGTTTATTTGTTTTACAGTTGGTGTCAATGCTGTTAGAACTGTAACTGGACACAGAGGACACTCAGTTCGGATTTACTGCCCCTATGAGTCTGGATATGAATCCAAAACCAAGTATCTCTGCAGAGGGGACTGTTCTCTCTGGAAGATTAAAGACATTCCTGTTGACTCTAAATCTGCTAAAGATCTAAGATTCTCTCTGGGAGACGACACAGAGAACAGAGTCTTCATCATCACCATCACTGACCTGAGAACAGAGGATGCAGGAAGGTACTGGTGTGGGATCGAGAAACCCCTGGGTGATGAGTACAGTGAGATTCAGTTACTGGTTAAAATTGGTAAGTGACTTATTTCTGGTCATTTTATATGAAATATCTCGGTTCAATTAACAAACAAACAAACAAAATATTGCAAATAAATACAAAAGTAAAAATTAGATTTTGAAATGCTACATCCTTCAGATCAGCTCAAACCATGAATGTCATATTTTTTTATTTACACCAATTAACTCTAGGCCCACATGTTTGAATACTGTCCTTACCAGCTCATCTAACATTTCATTGGAAACAAAGGGCATTAATCACAGATTAATCATCATTAATTTTATTAATGATATATTGAGGTATGATTCTGGTGCTGGATGATTATTTATAGATGAGAAACTTCATTTCATCTTCCCTTGTATGTATTGGTAGGAGCTCTGTTATTCAAGAGAATCTCCTCTGTTCCACAGCACATCACTCTTGTTAAACAATTAGGAAACAATCATGTAATACAGAAGACAGTGACAACCTGTGATAGTAATGTTTCTGTTTTATGTCCACAGCAATATCTGACGATGTCAACATGTCTGACTTCACCCCATCACCTCCTGTCAGGATTTCTCTGTACTCCATACCCACTGAAAGGAATCTTCCTCCACAAACAGGTTGGTTTACATCCCATTACAAGATGATTTCAAACCCACTCAGTGCTGTGGTCAGGTTTGCAAGAGAATGTAACTGTCCTCTTGTCTCTCAGAGGGAAAAAATGACTAATGAATCACACACACATCAGTGATCAATTAAGATGCATTGCCAACATGTGTAGTGACAACTCTTTCACCTTAATAATGTTCTTTAAAAGGCTTTTACATAAACTGCAAAAGCAGCCATTCACAAACTCTTTTGACCTTATCTTGAGGATTATTGTGGGGTTACAGACAAAACATGGCACTTATTCAGATAAAAAAACGGAAACTGCTGCATTAAACTCTATGTAAACTCTGATTCCAGGTTTCCACATTGTGTACATATGTTTTGGGGTGGTCTCATTAATCATCATTGCTGTTTTGGGCTTGATCTGCAAGATGAGGAAGACTTCAGGTTCACCAGCAGGTCTCACAGTCCTGTGATAAATGCAGTCAAATAATTAGTATAATGAATTATAATATTACTAATATTACTAACATTATACATTTTTTAAATAAATGTAGTTAATGTGGATAAATATTTTTAAATAGACTGTTTGTAACAAAACCTGATATTGTTCAGTGTTCTTTAGCCTACCAGAGACTAGACCCTAACACAGGAACTGAAATCTAAAATTTACAAATCACCTTGGTAGAACCCAAAGCACAACGCTCAAGCCTATTATACCAAGTCTAGCAGAGCAGAAACCCCAGAACAATAACAATTACAACAAACAAACAACAAATGTGTTTTTATTTCCACCAGGTTTACAAAGCTCAAGCAATAAGAGAAGGGTAAGTGTGAACTGATAATTCACATTATATAAAACTTTTTGTTGGAATTTGAGTGATAAATGTTTGGTTATTTTGATGTGTTTTTACAGGAGGAAACAGATTATGAAAACGGTCCACCTGCTAATCTACACTCTGTGGAAATTAGCCCAACCTATTGGAGTCTTAAACTTAAAACCAGCCAATCAAATTTAGTCGACCAGAGCCTAAAATCCAAAACCAGTCAAACAGATTCAGTCTACCAGTGTCTAAACCTAAAACCAACTAATGAGATTTTGTCAAGCAGAGCCTAAATCCCAACAACAACAACCAGTCAGATTCCGTCAACCAGAGTCTAAACCCCAATATTACCCGATCAGATTAAAGCATGTTCCTCTTCCAACTTGATTTATGATTTTACCTCACCCTACCACTTGGTTTACCCCTGAGCTCAGAGTAATGAACGTAAAGGCTGTCTAAGGCAGTTCATATAGTTGCTTATAAGGACCATATTTTGAATTCCAAATCTGCTCAACACAAAGCAAAGAGTGATTTTCACCCCACTATTAACTTTCAAGGAAATGCAAGAGCTCTCTTCTTTACAATTACTAAACAGCTACAGCCTGCTAACAGACCTTTGACATATTTCTAATGACTCATTGACATTCTTTAATGAGACATTTAGCAACAGTTACTCCGGCCTTCACTCTGCCCTCTCATTACCATGTTTGGTCGTGTTCCTCATGGCTATGAAGTAAATTGCAGTAAAGCCTCAGGCATTTTTAGCACAATCCATTTAACTCATTAAAAAATTGGTTAACACAATTGGACTCACCCCCCACCCCCCCCCCCCCCCCCAAGTGTGTATTCCCACCTTGCGCCCAATGATTCCAGGTAGGCTCTGGACCCACCGCAACCCTGAACTGGTTAAGCGGTTACAGATAATGAATGAATGAATGAATGAATGAATTGGACTCACACACACACGAAACCCTGGGAACAACGAACTCCCAATGTAAAACACCTGCACTAGCTCCTGATCCATTACTGCATACAACACAAAATGCTCCTTTGTTCCTCCTGCCAAATTAGGTATGTATGGGCTTACGAAGATAGAGGTTTTAGAGCCCCAAGTCCAAAGTTATGATTCAGACTGCTTTTCCAAATCTGTAAATTTGTACAGTAGAGTATTGTTTTCTCATTGTTTCACAGTTTGTTTTATTATATTTGCGCTATATCCAGCCATTTACTCCCTGTTGCCCTTATGTTTTTATGCTGTTTGCCTGCACTGTAGTGTCCTTCATTATCCTGAAATGCACTTTTCATTTACCATTATTATTTGTAATTTAGACAATGTTTGGTGTGTGATTAATTATAGTGTTCCATTATATTAAACTTTCAGTAAGTACTCAGACAGATTTACAGGCCTTTAGAAAATAACTGTGCTCTGTGGGCTGGTTTCCTGTATATGTATTCAGTCTAATCCTGGTCTGCAAAGGAAGACCTGATTTGAAATGAGACTGTGGGAAATATAGCATGACTATATATCTGTCAAAGAAACCAACCCATAAATGTCAAAATGTACAATTTCTATTAAAAGACTTCTGCTGAACATATTGGTTACTTTTAATTTGTTGTGCATTAAGTGCTTTTGCTGTAAATTGTAGATTGTGTCTGTAAATGTCAATGCAGGCTAATGGTCAAATGCTGTATTGAGTAAAAGTTTGTAATAAATACACTCTTCTGTCTGCTGTTATTAAAACATTCCAGCACAATGCAGAAAGAAAAAAAGAGGCTAAACACTTGATGCCAATTAACTGTAATCCTAGGATGAAGCCTAAACAGTTTGGCCTTAACACTGACCACAAAGAGGGAGGGAGGGAGTGAGGCAAGATGTGTGAAAAACATAGAAGAGGCAGAGTGTCTCTATTCTGTGCATTATGTAGGGATTACATTACTGCTTCGATAACCTAGGCAGTAGGTTTAAAATTTGTGTTAAAAGATTTAACACAGTTTTAAAGGTTATGCTGGAGATGCTTAAAATATCTCAGGGTTATTCCCTCAAAAGCTCCTTCTTTTATTTATTTATTTTTTGCATTGTTTTACAACTACACCAGGGAAACCACTCACAGTTAATTCCTTAGATATGTCCTTGTACTTTATGCTGATACAGGCTTGTTGTGACAGTAGTTGCTACTGAGTCCAATATTTAACATGAGAGTGAAAAAATCACAGCTGGAGACTTTTCACTGGTCAGTGATTGCAGTGGTGCTGTTGAATATGTTTTGTATTTCACTAGTTACCTGAATATTTCAGACCCTTGCCCTGAGTACAGATGAGCTGGATTTAAATTTCTGTAGCTGTACTCACAACAGAGAGTTAAACTCTTTGAGAGCAATAAAAATATGGCTTACTCTGCAACTGGAACAAACAGAGTGTATTTGTTTTACAAACAAATTCTGTTAAAACTGTAACTGGACTTAGAGGAGACTCTGAGATTCACTTCAGATTCACTGCCCTTATGAGTCTGGATATGAATCCTACACAAAGTTTATCTGCAGAAGGGTATATCCTCCATTTCCTTTTACTACAGACATTGCTGTTGACTCTAGATCTGCTAAAGATCAGACATTCTTTCTGGAAGATTACACATTAAACAGAGTCTTCAACATCACCATCACGTTTGCAAGACCTGATATCTTGAGATTCAGTTACAGGTTGAAGAGTGTGAATGATCAACAATTTGTGACCAACCTTTACTAACAAAGACAAGATATGCCTCCTAGCCTCTTCCAGTGATTGTGAAGCTGTAATTTTAAAATAAAAACATTATGTAGTGTACCTTTATTGCCATCATTTGTTCTTGTACACTTCTATAAATTTTACACTGAGCCAAACATTAAAAGAGAGAGAGAGAGAGAGAGGAGGGGAGGGGGGTGGGGCAGTGCGGTCAGATCAGAAGTTGTAAGATCAGATCAGAAGTTGTAAAACTGACCCCAGATCATCCTCTACCTCAGAGGACAAGCACTGAGAGGAAGTGGTTCTCAGGTCGCCAGGGTGAAGGGTAAAACTGTGCTCTTAACACTGACCACAAGAATGTGGGTGGGTGTGTGAAAACACGAGAAAAGGAGAATGGGCCGAATGTTAAACTGCTTCATTCTCACTGCATACAGCACCACGTGGGGATTCAATTCTTAGTTCTACAACCTTGGAGGTCCAGAGAAATAAAGGACACAAATGCTAATGATGGAGACACTGAGCAAAGTGTACATCCATATCCATGCTGATGGCAACTTTTTTCAGCTCCACTAACCACATAGGAGCACTTTGTATATATACTATTACAGACTGTACTCTATAGGTTGCTCTGCATACTTTGTTGTCCCTCTTTCAGTGTGTTCTTCACTGATCAGGGTGTGGTATTTTGATAATGGGTTATTCTCAGTGCTGCAGTGAAACTGACATAGTAGTGGTGTTTTATTGTATGTTGTGCTGGTACAAGTGGATCAGACACAGCAGTGCTGCTTGAGTTTTTAAACCCCTCAAAGTCACTGCTGGATTTAGAAATATCCACAAACATACCGTATCCACTGATGGTGGACTAAATGATGAGCAACACACACTCTGCAGCAACAGATGAGCTACTGTCTCTGACTTTACATCTACAAGGTGGACCAATAAAGTACAATTAGTGGACACAGGTTTTATAAACTCCAGCAGCACTACTGTATCTGACCCACTCATACCAGCACAACACACACTAACACACCACCACCATGTCAGTGTGTTTGCAGTGCTGAGAATGGTTTACCAACATAAACATGCCTGTTCTGTGGTAGACTTGCGGGGGTCCTGAGAGCAAAACAGGAAAGGAGAGAAAAAGAGAGTTGGTGTCAGGGCTGGTGTGTGATCTTTTGACTCATGAGGAAGTGCTCTGAAGTCTCTTATGTTCAACTTAAGACTAATGTATACACAAAGCTGTTAAACATGGCCTTAATTATGTTGATCATCATTCTCCTCTTCCTCATGCCTGGTGAGTTTATGATTATTTTACACACATTCATTAACATAGAGTTGCTTAAGATCACAGCTCAGTAAAGAATAGACGATTTCCTCTGTTTATCACAGTGAACCTCTCACTGAGACTTGCCTGTTCTCTTCTGTTCTGTACAGCGGCATTTACACAGTGAGATAATTTTAAAGCAGTTGTGAGAAGAGTTCAAGATACTTGAATTGTATCTTGTATCTTTAAGTTAATGGGGGGGGGGGGGGGGGGGGGGGGGATTGAAATGGTGAAGATCATGTCTAAAGCTTTCAACAGCTTTGTGTACATTTGATTTTTATATCAGGAGTCATATTAACAGATGAGATGTCAGCACTTCCTTGTAAGTTAGAGGCCCATCCACCACACCACTCTCTCTCTTACTCTCTCTCTCTTTCTCTCTCTCTCTCTCTCTCATTTGTAGTGTTTTCTAAAGCTAAGGTGATGTTGTTTCCATCACATTTATGTTTTCCATGCCGAATGTGGACTGGCCTTGTTTTACTGAAATAAACAATGTTTCTCTGAAAAAGACTTTGTCTGAGTGGCAGCATACTGCTCCAAAACCTGTGCATATCATTCAGCATTAATGGTGCCTTCACAGTTGTGCATGTTACCTATGCCATGTGCACCAATGCCCCCACATATATTTACAGATGCTGTTTTTAAACTTTGTGCTTAAAACATGCCACGCAGTACGCAGCTTCAATGATTTCCAATAGGAATTTCAGAATTTGATTTGTCAGACCACAGGAGACCCACCTCAGGATCATCTTTAAATCTGGTTTCTACTTTGCATTTGTGAGTTTTAACTTGTGTTTGTTGGTTCAAAGAGGAACTGTGTTCACACACACAGTAGTTTTGGGAAATATTTCTGAGCCTATGAAGTGATCTGCACTGCAGAAACATGTCCCCAGCTGATACTGGTTTTGGGCCTTGTCCCTTGCATGTATAAATTTCTCTAGAAACTCTAAAACCTTTAATGATATTATGTACCATCCATGATTAATTCACCATGTTATTTAGTATTTTAATTTTAGAAAAGTTATCCTTGATCTATTTTACTGATTCCCCACACAGTTTTTGACAATGGTGAATCCCTCCCCTTCCTTACTTCTAAAAATTCTGCTTCTCTGAGATGCTCTTTTTAAACCCAGCCCTGTAACTGACCCATTGCCACACAATCTGATCCATCCATCCATTCATCATTTGTTTCTTTTTTTCTGTAGCTTTGCACAACTTTGGTCTTTTGTTCACCATCTCAATGCTTTGTATCTTGTTGCTGGCATCAAATTAAAAATGGGCAAATTTGCTGCTCTGCATACTTTGTGCTGTTTTTTTTAAATCTGTTGGTATGAGTCAACAGGGGTGGTCGTAATGTATTCAGAGCAAAAGATTACAATTTGTAGAGTGAGAGTAATAATTAGTGTTTTCTGTTCCACAGCAAGGTCTAATCGCAACCTTATCTCCCACTTCACTCCATCTCCGCGTGTCAGGACATCGCTTTACTCCAAACCCACTCAAAATAATCCAGGAACATGTAGGTTTAGTTCCAATTACACTTCAAGATCTTTTTAAACCCACTCAGTGCTATGGGGTTACAGGGAAATAAAACATGTCCTGGATGCTGCTTTAAACTCTGTAAACTGTCATTCCAGGTTTCCACATTGTGTATATTTCTGTTGTTCTGGTCTCAATAATCCTCATTGCTGCTTTGGTCTTGATCTGCAAAATGAGGACGACTGCAGGTACACCAGCAGGTCTCACAGTCCTGTGAGGCCACATTTTTGAGCATTCTGTCAAATAAATAGCATATTAATTTTTATATATATATATATATACATACCTTGCGAAAGTATTCGGCCCCCTTGAACTTTTCCACATTTCAGGCTTCAAACATAAAGATATAAATTTACATTTTTTTGTGAAGAATCAACAAGTGGGACAGAATCGTGAAGTGGAATGAAATTTATTGGATGTGTCAAACCTTTTTAACAAATAAAAAACTGAAAAGCGGGGCTTGCAATATTATTCGGCCCCTTTACTATGAGTGCAGCAAACTCACTCCAGAAGTTCAGTGAGGATCTCTGAATGATCCAATGTTATCCCAAATGAGTGATGATGACAAATAGAATCCACCTGTGTGTAATCAAGTCTCCGTATAAATGCACCTGCTCTGTGAAAGTCTCGGGGTTCTGTTCAAAGCGCAAAGAGCATCATGAAGACCAAGGAACACACCAGGCAGGTCCGAGATTCTGTTGTGGAGAAGTTTAAAGCCGGATTTGGATACAAAAAGATTTAAACATCCCAAGGAGCACTGTGCAAGCAATCATATTGAAATGGAAGGAGTATCAGACCACTGCAGATCTACCAAGACCCGGCCGTCCCTCTAAACTTTCATCTCGAACAAGGAGAAGACTGATCTGAGGTGCAGCCAAGAGGCCCATGATCACTCTGGATGAACTGCAGAGATCTACAGCTGAGGTGGGAGAGTCTGTCCATAGGACAACAATCAGTCATACACTGCACAAATCTGGGCTTTATGGAAGAGTGGCATGAGAAAAGCCATTTCTCAAAGATATCCATAAAAAGTCTTATTTAAAGTTTGCCACAAGCCACCTGGGAGACACACCAAACATGTGGAAGAAGGTGCTCTGGTCAGATGAAACCAAAATCGAACTGTTTGGCCACAATGCAAAACGACATGTTTGGCGTAAAAGCAACACAACTCATCACCCTGAACACACCATCCCCACTGTCAAACATGGTGGTGGCAGCATCATGGTTTGGGCCTGCTTTCCGTCAGCAGGTACAGGGAAGATGGATGGGGCCAAATACAAGACCATTCTGGAAGAAAACCTGTTGGAGCCCGCAAGAGACCTGAGACTGGGACGGAGATTTATCTTCCAACAAGACAATGATCCAAAACATAAAGCCAAATCTACAATGGAATGGTTCACAAACGTATCCAGGTGTTGGAATGGCCAAGTCAAAGCCCAGACCTGAATCCAATCGAGAATCTGTGGAAAAAGCTGAAGACTGCTGTTCACAAACGCTCTCCATCCAACCTCACTGAGCTCGAGCTGTTTTGCAAGGAGGAATGGGCAAGAATTTCAGTCTCTCTATGTGCAAAACTGAGAGACTTACCCCAAGCGACTTACAGCTGTAATTGCAGCTAAAGTGGCGCTACAAAGTATTAACGCAAGGGGGCCGAATAATATTGCACGCCCCACTTTTCAGTTTTTTATTTGTTAAAAAAGTTTGACACATCCAATAAATTTCATTCCACTTCATTTTCCACTTTCATTGTGTCCCACTTGTTGTTGATTCTTCACAAAAAATAAAAAATGTATATCTTTTATGCTTGAAGCCTGAAATGTGGCAAAGGTTGAAAAGTTCAAGGGGGCCGAATACTTTCACAAGGCACTGTGTGTGTGTGTGTGTGTATGTATATATATATACAGTAAATCAGGATCTATATATTTTAATATGCTCTATTTGTAACAAAACATGCCATTGCCCAGTGTTCTTTAGTCCACCAGGGTCTAAAACCCAACACCATCGGATTCAGTCTAACTCTGTCTGGAACGTACACCAATCATTCTCAATCTGATAAAGACTGAACCCAACACTGGCCAATTAGGTTCAGTCTACCAAAGTCTGAACCAAACCTTACCTGTCATATTTTGCTTTCATACAAAGCACAACAATCAGCCAATTAGACTCAGCCTAGGAGAGAATAAACCTGCAAAACACTCACAATCACATCAAACAAACAAATGTGCTTTTATTTCCACCAGGTTTTCAAAGCTCAAATGATCACAGAAGGGTAAGTGTGAAATGAAAATATATACAGCCTTAATCTTTGCTTTTTTCAACGGGGACTCTGTGATGATAGCTTGATTATTTCTTTATGTTTTATAGGATGAAACTGATTATGAAAATTATCCAGCTGACAGTCAATCTGTGGCAATGAGTCCCATCCAGCAGAGCCTAAACCCCAACACCATCCAATCAGATTCAGTCTACCAGAGTCTAATCCCCAACACAATCCAATCAGATTCAGTCTATCAGAGTCTAAACCCTAATACCAACCAATCAAATTCAATCTATCAGAGTCTAGACCCTAATACCAACCAATCAGATACAGTCTGAGTCTAAACCCTAATACCAACCAATCAGATTCTGTCTATCTGTTAATTATTAATTGTATCTGTGTAACAATAAATAAAAATAATATACAAATAATATCAAATAAAAATATGACATATACAGCAGGTATTATTGCTCTCATACAGCTCCAGGGTCCTGGGGTTGTGGGTTCAAGCCCTGTTCCGGGTGATTGTCTGTGAGGAGTTTGACATATTCTCCCTGTGTCCTCGTATGTTTCCTCTGGGGGCTCCAGTTTCCTTACACGTTCCAAAAACACATGTTGGTAGGTGCATCTGTGACACAAAATGTCCATAGGTTTGAATGTGTGAATGTGTGATTGTGTGTTCATGCCTTGTGCCCAATGATTCCCAGTAGGCTCCGGACCCACCGTGACCCTTAACAGGATGAATGCTTACAGATAATGACTGACAGACTTTAAAATATATAAATTACATAACTTTACAGAAAATTAAATATAAACAAAAATATATGAATCACACAGCTACCATATATTAAAATATGTTAATATAATGCTAATAATTATATTGCTGCTGTCCAAATAAAACATTTATCTCTATTTTTGTCATTTACTACAAATGTACTGGTCATGTTGAATGTTGAAGCTGTGTCCAGATCCTATAGGTGTTGCTTGATCTTCTATTAACCAGGTGTAGACCTCCACAGGTGGATTAGCATTACTGCTGCAGGTCAGAGTCACTGAACTGTCCTCCTCTATTTCACCACAGGAACTGATGGACCCTGTGACATTCTTTGGATGATCTAGGCAATGTTTTTTTGAATAGGTATTGTAACTAATAGTCAAACATGTAAATATAATAATTATAAGGGGCAACAATTTATTCCTTTTGCATTCTTTAAAACTTTGACCTTCCACACACATATGGAAGTTCAGTCTTTGCCACATAAAATACATTTTAAAACTTGATTTTTTTCATAGGTAGCTATCTCAAAGTCATGAGACAGTATCTCAATCTTTAATTGTGAATTCATAATTTTGCCAGACAAAACAAGAATCGAAACTGGACTGACTTTTATGACATGAGAGCACTAAGTGCTGCTTAAAGACTTTTCTCCTCCTAAGTGCATGGTAAACATTTTTTTTTGTGTGTGTGCAAAAATATGTGATGTAATATCCTGGTTGGATGTGCTATTTTAATGTACCTTTTTAATAGCAGATTTCTACACAAAGGCTCCACCTTCTGTCCAATCTGTTATCATAGTTTTTACATTAATCTTTAAGATTAGGTCCATATAGGATTTCTAAAACCACCATGATGTGTTAGAAAACTAATCTTAACTATCTTAATCTAAACAGTGCACAAAGACATGTTTGCTTCATTTTATGTTTCATTTATTCCTTTAAAAGAACCTTTGAACCAAGATAAAATAATTGATTGAGATATTAAGCTTTATTCAAACCATAATGCCTTATGAATGTATGAGATGGGACCAAAGGTTTGACTGGACCCAGAAATGGCAAAATGTCATGAGTGGCGTCACACTTAACAAGTGGATATGACTCTGGTGTGTGTGAAATAGACAAGAATGTGTGTTAACCACTCCATGCTCCCCATACAGTGCACTATGTAGGGATTAAATACTGACTTCATAACCTTGGAGGACAAGACAAACCAAGGGTGCTAGGTTTAAAAGTTGTGTGTTTGGGACAGACACCTCATCTATTGGGTGTTTTTACTGTATGTTAATAGAACTGTCTGTGAAATGTAGATACTGTTCATGATAATGTGAATAAACAATACATCTGTAACCAATATTAAAACCACATCCTTGTTTCTACACTCATTCAATTCTCTCAGCTCCACTTAATTATAAGAGGAAGTGGATGTTAGAAAGTGGTTAACTTATTGCTTGGGTGAAGGGTATACATGGTGGTTTTTAACACTGACCAAAAAGAGAAGATGCTGAGTACTTATACCACTGCATGCTCACAACACAGTGCACTGCATGAGGATTTAAATACTGGTTCCATAAACTTAGATGACCAGAGAAATGAAGGGCACTAAGCTTACAGATTGCATTTGGGATGGACCCCGTAGTAGGAGTATTTACTTAATTTTAACTGAACACTCTGTGAAATGTACAAAAAATGTTCATACAAACGTTTGTTTGCATCAACTTCCTCTTTCTTATGAAGAGTGGAAATTCCTCCTTGTGGGTTTAAACTGACCAGCCATAGCATTAAAACCACGCCCTTGTTTCTACACTCACTGTCCATTCTCTCAGCTCCACTGACTACACAGGGGCACATTTTAGTTCTACAATTACAGACTGTAGTCCACCTGTTGCTCTGCATACTTTGTTTTACCCCTTGTCACCATGATCAGGACTCCCACAACGCATATATGATTTGGGTGGCATATCATTCTCAGTTTATGTTGTGCTGGTATGAGTGTCTCAGACACAGCAGTGCTGCTTAAGTTTTAAGCCCTTCAGTGTATTCGTACTGCGAGAGGGTCAGTGTCCACTGCAGCCAGATAAGTGCAGGAGTGTCATAAACTATGTACGGGACAGTGAGTGCACGGGACATACACACAAGCCAACCTGATAATTTCATACCGTTATGCATGTAAATATATTAAATAGATTGTCTTGTTATCACAGAGTTTATAACATAACATAATTTGTTTTATCATTTATCATTTATACATTGTTTTATCATTACTATTCAGACATGCATTTAATAATTAACTTTGTCCTACATCTTTTTTTTTTCTTAACAAATACTATTGTTTAAGGCTTTGAAAATAAAAATGTAATTTTGTCATATAAAACACATCTTGAACTTGAATTTGGACAGACAAACAGAGAGAGAGAGAGAGAAAGCGATATTGAGAGAGAGAGGAAGAGTGAGCGAAGAGTCGGTGAGCCTCCATCTCATGAGGAAATGTTGAAATTTCTCACGTAACACATAAGAGTCATTTATACTTCGAGCTGTTAACACTTTAAACATGGCCTCAACCGCTCTCCTTATTCCCCTTGTGTCTGGTGAGTTTATGAACATTTTACATACATTCACTAGCAAACTCTGGCTTAAGATCACAGCTTGAAAAAAAAAGAGATGATTTCCCCTCTCTCTTACCCTGTTTATCATAGTTTATCACCTCTTATGCAAGATTGTGTTCTGCTGTATTTTACAGCTGCATGTAAAGCAAACTAAGGCAATGTCATATCCATAATATTTATCAACATTTTCAATGATGATTTGATCAATCTAATGTAATCAATAAACATCTATAAAGTGTCACTGACTGTGTTCAGAGTTAAAGACAGAGAGGTAGAGTGAGAGAAAGAGACAGAAACCTAAGCATTCTGTACACCAACTATTCTTTTACAATCTCTAGACGTGCTTAATAGCTTTTAAAGTTTAGGATAAAGCTGCTTAAAACAAGTCAACATTCCCTCATCAGCTTCTTCTAAACAGACTTACGGAAACAATCTCATTTAATTCCTTAAGATTGTCCTTGTACTTTATGCTGATGCACGTTTGTTGGGACAGTAGCTGCTACAGCATCCCACTTACCAATACCTGAAACAGAGGGTTATACAAGATGTTTGCTTGGCTACTGAGATATTAAATGCAAAATTATAAGTTAAATTATTTTAAACCGTAAAGCAACATAGACCACAATCTGTAGAGTAAGGGTAATGATTTCTGTTTTCTTTTCCACAGCAAGCTCTGATCACAGCCTCATCTCCCACTTCACTTCATCACCTCCTACCAAGACTTCTCCTTATTCCAAACATGCTCAAAAGCATCCTCCTCCAGAAACAAGTAGGTTTACATCCCATTACACTGCAAGATGATTTCAAACACAGCCAGTGCTGTGGTTTTGCAAGGGAATATAAATGTCCTCAGGTCTCTCAGTTGGGAAAAATGTTAACAAATCACATATTTGCCAGCTTAGATCCACACTGCTGGGTATTACTGTGTACAACATTATAGTGACCAATTATGAACCAACTGTGTAGTGACCACTCTGTCACCCTGATAATGTTCTGAAAGAGGAGTTTATGTAATCCATAACAAATCTTGATCTTACACTTCTTAAAAATAAGACTTCTATGAAATGTTTATTGAGCAATGCTAGAGAAGAAAAAAATGTCTGAAAAAAATGAATCCGGATTGGGCCTTAAAAACTCTATGTAAACTCTGATTCCAGATTACCACGTTGTGTACATTTCTTTTGTTCTGGTCTCAATAATCATCATTGCTGTTTTGGTCTTGATCCGCAAAATGAGGAAGACTACAGGTACACCAGCAGGTCTCACAGTCCTGTGAGGCCACATTTTTAAGCATGCTATCAAATAAATATTGTAATGAGTTTGAAAATGTAAATGCAGTTAATCAGGATCAATATTTTAAAATTTACACTATTGATAACAAAACATGCCATTGCTCAGTGTCCTTTAGTCAGCCAGGGTCTGAACCCCAATACCAATCAATCAGATTCAGTCTAACTCTGTCTGAAAATACATTAAGTGTTGGGGTCTGAACCAAACACCAGCCAATCAGGTTTAATCTACCAAGTCTAAGTAAGAATTTACTAATCACATTTTGCTTGCTAGAGTTCAACGCACAATAATCAGTCTATTAGACTCATTCTAGCAGTGCATAAACCCCCAAAACAATCACATTCACATCAAACAACAACAAATGTGCTTTTATTTCCAACAGGTTTTCAAAGCTCAAGTGATCACAGAAGGGTAAGTGTTGTAACTGATAATATACACAATTTACCTTGCTTTTAAAGTGGAGATTTGGAGATAAGGCTTGGCTATTTCTTTCTGTGTTTTTATAGGATGAAACGGATTATGAAAATGATCCACCTGCCAGTCAACACTCTGTGGCAATGAGCCCCATCCAGCAGAGTATAAACCCCAACACCATACAGTTAGATTCAGTTTATCAGAGTCTAAACCTCAAAACCATCCAGTCGGATTCAGTTTATCAGAGTCTAAACCCCAACACCATCCAGTCAGATTCAGTTTATCAGAGTCTAAACCCCAACACCATCCAGTCAAATTCAGTTTATCAAAGTCTAAACCCCTCCATCAAGTGATTAAATTTAGTCCATCAGAGTCTAAACCCCAACCCCAAACCCTTCAGCTTCAGTCTGCTGGAGTTTAAAGAGCAGGTGTAACAGAGTCTAGATCCCAATGCCAGCTTTGTACCTCAGAACCATGTCCTGTGATTAGCAAGTGTTAAAATTTATAGAAGAACACAGAGACTTGCAGCACTTGCAGAACTAATTTAGTAATGTCTGGTTTCCATGACACAGATGAAGTGTAGTACTGGGCTACAATAGAAGACTTTTGTAATTTGCTCTGGATAAGAGTGTTTGCTAAATGTCATAAATGTAAATGTAAGACAGGATTTGAAAATAAATTTGGGGGAAATAGCACATGAGATATTTTGAGTCATATATTGTCTGCAGGCTCGACAGGTTTGTGGAATTCATCAGCTCACATTAGTAAGTGTCTAAGTGACAGTTTCAGTTAATAAACATGTTCATATTCACAAATGAATACTTGTCTATCAGCCATGTTGGTCAGACAGCTTTAGCAAAACTCTCTATTCTGATTGGACACAACTATAAACATGGATTGGATTCCTTAGTTCTCATTAAAATAGAAATCTATTACCCAAGTATTTTACTGGGTAAAACACACCTTGTGGTCTCAGCTCATAAATGCCTGAAAGCATCGGTGTGTTCTGCATATCATTAGAAACAGCAGATCCTACCATTTCAAATAATAGCACTCAGTGTTGTATATATGCTAGCACACATAGTGTGGTGAAGCATCTTGGAGTAATCCAGGGTGAAATAACACATAAAAAATAGGTGCTCCTTCAAAAAGCATGTTTTATTCTGCTATGTTTTGCTATGATAATTCATGTTTTTGCTCAAATACATGAATGATGGTGTTTAATTTCAGTTTCATTTTGAGTCATCTGACATTAGTCCTGGGCAAAAAAAAATGTTTTATTTCAGCAAAAACATGCATTTCTTTTTATTTCTACTACTGTTATTTATTTATTATTAAAAGAAAACAGTGAATATGGCTATGACACATAATTACTGTTAAAAAATAAAAACAATAAAAAACAAATCCAGAATAGCTAGGGGTCATGGAGTTAGAGTTAATACGATGTTTCTTTATTCAGATCTTATCAATAACACACTTTAGATTCCTGCCATTTTCTCCAGTATATATTACAATGTAGGAAACACAGCTATTGGAATCTGTTACTTCACAGTGGTCACAAATCCTTCACAGGTTTTTTAGCCAGAAATTTTAGTCTCATTTTGAACAAGAACAAATTGAACAGGAAAAAAAAAACCCCACCTGAACGTAAAAGAAACACCATTAATTGCATTTAGCAGATAAACGTGAACACCTTCTCTACACTATTCTGCCAATTTTAATACATAGTTAGATTTTGACATTGCAAAAAAAGCATAAAATAATAATGTTTAATTACATTTTATATTTGATATGTTTTCCATATGTTCCAGTAAAGTTATAGTTTGCTTCATATGACAAATTTACATGTGTACTGTCAAAACATTGTATATAACGGATATTAAAAATATTCCATTTGGTATATGCAAACCCTAACACAAATTAAAATGTTAATTATTCAATGTATCAATTATATATATATATATATATATATATATATATATATATATATATATATATATATATATATATATATATATATAATGACACCTATATTAAGATAAGAATGACACATATTAAATGAAGTTAAGAAAATGCTAGTTATCAATTGGTCACTTTACTATTAAAAATGTATCTCCATTTTTCATGAAGAATAAACCAATGGAGATGTTCAAAAGTATACGGAAGATTTAAGACTTTTTCTATGTACACAAAAGTCATTTTTCTCCCAAATATTGTTCACAGTTTTGCCTAAATCTGTGTTAGCGCGCACTTCTACTTTGCCAAGATAATTCATCCACCTCACATGTATGGCATATCAAGATGCTGGTTAGAGAGGATGATTATTGCACAGGTGTGCCTTAGGTTGGCCACAAAAAAAGGCCAAATAAAATATGCAGATTTATCACACGTTTATCATGAGGGAGCATGCAATTGGCATGTTGACTGCAGGAATGTCTACCAGAGCTGTTAACAGTACACTCTCGATGTCACTAGAGACATTACCAGATCTTTAAAAGCTCTAGAGACTGAAGTGGAACTCCAGGGCTTAGCAGAGTCCACAGGAAATGTTCTTAAAAATTTTACATTAATGGAGGCACCCCTATATTATAATTTTCAAGTGTGTGTGTGTGATGTACCCAGCCTAAAAGAGGTTTACCCAGCGCATTTATATATAGTTTTTTTTTTTCCTTAGACTTATAGATCCATGCTAACTGCCAAAACTCTGTTTATCAAAGCAGAGCTTATGCTCTGGCAGTGACACATTTTGATAGCACTTAATATTAATATTCAGATTCAGATTCACAATGTTATTTAAAATAAAAGTTGATATGTAACTTCAGTAACTAAATAAATAGAACCATGTGCAAGAGCACATAGTGGGGAAAACAGACACATAACAGGACCAAGGTGTGACAGTTATTTAGCATTATTATAAATAGATTTATCTCAGTTATAGCTAGGTTTCAGTCAGCAATAGTGAGGTTTATCTCAACAGCTGGATATTTTTCAGTTATGGTGAGATTTAACTTAGTTACATTTGGGCTTTTTTCATTTAATCATAAGAAACTGTAATGTGGTAGCTTGTATAGGTTGGGTTTGAAACAGGAAGGTAGGATGGGTTTGAAACAGGAATCCTTTATGTAAGAGAATGTTAACTGAGTGAGCTACCAACGGAGTTGTTTGTTAATGAACAGAATAAACAGAAAACTAAAGATTAACAAAAAGGTGTTGGTGAGGACCAAGAAAGGGAAAGAGAAAACAATCTGAAAACTGCCCTGCCCAAGATTAGAACTGCTAAACTCCTGGATTAGAGGCTAGAGTATTCCCACTGCAGCAGAGGGAGAGAGGGAGAGGCTGAAATACACATCTTATCATGTCATGTATTTTGAGCTTTTTGGACCTCCCGGTCCTGCATATTCTGGACTTCTCCCTGCTCCCAACATCAGACCCAACTGAGCAGCTCTCCATCTGTTCCAGCAGGAGACACAGATCTACATTTTTCCTAGGGCAGTATCACAATTACTCCAGTATTATGTCTAGTTTTGAAATTACATTTGTTTTTCTAAATGAGAATTAAAACTCTAATAAAACAGAATATTCTTAACCGTTCAGACATCCCTCTCCAGTGTCCAAATGATGAATAATAAGAACAGAGTAGAATCTGAAGTGTAAAAGTCACATGCTTAACATGTCTAGCTAATGGGCTTATTAAAAATCATCCAGACTGGTTTCACTTCCTCTTTCAGGAGTAGTTAGAAGATTTCAGATGCAGCAAGAGTTGAGTCTGATCTTCAGCTTCTATCGGTCCAGTCAGTAACTTCCTTAAAATGAAATCTGTGAAGTCTTTACATTCACTGTATCTAATATTAAACTCTTCTGTGGTGTGTTCCACGGAGATCACTGTGTGTTTTAGGATTTTAAGTAGCTCCCACTCTAATCCTACTGCTGTATGAAGCAGTTGTTATCACTGGTAGATTAATTAGTTCATTCATTCATTTATTGTCTAGCTTAGAGTGGTAGTTGGTCTGGAGCCCACAGAGGATCACTGGGCATGAGGCTGGTAGCGACACTGGACAGGACCCTAGTTCATCACAGACCAACAAACACTCACCCAGTCACACATGTGGACACTTGAGCAGAAAGTCAACCTACCAACATTGGTGTTTGGACTGTGGGAGGAAACCAGGGCATGATAAAATCAACTAGAGAACAGTGTGAGAGCCACCTGCTTTCTTTCTTATTATTATTCATTCATTAATTCTTTGTCTATTATTATTATTATTATTATTATCATCATCTTCTCTGTATTCAAATTTATTAACCAAATAAGGCATTACTCAACAAATGATCATTGCACTAATTACAGTTTTCCTGAAATGAAGTCAAATGATTTTTTTTTTAATATACAAATTTTGTCACAAATATCCGCTTTACAAAAATCCAGCATAAATCAAATACAGATTTGTATTTGACCCTGTGTATAAGCTCTACCTCTGTGGTAGGTTCTCAACTACCACTTCAGTGGTTCTCAAACATTGTTTTATCATTCCCCATCTCAGAATGGGAATTTCCGCACCCCACCTGTCATAAATCTCCCCAACAAAATGGTAAAAAAAAAAATACACATTAAAGTTTACAATTTTCTAATTCTACCACAAACCACTAATTATTTAGGAGTTACACTTTTCTCAAGCTTTGGCTAAAAAAATTACTACCCATTGAATTATTTCTGGCCAGGACACTGGTCTCAGCTCTACAGTCAAATGTCAAATCAGTGTTTGGACTCTGACACACACATTCTTGTTTCTATTGGATTCTAGCGACTGACTGACACTTTTGTAAATTGCAAATTGTTATCTCCATTTCCAGGAGAAAGGAAAGTTTGTGGTGAATTTCACCCAGAGTTGAAATCACAAAAGAAGGCCAGAATACTTCATTTAAGAAGAATACCAAATTACCAGTAAGGTCTTGTTCAAGACACTGCACCGAGAAAGCAGAGTCACAGCCCTTTATAAAGGGTCAGCACCAGTTGTTCTCACTTGGGCTGATTAATAGGTGGCCTGGAGCATGGTCTCCCTCTGGGATGTCCACTGTGCAGGCGGTCCCTTACAATAACCATTATATTCATGAAGATAAAATTGTGTAAGTGGACCCTAAATGTACTAAAGACATACCAGACAAAAATATATAACATAAGCCCTTTAAAGGTGAAGTATTCCATATTTTCAATAGTAGAGTAAAGGCATCTTTCCGTGTGTTTATTTTTTATGGAAGTCCGTTTTTGCTGCATAAAATACTTTGTAAAAAAACACTTTTTTTTACCCATTTTTCATATGTAGTTATCTCAGTGTTTTGAGACTGTATCTTAGTATTTTGATCTCATATTATGCCAGAGAAGACAAGATCAATACTGGACTGACTTTTCTGACATGAGAACAATAAGTGCTGCTTAATGGCTCCAACAGGATTCTGAAATGTTGTTTGTTCTCCTCAGTGTGGACTCTGCAGATCACTGCTTCCTTCACCCTGTTTCTTTGTGACATGCTGGTGGACTGGGAAAGATGCTTTTACTGGTGCTTCTTTATGTCTCTTCAACAGGTTTATGCCTGCTCCCTCATGCTACTGTGTGGTGAGCTGGAGGACTTGGCAATGAACACAAGGATTGAGTTAGCTTGTATTAATTTTATGTTCCAACTTAAATGGAGCCCAGATTAACATGGGTACCTACCATTGCTCTGTTTTGTTCATTTTTTTCATTCAGTATGTTTACACTTCACTTTATTTACATGTGCTTTTTCAGCATTAAAAATTCAGCCTCCCTTCTCATTCACTAGCTTTTATTTTTAATGTTCCACCTTAAATGGGTTACATATTTATTCTGTTGTGTAATGCTGACAAAGGCTCTTGTAAATTAAACCCTATAAAAAGACACCCTGAATGGAAAAAGTAAGAACACAAAGAGAAACAGTAAACCTTAATTTACTGCGCTGTTTAAGGTGGAATTGGAAATCAGAGTAAGAAGCTGGCAAATAAGAACTTCAGCTCTATCAGCTGAGATTAGCTTTTTATTCATATTTTTTTATTCAGTTTTTCAGTTTTTCAGACCATAGAGATATATCTTTTTCTGCAGGAGATCTCCCTTCACTAAAATATCACAATGATAACACTCCTTCATTTCTTATTTATAAAGACAAGACAAACCAGTAGCTTCACCTGCAGGCTCAATTTATTCTCAGTATATTTTATTAACTCAGTCAGTGCTCTTTGTTTATTCGTAGAGTAGATCAAAGGGTCAGATGACCTCATTTACATACAGTGAATTCTCTCTGTTCAATTCAGTTCAGTTTAGAGTAGCATTATTGGCAAGAGTAGCCAAGAGAGTCTGGCTATGCAAGACTACTGAGCTGGTATTGGTCAGGAACAGTCTCTGTTGAGGATCAATGAGTTAGTCAGTCTCCGAACCAGCTGACAGAGGAGGCTGGGTTTAGGGCTGTGCTTTTGGGTTTTCAGTGCTTTGTACTGCAGTGTGTTCCAATTACTGGAAATTAGATGGAGCCAAAAGAGCTCTTTTTTGAACTGGTATAATCAAATGAAATCATTCTGCCTGCATGGGTTTGTGGGTGTTATTTGAACTTTTAATATATTTCTGCAGAATTCTGTGTTCAGAGACTCTGTGGGATTCTTGTGCCATCTAGTGGACCCCAGACCTCACTTCCATACAGCGCAATAAGCAAAATCACACTCAAAAAAAAATGTTGCACCAGACTCTGACTGGGATGCCTATTTTGTGGAATTTGTGGAAGGCCCTACATGCCTTTTCCTTTAGTGCACTCAGAGACAG
The DNA here is from genome assembly GCF_029633855.1 of Hoplias malabaricus. Classification (NCBI taxonomy): domain Eukaryota; kingdom Metazoa; phylum Chordata; class Actinopteri; order Characiformes; family Erythrinidae; genus Hoplias; species Hoplias malabaricus. The sequence goes on along the minus strand of NC_089801.1, from coordinate 60,718,267 downwards.
ACATACTTTCTCCCTCTCTTTCTCATTAAACTTTTGCCCAAAGCCAGCAAAATTGTGGAGGATACTCAGTAAGAACAGAGGAAAAGAGCAGTAATCATTCAATAAGCTTATCATTTTTATTTTACTTTTGCTCATTATGCTCATTTTTCAATGCATGTTACTTAGCTAGTCTGAGGATGATGTTATCTTTTGCCTTTTATTACTTTACGTTGATTTATGATTAAGTTGTTCCATATTACATGTTTAATTAATCATAAAAAGGGAGGAATGAGATGGGAAAATGCAATATAACATTGTAATGAGATAATAATGATTCTGATCCACCAATATACTCTATAATGATTGTTATAGACACATACATCCTGAATGAAGTATAGAACATATTGTGCTTAAGCTTGTGACCTTAAAGGGCTTATTAAATTGTGTCCTCAGGGCACAACCCAGGAGAGAGGAAAAGAGGGAGATTAGAATAGGGAAGTAAGGCCCCTAGATAGATTTGAGCTTGACCTAACTGTCTGCAATCATTTTGCTGACAGAAGTGAAATAGAAGATAACAGATACATGCCAATTAAGGGAATGTCTGGGTTTGTGAAATGAGATGATGTAATAATGTCTGAATGGTACACATGATGCTTGGTGTACATGCACAAGGGGCACATGACAGTGGGGTGTACGTGACTGGAGTCCTATATATACTGCAAAAAATGTTTGAATAATCTAGAGTTTGGAGTGAATACTTGACTCTGTGTCTTTATTCCTCTGACTTCTCCTCGAGCCTGAGAATCGGTCTTCCTTCCTGGTTGCACTTAGACAATTGCCATAACAATGACAACAATATCCTAAATCCATCCATCCATTATCTGTAACCGCTTATCCAATTCAGGGTCACAGTGGGTCCAGAGCCTACCTGGAATCATTGGGCGTAAGGTGGGAATACACCCTGGAGGGGGCCAATAACCTAAATGTTATTCTTTAGTCCATCCATCCATCCATTATCTGTAACCACTTATCCAATTTAGGGTCGTGGGGGGTCCAGAGCCTACCTGGAATCATCGGGCACAAGGCGGGAATACACCCTGGAGGGGACGCCAGTCCTTCACAGGGCAACACAGACACACACACACATTCACGGACACTTTCGAGAGCGGGAATCCCCGGATTCCCGGAGCGGGAATCGAACCCACAACCTCCAGGTCCCTGGAGCTGTGTGACTGCGACACTACCTGCTGCGCCACCGTGCCGCCCCCATGTAAAACTAAAAACATTTTAAATCTTTATATAATGAAGCCCAGCTCCAAAGTCCAGATAAAATCTGAGAAAGATGCAGGGTTTAAACTGATAAACTGCCAATTGTTAACATATCTGTAAGCCACTGGGAATAGTAATCATAACCTCCCTCTGACAGGAAGCATGTAACCTTAGATACAGTGAGCTACAAGCTTAATTTTAAACTTCTGCAAAATCATAATCAGTGAAAGTACAATGTCCAACAATTTCAACCCCTTAGTATTAGCATATCAATATTAAAGTGTGGAATACAATACGATGCCCAGTGTCCAGCTTTGGTGTTCCTTGGAGTAATGTAACATTATCTAATACATTGGAATGGGTTGGAATTATGTTTGAGTTCCTGAAGTTATTGCCCAACTGGAGCCTATTGGAAATCCTTCCCAGAAGAGCAGTGGCTGCTCCTGAAGAAAGGAAACTGTACATGTAATTCTTTATCTTACTGATGTTAATGCATACTGTTTATCTCTTTCTCTTACAGGAGTCTGATTAGTGTGTGTACTGCCCCTTTAAATGAGTGCAGTGTAACATCTTCGCTGGGCCTGTGTCTGTCTGCAGTTTGTTATAAATATAAAAACCAAGACTTCTGAAATGTATCACACATAGGAGCGCCATTTAATAAGTGTCTTGGTGTAGACTGCATTACAAACGGCATTCAGTTTCTGACCTGCTGAACTACTAAGTAAAATGGTAGGAAGATATTTCATTAAAGTTCACAGACTTGTAAATGCAGATAAAGGCAGAGTACAAGAAAGCCCCTTTCTCCTCCTCCCACTGCAATCCAACCTGCAGGGCAACTCTGCCCTGCAGAAGAGATCCATCCATCCATCCATCCATTATCCACTGCTTATCCGAGTCCGGAACGCAGGGGAAGCAGTCAGAGTAAAGAAACCCAGACCTCCCTCTCCCCAGCCACTGTTTCCAGCTCCTCCGGGGGTATACCGAGGTGTTCCCAGGCAAATTGAGACATGTAGTCTCTCCAGCGTGTTCTTGGTCTTCCCCGGGCCTCCTCCCTATGTGACACGCCCAGGACACCTCACCAGGAAGGCGTCCAGGAGGCATCCGAACCAGATGCCCTAACCACCACAACTGGCTCCTCTCGACATGGAGGAGCAGCAGCTCCACTCCAAGTCTCTCTTGGATGTCTGAGCTCCTAACCCTGTCTCTAAGCGAGAGTCCAGACACCCTGCGGAGAAAACTCATTTTAGCAGCTTGTACCCGCGATCTCATTCTTTCGGTCACTACCCAAATCTCATGACCATAGGTGAGGGTTGGGACATAGATTGAACGGTAAATCGAGAGCTTTGCTTTTCTGCTCAGTTCTCTCTTCACCACAACGGACCGATACAGAGTCTGCATTACTGCTGATGCCAGATGCGACCATTAGAACAGTGATTTAAATTTTACCTTAATAATTAATTTAATTTATGATGACTTGCATCATTAAGCACTGAAGACAGCTACGCCACCCTGGGAATTGCACCCAGAGAAATTTAATAATTAAGGCACACAGGTTTGTCTGTACCAAAAAGACAATGAGACTAGGATTTCCAATGAAAGCATCAATTTATTAAATAAAGTAAACATTAACAACACAAAAAAGAGAGAGAAAGACAACAGCAGAGGCAATTAAAAAAAAAAAAACCAGAATGACACTTTACTTAAAATTACAATATTTCCCCAATGCAGGAGTTAGATTATAACACAACTGCAACTTCACTTGAGCACAGCAAATGGTTCGAAGCATAGCTAGGGCTGAATCTCTACAGTGGTTTACAGGCTAGGTAGTGTGCATCAAATCCACTAGAAACAAAATTCCCTCCGAAATGTATCACCAAAGAAATGGTGAACAAATCAATATCAAATGACAACACCTCCTCCCCACACAGTACATCATTCATTCATTATCTGTAACCACTTATTCAATTCAGGGTCGCAGTGGGTCTTGAACAGTGGCGATTGCTCTAAGACTGCAAGGGAAGCTCAGCTTCCCCTAAAATGTACGAAAATAAGCGATCAAATATATACTGTTGTGTGTACATGTCACTGAATAAATATGCACTACAACGCGCTCAACTTTTGTTAAGAATCATCTTCTTCTCACTGGTAAAGACGCGACATTCCTCTCAATCATTCGCGCAGCTCCACAGTGCTGTAAACAGCGTCCACAGAGTTCAGTAGCGAAGCAGCGAAGTGCAGCGAAACGAGACGAGTGATTGGATAAATGCTGGGCTTTGTCCCGCCCATCGGACGCTCAGCGTCTCTGGGGGTCTATGGGGCAGTGGGCTGGCCTCGGCTGGCCCGGATGCTCAGCTTCTGCATGATGATTGGATGATCTGTCTGAGGCTGAATCCCTTTTTGATTGACAGCGAAATGAGCGAATCAGCGATCCTTTGGTGTAAAGATCCGTGGGAGCACAGGCGGACACACTTCACATGGGCCAAGGCCGTTTAAGCAGCCTAGCTCTGCTGGCCATTGAGAGGACACTAGTCAAGTCCCTGGAAAAGTCCCTTGTTGGTACGACAGGGTCACAGATCATTTTCTTAAAAAGGAACGGAGGGTAGAATTTAAGTATAAATAAACCGACACATTTTATGATGTAGGCCGAAATTGAGCTTCCCCTCCTTGAAAGACCAGCATCCGCCACTGCTCTTGAGTAACTGGGTGCAAGGTGGGATCACACCCTGGAGTACTTCATTGAGCGACATATTCACTCACACCTACGGACACTTTTTTGAGTCGCCAATCCATCTGCCAACGTGGGTTTTTGGACAGTGTGAGGAAACTGGAGCACCCGAAGTGAACCCACACGGACAGGGAGAGAACAAAAACTCCTCACAGACAATCACCTGGAGCGGGACTTTAAGCCACAACCTCCGGGTCCCTGGAGCTATGTGATTGCGACACTACCTGGCTGCGCCATCCCTAGTACATAATATATAAAATGAAAATACAAAAGCTATAGCAAGGCTGCAATCCAAAATACGCTCCAATTCGACTCTCCTAGATTTAATATGCCACTCAGTATGCACCAAAGCTAGAATGGCTAGGTCTGTCCTCAAAACACATTTAAAGTGCACCAAACGAGTGCATTAGCCTTAGTTGCAGTTTCCCATTAAAGAAAACCGGAACACAGCATTCACTGCGACACCAACAATAGCCCCCCAACGATACAAATACCTTCATGGAAATGACTAAAACCGGGAATTTAACTCCTTACAGAGGCAACACACCACCTCCGGGAGATAAAACAGCAGCTGATTAGCTAGTGCAGGCGGCAGTTACACCTGAGCAGCAGTGACCTGAGCTGAAAGCAATACACCTAAAAATAAATATTAGCCCAAATACTGTTTAAAACCACTTACGAATCTACTTATTGCATACTCACGAGTCAGATGAAAAAGGTAAACAGGAAGCTCCACCACTAGTCACGGTGTCAGTTACCACAAGCTAATAAAACTGAAACCAATATAAAAACACTAAGTGGCGAGTGGCGTGAAAACAATACATGGAATCTGTAGCCAATCAGGCATGCGCAAGGACATTCCTATATATATATATATATATATATATATATATATATATATATATATATATATATATATATATATATATATATATAACTATAACTATATAAGTGAAAGAGGAATAAGTAAAATCGCCTAATAGGAGTACTAATGTTTACTCCAAACATTCACATACCTCCAAACGGATCAGCGACATGGCAGTTGAGGGGCTCAAGGGAAGATACTCTGTGGTATTCACAGAGCTCTTTTTATAGGAGTACCATACCAATTATGTATCTCACTAAATGACAAGGGAAATGAACCCTTACTCTGCCACACAGAGGATGTGAAACAATTCCAGAGTGTGGCTAATGACTCTGGCAGATCTGACTATAATAGCTTAAATAAAAGAAGGACACAGAAATACCTGCAAACCTCATGTACCAACATCCACAAACCTGAGTGATCCCATGTGAGCAGCAGGATGCAGCATCAACGTCTCAGTTTACCACAATTTCCTGTTTCCAGGAACCAATGGATCTGCAGCCTTTATCTAAAGGGAAACATTGACTAAAAAGCCAAAACAGAGCATATGAGTTTTCAGCGTAGACTTTGTGACTGAGTTTGTGACTGAATCCTGAGGACCTCAGTAGTCTTACAGGACAACGGAGGTGTTAAATTTCAGAAAGGTTGGCTGGTGCCAGATCATTCAGAGATTAGTACAGGATAACTTTAAACTGAACAGAATGGGATGAATCACCAGTGCATCTGATGAAGAACAGGGGTGATATGAGCTGATTTTTTTAGAATAAGAGAAATCTCACAGCAGGTTTCTGCACTGAAGGGATTTAATGGTTTTGTTAAAAAGGCCAATAAAGAGGCAGTTACACTAGTCTAAATGGGACAGGATGAAGGATTGAACAAAAATTTCAGCATCTTTAACTGAGAACATAGGATGAAGATGAACAATATTAGGAAGGTGTGAAAGATGATGTTTTGATCATGGCCCTAATACAAGGTTGCAAGGATGAATTTACAACCATGCCATCAAAGTATAAGATCAGAGAGTTTTAATAAAGTGGAGCCAATTAGCAAAAATTTAGTTTTTTCTGTTTCAGAAGGTTAGCATGCATCCAGTGTCTCAGTTCCTGGATGCAGGGCATAAGGGCAGAAAGGGGCAGAGTGGAGGTATTTCGGGTACTCACATATATTTATGGTTATTCAGCATAACGGTGTAAAAAACCATGTCTGTAGAGGATCTGACCAAATGGCAGCATGTAGATGATGAAACCCTTTGCATAACAGCACCAGGTACAGATTTATGTTTACCTACAGCAACAAAGTGAGATTTATTTGTAAAGTTTGAAATGAACCAGGGAAGTGCAGTGTCCGTAATACCAGTAGCTGAGAGATGGGAGATAGTTATGCTGTGATTAGCAATGTCAAATGTCACACTCAAATCTAAAAAGAGGGAAGATACTGAGGGCACCAGGGTCATTAGTGAGTAGGAGATTCTTTAAAACCCAGAGATAAAGAGTGTCTAGGAAATAAATCACATTAAATGAATTATGACCTTTTAGTATATATCACTACAGAGAAATAAGAAGTGATCTTAAGGATACAAACAAATGATTGAGATTTCATTTGCATGAGCCCTTTATGAAATCAACATCATATTAAAATGTACCACTCCGGGTGACTGTCTGTGAGGAGTTGGTGTGTTCTCCCTGTGTTTGCGTGGGTTTCCTCCAGGTGCTCCGGTTTCCACCCACAGTCCAAAAACACACGTTGGTAGGTGGATTGGCAACTCAAAAGTGTCCGTAGGTGTGAGTGTGTGAATGTGTGTGTGTCTGTGTTGCCCTGTGAGGGACTGGCGCCCCCTCCAGGGTGTATTCCCGACTTGTGCCCAATGATTCCAGGTAGGCTCTGGAGCCACCGCGACCCTGAATTGGATAAGCGGTTACAGATAATGAATGAATGAATGAATTATTATAGAATAAAATACAATTATTGTCCCTAAATGAACAGACTGATACAGAATGTGTACCCCCCAGAATGTGTGCTTGAAGGTACCCTCACAGATTTTTCTGACAGTGTACATATGTAAGCACTTCACAAGACTGGATTTGTGTAGCTCTTTATTCTGCAGAAACATATCCATTCAGAAACATACAGAAATGCAGAGATGGGCTTTAGACTGAAACATCACACAGTGTGGGACTGTAACAGATCAGTAACAGCTCAATAACAAACAGAAGAGTGTGAGCCCTCCACAAGATTTCTACCACAATGTCTTCAGCATTTAGCATTTAGTGCAATTGATACAGATCAACGCAAAACACTAGAGAGATTTATACAGCTTTGTTTCTGCTTTAAAATGAGGAAAGATCTTGGTTTACTTCCGTTCAGAGTCTGTTCAAATATAAGGTTCTTCTAGAAAAGATTTAGACTCTCTCTGTCCCCCTCTCTCTCCTTCTCTCTCTCTCCCTGTCCCATGGTGATGGTCTCATCGTGGGTTCTTCACCATGTGAAAAAAAGAAAATAGGTTAAATGTATTAACACAAATTCACACACACTGAGCTGATTACCAAAAGCCCAGATGAAGACACTTACTGCCAGTGTGCTGTAAACATCATCAGAAAACTGGCTTTTGGCTGGAGAGCTGTGTACATATCATCCTGACCATTAGGTGCAGTGTTCTGTACAGAGGACAGTTAGAGAAGATGTAGTAAGTAGACTGATGGAAAAATATGCTGGGTAAAACATTGTGGCCTATCCAATATATAGTGCAATATTCTGGGGTTCTGCTAGTATGTGGTAGTGACTGAGAACATAGTGGTCAATTTACAGCACATTAAACGTTCCCATGATGTACAATGAATAGTACCTTGGGCAGCAATCTTAATTTTATCACAGCACGATCCTATTACACTGCCCTCTAGAGGAAGAGATATGCAATCACAGACATCATCCAGCAGAACAACACTCACCATGATTTCAGCTCGGTCTGGGGTTCTGTTTCTCCTCTTGTCTCTGCAAGAAACACACCATTTACTTCCCACAAGTGAAAGGAGACTGGATTTATTATGTTTCTCTACATCTGCTCTTCTACAGTAAATTACACACACTACAACTCTCTGGATTGTCCTGGACAATCCTCCTCACCTCATCCAGAACACTATACTAAGCAGTTCTACATTGACACAGAAACTGAGCCCAACAATTACGTACAGAATCACAGCGAGACCTGCTGATACACACACACACACACACACACACAGAGTAAATACATTTCAGATATGAAGATTATAATGAAGCAATCAGTGAATAGATGAATGTGTTAATGATGTGATGGATAATGGATCAAAGGTGAAACTGTATGTTACCAGTTGAGTCTCCATTTAACACAGGAAGTGGAGCTGATCTCTGAGCTCCGTGTTCATTACGAGCCTCGCAGTAGTAGGATCCACTCTGTAGAGGACTGTAACTGTGTCCAGATCCTACAGGTGAGACTCCACCTTCTATAAACCAGGTGTAGTTCTCCACAGGTGGATGACCATCACTGCTGCAGGTCAGAGTCACTGAACTTCCCTCCACTATTTCACCAGAGGAACTGTTGGATACTGAGACACTCTTTGGAGGATCTAAAACAGACATTTATATTTTAAAATCATTCAGCAATGTGTCATAAAGTGAAAGTGAGTAATAACACACAAGGCCCGTATATATTACATGAGGAATCCTATAGTATATATATATCCTATCTGCTCCTTATTCATCAAATGGAAAGCCTGTGCACATTGGGGCAGGAATCCCTATCCTATGCTGGTTTCCCATTCATAAAAATAGGTAAGCACTACTACAATTATTCCGATTTTATGTTTGGTTGGATTAACGCTTATTTTTTTACTTTTAGTTGATGCAGGTCCACAGTTCAAAAACACACGTTGGTAGGTAGATTTTGGCAACTCAAAAGTGTCTGAATGTGTGTGTGTGCGTGTCACACTGTGAAGGACTGGCGCCCCCTCTAGGGTGTGTTCCCGTCTTGCGTCCAATGATTCTGTGTAGGCTCCGGACCCACGGCAACCCTGAATAGGAAAAGTGGTTACAAACAATATATGAATGAATGAATAATTAGTTAATAGTTAACCATGGTAAATTAGTAACAATGCTGGGACACTAGGGGGCAGTAATGTCTTCCTTTTATTCTCCTGTGTCTCTGAGTAATGTGTTGTATCAGAAAAGCCCTTTAGAAGCAAGTGCAAAAGCAAAGTGAACTCACATCTGACTGTGAGAGTTTGATTAGGGGAAGGGAGGTGTTGATATCCGTTTACTGCACAGCTATAACTGCCTGCATCCTCACTGCCGACTGGCTGCAGGTGGAGCTGGATGTTGATGGTGGTCTTTGTGGTTAAAGGACGTCCATTTTTGTACCAGATGAATGTTGGGGCAGTCAGACTGCAGGTGGTTACACATTTCAGAACTGCTGCTCCACCCTCTGTCACTGCTCCAGGAGTTTCTACACGGAGCTCTAAGACAATGAGAGAAGATCAAATCAGGAAAGAGAAAGTGTAAAGCTGTAGCTGCTCAGGTTCATATGTTCTACACTGTGAAACAGATCAGATCACAAAGGGAATCAGAGGAAACACAGAGTCAGGTTTATTCAAACAGGGGAAATCAAAACATGCAGCACCCAGCACAGGGGTGGAATGAAGACACTGACTGTTTTCAGCAGGAACTCATTAGTAACTGATCAGGTGCAGTTTTCTGACTCCACTGTGAGAAGATGAACTAAGTTTCACTGATGTAAAATATAACATCACTCACCTGTAACTGTCAGAGGAACTCCAGGTGTGCCTAGCCATCTTTCTTTATCATCATTTGTTATAATTCTGAAGTAGTACTGATGTTCATCCTTCTTCTCTACTTTACTCAGTTTGAGGGAGAAGTGTTTCTGTTCATCAGTAAAATACTCCACTCTTCCTGAGTAATCTGACTCTTTACTCAGATCAGGTTTCTCCACACCATCAATGGGGTCTATGATCCAAAAAGTCTTATTCACTGTAAGATCATCTGGGTGAGTGTAAGAGCCGTTCATAAACACTGTGGACCCTTTTAAGGCACACATTTTCCTTTGTTTGTATTTCACACTCCACTCTGCTTCAGAAGCCTCTGAAACACATGATTGATGAAAGAACTGATTACAGACTGGAGCCCATAAGACAGTGAGAGCTACTGTAGTTTACAGCTTCACTTCTCTCCAACTCCAGCAGCTACTGTTCAACACTGAGGCACCTCAGGAGCAGCAAGTTTTACTAATGGCATTGTGTGTTCAAGTAGGCAGCATTTTCATGAAATCTATTAAACCCAGATTCATCCTCCAGACTAACAGAAAGTGAAGTGTGATTTGTAAGATTACATGGTTTAAGACCCATAACTGAATTGTTGTTGGACTTGTGACTTGTGATAATACTGGTGTCCTTTGATACTGCTGTGTTTAAAGTAAACAAATGACTTCATTGTACACGGATGCGTGCTTGATTTAATACCAGCTAACAACAAGTGTGGCTGAAATACGTGAACTCATTCATTTAGTCTGTGTGTTATAAGAGGTGTCCACATACTTCTGGTCATAATTGTGCTATAGAACAGACATGCTAAACACAGCAAGTATGCCGTAACTCTAGATCTGAGCAGATTTAAAGATGCTGGAAGATGTTGTAGTGATAATGTTACTAATCCTCCGACTTACCCACAGTCATCAGCAGAAAGATCACAGGAAGTGTAGGAGCCAGTCTGAGTGACACCATCAGTACTTCCTGTATGATAAAATGTTACTTTAGGGGTCGAAGAGACAGAGAGAATGATACAGAGCAGTGGTTCTCAAACTTTTAAGACCAAGATCCACATTTGAGTCTTATCACTGACAAATGCGCTCCTGGCTCTTCCTCTGTCCTGGTGTACGTTGAGGGCATAAGGCAAAAGCTTGGATACTTGAAATCTGCATTCTTTACACAAACATATTCTAAGGTAATTGATAAAAATATAGAGATAATAGATTTATGAAAAAAAAACATGTTATATGTATTAAGCCTTTTGAAAGAAATAAAAGTGAGAAGAGCAGTTAACTCAATATCAGTTATGTGCTTAAAAGGCTTACAGCAGCTATCTGTGCTTGTATCAAGAGGTCAAGGAAACAGTATTAAACAGTGTTTTAGGACTTCAATGATATGAGGAATAGCTATGTTGTTTTCCTTCAGCTGAGCATTTTCTCTGCTCACGTGTACACTTCTCACTGTTTTTCTCCCTTTTTGTCTCTCAATTTCTTCCTTCTGGGCGCCAGAGTATTTATTGGAGCTGGCCTCAGTTTGTTGTTCTTTTTTCCTCTTTACCCTGTGCTCTTTTGTAATAAAGTCAAAATTTACTATAATTAAGGGATTAATTAATCAATTTTGCAAGGTCATTTGTTGTACTACTTCTTGCTGCTTCATGTACCACCAGAGCCACAGTTTGAGAATCACTGATTTAGAGGGCGTAGAAACAGAAGGGAAAAGTAATTTAGTGAAACATATCTATAAAAGCAAAGGGGTGCAGAATTCTAATGAATGAAAGGAACACTAGGTTTAATTTTTACCTTTAATTTGCAGCTTCTAAATTATGCTCCTCCACTGAACTGCAATAGACAGAATAGGGCCTCTAATGGTGCTACCTCAGCCTCAGCACTGCAGAAACTGCACTCTATACATTTTGGAAGCAAGCAGGAAAACTTTCACCAGAACTGTAACACTTTACAGAATATGTCTGTCACACACACACAAACACGCGCACACACACACACACAAACACATGCACACACACACACACGCACACACACACACACACACTGATACCTATGGGTCTAAGTAGCTCAGTGGTCCTAGTACCAGAGTGAGAGACTGGACATGGGTAAATATTCAACTGACTTTTAATCGTTGATGTGATTTAAAAGAGATGAAAGGACATGGGACAGATTTTGATCTGAACTAGTAAGTAATAACTTATTCGGTTGCATTTTCTTGATGTCTTATTTTGTTAGAGTGATTATGATCTAAGTCAGCCCTTTACCGCAGAGGAGCCGCTGTAAGACAGAAACCTCAAGATAGTGTTATCAGACTTTCTATCAACTCACCCTGTATGTCTGATAGTTTGTGTCGGCAGCTCCAGGGACCTGATGGTTGTGGGTTTGTGAGGAGTTTGGTGTGTCCTCCCTGTGTCCGTGTGGGACCGTTTCTGCAGGCCAGATATATATATATATATATATATGTATTAAATCTATTTCCTTTATAGAGGTAGCTGCACAGTCCTGTTAAGCATGCATGTTTGTTTCTCTTAGAAAAAAAAAGTCTTGAACAAGCTACCTTAAGATACATTAAGATACCTTTTAAGATACCTTAAAAGTTGAAACTGCCCCCAGCTGTGTTGATCTCAACACAGACAAACCAATAATAAACTATGCAATTAATAAACTGTGAATGATACTCTTATCATGTTATTATCTTCTGATAATATCTCTAATCTTCTAATCTTAAAACTGTTCTTACCGTTCTGTGAGCAGTCTCACCTCCAGTGTTCCAATGCTACAAGCGGAGAGCAGATGCAGGGTATACACTGATGATCCACTTGTGGCTGACACATCTATAAGTTGCTGTGAATAGTAATAAAACCATCCTTCTTCCTCTCACAGGAAATTCGTGACTTTAAATTAACTTCCACAAAATCAAAATCATCAGCAAAATTACACCCAGATAGCAATCAGTCATTGAATTGACGTAGAATCAGTGTTAAAATGTCAACATTACCTTCACTCAATAAACCTTGCAGTCTGATGTTGATTCCATACCACTTTTGCCCCCTGATATAATGTTAAAACCATATTACTGCATTCATGTATGTTAAATAAATACTGCCTCATGTACAGTATGTATAATTTTTAAAAGCAAAATGGGGACAGAAAGGTGAAAATAGACTTTGTCAAATATGGCAATTTTATTATTCAGCAGAAATCTCAAAAATATCTGCACAGTTAATTACAATATTAAGTTATTCATTCAACTGCTTATCCAGTTCAGGGTTGCAGTGGGTTGGGAGCCTACCTAGAATCTCTGGGCGCAAGGCAGGAACACACCCTGTAGGGGGTGCCAGTCCTTCACAGGGTGACCTTCACTCACACACTTTTGAGTCGCCAATCCACCTTTCAACACACGAAACTCTTAAACTCACAACCTTGGGTCCTGGAGCTGTGTGACTGTGATACTATTTCTGCGCCACTGTGCCATTACATAACATGGTTGCATAACATCACAACTTAAAACCAACAAATTATCAACATCTAGTGATGTCAGTAGGGCACTTTAAGCTGATGTTAAGAGTCAGATGTTTAACAGACAATGGATTTTTGCCACTATAGCCTACAAATAAATGCTTTTTGATGTTAGAATGGCACATAGACCTGACCTTAAAACCTTACTTTTACCAGATGTTGGGTTTCGGTCATTATACCTTATAACTGAATGTTGGTATTTTACATCTCTTTGACACCAGAATGTGGTATTTGTCAGACATTGCATTACAGTAGGTAATTTCTAATTACAGGCCTATTGCTAATCTACAATTTCTATCCAAGACCTCAGAAAAAGCTGTTGCCCAACAACTTAGTTGATATCTACATAAGTATGATATATATTAAACATTCTAATCTGGCTTCAGGCCACATCATAGCACCAAGACAGCTCTAGTTAAGATAACAAAAGATGTTTTTCTTGCCTCTGATCTAGGCCACATATCCTTGTTGCTGCTTCTTGACCCCAGTGCAGCTTTCAATACAATTGACCACAATGTTCTCCTAGAAAGGTTAGAAAACATGGTTGAAATCACAGGGACAGCCCTATCATGGTTCAAACTTACGCACTTAATTGAATCTTATCAGTTCATAAAAGTAAGCAATTTATCTTCCAATTATTCTAAAGTAAGGTTTGAAATTCCACAAGGCTCTATTTTAGGACCATTATTATTTACATTATACATGTTACCACTAGGTATTATGTATAATATAATAATGGTTTCTTATAACTGCTAGTTATGAAAAACCATGACATTAACTTTCACTGTTACGCAGACTATGCACAATTATACATACAAGCCAAGCGCGTTGACAAAGAAAGATTACAGAAAATTGAGGACTGTATAAAAGGCGTGAAAGGCTGGATGTTGCATAACTTCCTCCTTCTAAACAGTAACAAAACAGAAGTCCTGCTTTTAGGTCCAAAGTGGCAAGAAATAAATTATCAGATTTAATCTTAAATCGTGCTGCCTTTCCAGTTAAACCTGATTCAGCAGCAAAAAATCTTGGTGTAATATTTGATCCGGATTTATCAATCAAAGGATCCTCACTAAAACTAGAACATATCAGTCCTGCTCTATCATCAATTCATTGTCTGCCTGTCAAATTCTCTATCGATTACAAAATTCTGTTATCAACATATAAAGCCCTACATGGGCTTGCTCCTGAATACCTTCAAAATACTATTTCCTATTATGAGCTGCCATGATTACTCAGATCCCAGAGTACTGGATTTTTAATAGAGTTCTATAGACACAGGGAATTATAGTAAACTGAGACGCTGGTGTCCTCCCACCACTTCACATGATCACTCAGGTTTGTTTTTGGGGGTCTAGCGGAGGGATGCCAGTGTTTCAGGATGCACAATTAATGTATTGTTCAAATTACTGGATGCTTCGCAAATATTTAGAATATTTAGAGTTTACTACTTTATATTGGTAATTCATCTATTTTTTCTTATGTTGATCTTGCACGGTAATTACTGCATAATTTTTAGGTTTTTAGGCATTTTTTGTTATTATTAATTTTTTCTGCTCCTGTGGTCAACCACCCATTCCCACGCAGGACACTGAAATGTAGTCCCACACTGCAGGATTTTGTGACCAGATCCGTGAGTCCTGGGGGAAAGCAGACCACTATATCCTAGTACTCACCAAAATAATCTGTTAACCCAGAGTTAGTTTAAAGAGCTAATACCATTGTCAATGACAACTTTATATTTTGTCATGTTTCAGCACATTATTCAACCGTTATAATTTTATTGGTCTCTTTCAAATGTTTATTACTGTAGTGTGATATGATGAATGTGTATTCATTTTTAATAAGAAATTTGACTTTTTGAGATTTGATTCTAACACACAGACTTTAGCTGGCTCTTAGAGACATCCCCTCATTGCACCAGCAGATGAAATTTGAGATAACACAGAGCAGAGTCATAAAAAACACTCTCCAGGGACCCTTTTTATGACCCAAGGCAACACATGGTCAAGAGAAGAATCTATTGGGAGAGACACCCAAGGATCAGTTTATGCTTTCTGTAAAAACTGTTTAATTAAAAACTTCTACAACTATAGAATTAAAAGTCAATTCCCATTGGTTTAAAACAGTTTGAAGTTACATATGTTGACCACTGTGTGAAACGAATTCCATTTGGACAATCAAAATGGGTGGGATTAATTTACATGGGTTTAAAGTAATTTTTTATATGAACTTATGTAGGAACCAAGGTAGCCACATACTGTGTGTGTAATTTGGTTAATAATTATGTAAAACATGGTTGTCTGAATGATATTACTTTGTGTTAACATATCAATTTTTATATTGTAAAAGTATGATTCAGAGAGAATTCTGTGTTTTTTGACTTGTCAAGGGTCATAAATTTTATGTGATGTCACTACCAAGGTACAGGAAACAGCGAATCAGGAGCAAGAGAGGCTCCAATCAGGTTTTTAAAATTGGCGCCAAATGAGAAAGGCTTTGTTCCCCACTTCGTCTCCTCTTTTCCCCACACCTTCGCTTCACTTCACACCTTTTCTCTTTTAGCCTTTTTCAAGGCTAAAGAGAGAAATAACTCGGGTTTTGAAATGACTCTGCAGGCTCCTCTGCAGGTGTCAGACTCTCATGGCTTTCTTAAACACTCTTGGGCCCCTCAAGCGTGGTCCAGATAGAACAGAAGTTCTATTTTAATTGTATCTCTTGTAGAAAACTATAGTTTACTCCAGCAACGATTCAATGCCTCCCAGAGCATGAAGGAGACCAGCACCCTTAGAAAGACCTTCTGAGATGAGGCCCAGGACAGACCTGAAAGGACGTGTCTCTCATAAGGCGGCAGATCAGCGATGACAGAGAATCCCAACAGAGAACTTCAGAACGCCATCAACTCCGACGGACGGGAAAAAAAAGGAACGCTTGCGGCTGCAACCTACAAGGCCCATTGCTGCATTGCTCCAGGAAGCCACGCAGGAAACACTGCCCGTCAGCGACATATTCCCAGTCCATCTCCTGGGATACGTAAGGTCACATGGTTTCATTTCTTTCATTGCTCAGGAGGTTGGTGCTGAATGCTTGCTGGGATAAACAATAGCCTTTCTAGAATTTAGGGTAATAATTATCATAGAGAAATTTCCTCATATATAAATCTCCCTGTTCCCTAATGTATCGCTGTAATCCATTTCATTATATGAATGTATAATCAATATTCATTATTTGATATTATTATTAATAAACCAGTTGTGTGATAAAACCAATCCTTGGTTATTTGTGTGTGCACTTTTCTTGTACGGAATTATTCCTTCTAGTTCAGTTTCACTTTCAGAGCCAAGAACCTACAGCAGGTGAATGAGCATAATTCATTAATAATAATTAATTCTAGCTAATTTTGCTGTATAATTTGTAAAGTCATCCAACACGATGACCTACTTGTCCAAGCTAAAATTGGACAGGTAAAGACGCTGCATATTATTTAACGACTCCCAAACATGGAGCTTAGCAAAATGAATTAAATAATTAATTAATAATAATTAATTATCATTGACTACAATATGTAGTGCTTATGCCACCGCAACATGTGCATACTTATTCCTCTACATGTCAGGAAACGTCGGGCAGACTGACGGGGGCGGACGCACACGCTAAAACACAGCAACTTTTTTAAACCAAAACTATAACAAAATAAAGACATACAGACTCGGGCAGAAATAAAACAATGAACAGATGAGGCTAATAGACTTGGGAGCAAACAACATGAGGAACAGCAGAGACAGACGACTACGGAGGAAAACAGAGTGACAACAGTAGAAACAACGACGGTGAAGAGCAACAGAAACAGACAAATTTGAAAGGAATACAGAGGTGAAATGTCCAACAAGAGGAAGTGAGACAAGGGGACTTAATTACACACGAGGACACCTGAGACTAATAATGAAGGGGCAGGATTACAAACAACACTGACGAGGACACTGACAAGGAGGAGGAAAAAGGCGGGACATAGGCGGAGACAAGGACAATAACAAACAGAGCCATGTGCTGAGAGAGCACATGACGGGGAAAACAGACATGACAGAACAAGGGCGTGACACTACATTACAGTGAAGAAGACATGACAGAACATATTACGTGGTCACACTGACCGTGGTTCTGTCAGGTGTTTCCCAGAAATGTTGAGTTTAGAACAAGAACTAATTTAACAGCAAAATCTAAATTAAACACAAGAGAAACATTTGTACATTAATGGTATTAGGCAGATAAATGTGAAAATAAAGACATTCACTACACACTTCAGCCCATTTTAATAAATGATTATTTATTTTCTGAATTTGAAACAGAAAAATGAAATACAATCTTATTTAATTTTATATTTTATGCAACAGGTATTTCAATATGTTCCATTATATTCAAATTTAAGATTTGTTTCATTTGTATGACATACTGTCATTTCGACTGTCAAATTATTGACATTATATTAAAAATAAATATTTGTAGACATAATATACACATAAAAATATAAAAACATAATAATAATAATAATAATAATAAACAGTCAACATACATGTAAAACTACAAAGATATAAAGGAGAGAGACTGTAAATGTATGAAAAACATTTCTAAAAAATAAATTTAAACAAAGAAAATCAAATATTTTTGCAACAATACTGAATTGAAATTTTATTGAAATTATAAATTGAATGAACTTATATATTGGATATATAAAGGTAGGGGCAGCATTGTGGTGCAGCAGGTAGTGTTGCATTCACACAGCTCCAGGGACCTGTTCAAGTCCTGCTCCGGGTGACTGTCTGTGAGGAATTGGTGTGTTCTCCCAGTGTCCAATAACACAGGTTGGTCGGTGGATTGGCAACTCAGAAGTGTCCATAAGTGTAAGTGTGAGTGTGTGAGTGAATGTGTGTGTGTGTGTAGGACTGGCGGCCCTTCCAGGGTGTGTTCCTGCCTTGCGCCCAATGATTATGGCCAGACTCAGGACCCACCACAACCCTGAACTGGATAAGTGCTTACAGACAATAATATAAAGGTATTAATTATGGCACACTTAGCATATATTAAATAATACAAATTGGTGTGTATAAAGTATATCTGTAATAACAAGACAACCCTAGTAATACAACTCTATCTGTATGGACTTCCTCAGCTAGCATGGTTTTTGTTGACGCTACTGTAGATCACTGCAGGATCCTCCAGTTTCTCAGTCATTTTCCTCAACAAAGATTTTATTTTTGTTAAAAACAAAACAAAACATTGCAACAGAATAATAAAGCAAAAAACGATCCTACCACCAATATGTGCTTAAGAAAATCTTTTCAGAAACCTGTCCTCCAGACTAGAGACTAGAGACGGTCTGTGTTTACAGCTGTGGTCAGTTTAATAGTGGTTAAATGTGGTTAAACCCTCAACTCTAAAATGTTGAGTAAAATTTAATTCATCCATAAAAAGATTCATGCTTATCCCCTAAAACTGGTCACTGTAAATCCTCCCCTCATATTTTCTACTGTTGCTATGGGAATTGTTAGCCTAGCTGGAGCTAGCAGCTTCAGGCTAAAAATTTTAGAAAAAAATAAAAATAAAATAAACACACAAAACAAAAACACTAAAGGCACAATTTTCAAATTGATGTTCTAATTCAACTAATGTTCTCATTCAACAAACACAGCAATGAGATCAGGGACATTTATTTTGATAACTTTTAGATTTTTAAAAATAGTTCTCCATTTGACCACACAAATTTAAAGTGTCGAACTTGCATTGGTCCCTCAGTCTCTTACTTGGATATTACCAACCATTTTGTTTAGGGCATAAGTGAATCTGAATTGTGCAGAGGGCGGCACGGTGGCGCAGCAGGTAGTGTCGCAGTTACACAGCTCCAGGGGCCTGGAGGTTGTGGGTTTGATTCCCGCTCCGGGTGACTGTCTGTGAGGAGTTGGTGTGTTCTCCCCGTGTCCGCGTGGGTTTGCTCCGGTTTCCTCCCACAGTCCAAAAACACACGTTGCAGGTGGATTGGCGACTCGAAAGTGTCCGTAGGTGTGAGTGAATGTATGTGTGTCTGTGTTGCCCTGTGAAGGACTGGCGTCCCCTCCGGGGTGTATTCCCGCCTTGCGCCCGATGATTCCAGGTAGGCTCTGGACCCCCCGCGACCCTAAATTGGATAAGCGGTTACAGATAATGAATGGATGAATTGTGCAGCTGGGTGCAGAACATGTTTAAATTTTGCCCAAATGACTGCAATTGCACAGTCCTTCAACGAAGGTAAGATCCAATTTTTTCTCTCATTAAAGCAAGGTTGATTGAGTTTGTTTAGTTGCAGCATAGCAAGAGCTCAAGTGACCTGTTGTTTAAAGCCTGACTGATTAAAGAAAGGTGCTCTTCTACACTGTGCTCTTCTTGTTTGGAAGGAAAACCTGCACCCCCACGCTGCCCCTCTGCGGGTTTGACTGGGTATAAATACATATTATTATTAAGCTGTAGTGTTGATGCTGATAAAGTCATGTTATAGCGTATAAATTCTCCACCAAGTTGACAGAGAGTCTGAAACTTTCAGTGCGTTAAGTTGGCCCTAGTGTCAGGAATCTGCAAGTTGCACTCTGCTTGGCTACCTGCCTTTTTCTACACATCAAGCTAAATCATGGGAGACTATTGCATATATAATCAGAGCTTGACATAGACTTAACCAGAGTTGCTTTATATATTATATTTTTACATCCCTAAGGATAAAGCAGAAATTAATAAACAATTTTAAAGGATTTAAAATCTTCTCTAGTGGTAGTCTATAACTCTTATAGCAGGATCAGCTATTTCAGATTCAGTCAAAGCTTTGTTTGTCTTAAATGTACCCAGGTTGAGCTCATTCAATTACGTTATCAAAAAAAGAACCAAATATATTATTTCAGGGAAATGAGCACCTACTGTAGAAGAGATATAATTGATGGGGTCAAAGTTTACCTGTTTTGGCTGATCATGGTCAGAGTTAGTGGATTGTTTCTTTATCCTGTTAATGAATGAAAACAATTTAAGAAAAACACAAAGCAATGCTGTCATTAATAAAACCAACACTGTTTGACCAAAAGAAGATCTTTCATTGTAGTTCACTGACTTGTAGATGCAGATTAAAACAATGAACAGAAGAAAGCCCCATCCTCCTCCTCCCACTGCAATCCAACAATGTAAAAAAATAAGTGATCAAATATATACTGTTGTTTGTACATGTCATTGAATAAATATGCACTACAACACGCTCAACTTTTGTTCAGAATCTACTTCTCACTGGTAAAGATGCTGCTTCCCTCTCGATTATTCCCGCAGTTCACAGTGCTTTAAACAGTGTGGACGCTAAGCCTCCACAGAGTTCAATAGCGAAGCAGCGAAATGAGACGAGTCATTGAGAGGACACTAGTCAAGTCCCTGGAAAAGATCCCTTGTTGGTACGACAGGGTCACAGATCATTTTCTTAAAAAGGAACGGAGGGTAGAATTTACGTATAAATAAACCGACACATTTTATGATGTAGGCCGAAATTGAGCTTCCCCTCCTTGAAAGACCAGCATCCGCCACTGAATCCAACCTACAGACCAACTCCTCCCTGCTGAACAGCAGACATCTATCATTATTTTAAACATGAACACTGCATTATTTATGTTTCTGTTTACAACATACTCTCAACAAAGATCATCACAGTTCCATTCTGAGCTCCATGTTGATTCTGAGCTTCACAGAGGTATAGTCCAATGTGGTCAGGAATAATGTTGAAGCTGTAACTGTGTTCAGATCATACAATTGAGTCTCCACTTTCTTTTTTCTCCACTTTTATTTTGGAGGATCTGCAGATTTAGATGCATTTATTACTAATGCAATAAAATGAAAATATGAAGGCAATGCATTTGTGATTATTAAGCATATCATGAAAAACATATTTTTTTTTCTTGGAAAATCATGAATTTGTCTCCACTATTCGCTACGGTCACATACAGAAACATGTTTAGAAAGGTTGAATTCATAATAATTATAATTATTATTATCATTTAAAATAATAATAATAATAATAATAATAATAATAATAATAATGTTTTTTTTCGTTCTATGAAAGAACTGATTACAGACTGGAGCCCATAAGACAGTCTATCACATTAATTCATTTACAGCTGCTTGGGTCAGATCTAGCAGGGCAGACATTTTATGGACTTGAGATAAATTTGGTATCTTTTGATAGTGCTGTCAGTGTTTGAACATTTAGAGACCACGGTTATGAGCTTCTGCTTCAAGTTTGGCTGAAAAACCTGGACCCAATAATTAATTATATGCACAATTATAGGATTTATTTGTATAGCATGTTATTGGCATATATATTTCGGCCACATAATGTATTATATAGTAACACTCTAAACCCAATTATACTGTACATGTAGATTTGAGCAGCTGAGATGTCCTGGACATTGACTCACCCACAGTCATCAGCAGATAGATCCCAAGAAGAGGAGGAGCAAATCTAATTGACATCATCAGGACTACCTGTAAGATTTAATGACATTGTTGGGGGTTTAAAGAGAAAGGTAGGGGCAGAGAGAAGGATACAGAAGACAGAGACAGACAGAAGGCTATAGAAGACTTATGTAGAGGGTGTAAAGTCTAAGAGAAAGACATGTTAAATCTTTTAAAAATTGACAGCCAAATAAATGTTAAACTTTTAGAATCACATAAATGTCAGCTACCACACCTTGACCTTTGACATATTTCCTGACATATTTCTCCTTTCACACATAGTCTGCTCTTGAGGATGCTGTTGTGGTTTTCTCAAGTCTACTCTCTCATTGTGTTAGTTTTGCTCGAATTACTGTAATTTAACACCACAGCTTTTGTCGTGAATTCATTTGAATATATTTAGATACTTAGCTGTGATCAGTTTGTGTCAAATATTTATGAACAAAGTGATGAGATCTCATTTCATTGCAGGAGATCTTCCTTCACATATCACACTGTTAAATTTCCCTCAGTTCATAAACATTGACAAAATCAACCCTTAACCATACTCCTTTTAGTCTCAACACTGATGTCACTGTCTCTCCTTCTCGACTGATCAAAAATCTCAGCTCTCTTTCTTAAGTACTCACACCAACTATGTAATTAAAATCTCATTGTTTCATCTTTGTAATCTCTCTCTCTCTCAGGCTGCTGCTGAAACCCTTATTCAGGCCCCCAGTTGATAAAATATCACTTACAATTTAATATTCTTCTGCTTACTACAAAGCTCCTTACAATCAACAACACCCTCCTCACTATCAATTAAACAGCCTTCAATTAAACAGCCTCCCTCTCTATCTTTATTCCAATCTAATCTAACAACACCTCTCTTCACCTGTGCTTACAATCTGTCAAAACATGGACTGCCCAAACAAGTTTATATTTAGTATTGTTCTTTTTTGTTGTTATTCCTGTTGTCTGTGATCCTAAATGTAACAACAAATGTAAGTGTATTTGAGTTATTGTGCTTAAAATAATAATAATAATAATAATAATTTTTTTTTAATAAATTAATTTTATTATTTAATAATAATTTATTATTATTATTATTATTATTATAAAGCCAAGTCCAGCTTCATATATGAATTTTGTGCTTTGTGTTCTCTATTCTGGATATTTAATGAACACTGTCACTACTTCAAAGGGTCAGCTGACCTCATTTACATACAGAGACTCTCCGCTGTTCACTGCTCACAACCAGCACCAAGTTGTTGAACTTTATTCATTTAAGTTAGGAGGACATCACCTTTCCTCCCTCCATCTTTCTCTCTCTCTCCTCTCTCTCTCTCTCTCTCTCTCTCTCTCTCTCTCTCTCTCTCTCTCTCTCTCTCTCTCTCTCACACACACACACACACACACACACACTTTATTACCATGTTTTAATCAGGACATGTCTTAATTTATACTTGAATTGATTTACAGTATCTGCTTTTTACTGTGGACTACACAGACTTTCATAAACAGAAATCATTACATACAGCTGAACACAACATTACACACCAACCAGCAGAGCTGAGTTTTCCCTCAAAATTCTACAAAGATGATGAAATAACTCTGAAATCTGAACTGAATCTTCATTCACATTAATATATTTAGGTTTCAGGTTTTTAGATGTAACCAGTTTTTGTCAGAGATTAATGGGCACAGTAATGAGATTCCTTTACTTTGCAGATCTCATTTAACCACGTGGCTTGGCTTGCCATGGCTTGAGACCATGGGCTTGCCAGTTCAGTTGCCAGGACAGACAAGAAAATAATCATTAACAGCTGAAGTGCTCCTGTACTCCAAACTGTGCACATTCTGTTAATAATTTGAACCTGAGTAAAAAGTTAAGCTGCTGTTTGGAGAATTGTACATTGTTATTTTACAAAATTTAATACCACTGTGGATTGTATTCTTTAAGCTATTCCCTAAAAAAACTTTCAGAACTAAAGACTCTTCTTACCGTTCTGTGATGAGGCTCCTGCACTAAAAGGATAAAGGTGTGAACAGTTTCAGTGAGTAAACTAATAATCTGCCTATGATTTAGACGTCTTTAAGCTGCTGAGAACAGTAACACCACCCTCCCACAGGAAACATGACCTTAGACACAGTGAAATATGAGCTTAATTTGTACTTCTGCAAAATTATAATCATCTGTGAATCTACAGTGTCCAGAAGAATACGCCCTTATCATCAGTGAGTTCAGTACAGTAAAGATCTCCAGAGAAAATCAGGGAATTAACAGGATGCCGTGAAACAGATTCACTTGTGTTTAATAAGTGTCTCACTGAGCTCCTTTTCCTCCTGAGAACCTCCTTCTGTCTCTGTCTTTCTCGGTGCTTTTATTCTATTTAGAAGTAAACATATAGAGTTTAAAATTGATACCACACAAATGTTGTAACAAAATACCACACAAATGTTGTATCAGGAACTGAAAATGAACAGTTTTAAAGACAATTCCATTTTACAAATAAAATACAAGAAAATACACGTAGTGGGTAATTTTAAATGCACTCAAACAATTCAAAATCTACTGAAAAATATATAATATAATAAAATACAAATAAATAAACACATAAATATATACCCTATAAAAATAACCTGCCTTCAGTTCCTTATAGTAGTGCAGTGAGAAATATAGGGCCATTATAGACACAGCCATGGTTTTATTGCAATAGTCAGATTTATGTTTAACAATCAAAACAATTCCACAGATCAGCAACAAACAGAACACACACACACCCACACACACACACACACACACACAGTACCTCAGCTGTAACAAAACACACATGCACACATATGCAAACTCATACACTGACCAGTGGAATAAGTTAAATAAATTAGTTTAATAAAACCAAACCACACTGATGATTATTCACTGACTGTAACCACTACCTCTTTCAGTGCAGCTCTAAGAACAGTACCTTGGACAACACTCTCACCTTTTCACAGCTCCATCCCACTACACTGCCCTCTAGAGGAAGAGATGTGCAATCACAGACATCATCCTGTAGGACAATCCCCTCCTCACCTCCTTCAGAACACTACAGTAAGCAGCGCTGCATTGACACAGAGACTGACCCCAAAACCTACGTACAGAATCACAGAGAGACCCGCTAATACACACACACACACACACACACACACACACACATGTATGATGTAGATAATGGGTCACAGGGCAGACAGTAACATGTAACCAGCTGAATCTCCATTTAAACAGAACTGGAGCTGATCTCTGAGCTCCATGTTTATTACGAGCCTCGCAGTAGTAGGATCCACTCTGTAGAGGACTGTAACTGTGTTCAGATCCTACAGGTGAGACTCCACCTTCTTTAAACCAGGTGTAGAGCTCCACAGGTGGATTATCATCACTGCTGCACACACACAGGGTCAGCTGATTGTCATCTGTAAAAGGCCTTAACCTGCTTATTTCTTTATTCATTCATCAAGTAGAATATACACCAAATATATATATATATATATATATATATATATATATATATATATATATATATATATATATATATATATATATATATATATATATATATTACTCATGAGAAAATACATCCAAGACAGTATATAAAGGAGGGTTACATTTGTTACTTATTGACCTGCCTCTCTTAGTCCAGTTTTAAGGTTTGGTTTTACAGAAAGCATGAAAGTAAAAGCACACCTCAGGAGTATAATATAATCCACAAACAATTCAATGTGTTTAATTATGGCTAATATCTGAAATTCTGGAAAGTAAATATCATAAAATTCTTTAGTACTATAACCATTTCTAAATGTTATGTAATAAGGCCCAGATAAATGCTGAGAAAGATGCAGGGTGTAAACTGATAAACTGCCAATTGTTACCACATCTCTAAGCTGCTGAGAACAGTAATCACACCTCTCTCTCACACAGGAAACATGTGACCTTAGATACAGTGAGCTACAAGCTTAAATTTAAACTTCTGCAAAGTCATAATCAGTGAAACTACAATGTCCAACGATTTCAACCACAACAGTATTAGCAAATTCAGTTACTGTAAAGAACCCAATATGAAAGTGTGGAATGAAATAAGATGCACAGTGCCCAGCTTTGGTGTTTTCTGGAGTAATGTAACATCATCTAATACATTGGAGTGGCCTTGAGTTATGTTTATGATCCTGAACTTATCGCGCAAACAGGAGCCTATTCGGAATCAGTGGCTGCTGCTGCAAAAAGGAACATGCACATGATTCTTTATCTTACTGATCTGATGGCATACTGTTTATCTCTCTTACAGAAGTCTGATTAGTGTGTGTACTGTCCCTTTAAATAAGTGCCGTGTGACATCATCGCTGGGACTGTGTCTGTGCCACACACAAGAGCTCCATTTAATAACTGTCTCAGTGAAGACTGCATCTGACCTGATGAACTCCAATAAATCCTCAGGCAATGTAAACAAATGACTGTGACTTTATAAACACAATAGTGATTGTGACTTCATAAACACGTGAGCTTGTTGTATCTGTCTGTTGACACTGGTCTCAGCTCTTCAGTCAAATCTCAGATCAGTGTGTGGTTATTTCTGCTTTGGTATGAAACACACGTCTTCTACAAAAGGAACACTGCCATGTTTCAGATTCACACATTTACACACAGATGCAAATCTCCTAAATCTGATATTGCCTTGCATTTACATTCAGTAACTGCTTACTTCTGTGGGCAGCCAATCTGGGTAGAGATCATTTACATATTGATCTTAACAGTAGAG
The DNA here is from genome assembly GCF_029633855.1 of Hoplias malabaricus. Taxonomy (NCBI): domain Eukaryota; kingdom Metazoa; phylum Chordata; class Actinopteri; order Characiformes; family Erythrinidae; genus Hoplias; species Hoplias malabaricus. The sequence continues at coordinate 60,691,841 of NC_089801.1, read as the reverse complement.
TCAACAACAGCCAGTTTTAAAGAGTTAAAGAGTGTCTATGAAATCCATCACATGAAATTAATTATAACCATTAGCCACATATCACTACAGAGACCTAGGAAGTGATCTTAAAGGGGACATACTACACCTCATTTTAATCAAGTTAGAATAGGTCTATGGGTGATAAAAAACACATTTTTTGCACAAAATCACTCTCATAAAGAGATCTCACCAGCTCTGTTCTTGCCAGTTTCAGACCCTTTCAGAATGAGCTGTTTAAGGGCTCTGTCACATTTATGTAAATAAGCTGTTGCTGGCCACACCCCACTTATTCAATGTTTTAAGCTGAGCATTTACCACACTATTGAGTCGGACCCAGAGCAAAAAGAAGAGCTACCAGTACAGAGCCAGCCCAGACTTTCCTGGGCCCCTAAGCAAATTGTTGAACTCTAAGCCAAAATGTGACCATTATTTGACAGTTGCACCTGACCCTCCAGTAGTTCTCTTGTCAGTTATTTGCAGTGTTGTGAAGAAGATGTTGAACTGAATCCTACACTTTATGGAAAGCCAGTGAAGATGTTGAATCTTCTGTGAGTCCTTTACCTTTCAACAGTATGGAGTTTAAGACATTCAGAGATTCAGAGGCACAGGCATATATGGACATTTCCATTCATACGTGACACACACACTCAGTAATGTGTGCATACATGGCTCACTTTCAATTATAATACACTTCACTCTCCCAGCTTTTGTGATGTAAGAATAAACCCTATACAGAACAAAATATGATGTAAAGCAACAATATTTATTTAAAAACAATATAAAAACAGTTTTAACATAATTGCCTTTGTGATCAGCATCCAAGTAAGCATTCGATTTATTCTGTAACAACTGCAGTCCTTAAGGTGGAATAGAAGAAAAAGAAGCAAATGTAGCTGTTTCTTTTCCAGCTTGCAGTTTTGTGTCGCCTTAAATGATGCAGAAGTTATGTCCAGGCTCCTGTAACTGCTTCACTGTTTAATAAAAACATAAAAAACCCAGCAAATTTCAAAGAACTCAAGTTAACATTTGGAAATAACTATGTCATATTTTCAAATGTGGTATGAAATATTAAGCAACTTTTAGACTGCTGTTGTGTTTGGGGAAGTTTAAACGAGTACTAGACAGTACAAAAACACACACATATATATATATATATATATATATATATATATATATATATATATATATATATATATTCACTTTTCAGCTTCAAAGTTTGGTTCATGACACTGTGGCACTGTGAGAATTTTAAGGTCATCAGGGAGAGCAGCTGCGCAGTGCATGCCACCTCTAAATATGGTCATGCAGCTATGTTCATAGACTATTATTTATTAACAATCCTACTTCGAAAATAACAGGCACAGGTTTACCTCACTGCTGTTTTCCGCAGCTAAGTCTTGTGGAGACTTTTTTTTACCTCTTTTCATTTCCTTAAAGAATAGTTTCTCTTCATCTTCTGATGATACTATCCCTAATTTGAGATGAGGGAGCCTTTGTAAAATTGCAAGACCCTACGCAAAATGCGTAGTGAGTGTATAGGGCAGTCCGGCTCTGCTTGCATATACACCTTCACGAATGCCAGGATGGATCTATGCAAATTTCTCTAGTGTGACATTACAATAAGGGAGCCATCCAAACGGCTTGATAACAAACTTTTCAACTGACTCAGGAGTGTTTATAGGAGTAGTAGAGACCCAAGTGGAAATACAAAAGCACTCAAAAAGTGAGTTTTACATCATATGTCCACTTTAAACATACAAATGTATGATATAAACATAATATGAGCCCTTTATGAAATTAACACAATGTTCAAATGTACAATTTAAATACAATAAAATACAATTATGTTTCCTAACTGAAACTACAGAATAAATCACAGCTTTTCTGACAGTGTGTACACATGGATGCACTTCACAAGACTGGATTTGTGTAGATTTTTATTCTGCAGAAACTTGTACATTTAGAAAAACAGAAAGGTAATGGATCTTAAGCCTGAAACATCATGCAGCGTGGGACTGTAACAGATGAGTAACAGATCAAAAACTAACAGAATAATATGAAATCTCCATGAAATTTAACACAGTGTCGTCAGCATTTAGTACATTTCACAAAACACTGGAGATACTCATACAGGTTTGTTGCATTGATTTATACAGTTCAGAGTCTCAAATATGAGTCTCCTCTAGAAAAGATTTATACTCTCTCTCTCTTTCTCTCTCTCTCTCTCTTTTCTCCCTCTCATGTGGTGATGGTCTCACTGTGGTTTATTTAGCGTCTGAAAAAAGAAAATAGCTTTAATGTGCTAAATAATAATAATAATAATAACATTTATTTATAAAGTGCAGTTCAATGACTCAAATCACAAACAATATTAAGACACTGAACAAAAATAACATCAAATAACAAATAGACGCAGAGTAGTATAAAAAGGTAAAAAACAGCTCACACACAAAAAGAAAAGTAAGGGTAGAGGACAGTGAGCAGCAGTTAAATTGGTTCCCAAGGCACCAAGCACAGGCAGTGGTTCAAGTCAGTCGGTCCACAGAACCAGTGCATAACGCAGCAAAGACAGACAGGAACCTGCCGAACGGCAGAGATAGAAATAGCTCCCTTGGTCAGCAGACTTAGCGGCCAGCACCAGACATGGCAAACAGCTGATATTATTGTTCCTGAATCTGAAGAATGTTGGTTTAGCCAAATATACTTAACCTCACAGCAGCGACTGGGAAAACCAGGACCCCAGGATAGATCTCAGAGCAAAGAGTAGCAGAGGAGAAAAACCCACTGCACACAGGTACCCTCACAGACAGACAGCCATAAATTGAACCAAACTAAACACACACACACACACACTAAGCTGTACTCCCGAAGGCCAAATGAAAAGAAACTTACTGCCACTGTGTGGTAAACATCATCAGAGAACCTGATTTTGGGCTGGAGAGCTGTGTATGTATTGTCCTGACCACTAGTGGCAGTGTTCTGTAAAGAGGACAGTTAGAGGTGGTGTAATGAATAGACAAATAGAGAAATACGCTGTGTCCAAAACTGTGCCCTATTCACTCAAGAGTGCAGTATTGTGTTGTTCTGCTAGTATGTAGTAGACTGTAGTATGTAGTAGTATGTAGACTGAATATATATTAGACCATTTACTATGCCCTCAAACCTTCCCACAATGTACAATAAACAGCAACTTGAACAACATTATCACCTTTTCACAGCTCCATCCCACTACACTGCCCTCTAGAGGAACAGATGTGCAATCACAGACATCATCCAGCAGAACAACACTCACCGTATTGTCAGCTCGGTCTGGGGTTCTGTTTCTCCTCTTGCCTCTGAAAAAAACACATCATTTACTTCTCACAAGTGAAATGAGACAGGATTCATTATGTTTTTCTACATCTGCTCTTCTACAGTAAACTACACACACTACAACTCTCTGGATCTGAATCATAAAGAACTGGACAATTCCCTCCTCACCTCCTCCAGAACATTACAGTAAGCAGCAATGCATTGACACTGAGACTGACCCCAACAACTACGTACAGAATTACAGAGAGACCTGCTGATACACACACACACACACACACAGAGAGAGAGAGAGAGAGAGAGAGAGAGAGAGAGAGAGAGAGAGAGAGAGAGAGAGAGAGAGAGAGAGACAGGAATCAAAGCCATTTGTCTGTTCAGAATGTATAATGTATGACTGTATGTATATTATAATAAATAAATAAGTGACTAGATGAATGTGTTAATGATGTGATGTAGATAATGGATCAAAGGTGAAACTGTATGTTACCAGTTGAGTCTCCATTTAACACAGAAACTGGAGCTGATCTCTGAGCTCCATATTCATTACGAGCCTCGCAGTAGTAGGATCCACTCTGTAGAGGCCTGTAACTGTGTCCAGATCCTACAGGTGAGACCCCACCTTTTTTAAACCAGGTGTAGTTCTCCACAGGTGGATAAGCATCACTGCTGCAGGTCAGAATCACTGAACTGTCCGCCACTATTTCACCACAGGAACTGTAGGACACTGAGATATTCTTTGGAGGATCTACAGACATTTATTTGCATTTGTTACCACTTTAAGGAATTAACACATGGGAAAGCAGTGCAATTGTTTATTAAACATATCATCACTGCCTGATTAAAAACACTCACTTCCTTTTTTCTGTTGAAAATAAATTTGTATTATACAGGTCATTTGACGTTTTAAAAATAGACATTTTTACAGGGGTCCATTTAAAGCAGCGTTCAGTACAGTTTTGTAGTTCTACAACTCAGATACACTTTTACATTAATTGTATTTATTGTAAAGAACATAAACTCTACTGACATTTCACTCTGAGATAGTGTTCAGGGGAAGGATATTCGTTTACAGCACAACTATAACTGCCTGCATCCTCACTGCTGACTGGCTGCAGGTGGAGCTGGTTGTTGATGGTGGTCTTTGTGGTTAAAGGATGTCCATTTTTGTACCAGATGAATGTTGGGGCAGTCAGACTGCAGGTGGTTACACATTTCAGAACTGCTGCTCCTCCCTCTGTCACTGCTCCAGGAGTTTCTACACGGAGCTCTAAGACAATGAGAGAAGATCAAATCAGGAAAGAGAAAGTGTAACGCTGTAGCTGCTCAGGTTCATATGTTCTACACTGTGAAACAGATCAGATCACAAAGAGAATCAGAGGATAAACAAAGTCAGGTTTATTCAAACAGGGGAAATCAAAACATGCAGCGCCCAGCACAGGAGTGGAATGAAAACACTGACTGTTTTCAGCAGGAACTCATTAGTAACTGATCAGGTGATGAACATATGATGAACTATGTTTCACTGATGGAGAATTTGACATCACTCACCTGTAACCTTCAGATTAACTCCAGGTTTACCCAGCCATTTATGAAAGTCTGGATTTGCTTTGATTCTGAGGTAATAAACATTTTCATCCTTCTTCTCTACATTACTCAGTTTGAGGGAGAAGTGTTTCTGTTCATCAGTAAAATACTCCACTCTTCCTGAGTAATCTGACTCTTTACTCAGATCAGGTTTCTCCACACCCTTAACTGTGTTGATCCAAAAAGCCTCTGTCACTGTAAGACCATCTGGGTGAGTGTAAGAGCCGTTCATAAACACTGTGGACCCTTTTAAAGCACATATTTCTTGTTGGTTGTATGTGACACTCCACTTTGCTCCAGAAGCCCCTGAAACACATGATTGATGAAAGAGCTGATTACAGACTGGAGCCCATAAGACAGTGTGAGTCACTGTAGTTTAGAGCTTCACTTCTCTCCAACTCCAGCAGCTACTGTACAACACTGAGCTGATTCTGAGAGAAAGCACAAAGAGAGAAGAGTCTGAAAACACTGCAGCAGGGGATGGAATTGTTGAAAAATACACAATCTCGCCTCTCTTGGATGTTCTTGGAGTCTCCTACATTTTAATAATTTTAATAAGCTCCTGAAAATTATACAATTGTATATACCACTAATTTTCTCCCACAAATAAATGTGTTAATAATAATAATAATAACAACAACAACAATTATTATTATTATTATTATGTTTGAGAGTGTGCAAATGAGAAAGACAGAATGAGCAAGAGAGAGACACAAAAATCTCTGGTGCTGGAGCATGGGGATTAAAGGCTCCAACAAATGTTACTGTTGGCTCTGCGTTTTCCAGTACACAGCATTTTCTTGAAATCCACCAAACCCAATTTCCTCCATCAGACTGACAGACAGTGATGTTTGAGTGTCACACTCACGTCCCGTCTGGTCCGTTTTCTCAGCACATGGCTTTGTTTTGTTGTTTTCCATGTCTCCGTCTTTGTCTCTACCTTCGTCTCCGCCTCTTTTACGTCACCCTCGTTATTTGTCTCAGGTGCGTCTCGTCTGTGTTGTGCATTTAAGCCCTCTTGTCTCACTTCCTCTGGTCGTTCATTTGTTCTTTGTTCTTCGTATGGTAGTGTTCTTTGTTTCTCTCGCTCGTTTCTCCTGCTTGTTTCTCTTGCTCCTTTCATGCCCCATTCGTGTAGTGTTCTTTAGCTTGCCCTGTTTTCTTGTCGTGTTAATTCGTGTATACCCTCTAGTTCGTTTGTGTTTGTTCTTGTTAATAAAGTCTGTGTTCTAAGCGTTTGCGTCTGCCCTCCGTCAGTCCGCGCCCCGCGCCCCTAACAGAATGAACGACCTACACAAGGACGCAGCTAACACAGACTTTCCTTTTTTTTTCTCGAGGTGTGCGATTCGCCGGACTCCATTCCGCACAGGCCCCAAAGATCCTGTGGAGGAGGTTTTAAGAGCGGCCTCAGCATGGAGTCGCTGGCTCCAGCTTATGCCCGGCGCGGTTCCTTATCCTCTACCAGAGGAGTCGACTCGTGAATTGAGTAACTGCGCCAGTGCGAGTCGAAGGAGCCGACGGAGAAAGCGGGCTGGAGTCTCCCCTTCGCTGGAGGATTACCCCCTCAGTTCCGGGGAAATTTTTGGGGGGGGCGTTAAGGGTAGGGGCTGTTAGCCTCCGACCTCAGAGCTATGGAGGTGAGGCTAACAGGGGCGCACCTCGAGGGGATCTCATGAGTGCGCCCGTCAAACCCCCTAAACCCTCTACAGCTCCAGCACAAGCCTGGCGAGCAGCACAAGCCCCTGCCTCCGTGGACGTCGTCGCTGCAGGGCCCCCTCCACTCTGCACTTCCTCATGACCTCCAAGTGATGCTTGAAATCTTGGCAAGTCTGGAGGTCTCCGCAGAAGCGGCGCAGCCAGCCGCTCCTCTGCTCGCGAAAGCGGCGCAGCCAGCCGCTCCTCTGCTCGTGAAAGCGGCGCAGCCAGCCGCTCCTCTGCTCGTGAAAGCGGCGCAGCCAGCCGCTCCTCTCCTCATGAAAGCGGCGCAGCCAGCCGCTTCTCTCCTCGTGAAAGCGGCGCAGCCAGCCGCTCCAGCCCCAGAGAAGGCGGCTTCCTCGGCCGCTCCTCTCCTCGTGAAAGCGGCGCAGCCAGCCGCTCCTCTCCTCGTGAAAGCGGCGCAGCCAGCCGCTCCTCTCCTCGTGAAAGCGGCGCAGCCAGCCGCTCCAGCCCTAGAGAAGGCGGCTTCTACGGCCGTTTCTGCCCCCGAGAATGTGGCCACGGCCGTTTCTGCCCCCGAGGCCGCTCCCGGTCATACCAGTAGGACGGCCCCAAGGACTTCGGGGCCAATCCCCAGAACTGTGCCCAGGCTGGTTCCTCGGACTGCCCCACAGACATTTGCCAGTCCTGGGCACCCCCATGTTATTGTGATTCCGCTGTCTGTCCCTGTCCTAGTTCCTGTCTCTCTCCTTGTCCCTGTACCCTTGTCTGCGTTGGTTTTGATTCCTGTCCCTGTCACGGTGTTCCTCTCTGTCCCCGTAAACGTTCTGATCCCGGTTCCCCTGCCAAGTCCTGTCCAAGCACATACTCATGTCCAGTCCCCTGTTCACTCCCAGTATAGATCCTCCGTCTCAGCACCCGTCCAGTCTATGTTCCAGTCCAGTGTCTCTCCCCCTGTTTCCAGTATAGTCCAGTCCCAGTTACCTGTCCCGTCTCCTGTCCAGTCCCCTTTGCAACCCTCTGCCCTGTCTCATGTCCAGTCCTTGTTCCCTTCCTATGTTAAGCACCCCGTCCAGTCACATTTGTCCACTCCCGTCCAGTCTCATGTGATCACTCCCTTTCAGTCTAGTCCTTTCCTGTCACAAGTCCCATCTCCTGTCCAGTCTCTGTTTCAGTCCCCTGTCTCTGCTCCTGTCCTGCATCAGTCCCCGTTTCAACCTTCTGTCCTGTCTCATGTTCAATCCTCTGTCCGGTCTCCAGTCCAGTCCCGTCACCCAGTCCTGTCACCGGCCCTGCCTCATGTCCAGCACCCTGTCCAGTCACGTGTGTCTGCTCCTGCCTTGTCTCTTGTCTTCTCGCGATTCCCGTCTCCTGTTTCTAGTTCTGTCCAGCGTCCATTACTGTCTAGCCCCTTGTTCACAGCTCCATTTCCCGTGTCTGTTCCCGTCCTGTCCTGAGTCCTGTCTCCTACAGTTCCTTGTTTTTCTAGTCTGTCTTGTTTTCCGTGCTCCCTCCTGCGCCAGCTTCTGGGGGGTCTAGGTTACGCGCCCCGGGAGTTGCGCATTCAGGAGGGGGCATCTGTCACACTCGCGTCCCGTCTGGTCCGTTTTCTCAGCACATGGCTTTGTTTTGTTGTTTTCCATGTCTCCGCCTTTGTCTCTACCTTCGTCTCCGCCTCTTTTACGTCACCCTCGTTATTTGTCTCAGGTGCGTCTCGTCTGTGTTGTGCATTTAAGCCCTCTCGTCTCACTTCCTCTGGTCGTTCATTTGTTCTTTGTATGGTAGTGTTCTTTGTTTCTCTCGCTCGTTTCTCCTGCTTGTTTCTCTTGCTCCTTTCATGCCCCATTCGTGTAGTGTTGTTTAGCTTGCCCTGTTTTCTTGTTGTGTTAATTCGTGTATACCCTCTAGTTCGTTTGTGTTTGTTCTTGTTAATAAAGTCTGTGTTCTAAGCGTTTGCGTCCGCCCTCCGTCAGTCCGCACCCCGCGCCCCTTACATTGAGTTGTGAGTTTACAGTGTTTAAGGCTTCATGGCTTATTTGTTTTTGCTTCTAGATGCTTGAATCTAATAGTGATTTGTTTGTAGTTGCCTGGGGCAGTTTGAGCCAGACAGACATTTTTGGAACCTAAGGTGATATTGGTAACCTTTGATAGTGCTATGTTTATGGGTAGGAGTTGTCAGATACAGCGGTGCACCTAAAGTTATAAAGCCTTCAGTGTTATGGCAGGACTGAGAATAATCCAGCAACCAAAGGTCCTGTTGTCATTCAGTGTAAACTAGATAATCTAACCCAGCACTGTCACGCCCTCGTCTTGTCATGTCTGTTTTTCCAGCCATGTGCTCTCTCAACACATGGCTCTGTTTGTTGTTACCCTAGTCCCGCCTTTGTTCTGCCTCCTCGTCTGTGTTTCATTTGTCTGCTGTCCTCGTTATCTGTCTCAGGTGTGTCTCGTTTGTGTCAAGTATTTAAGTCCCCTTGTATCACTTCCTCCTGTCAGACATTTCTCCTTTGTACTGTTTCTAGTCTGTCATGTTACCAAGTCTGTCTGTCTCTGTAGTTTCCCCGTCATTGTTTTCCATGTCGTCGATTCATGTTGTCGTTTCATTTCATTTGTCATTGTTTCGTTTTGTAGTCTGTTTTGTATGGTTCTGTTTTGTTGAATTAAAAGTTTGCTGTGTTTTAGCAAGTGCGTCCGCCTCCGTCAGTCCGCCCCGTGATCCCTGACAAGCACATATAATGTACCTCTCATTCTGAGCAGCTATATAGATGCTGAAAGTTTCTGTTGTGATTTTCTGGATCTTTTGACTTACCCACATTAATCAGTAGAAAGATCACAGGAAGAGGAGGAGCCAGTCTGTGTGACATCATCTGATCGTCCTGTAAGATTTAAAGACATTGGAGGGGTTGAGAGACAGAGAATTATATATAGGATGCTGAAACTGAGAAGAATGTAGAGGCAGAAAGTGGGATATAGAGAACACTGAGACAGAGAAGGCACACTGTAAAAGAAGTCATTTGCGAAGGGAGAAGAATTATTGTTTGAGTATGGAAATTAAAATACTGACAATGCAGTCCTCTCAATATCATACCACACCAAAGACACGGTGCTGATCCATGGCAATGAGCTTAGTCCTGCTGATGACAGGGGTGGAGAAAGGTGCCACTCTGAACAATATAGAATGTGAAGAGGACAGTCCAGACAACTCATTCAAACCATTAGTACCTCTGGCATATCACCCCACCATCAGCCTATGTGACATGACATGACATGAGTGGGCAACACTGAGGCCGAGAGAGTGAACGCTGGCGCGTGTAGCTGTCGCTGCTCTCCGGTTATTTATTTATTTATTTATTTATTTGCCTGCTGTCTCCAATCTCTACTTTTTCACCATGTGGATTATTGACTTGGCTGTAAAGTTTGTCTTCGCTTGGGCTGTATTGTCCACAGTAATTCATCCATCTGCAACCTTACACCAGTATTCAGCTGCTGAACTTCTCAAGCTGCGGTTCCACCTGCCCCTTGTGCCGCCAGTACTTCACATCTACCCGGACATCGCCCGGCCTCCTCGACACAGATACATCCACCGCGGATCCCGACGGAACTTCCATATTGACGACTCCTTGGCCATAAATACCATCTGGTCTAAATCTCGTTGCCCTTGGAGAAACCCTGACAGGAAAGTGGACTGTGCTGTCTTAGTCAGGATAGCTAGATCGGCTAACATCATTGAATCCACGGACCATTGTGATGTTAATGTCGGGCTTCTCAACACTCGGTCCCTCACGGGTAAAAGCCTTCTCCTCTGGGACATCCTCCTCGACCGTAAGTTTGACATTCTCTGTCTTACTGAGCTTTTCCCTACTGGACTTTTCCCAGCTGAATGAGCTAACGCCAGCAGGGTTTGTTTACATCTCTCAGCCGCGTGTTACTGCTCGAGGAGGAGGTATCGCGAAACTTTACTGTGAGCAGTTGAAAGCCACACTCATTTTACCTGTTTACATCACATTCGAAGTAGTAGCCATACAGCTGCATGGTCCAAAACCAACTGTTCTGGCTACTATCTATCGTCCTCCCAAGCCTAATAAGGATTTCATAAATGACTTTTCAGCATTTCTCACTTTCCTATGTTCACATTTTTCCAATATTATTCTTCTTGGTGATTTCAACATACATATGGGCAATGTAAACCACACCACTACTAAGGATTTTACATCTTGCCTGGACAGTTTTGGATTACAAAAGCATGTCAACTTCCCAACTCACTCTAAAGGACATACCTTGGACCTGGTCTGCTGTTCTGTTGTACTCCACACAACTGTACTGCCAACGAACTCCCTGTCTCTGATCATTCTGTTATTTCATTCAAAATCAATATGGCTTTATCTAAAAATAGACCACCACGTACCATTACATATCGTAATATCAAAAATGTTAATCTAACCTCACTTTTATCAGGTATTGACAGTCTTCTTATCCGAGTAATTCAGCCACTACTGATGATTTGGTTCAACTCTATAACACTGGACTTCACTCTCTACTGGACTCACTCGCTCCTTTAAAAACCTGGACTGTCTTTTTCACCTATTCAGCTCCTTGGTTCACATCTTACCTACGTCGGCTCAAAGCTACTGGATGCCAGCTGGAGCGCCTCTTCAAGAAAACTGGACTCACAATCCACAAGGATCTTTATCATAACCATCTCCTTCTATATAAAGACAACCTTCGCACAGCAAAATCTCAATACTTCTCCCAACTAATTAGAGCTGGTGATGGAAACACACGGGCCCTGTTTTCTTTGGTCACCTCCACTCTCCGCCCACCAGACTCTTTAACTTCTCATTTCTACTCTGCCGACCATTGCAACTTACTAATGTCATTCTTCAATACCAAAATAGATCTGATACACCAACAACTGCTTCCTGACACTCTCTGTACATTATTTTCTCCAGTTCCAGCCCCTTATTTTCACCCATTTACTACATTTCAACTTCCAACCATCTCCAATATCTCTGATCTCATCCATAAATCTAAACCTTCCACTTCTCAACTTGACCCTCTCCCAACACCCCTGGTTAAAGCATGTTTATCTTCACTATTGCCTCTGATAACTGCCATTATTCACTCCTCCCTCACTTCTGGATCTGTCCCTTCATCTTTAAAGTCTGCTGCAGTCACACCTATTCTTAAGAAACCCGGTCTAGATCCTAACAACTTCAATAACCTTCGTCCCATCTCTAACCTACCTTTTCTTTCAAAAATCCTAGAGAAGACAGTTGCCTCTCAGATGCATTCCCATCTCTCTAATAACCACCTCTATGAGCAGTTTCAATCTGGGTTTCGTCCTCATCACAGTATAGAAACAGCTCTCCTCAAAATAACAAATGACCTTCTGACTGCAGCAGACTCTGGTGTTTTATCTATACTCATTCTTCTTGACCTGAGTGCAGCATTTGACACCATCTCCCATTCTATCCTCCTCCATAGACTATCAGCCATCGGTTTTTCCAACACACCACTGGACTGGTTCACCTCATATCTTTCTGACCGCACTCAGTTTATTCAGTTAAAGACATTCACATCCCAGCCATCTCCTCTCACTTCCAGTGTTCCTCAAGGCTCTGTCCTTGGTCCCCTTCTCTTCATAATCTATCTTCTCCCCCTTGGTCATATCTTCCGTAAACACAACATCCAGTTTCATTGTCAGCTATGCTGACGACACCCAGCTCTACCTTTCTAGCAAACCCACTTCCTCTCTCCCTCCCTCCTCCCTATGCAATTGCTTAGAGGAAGTGAAGTCTTGGTTCTCCTCCAATTTTCTCAAACTCAACAGTGATAAAACAGAGGTTCTTCTCATCAGTTCAAAATCCACTCTTGCAAAAGTAAACAGTTTCTCCATCCCCATTGACAATACTTTTGTTTCCCCCTCCCCTCAGGTAAGGAGTCTGGGTGTCGTCCTTGATAGCACTCTGTCTTTCCAAACCCATATAAATAACATCACTCGCTCTGCATACTTCCATCTTCATCATATCAACCGCCTCCGTCCTTCCCTCACTCCTGACAATATTGCCATCCTGGTCCACTCCCTGGTCACATCACCGTCTGGACTATTGCAATTCTCTTTTATCTGGTCTCCCCTTCAAGTCCCTTCATAAGTTGCAACTGGTTCAGAATGCTGCAGCCCGTATTATCTCTAGAACTCCATCCATCACATCACCCCTGTTCTTCAACAGCTCCACTGGCTTCCTGTTAAATCTCGCATTGACTTTAAACTCATATTGCTTACTTTTAAGGCCATCCATCACCTTGCCCCACCATACCTCACAGAGCTCCTCCACATAAACAGACCCTGCCGGACTTTTAGATCCTCCTCATCCATCAGTCTCACTGTCCCTCCAGCCCGTCTGACCACCATGGAGTCTAGAGCTTTTAGCCGCACCGCCCCCTGTCTTTGGAATTCCCTCCCACCGGACATTCATAATATTGACTCCCTGGACATTTTTAAATCACACCTGACAGACCCACCTGTTCAGGACAGCATACAGTCTTTAGCCTAGTCCTTTGATTTTTGATTTTATGTATCTCTTTAATTAACCTGCTTTAATTAGCTTTGTTTATACCTGTTGTTTTGCTTTGATTTTCTTATGTACGGTGACCTTGAGAGTCTTGAAAGGCGCCAAAAATAAAATGTATTATTATTATTATTATTATTATGATGATGGGATCCATCTACACAAGGACAGCATACGGATCTTTGTGAAGACCCTTAAAGGTGTTACAATGGGTGGCATCACTGCACCAACATGCCATAGTCTTCCAGAAATCCCCAGATCACTGCACCTGTACATGCAAATATACAACCCCATGTCACCTAGAAGGCACGGATGGCCCCAGTTTACACTAACCTGTCCCCACACCTTGACATCTGAGAAATCTTCCACAAATCTTGTCAGTTCTACTGCATGACTTTTGTGGCTGTGTTTTTTTCATTGTGTATATTAAAGTTCTGTTCATGGATACCTAACCCTAACCTTAACTTCCCGTCTGGTGCTGATCTCTCACAACCTTATGTGAAGAAGACCTCTCCATAGGAAAGAACATAGAGCTACGCAGCAGTGGCTTAGCCTTCTCCCCATGTAGAAGCTCACCTCCAAATTCCGCAGAGCTGGGAGAGATAAAGGAATTGCTCTACACCCTGTGCCATAGACTGCTTACCAATTAAGACTAAATACACAATAAAACCGCACTATATAAATCTGCAATATAATACCAGTACTATAATAATAATTATTATAATAATACAAAGTTGCACTATGATAATAACCATTTTTCATGTTCCAAAATCACCCACATCGGTTGCTGGAATATTCAGGGTCTCTACTCTTCAATAATCAGAGAAAAAAGTAGAGATCCTGAAGAAACATGGTGTGGTCATTCATTGTCAGTAACCATTTAACCTGTTCAGAGTCATGGTGGGACCAGAGCCTGCCAAGAATCATTGGGTGTAAGGCTGGAAAACACCCTGAATGAGGCGCCAGTCCATACCTTGCACGTATTGACACTTATGAGTAGCCAATCCTCCTACAAATATGTGTTTTTGGACTGTGGGAGGAAACTGAAGCACCCCGAGGAAACTCACATGGGCACAGGACTAACAGTGACACTGCCTACTGTGTCACTGTACTACCCTGACAATATTATACCCTCATTCAAACTGAGCACAGTCCACCATGGATTCTGGAAAGATAATGGTATGGTACAGAGCAGGACTGGACAACCACATCTCAGTGGTAAACTGACCACATTATTTTTAAATTATCTCATTCCTGGCTAAACATTCACAAAAAATATTGACCTTCCTCTGTGCTGTCTACACTCATCCAATAGAATCCCCATCCTATGATGAGGAAATTCTAATCAACCTCCATGCAGAAATCACACACTTCTAGGCCCAGAACTGAGCCTGATTACATTGCCCAACAGGGCAACAAACATTTGTTTGGCCAAAATCCTCTGTTTCTCAAACCAACCCTCAAACACAGAAAGAACCTCAAAAACACTGTAAACACACACAGGAAAGTTTTAGTGCATCTTTGTCAACCCCTAGGTCTGTACCATTCAGTGCTTGGTGTCAGTGCATTCACTGTTAGGCAGCAGTCTCCTCTATCAGGCCACAGTCAAATTCATACATGAAGTGTATGATGTCATCAAATCAGTATATTTAGAAAACAAATGGCAGGGCTGAGTTCCACACTGTTTAACATCTATATTAATGAGTTCGCAGCACATCTTGCACTGCAGGATGGGGCAGTCAAGTTCCTGCTCTACAGAGATGACCTGGTGCTGCTGTCCCCAAGTGTACAGTGGGGTACAAAGGCACCTGAAGCTGCTGGATTAGTGCTGCCAGATATGGGCCCAGTCAGTCATCCTGAAGTAGACAAATATTATGGTCTTCTAGATAAAGCCCAGATATCATGAACACTCGTACTAGTTATCCCTGGGCTGCACCATCCTGGAGCACACACTTCAGTACACTTACCTCAGCCTCATCATTAGTGCATCTGGGAGATTCAGCTAGACTGTACATTCACTAAAATAAAAAGCTCAGAGAGCTCTTTTCCCAATCACAAGAAAATTTTACAATATTGACCAAACCTCCATCTCATTCTGGGGCACATTGATACAGTGCTGTTACGGGGATGTGGTACAGGGTCCTCTGAGTGAGCACAGCTAAATTAAATGGAGCAAGCATCCAACAGAATCCAGCATGTAGTGCTTCTGTAGATTGATTCTTAAAGTCCAAAAAGAAAAAAAACAACCAAAACATGCAAGGCAGAATTAGGCTGAATCCCTCCAAAAAACATCTAAACATTTCTGGACACACCTAAATTCCAGTCCCAAATAAACCCTGCAGTTTAAAGCACTACTGAGCCAAGAGTACACCCCAAAGAAGAGTCCCGGATTCCAAAAAAGTTGGGACACTAAACAAATTGTGAATAAAAACTGAATGCAATGATGTGGAGATGGCAACTATCAATATTTTATTCGTAATAGAACATAGATGACAGATCAAAAGTTGAATCTGAGTAAATGTAACATTTTAAAGGAAAAATATGTTGATTCAAAATTTCACAGTGTCAACAAATCCCAAAAAAGTTGGGACAAGTAGCAATAAGTGGCTGGAAAAAGGAAATTGAGCATATAACGAACAGCTGGAAGACCAATTAACACTAATTAGGTCAATTGACAACATGATTGGGTATAAAAAGAGCTTCCCAGAGTGTCAGTGTCTCTCTGAAGCCAAGATGGTAAGAGGATCACCAATTCCACCATTGTTGCACAGAAAGATAGTGTAGCAATACCAGAATGGTGTTTCCCAGCGTAAAATAGCAAGGACTTTTAATTTATCATCATCAACCGTGCATAACATCATCAAAAGATACAGAGAATCTGGAACAATTGCTGTGCTTAAGGGTCAAGGCTGTAAAACTCTACTGGATGTTCATGATCTCCAGGCCCTTAAACATCACTGCACCTCAAACAGGAATGCCACTGTCAAGGAAATAACAGAATGGGCTCAGGAATACTTCCAGAAAGCGTTGTCAGTGAACACAATCCATCCGCCGTTGCCAGCTGAAACTCTATAGTGCAAAGAGGAAGCAATTTCTAAGCAAGCTCCACAAGCTCAGATGTTTGCACTGGGCCAGGGGTCTTTTAAAATGGAGTGTGGCAAAATGGAAGACTGTTCTGTGGTCAGATGAGTCATGATTTAAAGTTTGAAGAGGACAAGGATAACCCATGTTGTTATCAACACTCCGTTCAGAAGCCTGCATTACTGATGGTATGGGGTTGCATGAGTGATTGTGGCATGGGCAGCTTTCATGTCTGAAAGGCACCATTAATGCAGAGAACTATGTTCAGGTTCTAGAACAACATATGCTCCCATCAAGACGTCATCTCTTTCAGGGAAGACCCTGCATTTTTCAACAAGATAATGCCAGACCATATTCTGCAGCAATCACAACATCATGGCTACGTAGGAGAAGGATCCGGGTACTGAAATGGCCAGCCTGCAGTCCAGATCTTTCACCTATAGAGAACATTTGGCGCATCATAAAGAGGAAGGTGCGACAAAGAAGGCCCAAGACGATTGAACAGCTAGAGGCCTGTATTAGACATGAATGGGAGAGCATTCCTATTTCTAAACTTGAGAAACGGGTCTCCTCTGTCCCCAGACGTCTGTTGAGTGTTGTAAGAAGAAGGGGGGATGCCACACAGTGGTAAAAAAAGGTCTTGTCCCAACGTTTTTGGGATTTGTTGATGCCATGAAATTTTGAAACAACATATTTTCCCTTAAAATGATACATTCTCTCAGTTTAAACTTTTGATCTGTGATTTGTGTTCTATTCTGAATAAAATATTAGATGTTGGCATCTCCACATCATTGCATTCAGTTTTTATTCACAATTTGTTTAGTGTCCCAATTTTTTTGGAATTTGATTTGTATATACTTTATAAACTCAATTCATATTCATTGTTGAATATCATGCTGAATATATCAATTATCAATAATTCTCTCTCTCTCTCTCTCTCGCTCTCTCATATACACACAGACTAACTATTCACACATATGTCACACAGTCTAATTTTTAATTTTCAAGTAGCGCATCCCTGCCATTGCACAGTGTGAGCTGACTCAATTTGTTTCCTTATGCTGCATACGTTGTCCTTTATTCATCAGTATTCATTTTTTTTTTTGTTGTTTTGTATATTGTCTTTAAATTATACGTAACTGTAAATCTGTACTAGAGAGACACCATTGTAGTGGATATGATGAATGTGTATTAATTTCTAATAAGAAATTGTGACTTTCTGAAGATGTGATTTTAAATACCCAAGCTTTTGCTAGTTTTCAGAGACATCTCTAACCAAGATCGTAAGGTGAGGTAAACCTCCAGAGCAGACACGTAAAACACCCTCCAAAGACCCTTTTTTATGACTTAAGGACCCCCAAGGTCAAGAAAAGAATACAGAGACACAGAGACTCAAACTTGATTGAAACTCACAATGCCCTCTTTAAAGGACACCTTTTTAAAGACTATTAACTCTAAAAGACTCAAACATCCCAAAGTCCATACATGGAAAACAAGTTGTATATGGGCACAACTGTTTGAAATTAATCCCGTTTTGACAATCAAAATAGGTGGAATTAATTTACATATGTTTAAAATCATTTTTGTTTATATGAATTTATGTAGAACCAAGGTAGTCACATACTATGTGTTTAGTTGGTTAATAATTATATAGAACATGGTTATCTCTTTCTTCAATGATATTACTTTGTGTTAACATATAATCTTTTATACTGCAAAGTATTCACTCAGGGATGGTCAAGTCTTTGTCTTGTCTAGTGTCATAAATTCTATGTGATGCCACGCCCAAGGTAGAGGAAACAGCCAATCAGGAGCAAGAAATGCCCCGATTCTCCCTCATTGAGGACGAATCAGATATTCGAGGCGGGTTTTCTAAACTTTGGTTAAAAACCTGTGGCGCCAAATGACACAAGCGTTTTCTGAGCTTTTTCCAGCTTTTGGGCTTTTTCAAGTTTTTGAGCTTTTAAGCTGTTTGGGCTTCTGCCCCTTTCTCTCAGATGTTCGACTCTTCACTTCAAGGCTCCAGATACTTGGGGCATTATATCTTTTAGTCTTTTTCAAGGCTAAAAGAGTAAAATTACCTGAGTTTTGGAAATGACTCTGCAGGCGTCAGACTCCAGATAGAAACTACAGATTAAGAAAAGCTATAGTTTAACCCTAGCAAAATCTCAACGCCACACCCAGAGCATGAAGGCAACCTTAGACCTCTGACCCTCCAAATGATGACAACGCCACAAAGAGGACGGCTGCACGCACCCTCAGAATGATCTTCTGAGATGAGGCCCCAGGAGAGACCTGCATGGATGTGTCTCTCTCTCACAAGGCAGAAGATCAGCGACGACGAAGAATCCCCACAGAGACCTTCAGAACACCACCAGCTCCAAAGGCTGTGTCTGAAAGCCTCGGGAGAAAATGAACGCCCGCAGTTGCAACCTACAAGGCCCACGTCTCTCATGGCTCATGGGTTGGTACTGAAAGTTTGCTGGGATAAACAATAGCCTTTCTTAGAACTTAGGACAATAATTATCATAGAGGAATTTCCTCATATATTAATCTCCCTCTCATATTATATTATATAATAATTATATATTATTCTCTCATATATCGCTGTAATACATTTTATTATATGAATGTCTAATCAATATTCATTATTTGATATTATTATTAATAAACCAGTTGTGTGATAAAACCAATCCTTGGTTATTTGTTTGTGTGTGCACCTTTCTTGTATGAAATTATAACTTCTAGTTCAGATTCCATTTCAGAGTCAAGAACCCACGGCGGATCAATGAGCATAATTCACTAATAATAGTTAATTCTAGCTAATTCTGCTGTATAATATGTGAGAATTAAGACAGGTAAAGACACTACATATTAGTTAATGGCTCCCAAACATGGAGCTTAGCAAAATGAATTAAGTAATTAATTATTAATAAAATAATAATTAATTATCATTGACTCCGCTATGTAGTGCAAATGCCACCGTGTGCATACTACTTCCACTACACACACACACACATATATATATATATATAATTTAATTTTGGCGCCCAACAGTAAGGCTTTTGATCAATAGTCGTGATAAGAAGTTATGATTCCGTTACAAGAAAAAATTGCACACCAGTAAGTTAAGCACAGCCTTGTGCTTCAGCGATAAGAGCGGCCTGTTTAAGAGATACGGGCCTGACAACTGGTTCCTCCCAACCTTAATCCCCTCTAATTCATAACTAGGACCTGTTCCTATATTAAGCCTTGAATGTGAGCGATGATTGTCATTTCACTGTTGTTTTGATTTAATGATTAGTGTGAACACGCTTTTCATTCGTGAAATTATTAGGCTGCCGCCGTGCGCCTAATTGTGAAGTAATACTGTGGGTTTGTCAGATGTGCTGCGTCACTGTTTAATCGTCTGCATGAAAACACACCCGTGAGAGGTTAAATTAATCACAATGCGCGAATCTCCGTGTATGTGTACGTTCTGAATCGCCCAAAAGTCTGCGAATTCCAGCTTTTGATAGACAAATTTTGTACCTCTGATATACGGCTTGTTAAAATACGTTCATAAATGCAGGAATTGTTTGTGTCAACCCATAAGTAGTGAGACCGCGAATCCCGCGCTCATAATTGCACGCAGAATCTCGTGCCTTGAATTTGTAAAACAACGTGAATAGTGAACTCGCTCTAAAGCGGCACAAACAAAGGTCCCTGTTTTGTTTAAGACTGGCAATGGTGTATTTTCCCTTCAGTTTCCGAACTGTAATGGTTTAAATTATGCCAAACCAGTGAACCCACCCCAGGGGGAGGAGTTAAGTAAATAAGGTGTCGGCACTGACCCAGCCCTGGAAACACCAGGAGCCCTGTGGCTGACTTGTGCTATTGCAACTGAAGTCAATTTATGGTGCCCCCTTTTGCATGACTTGCGTTACTGCATTTAAAGTTTCTCTTGTGCACTCTTGTGTATGACTTGTGTAAGTGCAAGTTAATTAAAAGCAGTTGTCTGTCATATAATATACTAAATTTGCATGTAAATTGTAAGTTATAATTGTTGTACTGCTTCTATCCTTTACTCATTCTTCCATAAGTGGAAGTAACCAATTACTGATTATAAAATCTATATTGGTTGAGGTGAAATAAAATAAAACTGCAGTAATTAGACATTAATGAGCATTAAATTTGACACACAACCCAGTCACCAAGCATCAGTGATAAGACCCCTGACTGAGGTGTATTTGTAATTAGCAAGCTCAACAGGAGCCACAGTGTCAAAATATACAGCTATGATCCACAGCGCTGAGCCCTCTCACATGGCAAATCTGATGTCACAATTAATGGCCCTCCATTTAATGGAGAAACCTAAAGGCAAGGCCTTAATGAAGGTAGCCAGCCAAATGGCTACACTAGCAATAGAAAAACTTAAACACACTGTCCAGGACATAGACTTAGAAGCAGTGAAAACACAAATGATGAGCCCAGAAATGGAGAACATCAGAAATGCTCGCAAAGAGCCTGATCATTTAATGGCACTGCATGCAAAAACAGCAGAACTTGCAGCAGTCAAAGATGAACTCCAATTGTCTCAGCACCTGCAGTCAGAGACAGAAAGCAAGCTAAACATTGTTAAAGTAGAGCTAGAGAAGGTACGCTCACAGCTATTTAGTAACAAACAGAGAACCACTCACATTTATAGGGAGCTGCAGATTCCAAAGTCCAAAGGTATCCTTGAGTCACTTTTACCAGCACCAATAGCCCCTACACCAGCTCCACCACTGGAGGCTAATGGAGACCTCCCAAACACAGCTGAACATAGGTTATTTCAGGTTAGCTATGTGCCCCCAGCACATTATGAGACTCCCTCCTACAGGGACCTGGACAGAATCCCGAACCACATAACGCGCTTCGAGCCAAAGCCGGATGGCTCAAATGAAATCTATTCATACCTAAAAGACATAGATTTCTTTTTGCAAAGGATCCCTGGAGCCACGGTAGTTGACAGAATCTACCTGATCAGAATGACATCCAGCAGGGAAGTCAGCAGTTTCATTGAACGGCAACCTAACTATGTCAGGAGGCAATACGATGTGCTCTGTGATGCTTTGGAGAAGGAGTTCTCCAATCAGCTGTCACAGGCAGGAATGATGACAGCACTGCAAGTTAAACAACAAAGGTGGAGTCACCCCATCAGTACTATCACCACCTTAGACAAGCTTATTTCAGGCCCCGAAATGAACCAGGAACGGAAGAAGAGTTGGATTTCAAAACACTGTTTGTCCTAAATCTCCATCCCAACACTAGTTACTATCTAGGGGTTGCAGCATGTCCATGCACCTTGTCTAGCAAACAGCTGCGTGACTTAGCACTCAAAGGCTTTTTAAAAGACCAACAAACTTTAAATCAACAGCCAGAAATGCCACAAAATTTTAGCTGTTACATTCAGCCTTCCCCCATGGAGCTAGACGAAGGCCCTAGGGCTGAATCGTGGTATCCAAGACCCACGCCATCTCACAGGCTTACTGAAAATCAGGAGAATAATAACCCTTTACAATCCAATAGGAGTTCTCCTCACTCCAGTCCTCACTGGTCAGGTGAAACTCAACATCACTCAAACCCCTGTGTTAATCAGTTAATGTCAGGGCACCCTCAGAATAAATTCCCCGCCAGTAGGCATGAGAGTCCAGCACCCAAGGAAAATATTTTGGACCACGGATGGTCCCAAAACTCTCACACACGCGACAAACCCCTAGACAAAAGCCCCTGTCCTAACTCGACTAACGAGAACAGGGATGAGAACTGGCACCAGTGTGAAAGCTCAGATGATGCGAATGAGTCTGAAGTATCTGGAATTAGCACAGAAATTCCAGTAACCGCTGAACAGGTGTTTTCGCACCTGTGTAAAGAGGAGCGTCAGACAGCTGACCTCTTCTCAGACACCTCAGGTGAAACTGAGCATGTCCCAAGGACCCCTGCAATTCAGACTTGCACATCTGACCAGTTTAATAAGGGGGGTGAAAATCAGACTCCTCTTAATGTCATGCTTGTTCAAGGTGATCCACCTGCACCACAGTTCCTTGGCCATTTAACAGAAAAGGGGGGTGCTCGTAGATTAAACCTGACCACAGTCCTGGAAAAGAAGCTTGTACAAGAAGCTCTCTTGGACACTGCATCAGACATCACACTGATGTCATCCACACTCTTTGATGAAGTGTGGGCTGCAGCAGACCATGCCCCACGGAGATTACAGTTACAAAACTGCTTCCTCCAAATTGTGCCTTATTCATACACTGGTATCAAAATAAAGTCTGTGGCAAGAGTGCTCATAACAATAGGACCCATAAGTCTGGTTCACCCTGTATATGCGTCTCCTATTGAAAACATTCCCTTCCTTATTGGCAAGGACCTGCTCAACAGGCTTGAGCCACTGATTGACTTCAAGTGTTTGAAGATCTGGGCCCAGGTTCACAAACCCCTGCCCATCTCACACTCACATCACCTTGAAGCTCAGTCCTGTCACCTAAACACCAGGTACACAGAGACTACTAACACCTTTCACACTCCAACAATGACAAAGGATGCCATGAGCCAGAGAATCTCAGCTCATGATGAACAAATGACTGTCCACACAATAACAGTCCCTTTTGCTAACACCCATTTGGATCCCAAATGGCCTCCAGGAAGAGTTAAATTAAAAGACCTGACAAACCTGGGTAACCGCAAAAACCTCCCATGTGATTTTGATTCCATTCAATTCTCAAGTGCAGGACAAAAAGTGATTAAAGTGAAACACCACATAGTCCAGCAAAATACATACAACACACAACAAGATATGGGCAGCTTGCAAAACTCCTCAGAGCCGCATTTGCAGTCAGCCAGCAGAGACTGGAAAAGAGCAAAAAGGGGATGCAAAAATGGTTATGACCAAAATGTGTTCCATGAAAGGCTGAAAAGTGGGAACAAGTTGCAAAAGTACAACTCAATTAAACTGGCCCAAAAGTTCATGAAAGGTGTGAAACAGGCTCATAAGCTCCTACCACATGAGTCAGACCCACACAGGGTCCTAAATCTTTCCTCCACCAGTCATCCTCTGTTCAGGAATGCGAATAAAGATCAGCAAAGTGTTGACTTCAAATGGGTTCCTCACAACCAGATGGAACCTCACCAAATCACCATGAGACTTGTAGGGAACAACAACACCCTTGTTAAGTCATAAAAGAGCAGCAGACACCCAGAAGACCTTTAATGGTATTATTCATCACCTTCCACAACCGAATATATATAAAAAAACAAACAAACAAACAAACTTTCATCGGTACTTACGTTGCCTGATAAAGTAATCCGTGGTATATAAATCTAGAAATAAAAATTCTAATTTCTACTTCAAGCATTGTATTCCATTCTAACTTGTGTATCGCTGTCCGTCGCTATGCACAGCTTATTCATTAAGCCACGACAAACTATTCAAAAGGGGGGTGACGCAGTCAGCATACAGTACTGTTTTAAATTTTTTTCTTTCCTCTGGAAAACTTATTTTTCTTTATTTCTTCAGCAATCTAAGGTGATAACGCTCACATTCAATGCCTAACAGGCCTATGCCCACTAGTCATGTTAAATCAGAGGAACTATAGAGGAACACCCTGCTTATCCAGTAATTATCACTAAGACAAATATATGTATTTTAAGTATTTGCATGACTAACTAACCTTGAACATTTCCTTTGATAAAAATAATATTTCCTAGTTAACAGACACTTTTAAAGCAAGAAGAACACTCATACCAGCATATTGGATCAAGTCCAATAAAGTTTTATTCTCATATTAAATGATCCCAGAAAGGTATCAACCCTGAGTGTATGAATGAATGATTCCTGACCTTGCTGTTCACATTCATCTCTGCAGCTCAATGCTTCTAGAAATAAATCATGATCTGAAAGGGGGGATATGTAGTGGATATGATGAATGTGTATTAATTTCTAATAAGAAATTGTGACTTTCTGAAGATGTGATTTTAAATACCCAAGCTTTCCCTAGTTTTCAGAGACATCTCTAACCAAGATCGTAAGGTGAGGTAAACCTCCAGAGCAGACACGTAAAACACCCTCCAAAGACCCTTTTTTATGACTTAAGAACCCCCAGGGACAAGAAAAGAATGCAGAGACACAGAGACTCAAACTTGATTGAAACTCACAATGCCCTCTTTAAAGGACACCTTTTTAAAGACTATTAAACTCTAAAAGACTCAAACATCCCAAAGTTCTTACATGGAAAACAAGTTGTATATGGACACAACTGTTTGAAATTAATCCCATTTTGACAATCAAAATAGGTGGAATTAATTTACATGTGTTTAAAGTCATTTTTGTTTATGTGAATTTATGTAGAACCAAGGTAGTCACATACTATGTGTTTAGTTGGTTAATAATTATATAGAACATGGTTATCTCTTTCTTCAATGATATTACTTTGTGTTAACATATAATCTTTTATACTGCAAAGTATTCACTCAGGGATGGTCAAGTCTTTGTCTTGTCTAGTGTCATAAATTCTATGTGATGCCACTTCCAAGGTAGAGGAAACAGCCAATCAGGAGCAAGAAATGCCCCAATTCTCCCTCATTGAGGACAAATAAGATATTTGGGGCGGGTTTTCTAAACTCTGGTTAAAAACCTGTGGCGCCAAATGACACAAGCTTTTTCTGAGCTTTTTCCAGCTTTTGGGCTTTTTCAAGTTTTTGAGCTTTTAAGCTGTTTGGGCTTCTGCCCCTTTCTCTCAGATGTTCGACTCTTCACTTCAAGGCTCCAGATACTTGGGGCGTTATATCTTTTTCAAGGCTAAAAGAGTAAAATGACCTGAGTTTTGGAAATGACTCTGCAGGTGTCAGACTCGTGGCTTTCTTAAACAGCCTTGGACCTTTAAAGCGTGGTCCAGATAGAAACTACAGATTAAGAAAAGCTATAGTTTAACCCTAGCAAAATCTCAACACCACACCCAGAGCATGAAGGCAACCTTAGACCTCTGACCATCCAAACGATGACAACGCCACAAAGAGGACGGCTGCACGCACCCTCAGAATGATCTTCTGAGATGAGGCCCCAGGAGAGACCTGCATGGATGTGTCTCTCTCTCACAAGGCAGAAGATCAGCGACAACGAAGAATCCCCACAGAGACCTTCAGAACACCACCAGCTCCGACGGCTGTGTCTGAAAGCCTCGGGAGAAAATGAACGCCCGCAGTTGCAACCTACAAGGCCCACGTCTGCAATTCTCCAGGAAGTCAGCAACATGCTCCCCGTTCATCTCTGGATACGTAAGGTCACATGGTTTCATGTCTCTCATGGCTCATGGGTTGGTACTGAAAGTTTGCCTGGATAAACTATAGCCTTTCTTAGAACTTAGGACAATAATTATCATAGAGGAATTCCCTCATATATTAATCTCCCTGTTCCCTCATATATCGCTGTAATCCATTTTATTATATGAATGTCTAATCAATATTCATTATTTGATATTATTATTAATAAACCAGTTGTGTGATAAAACCAATCCTTGGTTATTCGTTTGTGTGTGCACCTATCTTGTATGGAATTATAACTTCTAGTTCAGATTCCATTTCAGAGTCAAGAACCCACGGCGGATCAATGAGCATAATTCATTAATAATAGTTAAATCTAGCTAATTCTGCTGTATAATATGTGAAAATTAAGACAGGTAAAGACACTACATATTAGTTAATGGCTCCCGAACATGGAGCTTAGCAAACTGAATTAAATAATTAATTATTGTTAAAATAATAATTAATTATCATTGGCTCCACTATGTAGTGCAAATGCCACCGCAACGTGTGCATACTATTTCCACTACACCATCAACTAGAACCAATTTCCGTGTGTGTAAACATACTTGGCCATATTAATCTGATTCTGATCAAGAACAGGATACACATCATGCAAACTACTATAAATACTAAAGCTGAAATGGTATGAACACAAGACAATGTGTATATACAGTGATGTCACTCTATGAAATATAGAAATATTACTAATGTGTCCTTCATTGGGTGCTGCTTCAGTACTCCTTTACCCTCAAGTCTTTCTGTCACATTTAATATTGTCCATTATACACTCAGTTAATAATCTGAACCTGACTAAAAAGTTAAGCTGCTCTTTTCAAAGTAGTACACTTAGTTTTATAAAGAATCCATGAAAGCAGAAACATTCCCTACTAATATAAATAATTATATATATATAAAATAATATAAAAAATACCATTTTAGTTAATATCACTTTTTATTTTTTTTAAACAACTTCCTAAACTTTTTCAGAACTAAAAACTCTTCTTACCGTTCTGTGTTGAGGCTCCTGCACTCAAATAATAAAATCTGCAAACAGTTTCAGTGCGTAATCTGCCTATGATTTACTTGTCTTTAAGCTGCAGAGAACAGTAATAACACCTCCCTCCCACAGGAAACATGTGATCTACAATGCTTAATTTATACTTCTGCAAATTCATGCTCTTCTGTGAATCTACAGTGCGCAGAAGAATACGCCCTTAACATTAGTTAGTTCAGCTACTGTAAAGATCTCAAGAGAAAACCAGGGAATTAACAGGATGCTGGGAAACAGATTCACTTGTGTTTAAGGGCACTGTGCTCAATGCCATTTATCAGCTGGAGCAGTGATTCTCACTCCTTTTTCTGGTGGGAAAACAGTGTTTCTCAAAATATTCTGACTTTATTCTCTGAATCTTTTTATTTTCAATACCATGGCCCTAAAACTCCATCGTAGAGTTCACACAATACACACAGATTTTTAACACTG
Organism: Hoplias malabaricus; assembly: GCF_029633855.1. Classification (NCBI taxonomy): domain Eukaryota; kingdom Metazoa; phylum Chordata; class Actinopteri; order Characiformes; family Erythrinidae; genus Hoplias; species Hoplias malabaricus. The sequence continues at coordinate 60,664,814 of NC_089801.1, read as the reverse complement.
AAAAATATATGAAAAAAAGGATTCCATCATCTTCTAGAACATGTTTCACACACAGGAGGATTTTTTGCATTTCCCCACTATGGGACTAATAAAGAATTATCTTATCTTAAAACTGAACATACCACCACACACATGTCATAAGTACTCACTTACTCAAATGTAAGTTTTATATTTTACCCAGGTCACATTACACAGAAGAGTACAGCAGGTATTTAACATTCTACAAAATTTTTTATGTTACAGATCTGTATTTAAAACAAGAAGACAACTTGTTAGCATAAATATTAACAGGAAAATATACAACTCATCCAAAAATTGCAGACACTCCTCATAGTTCCTGAATTAAACTCTTTGAAGAACATTGTACATACTGTCAGGACCACTAGGAGCAGTGTTCTGTACAGAGGACAGTTAGAGGAGGTGTAGTGAGAAGACATAAGGATTAATTTAATATTCTCAAACTTACGTTTTTTCAAGCACATCTCTGCAGATCAAGAGTACACCCAACACAAAGTAACACACACAGAGAGAAAGGGAGAGAGAGAGAGAGAGAGCCTCCCCAATACAGAATATTAGGCTCTGCTGGCCCAGCTAAATCCAAAGATTCTTAAAACAACATGATTAAATTTTAAATAATTCGCATCGCCAAATAACTCATCACAATGTGTACAGAATATGATCTGTTGCAAAAGAACCTTTCTCTATGATAAACAGAATTTGTGTGTTTAAAATGATATTTTAATCATGAATCACCAGTGTTTTTGATATATATATATATATATATATATACATATATATATATATATATATATATTCTGCATGATATTATTTCATGTTAGCATAAAATATTTTATATTTTATCCCAGCTAAACTTTCTCAGATGTAATCAATTAATTTTAAAAAAGTAATCTAGTAATCTTAAAAAATTCCCACACTGCGTTTGTTGTTTATACCACCATGATTACACACAACATATTTACCCTGACGTAGAGTACCCATTTAGATACATATTAATTACTCCCTTGAATGTAAATTAATGCTTCAGTTTATGATTTTATAACTGACACTGCAATGTAGTGGAAATAGAATGCACACGTTGCGGTGGCATAAGCACTACATATCGGAGTCAATGATAATTAATTATTATTTTACTAATAATTAATTATTTAATTCATTCTGCTAATCTCCATGTTTGGGAGCAATTAACTAATATGTAGTGTCCTTATCTGTCTTAAATTTAGCTTATACAAGAAGGCCATCTTCACATATTATACAGCAGAATTAGCTAGAATTAACTATTATTAATGAATTATGCTCATTGACCCGCCATGGGTTCTTGACTCTGAAATGGAATCTGAACTAGAAATTATAATTCCATACAAGAAAGGTGCACACACAAACAAATAACCAAGTATTGGTTTTATCACACAACTAGTTTATTAATTGTAATATCAAATAATGAATATTAATTAGACATTCATATAATGAAATGGATTACAGCGATATATACAGCGAAAAGGGGAAGAAGCCTAAAAGCCTGTGTCATTTAGCGCCACAGGTTTTTAACCAGAGTTTAGAAAACCCGCCCCGAATACCTGATTCGTCCTCAATGAGGGAGAATTGGAGCTTTTCTTGCTCCTGATTGGCTGTTTCCTGTACCTTGGTAGTGGCATCACATAGAATTTATGACACTTGACAAGACAAAGGCTTGACCATCCCTGGTGAGTGAATATCCCAGGTTTCTGGATCATACTTTGCAATATAAAAGATTATATGTTAACACAAAGTAATATCATTAAGAAAACCATGTTCTACATAATTATTAACCAACTAAACACATAGTATGTGGCTACCTTGGTTCTACGTAAATTCATATAAAACAAAAAATGACTTTAAACACATGTAAATTAGTTCCACCTATTTTGATTGTTAAAATGGGATTAATTTCAAAATGCTATGCACATATGTAACTTCAAATTGTTTTAAACCAATGGGAATTAAGGTTTGTGATTGTTTTGTTTAACAACCTTCCAAATGTGTGAGAGAACAGTTTTAATCAAATTTGAGTCTGTGTGTCTCTCTGCATTTTGCTGAGATTCTCCTCTTGACCCTGGGACCTTGGGTCGTAAACATCCTGGAGTGAGGTTTTATGAGCCTGTTCTGGATGCTAATCTCAAATTCCGATCTGGCTTGTGTGGAGGAAATGTCTCTGAGACGAGCTAAAGTTTGGGTATTTAAAATACTCTCGGAAAGTCACAATTTCTTATAAGAAATTAATAACACAGTCATCATATCATACTACAGCAATGTGCCTTTTATGTTTAGAAGGGTGTTTTCGTCCAATACTTAATACTTTTCGGGGCAATATTCAAAAGTTTCTGATAACAGCAACAAATGAGGTGGTACAATTAAATCCAAGGGCTTCATCTGAACCGCCTATGATCCGTAGTTCGCTCTGAGATCATTGAAGTGGTTCTGCGCCGGGACTGACTGGTCCTTCCCAGTCACATCAGTCAGGTAGATGGATTGGATAGCGAGCAGGTAAGTAATATTAAAGTTCCTAATGTTCAACCTCACCATCTCTCTGCTGTTAGTATGATGAGTAGCATGTCCATAACACCCACACTGATTAACACTAATAAATTCTTCAGCATTGAGACTCTGTCTGTTTCCCGCAAAGCTTATTGTCACAGACGCCCAAAAATCAGATTTAACAGCCTCATTAGAATTAACACCAAGGCACTGCAGTGAACGCAATATTTCAGCACTTCCAGCATTAAATTAGGGCTTTTAAATATACGATCTGTAGCATCTAAAGCACTCATTGTCAGTGATATTATTACTGATAACAAAATGTATGCATTATGTCTCTGCGAAACATGGGCTAAACCTAATGAATACATTGCCCTAAATGAGTCCACTCCCCCTGGCTTCAGCTATTACAGTTGCCCACGAACATCTGGTTGTTGTAGTGGTGTACAAAGGGTGTACAACCCTATCATAGACACAGCATAAAAACCTGGTTATGACACTAAATCCTTTGAAGTGCTTACTCTTAAAGTTACTGCATCAAAAAGGAGGGACTCTTTTATGCTCATTACAATCTATCATCCTCCTGGCCCTTATACAGAATTCTTTGTGAATTTGCTGATGTTTTTCTCATGTGAAGTTATTGTTTCAGAAAAGGCCTTAATTGTTGGTGATTTAAATATTCACTTTGAGAAGTATCATAATCCACTTAAAATTGCATTTAAATCATTTGGATTCAAAATTTAGATGTGTTAGGGTTCATTCAGTATGTTACTGGGCCCACTCATCAATGCAAACACACATTAGACCTAGTGTTGACACGGGGCATTGAGATAAAGAATCTATCCAATCTTTTGCTACACGAGACCACCTCTGATCACCATCTAATCATATATGAAATTGCATTAAACTTTGATATCTGTCCACAGCCATGCTGCATTAGAAAGCACACTATAACATCCTCAACAGTTAGTGATTTTATCAATAGCCTTCCAGACCTTACCACCATTTATTTTCAAACTCATCCTAATGACCTTGAGCTCAAAAAACCTACAAAGTTTACTGTGTACAAACCTAGATAGTATTACACCAGTCAAGACCAAACAATTTAGAGAGAAAAGGCTTTTAGTGACAGTGACAGCAGGCATGCCTTAAAACTGGCTGCTCATAACCATGAACGTAAATGAAAACACACAAAACTAGAATGTTTCCGAATTGCATGGCAGCACAGCCTCAGACTACAAACATGCCTTATCTAAAGCCAAATCACAGTACATCTCTTCTCTTATAGAAAACAACAAAGACAACCCTAGATTCCTTTTTAGCACTGTATCAAATCTAATTGGCAACAAAAAGGAAATAAACTCCATTGTCCCATCTGATTTCTGTAGTAATGACTTTATGAGGTTTTTTAATGATTAAATTGATTGCATTCGCCTCAAAATCCAAAATCAGTCCAAAGTCACATCGGCTCCTGTAGTTGAACCCCCGCCAGGTCTGAGGTGCACTTAGACTACTTCAATTCTGTCAATGAAAATGACTAGGTTTAATTAGCTCATCTAAATCATTTTCATGCATACTGGATCCAATACCAGCACAATTATTTAAACAAATCTTACCTAAATTAATTAGACCATTGCTCACAATAATAAACTCATCCCTCAACATTGGATATGTACCTAAACCTCTGAAACTAGCAGTAATCAAATCAATTATTAAAAAACCTAATCTTGCCACTCTTGCGCTCGCAAACTACAGGCCAATATCAAACCTCCTTTTTATTGCTAAGATTCTAGAAAACGTTGTGTCACAGCAGTTGTGCTCTTACCTACAAAACAATGACATTCATGACATTTTTGGATTTAGACCAAATCACAGCATAGAAACAACTCTAACACGAGTAACTAATGACTTACTCCTTTCACTTGATAAGGGCTATATCTCTATTCCGGTGCTGCTTGACACCATAGATCATGTGATGCTTCTTGATTGGCTGGAAAATCTGGTAGGAATAATAGGATCTGCCCTCTCTTGATTTAGATCCTATTTATCTGACCATAATCAATCTGTTTATCTGAATAATAAATCCTCTAATCATAATTTAGTTAAATATGGTGTTCCACAAGGGTCAGTGCTTGGCCCTGTATTATTCACGCTCTACATGCTGCCACTGGGTACAGTAATCCTTAAGCATGGTATTCAATTCCACTGTTACACTGATGACACACAACTGTATATATCTGCCAAACCTAATGTTACCTGTATACGTAAATTAACAGAATGTCTAACTGAAATTAAAGACTGGATGATGCAAAATTTTCTCATGTTAAATCCTGATAAAACTGATGTCTTGTTACTAGGTACAGATACTCAGAAACATTCACTCAGAAATGCTGCTATTATTCTTGATAATTCAACAGTAATACACAGTACCATCATTAAAAACTAAGGTCTAGCCTTTGATTCGACTCTCACATTTGATACCCACATAGCCAATACAGTCAAAACTGCCTTCTTCCACCTATGCAATATTGCCAAAATTCACCATATTTCATCCTTAAAAGATGCAGAGAAACTAGTGCATGCTTTTATAACTTCACGTCTAGACTACTGCTATTCGCTCCTGGCAGGGAGCTTGTGCAAAGCATTACACAAGCTTCAGTTAGTTCAAACTGCAGCAGCCAGGGTGCTCACTAGAGCTAGAAAATTCAACCATATCACCCCAGTTCTCTCGTCCCTACACTGGCTACCTGTAAAATTTCGCATTGACTATAAAATACTTCTCTTAGCTTATAAATCTCGAAATGGTTTAGGCCCACAGTATTTTACTGAACTTCTCATACCTTATTGCCCAACACGTACATTTCGCTCACAGGATGCATGTCTTCTCTTAGTTCCTCACATTGAGGAACACTGCAGGAGGAAGAGCGTTTTCTCACAAAGCTCCTCAACTCTGGAATAGCCTCCTGTTACTGTTCGGGGCTCAGACACACTCACAGTCTTTAAATCTAAATTAAAAACCTACCTTTTCAAACAAGCTTTTGGGTAATCACTCACTTTCAGGTTACTCCTTCTCTATTGGTGTTAGAGCTGGTTTTCATATTATTACTACTTATTATCATATTATTACTACTTTGTCATTGTATTGTCATACTACCATAGCCACAGTTTCTTTTTTTTTTTTTTATTAAGTTAGCTTTCTGGTAACCGCCAACATGCTGGCTGTTGCTGGGTTCTCTTGCCTGACCCGTGGAAGCTTTTTTCACAGGACAATTTTGCCTGTTCTTTACTATGAACCTACTAACCTCTGCATTTTTATTTGTTCCCTTTGTCTGGTTTTCTTTCTTCTGTCTCTCTCATGCTTTGAGATCTCTTGCTGCTCTACAAGTGTTGCCCTGATCCAGCCCCTGTGTGTCCTGTACAAGATCCTGGCTTTGTCTCATCTCCAATATCATGCTTGGCCATGCTGTTTTATCTCGAATTAACTCTGCACCCACTTTTAACTCACACAGAATCACTGATCACCTCCTCCTTCCTCAGACTCATATATCACTAATATTCTACATTCACATTACTATAAACCCTTCATCTGTCATCAGTTCACTTTTACTTCTGTTCTGTTCTCTGTTGTGTCTCCTTTGTCTAGGAGGATGGGTTCCCCGTATGAGTCTTGGTTCCTTCCAAGGTTCCTTGTGTGCTGAGGGAGATTTCCTTGCCACTGTTGCCCCTGGCTGGCTCATAAGAGGCTTGGACACAGATCTCTGTAAAGCTGCTTTCTGACGACTTTTTGTTGTGAAAAGCGCTGTATAAATAAAATTTGATTTGATTTGAAAATTTTATTTGATGGTTGTAATACACACAAACATGATTTTTAAAGCTGTAAAATGTAACACGTGTTCACGAGATACATGAATCACAGGTTTCGGCCACCAGATATCACTGCCATGTCTGATTCACTCGTACTAACTCAACACACACTAACACCACCACCATGTCAGTGTCACTGCAGCGCTGAGAATGAGCCACCATCCAAATCACATCTGTTCTACATGGGTCAGGCAGAGGACCTGACCATTGAAGTAAGAGATGGATTACAGCCTTTACTTGTAGAACCACAAAGTTCTCCTTTGTGGTCAGTAGAGCTGTGCAGAGTGCAGATCCAAGGTAGACGTTCCTAATCCAGTTATCATTCAGTGTAAGCTAGATAATCTAACCCAGCACATCTAAATCTAAGGAGTTATATAGATGCTGAAAGTTTTCAACTTTCCAACATTTGTTTTTTCAATGGGAAGAGAGTCATGTGACACATAAAACTTATTGGGAATCTCACAAGAAAAACAATGGTGTGCTTTAATCTTTCATGAGTTATTTACAAGTTTCTGACCACTTGTAAAATATGTTCAAAGTGCTGCCCATTGAGCTGGATTGTCAATGCAACCCTCTTCTCCCACTCTTCACACACTGAAAGCAATAATGCAGGAGAAATGCTAGCACAGGCTTCCAGTATCTGTAGTAAAAATAATAAAAATAATAATATTAATAGTAATAATAATAATAATAATAATAATAATAACAGTAATACAAAATTACACTATGATACCTAATTTTTCCTCTGCCCTGTCCATCTAAACAGGTTGATCTAGGTTTATTTAATTTTTCATATTGCAAAAGAGCTCATTCCACATCAGTATGGACACTTAGGAGTAGCCAATCCATCTACCAATGTGTGTTTTTGGACTGTGGGAGGAAACCAAAGCACCCTGAGGAAACCCACATGGACACAGTAGTGACAGCGACACTGCCTGCCGTGCCACCATGCTGCCCTGAGATTGTTCTACTCACAACTGCACAGTTCACCATGAATGAGAATCTGGAGAGATATTGGTATGGTAGAGAGCAGGACTGGAAAACCATATCTCAGTGGTAAAATTAGCAAAATCTCACTGCTGGCTAAAAATTCACAAAAAGTATTGGCCTATCTGAGACAGATATATTCCTCTGTGCTGTCTACACTCCTCCAATAGAATCCCTCTGCTATAATGAGGAAATTCTAATCAACCTCCACACAGATATCATACACTTCTAGGCCCAGAACTGACCAGATTACGTTGACCTACAGGGCGACAAACAGGTGTTTGGCCAAAGTTCTCTCAAAGTTTCTCACACCAACACAGAAAAAACTTCAACAGCACACACAGGTGTAGTGTGGTAACAGTATTTGAATTAGTTACGCTTAATGGTGATTATCACTTATAGTAATTATTATTATTACTGAATTTAGATAACAATATTAATAATATATCAGAGCTTGAAATACTGTTATTTTCAGGATTTTCAGACTCTTATGAACAGACTCCACACACTGTATTATTTCAAATCAAAGAAAGCTTTATTAAAAAGGAATAATAATTACTTGACACATAGCTTAATTATTAAGTCTTAACCATGGGATCAACGGGAGGTGAAACCCATCTTCTGTTCTCTCTGTTTTTCTAATTTTCAGAAGTGATGTCTTGAAGTCTGCATATACAGTTCAAATACTAAATATTCATCTCAGAGGTGGTATCTTATTCTGGCCAAAATAAGTTTCACTTGCTTTGATCAGTCATAAATTTAAGCTTTGATTGGGCTACAAAAAAATAACGAACACAAAATATAAGATAAGTTGACATCTACTAACAGAGCTAGTCGACTTCTCGCTGTCTTAATTACTGTTTTAAGCAATGCTAACTGACCCAAGGCGTCCCCTGTTTGTTCGCATGAAGATCGGTCTCTTAAGAGTCTTCTTGAGAGTCGCCTCCGTCAGCTTCAGAGAAGAAACAAAGGAAGAGCATGCGCGAAGCGTGAAACAAAAGGTGAAGAGCAAAGCGGAAAGTGAGAGCAGAAAAAGAGAGCGGAAAAAAAGGGAAGAAGAGCGAGTGTCCTTCCGAGCGAACTCCTGTTTTCTATGTGGCGCTGTCATGCCCACTTGGGAGGTTGCCGTTCTCTGATTTGTTACTGGGTTTGGGGAGTACACGTGACCGTCTCAAGTTCCCAGAGAAATAAAAATTACTTACGGTTTGGTGAAAATAGCACATCCTAGAATTAATACTTCGTATATACTTGAATATAACATACAGAGTATACTGATGTAATTACACCAACTATTCTAGTTATTAGAGATTAATTAACATTCTTTTAAATTGGTTTACATGATGAGTACCCTGATTCATGTTATTCGATTCATGGTTAGTATATATTCACCTGAGAATAACAGAGGATAAACATTAATAACACATTACATAATACATAATTGGATTCATAAGAAAACATATGTGCCCGAGATAATTCTCTTTTGAGAGAGCGAGAGAGAGAGAGAGAGAGAGAGAGAGAGAGAGAGAGAGAGAGAGAGAGAGAGGACGTTTCTGAAATTCTGAAAAATTTTGAAAGTCTAAAAAAAGGACATGTCCGGGTAAAAGAAGATGTCTTTTCACCCTAAATGAACACACTATGGAAAGAAAAATTGCTCAGTCACCGGCACATCCAAACACAGCTCGCACACACACACTACCACTAGCGGCAGTCTGAATTTTCTTTACTTAGCTTTCGTGGGCGATGAATCAAACTCGATGTACAGCCACTGTGTCACTCGAATCTGGCTCCACTTCCCGCCGATCCGCAGTTGTTCACTCAGCAAACCTTCCACACCAGGCCCAACAGCCCGACTCACCCTACACCCTTCTGTCGTCTCTGCCCCTCAAAAGAACCCCGCACTGTTCTCTCCTCCACATCTATCCATTCACCAGCACTCCGTCTCACATCCAATTAGCAAATCAAATTAAATAAACACCACACATCAACTTAAAAACACTATTGACCCAAATAATTTACACAACAGGGAACTGTTCACGTTTGACAAATTATCAATACATATATTAATTACTATTATCTAGAAGAAGACGGTCCTGCAACAGGGATCTGTGATGATATTTTTAACCGGAAACATCTGTTTAATTTATACATTAAACCTGTTCCTTACACAACCCAAGAATATCCTTAATTAAATTAGCCACAAAATCAAAATATAATATAACAATGAGATATAAGATGACACCAATAACTTACCAAGAGGATTCAAGTACCCCGTTGTTTTCACAATTTCTGAAGAAATGTAAGAAATGATCTGATCTGAAAGATCAAAAGACAAAATAAAATAATATGAAACAGAGGCATACCTTTATAAAGTTGTGATAAACCTTCAATACTTCTAATGACATGGATTGTTTCTAACTCATATGTACCCCCAGACAGCGAACATACAGTGCCTTGCAAAAGTATTCGGCTCCCTTGAACTTTTCAACCATTTGCCATGTTTCAGGCTTTAAACATAAAGATATAAAATTAATTTTTTTTGTGAAGAATCAACAACAAGTGGGACACAATCGTGAAGTGGAATGAAATTTATTGAATGTGTCAGACTTTAACAAATAAAAAACTGAAAAGCAGGGCATTCAATATTATTCGGCCCCTTTACTATGAGTGCAGCAAACTCACTCCAGAAGTTCAGTGAGGATCTCTGAATGATCCAATGTTGTCCCAAATGAGTGATGATGACAAATAGAATCCACCTGTGTGTAATCAAGTCTCCGTATAAATGCACCTGCTCTGTGATAGTCTCAGGGTTCTGTTCAAAGCACAGAGAGCATCATGAAGACCAACGAACACACCAGGCAGGTCCGAGATACTGTTGTGGAGAAGTTTAAAGCCAGATTTGGATACAAAAAGATTTGGATGAGGCCAAATACAGTACCATTCTGGAAGAAAACCTGTTGGAGTCTGCAAGAGACCTGAGACTGGGACGGAATTTATCTTCCTGAGCTTGAGCTGTTTTGCAAGGAAGAATTGGCAAGAATTTCAGTCTCTCGATGTGCAAAACTGATAGAGACATACCCCAAGCGACTTGCAGCTTTAAATGCAGCAATTGGTGCTACAAAGTATTAACGCAAGGGGGCCGAATAAAATTGCACGCCCCACTTTTCAGTTTTTTATTTGTTAAAAGAATTTGACACATCCCACTTTAAATTTCATTCCACTTTATGATTGTGTCCCACTTCTTGTTGATTCTTCACAAAAAATTTAAATTTTATATCTTTATGTTTGAAGCCTGAAATGTGGCAAAAGGTTGAAAAGTTCAAGGGGGCCGAATACTTTTGCAAGGCACTCCTCAAACAGATTTTAAATTCACAGAAAACAAACAAATACATATTAAATATTACAAACAACTAAGAGAGATATCATAATGAGTATAAGCCTGATATAAAATGATTATGCTAAAAATGTTGACACTGTGCTGGATTAAAATTATTTACTAATCTTATTTATAAAGGATAACAAAATAACCTAATGAAGGAAAAAAATGTATATTGGACTGTAAATGGAAAAGTGCTAAAATGTGGCAGCTTGTCTAAAATTCTGTTTAATCACCAGTGGTCCACCCAGAAAATGCTGTGCAAAACACTAGAGGACCTCCAACTTTGCCCTCAGTGGGCCAACAGTGGTCCGCCGTCTCCTTGCTATCAACAAAAGCTCCTGTTAAGTAAGTAAGAAAAGATTATAACGCTGAACTTAGGTAGAAATCTACTACATAGTTACACAGAATGTAAGAGTCCATTGCAGCTTCCAAAATGGTGTCTGAATGGTATTCGAATGGGGTTTGCTACACAGGTTTGTAATTTAACTATACATACCTGGGTGGGGCGGGGTGTTAGGGTTTGTTGGTGCTGGTAGGACGCGCCCCGCACATACTCATGTAAGGTCATCCTTTACTGACCTGTCACCTAGGTCAAAAATCAGGTGTTTGACAGAAGGTGTAGGATACATACTACTAGTAACTAACTTCAGCATTGTCCTATTGGGTCTATCGCTCAGCAATAGTTTAATTGGAGTAGTGTTAAAAAGTCATTACAGTAAATACAAGTTACAGAAACTAACCAAATAATGCAGCAGTGCCTCAGGCAAGTTGGTTGCAGTGGAAATGTACACAAAACTAACCAGTAGCAGAAAGCATCCCACTCACTGCTCAAACTGATCCATCACTTCCTGTGGTTTCACTGGCAAAAACTCAAATTCGTGCTAATGAAATACATGCAACTCAAATGTGAGTTGAATATATTTGGTTAAGGATATTTAATATGTTTAGTTGAGTAATCCGAATGCACGTGGTGATCATTCTTTTTTGTTAATTTTTGTATTTGTATTTGTGGGGAAATTACAGCAGGTCAGAAATGTTTTTGTCTGAGGGCAGTTTGCAGAGCCACCTATACTGAGCAAGTCGGAGTGCACTCGACCACAAACACCTTTGCGCTTCCTTCACTTGCTTGTACCACTTCATACAGTCAGGTAAGAATGCCTATTTTGTAAACTACTGTTAATATTTTGGATATTTTCAGAGTTCATTTAAAAGTTTACATCATTATGTTTGAACATTTAGTGAAGTTTAATTACAAATGGCCCTCAAAAGTAGTAGTGTTATTCTCATGGGGAGTATTGTGTGAGTGTGTGAATATGTGCTCCCCAGCAGCCTCATGTTTGCAGTAGTTTGAAAAAACAATATTGGTGCTCCATTATACAGAACATCTTACTGAGCACCAATTTGACTGAAATTTGACTGGTAAATTCATGAACAAGACTGCACTCTTTTAAAGCAAGTCTGAGCTAATTAGCAAAATTATGAAGTACACTGGAGTGGTGTCATTTGGTTGTGATCTTGAATTCTTAGCCATGTTACTGCACTGCAATTCAGCACAGCTGTACTCATAACGTGGGCCAGATTTGTTACAAATGATAATGTGTTCAAATTTTCTATTCTGGAATGTTTCCTGGTACTTACGTAAGTTTACTCCTTCCAGGCCACCATAAGTGCTCTCAGAAAAAAAAAAAAAGACTAGAAGGGAATGAAGAGTCATTTATTCCTCCCAAATTGAGGTGCATTTAAAATGAAGTATGAAATAAAGTCATTAATAAATAACTAAAGTATAATAAATAACTAAATAAATAAAGTAGTGAATTATAATTCAAACTGAAATCTGGAGGCAAACAACAACATTGCCGATTTACTCAGGACAAGTTCAGTTTAATCTGAAAAATATAATTTCAGTCCTCCTTGAAGCTTTATTGATCTTGGTTCACAAGTCAGAAGATCATTAAAAAACTTTTGCAGTTTAAAAAAATAAACTCATCTCTTGCTGTAGCTAAAAATATCCCATGCTTCCTGTAGCTTAAATCTACAGTACCATGTGTTAAACCCAAATTAAGTATAACTCTTAACAAATTTTGGATTTAGTTTTGAGATTTTAAATCTTAAAAGCATGTTTTTTCACCAATTCTATTTATGCAATGTGTTTAAAATATTGAGGAAAAAAATAAAACAAAATAGAAATCTGAGTTTTTTTTGCTTTTAGCAAAGACCACATTAAGATTGGCTGACTCTAAAGTCAGAATACCTAAAGAAATATATATTTTGGGAATAAAATCTGAATAAATAGAGAATCAAAATATTTGCAGTAGACAGTGCATTTAATTTCAATACATTGTCAATTTTATATTCAAAACAGAATGTTTAAATAATTATGACTGATTACAACTACCTGTGCATGCATGTGTTTGTGTTAGCTATCTGATACGGTGTGTATGTTTATGTAATATATTTAGATTGGGGTGACTTCAAATATTGCATACTTTTAAAGGGAATATCTACAATTGTGGGAAAATCCAGTTCTAAGTGCTGCATTTTTTAAGATATAATGGTTTATTTGAGGGAAAATAATGACCGTTGTTTGTACATGGCTGTATTTTAACTTGTCTGCAAGTTTTTATTCGGTGTTACCAGAGAAACACATTTGTAGATCAAGCTGAATTTAGTTTTGTAGCACTTTCAGTAATGTAGTTAGCTGTCTCTGGAGTTTGGAGACATTTACACCTTAAGTGATACAGTATAAATATTTAAATTTTACTCACCTATGTAATAGAACAATCCTCATGTCAGTTCATGCCTCTCAAAATTTGAAGTTCTCTCCATTGTCTAAAATAATCCAGATGCCTCTGCCATGAGCAGAGAGAGAAAAAGCATACTAGTATACAGGACTAACATACTGGGCAGAGACAGTTTATTTATTATTTTTTTACTCATTTACAGACATCATTGTGTAAGGGCTTAGTAATAAAAGTTATATAAGTTTGATATCTCCAGTTTAACATTTAGAATAAAGTTCAGATAAAAAGCATTCTTTACATCAAAAAGTGAATCCAACTGAGTGTTGTCAGGATCGCAGGGTGGACTGATGGAGGTGGACGCACATGCTAAAACACAGTTCTATTTATTTAAACAAAATAACAAAACAAAAGGACTTCAACAGAAAGGCAACACACAGGGAGCTAACGGAGACAGACAAAGGGAGCTAAGCAGACTAAACTAAAATACAAAGAGCTAGACAAGTGTAGTAACACACAACTACATCTGGTAAATATGAAGAGCCCGTGGGATCTTGGGTATTGATGTTATTTTGTGAGCTTTTTACAAGTTCTCAATCAGCTACTGTTCTGATTTTGCAGAGGAAACTGATGACATCACTCAGAATGGCTCCTCCTCCTATTCTGATCTTCCTGCTTGTGGTTTTGGCTGAGCCAGCAAAACTTGCTGCATCATATTCAGTGCAGCAGCATACTGGAAAAACCCTGGTATTCCTCAGTCCCTCTGGCGCCATAGTGGAGGGCAGCACAGTAACTTTAGTCTGCAGCACTAATGCTAAACCTGTGGAGCGATACATTTGGTATAAGGCAAAAGATCTTTATGAAAATCAAGGAAAAGTGTTTACAATGAAAGTCATCGAAAATGAAACAGAACAAATGTATGTAATCAGAAATGTCAGCATGAGTGACACTGGAAAGTACAGATGTTTGCCTTTACCAGAAGGTCCAGAGTCTGACATAATGCTACTAATTGTTTCCTGTGAGTATAGACCATGATGCTTTTGAAACATGCACAGACACAGACACACACTCACACACACACACACACACACACACACACACACACACAAACAGTCTGGGTTATTCATAGACATCATATTTCAATGAAGTCCGGACCATCAATAGGATTGGGCTTTACAGCTCTAGGAACTTGTCAACGTTCTCTTCTCCCCATGCTCATGTGTTTATTGCTTTGACCTTGTCATAGCTCCTTGTGTCATTGTTTTTATGTTCGGTATGTCCTCCTGCTGTTGGTGTTCCCCAGTTGTTTCCTATTTGTTTGTCTTTGTATATGAGTATACCATTCACTCTGAGTCTTTGCCTGGTATTGTCTTGGTCCGTGAGTTGTAACTGAATGTGTTCCTGAATTTTTTTTGAATTACATATTTCCATTTTGTTTATCAGTGCTTTTTGCTTAATAAATTACCTCACACGTTTATCCACGCCCCTCAACTCTCTTGTGACACATTCCAGTTAATGTTTTGGAACATTATTATAAACATTTCAGTTGTCTTCAGATATCTGCACTCATATTCTGGCCTAGTGAGACAGGAGATTATTTTCTCCTTCATTTCTAATACTGGAAAGTTACATTGAAACAGATAGGATTTTAGTTAAATTGATTAAAACTGTTCTTCTGAAAATGTACTGAATAATATATTCATTCATTTATTGTCTGTAACTGCTTGCCTGGTTCAGGGTCGAGGTGGGTCCGGAGCCTACCTGGAATCACTGGGCCAAGGCAGGAACACAACCTGGAGGGGGTGTTGGTCTTTCACAGGGCAACACACACTCACACATTCACTCACACACATGGACAAATTTGAGTCGCCAATCCACCTACCAACATATGTTTTTGGAGAGTGGGAGAAAATGAGAGCACCCAGAGAAAACCCACACAGACACAGGGAGGATACACCAAACTCCTCACAGTCACCTAGAGCGGGGCTCAAACCTACAACCCCAGGACCCTGGAGCTCTGTGACTGCGACACTACCTGATGCACCACCATTCTGCCCTCTGAATAATATAAATATATAAAAATAAATAATATATATTTATATATTAGGGCGGCACAGTGGTGCAGCAGGTAGTGTCGCAGTCACACAGCTCCAGGGACCTGGAGGTTGTGGGTTCGATTCCCGCTCCGGGTGACTGTCTGTGAGGAGTTGGTGTGTTCTCCCCGTGTCCACGTGGGTTTTCTCCGGGTGCTCCGGTTTCCTCCCACAGTACAAAAACATATGTTGGTAGGTGGATTGGCGACTCAAAAGTGTCCATAGGTGTTAATGTGTGTCTGTGTTGCTCTGTGAAGGACTGGCGCCCCCTCCAGGGTGTATTCCTGCCTTGCGCCCAATGATTCCAGGTAGGCTCTGGACCCACTGCGACCCTGAACTGGATAAGTGGTTACAGATAATGAATGAATATGTATATTTTTAAAGATGCTTATCGAAGCTAATTTTTTCTTCTCTAGATCCTCCAAGATATGTCTCAGTGTTGATCAGTTCCTCTGGTGAAATAGTGGAGGGCAGTTCAGTGACTCTGACCTGCAGAAGTGATGGTCATCCACCTGTGGAGATCTACACCTGGTTTAAGAATAATGAAGAAGTAACAGGAGAAAAAGGAGAGTACTACACTATTACCAAGATCCGTTCTATACACAGTGGTGAATATCAGTGTAGAGCCAGCAATAAATATGGCACCGGCCTCTCTTCAACTCTTCACCTGAACGTGTTGTGTAAGCCAATATAACACCATAGCTTCTGACATTCTTCAGTTTGTTCTAAATACTGACCTAATTGTCTGTTGTAGATCCTCCAAGAAGTGTCTCAGTGTCCATCAGTTCCTCTGGTGAAATAGGAGAGTACAGTTCTGTGACTCTGACCTGCAGCAGTGATGCTAATCCACCTGTGGAGAACTACACCTGGTTTATAGAAGGTGAAGTCTCACCTGTAGGATCTGGACACAGTTTCAGCCTCCTCAACTTCACCAAAGAGGACAAAAGAAGATTTTACTGCAAAGCTCAAAATTTAATGGGAGCTAGGATGTCTGCTGCACTTTCAGTTTTGGACCCCAGTATGTATAAATACTTCAGCATGCAGCTATAATACCCTTTCACCTTTGTCATTGTCAAATTTATTCAAGTCAATAATATATTAGCATGTCTGTGATCTTTTACTTATATTACCTTCTTTGGGTAGTATTAAATTCCCCACACAATGGAGTTTCCATGGAGACATGATAGACATATAACACCAATCAGAGATTTGTAAGATGTGTTAGGAGATATGACTTTCAGTGTGTGATGGTGTTTTAACGAGTAATCCACCTCTTTGGCCTCATAAGTCATGAAAGTGTTAGTAAACTAATGTAATTCCATTCCAGTACCATCTAACAATATGAAATACGCGCTTACTTGTGCAGCAGCTTAGGGTGTTATTCTGTTGGCCATAATTTGCATTTAGTAAGTGGAGGTTTTTGTGTTACAAAATTTATTTTCTATACAACAAAGTGTTGTTATATATTTTTCACGATTATATATGCCGCAGTTTCAGATGCAAGAAGAAAGAAATTCCTAACAAGGTAAGACAGATCAATAAGGTATATTTATATTTATTTATATTCATACATATGATGTAACTGTATATACAGCAGTATAACATGCATGTCTGGCTGTTTTTATTTATTTATCATGAGTTCCATTCTGTTTGCTGATTTGCGTTATTTTAAATAAATTTTAACTTGTATAAATCATAGGTAAAGATTTTTTTTTTTACACTGCTAGTAGTTACACATTTTCTGTTTATTGTCATACTGCTGTTTGTATCGAATTCAATGTAATTTTTCATGAGCAGGACATAAATAGCCTTAATTCAGTTGGATCCACTGGAGCTATATCATGTGACCCAGATCCACCCAATCAAGCTGGAATTCTGTATACCAGTGTTTCAACTCAGACACCACTAAATAGCTTTCCTGACCAGATGTCCCACTCCAGCACTGAGGATTCTATGCATTATGCCAGCGTTAAATTTCTTCATAAAAATGATGAAACATCTGGAAATGACATTCACTATGCTAGTGTTCAGTTCCATAGAGCCATTCTCTGCACCCAGTGAGTAACACAAACTTACTGTTTCTATTTATGCTATTCATGAAGTTCAATATGGGTGAAAACTTATTACAAAAAATTAGAATGTACAAATTTTATATTCTAGTGAAAATTTATTTAACGGACCAAGCTGAATGAAGTAAAGGAAGACATATCCTGCAGTTGCTGAAGAATACCATTTTGATGAAAATTATTTAAACCAGTCATTTGATCAGGAGTGTTCATATTTTGGGACAGGACTGTTTTCATATTCATCCTGCAGATCTGTATTTGTTCAAGGCTGTGTTACATGAATGTGGTTTGCCTTTTCTTTCAGAAAGAGTGAAGCAGCAGTAGAGGATCCTTCAGTGATATACAGCAGTGTGAAAAAGAGGCAGATTACTTAACCAGGATCAGTAAAATTATTCTACTAGATTCCTTGGAGGTGATGGACCACATTACACTCATGCCATCATCAAGTGGATCAGACCCCTCTTTCTTATAAAGTTTTTAATTTTCACAAAAGGAAAAAAAGACCTAAAACATGAACATTTACATTTTTTTTCTCTTTGGTCAGTCCTCTTTTAAATGCAGTATGAGGTAGACTTACATATGCAGCTTTCCTTTTTTTTATGGCATTTACCTTTTACATTTACATTTATATGTACATTTACATTTTAACCAGAAATTATTCTGTTTATTTTTTTATGCTCAGGAATATTTAGCCTTGTTCTTTTGCTGAATTTAATTTACAGTCTTATAAATTTCCTTTAAATTGGATTTATGTATATTTTTGAGATTATGTCTCCCTGTATTTGTGTGTCTATGTGTTTTTCTACTTTCTTCAACTGAAAATATTACAGAAATATAAAACACATGTAAAAGTCACGTGTTGGTTTTATTTCTTGGACTTGAATGTCATTAAACGTGACTTGTTTGATTCTTGAGATTTTCTTGAGCAGGTTTTTCAAACAAACATTATTCTAAATGTTCTAAAATGAATTAGTTGGAACGGGTGGCAAGGTGGGGCAGGGACCTGGAGATTGTTGGTTCGAGTCCCACTCCGGCTGACTGTCTGTGAGGAGTTTGGTGTGTTCTCCCCTGTCCGTGTGGGTTTCCTTCGGGTGCTCTGGTTTCCTCCCACACACTTTAGCAGGTGAACTGGTGATTCAAAAGTGTTGGTAGGTGTGAGTGAATGTGTGAGTGTGTGTTGCCCTGTGAAGGAGTGTGAGTCTGAAATACAACCAAAAGAATATATAAAAGGGTCACTCAATAGGAATCTTCCTTAAGTCTTTGTCTTGTCAAGTGTCATAAATTGTATGGGTACAGGAAACTTCCAATCACGAGCAAGAGATGCTGCAATCCTCAATCCCTGAGAATCAATCATGCCTTCAAGGCGGGTTTCCACAAATCTGGCCTAAAGTTCGGTTGCACAAGAAACTTATGTCTCTTCTCTTCAGTTCAGAACTTTCTAGAGAACACTCTTCAGCACTCTTCAGCAGCTCTCCAGATCTCTCCTATGGCTCTCTCCTAAAACAGGCTTAGAGTTTTCCAGCAGGGTCCAGGCAGAACAAACCCAGAGGATAGAAAGAAAATGTAGAGAGAAAGAAAGAGGAGAGATGGAATGAAGGAGAAATTTAGATTCACTGAAGGGTGAATCTGCTTCTAGACCAGAAGCTCAGCTAAGAGAGCCCAGAAATTTGAACAGTGAAGTTTTATATTTATTTCTAGTAGAAAATAAAAAAATAGTTTAAGAAAAGCTATAGTTTAAATCCAGCAAAGCTCAATGCTATGCCCAAAGCATGAAAGAGACTTCAAACCTCTGACCCTCAAAGTAGTAACTAGAGCTTCAGGATCAGTGACAAAGAAGAAGGCCACATCCAACCCTTTGACCAAAAGCCAAATGGAAGAAGAGGTTACATGCTGTTTACAAGACACTCCAGAAAGCCCGTCTGTGATGTTCTACAAGCCATCTATACTCCTCTGCAAGGATATGTAAGGTCACATGGTTTAATTTTGTTCATAGCTCAGGAGATTAGTGCTGAATGCTTTGCTGGGATAAACTATAGCCTTTTTAGTATTTAGGATAACTATAGAGAAATTCCCTCATATATTAATATTCCTGCTCCCTCATGTATCACTGTAATCCTTTTCATTATATGAATGTATAATCAATATTCATTATTTGATATTACATTTAATAAACCAGTTGTGTGATAAAACCAATCCTTGGTTATTTGTTTGTGTGTGCACCTTTCTTGTATGGAATTATTACTTTTAGGTCAGATTCAATTTCGGAGCCAAGAACCTACAGCGGGTCAATGAGCATAATTATTAATAGCAATTAATTCTAGCTAATTCTGCTATATTATGTGTAAAGTCAGCCGCCACGATGACCTAATTGTCCGAGCTAAAATTGGACAGGTAAAGAAACTACATATTATATAATGGCTCCCAACCATGGAACTTAGCAAAATGAATTAAATAATTAATTATTAATCAAATAATAATTAATTATCACTGACTCTGCTACAGAGTGAAAGAGACTTTTTGCACCATAGACCCAGATAAGGAATGAAATGATATGTCTAAAGAGTCACATTACTCAAAAACTGTGGAGTATTTTACTGATGATCAGAAACAACTCCCTCAGCTGTATAATGCAGAGATGGAGGATGAAAAGTATAATTACAAATATACAAAGATGGGTGGGTAAACCTGTTTAGTTCAGCTCAAAGTTACAGGTAAGTTAAATTGTCATGTTTCACAACTAATGCCTGGTTTTAATATTAACCCTTCTGTTGAGGGTCAAATTGCCTCGTTTTAAAATTTGAAGATCTAGGAAAAGTAGTTAAAAGTATTTTTTTCAGTCTGAAACTTCTTCTGCTTGCCTTATTTAGTGTAATCAACGTATAATATAAAAATGGTTCATCTCACATATTTGCAACCACTCCCTGCATATTTATATTACATAGATATTGTTTGGGTCAATTTGACCCAGCAGGCAAACTGGAGGTAAAAGGGTGTCAGAAATGTCAGAATATTACTTTGTTTGCAACTGTGAGACATTCATTCATTCATTATCTGTAACCGCTTATCCAATTCAGGGTCACGGTGGGTCCAGAGCCTAGCTGGAATCATTGGGCGCAAGGCAGGAATACACCCTGGAGGGGGCGCCAGTCCTTCACAGGGCAACACAGACATACACACATTCACTCACACCTACGGACACTTTTGAGTCGCCAATCCACCTACCAACGTGTGTTTTTGGACTGTGGGAGGAAACCGGAGCACCCGGAGGAAACCCACGCAGACACGGGGAGAACACACCAACTCCTCACAGATAGTCACCCGGAGCGGGAACCGAACCCTGCGATACTACCTGCTGCGCCACCGTGCCGCCCACTGTGAGACATATTTCCTCCAGGTGACTGTCTGTGAGGAGTGTGGTGTGTTCTCCCTGTGTCTGCGTGGGTTTCCTCCGAGTGACTGTCTGTGAGGAGTGTGGTGAGTTCTCCCTGTGTCTGCGTGGGTTTCCTCCGGGTGCTCCGGTT
This sequence comes from Hoplias malabaricus, assembly GCF_029633855.1. NCBI lineage: Eukaryota > Metazoa > Chordata > Actinopteri > Characiformes > Erythrinidae > Hoplias > Hoplias malabaricus. Next base: position 60,643,637 of record NC_089801.1, on the reverse strand, counting down.
TCCTTCTATAGTCTATAGTCATTTTTTCCTAGTTTTGTTTTTGGCTCCTGGGGCGCCCCCTAGTGTAATTTGTGTTATACATCGCTGTACTGAAATTTATAAGGTGGGAGAAGGAGGGTGAGTGGTTTCCTACCCTATTCCGAGGAGGGCAGTTTCAGTGCTCGATCCATTATAACAATGACAGAGACCCTATTCTCCCTATTAAGTTATTGGAGCATCACAATGATTTTGAAGCTTTAATTTTAAAGGAAAAATATTACATTGCCAGAAGTTTTTTTCTTTAGATTACTGCTTAAGTTAGGGTTAGAGTGAGGTGTAGTGATAGTTAGCCACAGTAATCTTTGGAAATAAGAGTATCTATGGAAACTCTTATAATGGAACCAATGTTTGTGTGTGTGTGTGTGTGTGTGTGTGTGTGTGTGAGTGTGTCTGGGTTTCTGGACCCGGCTCTTTGACCTGTAGTTTCTTCACCTAGGTTAAATTTATGTTAACCAATTTATATGTGCATATTTTCTGTCAGCAATGGCTTTTATTTACCTTTGTTTCTGCCATCATCAAGCACTGGAAATACTGCCCAGTTCAGCACAACAGTGGAAACATTGCCATATATATATAGAGCCCCTTCACACTTCACAGGGCGCTATATATATATATTTTTTTCTTTTTGGGACACCTCCTCATCTCCTTATATCAAGAGATTTCCAATATTCCTACAATGTACAAGTGCTGATTTATTCCAGTAATTCCATTCAAAAAGTGAAACTTGTATATTATAATCATTCATTACACACAGACTGATATATTTCAAGTGTTTATTTCTTTTAATTTGATGAAAAACAGGCATCTTCCATCTGTGAAGTGTAGAAAATTTGTGTTTTAACAAGTCAACAAAAATCTGTGCATATACCCCAAATGAAAAAAGGAACATCCAACTATAACTGTATATGTTTAATTTAGAGTACTATTTAAGGTGGAAAGGGAAGCCTTGTGTCTGACCAAGCATTTAACGTTTCTTTATTTTTTTCCATTCCACCTTAAAGTGGTGATGCATTTACACTGTTTTAACACTGTAAAGACACATGTAAATAAAAAGCCAGGGCTTTTTACACAGGCCTTTTTAGCATACATTTACCTGACCAAGAGAGATAGAGAAGCAGTGAAAGCAGGCTTTCCCAGTGCACCATCACACCACATCAGCAGGGACAGGAGGCACTCGGCAGTCAGCAGAGCACTTCAGAATTAATAAACCTGAATTCAGAGTCATGCTGTTGGATCCTTTCAGCAGATCCTTTCAGTCTTTCTTAGAAGCTGATTTTGCTGAAAAATGTGTTTTATTCTCAGTGGAGAATAATGTATTGTTTTGTCCTAAATATTTGGTACTGGAATCCACCCATGTTGCATACACAAAGCTTTGTAGGCCGAACTGGAGATGGCAAAGCAAATGCGAATAGAGGTAGCAATACCTGAGCTAACCCAGCTATGTCTGAGCCTGAGCTTAACTTGGCTATGACTGAGATAGATGAACATTCATTAACAATAGGATCATTTTGGCTCTACGTCTTGAATTATGATAAAATTGGCTCAGAATTATCTTTATATTTCAGGTAATAACAGAATATAGTGAATACCATCCATCCATTATCTGTAACCGCTTATCCAATTTAGGGTCGCGGGGGGTCCAGAGCCTACCTGGATATAGTGAATACACTTTTTCAAAAATATAATGTATAATTCCTAGAGCACAATATTCACAGAGCTGCTTTGCTGAATGGAGTTTATGCAGTTAATGCGCACAACCACCATCATTGTCAAGAGGATGGACATTAATCTCCCAAAGAACAGAGATTTAGAAAACAGGTGAAAATCATTTAGAGAGCAAAGAGTGAGAGTAAGTTAGCAAAGACAGCAAATATATATATTAAAAAACTCAATTATACTGTGCTAAAATAACTAGATGGATAAAACACTCTTCTGAAGTTTTGGCTGAGTGTTTATTGTCATATTGCTGCAGGAAGAGCTATTGAGAAAGCCTCCTTGTTTACCATATACAATTCTAATACAGCATTAAAACAGGTACTTACATTTAGATTTTTGTAGTCAGGAGGATTGGATGTATCATCTTCAGATATGTCGACTGACATAAAAAACAAATATGTGGAAGAGAGTTACCAGACTAAAACCTGTTAAATAAATCACTCAACAGTCAACATGAGAAAATACAGGTCCCGTCACTGACTGACTGACATGAACAGTTCTGTTAGAACTCACCACATAGTTTCTGTCCATATTTCTCTTCTGCTTCTTTATTTTTCTACCAAGGAATAACAAATAGTCAAGTGTAATCCAAAGAGGACATGATCAGTAATATTGTTGTTATATAATTATTTACAGACAATAAGGAAACATCATTTATTCCTATATGTACTATTGTTAAGTATAACATAATTTAGTGTTTCATTAATTTGGTAAACAAGCAAACAAGAACAAGCTATGTGTTAGGAATCAAGCACAACAAAGACCATGTCAACAGCTACAGTCATGTGCCCTATCTCTGAAAAGGAATGGAGCTGATCTCTGAGCTCCATGTTCATTACAAGCATCACAGTAGTATGATCCACTCTGTAGAGGACTGTAACTGTGTCCAGATCCTACAGGTGAGACTCCACCTTCTATAAACCAGGTGTAGTTCTCCATAGGTGGATTAGCATCACTGCTGCAGGTCAGAGTCACTGAACTGTCTTCCACTATTTCTCCAGAGTAACTGATGTTCCTCACCAAGAACACTAAGATGTACCTTGGAGGATCTACAAAAGGCACAAAAAACTAGTTTTCAAAATCATCTACAGTTTTAAATAATAGCAGAATGTCAGAAGCTATTGTGTTATATCAGCTTACACAGCACGTTCACGTGGAGAGTTGTAGAATTGTTGTTCCCATATTCATTTGTCGCTCTACACTGATATCCACCGCTGTGTTTAGAACTGATCTTGATGATAGTGTAGTTCTCTCCTTTTTCTCCTGATACTTCTTCATTGTTTTTAAACCAGGTGTAGTTCTCCACAGGTGGATTAGCATCACTGCTGCAAGTCAGAGTCATTGAACTGCCCTCCACTATTTCACCAGAGGGACTTACAGACACTGAGATATTCTTTGGAGAATCTGGAGACAGATTTAGATGTCTTTGTTACTATGCTAAAAAAAACTAAAGGCAGTGTATTTGTGTGATAAACATAAGGTCAGTGTCTGATGGAAAAACATTCAGCAGCATTTTTGATAACATTTGTGTTCAGAATGTTGTCACCCTAACTTGCCATGCCCAGCTGTGTAACCCTTGTTGTGTGGTTACTGCAAAATTTTATGACGGACAATTTCTTTATCATTATTTGTACCGTGTGACCATGACACTGTAAGTGTTAAGTTAAAGTTGTTTACTCAGTTTAGCATTAATAATCACTGCTTTAGATACTGGGAAGCGAAAGACAGTCAAGTTCAGTTCTGTTACCCACTCTGTGAATCTATCATGCGGCTGTATGTTGCTTTGTGTGCTTTTAGAGAGGTAGCTTCTGTGTAGTCTTAAATGGACAGTATGCTATTTCAGCCTAGCTCTGCAATGTTAAATTAGCACTCTAGAAATTGGTAATAGTTACCTCGGTACTTTTAATGTAAATAATTTACTAATATGGATAATCGATATTGGCAGCAGTTAAGCTATTGTAGAGAGTGGTTAAAACTCTACTTGTTAATGTCAGACAGTTTCATGCCTTGCATATCAAAATTAGATTCTAATTCAGGATTACTTTAGTATGTGAAGTACTCAATATTATTTCCACATAATTGTTTATTGCACTGATATGATACTTGTGTATATCCTGTTTATTAATCTTCATAGAAACCATGGGTTTAGATTTAATCGCAAAGCGAGCATTTTTAATTACTGGAATTTTGGATGTAGGTGTTAGTTTTTAGACAGCGCTAAAATTTACAAGGGTCCAATAAAGCCAATGTCCAGCACAGTTTGGTAGCTCTGCAGCTCAGGCACATTTTTACATTTATGGCATTTGGCAGAATTTTTTTTCAGAGCAACTCAGATTTCAAAACATTTTACGGATGTAGGGATTTGAGAGGTTAATATTATTGTCCAAGTTTTTTTTTTATTGCTCTAGCATGTTGTGTTTAGCCAGCCTGGTCACTGGACTCTGTAACCTACTGTGCACCTCTGGTGAAGGACATATGTGTATGTAGTAAGGAACATAAACTCTACTCACATCTGACTGTGAGAGTGTGATTAGGGGAAGGGAGGTGTTGAGATCCGTTTACAGCACAGCTATAACTGCCTGCATCCTCACTGCTGACTGGCTGCAGGTGGAGCTGGTTGTTGATGGTGGTCTTTGTGGTTAAAGGACGTCCATTTTTGTACCAGATGAATGTTGGATCAGTCAGACTGCAGGTGGTTACACATTTCAGAACTGCTGCTCCTCCCTCTGTCACTGCTCCAGGAGTTTCTACACGGAGCTCTAAGACAATGAGAGAAGATCAAATCAGGAAAGAGAAAGTGTAAAGCTGTAGCTGCTCAGGTTCATATGTTCTACGCTGAAACAGATCAGATCACAAAGGGAATCAGAGGATAAACAGAGTCAGGTTTATTCAAACAGGGGAAATCAAAACATGCAGCGCCCAGCACAAGAGTGGAATGAAGACACTGACAGTTTTCAGCAGGAACTCATTAGTAACTGATCAGGTGCAGTTTTCTGACTCCACTGTGAGATGATGATGTGTCACTGATGGAGAATATGACATCACTCACCTGTAACTGTCAGAAGAACTCCAGGTGTGCCCACCCATCTTTCAAATGTATTATCTGTTGAGATTTCTAAGCAGTACTGATGTTCATCCTTCTTCTCTACATTACTCAGTTTGAGGGAGACGTATTGCTTCTGTTCATCAGTAAAATACTCCACTCTTCCTGAGTAATCTGACTCTTTACTCAGATCAGATCTCTTACCACCTGCAATGGGGTCTATGATCCAAAAAGCCTTTGTCACTGTAAGACCATCTGGGAGAGTGTAAGAGCCGTTCATAAACACTGTGGACCCTTTTAAAGCACATATTTCCTGTTGGTTGTAAGTAACACTCCACTTTGCTCCAGAAGCCCCTGAAACACATGATTGATGAAAGAGCTGATTACAGACTGGAGCCAGTCAGAGTTACTGTAGTTACTGTACAGCTTCACTTCTTTTCTTTTTTTTACTTGACTTGCTTTTAGGTTATTTGTGAAAAAATAAATAAGAATGAAATAACATTGGAGTAAGTAGTGATATTCTGTGGGTGTGTGTGTAGGTTTAACCCTTTCCAAATATCTCAGTGTGGCATGCTTTATGCTCTCCATACAACCACTCAACAAAATTTGAACTCTTCATTTAACCCATCCATGGCAGTGAACACACTCACACTGGTGATTAGGGACAGCACACCCAGAGCAGTGGGCAGCCATCCTCAGTGCACAGGAAGCATTTTGGGAGTTAGGTTATTTGCTCAAGGGCACTCCAGCTGTGGATGTTCCTGCCACTGGGGGGATCAAACTAGCAACTGTCTGGTACTGGTTAATAAATATTTAATTATGTTAAATCAAGTGTGTTGTTGATTTAACAAATCCAATAAATCACAGAGAATATCTGGAACTTTGTTTTTCACACTCACTGACAACACATCTACCACATTTACTGTATTTATTTGTAATTATTGTAGTTATATGCAATTGCAATTGTAAATGAAGATAAATAACTATTTTATATATGTGTGTATTTCTGAGTGTTTGTGCATGCATGTGTGTTGCTTTTTTTAGTGATGATGTTCTGGATCTGCTGGCATACCCACAGTCATCAGCAAAAATATCACAGAAAGAGGAGGAGCCATTCTGGGTGACATCATCAGGAGAACTTGTAGGACTTGACATTAAATTATGTTATTAAACTGAATGGTTTCAGATCTTCTTCTTTCTGGGAAAGAAAAATGCTGTTAATGACAATAAAGGAACTGATTCTATTGAGAAAAGCCTTTGAAGAAATAAAAATATTTTTTATCACTGTTTAATTATTATTTATCCAACATTTAATTTCTGAGAATCACGATCAGTTACATCCACACACATACAGACAGACATACAAACTGGATAAGTGGGTGAATGTAGATTATAAACGGCTAGGGTCTCGGCACAAAGCCTTGAGGTTCCCCTCATATGGCACGAGGTTTTAACATTAAATCACTTTCGTCTGAATATCTTTAATTAAATACTGACTATCTACAACAGAGTTTTAACTAGTAACAATTATATTTTGACTATTCAGAATGTCAATTTAAGATATCTGCATTTACAGTCTGACAAGTAAGAACAGTAAATTAAGATATCTACAATTAGATTTTGACTAGTCAATATGTCTTTAAGATATGTCTAACAATGTCCGCGAATTCATCATCTGATGAGTCATACATCCTGAATTAGTATTAAAGATATCTCAAATTCAAATTCGACTAGTCAAAATGACATTTTCAGTTATCTGAATTATAGTCTGTGTGCATTAGCCACCCCCTGTGCCACCACGGTTGCAGGTGTGTTAAGTTTGACCGATTTTGGGCTTATTTTGCTGTAAAGTCGCTTAAAAATATTATTTGCAGGTTGTCTTTTCCCTCCTACCCTTCCCCACATACATCAAAACTAGTCATAATAACACCAGCCAATGCTCCATCAATGAGAAATGTTCATAAGTTTATTTACATGTCAGGGATTGGGGGAAATACAGAGGGAATACAGAAAAACAGGAAATACAGAAAAATCTATAGTGCTGAAGTTGACTTCTTATTCAACAGCTTCTTATTCTGATTTTCTGTTCCACCTTAAATGGTGCAGTAATTGCATTATGTCACCAATAGGCAACATATGAACATGACTTCCATACCCAGGACATAATACAGGTTTGGCTTATTTTCTTAGACGTTATGTCTATATATGATGCAAAAAAAAAAAAAAAAAAAAAACATTTTAAAAACAAGCTAAAAAAAAAAGCAACACAACTATTTGTAAGTGACTTTACTGAAAATATAAATCTAAAGTCTTCTATAATATACAGACATTTTGACTAGTCAGAATTATCATTAAAAGATATCAGAAATACAAAAGGCGAATAAGTTCAAGATATCTGTATTTGAAGATATCTTAATAGGTATTCTGACTAGTCAAAATTTTGGATATCTCTAACTCTGACTAGTCATTACTTTCATTCATACTTTCATTTAATTTCAGATATCTACAATTTAGTTTATCTTAAATTATAATTAAGATATTTTTAATAAGGAGGGAATTTAAGATATCTTTAATTGGAATTATGTCTAGTCAGAAAACTAGGCAAGATATCTCTAATTTAGTTTTAACTAGCCATAATTTAAATGCAGATATCTGAAATGAAAGTTTAAGATATTCAGTAATTTAGATACCTTAAATTGGAGCTTCCATTGAACTCAATGGTAAATTTGACATTACTTACTCTAATCAAAATGTAATTAAATATATCTCATATATTGAATTAAATACATCTCAATATATTGTTATTTCGCCTAGTCAAAATATAATTAGAGATATCTTAATTTAGAACTGTGTCTAGTCATAAATTATTGGCAGATATATGTAATGTATCTATATGTATATGTATATGTATCGTAATATGTAAATGCAGTCGATTTAATGTTAAAACAGTTTGCCATAATCCTCAAGCATCTGCTGTTATAAGCAAGTCACTGATAATGTTAAATAAGGCAGTTTCAGTGCTATGGAATGGATGAATACTAGACTGGATCAAACATGTTATTTGATTCAAGATATGATTTGAGTTGAATGGCAACAATTATTCAATAACTTTTAAAAGGAATGGGAGATTATAGTGGGCAGTAGTTGTTTAGGTTTGTCTGATTTAGATCAGGTGTTTTGAGTATTAGTGTTAATATTGTAATTTTGTAAATTGAGGGGATATGGCCATGGATTAACGACTGTTTGATAATGGACATGAGGTAGGGGACCAAGGTAGGCATACAGGCTTTGGCTATGAGTGTAGAGAGTGCAAGGTAGCGTGTTTAGAAATAACGTTAAGTATGAGAGAATCACTCACTGCCTCAAAAGCAGAGTAAATAATGGAAACTCAGGAGGCTAAATACTGTAATAAGAAGGAGAGATGGTATATGTTGAGGAAGTAGTAAAGGAGTAATTGATTTTAGTTCATTTGTGTTTAAAGACATGGAATAAGTAGTTGCAGAGTTCAGAAAAATGAGCTCTAATGCTACTAAATTGTATATATAGAGAGAGTTGAGAATAGCTAACAGGAGGCAGTATCACATATGTTAAAAAAATGGAATCATACAAGGCATCTTTTAAAGTACACCTATTTTGTGCATATGCATCAATATGGACAGTGAGATTAGAATTTTTGGTAGCACTTTATAATCTCAGAAATATAGCCAAAACACGCCCCACTCTCACCTCATCAGATGCTGAAAAGCTGGTCCATGCTTTTGTCTCCTCCAGACTGGACTATTGCAATGCACTTCTCATAGGGATTACTGTGAAAGGTCTTCAGAGATTACAGTACAAACCGGATTCCCAAAAAGTTGGGACACTAAACAAATTGTGAATAAAAACTGAATGCAATGATGTGGAGATGGCAAATGTCAATATTTTATTCGTAATAGAACATAGATGACAGATCAAAAGTTTAATCTGAGTCAATGTAACATTTTAAAGGAAAAATATGTTGATTCAAAATTTCACAGAGTCAACAAATCCCAAAAAAGTTGGCAATAAGTGGCTGGAAAAAGGTAATTGAGCATATAAAAAACAGCTGGAAGACCAATTAACATTAATTAGGTCAATTGACTACATGATTGGGTATAAAAAGAGCTTCTCAGAGTTTCAGTGTCTCTCTGAAGCCAAGATGGTAAGAGGATCAACAATTCCACCATTGTTGCGCAGAAAGATAGTGCAGCAATACCAGAATGGTGTTACCCAGCGTAAAATAGCAAAGACTTTTAAGTTATCATCATCAACCGTGCATAACATCATCAAAAGATTCAGAGAATCTGGAACAATTGCTGTGCGTAAGGGTCAAGGCTGTAAAACTCTACTGGATGCTGGTGATCTCCGGGCCCTTAAACGTCACTGCACCTCAAACAGGAATGCCACTGTCAAGGAAATAACAGAATGGGCTCAGGAATATTTCCAGAAAGCATTGTCAGTGAACACAATCCACCGTGCCATCGGCTGTTGCCAGCTGAAACTCTACAGTGCAAAGAGGAAGCCATTTCTAAACAGGCTCCACATGCTTGTACTGGTTTGAACTGGGCCAGGGGTCTTTTAGAATGAAGTGTGGCAAAATGGAAGACTGTTCTGTGGTCAGATGAGTCACGATTCGAAGTTCTTTATGAAACACTGGAACATCATGTCATCTGGACCAGAGAGTACAAGCATAACTCAAGTTGTTATCAACGCTCCGTTCAGAAGCCTGCATCACTGATGGTATGGGGTTGCATGAGTGCTTGTGGCATGGGCAGCTTGCGTGTCTGGAAAGGCACCATTAATGCAGAGAACTCTTTTAAGGTTCTAGAACAACATATGCTCCCATCTAGACGTCATCTCTTTCAGGGAAGACCCTGCATTTTTCAAAAAGACAATGCCAGACCACATTCTGCAGCAATCACAACATCATGGCTACGTAGGAGAAGGATCCGGGTACTGAAATGGCCAGCCTGCAGTCCAGATCTTTCACCTATAGAGAACATTTGGCGCATCATAAAGAGGAAGGTGCAACAAAGAAGGCCCAAGACGATTGAACAGTGAGAGGCCTGTGTTAGACATGAGTGGGAGAGCATTCCTATTTCTAAACTTGAGAAACTGGTCTCCTTTGTCCGAAGAGACGTCTGTTGAGTGTTGTAAGAAAAAGGGGGGATGCCACACAGTGGTAAAAAATGGCCGTGTCCCAACTTTTTTGGGATTTGTATATGACATGAAATTTTGAATCAACATATTTTTCCCTTAAAATGATACATTCTCTCAGTTTCAAATTTGATCTGTGATATGTGTTCTATTCTGAATATAATATTAGATGTTGGCACCTCCACATCATTGCATTCAGTTTTTATTCACAATTTGTTTAGTGTCCCAACTTTTTTGGAATCCGGTTTGTACATTCAGGACAGTGCTGCTAGGGTCCTTATGAGAGTCACTTGCCAGCCCTTCAAACCTATCCATACTGATAAAGGGCTGGCAAGTGGCAGAGGCTGAGCAGGACAGTGGGACCCCCAAAGGAGGAGAGGACATGACAAATGGAGGTTGAACAAAAAAATGTTCACCCCCATCTGAGTTGAGTAAATCATTAAGTGCTGAAATTGAGAGATCTAAATTATCTAATAATTTATTAAAATTCTGAAATATTTTTTTTACCAAACCAAAAGTTGTAGTCTGTTTGCCAGATATGTTGCTGTACACTACAACTGATTTAGGATCTGTATGCTATACTAATGCCTCACAATAGCAATTTCTTACATTAAGAACTTCATTAAAACACATTTCAGTATTTTAACAAACTGAAAGGTTGTACTGTTTCTTGTTGTAGTGCCTCTGTACTTTACAAGTGATTTCAGATCTACATATCATATGGATGCTTTGTTTACCTGAAAAATAATTAAAATATAACAGAAACATTTTTAGTAAAGGTTGTATTATGTTGGTCAGATGTATTTCTGTAGACTACAATTGATTTTAGATCTGTATATCATATGGATGCCTCACAGAAGTGATTTGTAACATTAAAAAATTAATCAAAATTTAACAAAGATTTTTTAAAAACTTAAGGTTGCAGTATGTTGCTCAGATGTGTCTCAGTCGGTCTACAACTGATTTTAGAACCATATATCATACAGATGTCTCACAGTAGCGATTTGTAACTTTAACAAATTTATCAAAATTTAACAAAGACATATTTAAAGTCTCGCTAGACTACAAATGATTTTAGATCTGTATGCCATATGAATGTCTGAGAATATCAGTTAATTTTATGAAGAATAAATATTAAAATTGAACAGAGGCACATTTTACAAAATAAAATGTGTTATTTTGTTAAGGTATATCTCTGTGAATCACATTTTTTATTGTTTTTGTTTTTTTTTTGTAAGTAATATGGATGCTTCACAGCAGCAGTTTATTTGATATAAATGCACTGCATGTAAATGTTTACAATGTATACATTGCTTAAAACTAAATTTTCATATGTATAAATGAATAAAATTGAGAGGGTTGGTGTGTACCTCCCGTTTGTTGTACGTTATGTTTTGAGTCTTTATAAGTATCACTTGCTCGCTGCTCCTTAAAAAGAAACTAATCTAGTTTCCTGTAAAATTCCCTAAGTTTCTCTGGAGTTCTGTACAGAAACTGAATTTGTAAATGCTAATGAGCTTAACCTTCTGAACCATATGTATTCACAGATGATTATGAGTTTGCAGAAGTATAAAGTTAAACTCTTACATAGCTGTATATAAGGTCACATGTTTCCTGTGGTGGTGTTACTGCTCTTGGCAGCTTAAAGACACGTAAGTCATAGGCAGATTATTAGTTCACATACTGAAGCCTCATCACAGAACGGTAAGAACAGTCTTTACTTCTCAAGATTATAGGATATTGTTTAGAAAGACTTCACACTGACATTAATAATAAATATATGGCTTAATATTTGTGGATGTATGATTAAGCTGATATAAAGTGTTTTAGGGGTTGGTATTTTAAGAAACTGAAATAAGGAACGTGGGGCCAGGGGTTGGGGGCATTGATGTTTTGACGCCCAAGATAGGAACTATATATATATATATATATATATATATATATAAGCTAAATATATATAAGCTAAAATATGCAGCATAAGTCCATGCACACATGTCAGATGACCATGTGCAGTGACTGTAATTGGCTACCTCAGAATGTGTGTGTGTGTGTGTGAGAGAGAGAGAGAGAGAGAGAGAGAGGGAGAGAAGGTAATTAAATAGAAGTACCAAAAACTACTTAAAATAAGGAAGTACTTAAAATAAAATAGAAATATATATACTGTGCAGTGACTGTAATTGGCTACCTCAGAATATGTGTGTGTGTGTCTGTCTGTGTGTGTGTGAATGAGAGAGACAGAGAGAGAGAGAGAATAATGATGTACAAACAGAAAAGGAAGTTCTTAAAATAAAATAGAAAAAACACTGACGTCATCATCCCACCTCAACACGCGCTCCTGTTTGGAATCAAAGCTCAAGAAACGTTATCAAAACGTTTTTTTTTTTTTTAAATTCACTGATATTTGGTGAATTATGCACTTTATGTGGTGTTTGGATGCTTTGAGAAACATATACGATGGGTTGAGTGTAGAGTCGACTCATTTAGTGTATCTGTACACTAATCGAATGCAAATTCAAATCAATGATTCAAAACAGTGTACACAGTCACGGGGAAACTCAGAGACGACACACAGCTTGATTAAACGCTGGATTATACTTCAGAATGTGTGTTTGTGACTGAAAACTGAGGATCAATGCATTAAACACAGAAAGTACTTTGGGACTTTGAAGGATCTGTAATTATTGAGTCTTTACAACAGGTGTGGGGGGTGGACGACATTGTCAAGGCGGCCTCCCCAACTGTGAAGCACTGCGCAAAACCATGTACAGGATGGGCCATTTATATGGATACACCTTAATAAAATGGGAATGGGAATGGTTGGTGATATTAACTTCCTGTTTGTGGCACATTAGTATATGGGAGTGTGGAAACTTTCCAAGATAGGTGGTGGCCATGACGGCCATTTTGAAGTGTGCCATTTTGGATCCAATTTTCAGATCAAACTTATTGGGAATTTCATAAGAAAAACAATGGTATGCTTGGTTTTAATGTAACTTTATTCTTTCATGAGTTATTTACAAGTTTCTGACCACTTACAAAATGTGTTCAAAAGTGCTGCCCATTGTGTTGTACTATCAATGCAACCCTCTTCTCCCACTCTTTACACACTGATAGCAACACAGCAGGAGAAATGCTAGCACATGATTCCAGTATCCGTAGTTTCAGGTGCTGCACATCTCATATCTTCACAGCATAGACAATTGCCTTCAGATGACCCCAAAGATAAAAGTCTAAGGTGGTCAGATCGGGAGACCTTGGGGGCCATTCAACTGGCCCACGACGACCAATCCACTTTCCAGGAAACTGTTCATCTAGGAATCTTCGGACCTGACACCCATAATATAGTGGTGCACCATCTTGCTGGAAAAACTCAGGGAACGTGCCAGCTTCAGTGCAGATAGATAGATAGAAATAAGTTTGATGTTTCACATGACCCTCTTCCCATTGAAACAACAAAAGTTGGATCCAAAATGGCCACCATGGCCACCACCCATCTTAAAAAGTTTCCCCCCTCCCATATACTAATGTGCCACAAACAGGAAGTTAATATCGCCAACCATTCCCATTTTATTAAGGTGTATCCATATAAATTGCCCACCCTGTACTGTCTGAGAATGGATGGAGAATTGATGGAGTCTCTAGTTGAAGCTTGTTTGGCTTGGCTTTAAAAATAATATAATATAATTTATAAACATGAACTGCGGGAAGGTTATCTGTGTGATGTATGAGTGAAGTGAGATCTGCAAAATAAAGGAATCTCATTACTGTGCTGATTAATCTCAGGTCGGTAAAGTTAGGTTTATTTTGTATATTCAGCAGATATTCGGGTTTCGCCCCTCCCCCTGCTTACAAGCAATGTCCTAAAATCTCTGAAACTTCATTTTCTTAATTTTCGAGGATCAGAGAACGAACTACAATTATATTTTGCCAAAACACCACATCTTTCCATATAGCGGAGTATATTTACTGAAAATTGCCAGAATGGTTGCAGCGGGCGCCCAAGTTGTTAAGGACACGGTTCGATGTGTATCAGGAGTGTAGTTCATTAGTGTATCTGGTGTGTTGGGAGCAGAATAATCTCTGAAATGTGCAGGGCAGTGGAGCACCAGGACCACGACTGAGGTCACTGAGCTAGAGAGGTACAAAGCCTCCAGCACTGGGCAGTGGAGCAGTGGAACTGTGTTCTCTGGAGTTATGGAGCACTGTCTGTGAGGCAGAACTAATCATTAATCATCAGTATCTGACCTCACTAATGTTTATGTGGCTGCAGTTATATTCTCACAACAATCTTTCAATCCCCAGAAGAGCAGAGGCTGTTCGTGAAAAATGGCAGACACACAATTGGTGATCATTATTTTCACTGATCTGATGATACAGCTTTAACCCCACTTCTCTTTCAGGAATCTGATTAGTATCTGAGGATGTTCCTTCAGTTTTTTAATTTTGTAGAAAAAAACCAGATCTCAGACATGACAAAAACTAAAGGCATTTCAAATGGCAACTTTCTGGCTTTAAGAAACACTAAAAGACATCAAGAAAAATAATTGTGGTAGCCAGTAACAGTTAGATTTTTAGAACAAGCACAGGGAATAAATTATGGAATCACTCAATTCTGAGGAAAAAATTATGGAAAAATGACAAACAAAATAGCACTCCAACACATCACTAGTACTTTGTTGCACCACCTCTGGCTTTCATAACTGCTTGCAGTCTCTGAGGCATTGACTTAATGAGTGACAAACAGTACTCTTCATCAATCTGGCTCCAGCTTTCTCTGATTGCTGTTGCCAGATCAGCTTTGCAGGTTGGAGCCTTGTCATGGACCATTTTCTTTAACTTCCACCACAGATTTTCAATTGGATTGAGATCCGGACTGTTTGCAAGCCATGACATTGACCTTATGTGTCTTTCTTCAAGGAATGTTTTCACAGATGTTGCTCTATGGCAAGATGCATTATCATCGTGAAAAATGATTTCATCATCCCCAAACATCCTTTCAATAGATGGGATAAGTAAAGTGTCCAAAATGTCAATGTAAACCTGTGCATTTATTGACGATGTAATGACAGCCATCTCCCCAGTGCCTTTACCTGACATGCAGCCCCATATCATCAATGACTGTGGAAATTTGCATGTTTTCTTCAGACAGTCGACTGCATAAATCTCATTGGAACGGCACCAAACAAAAGTTCCAGCATCATCACCTTGCCCAATGCAGATTCAAGATTCATCACTGAATATGACTTTCATCCAGTCATCCACAGTCCACGATTGCCTTTCCTTAGCCCATTGGAACCTTGTTTTTTCTGTTTACGTGTTAGTGATGGCTTTCCTTTAGCTTTTCTGTTTGTAAATCCCATTTCCTTTAGGTGGTTTCTTACAGTTCGGTCACAGGCGTTGACTCCAGTTTCCTCCCATTTGTTCCTCATTTGTTTTGTTGAACATTTTCTGTTTTCAAGGCATATTGCTTTAAGTTTCCTGTCTTGATGCTTTGATGTCTTTCTTGGTCTATCCATATGCTTGCCTTTAACCGCATTCCCATGTTGTTGGTACTGGGTCCAGGTTTTAGACACAGCTGACTGTGAACAACCAACATCTTGTGCAACACCGAGTGATGATTTACCCTCTTTAACAAAGTAAAATGACATCTTAATGGATGGTCATGGCTAGGTCCCCAGATGTCATATCAGGGATGTGTACTAGTTATTAATAACCTTGCTGCTTCATCGCTGTGGCATAAATTGGCTTGTGTAGATGCCCCACTGAATTTTTATCCAATATTCAAGCAATGCTGGTGGATTTCTTTTGGGACCGGCTGCACTGGATTCCTCAGCCTGTCCTTCATTTCCCAAGAGAGGAAGGAGGACAGGGGCTGGTCCACCTGGCCACTAGGACTGCTGCATTTAGACTGCAGTTTGTACAGAGGCTCCTTACTGGTCCCAAAGGTCTTGTGTGGAGAGCTGTTGCACACAAGACCTTACAAACTTAGTGGACTGGGGTTGGACAGAGCCTTGTTTTTAATGGACATTAATGCTCTGAAACCACTGGCTTGCCTGTATTATCATGGAATTTTTAGGATTTACAATTTTTATAAAGTGACAATAACGGGTGACAAGACTTTTAAAAGGAACTCCTTTTTTTGGATGCTGGCTAGACATTATTAGCCTGATCTCCCCTTCGTTGCACAGCAGTCTGATCTCCTCCAATGTATTCACACTTCGTCAAATAGTGGATGTTACTGGACCTGGTCTGGACTGGGCAGAGGACCTGGCGATGTGGCTATGGGTCAAGTCCATACATGTTGTGTCTCAGCTTCTACAGCGTAGGAGGTCAGCACTCACCTCATCTATTTATAGAGTGGTGTGTTTTCTGGGGTGATTTTTTTATTATTTATTCTAATCTACTTCAGCACACTAATTTAATCTTGTTTCAAATGAGCTGCTGTAGATCTGAGGGATCCTCTAGGTTCTCAGTCAATTTCCTACAAAACCAATAAGATTTTTGTTTTTAAATACAAAGGTGCAAAAGAATAACAAAGCAACAACATAAAGTTCATTCATTCATTCATTATCTGTAACCGCTTATCCAGTACAGGGTCGCGGTGGTTCCAGAGCCTACCTGGACTCTTTGGGTGCAAGGCAGGAACACATTATGGAGGGGGTGCCAGTCCTTCAACATAAAGTTGTGAAATTTATGTTATTTGAGGACTTGTTTTCAAAACACTACAAAACATCTATAATTACTGTTTAGAATTAACCACAATTTATAATTTTTCTTAAAATCTGTTTACGCTACAACTGCAATTCTAACTCCATCCATCAGTTGACGAAAGTGCACATATTAAATGACTGTTTCATGTTGTTCACAAGAATATGAATTGTCAATAAAACTGCTTTATCAGTGACAACAGCTCAAGTCCTCCAGACCAGATAATCTGTCTCTGTTTACACTGAGCTGCAGTCAGTTTAACAGGTCCTCTCTGACGCAGCATGTGAGTAAACCCAACTGAAAAAAAAGTGAATTAATCTAATTCAGCTTTAAAAAGGCCCATGTTTACCCTCCACTGTAGCATGTTATTTTCTTCCCCTCATGCACCGTCATGCTGGAGAGATTTAGCCTACCAGTGTTTTTCAAAGTAAATATATTATTGTGGAAATTCAGATTATAGGCCACTTTACAGTGGATTTTAACATGTACCTTGTTTAGGCATGTATCACAATGCAGCTATATATTTTTATCTTCTAGAATCTTGGATTCAGGCTAACTGCCTAAACTTTGTTTATCAAAGCAGAGCTTATTTTTCAGTTATGGTGAGATTTAGCTTAGTTACATCCAGACTTATTTAATTTAATCATTAGAAGCTGTAGCTTGTACAGGGATGGGTTTGAACCACGAACCCTTTATGTAAAAGGAGAATGTTAAGTGAGTGAGCTACCAAAGGAGATGTTTGTTAATGGACTCAAGTGCAGAACAAACATAAAACTAAAGATTAACAAAAAGGTACTAATAAGGTGTTGGTGAGGACCAAGAGAGAGAAAGAGACAACCATCTGAGAACAGCCCTGCCTGAGACTAGAACTGCTGTACTCCTAACTTAGAGGCCAGTGAAATTCCAAACTGCACCACTGGGGTAGTGTGAAAGAGAGGAATACAAATGGAAAACAATGCTATCATGGGAAGACTCCATCGTGAATGATTTGTGAAAAGAAGAAAAATTATATAAAATTAGAGACCTTTGTCAAATTGTAGGAAAATCTTTCATTATATTTCACTAACTTGTAGACACAGATTAAGACAATGAACAGAAGAAAGTCCCCTCCTCCTCCCACAACCTACAGACCAACTCCTCCCTGCAGAACAGAAGACATCTGTAATTATTTTAAAAATGAACACTGCATTATTTCTGTTTCTGTTTACAACATACTCTCAACAGAGATCATCACAGTTCCATTCTGAGCTCCATGTTGATTCTGAGCTTCACAGGGGTACAGTCCAGTGAGGTCAGGAGTGATGTTAAAGCTGTGTCCAGATCCTAGAACTGAGTCTCCACCCTCTACAATCAACTGCACAACAAGTCCTCCACCAGTTCTCCTTCATAATTAAGTTTGTATTGTGACAAAACTTCAGTCTTATTACCTTCAACTGCGAAAGCTGCTGATCTCTGAGTTCCATGTTCATTATGAGCCTTGCAGTAGTAGGATCCACTCTGTAGAGGACTGTAACTGTGTCCAGATCCTACAGGTGAGACTCCACCTACTATAAACCAGGTGTAGTTCTCTACAGGTGGATTAGCATCACTGCTGCAGGTCAGAGCCACTGAACTGTCCTCCACTCTTTCACCAGAGGAACTGATGGACACTGAGATGCTCTTTGGAGAATGTACAACAGACAATTGTCTTTAAAAAGGATTACTAATTAATCACTCAATGAAACCCCAATAAATTAATTAACTCACACTGAACATTTAAATCCACAGCAGGAGATCTTCTCTCTCCGAGTTGATTCTGACTCTGGCATGTGTATTCTCCACTGTCCTCAGAGTTGATGTTGAGAATTCTGAAATTCTCCCCTGTTCCAATAGACACTGATCCTTTAAACCAGGTGTAGTTCTCCACAGGTGGATGACCATCACTGCTGCAGGTCAGAGTCACTGAACTGCCCTCCACTATTTCACCAGAGGGACTGATGGACACAGACATTCTTTGGAGGATCTGGAGATACAGGCATAACAAGTAATTGCAAATGACTACATATCTTGTTGATTCCTTCATGGGCATTTCCTAAAATTTAACCAAGCCCTGAACATTTGGAGGCCTTTTCAAAATTCCAAACCTTGAGAAAATAATAAAAGTACTCACATCTGACTGTGAACGTGTGATCAGGGGAAGGGAGGTGTTGATATCCATTTACAGCACAGCTATAACTGCCTGCATCCTCACTGCTGACTGGCTGCAGGTGGAGCTGGTTGTTGATGGTGGTCTTTGTGGTTAAAGGACGTCCATTTTTGTACCAGATGAATGATGGGGCAGTCAGACTGCAGGTGGTTACACATTTCAGAACTGCTGCTCCTCCCTCTGTCACTGCTCCAGGAGTTTCTACACGGAGCTCTAAGACAATGAGAGAAGATCAAATCAGGAAAGAGAAAGTGTAAAGCTGTAGCTGCTCAGGTTCATATGTTCGACACTGTGAAACAGATCAGATCACAAAGGGAACCAGAGGATAAACAGAGTCAGGTTTATTCAAACGGGAAATCAAAACATGCAGCACCCAGCACAGGAGTGGAATGAAGACCCTAACTCTTTTCAGCAGGAGCTCATTAGTAACTGATCAGTTTTCTGACTCCACTGTGAGATGATGATGTGTCACTGATGGAGAATATGACATCACTCACCTGTAACTGTCAGAAGAACTCCAGGTGTGCCCACCCATCTTTCAAATGTATTATCTGTTGAGATTTCTAAGCAGTACTGATGTTCATCCTTCTTCTCTACATTACTCAGTTTGAGGGAGACGTATTTCTTCTGTTCATCAGTAAAATACTCCACTCTTCCTGAGTAATCTGACTCTTTACTCAGATCAAATCTCTCCTCACCTTGAACTGGGTATATGATCCAAAAAGCCTTATTCACTGTAAGACCATCTGGGTGAGTGTAAGAGCCGTTCATAAACACTGTGGACCCTTTTAAAGCACATATTTCCTGTTGGTTGTATTTCACACTCCACTCTGCTCCAGAAGCACCTGAAACACATGATTGATGAAAGAGCTGATTACAAACTGGAGCCCATAAGACAGTCAGAGTTACTGTAGTTTACAGCTTCACTTCTCTCCAACTCCAGCAGCTACTGTACAACACTGAGCTGATTCTGAGAGAAAGCACAAAGAGAAAAGAGTCTGAAAACACTGCAGAAGGGAGTGGGAGGGGTTGACAATTACATACATATATATGTACTTTTTTAAATTGTATTTATTTATTTATTTTTTTGAGTGCAGGCAAAGGAGAGCGAGTGGCACAGATACAAATAAAACTTTATCACTGTGTGGTCCAGTAGGCAGCATTTTCCTGGAATCCACCAAAACCAGATTACTTCAACATGGTTTAATGCTTCATGGCTGTTCTGTTGCTGCTCCTAGATTCTTGAATCTCACAATAATTCATCTAAAGTGGCCTGGGGCAGATTAACCAGTGTAGACATCTTTGGAACTTGTGGTAATGCTGGTTAAGAAGGGTTTGAAAAATGGCGGAGGCGGTCACAGCAGAGGATAATGTTAGCACAAGCAGAGAGAAAAATGTACGACCCAAGTCCTCAAACGTATGGGAACACTTTACATTAACGCCTTCAAGGAGCAGCGTTGGGTGCAACATGTGCACAGCTGATCTCGCATGGCACAGCAGCACAACATCACTGCATGAGCATCTGAAAATGAAGCCTGTTGGAGCTATGTGTGAAAGAGATTAAATATAGTAAGTTAATTCTACTTTTTCTCTCACTCAATGTTACTAGAGCCTGCTAGAGTAGTTAAACAACATTTGTTTTCTTAGTACATTGATATTACACTCGCGTTTAGCGAACAAGCCTTAGCATCCCCCCGAGTTTTCTCTTCCACCTTAAATGTGTCAGCTCGACCAGCAGTTCCAAAACAAACCGTAGTTTTAGTCAAGCTAACATTAGCGACAAGTTTTTTCTCTCACTCAATGTCACTAGAGCCTGCTAGAGTAGTTAAACAAGAGGTCTCATCTTCAGTAAATTTATATCACTCTTGTATTTAGTGAGTTTTCCGTTCCACCTTAAATGTGGCGGCAGTTACATTCAGAGTTAAAAAAAAAATCAATCCAAACATTTTTTTAAATAATATATTTAAAGCCTGTTTTAAGGTCTTTTCTGACTGGCATTGCGTGTTAGTGTTTGAGTATCACAGCCAAGTGTATATTACATTACATACACTGTGTTAAATATTGATAAATATAAAATTAATGTAACGGTTGGGTTAATTCTTCATGTAAACGCTAATTTTTAATAATGGTAGGTTGTGTGTTCCTTATACAATTACAACATTAGTTCTCTAAAATCTTAAATATCTTTACGATATCTTATCATATGTGTTAGTTGAATTTTCCTTTTATTCTCAGCACATAGCACCCAATATCCATTTATGTAATTTCAATTTGCCTTCATTGTTGTCTGCATTTTAGATCAGTAGTTATTAACTTAAAAAAGATGTATGTTCATATCGACACTTTCTCTCTCACCTCAGATAGAAACAGCCCAGCATTGCTGACTATGTTTTTAAGAAGATCTGCACACCACAGCAAGCAGCTGTTCTCACTGATGGAATCCTGAATATACTAGTAACAGACAGGAAACCAAATTTGTCTTTTCTTCCTTTTTATTCGATCAATAATCGATTAATCAAAAAAATAATCGACATATTAATCGATTATCAAAATAATCATTAGTTGCAGCCCTACATGAGACCGTTTTCCAGCACAAAACCAATTGGAGAGCAGCAAATGTTGAAGAAAAATCAGTTTTGATTAAAATGGTAAAATTTGCCTTTAAAGATTTAGTTTGGACATTTTGGAGAATAATGGAAATTGGAGCTGTGTAGCACTCTCTCTCTCTCTCTGCAATTGAACTCACTCCCTCATTGTGTCTTGCTCTTTCACACTCAAGGTTTCTCTCTGTATCACATATAAATGACAAACATACACATCAGCACAATCTCACTGTTATTGTGGATTTTGTCACTGAATACCTCTTTTTGCATCAAAGGACCTTTATGAAAGACAAATATTTCTATAAAGTATCGTGGCAGCCAATTGGAGGTGCCACTGGAGCAGAGGCTCATGGGACTGTTTGTGTTCATGCTTAGATGTTCTAGTTATTAATGGTTTCAATTAGTCAGTGATGTTGTGTTGCTCTTACTGTTGTTTCTGGTTTGTGATGTCAGTGATGCATTGTTATAGTGGGTGGCCACCATGACCAACATGTGTATGGCAATGAATGACCTTGGGCTATTTTTCCCGCGTGGGGAGTTCTGGCTTTGTCAATAAAGGTGCAGTTTCTGTGGTACACCACCAGGTGAGCTCAGGAATAGTAGAAAAGCTAAGGAGCCTCTTTCTTCTTCTGGTCGCCACAGTATGTTAATAGAGCCATTGGTTTTTAATAAAGAACACTTGAAAGTTCTCATTTATATGTGTACACACAAACACACACACATCCTTGAACAAGTAACAAAGTGAAGCTGTAAGGTTTGATTTAACAGAGACCATTGAAGTAGAAACAAAAGCAAAATAATGATAAAAATAACAATGTATACAATGTATAAACTAGAGTGAACCATATCTGAGTTCTCATAAAAGAGGACACATGGGGCAGGTGGCAGCACAATTTTGTTCATAACCATGCAACTATGCTGCTGAAATGCAATGCACAAACAGATACTCGTTAACAAGATTAAAAAAATGCCTTTTTGGACAGATTCCTTTCCATACAACATTTGGCCCTAAGCAAAAACAATAAAATAATATTTATTGTCATTTCTCGACAGTTTATTATCATTTTACATTTTCTGTTCAAACCAAACTTCAAACCTGAAGTCCTGTATTAAAGCGACTTGTTTACACCAGAAAACTCATGATCATAACAGAAACTGACGAGTTTAACTTTTAACTGTTTTTTTAAACGTTCCTAAAAGCAAGCACCACATTTTATCAACCAGAAGTAATACAGACTTGATAAATGATCAGAGCATCGCTAGGATCCAGACATTTTTGTAAAAATACTTATATTTTATAAGGTCTGGCTGATAAAACGTGCTGTATGTGAGAGCTATAATTCAGTCCCCTGTTCCGGATTTAATGAGTTGTCCTGTTTTCTTCTAAAGTTAATTTTAAACAGAAAAACTGCACAGATGTAACTTGATTAGGGATAACAGAAAGTCACTATTGGTCAGGTGTGTCTGTGTATTTGTGCCGTTATAGGGACAGAAGTGACGACTTTCAGTTTTTTACAATATAGAGAAAAGAGGACGTTTGGTCACCCTATAAAAACTGTAGATTGTAATCTCTTAAAACTATAATAATCTTTTGAATAAAACAGTTCTTATCATTCTGTGGTGGGTCTCAACCCCACGGTCCCAATAATAGAAGCTGAGAACAGATGCAGGGCATAAACTACTTGTGGCTGACAAGTCTTTAAGTTGCTGTGAACACATGACACAAACCTTCTTTCTCTCAGGAAACATGTGACTTTAAATAGAGTGTAGTATCAGCATAATTTTAAACTTCCACAAAATCAACATCATCAGTCAACCTCCAGTGTCCAAATGTTTCAGCAAATTCAGCTACAGTGAAGAGCACTGCTGAATGTTAAGCATCAGCCAGAGGGGTAAGAAGCCCCCAGAACTGGGCTGTGGAACGGTGGAACTGTTCTCTGGAGTCAAGGGTTTTCATACAGTCCAGAGTTCAGAGGATCCACACAGTTTTATAAAATTGATTAATATAATTACAAAGACTTTCAGTAGCTTCTGAAACATGTGTCACACACAGAAGCTCCATTTAATAACAGTGTCTCACTGAGCTGATTTCCAGCAGAAAACCTACATCTTTGTTTTGTTCAGTGCTTTAATTCTATTTTGAAGTGATGACTGAGTGTAAATGAAGTTCATTTTCACTATTGACCCTAAAACAAACTTCTGCAATTCATAATATTTTTCCTACTTAAGTGTATCCTCAAAGTACAATAAATAAATAAATGAACACACATGAACCCTTTAAGAGACTGCAGTGTGACGTCATCCTGCTGGGACTGTTTGCAGTTTGTGAACTGGCAAGAAAGGGACATAGTTGTTTTCAGGGTGAAATAAGGATTTTCACATTGTAAATTCCTAAACAATCTCAATACTGAAAATAATACCAACAACAACAACAAATAGCAATCAATTTCAGACAAAATATGCTTTACAAGTTTAAACTAATAAAATACATGGAATACAACAAAAATATAACTGTGTAAAAGTTTGGATTCCCCTGGTCCAATGAGTTTTGTTGAGTGCGCATAAGAATCACTTCTCAACAGAGAACACAGTTTGGCATATTTTATTGTACCATCAATATATTTTATTTATTAAATTGATAATATTCAGACAAAATAGCCTCTTCAAAGTTATGGCACATGGAATATTTTATGTTTTATTGCATTTCCACTGTGTTGAATGTGATAGGTCTGACATATTGCCACTCACTTTAGAACACCAGCATATCTGGCTTTTAAGATGAGTTTCCCATCAAGACCACATCCCTTCAGTTTGTGTTTTTAGCACAAATCTCAGCAAAGCACAACAAAGCAGTTATGATTCTGTCAGGACTGTTTTTAGCTAAAAAAAAAAACAAAAAAAAAACAAACAAATTTTTAAAATTATGTCAAATAAAAATGGCATGTTTAAATGTGTTCTCTGTGGAGTATATGTAGCTTAATTTCACCTTGAATAAAAAAAAATAAATGGACACTGAAATTTAGTCCCAGGCGGCAGGATATTGTGACCAGACCTGTGAATCCTAGAGGAAAGCAGACCACTATATCCTAGTACTCACTAAAATAATATGTTCACCCAGAGTTACTTTAAACAGCTAATACCATGTTTATTTCTTCAGATGTTGTCAGTAACACACTTTAAACCTTGTCATGTTCAGAGCATTATATTATAAATTTGTTGCTATATTTCAAATATTTATTACTTTGAAGACAAAACAGAACATATTACGTGGTCACACTGACTGTGGTTCTGTCAGGTGTTTCCCAGAAATGTTGAGTTTAGTACGAGAACTAATTTAACAGCAAAAATCTAAATTAAACCCAAGAGGAACATTTGTACATTAATGGCATTAGGCAGATGAATGTGAAAATAAATTAAGACATTCACTACACACTACACAGTCCATTTTAATACAAAATGAGTTTAAAATAAACAGAAAAATGAGATATAATCACATTTAACAACATATTTTATACTGCATGTATTACAATCCATTACATTCAATTTAAGATTAGCTTCCTTAGCATGACAAACTTGCATTTCTAGTGTCAAAGCATTGCCATTATATAAAAATAAATAATTGTATAACACAACGACAATAGTAATAAGAAGAAGAAAAAGAAAAAGAATAGACCATCCATATACATGTAAAACTAAAGGAGAGAGAATATAAATTCCCCAATATATATGAAAACAAAATTATAAAAAAAAACATTCCTATCACATATTTTAAAAATCTAATATTTTTAAAACAATACTGAATTGAAATTATATTAAAATTATAAACTGAATTAAATTATACATTGAAAAGGTATTAATTATGGCACACTTAGCATAAACTAAAGAATACAAATTGCTGTGTATAAAGAATATCTGTAATAACAAGACAACCCCAGTAATACAACTCTATCTGTATGGACATCCTCAGCTAGCATGGTTTTTGTTGACGGTACTGTAGATCACTGCAGGATCCTCCAGTTTCTCAGTAATGTTCCTACAAAGATATTATTTTTGTTAAAAAAAATGCCACAGAATTATTCTCTATTTGAAGAATCACCAATATTTCATGTTATTGTACAAATTAACTGTAAAGTGTGGTCAACATAAATTGCGAGTTGTTGCTTTATCAATGGCGTCAGCACAAGTTTGTGCTTGAGAAAATCTGTTCAGAAACATGTCCTCCAGACCAGAGACTAGAGACGGTCTGTGTTTACACTGAGCTGGGGTCGGTTTAACAGACCCTCACTGATGCCCAGGACTCTTCCTTCTCTGTTTGGGCTCAGCTTGTGGTTAAACCCTCAACTTTAAAAATGTGAGTAAAATCTATTTCACACAGAGACAAACCCTAGCAGAGAGATCAGGGTATCTCTGCCATGGATACATTTTCAACATTTAATAATAATTCTCAATATGACCAGACAATAAAGTTGGACATTGATCTTGCATTGCTTCCTTAATCTCTTACTTGGATATTAATAACCATCTTGTTTAGGGCATACATGTCTTTATTTGTGAAAAGGACCCCAACTATAAAACCAGTGAATTGTGCAGATGGGTGCAGGATTTGTTTGAATTTCGCCCATAAGGAGAAATAAGGAGAGAGCACAGTCTGTGCTACAAGATAGCTGTAACAGAGTCCAATATTGTATGTGTATGTGTTTTTTAGTTGCAGCAAAAAAGGAGATCAACTGACCTGTTTTTTTAAAACCTGACTGTTTAAAGACTGACTGAATAAACAAGTGTAATCAGCTGTGCTCTTCTTGTTTGGAAGGGAAACCTGCACCCCCACACTAGCCCTCTGTGGGTATAGGGTATTAAAGTCCTATAGTGTAAGTACATATTATTAAACTGTAGTGTTGATGCTGATAAAGTCATGTTATAGCGTATAAATTCTCCACCAAGTTGACAGAGAATCTGATACTTTCAGTGCGTTAAGTTGACCTGAGTGTAAGGATTTTGCCAGTTGCACTCTGCTTGGCTACCTGCCTTTTTCTACACATCAAGCTAAATCATGGGAGACTATTGCATATATAATCAGAGCTTGACGTAGACTTAACCAAAGTTGTTTGTATATTATATATATATTTTTTACATCCCTAAGCATAAAGCAGAAATTATTAAAGGATTTAAAAGTGTTATCAATGCATTAACTATTATGATTGTTTTGTGCTGCAATATCAGAAGGTCATATTGTAACTGAGAGTGATATTATCGTGTTATCCTGAACAATCAGTATCCTGAAATATTATCTAGTCAATATTCCCTAATGATTTAGCTCAGTTAGAGTGGAATGTAACTCTTATAGCAGGATTTAGCTCAGATATATTCAAATTCTGCTCAGCTGTAGCAGGAATTTGCTCAGTCAAAGTTTTGTTTGTTTTAGATTTGCCCAGGTTGATGTCAGTTTAGCCAGGTAAAAACTTGGTCATACCTGGAAAGGATATTTGGATGGTGTTGCATAGATATTGAATCCCATATTCACTTTTACATTTAATAATAAATAACATTAAAAGCCAGCAAACTCACTCAGCAGCAGCAGGAGGATTCTGAACAGTAACATGGTCATAGAGCTGCTCCCCTTGGTGGTCAGTCACGGACACTTTATGTCGTTGAAACTTGACTGTAGCATACTGGACGTCATCTTCAGCTCCAGCAGCCTCAGCAGTGGACTGTACAGATCTAGACTGGCTGTCTTCAATGGTGGCATACTCTACATCATCCTGAGAGAGAGAGAGAGAGAGAGAGAGAGAGATCTAGCATACAGGACCCAGACGCATAAACACCCAGACGTGTTAATGGTCTGAAACAGTGGCTGAAATACAATGATCTACACTTTATCCATAGATCCTAAGTTTGGAGCTCACTCTATAAAGTTCTCAAACAAGAACCAAATATATTCTTTCAGGGAAATGATACATACTGCAGGACAGAGATATGTGATGTAGTGACTGTGGGTTGTGGTTACTTGTTTTAGCTGATCTTGGTCAGGTTCAGTGGACTGTTTCTTCATCCTGTGGACACAAGAAAACAATATGAGAGAAACACAAAGCACTGCTTTTACTAATAAACTCAACACTATGTCAAACCTTAGGAAGATATTTCATTATTTTTCACTGACTTGTAGATGCAGATTAAGACAATGAACAGAAGAAAGCCCCCTCCTCCTCCTCCCACTGCAATCCAACCTACAGACCAACTCCGCACTGCAGGACAGAAGACATCTGTCATTATTTTAAACATGAACACTGCATTATTTCTGTTTCTGTTTACAACATACTCTCAACAGAGATCATCACAGTTCCATTCTGAGCTCCATGTTGATTCTGAGCTTCACAGAGGTACAGTCCAGTGAGGTCAGGAGTAATGTTGAAACCGTGTCCAGATCCTAGAATTGAGTCTCCACCTTCTTCAATCAACTGCACAAACCAGTCCTCCACTAGTTCTCCTTCATAATTAAGCTTGTATTGTGACACAGTTTGTATTGTGTCAGTTTAGATACCTTCAGCTGAGAAAGGTGCTGATCTCTGAGCTCCATGTTCATTACAAACCTCGCAGTAGTAGGATCCACTCTGTAGGGGACTGTAACTGTGTCCAGATCCTACAGGTGAGACTCCACCTTCTTTAAACCAGGTGTAGTTCTCCACAGGTGGATTAGCATCACTGCTGCAGGTCAGAGTCACTGAACTGTCCTCCACTATTTCACCAGAGGAACTGATGGACACTGAGACATACCTAGGAGGATCTACAATAGACAAATAGCTTAATAAACAACTAATATTTGATCAATAAATCAAAATGAACTCACACTGAACATTTAAATCCACAGCAGGAGATCTTCTCTCTCCGAGTTGATTCTGACTCTGGCATGTGTATGCTCCACTGTCCTCAGAGCTGATGTTGGGAATTCTGAAACTCTTTCCTGTTCCAATAGACACTGATCCTTTAAACCAGGTGTAGTTCTCCACAGGTGGATGACCATCACTGCTGCAGGTCAGAGTCACTGAACTGCCCTCCACTATTGCACCAGAGGGACTGATGGATACTGAGATGTTCTTTGGGGGATCTGCAGATTTAGATGCATTTATTACTACTGCAATAGGTTAAAAATAGGAACTCAGTGCATTTGTGATTATTAAACATATCATTAAAAAATAATAATAATAAAATAAAATCTGGGAAAATCATGGATTTGGCTTCATTAATTATTATGACCACATACAGAAGCATGTTTATAAAGGTTTAAATATTAATAATAATTATTATACTATTCTTCTAAATGGTATATATAGAGTCATTTTCAATCACTCAACTATACTGATTACAAAAGGATTGGCAATGCAATGTACAAAACATCATGCAATTCATATAGATGACAGGAACATATAACACAGTACAGGAATGAGAAATATGGTTCAGTAAAGAGGGAAGTAAAGAGGGAAGTTTATAAAAGGGAAAACAGATGTGTTTTAAGATTAGATTTGAATAGAGAGAATTTAACTGTTGAATTTGTGGAGGGAGAGAGTTCCAGGCAAGTAGCATTCTTATGGAGTAATGAAGACACTAGTGCCAATAGTGGATATTCAATAACCATGATGGCTGGAGTTTAATGCATGGATGAGAGTTTCAGCAGTGGTCTGTGAGAGAGATGAATGGATTTTAGCATTATTTTGCAGGTGAAAGAACAATGAAGACATTATGAGTGTCAAGATTGAGGCTGGGGTCAAGGATGAAGGAAAGGAGACAGAGTAACATTGTGAACTGAAAGTTTAACAGAACCAGTTTTATTATAGATTTAGAACCTGTCCAAACTGCAAAGAATCAAACACATTACTTGATTCTAAGTAGGTTTTGACCTGAGTCATAAGTCTTCCAATGACTTTTTACAGAAAGATATTCAAATGTAATGGGTAAAGGCTATTAAGGATAGATGTTACTGCAGCTAATTTTAAAACTTGGGGGCTTGGCCATGTACTTGGACTTGATTGGTGAGATCAGTGGTGAGTGGTGAGATGTGGGACCAAACCAGGCATTCAGACTTTAGAGAACAACTTAGAGCAGTGTAAGGGCTTAGGAGTCAGAGAGAAAATAGAGGTGATTTTTAATAATTGTTCATTCATTTTCTGCAACCACTTATCCAGTTCAGGGTCATGGTGGGTCCAGTGCCCACCTGGAATCACTGGGCACAAGGTAGGAACCTGGAGGGGGCACCAGTCACACGGCATCACACACTAACTCATTCACTCACACACTTACACCTATATTTTTTTGAATCACCAATCCACCTTCCAACATGTTTTTGTATTGTGGGAGGAAACTGGATCACCCAGAGCAATCCCATGCAAACATAAAGAGAGCACATGAATCTCCTCAAAGCCAGTCACTGTAGCTGGAGCTCAAAGCCACAACCCCAGGACCCTGGAGCTGTGTGACTGTGACACTTCCTGTTCTGCCACTGTACCACCCTATTTTTAATAATTACTATTTTAATAATTCATACACCTAGATCAACATGGTCGTCCTGGGTTCAAGAAGGCCATAGAGTATGGGTATATGGGCTATTAATGCAACCCAGGTGTGCTACATATAATGAAAAAAACAGCAGCCCAGTAACTCTACATAGACCATGGTGGGCATCCACATGTGTGGCCAATAATTAACTTGTGGATAAACCTTGCTGGTACCAAGCTACTTATATCAGTCTTACACAGGTGTACTGACTGGTAATAAATCATAAGAAATATCATTTGTGCTGATATTACATATTAAGGAGTAATACTAGGATCTCATTATGATGATACATGTTCATCCTGCAGAACGTCAAAGGAATAAAACACGGTGTTTAGTCATAGTAAAATCCATGATAAATCATGTTAGTCCTCATTTGCTGTCAAAAATATACATACATGTACAGGTAAAATTTAAACATATAACTGCACACTGCCTTGTTTTCCTGGTTAGAACACTGTGTATGACAGGGGTCAAATGAAGTTAATGTCCAGTACAGTTTGGTAGTTCCACATGTCAGGTAAATTTTTAATCAATAGTGTTATAACATTATCATAAAAGTCAATCATTACACCAGTGACTTTACCTCACTTTAAGTCAAGTGCATTATTGCAATTATGCCACAGTTCTGTCATTCTGCATTTATTTTTGAGTTTTAAGATAAAGAGGACAGAAAAAATACGGTTATCAACATTCTGCAAGTTAAAATATTTCCACTTATTTACACATTTCTTTGAGCCCTATTCAATAAACTGTGGATCTTAAACTGGTTCTGGTCAGGATTCTGGTGTTATCAGGCGAGTCAGTCCATGTTTGCAACAGTTTTAATGCAACAGCATCAGTCCAGACCTTTTTTAACCAAGACAGCACCTGAGCCAGAAATAAATGGTTAGAATCAATAAAATAGCATGATTTATCCACAGCTTAGAGTGAATATAGTGTTACGACCCTGTCTGGGGTTGAGCCGTAACAGAATGAGGTGTGTGTTAGGATTAATGTATGGGAAAGGAATAACTGTAACAGAGAGGTGAATGTGGACAAAAATGTGGACGAAAAGGACACAAACGGAAACACAGAATGGATAATGAATAGAATATATACTGTAAATGTGATATGTACATAGAGACAAACACCAGTGAACTTGGGGATAGCCTTATGTCGACAAAAATAACAAACAAACGCCCCTCCTAACTGACCCACAGACAACTCTAACTTTCCTAAGTGAAACAAAAAGGAAACAAAGGACAATGTCTTACCTCACTCCCTAGGTATATACAAAAACACATACACAAAACCCACTCCCAAAACAAACGGCAGCCAACCCTATTCTGGTGAAATATATATATAAGATATAAGTAGGAATGTCACAAAGTCAATAACAAGATTCAATATACACAACAAAATCACAGAAGCACAGAGCCCAAACACGGCTGACTAGCAGCGTACACATAGATGTATTTATGATTCGCTGAGAGGACGTAGAGGAAACGGTGACAGACAGAACACAAGAACTGTAATCTGAAACAAACTCTAGATGGATGAACAAGCACACAGACTGGAACAGATTGCAGAAGCTTGAATTTTACAGAGACAGAGAGAGAGAGAGAGAGAGAGCAAACATACACAGCGCAGCGTAACAATATAGATTAAAGTGATTATGTGATATAGGTGTAAATAATGCTGAATATTGTCTGTTAATGTTCAAAGTAATTATTTTTGAGTGTGTTTCGTCCTTCTGAGCTTGTTTTGTAAATGAGAACAGTTGGAAAATAAAGAAAACACACAAATGAAAGGTTTTCCTTTTTTTGTTTCCATGTGATTTCATGTTTTCAAATCAGAAAGATAACAGGTCTGCTGCACCATAACTCTTTAATCTGTTCCAAATTAGATGTGTGAAACCAAACCAGTTGCCCATTGATTGAAATAGGCTAGGCATGCCATTGCTGGCTTTTAAGCACTGACTGGTGTTTTTAGGTTGTGTGTTGAAGTGGCAGAGTAATACCTGAAAGAGAACATCCTAGAACATCTCTCATCCAATCACACTGCATAGATTAAACTGTGGTATAAATATGTTCATGGCAATGGGCAGACAAGCGTATCCAGAACAACTTACATTTCAAATCATATTACATATGTGGAGGATTTTAATGTTTGTAATTTTCAAAAATTTCTTATTGATATTGCATGGTGTGTTTATCAAGGTTGGCCACTAAACTATATCTGTACCCTAACATGATCCGCTGATTAAAGGCATATGTATAAAGTGTATTAAAGAACATGAACTCTACTTACATCTGACAGTGAGAGTGTGATCAGGGGAAGGGAGGTGTTGATATCCGTTTACAGCACAGCTATAACTGCCTGCATCCTCACTGCTGACTGGCTGCAGGTGGAGCTGGTTGTTGGTGGTGGTCTTTGTGGTTAAAGGACGTCCATTTTTGTACCAGATGAATGTTGGGGCAGTCAGACTGCAGGTGGTTACACATTTCAGAACTGCTGCTCCTCCCTCTGTCACTGCTCCAGGAGTTTCTACACGGAGCTCTAAGACAATGAGAGTAGATCAAATCAGGAAAGAGAAAGTGTAAAGCTGTAGCTGCTCAGGTTCATATGTTCTACACTGTGAAACAGATCAGATCACAAAGGGAACCAGAGGATAAACAGAGTCAGGTTTTTTCAAACAGGGGAAATCAAAACATGCAGCGCCCAGCACAGGAGTGGAATGAAGACACTGACTGTTTTCAGCAGGAACTCATTAGTAACTGATCAGGTGCAGTTTTCTGACTCCACTGTGAGATGATGAACTATGTTTCACTGATGGAGAATATGACATCACTCACCTGTAACTGTCAGAGGAACTCCAGGTATGCCTAGCCATCTTTCTTTATTGTCATTTGTTATGATTCTGAAGCAGTACTCATGTTCATCTTTCTTCTCTACATTACTCAGTTTGAGGGAGAAGTGTTTCTTCTGTTCATCAGTAAAATACTCCACTCTTCCTGAATAATCTGACTCTTTACTCAGATCAGGGTTCTCTACACCTTGAACTGGGTATATGATCCAAAAAGCCTCTGTCACTCTAAGACCATCTGGGTGAGTGTAAGAGCCGTTCATAAACACTGTGGACCCTTTTAAAGCACATATTTCCTGTTGGCTGTATTTCACACTCCACTCTGCTCCAGAAGCCCCTGAAACACAGGATTGATGAAAGAGCTGATTACAGACTGGAGCCCATAAGACAGTCAGAGTTACTGTAGTTTACAGCTTCACTTCTCTCCAACTCCAGCTGCTACTGTACAACACTGAGCTGATTCTGAGAGAAAGCACAAAGAGAAAAAAGTCTGAAAACACCATAGCAAAGGGAATGTGAGGGTAATACCTGGACCCAATAAGTAATTGTATGTCTAATAATATTTATTTATATAGAATAATTATATATTATATTATATTTTGGTCAAATTGTGTATTATATAATAACACTCTAAACACGGGTATTATACTGTACAGGCAGATTTGAGCAGCTGAGATGTTCTGGACCTTTTGACTTACCCACAGTCATCAGCAGAAAGATCACAAGAAGAGGAGGAGCAAGTCTGAGTGATATCATCAGGACATCCTGTAAGATTTATGGCATTGTAGGGGTTGTAAAGAGAGACATAGGGACAGAGAGAAGGATACAGATGATGTAAAGACAGAGAGAAGGATATAGAGGATGAGGATGTGAAGTCTAAGAGAAGGATGTGACCAAAACCTGTTAAAAGGTGAGAGCCACAAAAATGTTAAACCTTAAAAACAACATAAATGTTAAAAACGTAGAGACATATAAATGTTAAATATTCCCCCATATCCAAACCACGGGAGTGGATAGGCAGTCGGCTACCACACCTTGATCTCCTGCTGTATTTAAAAATGGAGCAGGTTTTTGAGAATCGGGCAGGGAACCAAAAAGAGAGGGCATTTATTGTGCCTAAAATCTCATTGCGTTAGTTTTGCTCAGTTTACAGTAGTTTAATGTCACAGCTTTTTGAAGTGAATTCTTATGAATATACTCAAATCCTTAGCTATAACCAGTTTGTATCAGATATTTATGAGCACAGTAATGAGATCCAAATCAGCTCCAAATCAACCCTGAACCATGCCCCTTTTAGTCTCAACACTGATGCCACTCTCTCCTTCTCCAATGAAGAGAAATCTGAGTGTTGTATTTGACCCAACTCTCCCACTCACATCAACAATGTCATTAAAATCTCTTTGTGTCATCTCTGTAGTATCTCTAAAATCAAATCATCTCTCTCTCGAGCGGAAATGGCAATCAACCAAGTTGGAAGTGTTCCGTTCTGCCTGGAAGGACAGCCTTATAGAGTATAGAAATGCCCTCACTAAAGCTCGCTCAGCATATCTGGCCTCGCTGATCTCCAATAATAAAAATAATCCGAGAGCACTGTTTAGTGTGTTTTCCAGAACTACAAAAAATCAAGCAGGTTCTGAACAACTAATTCCAGCAACTCTCACCAGTAAAGATTTTATGGACTTTTTTAATAATAAAATTGAGAACATTAGACAACAAACTCAAGCCACAGGATTAAATCCGTCCTGGCTGCCACCCGATGTGAATGATATAAAACATAATGTAACTGTAAAAGAAAGACTTGAAACCTTTTACCCACTCCCACAGTTAGAACTAGAGAAGATTATCTCTTCTGCAAATTGTACAACTTGCACACTTGATGCAATTCCCACAAAATTGCTTAAAGAACTACTACCAGCTATTATCAATCCTCTTTTAGCTATAGTAAACACATCCCTTAGCCTGGGCCATGTACCCAAAGCTTTTAAATTAGCAGTTATTAAACCTATGATCAAGAAACCAAATCTTGATGCTAGTACACTGTCTAATTACAGGCCTATTTCAAATTTGCCATTTCTGTCCAAGATCTTAGAAAAAGCCGTGGCCCAACAACTTAGTTCATATCTACATAAGAATCATATATATGAAAAATTCCAATCTGGATTCAGGCAACATCATAGTACAGAGACAGCTCTAGTCAAGATAACAAATGATCTTCTTCTTGCCTCTGATCAAGGCCACGTATCCCTGTTGGTGCTTCTTGACCTAAGCGTAGCCTTAGATACAATAGACCACAATATTCTCATAGAAAGGTTAGAAAACATGGTTGGAATCACAGGGACAGCCCTATTATGGTTCAAATCTTACTTAACGGAATGTTACCAATTCGTAAAAGTAAACAATCTATATTCAAATTATTCTAAAGTAAGATTTGGAATTCCACAAGGCTCTATTTTAGGACCATTATTATTTACATTATCCATGTTACCGCTAGGCACAGTTATAAGAAACCATGACATTAACTTTCACTGTTACGCAGACGACACGTAATTGTATATTTCAGCCAAGCCCGATGACAAACACAGATTAAAGAAAATAGAGGACTGTGTAAAAGACGTGAAAGGCTGGATGTTGCGTAACTTCCTCCTTCTAAACAGCAACAAAACAGAGGTCCTGCTTTTGGGTCCAAAAGTGGCAAGAAATAAATTATCAGATTTAATTTTAAATCTCGCTGACTTTCCAGTTAAACCTGGTTCAGCAGCAAAAAATCTTGGTGTCATAATTGACCTGGATTTATCATTTGATCAACACATAGGTAGTATCACTAGGACAGCTTTTTTACATCTTCGCAATATTGCTAAGATTAGAAATGCCTTATCCCTGCAGGATGCAGAAACATTAGTACATGCCTTTATTACTTCAAGGCTTGACTACTGTAACACACTACTGTCAGGATGCACCAGCAGCAATTTAAGAAAACTTAAACTAGTCCAAAATGCTGCAGCTAGGGTCCTCACTAAAACTAGAAAATTTGAACATATCAGCCCAGTTCTATCATCTCTTTATTGGCTGCCTGTTAAATTCCGCATTGACTACAAAATTCTGTTATTAACATATAAAGCTCTACATGGGCTTGCTCCTGAATACCTTCAAGATACAATTTCCTATTATGAGCCTCCACGTTCACTCAGATCACAGAATGCTGGATTTTTAATTGTTCCCAGAATTCAGAAGGCCTCAGCTGGGGGAAGAGCCTTTTCTTATAAAGCCCCCAAACTCTGGAATGATCTTCCAGAAAATGTTCGGGACTCAGACACAGTCGCAATCTTCAAATCTAGGCTAAAAACTCATTTGTTTAGTTTATCTTTTGGTAGCTAATGCTCCCCCATAGATAAAGGCGGCAGATCCGGGGGGTCCATGGACACAGGGAATTATAGTAAACTGAGACGCTGATGCTGTCGTCCCGCCGCTTCTCGCGATCACTCAGGTTTGTTGACGGTGGAGCGGAGGGATGCCAGTGTTTCAGGATGCTCCCGTGTCTGTGTGTCCTCCTGGTTCTCTCCTTTTAGTTAAAGCTGTCATAGTCAGATCTGCCGGAGCCATTAGCCACACTCTGGAAATGTTCACATTTTCTACTTTACAAACACAAAACAGTTCAAAACTAATTCCATCCCTTTACATCTTTCCGAGTAAACGACTTCCCACCTGTCTGTCTGGACACTGATGGATGACTGTCGAGATCCTCCTCCACGTTTCAGACCAGCTGCCCACGCTCCAGCAACCACCAAGTGCCTTGAAGCTACCCCTACACTGAAGTTCTCACGGACTAATAACTATTATTACCAGTAGATTGACCAGAGGAGGATGGGTCACCCCTTGTGAGCCTTGGTTCCTCCCAAGGTTTCTTCCTCAGCTGGGGGAGTTTTTCCTTGCCACTGTCGCCCCTGGCTTGCTCACTTGAGGGTTTTACAATTTGTTTTTACATTTCATGTCAAATCTTGTCTTACTGGAATTCTGTGAAGCTGCTTTGTGACAACATCAGTTGTGAAAAGCGCTATACAAATAAATTTGATTTGACTTGATTTGATTTGATCTCTCTCTTTCTCTCTCTCTCTCTCTCTCTGGCTGCTGCTAACCCCTTTATTCAGACCCTCATTTCCAGTTGATTAGACTACTATAATTCACTTTTAGCTGGTATCAACTCCTCCTCCATTCACAAACTCCAGGTGCCTGCTTCCTTACTCACAACCGCTTTCACCAAGATGTTACACATGATCTTCAGCATCTTCAATGGCTTCCTATAAAATATCACTTACAATTTAATAATCTTCTACATATTACAAAGCTCCTAACAATGTACATCCCCCCACCCCCTCCGCATTATCCCCTTCAATTAAGCAGCCTCCCTCTCTTATCTTTATTCAAATCTAGACATTAAAATCAAATCTAAAAACACCTCTTTTCACCTGTGCTTACAATCTGTCATAACACGGACTGCCCAAATAAGTTATTAAGTTTATATTCAGTATTGTTATTTTTTATTGTTGTTGTTCCTGTTGTCTGTGATCCTAAATGTAACAGTAGTTGAGCAATATAATGTTTTATTATTATTATTAATTATATTTATATTCATAAAGCCAAGACCAGCTTCATATATGAACACTGTGTTCTCTATTTTGGATATTTAATGAACTCTGTCACTACTTCAAAGGGTCAGCTGACCTCATTTACATACAGAGACGCTCCACAGCACCAAGTTTTTGAACTTTATTCCTTTAAATTATTACATCATCCTTCCTCCATCTCTCTCTCTCTCTCTCACACACACACACACACACACTTTATTACTATGTTTTAATCAGTCTTCATTTATATTTCATACATAATGTCTTTATTTGGATTGGTTTACAGTATCTGTTTTTTACTGTGGACTACACAGACTTTCATAAACAGAAATCATTACATACAGCTGAACACAACATTACACACACCAACCAGCAGAGCTGAGTTTTCCCTCAAAATTCTACAAAGATGATGAAATAACTCTGAACTTAAGCTTCATTCACATTATGTTCAGGTGTAACCAGTTTGTGTCAGAGATTAAAACTTTCAGAACTAAAAACTCTTCTTACCATTCTGTGATGAGGCTCCTGCACTAAAAGGATAAAGGTGTGAACAGTTTCAGTGAGTAAACTAATAATCTGCCTATGATTTAGACGTCTTTAAGCTGCTGAGAACAGTAACACCACCCTCCCACAGGAAACATGTGACCTTAGACACAGTGAAATATGAGCTTAATTTGTACTTCTGCAAAATCATAATCATCTGTGAATCTACAGTGTCCAGAAGAATACGCCCTTAACATCAGTGAGTTCAGTACAGTAAAGATCTCCAGAGAAAAGCAGGGAATTCACAGGATGCCGTGAAACAAATTCACTTGTGTTTAAGGGCACTGCACTCAATGCCACGTATCAGCTGGAGCAGTGATTCTCAGTCCTGGTTCTGGTGGGCCACCGTGCTGCATGTTTTCACCTCACACCTTATATTCAGAAAGGACTGTTAATTAGTTCATTAGCGTATCTGGTGTGTTATAATCTCTGAA
The DNA here is from genome assembly GCF_029633855.1 of Hoplias malabaricus. Lineage (NCBI taxonomy): Eukaryota > Metazoa > Chordata > Actinopteri > Characiformes > Erythrinidae > Hoplias > Hoplias malabaricus. The sequence continues at coordinate 60,605,177 of NC_089801.1, read as the reverse complement.
TAATGTGCAGAGCAGAGGAGCACCAGGACCAGGACTGAGGTCACTGAGCTAGAGAGGTACAAAGCCTCCAGCACTGGGTTGTGGAGCAGAGGAACTGTGTTCTCTGGAGTGACGGAGCACCACCATTCATCTGGCGTTTATAGGACTGATGTCTGTGATCCAGAACTAATCATTAATCATCAGTATCTGACCTCACTAATGTTTATGTGGCTGCCAGTAACTCCTCATAAGGTCTGAGTTTGAAATCCACACACACTCCATATCCAATCAAAGCCACGTTCAGAGAATTCACACAGATTTAAAACACTGATAAAAATAGAACAAAGACTTTCAGTAGCTTCAGAAACACACGTCACACACAAGAGCTCCATTTAATAAGTGTCTCACTGAGCTGCTTTTCCTCCTGAGAACCTCCTTCTGATTCAGTGCTTTTATTCTATTTAGAAGTAAACAGATAGAATTTAAAATTGAACAAAAGTTTTAACAGGAACTGAAAATGAATAGTTTTAAAGACAATTTAATTTTACAAATAAAAATACAAGAAAATACACATAGTGGGTAATTTTACATTTCATGTCAAATCTTTGTCTTACTGGAATTCTGTGAAGCTGCTTTGTGACAACATCAGTTGTGAAAAGCGCTACACAAATAAATTTGATTTGATCTCTAATTTTAAATGCACTCAAACAATCCCAGATCTACTGAAAAAAATATAATATAATAAAATACAAATAAATAAACACATAAATAAATACCTTATTAAAATAATCTGCCTTCAGTTCCTTATAGTAGTACATTGAGGAATATAGGGCCATTATAGACACAGCCCTGGTTTTATTGCAATAGTTAGATTTATGTTTAACAATCAAAACAATTCCACAGATCAACATCAAACAGAACACACACACACACACACAGTGCCTCAGCTGTAACAAAACACACATGCACGCATATGCAAACTCATACACTGACCAGTGGAATAAGTTAAATAAATTAGTTTAATAAAACCAAACCACACTGATGATTCTTCACTGACTGTAACCACTACCTCTTTCAGTGCAGCTCTGAGAACAGTACCTTGGACAACACTCTCACCTTTTCATAGCTCCATCCCACTACACTGCCCTCTAGAGGAAGAGATGTGCAATCACAGACATCATCCAGCAGAACAACACTCACCGTATTCTCAGCTCGGTCTGGGATCTGTTTCTCCTCTTGCCTCTGAAAGAAACACATCATTTACTTCCCACAAGTGAAATGAGACAGGATTCATTATGTATCTGCTCTTCTACAGTAAACTACACACACTACAACTCTCTAGATCTGAATCATAAAGAACTGGACACTGGACAATCCCCTCCTCACGTCTTCCAGAACACTACAGTAAGCAGCGCTGCATTGACACAGAGACTGACCCCAACAACTACGTACAGAATCACAGAGAGACCTGCTGATACACACACACACACACACATGCACACACACACACACAAAGAGAGTAAATACATTTCAGACTGTGAAAATTATAATGATTGAATAGATGAGTGTGTTAATGATGTGATGTAGATAATGGGTCACAGGGCAGAGAGTAACATCTTACCAGTTGAATCTCCGTTCAGAAACTGGAGCTGATCTCTGAGCTCCATCTTCATTACGAGCCTCTCAGTAGTAGGATCCACTCTGTAGAGGACTGTAACTGTGTCCAGATCCTACAGGTGAGACTCCACCTTCTATAAACCAGGTGTAGAGCTCCGCAGGTGGATTATCATCACTGCTGCACACACACAGGGTCAGCTGACTGTCATCTGTAAAAGGCCTTAACCTGCTTATTTCTTTATTCATTCATCAAGTAGAATATACACCAAATATATATATATATTACTCATGAGAAAATACATCCAAGACAGTATATAAAGGAGGGTTACATTTGTTACTTATTGACCTGCCTCTCTTAGTCCAGTTTTAAGGTTTGGTTTTACAGAAAGCATGAAAGTAAAAGCACACCTCAGGAGTATAATATAATCCACAAACAATACAATGTGTTTAATTATGGCTATTATCTGAAATTCTGGAAAGTAAATATCATAAAAGTCTTTAGTACTATAACCATTTCTAACTGTTATGTATTAAGGCCCAGCACCAGTGTCCAGATAAATGCTGAGGAAGATGCAGGGTGTAAACTGATAAACTGCCCATTGTTACCACATCTCTAAGCTGCTGAGAAGAGTAATCACACCTCTCTCTCTCACAGGAAACATGTGACCTTAGATACAGTGAGCTACAAGCTTAAATTTAAACTTCTGCACAATCATAATCAGTAAAACTATAATGTCCAACAATTTCAACCACAACAGTATTAGCAACTTCAGTTACTGTGAAGAAACCAATATGAAAGTGTGGAATGAAATAAGATGCACAGTGCCCAGCTTTGGTGTTCTCTGGAGTAATGTAACGTCATCTAATACATTGGAGTGGCCTTGAGTTATGTTTATGATCCTGAACTTATCGCGCAAACAGGAGCCTATTCGGAATCAGTGGCTGCTGCTGCAGAGAGGAACATGCACATGATTCTTTATCTTACTGATCTGATAGTATACTGTTTATCTCTCTTAGTCTGATTAGTGTGTGTACTGTCCCTTTAAAGTCCCAGAGAGCTTAGTTTGAAATGTTGTGTTTTTTTTTTGTTGTTTTTTTTTAAGTAATTCTAAACTGTGGAAAGTTTAAAAAGTGTCAGTATTACACTTACTAATCAAAAGGCTACCACAGACACACCTCCTCTCTGAGTCGAAGAGACAGCTGAGCTAAAGCTTAGGAGCCATTTTAGTGAGCGAACTATTCATCAAGCTATGGAGGGAGTGATAGACAAAACAGAGCAAACACAGAACACAAGACAATACAGAACCAGCCGGAATGGGTTAATTCTGAGTCTTGGTCGGAGTGTATAACAGAGTAGTGTAATGGGTACGCTCTAGGGCTACTATGCGCCCTCTATAGAATAATAAAGAGCTGTCACCACATACAGTAACCAAGACTACGCCACCCCGATTGTCTAAAGGGTATGGGGATCCCTGTCAGGTTTCTCAAATAAATGAGTAATAAGACTGTTTAACAAGTGATACTTTATTCAGTCAACCCAGCATAAAATCAAGACACTTGCTACTTGTCTATGCTATTTACTTGTTAACTAGCTCAAACATTCCACATGTGAATATTGACAAGGCTCATATGGCTCTTTGTGAGTTTGTACTTCTTGCAGAAAGTTTGTATGGTAGAGAAGAAGTCTCTTATAACATTCATCTTCTCACCCACCTTGCTGAGAGTGTTAGGAGGCATGGCCCTTTGTCTTTGACATCAACATTTGTATTTGAAAGACACAATGGTAGATTGCTGAAACTTTTCAATGGCACACAGCATGTGCCCTTGCAGATAACTGAAGCTCTGACAAGACTGAAAGTGCTCAAAACATCAAAAGTTTACACTCCAGAATGTTCAATAGCAAATGAATTTGTTTATACAGTACTCCGTGGCTACTCATTGCGTAAAAAGATAGAACAAGTCAATGAGTACAAATATTTTGGTCCAGGTCAGATTAAAGATCTGCCATTGTCTCTTGAAATCACACTGCAGACCACTGGGATTTCTATTGTGCGAAAACAAGCAAAATGCTTCCAGAGATGCATTTTTGATGGGACTTTGTACTCCACTTCCCAGTATGATTCAAAATACTCAAGATGTAATTCACTGGTGACAGTTCGGCAAAAAGTTGCAAGAATTGAACAGATAATTATTGTTGAGACCCAGTCTGTGCAAGATCAACCAGTCTTACTTGTAAACTATGCACAAAGCCAGCCTTTTCTTAAAACACAGACAGAGTATGTGTGCATGGATTCACATTTGCTTCAAGTAAAATTTTCCTCATGTTATGCAGCAATGCTTCCATCTGAAATAACAAATAAGTGCATAGAAGTTGGAAAAACAAAGGATGGACTGGTTATTTTACCTTTACCAAACACTCATGAACCTGATTAATGACAGAGCAAGATGATATTCTGTGGCATTTGTATGTGGTTCAGCAAGTGTACATTTAACATTGCTTAAACTTTTCAAATAGTTTACCCTGTTTTTATAAATGGTTTTATCAATAGTGTAATACGATAACTTTGTAGTAAGTAAATACTTTGTAGTGATCAAATAATCAAAAAATAAAAATTTCATTGGATAGTTACCACTGTGTGTGTGTGTTTTTTTTTAAATGCAATGTACAGAAAGCCGTTACAACACAACCATGAAGTATCTGTGGCATTATAGACATGGACCTTTTTAATAGCTTACATAACCTATCATGTAATTTCATGGACAAGTTTTGCATTTCGCAAAACACAAACTATTCAAACAGTTAAAACTAATCTTCTTAGTAGAAAATTAACTAAGAAAATAATTTTGTTGGGGCTTAAGTAAACATACACCTCATTCTGTTAATTAACTCAATATATATCAACTGCACAAAATACAGTGATAGGAGTTAACACTGAACTGCAGCTTTACTGTAGTTCTGAAAAAATTATGCAGTTCTGCTCACACATGCAGTTCCTTGGAAACCTAATATTGCAGTATTTTCAGTAGTGCAGTATACAAACTGCATGATAACTATGTTTTGCCCACGAGGTACTTCACTGAAACTGCTTTATACTGCAAAATATTGCAGTATAATTGGAGTTAATTGCAAAGTAACTGTAGTTCTTTTTTGTAAGGGAGGCTAGAAACCTGCTTAAAACTCCTGGGACACTTGGCTTCTAATTCAGTTAGAGAAACCCGACTCAGCTTCCACCGCCGCGACGACGCTGCACGCTCAAACATATGGAATCAGATTTGTGCCAAAAAGAATCGCACAAAAAAATTAATCTCAAATGTAAAACTTATAATTTTCAAACAAAATATCCAGCTCTGACCTTTGGTTTTAGTGCGTGAGCTTCTAAAAAATCCCTGAGTTTAATCAGATTTTTAAATGATCTAAAATCTGAAATATTCAGACAAACATAATTCCAAATTCAGATTCAAATACTTATGTCATTGATTTAGTTCCATAGGAGTCACTGACTAATAACTGAACCTGTGTACTGTACTATAAGACTAGACAAATATTTTAAATATTCAAGGAGATTATACAATGAGCACTACAGAAATCATGCATTTTTTTTCATGTTTCATGTTCATGTCAGGAATTACAAGATTTTTGTATTGCTATACTGTACAATTGCTTTTCAACATTCTATGTTTTCACTAATACTGTTATGAATTAAATTAATAATAGTGTGTAAAATACATGCTACATTCCAATAAGAATAAAATCAGAAGAATGTGAAACTACAACAGTGAGAGCAGAGAGATAAAACAATATAAGTAGTATATATCCTACACCTTCTGTCAAACACCTCTGTGATTGATTTATAACCCCTGATTTACCCTGATTTACCTAGCTGACAGGTCAGTACAGGATGTCCTTATATGGGCTTCCCCTCACACCTACTCCCACCCTTACCCCCCCACACCCCCAAAATGTTGGGGTGTGGTTGTGCTTGCATGTGGCATTTAAATTGACACTGGAGGATTTCTATGGCTAAACACTTTTAAAATGTCTACAGTGTGTGTAAATCAGTCTCTTTTTAGAGATTCTACAGTTACACCAACTATTGCAGTGAAACCAACTTTGCTTTTGCGGAAGAAACGACATGGTAAAGCATTTGGTAGCAGTCCTCGCAAATATTTTAGGGGTGTTAAAATTAATCTGTTTGATTCTCTGGCTTATGACGTTTGTGGGATGGTCAAAAGTGGATCACCGCCTTCCAGTGATGTCTGTTAAAAGAAACATAAGTCGGCACTGAAACCACATGAAGTCAAGACACGACCAACAAGCAAGCCATCATGTTTGAGGTTATTCTTCCAGCAGACCATCCCGACACCCATGGACCTATGTGATGTGAAAATTATCGAGTGTCGGACATTGAATATACGCCGATCGACACGGGTCGTGGGTTTGTAAACTACAGCTATAGTGAATCGACGGCGGTTGCCGAAGCAGTATCAGACAACAGTTTGTTGGGTCAATATGGTGGTGATCTCGGTTGTGTTGACATGGAGAACCCGCATGTTTTTCGACAAGACCTGGTGGATGGTTTGGCAACATTGATGTCTAAACAACTGACAATCGTTAATGCTCCTGAAGACAATTCTATATCTGCTCCGATTGATGTGGTGGACGGGCAAGTAAGCTCTACGGTGCTAAAACTGATACTGTCATTGTAATCCTACAACACATCATAAACAACAAGCTGAAGGAAACATGTCTTGGTTGTGAATTGGATCACCCTAGTCAACTTCGACATCCGTGTCTGTTTGAACCTGATATCTTCTTTTTTGAAAAATACTATAAAGATATAACAAGGACATTGTTCACGCCTGCCTTAAAACACGCCATAGCTGGGCTTCTAAAGTGTTTTGGAATAGAACTACCCCTTCAAAAATTCAAGGATATTTTGAAACAGTTGTCTGTGAATTACAATGCGAGCCGTACATTGTGGAAAAGCTGCAGGAACTAAGAGAAAGGCTGATTGATCAAATGTCTGAACAGTTTGTCAGCGACGCCGTTGACTGTTGGGAAGGTGATTCAAAGACTTGCAGAGCTGTTTAGGTGAAAATGGGGATAGTTTGCGGACACCAGAGTCTGTCAAAGCGTGTGCTGAAACACTGTGTGAACTGCGAATTGACACGTTTGTTGTATAAATGTATTGACGATAATGTGGATGATTTTACACTCATTAATAGTGTGTATGATGTCAATGTTAAACGTTTACAAAATTTCAAGAATCAAATGAATATTGTTAAATCAACATCGCATGATTGGCGTCATTTGACACAGTTATGTATAGATTCTGAGGAATCGTGACTATTAGTAAATTACTGTCTCTATGCCTAAATGCGAAAATGCGGTAAAAATTGGTTATGTGCTTTGTCTATGTACATATATAATAGACATTTGTTTGATAAAACTTTCAACAAAGAAACCAATTGATGTTTGTAAAGTGATTGAAACATTTGGTGAATATCTAGTTGCGAAAAATGTAGATGTGTGTGCAAACTTTTTAGATTTCATTGATGCATTGTGAATAAAACAGTCAAACAAACGAATCTGGGTCATTATTTTCAACAATGTCATCTATCGACACATCAAATCTTATGAGAACGGTATATTACATGCCGTCTAATTCTGTTTCATTAGGTGGTAAAAATCGTTTGAAGCGTGGTGTTTTAGAGAATACAGGATTGTGTCTGTCTGATCAACAGGTTTCAGACTGGTTAGCTGGAGAGGATGCATACACACTCCACAAACCCATACGACATAATTACAAAAGAAACCGGGTTATAGTATATGGCATTGACACTCAATTCCAAGCCGATCTGGTTGATATGAGTGCGTATTCTAGGGAAAATGACGGATATAAATATATGTTGACATGTATTGAGGTGTTCAGCAAATATGCGTGGGCTCAACTGTTAAAAAATAAGTCAGGTATGGAAGTCTCAAAGGCATTTGTGAACATATTTGTCAGGAGCGAGGGGCGGATTGAAGGAGGCGGACGCACTCGCTAAAACACAGTATATTTAATAAAGGATGTAACAACACAACGAGACTAAAACAGAACGAAAACAAACGGAGCAAAGCAAGCTAAATAAAACACGGTGAACTAGACAGGGTAAGCGTGACAGACGGACAAACAGCGAAAACAACGATAAAGGAAAAGAGACGGGGAAAAGCTGAGGAGACAGACGGACAGACAAGAAAACACGACCGACATGAGAAAGGTGAACCAACGCGACTGAACAAAGGTGAAATGAGAAATGTACGACAAACAGGACGTGACACAAGAGGGCTTAAATACAGACACAAACGAGACACACCTGGACAGATAACGAGGACGGGCTGACACATGACACGGAAGAGGAGGCGGGACGAGGGCGGAGACAAGGATATAAACAAAACATAGCCATGTGCAAATAAAGCACATGGCGGGGACAACAGACTGACAGGACGAAGGTGTGACAGATGCCCCCCCAAGAACGCGCAACTCCCGGGCGCGTACTCCTAAACCCCCCAGGAGCTGGCACTGGAGAGGGCACGGAAAACAAGACGGACAACAAACCAACGGGTGACAGGACTCAGGACAGGACGGGAACAGACACAGGAGCTGGGGACACGACAGGACCGAATATACGAGACGGGACATGGGACATGACAGGAGACTGACAAAGGGGGGCAGCAAGAGACGAGAACGGACTGGACAGGACAGGAGTGGACACATGGGACTTGACAGGGTTTTTGACATTGGACATGACACTGGATGGAAACAGGGACTGGACAGAAGACGGGACAGGTGACAGAACTTGGTGCTGGGACTGGACGGGAGCAGAGACTGGTGACAAGACACTGGACAGGATAGGAACGTTAGACTGGACAGGGGTACGTGACTGGACAGAAGACAGGACAGGTGACATGACTTGGTGCTGGGACTGGACGGGAGCAGAGACTGGTGACAAGACACTGGACAGGATAGGAACGTTAGACTGGACAGGGGTACGTGACTGGACAGAAGACAGGACAGGTGACATGACACTAGACTGGAACGGAGACGGGACTGGAGACTGGACAGGGGATTGGAAGGGAAACTGGACCGGAGACAAGACAGGTGACTGGACATTGGACGGATACGGGAACTGGACGTGAGACAAGACAGAGGGTTGAAACGGGGACTGGACAGGACTAACAGGGGACTGGACAGGAGACAAGACAGAGGGTTGAAACGGGGACTGGACAGGACTAACAGGGGACTGGACAGGAGACAAGACAGAGGGTTGAAACAGAGACTGGACCGGAGACGGGACTTGAGACTGGACAGGGATTTGAAACAGAGACTGGACCGGAGACAAGACGGGTGACTGGACATTGGACGGATACGAAGACTGGACATGACTAACAGGGGACTGAACCGGGGGTTGAAACATAGACTGGACAGGGCTGACAGGGGACTGGACATGAGACAGGACAAGAGACTGGACTGGACTTGGTAGGGGAACAGGGACCAAGACGTTTACGGGGACAGACATGAATACAGTAACAGGTACAGGGACAGAGACAAAGGCTGACACGGGTACTGGGACAAGGACAGAGACGGGAACCATGACAGGGACAGACAAGGGAACCAAAATAACAGGGCGGTGCCCAGGACTGGCTAATGTCTGTGTGGCAGTCTGAGGAACCAGCCTGGGCACAGTTCTGGGGATCGGCCCTGAAGTCCTTCGGGCCGACCTACGGACATGGACAGGAGAGGCCGTAGCCACAGTCACGGGGACAGGAGCGGCGGGCGCCGCCGCCGTCACGGACACAGGAGCGGCGGGCGCCGCCATCACGGGGACTGGAGCGGCGGGCGCCGCCATCACGGGGACTGGAGCGGCGGGCGCCGCCATCACGGGGACTGGAGCGGCGGGCGCCGCCATCACGGGGACTGGAGCGGCGGGCGCCGCCATCACGGGGACTGGAGCGGCGGGCGCCGCCATCACGGGGACTGGAGCGGCGGGTGCCGCCATCACGGGGACTGGAGCGGCGGGTGCCGCCATCACCGACACAGGAAGCCCCGCAGCAACGTCCACGGGGGCAGGGGAACCTGCGACGTCCTCCTCGGAGGCAGGGGAACCTGCGACGTCTTCCTCGGAGGCAGGGGAACCTGCGACGTCTTCCTCGGAGGCAGGGGAACCTGCGACGTCTTCCTCAGAGGCAGGGGAACCTGCGACGTCGTCGTCGGAGGCAGGAGAGGCGCGCGTCGCGCTCACGAAGACAGGGGTTTGTGCTGCTCGCCTGGCTCGCGCTGGAGCTGTAAAGGGTTTAGGGGGTTTCACAGGCGCACCCATTAGATCACCTCGAGGTGCGCCCCTGTTAGCCTCAGACCTCAGAGGTACGGAGGTGAGGCTAACAGCCCCTACCCTTAACGCCCCCCCAAAAATTTCCCCGGACCTGAGGGGGTAATCCTCCAGCGAGGGGGGGACTCCAGCACGCTTCTTACGCCGACTCTTTCGACTCGCGCTGGCGTAATCACTCGATTCACGAGCTGCCTCTTCCTGTAGGCGTTGATTAACGCTGGCGTGTATCTGCCGGAGCCGACTACTCCATATTGCAGCCCTGTCGAACATATTTGCTGTGCTAGCTGCGTCCTGGTGGTCGTACATTCTGTCAGGAGCGAGGGGCGGATTGAAGGAGGCGGACGCACTCGCTAAAACACAGTATATTTAATAAAGGATGTAACAACACAACGAGACTAAAACAGAACGAAAACAAACGGAGCAAAGCAAGCTAAATAAAACACGGTGAACTAGACAGGGTAAGCGTGACAGACGGACAAACAGCGAAAACAACGATAAAGGAAAAGAGACGGGGAAAAGCTGAGGAGACAGACGGACAGACAAGAAAACACGACCGACATGAGAAAGGTGAACCAACGCGACTGAACAAAGGTGAAATGAGAAATGTACGACAAACAGGACGTGACACAAGAGGGCTTAAATACAGACACAAACGAGACACACCTGGACAGATAACGAGGACGGGCTGACACATGACACGGACGAGGAGGCGGGACGAGGGCGGAGACAAGGATATAAACAAAACATAGCCATGTGCAAATAAAGCACATGGCGGGGACAACAGACTGACAGGACGAAGGTGTGACAATATTAGAAGAAGGCAGAGTTACTCAAAAGTTAGACTGACAGGGGTAAAGAGTTTTTCAACAAACATTTTCAAAATGTAGTATCAAAAAACAAAATCACACATTTTGCTACAGATAGTGAGCTAAAAGCTAGTGTCATAGAACAGTTTAATAGAACGCTAAAAAGTTGTATGTGGCGTTATCTAACATCTGTAAACTCCAAAAGGTACATTGATGTTTTACAAGATATTATGAGCGGTTACAACAATAGTTACCACCGTAGTATCAAAATCAAGCCAGCTGATGTGACGAAACAAAACAAATCTAGCGTGTTTAAAACGCTGTATGTTGTGAGAAATAAACTAGACAAGAAAACCATATTTAAGTACAAGATTGGTGACGTTGTGCATATTTCTAAAGTCAGGGGCCCGTTTACAACGGGGTATGAGGAGAATTATACGCAGGAGTTTTTCACTATATCAGACTGTATCCGACGACAACCACCCGTTTATAAATTAAAAGATTATGACGGTGACAGTATACACGGCCGTTTCTATGAAGAAGAGTTGCAAAAAATCTGCATGCCTACAGAAAAAGCATTCAAAGTTGAAAAAAATTTGGATTAAAAAAAAATGGTTTTAGTGAAATGGTTAGGTTGGTCGTCAAAATTTAATAGCTGGGTTCCTGAAAATGATGTTATGGACATACAAAGGCCTTAAAAGGTGTTGTACTTTGTGAACTAGTTCATTTGCATCAAAGGACAAATATGGGGGACAATGGTTTTTGCGTCATACTGCCGAGCAATTCGTCTATGTCGGTGTACCCTGATAATCAAATTTCTAATTATAGAACAAAACTAGCAAAACCAATTGATCTGGTGACTGAGAAGTACGGGTGATAGAGTTTTAATACACACGAATGTGGACAACCTTTTGTGAGCTAGATGCCACATTTAGCGTAATTGATAAAAAATCGGGCAAAACAACACAAATAACTCTACCTACAGGATATTACAACCATATACCGGCATTAGTTGCTGAGATTAATATCCATCTAGCAGACCATTCAATAGGTCTTGTTTATGACCAAATAAGTCACATGTTGTTTATTAAGACGTTATCTAATATCGGTTTGATATTTAATGGTAAACTCATCTTGGGTTTTAAACCGGGTTTGATACTAGAGTGCGTAGTTAAAACAAATGACCCGGATGTCATACAGAAAGAGTACGCGCCGCACCCTGTCGACATCTATGGTGGTTTCTACTCAATGTTTGTTTACACAGACATTGTTGATTACCAATTAATTGGAGACAGCTTTGTACCCCTGTTAAGATGTGTACATATATCAGAGAACAACCATGATATTGTCACAGTTAGATACAGTAAGCCGATAACAAAATCACAGATGAACGATATCGCTATAGAAGTGAAAACCGATCAGAACCAGCACATAAATTTTTCCTACGGGAAAGTGGTTGTAAAGCTACACTTTAGACCTGTAAAACAAGGAATTAGGTTTTGAAATGGAATCTTTCAACAGACTGGCCATGGATCCTGAACGTTACGTTTCTTACTATCAAAGTCAGGCCGGAGGCCACATGTCTGGCTATACAGGTAGCCCAACAATGTGTGGTGCGGGATTTGGTGGGATTTTTAGAAATGTATTCAGAATGGCTAAACCACTGTTCAAGAAGGGTTTTTAATATAGCCAAACCACATCTAAAAACGGCTGCTAAAAACATTGTAAGCGATGTTGTCAGTAACGGTCTGACGCGTATGATGGCACACAATCAAGATGGGTCGGGCATGTTGGTGATGGCTCGAACATCTGTGAAACGACCCCCTAGTAAGAGGCGTGGCCATCCTGCTAAGAAAACCAAGCTTGAGATGAAAAAACACATAGTGTCAAAAAGAAGGCGTAAGGGGAAGCCGACAACAACCCCAACCTGTAGGAAACCTTTTAATACCATATTCTGAGCATGGTATTAAATCAGAACTGGACTTATTTACTTATTTCCTCTATTGAGAAAAACACTTATGTCGAAATTCCGTCCCTGTCAGCAATATCCGACACTGCCCCACTGGAGTTTTTCATAGCCGGCCATGGTGAAGATTATATGGATCTAAATAGCACACTATTGTACCTTCGTCTTAAAATCACAAAACCTGACGGGAGCCACTGTGGGGTTGATAAACTATCCAGGAGCTACAATATTTTCACAGGTCGACGTGTCCCTAGGAGACAGGCTGGTATCACAGAGTTCAAGTACCTACCCATACCGTAGCATGATAGAATGGCTCGCCAACTATGGTCGGGACACCCTGGAAACTGTTTTCTCTGCAGGCCTCTTTTATCTGGACACTGCAGGGGCATATGGATGAAACAAACCCCGCAAGGAACAATCGCGGTTTGGCAAAGAGGGCCGCATTTACAAATGCTAGTAATGTGGTAGAACTGCTGACCCCGATTCATAGCGACATATTTTTTCAGGAGAAATTGATGCTTAACGGTGTTGATATAAAAATTTGCATGACACCTAATAAAAATGATTTCTGTCTAATGCGACATGACGCGTTAGCATACAAAGTGAATATTCTCTCTGCATCATTATTTGTCAACAAAGTATCTGTGTCACCAGCTGTAAGGTTAGGTCATGCCCAGACATTGTTGTCAACAACGGCTAAATACCCCATTGACAGAGTGTGTCTAAAAAAATATTTCCATACCTGCTGGAACACGTGTTTCTAACCAAGAAAATTTGTTCTTGGGGACTCTACCTAAGTCTATGATAATAGCCATGGTTAATAATGATAAATTCACAGGCGCCTATAATAAAAACCCTTTCACGTTTAAACATTACAACTTGGAGTTTCTTGTGGTCTGTTTAGATGGCCAACAATTTCCAGCCAAACCACACCAACCCGATTTCCACATTGGTTCCGCCGTGCGCGAATTCTTCCAGTTAGCGCTTACATCTGGGAGACATCTGAAAAACCAGGCTTTGCCAATTGATAGGCAGGATTTCCTACAGGACTACACTCTATATGCATTTAATCTCACATCTGATGATGAATGCGGTCAACACGTGTCTTTGGTCAAATCAGGTAATATTAGACTGGAGACCCGTTTCAGACAGCCGCTCCCGCATACTGTAAATTTGGTTGTGTATGCTGTTTTTGACAGCATCATTGAAATCTCTAACCGAAGACAAGTTTTAGTGGATATTTACTGATGAATACGTTGGAGCTGTCTGCTGTAATGGACAAAGTGGCAGTTAAGACACATTTTCTCGGTGTGTTAGCATGTGACCAATTACCAACAAATGGTATATGAAAATTACCTGCGACGGCAATTGTTAATACACACTCATCTGACCTTCCTGGCGAACACTGGCTTGCTATCTACATAAGCGAAGACCGAAAAGCGAAGTTTTGGAAATGCACCTACCTGTGACAAGTTCCCTAAAATTATTAGTGATTTTCTTAAAACAACATGCACGACTTTGAGGTATTCTACCAGACAAGTTCAAGATTTTACATCAACCACATGCGGTCAACACTGTGTGTTAGACTGTGTAATTATGAAGAAGTGATGTCAAAATATGGTTTTAATTTAACAAAAAATGACAATATGGTTTTAGCCTTTGTGAAACACTTGTATCCGTGTGTTTGTAAGAACAGGTTGTTTATTTATATATAACATGTTCAAAAAGGAGATATGTTTATTGTATAGTCCCTGTGTAATGTAAAGCTGACTAGTAAAAACACTGATTTTCAAAAAGATTTTCAACTCTGGTTCGTTTATTTATAAATATACATGTAACAATAATAAAACAAAAATTGACAGTTTTTCAAACAATGTGAAAAATATTCAAAACAATCAAGTAAACAACACAATCACACATTAGATAAAATAAAATAAAATATATAACAATTAGAAGTTCTGTCTAAAACGGGGGAGAGAAATCTGGGGCGTTCAACACTCTTAACAGGCGATTGCAAAGTGTCTTTCACTGGAGTAGCATAATCAGCAGACTTTTTTATTTTTTAACAAATTAATTTTTTGTCTGACAAACTAATTTGGTATGGTAGAAAGAGGGATGTTTAAAACAGCAAAAGCCTCTAGAAACTTGCCCCACCCCCGAGGTCTACGATCATCGCTAACATTGTGTGCGGCGTTGATGCTTTTCACCAAGTCCAGAATATGTGACCCTGGGATCGTACGTTCATTTAAGACAAATTCTCCTAATTCATTCCAGGAAGACACATCTTTTGATTTAGACATTGTATCTAAAACATACTGAACATTCTGCCTGCTTCGCAAAGATACATTTCTAAGAACATCATCGGTTATGGAATGTTTGTTACCAGTCTGATCGACAACATTTATTTCCTTATTAACAGTATCTGTTAATAAGGCGGCAATGACTATGTTAAAGTATTGGTCTCCATATCACCATGTTTAGCAATGGTTAAATATCTCTGTAACACGCATGTGTAAAGTTTGGCCTTCTCGTGGGGATCGAGATCCCTCCTGGCCAAAATATCTCTGATCGACATGTCCAAATCATTTTCTACAATTTGTCTGACAGCGCCCCGACTGTTATCACTCTTTAACTTATCCAACTGGTGCTGAGGTACCAAAAATTATTTTTCAGCGTACTCCATGTCTTCAGTTTATCTCGCCGCTATCAAGCTTGCTATAAACGGTAAAGCAACGCTTAACAATGGTAAAAGAAAGCTGCCTTTCAGATTAATTATTTTCTTTTTCCGTGAAACACCAACCTTTTTATCTGCGATAAATTTAATTTCAGACTTCTTCTTTAACTCTCGATATTGTGTTGATGTGAGAGGTACGGTGCCGTTAAGAACATTAAGGGCAACCTCACACAAAGTTAAGATACGTTCATTAGACACCGTTTGTAAAATAACACGTCTCTGTGCTGGTTTGGCTTTAAATAAAAGTTTAAGAAGCGGTAGGTTTCTATATAGTCTGTCCGACATACTGATCTATCTGTGTATTTTCGGAATGTAAACAACAGGTGTGTTTGAAAGCAGATCTGTTCTGAGACGAAAGTTTTCAGGAGTCTTTGCTTTATAATCAATTAAAAGGTGCCCAAACGGCTTGCTAACAGTGTTTTGAAAACATTCCATGAAAAATTTGGTGTTGCCGGGGTACATCTGTCTACCTAATACACAAACCTGATTGTTGTCTCTAGGATTTTTAAATAATATGAGATAGTCTGTGTTCAAACTAATTGTCCTACTTGACTTTCCTTGAAAAAACTAATTTTGCATTAAGTAAATGACACTTAAATTTCTGTGATGTACATACTGTGTAAACACCTTTTCCACTTCGGCATTATTGCTGGTGTCTTTCATCATCAATTAACAAATTATTTATGTTAAGCGGTAAAAGTGTGTCGTCACATAGCGACGTTGGTATCCCTTGAACAAAAATAATATTTCTTATCTTTAACATTTCATCATAAAGGGGTTGCCAGCAGTCATAAATGTATACTATGTTTTCTATTTTATTTGAAATCAACTCATCAGAACGCTCAATCAACTGTTTTACAAAAAAGTTTTTCTGGAATTTGATGGTCCGCTTATTACACACGAAAATGGGTGTTGTAATCTAAAATCAAACCCGTCAACATCTATCACACCTCGACCGTCTTTGAACCCATAAGGAAGTGTTGAAAAATCAGGCAACAGGACACGTTTATTGTACACAACTTTAAACCGCTTCACTACTGATTTGTTTTTCTGTGTGAGGTTCTTTTTATATCTTACAATGCCATCAGGCGAGCAAGTATGTGCCGGCTAGTATCGCGATTCGTCACATAATAATCAACAAGGTCAATAAGTGTGTCGAGTCTAATAACTTTTGAGTTTTCAGAATTTAGCGTAATGCCCTTTGCTTTCATGCATGTTTTACCGTCAGCTGTAAGATAACCTTGCGTCTTAGGACCTCCCGAGCAGAACTCTGTAATGTAATCACCACCACCAATCTCGTCTGTCAAATCGCCTAAATAAGGCCCCAGAGGGGGTTCCCAATCACATTCAGGAGAAACAAAAATAACACTGTCAGTGTTGCTATACAACAATCTGTCTCCCAATTTATCCATTAGATTTTACAATTCTAAATGAGCGTGCGCTGTTGTAAATGTGCTGAGCAATACATTAATATCACGTGTCGGACAGCTGTCTCCAGCCGAACAGCACCACTGAATCAATGCGGCGGTGTCGGACACAAATGAAAAGTGTTTAACCTCATAGCCGTCACCAAAGATGTGTTGTGAAAACTGTTCAGAGTCCATCAACACTTCAGACACGGGCAGGTTTTCCCTCATTGAAAAACAGCCCCACAAGCTGTTTAACAATAATTTGTTAATGCCAACTGACATTCCCACATTACTTCAACTTCTAGACCATATGCTCGAACAAGCGTCTCCACCTTGGTATCAAACCGCATTCGCAAATCACCATAAAAGACTTTTGACATAGGATGGCTCTGGTTCGGGTTGTAACGAAATTCATGACCATGATGCATGCAACCATTAAATTCTAAAGCTTTTCGCACACCGTCTTTTTCATAATAAACGTCCACATAATATGTGCCAAACTTCATTTCCCCGTGAGTTAAAGCGTGGTGCACATCAACATCTCTTACATGCTTAACAGACTCAAGCCATTCAATAGAGACGTTAGAGAATGTCTTGTGCTGGTTACTATATGCGTTGTTGTGTGTCAGCGCCAGCGTGTTTTTTGGTAGAAAATGTGTTTTGTATACTGCCATACAACATGATGCTAATGTCGTATAATTAAACGGGTCTAGCTTTGTGCACTGAATGATTTGTTCGCGATACTTGATACATGCTTCGCGCAGTAAAACAACAGCGTTCCTGCCGTAAACATGCAACTCCTTTTGGAAGTCAAAAACACCGTTGGAGACTGTGTTGTACCATTCGTCAAACTCTTTTTTGTCTTTGTCATTCATAGTGTCATAACCATAAAAACCCTTTTCAGGGTATGGCCCCACATAGTTCTCATTTTGTTTTAAATTGAATTTGTGTGGGAAATGTCCTTTCTCGGAGCATGTTAGATTTAAGGCTGATGTTGTTTTAGCCAAACGCATTGGAATGAATGAATATGAGTCTATATAACGTTGTTGGTATGTTTCATCATACACGGAGATCATTCTACACCCCATCATGGTGATTTTGACAGCGACACCCACACTAGAAAAATATTCCAATAATAGAAAATTGTCAAAACCGGCCGCATTGTGTGCTAACCATGTGTACCCTTGATATTTGAGTTGTCTAAACTTTCTCATAAGCCGTTCTATGCAGTCAGACCCTTCTGCAGTGAATTCTGTACCATCATATGTAATAGCGCAGACAAAATTAGCTTCATGCTTTCCATTTTCAAAGCGTGTCTCAAAGTCAAAAAAGATGTAGGAATTACTGGGTTCTTTTATTTTGATCGGCTGTATGTAACATTCATGTGTGGTGTCCGATATTAAATCTTAACCATAATGAAGACAACGACCCGACACACACTTGTGGGGTTTTGGTTTTATTAAACTTACGTGATAACGATGGCCACATTTTTTGCAATACTTAGTTAGATTGCATGAGGATGCTATCACCCCTGTAGTAGACTGTTGTTTCTGTTTCTTATGCTGCTCATAACAATAGGCGGACTTGCAGTAACGCGAACAGTTGTCACAATATTTCACACGCCTGGGGTGTTTGTGACACATCGCATCTTGACACACATCACAACTATATTTACAGCTATGATCTCTGGCGTTAGTGTAGCCCATATAACAAAACGCGCAAACATGCGGCACCCCCATGAATGTTTTACCAAATAATAATGACCGTCATGGAGGTACAGAAACACTGTCTTGGTATGTGGTTTGTCTTTGGTTTGGTACTTCTCTAATTTACCCAAACGACTCTTGTGGAACACAAATATTTTAATACCATACTTATATTCAAAACGACCAATATCATTAAAACCTACTCTATGGTCAGGTGTGTAGCCAATGTGTATCTGTATCTGTTCGGCTATAGGTTCTAATGTGTTATGTGGTACATGCGGATTCAGAAAAAGAGCAATGCAGATTGCAAAACACAGATTGTTTAAGATGTTTGTTGGGCAGAAAAGATTCAGTCTGTTCTTTTTGATCACCTGATCGTGTGCTAGGTCACGCACCTTACGACAAATGCCACCATTTTTACCCACGACTATCGAGACAGTCAGCGCCAAACTCTCATCCGTTTTAATACTGTTGTTACTCTGCATAACCCTTTCAATAGCATCTGAAAACCTGTCTACACGGTAACCATCCCTTGAAGACAACACCGTGTTTACATCAGATGTTAAACTACTACCTCTAGGGTGATGTCGCTAATGCCGCCATAACCAGCCAAGACCCTGGAGAATGACAATTTCTGACAACACATTGTGTATATAGGACGTGTATGAAGCTATGTCTGCACATCATGTAAATTCAGCATCCGGTGAAGCACAACGCTGTTAAACCGATTCCTAGACACTATGGTATAATTGTCTACAACACCACCATTTCTCACCAATTCTGCTATATTACCGTCAGATAAACCAAAGTTAGGAGCTGTTGGGTCAAATGTTGAATGTCCAGGTGTCGTCACACCGCTACCTGTTTGTTCAGTGTTTATGTGTTGTGTGTTATTTTGAATATCATTTTCTAGGTCTGCTATAGCCATGTCACATTCTTCGATAAGACAGCGTAGTTTTTCACTTGGAGACAATCGCCCCCAAACATCATATGTTGTGTCATTACATGCAAAATCTGTTGATTGGTCTCCACTACTATCATATCTACAACGCTTAACCGGTTGTGTATGTGATGTTTGCCTTGTGTTTGTTAACCATTCATCCAGTGTAGTTTGTAATAATCCATGTGCGTTACTACTGTTATCGCTGTCTTGTGTGTCTACGTCTTGCTGGTTATTACTAAGTTCGTCAATAGCCATGTCACACTCATCTATAAGACAATGCATTTTTTCACTCGGAGACAACTGTTTCCACGCTTCATATATTGGGTCATCACATGCAAAATCTGTAGATGCCTTAACTGTTTAGACCTATTTGCATTTCGATACGCAAATTGTTGGTTTTTAAATGTCAATGGTTTAAAATAATGCTATTACTTTTGAATGTGCGCTAATGATTTGATTTATTTAACACATACTTGAAAATAAACTACAGTAAATTATCAACACAAATAGTAATAATAACAATAATAATATTAACTATTATTATCTGCAAGAAAGACAGTCCTGCAACAGGGATACGTGTTGATTTTTTTAACTGCAAAAGTCTGTTTAATTTATACAACAATTCTAACGCCGTTTTACTGTGCGCAACCTGTTTCTTACACAAACCAAGAATATCCTTAACTAAATTGGTATTAGCTGTTTTTTCTTTACACAAGGCTTCAATACGTTCAACCTGTTTCTGAATAATATTGTCACGCCTGCGGTTTAAAGCAGCCTGCCTACACTGTTCAATAGAGATTTTAGCGATCTCCTGTCTCATCAGCGTTATAAACTTAACAGGGTTGTTAGAGCAAATACAACCCCTCACCTGGTTTTGTTGTTGTTGTTGTTGTTGTTCGTGATCTTGATTGGATTTTATTTCATCCGTAACAGAGTCCCCAGGTTCGATCAAAGCATCATTTAACACATCATTCGGCACACCAGCAGCAGTGTTGTCCTCCTTTACTCTAAAGCTGTTATCATTCCATGTTTTAAAGGTCAAAATGAATGAAACCATTAGAGTATGAACTCTAATGGGCCTGAGGGTTGAAGTTATCAATGCTGGAACTTTGGCTGTTTCTTAATGTGTTCTAGTGTGATCTGACATTCTCATGTTTTTGCTTGATGTCATCTTCCACTGCTGAATTTTCATTACTCAGGAATACAATAATCAAAAACACAAAGGCTAAGAACACTTAAACTACTCAGATGTTGTTCTTGATCATCAAGGATTCATCAGTTCATGATTTGCCAACAAGAAAGACCTGAATCATTTACTAGAGCAATATGAATTTCCTCATACCTGGTCACTTATATATTCCATTTATTGTGTCATTGGTATTGAGAAACAGTCACTGTGAATTGACAAGAAGATGGTGTTGTTGGTTTCTGGGTAAAATTTTATGTTTAAAAACTTAGTACATTAGTCACCTCTGCATAAGTGTGGGAATTTAAATGGAGTGATGCCCCCTAATGGAGGGTTAGAGGAGAGGAATGGGTTTGGAAATGAACACAGATATTTCAGTTTTGTTTGTTTGTGCGGTTGTTGTGAGCCTGTAGTACTTAGTCAAAATTAAAGTCAGCCAGATTTATTGTGAATACTGCAACATGTACAGGGCATACAGGGCATACAGGGGATTGACAAAAAAGTAATACACACCAATTGTTAAAGAAAAAAAAAACACTCAAGTTCCCCGATATTGACAACAAATATCCCTGCTGAAGGAAACAGCTGCTGGAGAACCTAAGTCTTCTACATCCGGCACTTCACAAGTCTGGTTACGTGTAGATATTTATTCTGCAGAAACTCATATATTCAGAAGCATACAGAAATGCAGAGATAGAGCTTTAGTTTGAAATATCACGCAGCATGGGAATGGAACAGGTCAGTGAAAGATTAACATTTAGTACAATTCATCAAGATCAAAACAAAAATAGTTTAGAAATCCATATAGTTTTACTTCTGTTTCAAAATGAGGAAAGATATTTGATTTACTTCAGATGAGAGTCTGTTCAAATATGAGGCTCTTCTAGAACAGATTTAAACTTCACGCTCTCTGTCCCTCACTCACCTTTGCATGGAGGTGGTCTTAGTGTGTGTTGATCATGTCTAAAAAAAGAAAATGGCTCAAATGAGCTAAACACATATTTACACACACAGATATTTATTCCTGATGGGCAGATGAAGATACACTTACTGCCAGTGTGTGGTAAACATCATCAGAGGACCTGGCTTTGGGCTGGAGAGCTGTGTACGTATCGCCCTGACCACTAGAGGCGGTGTTCTGTACAGAGGACAGTTAAGGTTGTAATAGGGGTGTTGTGAGTAGACTGAAGGAATAAGGACTCATTTATAATTCAGAAACTCACGCTTTACAATCACAACAACACTACACACCAACAGTAAACACAACACACACAGTTCCTAAGTTGTCAGGAAGAACACCTCTCCAGGTGCCAGGTCACATTCTTCCACGGCAGGGTGAAGTCCCAGATCAGGGTCCAGATAAATTTCATTGTCATAGTACTATTTCACAAAATCATGGCACAGTCAACCCTGGTCCAGAGACACCACATACACACAGCTATACCTGTGTAAACTGACCAGACTCAGGGTCAAGTCCAAATGCACAGCCATGATGCAGTGTCTCTGAACAACTTCAGAGTCAACAATGGGCAGTCTCCCAAAACATAACTAAACAAGTCACACACACCTACATTGACTAACTGAAACCAGTGGAATAGGTTTAATAAAGGAGTTATTAAAACCAAACCACACTGATGATTATTTACTGACTGTAACTAGTACCTCTTCAGTACAGCTCTGAGAACAGCACATTGGACAACACTCTCACCTTCTCACAGCTCCATCCCACTACAATGCCCTTTAGAGCAGGGGTTACCAATCTTATCCAGAAAGGGCCGGTGTGGCCACAGGTTTTCGTTCCAACCAAACAGAATCACACACTGTTTAACTATTCAGAGAGTAGATTATTTGATTTAACAAGTAGGATCCGGTGTGCTCTGCTTAACTGGAATAAAAACCTGCAGCCACACCGGCCCTTTGTGGATAAGATTATTGACCCATGCTCTAGAGGAAGAGATGTGCAATCACAGACATCATCCTGCAGAACAACACTCACCGTATTCTCAGCTCGGTCTGGGGTCCTGTTTCTCCTCTTGCCTCTGAAAGAAACACACCATTTATGTCCCACAAGTGAAATGAGACAGGATTCATTATGTTTTTCTACATCTGCTCTTCTACAATAAACTACACACACTACAACTCTCTGGATGTGAATCATAAAGAACTGGACACTGGACAATCCCCTCCTCACCTCCTCAAGAACACTACAGTAAGCAGCGCTGCATTGACACAGAGACTGACCCCAAAACCTATGTACAGAATCACAGAAAGTCCTGCTGACACACACACACACACACACACAAAGAGAGCAAATACATTTCAGGCGATGAAGATTATAATGAATTAATCAATAAATACATCACTGTGTTAATGATGTGATGTAGATAATGGATCAGTAATATGTTACCAGTCGAATCTCCATTAAACACAGGAATTGAAGCTGATCTCTGTGCTCCATGTTTATTATGGGCCTCGCAGTAGTAGGATCCACTCTGTAGAGGCCTGTAACTGTGTCCAGATCCTACAGGTGAGACTCCACCTTCTATTAACCAGGTGTAGTTCTCCACAGGTGGATTAGCATCACTGCTGCAGGTCAGAGTCACTGAACTGTCTTCCACTATTTCTCCAGAGTAACTGATGTTCCTCACCAAGAACACTAAGATGTACCTTGGAGGATCTACAAAAGGCACAATAAACTAGTTTTCAAAATCATCTACAGTTTTAAATAACAGCAGAATGTCAGAAGCTATTGTGTTATATCGGCTTACACAGCACGTTCACATGGAGAGTTGTAGAATTGTTGTTCCCATATTCATTTGTCGCTCTACACTGATATCCACCGCTGTGTTTAGAACTGATCTTGATGATAGTGTAGTTCTCTCCTTTTTCTCCTGATACTTCTTCATTGTTTTTAAACCAGGTGTAGTTCTCCACAGGTGGATAAGCATCACTGCTGCAAGTCAGAGTCATTGAACTGCCCTCCACTATTTCACCAGAGGGACTTATAGACACTGAGATATTCTTTGGAGAATCTGGAGACAGATTTAGATGTCTTTGTTACTATGCTAAAAAAAACTAAATGCAGTGTATTTGTGTGATAAACATAAGGTCAGTGTCTGATGGAAAAACATTCAGCAGCATTTTTGATAACATTTGTGATCAGAATGTTGTCACCCTAACTTGCCATGCCCAGCTGCGTAACCCTTGTTGTGTGGTTACTGCAAAATTTTATGACGGACAATTTCTTTATCATTATTTGTACCGTGTGACCATGACACTGTAAGTGTTAAGTTAAAGTTGTTTACTCAGTTTAGCATTAATAATCACTGCTTTAGATACTGGGAAGCGAAAGACAGTCAAGTTCAGTTCTGTTACCCACTCTGTGAATCTATCATGCGGCTGTATGTTGCTTTGTGTGCTTTTAGAGAGGTAGCTTCTGTGTAGTCTTAAATGGACAGTATGCTATTTCAGCCTAGCTCTGCAATGTTAAATTACTCTAGAATTAAATTCACTCTAGAAATTGGTAATAGTTACCTCGGTACTTTTAATGTAAATAATTTACTAATATGGATAATCGATATCGGCAGCAGTTAAGCTATTGTAGAGAGTGGTTAAAACTCTACTTGTTAATGTCAGACAGTTTCATTCCTTGCATATCAAAATTAGATTCTAATTCAGGATTACTTTAGTATGTGAAGTGCTCAATATTATTTCCACATAATTGTTTATTGCACTGATATGATACTTGTGTATATCCTGTTTATTAATCTTCATAGAAACCATGGGTTTAGATTTAATCGCAAAGCGGTCAAGCTAATATAGGAGTGGCATGTATATGAGAGTGTGTTAATAAACCAACAGTTTGGAAATTGACATCTTCCTGTTCTTGTCGGGCAACCTGAGGTGATTGCTAAATAACTACATCAGCACTAGTCTACATCAGTCACATGTTGGACTCAATCACAACACCCTCTAAAACAAATTGTATTGTCCATGTTTTGTCAAAGTTCAAGGGACCAGAAACAGAAAAGAATTCAACTTTATCAGTTATAGCCTATTGAAATTCACAATTCAAATTGTACATATTTGCCATTAAAAAATAAATTTATATTTACAGGTAAATTAAATGTTAAATACAAAACTGCACACTTATGATCTTAGAATGAGCATTTTTAATTACTGGAATTTTGGATGTAGGTTTTTAGACAGCGCTAAAATTTACAAGGGTCCAATAAAGCCAATGTCCAGCACAGTTTGGTAGTTCTGCAGCTCAGGCACATTTTTACATTTATGGCATTTGGCAGAATTTTTTTTCAGAGCAACTCAGATTTCAAAACATATTACGGATGTAGGGATTTGAAAGGTTAATATTATTGTCCAAGTTTTTTTTTTATTGCTCTAGCATGTTGTGTTTAGCCAGCCTGGTCACTGGACTCTGTAACCGACTGTGCACCTCTGGTGAAGGACATATGTGTATGTAGTAAAGAACATAAACTCTACTCACATCTGACTGTGAGAGTGTGATCAGGGGAAGGGAGGTGTTGATATCCGTTTACAGCACAGCTATAACTGCCTGCATCCTCACTGCTGACTGGCTGCAGGTGGAGCTGGTTGTTGATGGTGGTCTTTGTGGTTAAAGGACGTCCATTTTTGTACCAGATGAATGTTGGGTCAGTCAGACTGCAGGTGGTTACACATTTCAGAACTGCTGCTCCTCCCTCTGTCACTGCTCCAGGAGTTTCTACATGGAGCTCTAAGACAATGAGAGAAGATCAAATCAGGAAAGAGAAAGTCTAAAGCTGTAGCTGCTCAGGTTCCTATGTTCTACACTGTGAAACAGATCAGATCACAAAGGGAATCACAGGATAAACAGAGTCAGGTTTATTCAAACAGGGGAAATCAAAACATGCAGCGCCCAGCACAGGAGTGGAATGAAGACACTGACTGTTTTCAGCAGGAACTCATTAGTAACTGATCAGGTGCAGTTTTCTGACTCCACTGTGAGGTGATGAACTATGTTTCACTGATGGAGAATATGACATCACTCACCTGTAACTGTCAGAGGAACTCCAGGAAAACCCAGCCATTTTTGAGATATGTCATTTGTTTCTAACATGAAGCAGTACTGATGTTCATCCTTCTTCTCTACATTACACAGTTTGAGGGAGATGTATTGCTTCTGTTCATCAGTAAAATACTCCACTCTTCCTGAGTAATCTGACTCTTTACTCAGATCAGATCTCTTACCACCTGCAATGGGGTCTATGATCCAAAAAGCCTTTGTCACTGTAAGACCATCTGGGTGAGTGTAAGAGCCGTTCATAAACACTGTAGACCCTTTTAAAGCACATATTTCCTGTTGGTTGTAAGTAACACTCCACTTTGCTCCAGAAGCCCCTGAAACACATGATTGATGAAAGAGCTGATTACAGACTGGAGCGAGTCAGAGTTACTGTAGTTACTGTACAGCTTCACTTCTTTTTTTTTTTTTACTTGATTTGCTTTTAGGTTATTTGTGAAAAAATAAATAAGAATGAAATAACATTGGAGTAAGTAGTGATATTCTGTGGGTGTGTGTGTGTAGGTTTAACCCTTTCCAAATATCTCAGTGTGGCATGCTTTATGCTCTCCATACAAGCACTCAACAAAATTTGAACTCTTCATTTAACCCATCCATGGCAGTGAACACACTCACACTGGTGATTAGGGACAGCACACCCAGATCAGTGGGCAGCCATCCTCAGTGCACAGGAAGCATTTTGGGAGTTAGGTTATTTGCTCAAGGGCACTCCAGCTGTGGATGTTCCTGCCACTGGGGGGATCAAACTAGCAACTGTCTGGTACTGGGTAATAAATATTTAATTATGTTAAATCAAGTGTGTTGTTGATTTAACAAATCCAATAAATCACAGAGAATATCTGGAACTTTGTTTTTCACACTCACTGACAACACATCTACCACATTTACTGTATTTATTTGTAATTATTGTAGTTATATGCAATTGCAATTGTAAATGAAGATAAATAACTATTTTATATATACATATATATATATATATATATGTGTGTATTTCTGAGTGTTTGTGCACGCATGTGTGTTGCTTTTTTTAGTGATGATGTTCTGGATCTGCTGGCATACCCACAGTCATCAGCAAAAATATCACAGAAAGAGGAGGAGCCATTCTGTGTGACATCATCAGGAGAACTTGTAGGACTTGACATTAAATTATATTATTAAACTGAATGGTTTCAGATCTTCTTCTTTCTGGGAAAGAAAAATGCTGTTAATGACAAAAAATGAACTGATTCTATTGAGAAAAGCCTTTGAAGAAATAAAAATATTTTTTATCACTGTTTAATTATTATTTATCCAACATTTAATTTCTGAGAATCACGATCAGTTACATCCACACACATACAGACAGACATACAAACTGGATAAGTGGGTGAATGTAGATTATAAACGGCTAGGGTCTCGGCACAAAGCCTTGAGGTTCCCCTCATATGGCACGAGGTTTTAACATTAAATCACTTTCGTCTGACTATCTTTAATTAAATACTGACTATCTACAACAGAGTTTTAACTAGTAACAATTATATTTTGACTATTCAGAATGTCAATTTAAGATATCTGCATTTACAGTCTGACAAGTAAGAACAGTAAATTAAGATATCTACAATTAGATTTTGACTAGTCAATATGTCTTTAAGATATGTCTAACAATGTCCGCGAATTCATCATCTGATGAGTCATACATCCTGAATTAGTATTAAAGATATCTCAAATTCAAATTTGACTAGTCAAAATGACATTTTCAGTTATCTGAATTATAGTCTGTGTGCATTAGCCACCCCCTGTGCCACCGCGGTTGCAGGTGTGTTAAGTTTGACCGATTTTGGGCTTATTTTTCTGTAAAGTCGCTTAGAAATATTATTTGCAGGTTGTGTTTTCCCTCCTACCCTTCCCCACATACATCAAAACTAGTCATAATAACACCAGCCAATGCTCCATCAATGAGAAATGTTCATAAGTTTATTTACATGTCAGGGATTGGGGGAAATACAGAGGGAATACAGAAAAACAGGAAATACAGAAAAATCTATAGTGCTGAAGTTGACTTCTTATTCAACAGCTTCTTAATCTGATTTTCTGTTCCACCTTAAATGGTGCAGTAATTGCATTATGTCACCAATAGGCAACATATGAACATGACTTCCATACCCAGGACATAATACAGGTTTGGCTTATTTTCTTAGACGTTATGTCTATATATGATGCAAAAAAAAAAAAATAAAAAAAATTAAAAACAAGCTAAAAAAAAGCAACACAACTATTTGTAAGTGACTTTACTGAAAATATAAATCTAAAGTCTTCTATAATATACAGACATTTTGACTAGTCAGAATTATCATTAAAAGATATCAGAAATACAAAAGGCGAATAAGTTCAAGATATCTGTATTTGAAGATATCTTAATAGGTATTCTGACTAGTCAAAATTTTGGATATCTCTAACTCTGACTAGTCATTACTTTCATTCATACTTTCATTTAATTTCAGATATCTACAATTTAGTTTATCTTAAATTATAATTAAGATATTTTTAATAAGGAGGGAATTTAAGATATCTTTAATTGGAATTATGTCTAGTCAGAAAACTAGGCAAGATATCTCTAATTTAGTTTTAACTAGCCATAATTTAAATGCAGATATCTGAAATGAAAGTTTAAGATATTCAGTAATTTAGATACCTTAAATTGGAGCTTCCATTGAACTCAGTGGTAAATTTGACATTACTTACTCTAATCAAAATGTAATTAAATATATCTCATATATTGAATTAAATACATCTCAATATATTGTTATTTCGCCTAGTCAAAATATAATTAGAGATATCTTAATTTAGAACTGTGTCTAGTCATAAATTATTTGCAGATATATGTAATGTATCTATATGTATATGTATATGTATAATAATATGTAAATGCAGTCGATTTAATGTTAAAACAGTTTGCCATAATCCTCAAGCATCTGCTGTTATAAGCAAGTCACTGATAATGTTAAATAAGGCAGTTTCAGTGCTATGGAATGGATGAATACTAGACTGGATCAAACATGTTATTTGATTCAAGATATGATTTGAGTTGAATGGCAATCAATAACTTTTAAAAGGAATGGGAGATTATAGTGGGCAGTAGTTGTTTAGGTTTGTCTGATTTAGATCAGGTGTTTTGAGTATTAGTGTTAATATTGTAATTTTGTAAATTGAGGAGATATGGCCATGGATTAACGACTGTTTGATAATGGACATGATGTAGGGGACCAAGGTAGGCATACAGGCTTTGGCTATGAGTGTAGAGAGTGCAAGGTAGCGTGTTTAGAAATAACGTTAAGTATGAGAGAATCACTCACTGCCTCAAAAGCAGAGTAAATAATGGAAACTCAGGAGGCTAAAGACTGTAATAAGAAGGAGAGATGGTATATGTTGAGGAAGTAGTAAAGGAGTAATTGATTTTAGTTCATTTGTGTTTAAAGACATGGAATAAGTAGTTGCAGAGTTCAGAAAAATGAGCTCTAATGCTACTAAATTGTATATATAGAGAGAGTTGAGAATAGCTAACAGGAGGCAGTATCACATATGTTAAAAAAATGGAATCATACAAGGCATCTTTTAAAGTACACCTATTTTGTGCATATGCATCAATATGGACAGTGAGATTAGAATTTTTGGTAGCACTTTATAATCTCAGAAATATAGCCAAAACACGTCCCACTCTCACCTCATCAGATGCTGAAAAGCTGGTCCATGCTTTTGTCTCCTCCAGACTGGACTATTGCAATGCACTTCTCATAGGGATTACTATGAAAGGTCTTCAGAGATTACAGTACAAACCGGATTCCCAAAAAGTTGGGACACTAAACAAATTGTGAATAAAAACTGAATGCAATGATGTGGAGATGGCAAATGTCAATATTTTATTCGTAATAGAACATAGATGACAGATCAAAAGTTTAATCTGAGTCAATGTAACATGTTAAAGGAAAAATATGTTGATTCAAAATTTCACAGAGTCAACAAATCCCAAAAAAGTTGGCAATAAGTGGCTGGAAAAAGGAAATTGAGCATATAACGAACAGCTGGAAGACCAATTAACATTAATTAGGTCAATTGACAACATGATTGGGTATAAAAAGAGCTTCTCAGAGTGTCAGTGTCTCTCTGAAGCCAAGATGGTAAGAGGATCAACAATTCCACCATTGTTGCGCAGAAAGATAGTGCAGTAATACCAGAATGGTGTTACCCAGTGTAAAATAGCAAAGACTTTTAAGTTATCATCATCAACCGTGCATAACATCATCAAAAGATTCAGAGAATCTGGAACAATTGCTGTGCGTAAGAGTCAAGGCCGTAAAACTCTACTGAATGCTGGTGATCTCCGGGCCCTTAAACGTCACTGCACCTCAAACAGGAATGCCACTGTCAAGGAAATAACAGAATGGGCTCAGGAATATTTCCAGAAAGCATTGTCAGTGAACACAATCCACCGTGCCATCGGCCGTTGCCAGCTGAAACTCTACAGTGCAAAGAGGAAGCCATTTCTAAACAGGCTCCACAAGCTTGCACTGGTTTGCACTGGGCCAGGGGTCTTTTAGAATGAAGTGTGGCAAAAGTGTGAAAAGTGTGACTGTTCTGTGGTCAGATGAGTCACGATTCAAAGTTCTTTATGAAACACTGGAACATCATGTCATCCGGACCAGAGAGTACAAGCATAACTCAAGTTGTTATCAACGCTCCGTTCAGAAGCCTGCATCACTGATGGTATGGGGTTGCATGAGTGCTTGTGGCATGGGCGGCTTGCATGTCTGGAAAGGCACCATTAATGCAGAGAACTCTGTTCAGGTTCTAGAACAACATTTGCTCCCATCTAGACGTCATCTCTTTCAGGGAAGACCCTGCATTTTTCAAAAAGATAATGCCAGACCACATTCTGCAGCAATCACAACATCATGGCTACGTAGGAGAAGGATCCAGGTACTGAAATGGCCAGCCTGCAGTCCAGATCTTTCACCTATAGAGAATATTTGGCGCATCATAAAGAGGAAGGTGCAACAAAGAAGGCCCAAGACGACTGAACAGCTAGAGGCCTGTATTAGACATGAGTGGGAGAGCATTCCTATTTCTAAACTTGAGAAACTGGTCTCCTTTGTCCGAAGAGACGTCTGTTGAGTGTTGTAAGAAAAAGGGGGGATGCCACACAGTGGTAAAAAAATGGCCGTGTCCCAACTTTTTTGGAATTTGTATATGACATGAAATTTTGAATCAACATATTTTTCCCTTAAAATACATTCTCTCAGTTTCAACTTTTGATCTGTGATATGTGTTCTATTCTGAATATAATATTAGATGTTGGCACCTCCACATCATTGCATTCAGTTTTTATTCACAATTTGTTTAGTGTCCCAACTTTTTTGGAATCCGGTTTGTACATTCTGGACAGTGCTGCTAGGGTCCTTATGAGAGTCACTTGCCAGCCCTTCAAACCTATCCATACTGATAAAGGGCTGGCAAGTGGCAGAGGCTGAGCAGGACAGTGGGACCCCCAAAGGAGGAGAGGACATGACAAATGGAGGTTGAACAAAAAGATGTTCACCCCATCTGAGTTGAGTAAATCATTAAGTGCTGAAATTGAGAGATCTAAATTATCTAATAATTTATTAAAATTCTGAAATATTTTTTTTACCAAACCAAAAGTTGTAGTCTGTTTGCCAGATATGTTGCTGTACACTACAACTGATTTAGGATCTGTATGCTATACTAATGCCTCACAATAGCAATTTCTTACATTAAGAACTTCATTAAAACACATTTCAGTATTTTAACAAACTGAAAGGTTGTACTGTTTCTTGTTGTAGTGCCTCTGTACTTTACAAGTGATTTCAGATCTACATATCATATGGATGCTTTGTTTACCTGAAAAATAATTAAAATACAACAGAAACATTTTTTAGTAAAGGTTGTATTATGTTGGTCAGATGCATTTCTGTAGACTACAATTGATTTTAGATCTGTATATCATATGGATGCCTCACAGAAGTGATTTGTCCATCCATCCATCCATTATCTGTAACCGCTTATCCAACTTAGGGTCGCGGAGGGGTCCAGAGCCTACCTGGAATCATCGGGCGCAAGGCGGGAATACACCCTGGAGGGGACGCCAGTCCTTCACAGGGCAACACAGACACACACACATTCACTCACACCTACGGACACTTTCGAGTCGTCAATCCACCTGCAACGTGTGTTTTTGGACTGTGGGAGGAAACCGGAGCACCCGGAGGAAACCCACGCGGACACGGGGAGAACACACCAACTCCTCACAGACAGTCACCCGGAGCGGGAATCGAACCCACAACCTCCAGGTTCATGGAGCTGTGTGACTGCGACAGAAGTGATTTGTAATATTAAAAAATTAATAAAAATTTAACAAAGATTTTTTAAAAACTTAAGGTTGCAGTATGTTGCTCAGATGTGTCTCAGTCAGTCTACAACTGATTTTAGAACCATATATCATACAGATGTCTCACAGTAGCAATTTGTAACTTTAACAAGTTTATCAAAATTTAACAAAGACATATTTAAAGTCTCGCTAGACTACAAATGATTTTAGATCTGTATGCCATATGAATGTCTGAGAATATCAGTTAATTTTATGAAGAATAAATATTTAAAATTGAACAGAGGCACATTTTACAAAATAAAATTAGTTATTTTGTTAAGGTATATCTCTGTGAACCACATTTTTTATTGTTTTTGTTTTTTTTTTTGTAAGTAATATGGATGCTTCACAGCAACAGTTTATTTGATATAAATACACTACATGTAAATGTTTACAATGTATACATTGCTTAAAACTAAATTTTCATATGTATAAATAAATAAAATTGAGAGGGTTGGCCATTGGTGTGTACCTCCCGTTTGTTGTACGTTATGTTTTGAGTCTTTATAAGTATCACTTGCTCGCTGCTCCTTAACAACTTGGGCGCCCGCTGCAACCATTCTGGCAATTTTCAGTAAATATACTCCGCTATATGGAAAGATGTGGTGTTTTGGCAAAATATAATTGTAGTTCGTCCTCTTATCCTCGAAAATTAAGAAAATGAAGTTTCAGAGATTTTAGGACATTGCTTGTAAGCAGGGGGAGGGGCGAAACCCGAATATCTGCTGAATATACAAAATAAACCTAACTTTACCGACCTGAGATTAATCAGCACAGTAATGAGATTCCTTTATTTTGCAGATCTCACTTCACTCATACATCACACAGATAACCTTCCCGCAGTTCATGTTTATAAATTATATTATATTATTTTTAAAGCCAAGCCAAACAAGCTTCAACTATAGACTCCATCAATTCTCCATCCATTCTCAGACAGTACAGGGTGGGCAATTTATATGGATACACCTTAATAAAATGGGAATGGTTGGCGATATTAACTTCCTGTTTGTGGCACATTAGTATATGGGAGGGGGGGAACTTTTCAAGATGGGTGGTGGCCATGGTGGCCATTTTGGATCCAACTTTTGTTGTTTCAATGGGAGGAGGGTCATGTGAAACATCAAACTTATTTCTATCTATCTATCTGTACTGAAGCTGGCACGTTCCCTGAGTTTTTCCAGCAAGATGGTGCACCACTATATTATGGGTGTCAGGTCCGAAGATTCCTAGATGAACAGTTTCCTGGAAAGTGGATTGGTCGTCGTGGGCCAGTTGAATGGCCCCCAAGGTCTCCCGATCTGACCACCTTAGACTTTTATCTTTGGGGTCATCTGAAGGCAATTGTCTATGCTGTGAAGATATGAGATGTGCAGCACCTGAAACTACAGATACTGGAATTATGTGCTAGCATTTCTCCTGCTGTGTTGCTATCAGTGTGTAAAGAGTGGGAGAAGATAACACAATGGGCAGCACACATTTTGTAAGTGGTCAGAAACTTGTAAATAACTCATGAAAGAATAAAGTTACATTAAAACCAAGCATACCATTGTTTTCTTATGAAATTCCCAATAAGTTTGATCTGAAAATTGGATCCAAAATGGCACACTTCAAAATGGCCGTCATGGCCACCACCTATCTTGGAAAGTTTCCCCACTCCCATATACTAATGTGCCACAAACAGGAAGTTAATATCACCAACCATTCCCATTCCCATTTTATTAAGGTGTATCCATATAAATGGCCCATCCTGTACATGGTTTCGCGCAGTGCTTCACAGTTGGGGAGGCCGCCTTGACAATGTCGTCCACCCCCCACCCCTGTTGTAAAGACTCAATAATTACAGATCCTTCAAAGTCCCAAAGTACTTTCTGTGTTTAATGCATTGATCCTCAGTTTTCAGTCACAAACACGCATTCTGAAGTATAATCCAGCGTTTAATCAAGCTGTGTGTCGTCTCTGAGTTTCCCCGTGACTGTGTACACTGTTTTGAATCATTGATTTGAATTTGCATTCGATTAGTGTACAGATACACTAAATGAGTCGACTCTACACTCAACCCATCGTATATGTTTCTCAAAGCATCCAAACACCACATAAAGTGCATAATTCACCAAATATCAGTGACTTTTTTATAACGCTGAACGATGACTCGGTTCGTTTCTTGAGCTTTGATTCCAAACAGGAGCGCGTGTTGAGGTGGGATGATGACGTCAGTGTTTTTTCTATTTTATTTTAAGAACTTCCTTTTCTGTTTGTACATCATTATTCTCTCTCTCTCTGTCTCTCTCATTCACACACACACAGACAGACACACACACACATATTCTGAGGTAGCCAATTACAGTCACTGCACAGTATATATATTTCTATTTTATTTTAAGTACTTCCTTATTTTAAGTAGTTTTTGGTACTTCTATTTAATTACCTTCTCTCCCCCCCCCCCTCTCTCTCTCTCTCTCTCTCTCTCTCTCTCTCTCTCTCACACACACACACACACACACACACACACATTCTGAGGTAGCCAATTACAGTCACTGCACATGGTCATATGACATGTGTGCATGGCCTTATATATATTTTAATTACTTTTTTTTCTGTTTGTACATTATTCTCTCTCTCTCTCTCTCACGCACATATTCTAGCCAATTACAGTCACTGCACAGTGTCACACCTTGACACTTTCTGCTTGTTTTCCTCCTTCCATGTGGCTCTGTTTGTTGTTTTCCTTCTCCTCACATGGCTTTGTTTATGTTCACTTTCTCCGCCTTTGTCCCGCCTATGTTCCGCCTTCTTTTCCCCTCGTTATCCGTGTCAGGTGTGTCTAGTTAAGTTCGTTTATTTAAGCCCTCTTCCCTCACTTCCTGGCATCGGTCATTTTGGTTGTATTGTGTTTCACTTGCTTGTCTCTCTTGCCCCATTTCGTGTTTACCTTATAGTTCGTTTGTGTTGTGTTATTGTAGTCTGCGTTTCTCATTATCGTTTCTCCTTTCGTCTTCGGTCTCATGCTTGTCTATTGCTATGTAGTGTCATTTCATGTTTATCGTCAAGTTCGCGTTGTGTTATCTTTCTTCATTAAACTGTCCGTGTTATAGCGAGTGTGTCCGCCCTCCGTGAATCTACTCTTCACACCACCCTGACAGAATGACCGATCTTAATAAGGACACAGCTAACACGGACTACCCCTTTAGGAGAGGTGTAATTCGCCGGACTCCGTTCCGAAAAGATCCCGTGGAGGAGGCGTTAAGGGCGGCTTCGGAGTGGAGTCAACGGCTGCAGCTCATCTCCGGTGCGGTTCATTTCCCACAAACAGAAGACTCGATTCATGAATCGAGTGATTCCTCCAGCGGGAATCGACGGAGCCGGAGGAGAGAACAGGCTGTAAACCCAGCTCCAGATAATTACCCCCTCAGGTCCGGGGAGATTTTTGGGGGGGCGTTATATACTAGGGCTGTTAGCCTCAGATCACAGGACATGGGAAATGAGGCTAACAGGGGCGCATCTTCGGAGGACCTAAGTTTAAAGTCCCTCGAGAGTGCGCCCAGACCCGTTAAATCCAAAACGCGTGCTCGGCGAGCAGCACGAGCACCTGCATTGCTGGGCGTGTCAACTCCGGTTCCTGTAAGAGCGGCACTTCCGGTGCCCGCGGCACCTCCGGCCGCACCTGTCTCCCTGAGCGCGGTGCCTACGGCCGCGCCTGTCTCCATGAGAGCAATGCCTCCAGCCGCGCCTGTCTCCATGGACGACGTCGCAGATTCTTCTGCCTCCGTGGACGTCGTCGCTAGGACGCCAGTTCCTAATCACCGCTCTGCGCCCACTCCTGACATTCAGGAGAAACTTACAGGCCTCATGGCACGCCTGGAGCTCTCCTTGAAGGCGACGCCCGCCTCCTCTGTTTCCGTGGACGACGTCGCAGATTCCTCTGCCTCCATGGACGTCGTCGCACATCCTCCTGCCTCCGTGGATGACGTCGTCGCAGTTCCGTCTGCCTCCGTGGATGACGTCGTCGCAGTTCCGTCTGCCTCCGTGGATGACGTCGTCGCAGTTCCGTCTGCCTCCGTGGATGACGTCGTCGCAGTTCCGTCTGCCTCCGTGGATGACGTCGTCGCAGTTCCGTCTGCCTCCGTGGATGACGTCGTCGCAGTTCCGCCTGCCTCCTTGGACGTCGTCGCAGTTCCGCCTGCCTCCTTGGACGTCGTCGCAGGGTCTCCAGTCTCCGTGAGTATGGCTCCATCAACTGATCCTATCTCCGAGACTGTGGCTACGGCCGTTTCTGCCCCTGAGACTTTGGCCACGGCCGTTTCTACTCCAGTGACTTTGGCTAAGGCCGTTTTTGCCCATGAGACTGTGGCCCCGGCCGTTTCTAGGCCAATGACGGTGGCCCCGGCCGTTTCTAAGCCAGTGACTGTGGCCCCGGCCGTTTCTAAGCCAGTGACTGTGGCTCCGGCCGTTTCTAAGCCAGTGACTGTGGCTCCGGCCCCAAGGACTTCGAGGCCAATCCCCAGAACTGTACCCAGGCTGGCACCTTGGACAGTCCCACAGACACATGCCAGTTCTGGGTACCACCCAGTTGTTTTTGTTCCTGTTTCTGTTCCTGTTCTGGTTCCTGTCTCTGTCCTTGTCCCTGTGCCTTTGTCTGTTTTTGTTTCTATTCCGGTCCCTGTCACCGTGTTTGTTCCAGTTCCTGTTAATGTCATGGTCCCTGTTCCCTTGCCTCATGTCCAGTTCCCAGTTAAACCCTTTGTCCAGTCTCATGTCAAATTCCCTGTTAGTCTTCTTCAGTCCTCTGTCCAGTCACGTGTATCTGCTCCTGTTTTGTCTCAGCCCAAGGTCCAGTCACGTGTGTTTTCTCCTGCCTATTCTCCGTCTCTTCTCTCTAGTCCTGTCCGATGTCCGTTTAAAGTCTAGTTCCTTGTTCCCTTTTTCCATCCTGAGTCTTTTCTAGTTTGTCTTGTTTCTTCTGGCCCCCTCCTGCGCCAGCTCCTGGAGAGTCTCGTTTTTCGCGCTCCGGGAGTTGCGCGTCTTGGGGGGGGCGTCTGTCACACCTTGACACTTTCTGCTTGTTTTCCTCCTTCCATGTGGCTCTGTTTGTTGTTTTCCTTCTCCTCACATGGCTTTGTTTATGTTCACTTTCTCCGCCTTTGTCCCGCCTATGTTCCGCCTTCTTTTCCCCTCGTTATCCGTGTCAGGTGTGTCTAGTTAAGTTCGTTTATTTAAGCCCTCTTCCCTCACTTCCTGGCATCGGTCATTTTGGTTGTATTGTGTTTCACTTGCTTGTCTCTCTTGCCCCATTTCGTGTTTACCTTATAGTTCGTTTGTGTTGTGTTATTGTAGTCTGCGTTTCTCATTATCGTTTCTCCTTTCGTCTTCGGTCTCATGCTTGTCTA
Source organism: Hoplias malabaricus (assembly GCF_029633855.1). NCBI lineage: Eukaryota > Metazoa > Chordata > Actinopteri > Characiformes > Erythrinidae > Hoplias > Hoplias malabaricus. Next base: position 60,567,576 of record NC_089801.1, on the reverse strand, counting down.
TTGCTATGTAGTGTCATTTCATGTTTATCGTCAAGTTCGCGTTGTGTTATCTTTCTTCATTAAACTGTCCGTGTTATAGCGAGTGTGTCCGCCCTCCGTGAATCTACTCTTCACACCACCCTGACACACAGGGTCATCTGACATATATATATAGTTCCTATCTTGGGCGTCAAAACATCAATGCCCCCAACCCCTGGCCCCACGTTCCTTATTTCAGTTTCTTAAAATATCAACCCCTAAAACACTTTATATCAGCTTAATCATACATCCACAAATATTAAGCCATATATTTATTATTAATGTCAGTGTGAAGTCTTTCTAAACAATATCCTATAATCTTGAGAAGTAAAGACTGTTCTTACCGTTCTGTGATGAGGCTTCAGTATGTGAACTAATAATCTGCCTATGACTTACGTGTCTTTAAACTGCCAAGAGCAGTGACACCACCACAGGAAACATGTGACCTTATATACAGCTATGTAAGAGTTTAACTTTATACTTCTGCAAACTCATAATCATCTGTGAATACATATGGTTCAGAAGGTTAAGCTCATTAGCATTTACAAATTCAGTTTCTGTACAGAACTCCAGAGAAACTTAGGGAATTTTACAGGAAACTAGATTAGTTTCTTTTTAAGGACACGGTTCGATGTGTATCAGGAGTGTAGTTCATTAGTGTATCTGGTGTGTTAGGAGCAGAATAATCTCTGAGATGTGCAGGGCAGTGGAGCACCAGGACCAGGACTGAGGTCATTGAGCTAGAGAGGTACAAAGCCTCCAGCACTGGGCAGTGGAGCAGTGGAACTGTGTTCTCTGGAGTTATGGAGCACTGTCTGTGAGGCAGAACTAATCATTAATCATCAGTATCTGACCTCACTAATGTTTATGTGGCTGCAGTTATATTCTCACAACAATCTTTCAATCCCCAGAAGAGCAGAGGCTGTTCGTGAAAAAGGGGAGACACACAATTGGTGATCATTTTTTTCACTGATCTGATGATACAGCTTTAACCCCACTTCTCTTTCAGGAATCTGATTAGTATCTGAGGATGTTCCTTCAGTTGTTTAATTTTGTAGAAAAAAAGCAGATCTCAGACATGACAAAAAACTAAAGGCATTTCAAATGGCAACTTTCTGGCTTTAAGAAACACTAAAAGACATCAAGAAAAATAATTGTGGTAGCTAGTAACAGTTAGATTTTTAGAACAAGCACAGGGAATAAATTATGGAATCACTCAATTCTGAGGAAAAAATTATGGAAAAATGACAAACAAAATAGCACTCCAACACATCACTAGTACTTTGTTGCACCACCTCTGGCTTTCATAACTGCTTGCAGTCTCTGAGGCATTGATTTAATGAGTGACAAACAGTACTCTTCATCAATCTGGCTCCAGCTTTCTCTGATTGCTGTTGCCAGATCAGCTTTGCAGGTTGGAGCCTTGTCATGGACCATTTTCTTTAACTTCCACCACAGATTTTCAATTGGATTGAGATCCGGACTGTTTGCAGGCCATGGCATTGACCTTATGTGTCTTTCTTCAAGGAATGTTTTCACAGATTTTGCTCTATGGCAAGATACATTATCATCTTGTAAAATGATTTCATCATCCCCAAACATCCTTTCGATAGATGGGATAAGAAAATTGTCCAAAATGTCAATGTAAACCTGTGCATTTATTGAAGATGTAATGACAGCCATCTCCCCAGTGCCTTTACCTGACATGCAGCCCCATATCATCAATGACTGTGGAAATTTGCATGTTTTCTTCAGACAGTCGACTGCATAAATCTCATTGGAACGGCACCAAACAAAAGTTCCAGCATCATCACCTTGCCCAATGCAGATTCAAGATTCAAGATTCATCACTGAATATGACTTTCATCCAGTCATCCACAGTCCATGATTGCCTTTCCTTAGCCCATTGTAACCTTGTTTTTTTCTGTTTAGGAGTTAGTGATGGCTTTCTTTTAGCTTTTCTGTTTGTAAATCCCATTTCCTTTAGGTGGTTTCTTACAGTTCGGTCACAGGCGTTGACTCCAGTTTCCTCCCATTTGTTCCTCATTTGTTTTGTTTCATTTTGTTTTCAAGCCATATTGCTTTAAGTTTCCTGTCTTGACGCTTTGATGTCTTCCTTGGTCTATCCATATGCTTGCCTCCTTTAACCACATTCCCATGTTGTTGGTACTGGGTCCAGGTTTTAGACACAACTGACTGTGAACAACCAACATCTTGTGCAACACTGCGTGATGATTTACCCTCCTAAAGGAGTTTGATAAAACTCTTCTTTGTGTCAATCGACATCTCTGGTGTTGGAGCCATGATTCATGTCAGTCCACTTGTTGCAACAGCTCTCCAAGGTGTGATCACTCCTTTTTACCTGCATACTAACGAGCAGCTTTAATCTGATGCAGGTGTTAGTGTTTGAAATGTAAATTTGCAGGGTGATTCCATAATTTTTTTCCTCAGAATTGAGTGATTCCATAATTTATTCCCTGTGCTTGTTCTAAAAATCTAACTGTTACTAGCTACCACAATTATTTTTCTTGATGTCTTTTAGTGTTTCTTAAAGCCAGAAAGTTGCCATTTGAAATGCCTTTAGTTTTTTGTCATATTTGTGATCTGCTTTTTTTCTACAAAATTAAACCACTGAAGGAACATCCTCAGAGACTGGTGATTCCATAATTTTTGCCAGGGGTTGTTTTTTTCCCTTTAAATTATTTCTGCGAAACATCCTTGCTAGGCCTGTGTCTATCTACAGTTTGTGAATTGACAGGAAGAGGGTGCTGTTTTATTCTTTGGTGAAAGCCATGTTTAGTAGATAGATACAGAACAAAACCTTTCAACAACTTCTGAAATGTGTAATACACAAGAGAGCCATTTAAAAACAGTGTGTCACTGAGCTGCTTTGTTTGTAAATGATGTTTATTTCATATGGACAATTTTGAGTTGCCAATCCACCTACAGACCTTTGGTGTTGGACCAGGGGAGGAAACCTGAGCACCTTGAGGAAACCCACACGGACACCAGGTCCCCAGGTGCTGTGTGACAGAGACACTACCTGCTTCACCACAGTAATATATAATTGTATTATTATTATTATTATTATTATTATTATTATTATATTGTAATTACCAATAATAATTATGATTAATTTCTCTCATACAATAGGTGCGTTACAATTTAAAATACAACAGATTGCATAAACTAAGCATCTAACTATGTAAAATATGTCTGTCAAATGAGATATTATGTTGATTAGTGAACGTAAGAAAAAAAAATATCCGCCGCCAGAGAGCGACAGCCGTAAGGCAAAGAGCAGAGAACAACACACACAGGCTTAATTTTCTGAACAGGACATCTTTAATCTCCTATATCTTCACATAGAAATGAGTGGTTTGTGGCTATAATGTTTAAAATGCCAGATACATCAAATTAAACAATTAAAGGAAGAAGGTGATGTAACTTATTTTCACTCAGAGAATCAAAAAACGTCATTTTAACTTTAGTTAGTTAGTTATCATTACACTTATATAGCGCCTTTCTAGATACCCAAGGACGCTTTACAATCTACACTGCTCAGAACACTCAATTCACTCACACACACACTGGCGAGAAGCGGCAGCCAAAGGCACACAGCATACTCTCAACCAGAAACGACCGTCCACCTGGAGGACTGCATCGGGCACTAGGATTTCACCCAGGACAGAGCGACAATCCATATCTGGGCACACACACATTCACTCACACATACACACTCATTAACTCACAAACCCGGACAGGTATTACAGAAGCCAATTCACCTACCCTCTATGTTTTTGGACTGGGGCCCAGCTGTGAAATAAAGGCTAATACTTCTGCTAAAAATCAAACATCTGTGTCCATAAACCCAGATCTGACTTATTAAAAGTTTAGCAGGAAAATACACAACACATCCAAAAGAATGAGGACACTACTCACAGTTCCAGAACTCAGACTCTTTGGAAACCCAGGAAACCCACACGGACATTGGGAGAACACACCAAACTCCTCAGAGACATTCACCTGGAGCGGGACTTGAACTCACAACCTCATAGTCCGTGGAGCTGTGTGACAGCGACATTACCTGCTGCGACACTGTGCCACCTCACTTAGATTACATTAATTTATTCATTCATTCATTGTCTGTAACCGCTTATCCAGTTCAGGGTCATGGTGGGTCTGGAGCCTTTCCAGAATCACAGGGCGCAAGGCAGGAACCCATCCTGCAGGGGGCAACTTTGGGAAGTTCTTTCATTAAAGGTCACAGACTTGTTAAAAGCAGATTAAGACATTGAGTAGAAGAAAGCCCCTTCCGCCTCCTCCTATTGCAATCCAACTTACAGACCGTGCAGAACAGAATATATCTGTCATTTTTTATAGAAGAATATTAATAGCAACAACAGCAATAATAAGCTGCATTTATATAACACATTTCTAACACACAAGGTGCTTCATACAAAAGACACAAAAAAGAGTGATAGGGATAACTCTTATGCCAGTGGAGTGGTGCAGAATCAGTGGAGAAAAGTAAGGTTTTTTATTTGAGATTAAAAGAGGAAAATAAAGTGCAGAGGTTAAGATTTTGTGGTAAAGATCTTCCAGAGCTTGCGTCCCATAACACTGAAAGATCCACCACCAGCAGTAAATAATTTGAATTTATGTACTGACAAGAGACCACTATCAGAGGACAGTAGGACTCTAAAAGTTCAGAAAGGTCAGCTGATGCCAAATCATGTAGAGATTTGTATGTGTGCAGGAGAACTTTAAACAAGGAGCAGGGGGGTCACTAGGGCAGCTGATGAAGAACAGAGGTGATATGAGCTCATTTTTTTAGAATAAGAGAAAACTGTTCTGATCTGACTGAAGGAAGTGAATGGATTTATTAGCAAGGCCAATGAAGAGGGAGTTGCAGTAGTCTAAATGGGAAGACATGAAGGTATAAACCAAAGTTTCAGCATCTTTTACTGAGAACATTGGTCAAAGGCCAGCAGTATCAGGAAGGTGTTAAAAAGCTGCTTACACCAGGGCCATAATATGAGGTTTAAAGTAAACGGAGGAATCAAGCTGAATCAAGATTGTTTTTGTTTTACACCCATATGCCATCAAAGTTGAGTATAAGAACAGACCGTTTTAATAAAGTGGACTTAGGGCCAATGAGCAAAACTGAGCAGTTTTTTTTTAATTTGTTTTGAGTTTAGTTAGAAGTTAGTATAGTGTAGTGTATTGTCAACATAAGATTGTAAATTAAGACCATGGCTGTAGATGATCTGACCAAGTGGCAGCATGTAGATGATTAATAGCAGAGGGCCCTGAACTGAGCCTTGGGGGTCCTTTTATTTAACAGCACTAGGGGTAGATTTATGTTTACCAATAACTACAAAGTGAGATTGATAACGTAAGTAATAATCCAGGAAGATGCAGTGTCAGTATTACCAGTGGCTGAGAGATAGGAAATAAGAATTTTGTGATAATCAGTGTCAAATGTTGCACTAAAAGGAGTAGGTCAGTATTGAGTACTCTCAGTACTGTGACTTGTGTGGAAGCCAGACTGAAAGATTGATGTCTATCAGATATTGCTGCATCTGCGTGGCTACCATGCTGTCACGCCTACATCCCAGGACTCCAATTCCCAGAATGCACCCGTCAGTCACATGACTACCCACCGGTCTCCCTCGCCTGAATTCTAATTACACACACCTGTTTGTTTCCCTATATATACCCCTATCACTGAACTGTTCTCTGCTGAGTATTGCAGTGGTTTATTCCAGCTTACAGTGCATTCTCTTGTTATCAGTCTGACGGATGTGAAATGATAACTTCACCTTGTTACTAACAGGTTATCAGTAACCTATACCTCTTTGACCACACCTTGTGGGCTGAGTTCATGGAAATATCTTTCTCTTAGGGACTGTGTAAAAATTATTTACCAGCTTCTTGTAAGTTTCTGGCGGTGGACACAGTTCAGATCTCAGATCATTGTGTGGACTCTGACACACTCAGTTTCTTGTTTTACAACTTTAGGTCTGAGTATATTTAGTTGATGACCGAGTGCAAATTATGGTTATTTCTGCGTTGTTCTTAAACACACACCTCCTACAACACTGGCATATTTCAGATACAGTTACACACAGATGTGAATCTCAAATCTTATATTGCCTTGCATTTTTCACTCAATAACTGTTTACTTTGTAGGCAGTCAACCTGGAGAGAGATCATTTACATATTAGTCTTAACAATGCAGTCAACAACAATAAATAAGTCCAGATTTATTCACAGAGATAGTGTCTGGGGAATACACATTAATTATATATTAATAATCTTTTGCCACATATCACTACATGTAATTAGGAAGTGATCTTAAAGGTACAAATGAATGATTGAAACAGAGATGTATGAAATGTACAATAAATATGTAAAAAAATGCAAATATGCTCCATAGAATAAATATCCAATCACAGCTTTTCTGATAATGTACATATGGAAGGTACTGTTCAAGAAGTTATTTGTGTAGATCTTTATTCTGCAGAAGCTCATACATTCAGAAACATACAGAAATGCAAAGATGGAGCTTTAGTCTGAAACTTTACTCAGCGTGGGACTGTAACAGATCAGCAACAGCTCAATAACAAACAGTAGAGTGTGAGATCTCCACAAGATTTCTACCACAATGTCTTCAGTGTTTAATATTGAGTACAATTCATCTAGATCAACACAAAACACTGGAGAAATTCATACAGCTTTTTTCAGTTTTAAAATGAGGAAATGTTTTTGATTTACTTCAGTTCAGAGTCTTTTCAAATATGAGTACTAGAAAAGATTTAGACTCTGTTTCTGTCCCCCTCTCTCTTTCCCTTTCTCTTGCTCCTTCTCCCATGGTGATGGTCTCACTGTGGGATCTTCATCATGTGAAAAAAACAAAAAAGATTAATTGTGTTAAACACAAATTCACGCACACATTGCGCTGTATTGCTGAAGGCCAGATGAAGAGACACTTACTGTCACTGTGTTGTAAACACCATCAGAGGACCTGCCTATGGGCTGGAGAGCTGTGTACATATCCCCCTGACCACTAGGGGCAGTGTTCTGTACAAAGGACTGTTAGAGGATGTATAATGAGTAGACTAATGAAAAAAATATGCTGTGTCCAAAACGCTATTTATTTAATAGAGCAGAATTTTGGGATTCTGCCAGTTTCTATTAGTGACTGAAAATGACAGTGGACAGTTTTCAGTGTGCTCAAACATACTGAAAATGCACTGCAAAAGGTAGTGTACAGTACAAAGCATTGACCGCACCTTGGACAGCACTCTCCCCTTTACACAACTCAATCCCACTAGAGAGGAAGAGCCTTCTAGAGGAAGAGATGTGCAATTATAGACATCATCCAGCAGAACAACACTCACCTTGTTCTCAGCTTGGTCTGGGGTTCTGTTTCTCCTCTTGCCATCATTTACTTCCCACAAGTGAAATGAGACTGGATTCATTCATGAAATAATTCACAAAGTATTTTTTTTTTGGTAAATATCTGCATTCATCAAGGTGTTCGTAGTCTCAGAATGTTCAAAGGTACAAACAAAATGTATACCTGCTCCTGAACATAGTTGAGTTATTTGACTACTGAGATCTATTCTTCTGTATTTGAGCAACATTTTAGAGCTAGTTTTGAGAAGGGAATCCAACCGATCTCGTGATTTACAGATCATTGAGCTTGGCTCAGTGGACAGTGGAATGCTATAGACAGGATTTTCTATCCCCCAAACATCATCCCAGGAGTTGTAAACTAGTTTGTACTTGATGCACAACTTGCATCAGAGCATGTGCAACAAAATGAGGCAGTTGCAGTAAAAAACTAAACATTTGAATGAGGTCTGGCAGAGCAGGAACAAGTGCACAGGCATTAACACCTCTGTGAGAGACCACAAACACATTCAATGGCTCAAAACCTTGACAAATTTTGTGTCAAGAATATATGGCTTTAGCTGCTACTGTGCAGGAATCATGTGGGACAAAGTGCAGTTAGCATGCAGCATTGCACAAATGTCTTAGGCCCTAAAATTATTATTAAAGTCGTGTATCTTCTCAATAATTGTGGTGCTTGCATAAATTATATACAATAACGTTAAACACAACAACATAAATAGCGTGAATACAAACCAGATTCCAAAAAAGTTGGGACACTAAACAAATTGTGAATAAAAAAAACTTAATGCAATGATGTGGAGATGGCAAATGTCGATATTTTATTCGTAACAGAACAAAGATGACAGATCAAAAGTTTAATCTGAGTAAATGTAACATTTTAAAGGAAAAATTTGTTGATTCAAAATTTCACAGTGTCAGCAAATCCCCAAAAAGTTGGGACAAGTAGCAATAAGTGGCTGGAAAAAGGAAATTGAGCATATAACGAACAGCTGGAAGACCAATTAACACTAATTAGGTCAATTGACAACATGATTGTGTATAAAAAGAGCTTCTCAGAGTCAGTGTCTCTCTGAAGCCAAGATGGTAAGAGGATCAACAATTCCACCATAATTGTGCAGAAAGATAGTGCAGCAATACCAGAATGGTGTTACCCAGTGTAAATTAGCAAAGACTTTTAAGTTATCATCATCAACCGTGCATAACATCATCAAAAGATTCAGAGAATCTGGAACAATTGCTGTGCGTAAGAGTCAAGGCCGTAAAACTCTACTGGATGCTGGTGATCTCCGGGCCCTTAAACGTCACTGCACCTCAAACAGGAATGCCACTGTCAAGGAAATAACAGAATGGGCTCAGGAATACTTCCAGAAAGCATTGTCAGTGAACACAATCCACCATGCCATCCGCCGTTGCCAGCTGAAACTCTACAGTTCAAAGATGAAGCCATTTCTAAGCAATGCTCCCATCTAGATGTCATCTCTTTCAGGGAAAACCCTGCATTTTTCAACAAGACAATGCCAGACCACATTCTGCAGCAATCACAACATCATGGCTACGTAGGAGAAGGATCCAGGTACTGAAATGGCCAGCCTGCAGTCCAGATCTTTCACCTATAGAGAATATTTGGCGCATCATAAATAGGAAGGTGCGACAAAGAAGGCCCAAGACGATTGAACAGTTAGAGGCCTGTATTAGACATGAATGGGAGAGCATTCCTATTTCTAAACTTGACAAACTGGTCTCCTCTGTCCCCAGACATCTGTTGAGTGTTGTAAGAAGAAGGGGGGATGCCACACAGTGGTAAAAAATGGTCTTGTCCCAACTTTTTTGGGATTTGTTGATGCCATGAAATTTTGAAACAACATATTTTTCCCTTAAAATGATACGTTCTCTCAGTTTAAACTATTGATCTGTGATTTGTGTTCTATTCTGAATATAATATTAGATGTTGGCACCTCCACATCATTGCATTCAGTTTTTATTCTTAATTTGTTTAGTGTCCCAACTTCAACAACAATCTGGTTTGTGTATATATATATATATATATATATATATATATATATCTTTTTCAAGTTTTAAAGTGGCATGATGTGATTTATGGTCATTTTACAACTCTACAACAAAATTTTACATTTTTGTAGAGGTGTAGAAGGCTTTTTGCTATGATAAGTGATTCCTTATATGGTGCTTATTTGAAATTCATGGGTGTGGATTATGGTAATGTGTTAATTCTAAGGAAATTTGGACACCCTTCCAATTTGCAAACATTTGGTGTTCTGTATTTGGCAACATACATCTACTAAACAATCCAAAGTTTATATAGCTTTCTTTAAGCTTTTGGGAAGATCAATTTTACTTACGATTTTAAATGATTCATGTTTTATAAAGGTTTAATGAATACGGTCCAAAATGTCTTTCTACATCTGCTCTTCTACAGTAAACTTCACACACTACAACTCTCTAGATCTGAATCATAAAGAACTGGACACTGGACAATCCCCTCCTCACCTCTTCCAGAACACTACAGTAAGCAGCGCTGCATTGACACAGAGACTGACCCCAACGATTATGTACAGAATCACAGAGACACCTGCTGAAATACACGCACACACACACAGAGTAAATATATTTCAGACTGTGAAGATTATAATGAATGAATGTGTGAAAAAATGAATGTGTGAATGATGTGATGTAGATAATGGATCACAGGTGGAACAGTAACATGTTACCAGTTGAGTTTCCATTTAACACAGGAACTGGAGCTGATCTCTGAGCCCCATGTTCATTACGAGCCTCGCAGTAGTAGGATCCACTCTGTAGAGGACTGTAACTGTGGCCAGATCCTACAGGTGAGACTCCACCTTCTATAAACAAGGTGTAGATCTCCACAGGTGGATTAGCATCACTGCTGCAGTTCAGAGTCACTGAACTGTCCTCCACTCTTTCACCAGAGGGACTGATGGACACTGAGACGCTCTTTGGAGGATCTAAAACAGATGTTTATGTTTTAAGCTCATTCACCAATGTGTCATAAAGTGAAAGTGAGTAATAATGTGCAAGGCCCATGTATATTGGATGAGGAATCCTATAGTAAATCAGCTCCTCATTCATCAAATGGAAAACCTGTGCATGTTGGGGTAGGAATCCCTATATTGTGCTGGTTTCCCATTTATAAAAATAGGTAAGCACTACTACAATTATTCAGATTATATATTTGGTGGATTTTATTATTATGTGGGATGAATATTTATTTTTTTACGTTTTGGGGACTGTTTTGATTTGATGCAGATGAGGGTTCAAACAGAAACAAGTGGGTGATTGAGAGGGATTTGGAGATTCATTCTATTTATATTATGGTTCTATACGATGAGAGTTAATGTTTTCTGTTTCTCTTTTTGTGCAGAGGGCGGTTTTGGTTTTAATTGGTTGATTGATTAATGGTGTAATTGAGTTAATATTCATTGAGTTAGATTCACTGAATATTTACTCAATGAAGCCCTAATAAATCAAGATTAACTCACACTGAACATTTAAATCCACAGCAGGAGATCTTCTCTCTCCGAGTTGATTCTGACTCTGGCATGTGTATTCTCCACTGTCCTCAGAGCGGATGTTGAGAATTCTGAAACTCTCTTCTGTTCCAATAGACAATGATCCTTTAAACCAAGTGTAGATCTCCACAGGTGGATGACCATCACTGCTGCAGGTCAGAGTCACTGAACTGTCCTCCACTATTTCACCAGAGGAACTGATGGACACTGAGACATTCTTTGGAGGATCTGGAGGAAAAATATATTAACATCTGTTGTTAATAATTAAATAGTTAAACATGGTAAAATAGTAATGTTGTTGAGATACTAGAGGGCAGTAATGTCTTTCTCTTTTTCTCCTGCATCTCTGAGTAATGTGTTGTATCAGAAAAGCCCTTTGGCAACAAGTACAAAAGCAAAGTGAACTCACATCTGACTGTGAGAGTGTGATCAGGGGAAAAGAGGTGTTGATATCCGTTTACAGAACAGCTATAACTGCCTGCATCCTCACTGCTGACTGGCTGCAGGTGGAGCTGGTTGTTGATGGTGGTCTTTGTGATTAAAGGATGTCCATTTTTGTACCAGATGAATGTTGGGTCAGTCAGACTGCAGGTGGTTACACATTTCAGAACTGCTGCTCCTCCCTCTGTCACTGCTTCAGGAGTTTCTACACTGAGCTCTAAGACAATGAGAGAAGATCAAATCAGGAAAGAGAAAGTGTAAAGCTGTAGCTGCTCAGGTTCATATGTTCTACACTATGTTTTTTTAATGGGATCCCTTGAAATATTATGTAATTTTCATGAAAATGTAGATATTCACTTAATTATATTATATATTATATTAATCCTTTAATTATAATATATTTTTCAAGGACATCTGGTGTACTACCTCTTGCTGCTTCATGTACCTCCAGAGGTATGGGTACCACAGTTTGAGAATCACTGATATAGAGGGCGTAGAAACAGAGGGTAGAGTAATTTAGTGAAATATATCTATAAAAGCAAGGGGGTGAAGAATTCTAATGAATGAAAGGAACACTAGGTATAATTTTTACCTTAAATTTGCAGCTTCAAAATTATGCTGCTCCGCTGATCTGCAATAGACAGAATAGGGCCTCTAATGGTGCTACCTCAGCCTCAGCACTGCAGAAACTGCACTCTGTAACTTTTGGAGGCAAGCAGGAAAACTTTCACCTGTAACACTTTACAGAATATGTCACACACACACACACACACACACACGCACACACACGCACACACACACACACACTGACACCTATGGGTCTAAGTAGCTCAGTGTTCCTAGTACCAGAGTGAGAGACTGGACAAGGGTAAATATTCAACTGACTTTTAATCGTTGATGTGATTTAATAGAGATGAAAGGACATGGGACAGATTTTGATCTGAACTAGTAAGTAATAACTTATTCGGTTGTATTTTCTTGATGTCTTATTTTGTTAGAGTGATTATGATCTAAGTCAGCCCATTTCCGCAGAGGAGCCACTGTAAGACAGAAACCTCAAGATAGTGTTATCAGACTTTCTAGCATCACATCTGTACGTCTGGTAATTAAAGCTGTCTGTTTGTGTCGGCAGCTCCAGGGACCTGATGGTTGTGGGCTAGAGTCCCACTCTGGGTTACTGTCTGTGAGGAGTTTGATGTGTCCTCCCTGTGTCCGTGTACGACCGGGTGCTCCGGTTTCCTCCCACTGTCCAAAAACACACGTTAGTAGGTGATTTGGCAACTAACACATGTGAGTGTGTGAGTGAATGTCACCCTGTGAAGGATTGGCGCCCCCTCCAATGTGTGTTCCTGCCTTGTGGCCAATGATTCTGGGTAGGCTCCGGACCCTCTGCGACCCTGAACTGGAGAAGCTGTTACAGATGAATGGTTGTGTCGGCTATTACACCACCAAAGTTATACTTTGTGCCAGAGGAATCTAAGTTTAGTTGACCACAGCATGTGTTTTTGTCAGGTGTTTGTGTTGATTTAGAGTGCCTGTCTATGAATGAGTAAATTGCCCACAGTGTATTAAGAGTGATATGGAAGTGTGATGAAAACCAATACACATGCAAATAAACTGTAAAAGAGCCAATAACTTAGTGTGGTTTCTGCTGTGCTTGTCTCTGAATAGCATTGAAAGAGGCTCTGTTCTAGCTAATACAGCTCAGTGGAGAGTCACAATGATTTTAAAGCTGTGATTTTCAGGTAACAATTCTACGGACATTGCTTTAACATCAGGCCAGATGTTTAGTCAAAAGACTAAACATTATTTTTATAAATGAGAGCTTAGGAAGAGTTAGTTATAAAGCCAAGATAAAATACCACCTTCATCATTTGACATTTGAATTTATTCACATTGCAGGAAATTTTATTAACTAGACTAACTGACTAGACCAAAGTATCAGCTCATTTAATTTAATTTCAGATTTCAGTGAAGCTCCACTGTTCCCTGCTATATATATATATATAGATATAGATATAGATATCAGTGGCAGATGCTCGTCTTTCAAGGAGGGGAAGCTCAATTTTGGCATACATCATAAAATGTGTCGGTTTATTTATACGTAAATTCTACCCTCCGTTCCTTTTAAAGGAAATGATCTGTGACCCTGTCGTACCAACAAGGCGTCTCTTCCAGGGACTTGACTAGTGTCCTCTCAATGGCCAGCAGAGCTAGGCTGCTTAAACAGCCTTGGCCCATGTGAAGTGTGTCCGCCTGTGAGTGCTTTGTGACGGTGGAGGGGCTCAGCAGCACCCGCTGGACAGAAACTGCGATAGAAGTCAGAAAGAGTGATAGAAGCCAGTCTCCAAACACAAGCAGCTACAAAAAAACCACCAGAAATAGAAGCTCGATTTGTCACTAGTCGTTTTTAACAAAGAAAATGCCGCTAAAAGGTTTAAGAAAGTCTCCGGTTCAACTCAGAACAGAATGAAAATTTAATGCGCCCACGGATCTTTACACCAAAGGATCGCTGATTCGCTCATTTTGCTGTCAATCAAAAAGTGATTCAGCCTCAGACAGATCATCCAATCATCATTCAGAAGCTGAGTGTCCGGGCCAGCCGAGGCCAGCCCACTGCCCCATAGACCCCCAGAGACGCAGAGCGTCCGATGGGCAGGACAAAGCCCAGCATTTATCCAATCACTCGTCTCGTTTCGCTGCACTTCGCTGCTTCACTATTGAACTCTGAGGACGCTCAGCGTCCACACCGTTTAAAGCACTGTGTAGCTGCAGGAATGTTTGAGAGGAAAGCTGTGTCTTTACCAGTGATACTACTATATTTGACAATGTCAGTGATGGATTTTTGCCACTATACCTTACAAATAAATGATTTTTGATGTTAGAATGGCACATAGACCTGACCTTAAAACCTTACGTTTACCAGATGTTGGGTTTCGGTCATTATACCTTATAACTGAATGTTGGTATTTTACATCTCTTTGACACCAGAATGTGATATTTGTCAGACATTGGATTACAGTAGGTCTATTTCTAATTACAGGCCTATTGCTAATCTACAATTTCTATCCAAGACCTCAGAAAAAGCTGTTGCCCAACAACTTAGTTGATATCTACATAAGTAGGATATATATTAAAAATTCCAATCTGGCTTCAGGCCACATCATAGCACCAAGACAGCTCTAGTTAAGATAATAAAAGATGTTTTTCTTGCCTCTGATCTAGGCCACATATCCTTGTTGCTGCTTCTTGACCCCAGTGCAGCTTTCAATACAATTGACCACAATGTTCTCTTAGAAAGGTTAGGAAACATGGTTGAAATCACAGGGACAGCCCTATTATGGTTCAAACTTATGCACTTAATTGAATGTTATCAGTTCATAAAAGTAAACAATCTTCCAATTATCTTCCAATTATTCTAAAGTAAGATTTGAAATTCCACAAGGCTCTATTTTAGGACCATTATTATTTACATTATACATGTTACCACTAGGTATTGTATATAATATAATAATGGTTTCTTATAACTGCTAGTTATGAAAAACCATGACATTAACTTTCACTGTTTCGCAGACGACGCGCAATTATACATACCAGCCAAGCGCGATGACAAAGAAAGATTACAGAAAATTGAGGACTGTATAAAAGGCTTGAAAGGCTGGATGTTGCATAACTTCCTCCTTCTAAACAGTAACAAAACAGAAGTCCTGCTTTTAGGTCCAAAGTGGCAAGAAATAAATTATCAGATTTAATCTTAAATCGTGCTGCCTTTCCAGTTAAACCTGGTTCAGCAGCAAAAAATCTTGGTGTAATATTTGACCCCGATTTATCAATCAAAGGGTCTTCACTAAAACTAGAACATTTGAACATATCAGTCCTGCTCTATCATCAATTCATTGTCTGCCTGTTAAATTCTCTGTCGATTACAAAATTCTGTTATCAACATATAAAGCCCTACATGGACTCGCTCCTGAATACCTTCAAAATACTATTTCCTATTATGAGCTGCCATGATTACTCAGATCCCAGAGTACTGGATTTTTAATAGAGTTCTATAGACACAGGGAATTATAGTAAACTGAGACGCTGGTGTCCTCCCACCACTTCACACGATCACTCAGGTTTGTTGACAGTGGAGTGGAGGGATGCCAGTGTTTCAGGATGCACAATTAATGTATTGTTCAAATTACTAGATGCTTTGCAAATATTTAGAATGAGTTTATTACTTTATATTGGTAATTCATCTATTTTTTCTTATGTTTATTTTGCACGGTAAAACTGCATAATTTTTAGGTTTTTAGGCATTTTTTGTTATTATTAATTTTTTCTGCTCCTGTGGTCAACCACCCATTCCCACTCGGGACACTGAAATGTAGTCCCACACTGCAGGATTTTGTGACCAGATCCGTGAGTCCTGGGGGAAAGCAGACCACTATATCCTAGTACTCACCAAAATAATCTGTTAACCCAGAGTTAGTTTAAAGAGCTAATACCATTGTCAATGACAACTTTATATTTTGTCATGTTCAGCAAATTATTCAACCGTTATAATTTTATTGGTCTCTTTCAAATGTTTATTACTGTAATGTGATATGATGAATGTGTATTAATTTTTAATAAGAAATTTGACTTTCTGAGATTTGATTCTAACACACAGACTTTAGCTGGCTCTTAGAGACATCCCCTCATTGCACCAGCAGATGAAATTTAAGATAACACTGAGCAGAGTCATAAAAAACACTCTCCAGGGACCCTTTTTATGACCCAAGGCAACACATGGTCAAGAGAAGAATCAATTGGGAGAGATACCCAAGGATCAGTTTCTGTAAAAACTGTTTAATTAAAAACTTCTACAACTATAGAATTAAAAGTCAATTCCCATTGGTTTAAAACAGTTTGAAGTTACAAATGTTGACCACTGTGTGAAACGAATTCCATTTGGACAATCAAAATGGGTGGGATTAATTTACATGTGTTTAAAGTCATTTTTTATATGGACTTATGTAGGAACCACATAGAAGGTAGCCACATACTGTGTGTGTAATTTGGTTAATAATTATGTAAAATATTGTTGTCTGAATGATATTACTTTGTGTTAACATATATTTTTTTATATTGCAAAAGTATGATTCAGAATTCTGGGGCTTTTGTCTTGTCAAGGGTCATACATTTTATGTGATGTCACTACCAAGGTACAGGAAACAGCCAATCAGGAGCAAGAGAGGCTCCAATCAGGTTTTCAAGGTGGGTTTTCTAAATTGGCTCCAAATGAGAAAGGCTTTGTTCCCCACTTCGTCTCCTCTTTTCCCCACACCTTTGCTTCACTTCACACTTTTTCTCTTTTAGCCTTTTTCAAGGCTAAAGAGAGAAATGACTCGGGTTTTGAAATGACTCTGCAGGCTCCTCTGCAGGCGTCAGACTCTCATGGCTTTTTTAAACAGTCTTGGGCCCCTCAAGCGTGGTCCAGATAGAACAGAAGTTCTTTTTTTATTTTATTTCTTGTAGAAAACTATAGTTTAAGAAAAGCTATCGTTTAATTCCAGCAAAGATTCAATGCCACCCAGAGCATGAAGGAGACCTCAGACCCTCCAAGTGATGAAAACAGCTTCCGGACCAGTGACAGAGAAGACGGCCACAGGCACCCTTAGAATCACGTTCTGAGATGAGGACCAGGAGAGACCTGAATGGATGTGTCTCTCATAAGGCGGCAGATCAGCGATGACGGAGAATCCCAACAGAGAACTTCAGAACGGCACCAGCTCCAATGGAGGGGTCGTTGTGTCTCTAAAAAGGGGGAGAAAAGGAACGCCCACGGCTGCAACCTACAAGGCCCATGGCTGCATTGCTCCAGGAAGCCACGCAGGAAAACACAGCGCGTCAGCGACATATTCCCAGTCCTTCTCCCGGGATACGTAACGTCACATGGTTTCATTTCTTTCATTGATCAGGAGGTTGGTGCTGAATGCTTGCTGGGATAAACAATAGCCTTTCTAGAATTTAGAGTAATTATCATAGAGAAATTTCCTCATATATTAATCTCCCTGTTCCCTCATGTATCACTGTAATCCATTTCATTATATGAATGTATAATCAATATTCATTATTTGATATTATTATTAATAAACCAGTTGTGTGATAAAACCAATCCTTTGTTATTTGTGTGTGTACTTTTATTATTCCTTCTAGTTCAGGTTCAATATCAGAGCCAAGAACCTACAGCAGGTGAATGAGCATAATTCATTAATAATAATTAATTCTAGCTAATTCTGCTTTATAATATGTAAAGTCATCTAACATGATGACCTACTTGTCCAAGCTAAAATTGGACAAGTAAAGGCGCTACATATTATTTAATGACTCCCAAACATGGAGCTTGGCAAAATAAATTAAATAATTAATTATTAATCAAATAATAATTAATTATCATTGTCTACGCTATGTAGTGCTTATGCCACCACAACATGTGCATACTTATTAAAACATGTGCATACTTTTATTATTCCACTACATTAAAGTGAAGAAGACATGACAGAACATATTACGTGGTCACACTGACCGTGGTTCTGTCAGGTGTTTCCCAGAAATGTTGAGTTTAGAACAAGAACTAATTTAACAGCAAAATGTAAAATAAACACAAGAGAAACATTTGTACATTAATGGTATTAGGCAGATAAATGTGAAAATAAAGACATTCACTACACACTTCAGCCCATTTTAATAAATGATTATTTATTTTCTGAATTTGAAACAGAAAAATTTACAGAAAAATGAAATACAATCTTATTTAATTTTATATTTTATGCTGCAGGCATTTCAATATGTTCCATTATATTCAAATTTAAGATTTGTTTCATTTGTAAGACATACTGGCATTTCTACTGTCAAATTATTGCCATTATATAAAAAAGAAATATTTGTAGAAAAACAAAATAACAATAATAATAATAATAATAATAAACAGTCAATATACATGAAAAACTATAAAGATATAAAGGAGAGAGACTGTAAATGTATAAAAAACATTTTTAAAAATACATTAAAACAAATAAAATCAAATATTTTTGCAACAATATTGAATTTAAATTGTATTGAAATTATAAATTGAATGAACTTATATATTGGATATATAAAGGTAGGGGCAGCATGGTGGTGCAGCAGGTAGTGTTGCATTCACACAGCTCCAGGGACCTGTTCAAGTCCTGCTCCGGGTGACTGTCTGTGAGGAATTGGTGTGTTCTCCCAGTGTCCACGTGGGTTTCCTCCAAGTGCTCTGGTTTCCTCCCACAGTCCAATAACACAGGTTGGTCGGTAGATTGGCAACTCAGAAGTGTCCATAAGTGTAAGTGTGAGTGTGTGAGTGAATGTGTGTGTTTGTAGGACTGGCGGCCCTACCAGGGTGTGTTCCTGCCATGCGCCCAATGATTATGGGTAGGCTCAGAACCCACCACAAACCTGAACTGGATAAGTGCTTACAGACAATAATATAAAGGTATTAATTATGGCACACTTAGCATAAACTAAATAATACAAATTGCTGTGCATAAAGTATATCTGTAATAACAAGACAACCCCAGTAATACAACTCTATCTGTTTGGACATCCTCAGCTAGCATGGTTTTTGTTGACGGTACTGTAGATCACTGCAGGATCCTCCAGTTTCATCCTTCCAGTCATTTTCCTACAAGATTTTATTTTTGTTAAAAAAAAAAACATTGCAACAGAATAATAAAGCAAATGACCCTACCACCAATCTGTGCTTAAGAAAATCTTTTCAAAAACCTGTCCTCCAGACTAGAGACCGTCTGTGTTTACAGCTGTGGTCAGTTTAATAGACCCTCACTGATGCCCAGGACTCTCCCTTCTCAGCTTTTGGTTAAACCCTCAACTCTAAAAATGTGAGTAAAATTTTATTTATCCATAAAAAGATTCATGCTTATCCCCTAAAACCGGTCACTGTAAATCCTCCCCTCATATTTTCTACTGTTGCTATGGGAATTGTTAACCTAGCTGGAGCTAGCAGCTTCAGGCTAAAAATTTTAGAAAAATATTAAAATAAAATAAACACACAAAACAAAAACACTAGAGGCAATATTTTCACATTAATGTTCTAATTCAACTAACACATCAATGAGATCAGGGACATTTATTTGGATAACTTTTAGATTTTTAATAATAGTTCTCCATTTGACCACACAGATTTAAAGTGTCGAACTTCCATTGGTCCCTCAGTCTCTTACTTGGATATTACCAACCATTTTGTTTAGGGCATAAGTGTGTTTATTTGTGAAAAGTTCTTAAATCATAAAAATCTGAATTGTGCAGCTGGGTGCAGAATATGTTTAAATTTTGCCCAAATGACTGCAATTGCACGGTGTTACGATTAGTTGGGCGGACAGACGGCGGCGGACACTTTATTTTAAACCAAAGAAAACAAAACAAAGAAAGGCACACTTGGACAGAAAGACTTCAACAGAGACCTAGACTAAAGAGACAGATACTGACTAAACCTAAATCGAGGGAACTAGACAGACAGAGAAAAATCTAGATAAAGGGAGCTTATACAGAGAGAGTTAATAGACTACAGACAGAAACCACAAAAGTACACAAAGCACAGGAGAGGAAACACTAACAGACTAGAGAAACAAACCAAAGAGGCACAAGGAAGAAAACAGAGAACAAATCGAAGTGAGGGACAGAAACTGGACTGAGCAACATAACAATGGAAGCAAAACAACATGACTAGGAATAGGAACGAGAACGATAATGACACAAAACAACATGACTAGGAAACAAAACAACACAACATGACTTTGGAAATAAAACGACTTGACTAGGCGAGGGGAAGAAACGAGACAACATGACTAGGAACATAGCAAAACAAATGACAGATTAAAGGAAGTGACACAAGGGAAAGAACGAGTCTGAGGGGTTTTCAGACACCCTGGTGTAGTCTGACATGCCTTGATTGTTTTACAAATTGTACGCATCTGAGAAAAAATCATTTCAAAGTGTTACACATGCATTTTTCAGAACTATCTCTGCAACAACAGTGTTGAATCAGTAAGAGTGTCATACATCTACATTTTGATTAAATTTACTCTAAACTTAGACTTTCCAAAAACCTATTTTCAGAAGTGCTGATATACTGTGAAAAAACACATTCTAAACATTTCTCACCGGGACCTTTGAGGTCAAAACTTTGTGAACACGGGTCTTGGCAACACACTGCTGATTCTACTTTTCATAAATTGTATGTAATTTTATACTTAGGACATAACAAATGTGAGGTGACACTCTGTTTTTCTCAGTCACTGGCTCCTACGTTGCATATGTATGAAGATAGGTGCGAAAACCGAGGTGCGAGGTCCCCACCCCACTGCCTAATGAATGGCCCATTAGCTGTCACTGCCACAGCTGTCAAAAGAGAAGAGACCAGAGGCAGAGTTTATCACAGTTTATTTCAAAAAAAGAGAACTAAACAAGCACTAAAAACAAAAAAATAAATAACTGGCATGAATTAAAATAAATGGAAAATGTGTTCACATGTAAACATAGTGATAATATACTAAAGATAGTCATACTGTATATCCTTGTGTGTGTATATATATTTGAGTCAGTTCAACAAAAGATGCCAGTCTCTAAAACAGTTTCTGTCTGGCTGCATGCAAAGGTAGACATCACACTGTTCACATTTCCATGGGTTTTTGCATACCACACAGCTGTTCAACAAGCTCTTCCATGAATGCCTTGTGGGTCAGGCTGTCCTGTTGCATAAGTTGTTGTGGAGAATGTAGGCATTGGTAGCAGCAATGTCCAAGAAGTGAAGAAACAGTTTTCTGTACCACTTCAAAGTTTTGTGCTGAGTTGTGTACTGCAAAATGCTAAACTTGCAGAGCAGATGTGGAAGGACCATGTGTTTACACGTTGGTGGTTGCAGACTTGGTTGACGCCGTCGTCTTTGCTTGGAGGTGGAGTATTTTCCACATTTCTGAAAGAAAAATAATAAGAAATGTGAGCTTCTGAGCAGTTACAAAGATTAGCTATTCATGCCAACAGTCACTACAACTAATAATTACTTGTATTTCAAATACAGTACTTGTATATGACCTATGTATAGCAGTACATAGCATAACAAGCTACATAGGATGACACTATTACATTCACACAGGCCATTTACACATGACATTACCACACTAGGCTAAACATTTACAGCCATAAGCCACACTTATGTTACTGGAGCCTCGCATGGTAGTGTTAGCACTCTCAGCATGCACACTCAGATTAGCAACAGGCTACACTTGAATGTCCCGTTTACACAACAGCAGGTTTTTTTTACATTAATTTATGCTTTCATATACAAAGGAATACTTATTTAATTTATTCTTTATTTTAATTTATCCGGAATTCGCGGAGTGTACACAGTGAGCGCGAAGCGTGGGTTTGTTTCATTTGAAAAGAAATATTTCACTTACCTATCACAAAAATCCTCCTTCGGATCAATCCGCATCTCAAAATAAATCTTTCTTCGTCACTGTCCTCCCCGCTTTCGTCAGATGAGCTGAAATCCTCTTCATTTTCCAGAACAAAGCTCTCCTCCGCAGTGGCTCCAGCTCCCGTGAGTGCGACATGACGAAGCTCCACGTAAACAATTCCGCGACATGTGCTCTGTATTTGGGCGTTTTCATGCAAATTATCAGCCAATGATCCTCCACTAGCAGCTGCCGAATTACCATAGTGTTAACATATGAATGGCAGAACGCGTCTATGGGCGGAACAAAAAAGCTTGTGCCTCAAAAATGTGCCGGTTGTTGTTTACGCTTCTCTCACAAGAATATAAATATATATATCGTTTCATCCTATATATAGTTGGAAAGTAGACCCTTCAAGGTTTCCGAGGTATGTTGTATTTTTTTTTTAGGATAAAATCTCGCAGAGTTATATACGTGTTTATGTGGAATTTCAATTTTATCCCGCCGGCGGCATAGCCGACCTCAAAGGGTTAAATACATGAACAGACGAGACACACCTGAAACAGATAACGAGGGTTAAGGACAAGGAGGCGGAACATGGGAAGAGAGATAATAACAGACAGAGCCACGTGCAGAGAGAGCACATGGCGGGGAAAACAGGCATGACAGGACGAGGGCGTGACACACGCTTACAAGGTAAGATCCAATTTTTTCTATCATTAAAGCAGGGGTGGTTGAGTTTTTTAGTTGCAGCATAGCAAGAGCTCAAGTGACCTGTTGTTTAAAGCCTGACTGTTTAAAGCCTGACTGATTAAACAAAGGTGCTCTTCTAAACTGTGCTCTTCTTGTTTGGAAGGAAAACCTGCACCCCCATGCTGCCCCTCTGCGGGTTTGATTGGATTATGTGCATTAAAGTCCTATTGTATAAATACATATTAATATTAAGATGTAGTGTTGATGCTGATAAAGTCATGTTATAGCGTATAAATTCTCCACCAAGTTGACAGAGAGTCTGATACTTTTAATGTGTTAAGTTGGCCTCAGTGTCAGGAATCTACAAGTTGCACTCTGCTTGGCTACCTGCCTTCTTCTACACATCAAGCTAAATCATGGGAGACTATTGCATATATAATCAGAGCTTGACATAGTCTTAACCAGAGTTGCTTCGTATATTATATTTTTACATCCCTAAGGATAAAGCTGAAATTATTAAAATATTTAAAAGGATTTCAGATCTTCTCTAGTGGTAGTCTTTAATTTGATCCATCATGGGACATTTATATTTCTATGTGCAGTGTTATAAATGTATTAAGCATTAAGTTTGTTTTGTGCTGCAATATCAGAAGGTCATATTGTAACTGAGAGTGATATTATCGTGTTATCCTGAACAGTCAGTATCCTGAAATATTGCCTAATGATTTAGCTCAGTTAGAGCAGGATGTAACTCTTATAGCAGGATCAGCTATTTCAGATTCAGTCAAAGCTTTGTTTGTCTTAAATGTACCCAGGTTGAGCTCAATTTAGCCAGGTAAAGCCAAGAGTAAAACCAGGTCATACATGGATAGGCATATTTGGATGGTGTTGCATAGTAATTGAGTCCCATTTAATAATAACATTAAAAGCCAGTAAACTCACTCAGCAGCAGCAGGAGGATTCTGGACAATAACATTGTCATAGAGCTGCTCCCCCTGGTGGTCAGTCAGGGGCACTTTATGTCGTTGAAACTTGACTGTAGCATACTGGACGTCATCTTCAGCTCCAGCAGCCTCAGCAGTGGACTGTACAGATCTGGACTGGTTGTCTTCAATGGTGGCATACTCTACATCATCCTGAGAGTGAGAGAGAAAATGACTTGAAACAGTGGCTCAAAAACAATGATCTACACTCATTTTTTATATAGACACATCACAAGTTTGGAGCTCATTCCATTACGTTCTCAAAAAAGAACCAAATATATTATTTCAGGGAAATGAGCACCTACTGCAGGAGAGATATAATTGATGGGGTCAAAATTTACCTGTTTTGGCTGATCATGGTCAGAGTTAGTGGATTGTTTCTTTATCCTGTGAATGCATTAAAACAATGTAAGAAAAACACAAAGCAATGCTGTCATTAATAAAACCAACACTGTTTGACCATAGGAAGATCTTTCATTGTAGTTCACTGACTTGTAAATGCAGATTAAAACAATGAACAGAAGAAAGCCCCCTCCTCCTCCTCCCACTGCAAGCCAACCTACAGACCAACTCCTCCCTGCAGAACAGAAGACATCTGTCATTATTTTAAACATGAACACAGCATTATTTATGTTTCTGTTTACAACATACTCTCAACAGAGATCATCACAGTTCCATCCTGAGCTCCATGTTGATTCTGAGCTTCACAGAGGTATAGTCCAGTATGGTCAGGAATAATGTTGAAGCTGTAACTGTGTTCAGATCATACAATTGAGTCTCCACTTTCTTCAATCAACTACACAAACCAGTCCTCTATCAGTTCTCCTTTATCATTAAAGGGGACATATTATACCTCTTTTTAAACAGGATAGGTTACAAGTTAGAATATAATCAGCTATACAAAACACATTCATGAAGTTCTTTGCACAAAATCCCTCTCACATAAAGCGATATTACCAGCTCTATCCTTGCCAGTTTGAGTCCCTTTCTGAAAGAGCCGTTTAAGGGCTCTGTCACTTATATGCAAATAAGCTGTTGCTGGCCATGCCCCCATCCCATATATATGCAGGTGAGGGGTGGTGCCAGGGTGGTAGAACTTTATTTATTCATTCATTCATTCATTCATTCATTATCTGTAACTGCTTATCCAGTTCAGGGTCGCGGTGAGTCCAGAGCCTACCTGGAATCATTGGGCGCAAGGCAGGAATACACCCTGGAGGGGGAACCAAATCAAATCAAATCAAATTTATTTAAAATAGTCCTTCACAGGGCAACACAGACACACACACACACACATTCACTCACACCTACGGACAATTTTTGAGTCGCCAATCCACCTACCAACGTGTGTTTTTGGACTGTGGGAGGAAACCGGAGCACCCGGAGGAAACCCACGCGAACACCGGGAGAACACACCAACTCCTCACAGACAGTCACCCGGAGCGGGAATCGAACCCACAACCTCCAGGCCCCTGGAGCTGTGTGACTGCAGCACTACTAGTTTAACTGAACTAAAAATTCAGTTTTACTACCTTGAACTGAGAAAGCTGCTGATCTCTGAGCCCCATGTTCATTACGAGCCTCACAGTAGTAGGATCCGCTCTGTACAGGACTGTAACTGTGTCCAGATCTTACAGGTGAGACTCCACCTTCTATAAACCAGGTGTAGACCTCCACAGGTGGATTAGCATCACTGCTGCAGGTCAGAGTCACTGAACTGTCCTCCACTATTTCACCAGAGGAACTGATGGACACTGAGACATTCTTTGGAGGATCTGCAGATTTAGATGCATTTATTACTAATGCAATAAAATGAAAATAGGAAGGCAATGCATTTGTGATTATTAAGCATATCATGAAAAACATATTTTTTTTCTTACTCAACTATACTAATTGCAATAGGAATGAAAATGTAAAATACAAAATATTGCATAAGTCGTATAGATGATAGGAACATATAACAGTACAGGAAGGAGAAAAATAGTAAATGATATGAGTTATAATATGTTTCAGCAAAGAGGGAAGTTTATAAAAGGAAAACAGATGTGTTTAAGCTTAGGTTTGAATAAGTTTAACTGCTGAATTTTTGGAGGGAGAGAATTCCATAGGCGAGAAGCATGTCTATGGAATAATGAAGTCAACACAAACTCACACACTCACACCTACGGACACTTTTTTGAGTCACCAATCCAGCACATAAGTCATGCACAGTAAAAATGTTAAGGGTACCAGCATCTGCTGCCACCAGCAGGTCATTGCTATCCTTAACCAAGAACATTTCAATACTGTGATATGGGTGAAGACCAAACTGCAAAGAATCAAACACATTGCTTTATTGTAAGTAGGTTTTGACCTGAGTAGTAACAACTTCTCCAAGGACTTTAGACAGAAAGTTATTTAAATTTAATGGGTCAAGACCAGTTTTTTTTTTAAGGATAGCTGTTATTGCAGAAACATTTTCCTGTTTTTGTTTCCTGGTGATTTAATTTTCCATATTCAGATCAGAAAGATAACGAGTCTGCTGCACCATACCTTTTTAATACCGTTTCAAATTAGATGTGCAAACGCAAACCGAAACACTTGATTAAAATAGGCTAGGCATCCCTTTGTTTGCCTTTAAAAATTGGCTGGCAATATTTTGTTATGTGTTCGAGTGGCAGAGTATCCAGAGCAACTTACAATTCAAATGATATTACGATGTAGGGGATTGCAGTGCTTGCAGTTGTTGAAGTATTCTTATTGATGTGGCATGGTGTCAAGGTTGGCCACTGAACTCTGCTCCTCTGGTGAAAGACATAGTGTGTAGTAAAGGACATAAACTCTACTCACACCTGACTGTGAGATTGTGATCAGGGGAAGGGAGGTGTTGATATCCATTTACAGCACAGCTATAACTGCCTGCATGCTCACTGCTGACTGGCTGCAGGTGGAGCTGGTTGTTGGTGGTGGTCTTTGTGGTTAAAGGACGTCCATTTTTGTACCAGATGAATGTTGGGTCAGTCAGACTGCAGGTGGTTACACATGTCAGAACTGCTGCTCCTCCCTCTGTCACTGCTCCAGGAGTTTCTACACGGAGCTCTAAGACAATGAGAGAAGATCAAATCAGGAAAGAGAAAGTGTAAAGCTGTAGCTGCTCAGGTTCATATGTTCTACACTGTGAAACAGATCAGATCACAAAGGGAATCAGAGGATAAACAGAGTCAGGTTTATTCAAACGGGAAATCAAAACAAGCAGCGCCCAGCACAGGAGTGGAATGAAGACACTGACTGTTTTCAGCAGGAGCTCATTAGTAACTGATCAGGTGCAGTTTTCTGACTCCACTGTGAGATGATGAACTAGGTTTCACTGATGGAGAATATGACATCACTCACCTGTAACTTTCAGAGGAACTCCAGGTTTACCCAGCCATTTCTGGGAGTCTTGATTTGTTATGATTCTGAAGCAGTACTGATGTTCATCTTTCTTCTCTACATTACTCAGTTTGAGGGAGAAGTGGTTCTTCTGTTTATCAGTAAAATACTCCACTCTTCCTGAATAATCAGAGTCTTTTCTCAGATCAGTCAGTTCTGAGTTATGGACCCAAAACTTTTCAGTCACTGTAAGACCATCTGGGTGAGTGTAAGAGCCGTTCATAAACA
Organism: Hoplias malabaricus; assembly: GCF_029633855.1. Lineage (NCBI taxonomy): Eukaryota > Metazoa > Chordata > Actinopteri > Characiformes > Erythrinidae > Hoplias > Hoplias malabaricus. Next base: position 60,540,357 of record NC_089801.1, on the reverse strand, counting down.
CTGTGGATCCTTTTAAAGCACATATTTCCTGTTGGTTGTATTTCACACTCCACTCTGCTCCAGAAGCCCCTGAAACACATGATTGATGAAAGAGCTGATTACAGACTGGAGCCCATAAGACAGTCTATCACAGTAATTAATTTATAGCTGCTTGTGTCAGATCTAGCAAGGCAGATCTTTTATGGACTTGAGGTAATATTGGTATCTTTTGAAAGTGCTGTCAATGTTTGAACATTTAGAGATCACGGTTATGTGCTTGATTCATTACCTGCAACAAGTTTGGCTGAAAAACCTGGACCCAATAATTAATTATATGCACAATTATAGTATTTATTTGTATAGCATGTTATTTTCATATATATATTGGCCACATAGTGTATTATATAATAACACTCTAAACACAGGAATTATACTGTACATGTAGATTTGAGCAGCTGAGATGTTCTGGACCTTTTGACTTACCCACAGTCATCAGCAGAAATATCACAAATAGAGGAGGAGCAAATCTAATTGACATCATCAGGACTACCTGTAAGATTTAATGACATTGTAGGGGTTTTAGAGAGAAAGTATGGACAGAGAGAAGGATACAGAAGACATAGAGACAGACTGAATGCAATAGAAGACTTATTTAGAGGATGTAAAGTCTAAGAGAAAGATTTGTTAAATATTTTAAAATATTGAGAGCCAAGAAAATGTTAAACTTTTAGAACCACATAAATGTCAGCTACCACACCTTGACCTTTGACATATTTCCTGACATATTTCTCCTTTCACACATAGTCTGCTCTTGTGGTTTTCTTGAGTCTACTCTATCATTGTGTTAGTTTTACTCGATTTACCGTAGTTTAACACCACAGCTTTTGACGTGAATTCCTATGAATATATTTAGGTCCTTAGCTGTGATCAGTTTGTGTCAAATATTTATGAACAAAGTGATGAGATCTCATTTCATTGCAGGAGATCTTCCTTCACATATCACACTGTTAAATTTCCCTCAGTTCATAAACATTGACAAAATCAACCCTTAACCATATTTCTTTAAGTCTCAACACTGATGTCACTGTCTCTCCTTCTCCACTGATCAGAAATCTCAGCTCTCTTGCTTAAGTACTCACACCAACTATGTAATTAAAATCTCATTGTTTCATCTTTGTAATCTCTCTCTCTCTCTCTCTCTCTCTCTCTCTCTCTCTCTCTCAGGCTGCTGCTGAAACCCTTATTCAGGCCCCCAGTTGATAAAATATCACTTACAATTTAATATTCTTCTGCTTACTACAAAGCTCCTTACAATCAACAACACCCTCCTCACTATCAATTAAACAGCCTTCAATTAAACAGCCTCCCTCTCTATCTTTATTCCAATCTGATCTAACAACACCTCTCTTCACCTGTGCTTACAATCTGTCAAAACATGGACTGCCCAACAAGGTACTAAGTTTATATTCAGTATTGTTCTTTTTTGTTAAATAAATATAACAACACATGTAAGTGTCTGGGCGGCACGGTGGCGCAGCAGGTAGTGTCACACAGCTCCAGGGGCCTGGAGGTTGTAGGTTCGATTCCCGCTCCGGGTGACTGTCTGTGAGGAGTTGGTGTGTTCTCCCCGTGGGTTTCCTCCGGGTGCTCCGGTTTCCTCCCACAGTCCAAAAACACACGTTGCAGGTGGATTGGCGACTCGAAAGTGTGTGTGTGTGTGTGTTGCCCCCTCCAGGGTGTATTCCCGCCTTGCGCCCGATGATTCCAGGTAGGCTCTGGACCCCCCGCGACCCTATATTGGATAAGCGGTTACAGATAATGGATGGATGTAAGTGTCTTTGAGTTATTGCGCTTAAAAAAATATTATTATTAATGTAAAGCCAAGACCAGCTTCATATATGAACTTTGTGTTTTGTGTTCTCAATTCTGGATATTTAATGAACACTGTCACTACTTCAAAGGGTCAGCTGACCTCATTTACATACAGAGAAGCTCCGCTGTTCACTGCTCACAACCAGCACCAAGTTGTTGAACTTTATTCCTTTAAGTTAGGAGGACATCACCTTTCCTCCCTCCATCTTTCTCTCTCTCTCTCTCTCTCTCTCTCTCTCTCTCACACACACACACACACACAATTTATTACCATGTTTTAATCAGGACATGTCTAAATTTATATTTGGATTGGTTTACAGTATCTGTTTTTTACTGTGGACTACACAGACTTTCATAAACAGAAATCATTACATACAGCTGAACACAACATTACACACACCAACCAGCAGAGCTGAGTTTTCCCCCAAAATTCTACAAAGATGATGAAATAACTCTGAACTCTGAACTTAAGCTTCATTCACATTAATATGTTCAGGTTTTTAGCTGTAACCAGTTTGTGTCAGAGATTAATGGGCACAGTAATAATATTCCTTTACTTTGCAGATCTCATTTAACCACGTTTACCACCGGAGAATCTCCACTGTTCACCGTTCAATGCTTATAACCAGCTCCATACGCCATGCAGGGGACAGCCGTGCCTTAAGTTTCTCTCTCATTCTCTTCATCTCTCTCTCTCTCTCTCTATTTCCCTCTCTCTCTCTCACACACACACACTGCCCCCCACTCTCTTCATCTCTCTCTCTCTCTCTCTTTCTGTAACACTGTTGTGCTACACATTCTGTTAATAATTTGAACCCGAGTAAAAAGTTAAGCTGTTTTTATTTTTATTTTTTTGAGTACATATAGTTTTTTTAATCCATGAAAACAGAAACACTTCACATTATTTCATCAAACATCTTATTAAACTAAATAATCATAGTTATGTCAATGTGGATTTTATTCTTTTTTAAACAAATTCCAAAAAAATCACGCCATAAAAGGTGTGAACAGTTTCAGTGAGTAAACTAATAATCTGCCTATGATTTAGACGTCTTTAAGCTGCTGAGAACAGAAACACCACCCTCCCACAGGAAACATGTGACCTTAGACACAGTGAAATATGAGCTTAATTTATACTTCTGCAAAATCATAATCATCTGTGAATCTACAGTGTCCAGAAGAATATGCCCTTAACATCTCCAGAGAAGATCTCCAGAGAAAAGCAGGGAATTCACAGGATGCTGGGAAACAGGGCACTGTGCACTGTTTAAGGGCACTGTGCTAAATGCCACGTATCAGCTGGAGGAGTGATTCTCAGTCCTGGTTCTGGTGGTGTCACGACCTTGTCCTGCCTTTGTTCTGCCACCTTGTCCGTCCTCCTCGTTATCTGTCTCAGGTGTGTCTTGTCTGTGTTATGTATTTAAGTTCCCTTGTCTCACTTCTTGTTTGTTGTTCATTCGTTTCATGCTCCTAGTCATTTGTATTGCTTCCAGTGTTGCTGTGTCGTGTTACTAAGTCTGGTCTGTCTGTCGCTGTCTTTTCTTAGGTCATGTTATTAAGTCTGTCTGTTGTGTTTGCTCTAGCCCTCTGTGTTTAGTTTCTGACTTAGCAATGTGTTTATCTTTAGCTTTAGCTATCTGTGTTTGTTTAGCTTTCTAGGTCTCTGTTAAGTATTTCTCTTTAGGTCTTTACTCTGTCTGTCTTTCCCGTTTGCTTTAGTTCTTTGTTTTAGGATTAGTCTGTCTGTCTCTGCTGTTTCTCGTTTAGTTTCCCAGGTTATGTTGCTACCCAGTCTGTCTGTTTCTGGCATTCACCTTAGTATTGTTTTGTTCTATAGTCTGGTTATCTCTCAAGTCTGTCCCGTTTACCCTGTTTTGCCCCCGTGTCCAGTTTAGCCTGCTTAGCTCCCTGTGTGTTGTCTTTCTGTTAAAGTCTCTTTGTTTGTTATTGTTTTGTAAATATAATACTGTGTTTTAGCGAGTGCGTCCGCCTCCATCTGTCTGCCATCCATGATTCCTGAAAGGTGGGCCACTGTGCTGCATGTTTTCTCCTCACACTTTATATTCAGAATACTTATTAGAAACGACCATATTATAAAGCAGTGAACCTGACTCATGTTAAAAAAAAAAAACATGGACAATTATGGGGACTTTGAATGTCATTTACAAACTATACAGTAAAATCACTTCATATTTCATAGGTACATAGTATAGTAAACACTGAACTGATATTTGTTGGTTGCATGAATTACTTATTAGAAATGACCAATATATAAACCGGTTAAATGCTGTTACTTTAAAATGAAGGGCATAAGCTCAGGTCTTCAGGCGCATTGAGTATTACCGCTCTGTCACTAGTATACGCGCACAAAAATCTGACGTGCGGCTAGTTTAACCGTGTTCAACCGTCAAACGGCGGCTGGTTTAACCGCAGTGCCATGCAGGGGGCAGTTGTGGTCTTAAGTTTAGAGAAGGGGGCTTGAGACCATGGGCTTGCCAGTTCAGTTGCCAGGACAGAGAAGAAAATGATCATTAATAGCTGAAGTGCCCCTGAGCAGTTCTTCTGTTTTAGAATCTTATTCTTTTTCTGTCAAGACATCTCTCTCTCCGGATTGTCCGCGGTAGCGCATGGAGTTTTCTGGCGTTTTCCCAACTTTTCTGATTTTCTTTTTTCTATTTTATTTCATTTCTCTTTATGAGAGCATAGTGAGGTGTTTGGTGCTGAACTGTTTTTGGCCGGTGGTGAAAGGTTTGTAGCTTGCGTCATGGCCTCTGAGGCCGGCGTGGAGACACTGTCTCTCTGCCATGGCGTCAGGTGTGTCCCGGAGAGCGGGGCGACGGGGGAGGAAGTTCTGTTAGCGGTCGGAGAGAAGGTAGGATGTGAGAATATTTACTCGGCTTCTCGCATGAACAAATCTGTGGTAGTGTTTCGGAGAAGGAGAGCTGTGTGAGCAGGCTGATAGTTTCGAGGATCCGGGTGAGGGGAGTGCTGGTGCAGGTCAGCCCTCTGCGTGCACCTGCGACCCCGTATTGTTGTTTCAAACGTTCCGCCGTTCATTAAGAAAGAGGCGATTTTGAAAGAACTGGCTCGGTTTGGTAAATTCGCCGGTGCCATGAAAATGATTCCTCTCGGCTGTAAAAAATGCGGCAGTTAAACATGTTCTGTCTTTACATTCATTCATTATCTGTAAGCCCTTATCCAGTTCAGGGTCACAGTGGGTCCAGAGCCTACCTGGAATCATTGGGCGCAAGGCGAGAATACACCCTGGAGGGGGCGCCAGTCCTTCACAGGGCAACACAGACACACACACAGACAATTCTGAGTCACCAATCCACCTGCAACGTGCCTTTTTTTTGGACTGTGGGAGGAAACCGGAGCACCTGGAGGAAACCCACGCGAACACGGGGAGAACACACCAACTCCTCACAGACAGTCACCCGGAGCGGGAATCGAACCCACAACCTCCAGGCCCCTGGAGCTGTGTGACTGCGACACTACCTGCTGTGCCACCGTGCCGCCCGTTCTGTCTTTTCGTAGACAAGTTTTCGTGTTTTTAACTAACCGCGATCCGACTATGGACGTGAGTTTTAGGGTTAGACACGGGGAAGGATCGTACATAGTGTTCGCGAATACAGAAAGACTCCGCTGTTTTGAGTGTAGAGACATCGGCCACAAACAGTTCGGCTGCCCACACAGAAAAGAGCAGCAGGTGGGTGATGGGCGTAAACAGAGTGATTTAATGGAGAGGCAGCAGGTAGGGGACAGAGGTGGGGAGGTAGCTGAGGACTCGGGCCTGAGAGCAGACCTGAACCCATCAGAATGTTACCCTTAACAGTGGTGACAGTAATGTTATGTTAACGTCATGTTGGCACCGCATTTGTGAACACACCCAGTGACCTCACTGACTCGGGCCTAGTGTTAGCTCCCACAGAAAGGCCCAGTGTAAAACTGATAAACCTGTGGAGGAGGGTGGAAGGTCAGTTATGGAAAAGGATGACGTTATTGTAGGCTGTGTGCGTGATGAGTGTCTCAGTGACTTGGGGGAAGCTGTGCTGGACTCCGAGGAGGAGAGTGTTTTATCGGATTGTTCAGGGCTGTCTGAAGTACCTGCCAGTTTGTCCTGCAGGCCGGGCTTTTCAGCTTGGCCCGGTCCGTCTGAGACCTCCACTGAAATAACTGAGCCCCCAGAGGATGTTTATTTATTCACAAAGATTAATCGGTTTTTGACTGTTACAAAAGGCAAAAGGGATATGGGTTTAAATAGTTTCTTCTCTGATTCTCAGAAGTTTATTAGATCCGTGCAGTACGCCACTAAAAATGAGAACTATATGTCACTCTCCCCTAAGAGATGTTTTAGACTGAGAAAGTGGTTAACGATTGTACGGAAAAGTTTGATTATTTCTGATGAGTAGGTTTCCCTGGCACATCTGTATCAGCCGCCAGTGAGAGTACTGTCCAGGAAGTGGAGACAGGCCGGCGGTGTTGCTCTCAGCTGGAGCCTGTCCATTGCCTCTCTACTGACTGCTCGCATTTGACTATCCTATTTGGATTTTTACATGGACTTTGACAGAGACTTGTCTGAGGAATCTGCACTGGACTCACATCTGATGGAGAAACAGAGTGGGGACTCTGGCTTTGAGCTGGATGAGAGACTGAAGTGTTTTTGAATCTGAAGGACATTATATATTTCTGTTCAGTATGATTGATCATGTGGTGTGCTGATCAGCTACTGTGATGGTTTGGTGATGGAGTGTGTGTTGTGTTTTCTTATGTGGACTGAGGGTTTGTTAGATTATCTTTTTTGTTTTTTGTTAAATAAAGTGAAATGAAAGTCAAGTCTCTCTCTCTCTCTCTCTTCTCCTGTACTCCAAACTGTTTCTGTTACACTATAGGTGCTCCATTACACATTCCGTTAATAATTTGAACCTGAGTAAAAAGTTAAGCTGCTGTTTGGAGAGTTGTACATTTTTATTTTAGACAATCTATGAAAACAGAAACACTTCCCAATCATTTCATCAATCATATTATTACATTAAATAATTATATTTAATACCACTGTGGATTGTATTCTTTTAAACAATTTCCTAAAAAACTTTCAGAACTAAAGACTCTTCTTACCGTTCTGTGATGAGGCTCCTGCACTAAAAGGATAAAAGGTGTGAACAGTTTCAGTGAGTAAACTAATAATCTGCCTATGATTTAGACGTCTTTAAGCTGCTGAGAACAGTAACACCACCCTCCCACAGGAAACATGACCTTAGACACAGTGAAATATGAGCTTAATTTGTACTTCTGCAAAATCATAATCATCTGTGAATCTACAGTGTCCAGACGAATACGCCCTTAACATCAGTGAGTTCAGTACAGTAAAGATCTCAAGAGAAAAGCAGGGAATTCACAGGATGCCGTGAAACAGATTCACTTGTATTTAAGGGCACTGTGCTCAATGCCACGTATCAGCTGGAGGAGTGATTCTCAGTCCTGGTTCTGGTGGGCCACCTTTCAGTAGCTTCAGAAACACGCATCACACACAGGAGCTCCATTTAATAAGTATCTCACTGAGCTGCTTTTCATCCTGAGAACCTCATTCTGTCTCTGTCTTTCTCAGTGCTTTTATTCTATTTTGAAGTAAACATATAAAGTTTAAAATTGAAATTTAAAATGTTATATCAGGAACTAAAAATGAATAGTTTTAAAGACAATTCCATTTTACAAATAAAATACAAGAAAATACACATAGTGGGTAATTTTAAATGCACTCAAACAATCCCAAATCTACTACATCTGCTCTTCTACAGTAAACTACACACACTACAACTCTCTGGATGTGAATCATAAAGAACTGGACACTGGACAATCCCCTCCTCACCTCCTCAAGAACACTACAGTAAGCAGCGCTGCATTGACACAGAGACTGACCCCAACAACTACATACAGAATCACAGAGAGACCTGCTGATACACACACACACACACGCACACAAAGAGAGTAAATACATTTCAGACTGTGAAAATTATAATGATTGAATAGATGAGTGTGTTAATGATGTGATGTAGATAATGGGTCACAGGGCAGAGAGTAACATCTTACCAGTTGAATCTCCATTTAACACAGAAACTGGAGCTGATCTCTGAGCTCCATCTTCATTACGAGCCTCGCAGTAGTAGGATCCACTCTGTAGAGGACTGTAACTGTGTCCAGATCCTACAGGTGAGACTCCACCTTCTATAAACCAGGTGTAGAGCTCCGCAGGTGGATTATCATCACTGCTGCACACACACAGGGTCAGCTGACTGTCATCTGTAAAAGGCCTTAACCTGCTTATTTCTTTATTCATTCATCAAGTAGAATATACACCAAAATATATATCTTACTCATGAGAAAATACATCCAAGACAATATATATGTTACTTATTGACCTGCCTCTCTTAGTCCAGTTTTAAGGTTTGGTTTTACAGAAAGCATGAAAGTAAAAGCACACCTCAGGAGTATAATATAATCCACAAACAAAATAAAATTCTTTAGTACTATAACCATTTCTAACTGTTATGTAATAAGGCCCAGCACCAGTGTCCAGATAAATGCTGAGAAAGATGCAGGGTGTAAACTGATAAACTGCCCATTGTTACCACATCTCTAAGCTGCTGAGAACAGTAATCACACCTCTCTCTCTCACAGGAAACATGTGACCTTAGATATAGTGAGCTACAAGCTTAAATTTAAACTTCTGCACAATCATAATCAGTGAAACTACAATGTCCAACGATTTCAACCACAACAGTATTAGCACATTCAGTTACTGTAAAGAACCCAATATGAAAGTGTGGAATGAAATAAGATGCACAGTGCCCAGCTTTGGTGTTCTCTGGAGTAATGTAACGTCATCTAATACATTGGAGTGGCCTTGAGTTATGTTTATGATCCTGAACTTATCGCGCAAACAGGAGCCTATTCGGAATCAGTGGCTGCTGCTGCAGAAAGGAACATGCACATGATTCTTTATCTTACTGATCTGATGGTATACTGTAGTGATGTGTCGGTCGTGAACGAACCGGTTCAAAGAGCCGGCTCTTGTAAGTGAACGATGAGAGCCGGTTCCCGTCTAAGACCGAGCCATTTTTTTCTAAGGCTTATCATTCAACCAATCAGAGAACAACAAGCAAGCTCCAACCCTCCAAGCTGAGACACTTGGTTTTCCTGAATGCCAATCTACCTTCCAAATGATAGTTGAAGAAAATGTTAAATCAGTTAAATGTTTGTTGACAGTTGTGGTTGGTTTATCACTACCGTTGAATGCTGCCGTTTTGCAGTTTGCAGAGTATTTGTTTATTTTATTATCCAGAAATGGATGATTATTTAATTTAATAAGCTATTTTGTAATACCTACCTTTTGTGTTCCATTGGCTATATTTCAGAGTTTACAAGTGATATTTTATAAAGGTGTTTAAATAAAAATCCAGTTATTTATACAATGCAATCAGTGAGTTATTACAAGACAGCCATAAAAACAATTGGCATTGCAACACTATTTATTATTTTTAATATTGAACAATAATGTTTTGTCCATATTGTCATGTAAAATGTAGGTAATATTGTTTTGTAAGTGGTAAAACAAAGAGCCATTTAGGAGCCGAAAGAGCCGGCTCTTTATGAAGAGCCGAGCCAAAAGAGCTGGCTCCCCAAAAAGAGCCGAACTTCCCATCACTAGTATACTGTTTATCTCTCTTAGTCTGATTAGTGTGTGTACTGTCCCTTTAAATGGGTGCCGTGTGACATCATCGCTGGGACTGTGTCTGTCTGCAGTTTGTGATGAAAATAAAAACCAAGACTTACAGCAGCTTCTGAAATGTGTCACACACAGGAGCTCCATTTAATAACTGTCTCAGTGAAGACTGCATTAGTGCACTCAGATCTGACCTGATGAACTCCAATAAATCCTCAGGCAATGTAAACAAATGACTGTGACTTTATAAACACATGTGAGTTGTTAAACACAGAATACTCTGATAAGTATTTTATTCCTTATTCTTATAGTCATTATTTTAGAATAATTCTAATAGCAACAACAGAAATAAAAAGCTGCTTTTATATAACATCTTTCCAACACACAAGGTGCTATATAAGGAGACACAAATAAGAGTAATAGGGATAACACTTATGCCAGTGGATGTGTACAGAAGCACAGGAAAAATGTGCTGTTAGGGACTGTGTAAAAATGATTCACCCGTTTCCTATAAGTTTGTTGTGTCTGTTGACACTGGTCTCAGCTCTTCAGTCAAATCTCAGATCAGTGTGTGGTTATTTCTGCTTTGGTATGAAACACACGTCTTCTACAAAAGGAACACTGCCATGTTTCAGATTCACACATTTACACACAGATGCAAATCTCCTACATTTGATATTTCCTTGCATTTTATATTCAGTAACCGTTTACTTTTGTGGGCAGCCAATCTGGGTAGAGATCATTTACGTATTGATCTTAACAGTGGAGTCAACAACAGCCAGTTTTAAAGAGTTAAAGAGTGTCTAGGAAATCCATCACATGGAATTAATTATAACCATTAGCCACATATCACTACAGAGACCTAGGAAGTGATCTTAAAGGGGACATACTACACCTCATTTTAATCAAGTTAGAATAGGTCTATGGGTGATACAAAACACATTTTTTTGCACAAAATCACTCTCACATAAAGAGATCTCACCGGCTCTGTTCTTGCCAGTTTCAGACCCTTTCAGAATGAGCTGTTTAAGGGCTCTGTCACTTTTATGCAAATAAGCCATTGCTGGCCACGCCCCACTCATTCAATGTTTTATGCTGAGCATTTACCACACTATTGAATCGGACCCAGAGCAAGAAGAAGAGCTATCTGTACAGAGCCAGCCCAGACTTTCCTGGGCCCCTAAGCAAATTATTGAACTCAAAACTAATTTTTTGACCCTCCAGTAGTTCTGTCAGTTATTTTCAGTGCTGTGAAGAAGACATTGAACTGAATCCTACACTTTATGGGAAGCCAGTGAAGAGGTTGAATGTCTGATGTGTTGGTGAGAAAAACTTTGAGTGAGACTGCAGTCAGCAGAGTTCTGGACAATCTGAAGTCTGTGGATAGAGGAAGAGCTCCTGCTCTGGGACTGAGAGAGAGAGAGAGAGAGAGAGAGAGAGAGATAGAGAGAGAGAGACAGACATCTTCTATGAGTCCTTTACCTTTGGACAGTATGGAGTTTCAGACATTGAGAGACACAGGCATATATGGACATATCCATTCATACGTGACACATACACTCAGTAACATGTGCATACATGGCTCACTTCCATGTATAATACACTTCACTCTCCCAACTTTTGTGATGTAAGAATAAACAGCCAGCCCTATACAGAACAAAATATGATGTAAACCATTCATTCATTCATTATCTGTAACCGCTTATCCAGTTCAGGGTCGCGGTGGGTCCTGAGCCTACCTGGAATCATTGGGCACAAGGTGGGAATACACCCTGGAGGGGGCGCCAGTCCTTCACAGGGCAACACAGACACACACACACATTCACTCACACCTACGGACACTTTTTGAGTCACCAATCCACCTACCAACGTGTGTTTTTGGACTGTGGGAGCACCCGGAGGAAACCCACGTGGACACGGGTAGAACACACCAACTCCTCACAAACAGTCACCCGGAGCAGGAATCGAACCCACAACCTCCAGGTCCCTGGAGCTGTGTGACTGCAACACTGCCTGCTGCACCACCATGCTGCCCATGATGTAAACCAACAATATTTATTTAAAAACAATATAAAAAGAGTTTTAACATAATTGCCTTCATGATCAGCCCTCCAGCATCCAAGTCAGCATTTGATTTATTCTGTAACAACTGCAGTCCTTAAGGTGGAATAGAAGAAAAAGAAGCAAATGTAGCTGTTTCTTTTCCAGCTTGCAGTTTTGTGTCACCTTAAATGATGCAGAAGTTATGTCCAGGCTCCTGTAACTGCTTCACTGTTTAAGGTGTTTAATAAAAACAAAACAGCAAATTTCAAACAACTCAAGTTAACATTTGGAAATAACTATGTCATATTTTTAAATTTGGTATGAAATAGTAATCAACTTTTAGACTACTGTTGTGTTTGGGGAAGTTCAAACGAGTACAGTTTGGTTCATGACACTGAGAATGTTAAGGTCATGGAGGGCAGCTACGCAGTGCATGCCACCTCTAAATATAGTCCTGCAGCTATGTTCATAGAATATTATTTATTAACAATCCTACCTCGAGAATAACCGTCACAGGTTTACCTCACTGCTGTTTCCGCAACTCAGTCTTGTGGAATCTTTTTACCTCTTTTCATTTCCTTAAAGGATAGTTTCTCTTCATCTTCTGATGATACTATCCCTAATTTGAGATGAGGGAGCCTTTGTAAAATTGCAAGACCCTACGTAAAATGCGTAGTGAGTGTATAGGGCAGTCCGGCTCTGCCTGCATAAACACCTTCACGAATGCCAGGATGGATCTATGCAAATTTCTCTAGTGCAGGGGTCGGCAACCTTTACCACTCAAAGAGCCATTTGGACCCTTTTTACACAGTAAAGAAAACACTAGGAGCCACAAAACCCTTTTGAATTTTTAAATGTAATTACACTGCGCATAACAGGGTATTTTTCTCGACTGGAGAGAAAAATAAATAACATTTCTGCATGCAACAAAACATTTTTAACTCGTCGGGTTGAAGGTTAAGTAAAATACTCAATGTCTATTTGAGTCCTTGTAGTAATGGAAAAAAAAAACCGCCGAACTTATATTATCCACTGGCAGCAAAAAAAAAAAAAAAAAAAAATGCTGTCCTCTCTCTGCGTGCCGTCATTATTTCACTGGCGCCGTGCAGTCAGCTGTCAAAAGTTCAAGAGACCGCACACTGGCGGGTGTCGCACATTGTTGTGATGTGTATTAAGAGCGACAAAAATATTTAAAATATTTAAATATTTAAATAATTTAAATGTTACAAGATCGCCATAATCTTCATAGAATTACATTTTGAAAATGAACGAACCAAAATGAAATACATTTTGATTAAATACCCATTAATTAGAAACATAGTATGAGCCCTTTATGAAATAAACACAACGTTACAATGTACAATTTAAATAGAATAAAAATTATGTTTCCTAACTGAAACTACAGAATAAATCACAGCTTTTCTGACAGTGTGAACACATGAATGCACTTCACAAGACTGGATTTGTGTAGATTTTTATTCTGCAGAAACTCATACATTCAGAAAAACAGAAAGGTAATGGAGCTTAAGCCTGAAACATCATGCAGCGTGGGACTGTAACAGATCAAAAACTAACAGAAAAATGTGAAATATCCATGACATTTTACACAGTGTCTTCTGCATTTAGAACATTTCACAAAACACGTGAGAAACTCATACAGGTTTGTTTCATTGATTTATAGAGTTCAGAGTCTCAAATATGAGTCTCCTCTAGAAAAGATTTATTCTCTCTCTCTCTCTCTCTCTCTTTCTCTCTGTCTCTCTCTCATGTGGGGATGGTCTCACTGTGGTTTATTTAGTGTCTGAAAAAAGAAAATAGCTTAAATGTGCTAAATAATAATAATAATAATAATAATAATAATTATTATTATTATAAAGTGCAGTTCAAGAACCCAAATCACAAACAATATTAAGACACTGAACAAAAATGACATCAAATGACAAACAGACACAGAGCAAAACAGCTCACACACAAAAAGAAAAGTAAGGGTAGAGGACAGTCAGCAGCACTAAGCCACAATGTTAAATTGGTTCTCAAGGTTGAGTCATTGCAAGCAGCAGAGTCTGCACCACAACTGGACCAGCCACAACTGGATTTTTTTCTTCCCTGGCCATCACCAGGAGAAGCCCCAGAAAACTGTCTCACCTCAGAGCACCGGCATGAGGAAGCGCCCATTCTCAGCCCAGTCAACCACAGCTAGCTCCAGTGTTAGCAAACATTCCGGCTGCCCACATCAGCGACAGCAGAAGCAGCCAACAGCAAGACACCAAGCACAGGCAGCGGTTCAAGTCAGTCGGTCCATAGACCCAGTGCACAAAGCAGCCAACTTTGCAAAGATGGAAATGTCTCCTCTGGTCAGCAGACTCAGCGGCCAGGACCAGACATGGCAAACAGCTGATATTATTGTGTCTGAATCTGAAGAAAATGTTGGTTTAGCCAAATATACCTAGCAGCGACTGGGAAAACCAGGACCCCAGGTTAGATATCAGAGCAAAGAGTAGCAGAGGAGAAAAACCCACTGCACAAAGGTACCCTCACAGACAGACAGACATAAATTGAACCAAACTAAACACACACACACACACACACACTAAGCTGTATTCCCGAAGGCCAAATGAAAAGACACTTACTGCCACTGTGTGGTAAACATCATCAGAGAACCTGATTTTGGGCTGGAGAGCTGTGTATGTATTGTCCTGACCACTAGTGGCAGTGTTCTGTACAGAGGACAGTTAGAGGTGGTGTAATGAGTAGACAAATAGAGAAATACGCTGTGTCCAAAACTGTGCCCTATTCACTCAAGAGTGCAGTATTGTGTTGTTCTGCTAGTATGTAGTAGACTGTAGTATGTAGTAGTATGTAGACTGAATATATAGTAGACCATTTACAGTGCCCTCAAACCTTCCCACAATGTACAATAAACAGCAACTTGGACAACATTATCACCTTTTCACAGCTCCATCCCACTACACTGCCCTCTAGAGGAATGGATGTGCAATCACAGACATCATCCAGCAGAACAACACTCACCGTATTGTCAGCTCGGTCTGGGGTTCTGTTTCTCCTCTTGCCTCTGAAAGAAACACATAATTTACTTCCCACAAGTGAAATGAGACAGGATTCATTATGTTTTTCTACATCTGCTCTTCTACAGTAAACTACACACACTACAACTCTCTGGATCTGAATCATAAAGAACTGGACAATTCCCTCCTCACCTCCTCCAGAACACTACAGTAAGCAGCAATGCATTGACACTGAGACTGACCCCAACAACTACGTACAGAATTACAGAGAGACCTGCTGATACACACACACACACACACACACACACACAGAGAGAGAGAGAGAGAGAGACAGGAATCAAAGCCATTTGTCTGTTCAGAATGTATAATGTATGACTGTATGTATATTATAGTAAATGAATGAGTGACTAGATGAATGTGTTAATGATGTGATGTAGATAATGGATCAAAGGTGAAACTGCATGTTACCAGTTGAGTCTCCATTTAACACAGAAACTGGTGCTGATCTCTGAGCTCCATGTTCATTACGAGCCTCGCAGTAGTAGAATCCACTCAGTAGAGGACTGTAACTGTGTCCAGATCCTACAGGTGAGACTCCACCTTCTTTAAACCAGGTGTAGTTCTCCACAGGTGGATAAGCATCACTGCTGCAGGTCAGAGTCACTGAACTGTCCTCCACTATTTCACCACAGGAACTGTAGGACACTGAGATATTCTTTGGAGGATCTAGAGACATTTATTTGCTTTTGTTACAACTTTAAGAAATTAACACATGGGAAAGCAGTGCAATTGTTTATTAAACATATCATCACTGCCTGATTAAAAACACTCACTTCCTTTTTTTTGTTGAAAATAAATCGACAATAGACATTTTTACAGGGGTCCATTTAAAGCAGCGTTCAGTACAGTTTTGTAGTTCTGCAACTCAGATACACTTTTACATTAATTGTATTTATTGTAAAGAACATAAACTCTACTGACATTTCACTCTGAGATAGTGTTCAGGGGAAGGATATTCGTTTACAGCACAGCTATAACTGCCTGCATCCTCACTGCTGACTGGCTGCAGGTGGAGCTGGTTGTTGATGGTGGTCTTTGTGGTTAAAGGACGTCCATTTTTGTACCAGATGAATGTTGGATCAGTCAGACTGCAGGTGGTTACACATTTCAGAACTGCTGCTCCTCCCTCTGTCACTACTCCAGGAGTTTCTACACGGAGCTCTAAGACAACGAGAGAAGATCAAATCAGGAAAGAGAAAGTGTAAAGCTGTAGCTGCTCAGGTTCCTATGTTCTACACTGTGAAACAGATCAGATCACAAAGGGAATCACAGGATAAACAGAATCAGGTTTATTCAAACAGGGGAAATCAAAACATGCAGCACCCAGCACAGGAGTGGAATGAAGAAACTGTTTTCAGCAGGAACTCATTAGTAACTGATCAGGTGCAGTTTTCTGACTCCACTGTGAGATGATGAACTATGTTTTACTGATGGAGAATATGACATCACTCACCTGGAACTTTCAGATGAACTCCAGGTTTACCCAGCCATTTCTGAAAGTCTTGATTTGTTATGATTCTGAAGCAGTACTGATGTTCATCCTTCTTCTCTACATTACTCAGTTTGAGGGAGAAGTGTTTCTTCTGTTCATCAGTAAAATACTCCACTCTTCCTGAGTAATCTGACTCTTTACTCAGATCAGGTTTCTCCACACCCTCAATGGGGTCTATAATCCAAAAAGTATCTGTCACTGTAAGACCATCTGGGTGAGTGTAAGAGCCGTTCATAAACACTGTGGACCCTTTTAAAGCACATATTTCCTGTTGGCTGTATTTCACACTCCACTCTGCTCCAGAAGCCACTGAAACACAGGATTGATGAAAGAGCTGATTACAGACTGGAGCCCATAAGACAGTCAGAGTTACTGTAGTTTACAGCTTCACTTCTCTCCAACTCCAGCAGCTACTGTACAACACTGAGCTGATTCTGAGAGAAAGCAAAAAAGAGAAGAGTCTGAAAACACTGCAGCAGGGGGAGGGAATTGTTGTTAATTATTATTATTATTACTATTATTATTATTATTATTATTATTATGTTTGAGATTGTGCAAATGAGAAAGAGATAGACACAAAAATATCTTGTGCTGGAGCATAGGGGTTACAGGCACCAACAAATGTTGGCTCTGCGTTTTCCAGTACACAGCATTTTCTTGAAATCCACCAAACCCAATTTCCTCCATCAGTCTGACAGACAGTGATGTTCGAGCTGGACAGACATCTTTGGAACCTAAGGTGATATTGGTAACCTTTGATAGTGCTATGTTTATGGGTAGGAGTGGTCAGACACAATGGGGCACCTAAAGTTATAAAGCCTTCAGTGTTATGGCAGGACTGAGAATAATCCACCAACCAAAGGTCCAGTTATTATTTAGTGTAAACTAGATAATCTAAGGGCGGCACGGTGGCGCAGCAGGTAGTGTCGCAGTCACACAGCTCCAGGGACCTGGAGGTTGTGGGTTCGATTCCCGCTCCGGGTGACTGTCTGTGAGGAGTTGGTCTGTTCTCCCCGTGTCCGCGTGGGTTTCCTCCGGGTGCTCCGGTTTCCTCCCACAGTCCAAAAACACACGTTGCAGGTGGATTGGCGACTCAAAAGTGTCCGTAGGTGTGAGTGTGTGAGCAAATGTGTGTGTGTCTGTGTTGCCCTGTGAAGGACTGGCGCCCCCTCCAGGGTGTATTCCCGCCTTGCGCCCAATGATCCCCCGCGACCCTAAATTGGATAAGCGGTTACAGATAATGAATGAATAAATGAATGAATAGGTAATCTAACCCAGCACGTATAATGTACCTCTCATTCTGAGCAGCTATATAAATGCTGAAAGTTTCTGCTGTAATTTTCTGTATCTGATGATTTTCTGGATCTTTTGACTTACCCACATGAATCAGTAGAAAGATCACAGGAAGAGGAGGAGCTAGTCTGAGTGACATCATCTGATCATCCTGTAAGATTTAAAGACATTGGAGGGGTTGAGAGACAGAGAGAATTACATATAGGATGCTGAAACTGAGAAGAATATAGAGGATGTAGAGGCAGAAAGTGGGATATAAAGAACATTAAAACAGAGAGAAGGCACACTGTAAAAGAAGTCATTTGCAAAGGGAGAAGAATTATTGTTTGAGCATGGAAATTAAGATACTGACAATGCAGTCCCAGTATCATACCATGCCAAAGACACAGTGCTGATCCATGACAATGAGCTTAGTCCTGCTGATGACAGAGCTGGAGAGAGGTGCCACTCTGAAAAATATAGAATGTGAAGAGGACAGTCCAGACAACTCATTCAAACCATTAGTCCCTCTCGCATATCACCCCACCATAAGCCTATTTGACATGAATGATGGGATCCATCTACACAAGGACAGCATACGAATCTTTGTGAAGACCCTTAAAGGCGTTGCAATGGGCCACACCAAAATGCCATAGTCTTCCAGAAATCCCCAGACCACCACACCTGTACATGCAAGTATACAACCCCATGTCACCTAGAAGGCACAGTTGGCCCCAGTTTAAACTACCCTGCAAGGTCCCCACACCTCGACATCTGAGAAATCTTCCACGACCACCTGCATACATGCTGCACCACAACACACCACCAGGAAGAAAAAGGAGACATTGCCATTGTAACAAGCACTTCCTGGACACCATAGGGTCCTGGAAGTCCATGAAGGTCCATGAAGGGTTACCATGACTACAAGATTGATCACACCTACACATCATTATTTTCCCAGATTTTAAAGCTCCAACCCTATAAATTATTGTCAGTTCTACCGCAAATCCAAGCCTCTCTCTAAAATCTTGTGTTCCTTTTTGGACTTGGACTCATTTTTGTCTGGCTCTATACTTGACTTTTGTGGCTGTGTTTTCATTGTACATATTAAAGTTCTCTCACAACCACAACTATGTGAAGAAGACCTCTCAATAGGAAAGAACACAGAGCTATGCAGCAGCAGTGGCTTAGCCTTCTCCCCATGTAGAACCTCACCTCCAAATTCCACAGAGCTGAGAGAGATAAAGGAATTGTTCTACACCCTGTGCAGTAGACCGCTTACCAATTAAGACTAAATGCATAATGAAACTGCACTATATAAATCTGCAATATAATATCAGTACAGTAAGTACTATGATAATAATCATTTTTCATGTTCCAAAAGCACACATTCCACATCGGTTGCTGGAATATTCAGGGGATCTACTCTTCAATAATCAGAGAAAATAGTAGAGATCCTGAAGAAACATGGTGCGGTCATTCATTGTCAATAACCATTTAACCTGTTGAGAGTCATGGTGGGCAGAATCTGAAGCACCCCGAGGAAACTCACATGGGCACAGGACTGACAGCAACACTGCCTACTGTGTCACTGTACTGCCCTGACATTATTATACCCTCATTTAAACTGAGCACAGTCCACCATGGATTCTGGAAAGATAATGGTATGGTACAGAGTAGGAGTGGACAACCACATACCACATTATTTTTAAATTATCTCACTCCTGGCTAAACATTCACAAAAAATATTGACCTTCCTCTGTGCTGTCTACACTCCTCCATGAGAATCGCCATCCTATGATGAGGAAATTCTAATCAACCTCCATGCAGATATCAGACACTTCTAGGCCCAGAACTGAGCCTGATTACAGAACTAAGCCAAAATCCTCTGTTTCTCAAACCAACCCTCAAACAAAGAAACAAACTCAACAGCACTGTAAACACACACAGAAAAGTGTTAGTGCAACTCTGTCGACCCCTAGGTCTGTACCATTCAGTGCTTGGAGCCAGTGCATTCACTGTTAGGCAGCAGTCTCCTCTATCAAACCACAGTCAAATTCCAAACCAAAGAACTAATAACTACATCTACACTTTAAAATTCATGATCAACCGAAAACAAAAATGTCTTCACCTGTTTTGGTAGTTGTCAGGAAAGTTTTTTTCTCTATTTTGTCATTAGGGGCTGTAACACACTCTCCTACCAAGTGGAGTCAGGGGTGAAGTGTATGATGTCATCTATATTTAGAAAACAAATGGCAGGGCTGAGTTCCACGCTGTTTAACATCTATATTAATGAGTTAGCAGCACATCTTGCACTGCAGGATGGGGCAGTCAAGTTCCTGCTCTACAGAGACGACCTGGTGCTGCTGTGCCCAAGTGTACAGTGGGGTACAAGGGCACCTGAAGCTGCTGGATTAGTGCTGCCAGATATGGGCCCAGTCAGTCATCCTGAAGTAGACAAATATTATGGTCTTCTAGATAAAGCCCAGATATCATGAACACAGGTACTAGTTCTCCCTGGGCTGCTCCGTCCTGGAGCACACACTTCAGTACACTTACATCAGCCTCATCATTAGTGCATCTGGGAGATTCAGCTAGACTGTACATTCACTAAAATAAAAAGCTCACAGAGCTCTTTTCCCAATCACAAGAAAATTTTACAATATTGACCAAACCTCCATCTCAATTTGGTGCACATTGATACAGTGCTGTTACGGGGATGTGGTACAGGGTCCTCTGAGTGAGCACAGCTAAATTAAATGGAGCAAGCATCCAGCAGAATCCAGCGTGCAGTGCTTCTGTAGATTGATTCTTAAAGTCCAAAAAGAACCAACCAACCAAAACATGCAGAGCAGAATTAGGCTGAATCCCTCTAAACATCCATCTAAACATTTCTAGACACACCTAAATTCCAGTCCCAAATAAACCCTGCAGTTTAAAGCACTACTGGGCCAAGAGTACACCCCAAAGAAGAGTCCCCTCAGTCAGCTGGTCCTGAGATACTCTAACCCTCATCACTCCAATGTCACTGCATATATATATATATATATATATATATATATATATATATATATATATATATATATATATATATATAAACCGGAATCCAAAAAAGTTGGGGCACTAAACAAATTGTGAATAAGGTACTGAAATGGCCAGCCTGCAGTCCAGATCTTTCACCTATATAGAACATTTGGTGCATCATAAAGAGGAAGGTGCGACAAAGAAGGCCCAAGACGATTGAACAGTTAGAGGCCTGTATTAGACATGAGTGGGAGAGCATTCCTATTTCTAAACTTGATAAACTTGTCTGCTCTGTCCCCAGACGTCTGTTGAGTGTTGTAAGAAGAAGGGGGGATGCCACACAGTGGTAAAAAATGGCCTTGTCCCAACTTTTTTTGGATTTGTTGACACCATGAAAATTTGAAACAACATATTTTCCCTTAAAATGATACATTCTCTCAGTTTAAACTTTTGATCTGTGATTTGTGTTCATTCATTCATTATCTGTAACCGCTTATCCAATTCAGGGTCGCGATGGGTCCAGAGCCTACCTGGAATCATTGGGCGCAAGGCGGGGAATACACCCTGGAGGGAGCGCCAGTCCTTCACAGGGCAACACAGACACACACACACATTCACAGCTACGGACACTTTTGAGTTACCAATCCACCTACTAACGTGGGTTTTTGGACTGTGGGAGGAAACCGGAGCACCCGGAGGAAACCCACGCGGACACGGGGAGAACACACCAACTCCTCACAGACAGTCACCCGGAGCGGGAATCAAACCCACAACCTCCAGGTCCCTGGAGCTGTGTGACTGCGACACCACCTGCTGCACCACCGTGCCGCCCTTAGATTATCTAGTTTACACTAAATAATAACTGGACCTTTGGTTGGTGGATTATTCTCAGTCCTGCCATAACACTGAAGGCTTTATAACTTTAGGTGCCCCATTGTGTCTGACCACTCCTACCCATAAACATAGCACTATCAAAGGTTACCAGTATCCGTGCCGCCCTGATTTGTGTTCTATTCTGAATAAAATATTAGACTTTGTCACCTCCACATCATTGCATTCAGTTTTTATTCACAATTTGTTTAGTGTCCCAAATTTTTTGGAATTTGATGTGTATATACTTTATAAACTCAATTCATATTCATTGTTGAATATCATGCGGAATATATCAATTATCAATAATTCTCTCTCTCTCTTTCTCTCTCTCACTCACTCTCTCCCTCTCTCTCTCTCTCATATACACACAGACAAACTATTCACACATATGTCACACAGTCTAATTTTTAATTCTTAAGTAGCACATCCCTGCCATTGCACAGTGTGAGCTGACTCAATTTGTTTCCTTATGCTGCATACGTTGTCCTTTATTCATCAGTATTCATTTTTTTTGTTGTTGTTTTTGTATATTGTCTTTAAATTATACGTAACTGTAAATATGTACTAGAGAGACACCATCAACTGGAACCAATTTCCGTGTGTGTGTAAACATACTTCGCCATATTAATCTGATTCTGATCAAGAACAGGATACACATCATGCAAAGTGCTATAAATACTAAAGCTGAGATGGTATGAACACAAGACAGTGTGTATATACAGTGATGTCACTCTGAAATATAGAAATATTACTAATGTGTCCTTCATTGGGTGCTGCTTCAGTACTCCTTTACCCTCAAGTCTTTCTGTCACATTTAATATTGTCCATTATACACTCAGTTAATAATCTGAACCTGACTAAAAATTTAAGCTGCTCTTTGCAAAGTAGTACACTTAGTTTTATAAAGAATCCATGAAAGCAGAAACATTCCCCACTAATATTTAAAATAAAAAATTTTAGTTAATGTCACTTTATGTTTTATTCTTTTTAAACAACTTCCTAAACTTTTTCTGAACTAAAATCTCTTCTTACCGTTCTGTTTTGAGGCTCCTGCACTCAAATAATAAAAGCTGCAAACAGTTTCAGTGCGTAATCTGCCTATGATTTACTTGTCTTTAAGCTGCAGAGAACAGTAATAACACCTCCCTCCCACAGGAAACATGTGATCTACAATGAGATATGAGCTTAATTTATACTTCTGCATATTCATACTCTTCTGTGAATCTACAGTGTGCAGAAGAATACGCCCTTAACATTAGTTAGTTCAACTACTGTAAAGATCTCAAGAGAAAAGCAGGGAAATAACAGGATGCTGGGAAACAGATTCACTTGTGTTTAAGGGCACTGTGCTCAATGCCATTTATCAGCTGGAGCAGTGATTCTCACTCCTTTTTTTGGTGGGAAAACAATGTTTCTCAAAATATTCTGACTTTATTCTCTGAATTATACTAACTTTCTTTCTCATAATTATTCCAAGATTTTTCTCAGAATTACTCAAAGATTATTCTCAGAATCCTGACTTTATTCTCTGAATCTTTTTATTTTCAATGTCATGGCCCTAAAACTCCATCGTAGAGTTCACACAATACACATATTTTTAACACTGATAAATTTAAGAAAAAAAGAATTCCTTCATCTTCTGGAACATGTGTCACACACAGGAGGATTTTTTGCATTTCCCCACTATGGGACTAATAAAGAATTATCTTATCTTAAAACTGAACATACCACCACACACATGTCATAAGTACTCATTTACTCAAATGTAAGTTTTATATTTTACCCAGGTCACATTACACAGAAGAGTACAGCAGGTATTTAACATTCTACAAATATTTTTGTGTTACAGATCTGTATTTAAAACAAGAAGACAACTTGTTAGCATAAATATTAACAGGAAAATATACAACTCATTCAAAAATTGTAGACACCCCTCATAGTTCTTGAATTCATCTCTTTAAAGAACAGTGTACATACTGTCAGGACCACTAGGAGCAGTGTGCTGTACAGAGGACAGTGAGGTGTAGAGAGAAGACATAAGGATTCATTTAATATTTTCAAACGTATGTTTTTTCAAGCACATCTCTACAGATCAAGAGTACACCCAACACAAAGTAACACATGTTATGGCAATTGTCTAAGTGCAACCAGGAAGCAAGACCGATTCTCAGGCCCGAGGAGAAATCAGAGGAGCAAAGACACAGAGTTAAGTATTCACTCCAATCTCTAGTTTATTGAACAATTTCATGCAGTATATATAGGACCCCAGTCACATACACCCAACGGTTATGTGCCCCTTCTGCACGTACACCATCATGTGTACCATTTAGACATTATTACATCATGTCTCATTCCATCAAACCAGACATTCCCTTAATTGGTATTACTTGCTATGCATATATTCGTTATCTCCTATTTTATTACTGTCAGCAAAATGGTTGCAGACGGTAGGGGGGCTAGGTTCAAGATGTACAGGATGTTTTTCAGCTCAATGACTCTCAACTGCCCTTTTCCATTCTATCTGAGGACCTAGTTCCCTATTCAAAAGCAGAATTGCTCTATTCAGCACTTTCCCCCTCCTACAGTCTCCAACAGTCTCCTGGGTCATGTCTTGACATGTCCTGAGGACACAATGTAGCAAGTCCTTTAAGGTCTCAAGCACACTAAGGCCTACATCTTTGATCTAGTAAGATTTAATCAAGATTAATCAATACAATTACTCCCTGAATATATTGTGTCATTAGTTATCATTAATCATTACTCATTGGTGTTAATCTGCATTTTCCCATCACATTCCTCCCTTTTTATGATTTAAAAAAACATCATATATGAAAACTTTTAATCATAATATTGTTAAAAGAAAATGCAAAAGATAACATCAACCATAGACTAGCTATGCTTTCAGACTAGGCATCATAACTCATGCATTAAAAAAAAAAAGGTTAACATACTGATTATAATGATTACATGTGATATGATTACATGTGCTAATTAAATCAAATGATTACTTAAAACCATAAAATCATAAAATCAATGTGAAATCATCATTATTAAAATAAACTTAATTCTCAGTGTAAAGATTTGTTCCTCATCATCAGAGGAGTCATGCTCCAATGAGGCATAGATTGGCTGGGGCATTTCAAGAGGCATTTCATACAGAGGATTGCACACGTGACCAGGGACTGCAGGGTGAAGGTCCATGTACGTCTGCACTTACCATACTGAATGTAACAGAATGCTCAATAATTTTGGTGATCAAACTTCTGATACAGGGATTGATACAACATCCAATTAGTGCCATTACTAATAGAGAAATGACCACCATGATACCCAGTTTCAGCCGCAATGCTCCCCATTTGCCAAAATAGGAATCAAACCATGCCATCCAGTCATTATTTGTGCCTGAAAATTCATACTTTCAACTCTTCAGTGAAAGTTGTTAACTTCCATAGCCTTAGTGAATGACCCGTTGGCCGCTGTGTGATTAGGAATGAAAGTGCAGCAGTGATCACCAAAGACACCTCCCTTTTCAGCCAAAATGTTTCTGGTATATTCCTCCCATTCGGAACGTCCACTATCGCCAAATAATACATCTTCCCTCACACAAAAGTCCATCTGTAAATGTTCAACTAGCTCCTTTGAACATTGGGTGGAGCATTTGCCCCTGGTGTTACTTTAATCCCTCATGCTGCATTATGCTGGATGCAAATAAGGCACTTCTCACAATATTTCTGAATGAAAATTGAAAATTGAAAAACACACAGAGGGCAGACATGGTCCATCTAAGACCTGTCATACTCCGTTTTGAAAACACAGCCATCTTTACGTCAAGCAGTATGCATCTGAGGACTGAGAAGTGAGTTCAATGAGAAAGACGGGCTGGAACACACACTTCCTGTAAAAGAGGAAACAATGGGCCATTTTGAGCAGCATGCTTGTTTGCTGTGTTTGTGAGGGTATTGCCCCTAACAATCTTTGAAGTGTCTTAAATGTGAGCCTGACACTTAATCACAGCAACAGCTTTAGGCAAAAGAATTGCTTTCAATAAAGCCACCAGTAAATTATGATCAATGTGTTTACCTGTAAATGTAAGAAACTTTACTATATCATTCCAACTTGGTTCTTTCCACAAGTGTCATGGGATGCTAACCCATCAACAGACAAATTAAGATCAGCATTAGGAATTGGAATATCCTTTAAAACAGGTCTCAAGGAGCAGACCTGAGGGATGGCTGTCAAATATCATGAGGCTCTCCATCATCCTGTGTAAGGAGCAGGCTTTAGAATTGTGCAACACTGAATAGTAACATTCAGAAGTTAAAGCAACAAGGCAACAAATAACCAGCGTGCAGCTGACAAATTACATGTATCCTGTTTTGACAATCATTAACTTCTTATGTTGAACTACCAACATCAAAATTTTAACACTATGATATCTCTGGAAGTTAGGATCACCAGTTTTGCTGGAGAAATATGCACCTGTGCACTTATAACCCCATGAGAACACAACAATGCAACATTATCTTCATGACAAGCTTCAGCATCAGACAAACACACCAACAAATAATCTACGTACTGAAGATGTACACTGCCTCTTGGAAAAAGAAATCCTCAAATCAGCCTTAAGTGCTTCATTAAAAATGATCAGTGATTCTGCATAACCCTAAAGCAATGGTCCATGTCCACAATTTATCCTTAAATAAAAATGCCAACCAGTACTGGATTTCTGGATTTCTGGGTGCACCAGAATGCTGAAAAACACATTCACTAAATTAATCACCAAAAAAAAGTGCTGTTAACAGGTTTAACAGGTACCTGGCTTAAGAGTATGTGCAGATTTGGTACTTCTGGAGAGGATGGATGAATCTCAGGATTAATCTCAGAATTTACTGCCTGCAGGTCTTTTCCACTCTCCAGATTCCCCTGAAGCACTAAATTTTATTATTCTTCACCAAATAAATTAGGGTATGAACAGCTGATTTAGGGCAGCCACACCCGCAGTGACGCGCTAATTAAACACTGATGTGATGCCCACAATAGTGATGCGCTTGAGCAGTGTTGTTAATTTTGCTGTATTGTGAAGACAGGTGCTGGAAAAGACTCTCCACAGACATGGTAAAGGTGTAAATACATCTTTATTTACAGAAACAGTGTCTTACGGGTTCTTAAGGATCCCGTGAGAGATGTGTTCGGTTCAGCACTCAAATTCTCTCTCTCCTCTCTTGGGTAGGATTCCGATCTATATGGTTCTTTCTCCTTTCCAAATATGGTGAACGTAAAGGTTGGCCTACATTTGCATGTTTAAGGGCCTAAGGGAGGGGTAAAATTTATAGCCTCCTACCCTCACTGACAGCTTATCCTAAACATTTCTCTCTTTGGAGCACAGACACATGTCTAAGCCATGTGCCTCTTGAATCAACAGACCTAACACACCTGAAAGTGCTACTATCTGCCCCTCATGGTTTCCCTAAAGACCAGTAGAATCCCTGCTGGCACCTCGATCTAACCACAATTGTTTATCGATTTCAGGAACAGCTTCCTGCATTAAAAGTACATCATTAAATGTTACCTTGTCTTCCAAGTCCACTTCATGAGTTACCAAAAACACTTCCCCTAGTTTGTCAGCTCCTGTAATGGCTTTGGCAGCTTCATCAGCTGCTCTATTCCCTTGTGAGACCCTTGATGCATCCATTTTATGTGCTGCACATTTAGCTATTGCTATTTCTTTAGTTTTCATCATAGCATGCAACAGTTTCATTATTTGAGCATGATGCTGTATTGGTGACCCATCAGTTTTCTTAAACCCCCGAATTTTCCACACTGATCGAAACAAATGACGGAGACGGAGCATCATAAAAGCCAAGCACAAATACCAACTGTGCATCCAGGAGTACTTCAACCAGTCTTGAATCTGGACCAGATTGTGTTGCTGGATGTATTCTCAAGGTCTGTGCAGACCAGCTGGCAGGAGTGTTCACCAAAATTTTCAACCTCTCCCTGCAACAATCTGCAATACCCACCTGCCTCAAATCAGCCACCATCATCCCAGTGGCAAAGAAAAACACAGTGCGCTGCCTAAACTACTACCGCCCGGTCGCCATAACTCCCATCATCTCTAAATGCTTTGAGAAGCTCATTATCCCTCATATCAGATCTGCCATTCCAGCTGACCATGACCAACTTCATTTTGCCTACAGAACCAACAAGTCGACAGAGGATGCTTTGATCACAGCTCTCCACTCAGCCCTCACTCATCTAGAACAGAAAAATTCATATGTAAGGATGTTGTTCGTGGACTTTAGTTCAGCCTTCAATACAGTCATTCCACAAAACCTGGTCAAAAAACTGGGCGATCTGGGCCTAGGCAGTTCACTATGCTTATGGATATTGGACTTCCTGAGCAACAGACCCCATTACGACAGGATGGGAGACTGCACATCCTCAACTCTCATCTTGAACACAGGCTCCCCACAGGGATGTGTCCTCAGCCCCCTCCTCTACTCACTCTTCACATATGACTGCTCCCCCATTCACACCTCCAATAACATCATCAAGTTTGCTGATGACACCACCATTGTTGGACTGATTACGAACAATGACGAATCAGCCTACAGGGAGGACCAACCTGTTATCATTAAAGCTCAACATCCAACCAAACGACACCATTCCAACATACTCTATTAATTCAATTCCCTCCAAATTCCACTTTGTGGCAGTTCTCTCCATATAAGGCCATCACCCAGTTCCACTGGCCAAAAACAATTACCTCATACAATGTGCCTCAATATTATTAAACTATTGCATTCAAAGGGAACCCAAACAAATTACTTCTCCACCAACTCACTCTCACCCACTAAGTGTATTTATTTATTTATAAATTTATTAAATTTATTCTGTATTTCCCTTTTATTATTTTATTTTATTATATTATTTTAGATCATTATACTTTTAGCTTAGCTGTACTCACATACAACTCCACACAAGCACCACACAAGCACTACACCCATAGAAAAACCCCAGTTCAAACGCACACAATCTCAGGAGCCCAAACCCCTGCACAGCACTATACATCATATATTTATACATTTATATTTTATATTTTCCCAAATAACTATTATTTTCTATTTAAACCAAATCAATGTGGCTTTTATCCGTTCATCACAAATCAAAGTCCTGCCATCTCTCTATTTTTCAAGAGTGAAACCTAGGCCTTACACACTTGTCAGAGGAGACCCCCTTTTCAAAGTGAAAAATCTCGAAGCTTCATCTAAACGAGAGGAAATTAGACCCGTAATTTCTTTTTTCTCCCGATAAAAGCCAACATATGGAGATTTCAAATTTTCTCCTTTTCTCCAATACTAATTTAACCTTTAATTCCCATGATTAAGCCTTACAGTTTCCCCAATGTACCCTATTAATTACAGACACTTTTGTCTGTTTTGATACCCCTTTAACACTAATTATTACAACACTCAGCTTTGTAACTTCTCTCTCCTTTTTCCTATTCTCAGCATCCAAAAACTTGCTGGAGCTCATTTTCTATTGTTTTCTTAATTTAAGGTCTCCCAGAAAGCTCATTTAATTTTACTTTTTAATTTAATTTAATTTAAAAACGTCTTCTGTTCAAGGCTAATTTCCATTATAATTAAGCAAAGCCCTCTTATGTTTAGGTTCATGAAATCATTTACAATAACTGTCCTTGAACAAAGCTCATAAGTTTTACCATTACAAATTTCTTTCCCTATTAATTTCTAAATCTCTCATTCTTCATCACATTTCCCCACTTTCTCTAAACACTTTCTTCACTCTTTCTCTCTCTCTGACACCCTCTGGGCAGAGGTGTCCTTTACACCACTTTCTCTAAACACACCCACAGATAATTTATGGGTCTTTAGGCAAGGACCAAGACCAGCTCTGCACACACACATTCTTATAATGGACCAAAAGAATGGAGGGGGTGGCCATTCCCCCACCTGCACTTAGTACTCCCAACAGCTCATTCACACTTTAACAGCATGCTTTTAATTCCCTGCTGCTCCTTATTTCCTTATTTTTAATTTATGCTACTTTGTGAGGTGTAATAATTCAAAGAGAGGCAGCATCAATACAGTGTTCGTCAACAGTGTTTCGAGTGGGCACCCCTAATTAAATTTCCGTATCACACCTCCAGTTTCTCATCAAACTGACCTAAAAAATCACCTAGTGAATTTTTCAGGGTTTACGGCCAGGCTAACCCCGTCTCAAAAGAGAGGGCTTAATCTAAATCTGTGGCATCCTCTCTTTTTTTAACTCACTATTATCTCTTTTACTTTTATTCCATTTTTCCTCTTTTATTACTTCTCTATATTACCTATTTATTTATTTATTTATTTATTACCTATTTTCCCTTCTATTTTCCTTATATTCCTTTACTTTTAAACTTATATATAAATTTTAACCAAATGCCACTGGGCCCAGGGCTTCTCACTATTTCAATATAATCCAATTCCACAATAACTCAAAGCTTACTTTCACGCAATGGCTGTGATTCATGTCTTACAGTTTTAAGCAAAAATAGGACCCTGTTTACTCAAACTCGCATGTAATCATCAGCTCACCTTATTGTTACTAAATAAGCTATTCTACACTTATACTTCAACTTTTCTTTTCCTTTTCTTTTTCTTCTGTTACATCTGTTCCTTTTTACTCTTTTACTTTTTCTTCTGTTACATCTGTTCCTTTTTACTCTTTTACTTTTTCTTCTGTTACATCTGTTCCTTTTTACTTTTACTTCATCGTTCCCTTTTATTTCCTTTATTTCTATTTTTTATTACTGTAGTTTAAAAATTTACAACATAGAACATAGAGGAACTGCAGACCCAGAAGAACCTGAGTAAGTGCATGCTGGTGCATTCTATATTTATTTACCAACTCAACTGATCTTGTGGACTTCCTGTGCTGTGGCTCCAGTCACCTGACTGCAAGTATCAACTGAAACCCATTCTAAAGGTGTTAAGTACCAATACTGATTCAATTAGGGAAACAATCAGCTCGAGGGAGTTTCAGCTGTGACCACTCCCTCAGGCCTTTTGTTCTCTACCAAACTCTCAGTGGGCGGTCTCAGCTGGGACAATCAATCACCAACACAGGACAGCTGTGTGAGATCTCCATTAAAAAAAAGAATGATCCCTCTGAAGCATCAGCGAAGCGTCAGCCTTTGTGTTCAGCCTTTCTGGGGTAAAGACATAACGTGTCTCCCAATTGTGCCCCCCAAGCGAGGCCACCAAACAAACAAACTAAGCCTAATTTTCCTCTTTCCACAATGTGTCCCTACCCCATCTCTCCTCTCTCTGGAACTCGCAGGCGCTTCTACTTCCACAGACGGAAACGAAACCTTGATAACCTTCGCTCTCTATATCACACATCCACACCCATAACCAATTCCTTCTCAATAGGTCTATGGGACTGTCAGTCTGCAGTAAACAAAGCAGACTTCATCTCCGCCTATGCAAACCATCTTTCACTAGACATCCTAGCCCTCACTGAGACTTGAATCAAACTGGAAAACAGCGCTACCCCCACTGCTCTCTCCATCAACTACAGATTTTCCCATACGCCACGGCCTGGTAAACGAGGTGGTGGTACGGGGCTGTTGATTTCCAACACATGGAAATATACCCAGTTCGAATCATCAGTCTCATACAGCTCCTTCGAATTCCATGCCTTCCTGATGACTGCACCAGTAAAAATGTATGTGGTCATTGTATACCGTCCCTCAGGGCAACTGGGTGATTTCCTAGAAGAACTAGACATCCTGCTTTCATCCATCCCTGAACATGACTGTCCCATGCTCATTCTCGGTGACATGAACATCCACCTTGACACTCCGGCTGCTGCTGACTTCTTCTCTCTGACCCACTCCTTTGAGCTACAGCAGGTATGCACCCCCTCAACTCACAAAGCAGGTAATGCACTTGATCTTATTCTCACCAAACACTGCCTAATTAACTCTGTAAATGTTACTCCTCTACATCTCTCTGACCATTACTTTATTCAGCTCAATGCTTGTCTCCCTCAGCAACCCACTGTGTCCGCTCCCTCTGTCCCCTTCCGGAGCAATCTCCGTAACCTATCTCCCACCCACTTCACCGCCCTTGTGACTTCTGCTCTCCCACCCCCCAGCACCTTCTCATCTCTTGAGGTCAATGACGCCACAGAGTCACTCTGCACAACACTGAGCTTCTGTTTAGATTGCCTGTGCCCTCTGACTACCAGACCCGCAAGACCCATGCAGCCCCACCAGTGGCTTACTGACTCCCTTCGATCAATGCGCACTAACCTCAGAGCTGCTGAGAGGACAAAAGACCCATCACACCTGACACAACTACAATCCCTGCTCTCAGCCTTCTCAACAAATGTCACCATTGCAAAAAAGAAATTCTACCAAGACAAAATCAACAACGCTACTGACACCCGGAAGCTGTTTTCAACCTTCAAGTCTCTGCTGAACCCTCCACCTCCACCCCCTGCAACCAACCTCACTGCTGATGCATTTGCTGACTTCTTCACCAGCAAAGTTGCTGCAATCTGCAGCCGGTTTTCTGACCCTTCTACACAGCCTCCGGCTCCCCCTTCGAATCCTCCTAAACCTACTGCTTCCTTCCCCTCTTTCACTCCTCTCACAGAAGACGAGGTATCAAATCTTCTTAGAGGTGGCCGTCCCACATCCTGTCCACTGAATCCCATTCCTACCACCCTACTGCAAACCATAGCCCCGTCCATTGTGTCCGCAGCCACTCATGTAATCAATTCTTCACTAACCTCTGGAACATTTCCAAACACCTTCAAGCAAGCTCAAGTAAGACCTCTACTCAAAAAACCTTCTCTTGCTCTTTCTATAGTAGAGAACTACCGACCAGTCTCTCTCCTCCCCTTCCTGTCTAAAATCATTGAAAGAGCTGTCTTTAAGCAGACAACAAAATTCCTCTCCCAACATAACCTTCTTGACTCGAACCAATCCGGCTTCAAGAGCGGCCACTCGATGGAAACTGCACTTCTGTCAGTAATGGAAGCTCTTAAAGATGCCAAAGCAACAGGTCAGTCCTCAGTTCTCATTCTGCTCGACCTATCAGCAGGATTTGATACGGTCAACCACCGCATCTTACTAAACAAGCTCACTGACATGGGCTTCAAGAACAATGCACTCTCCTGGTTTGAGTCTTATCTCACTGGAAGATCCTTCAGTGTGTCATGGCTTGGACA
The DNA here is from genome assembly GCF_029633855.1 of Hoplias malabaricus. Lineage (NCBI taxonomy): Eukaryota > Metazoa > Chordata > Actinopteri > Characiformes > Erythrinidae > Hoplias > Hoplias malabaricus. The sequence goes on along the minus strand of NC_089801.1, from coordinate 60,507,752 downwards.
AACATCAGTGCAACACCACCTCACCACAGGTGTGCCCCAAGGCTCAGTGCTGGGACCCCTCCTCTTTGCCTTGTACACCACCTCTCTAGGCCCAATCATACATTCGCACGGCTTCTCCTATCACTGCTATGCAGATGACACACAGCTCTATTTACCCTTTCCTTCAGGAGACACTTCAGTGGCAACTCAAATCTCTGACTGTCTCTCTGACATATCTACATGGATTAAGGAACATCACCTCCAATTGAATTTATCCAAAAGTGAACTACTGGTCCTCCCAGCCAAGCAAGCTATTCTCCACAAAATCAGCATCAAGCTAGAGTCCCTATCGGTGGCTCCCACCAAGGTTGTAAGAAACCTAGGTGTCATGGTTGATGACCAGCTGACCTTCGCAGATCACGTTACTGCTGTAGCTCGATCGTGCCGCTTCTCCCTATTCAACATAAGGAAGATTAGGCCATACCTAACTCAACATACAACACAGCTCCTCGTTCAGACGTTAGTAATCTCCCGTCTAGACTATTGCAACGCCCTCCTGACAGGTCTTCCGGCCTGTGTTGTGAGACTGCTACAGATGATCCAGAATGCTGCAGCACGCCTGGTCTTCAACCAACCAAAAAGAGCACATGTCACGCCCCTATTAGTTGAGCTGCATTGGCTACCCTTAGCTGCTCGCATCAAATTTAAATCACTAATGATGGCTTCAGAGTATTCACTGGTTCTGCTCCCATCTACCTCAATAGACTCTTAAAACCACACGTTAGCGCCCGCCCTCTCCGTTCCTCAAAGGAGCGCCAACTAACATGACCAACCCCCTGTACAGGTCAGTTGAGGCTATTCTCATCTCTGGTACCACGCTGGTGGAACGAGCTTCCAAGCACTATCAGAGCAACAGAAACCCTCTCTGCATTCAAGAAATCATTGAAAACCCAGCTCTTCCGAGAGTATTCTTTTGCACTGAATGTCTTTCTTTAATGCACTTATTACTTCCTGGCATATTGCACTCAATGTAAGGTATTTTGTATAATTTGTGCTGTAGTTCAAATGTTAGATCCTCTTTTGTAAGTCACTTTGGATAAAAGCGTCTGCCAAATGCATAAATGTAAATGTAAATAGAAGCTATATCCAAAACCATCATCAACACAATACTGCATACACTAATGAGTCTAATACTGTGAAACTCAACAGACAGCTCAAACAAACAACCAGCACTCAAATTTGTGAAAATCTCACCTTCTTTGCTGGCTTTAAGTGGGAGTTCAAATGCAGGAGCCATCTGAGGCTGAAAGGCCACAACTCAGCATCCCATCCTCGTCGCCATCTTTGTTGTTAATTTTGCTGTATTGTGAAGACAGGTGATGGAAAAAAATCTCCACAGACACGGTTAAAGGTGTAAATACATCTTTTTTACAGAAACAGTATCTTACGGGTTCTTAAGGATCCCATGAGAGAGGTGTTTGATTCAGCACTCTCTCTCCTCTCTTGGCTAGGACCCCGATCTATATGGTTCTTTCTCCTTTCTAAATAGGGCGAACGTAAAGGTTGGTCTACATTTGCATGTTGAAGGGACAAAGGGAGGGGTAAAATTTATAGCCTCCTACTCTCACTGACAGCTTATGCTAATCATTTCTCTCTTTGGAGCACAGACACAGATCATGCGTCTAAACATATAGAACAGTGAACATTTCTTAATACTGCACTTAAGGCTTTATGTTTAAATATATGTCAGTGGTTTTTTCGGTTGATAGTCACTTTTAGGATTAACTAATAAAGGTTGGGCGCATATTATCATCCCCAACTTCATATTTGCTCTTTGCATATAAGCAGTCTGGGATTGCAGCCAGATCCACAGGAGGAACCGAAACCCATACACAGCTCTGGTTTGTGTGTGTTCATGTCAATTGAGAAAACAGAAACCACAGCTGGGTATTAGATGCGGAACACTTAAGAATTTTCACCTTTTATTTTCACATCTCTTCCATGATCCCACCAATCATTCAAGGAGGTGCACTTGCACTGCCATGGACCCAGGTCTTTCCACTCATCCTCAAGAGGTTTAGACAGTGATATATGAGGCTCAGTATACTTCTCTTTGTTTAAACAATTGTTTTTGTGAGGATAATCTGAGCCATGGAGTGACACTTTTCCCCACTAGAGATACCCAAGCTTTAGCTTTTCACTTAAAACCATCAAACTCCTTTATCCTTCATCAAAAAATCTTCATCAGGCCCTTCATGCATGTGCACAGTGCAATGAAGGGCCTCTACTTACATGACATGGACCCAGTCTGTTAGGAAGTCAGTGGATTGCAGAAATTTAGACTTAACAGTGGACAGTAAATCTGCTGATAAAGCTAAGCTTTCCCAGCTTCCACTCATATTTATAACAGCAAGCCACGTGCCTGCTTCATCATGACATAAACCACTGTATCCTCTGCATAGACCTCGATACCCATGTAGACTCAGTATATATTATATACTCAATTTACCCATTAAATCCCTAAATCCCTGAATCCCTGCCCAGGAGATTAATTGGGCAAAACTTAGAAAACAAATAGGAATATTTTTTTCTGCCTCCATGGAACATCCTGAAGACTCTGTTACTACATCTGTAACTTTGGCCAGACACCCCTATGCTGAGGTCTAATTGAAAAACATGAAGCTCAAAAGTGATTGCTCATGAATCTACTAAAAGCTAAATTCTATCCTTGTTATTGTCATCTTTATTCTAGGCATGGCAACATAAGTAAGTTATTGTGTTAATAAAAACAATGTTCACTTATCTGCTCATGGTCTTGTCCAGATGCTCCATTCCCCTCTTGCTCCTCTGTCCCACTCCCCTCATCTTAGTCTGCTACCTCCATAGTTAGTCTCTTATGAAGTGGTCATGCAGTTCACAAGAGAAACAGCCTGAGTTTCGTCCTGCTGTTCCTTGTCCTCGCCCATGTCCATGACCATGGCGAAAACCCCTTCGTGGGTCTTTACCAGCTACTTGTTTCCACAGAGACAGCTGAGCCTCTGCCAGTTTACACACTTCCTTCTTCTTGCTGTTCAATGTATTTTCTGCATGTGCAGCAAACCACTCCACATAAGCAATGTGTTTCCACATGAGCATGCAAGTCGAACTGCCAACACTCTCCAAAGTTCATGTAGACTTGGATAGAAAGTCTCACAGAAATGTCTGAGGAGTTTACCGATTTCCTCAACCCATCACTGACACCAGGGAGTGAGGCTGCCACCTCTTTTATTTCTGCAAATGTCCAAGGCTCAAACACTTGTCCTACACTGTCACCCATAGGCACTTGCAGCATTGGCATGTTAAACTGCTCTATTGCTTCCATCAGCCCGGAACTTCATCACGGGAACTGAGCTTCATGCTCAATGGCTGTCACAATTGAGGCAGGAAGCGGATGTACATGCAAGGAATATTTAATTAAACTAAACCAAGTCAAACATAACAAACAGAAAACAAACACAGGACTGGAGACAAGGAAACAAACTAGAACTTAGCTGAACATAACTAGAACAGGAACATAACAGCAGTGAACTGGTGGTAATGTGTAAGACAATTGACATAGAAACACATCTACACACACACAGACAAGGGACACCTGAAACAGATAATAAGGGGGCAGGGTTATAAAATGAGACACGGACGAGGAGGAGGAACAAAGGTGGGACTAGGGTGGAGACATGAACAATAACAAACAGAGCCATGTGCTAAGTGAGCACATGGCAGGGACAACAGACAAGACAGAACAAGGGCGTGACAGATGCCCCCTCCTGAACGTGCAACTCCTGGGCCCGTACACCTAAAACCCCAGGAGCTGACGCAGGAGAGAGCATGGAAAACAAGACAATGGGCCAATGGGTGACAAGACTCAGGACAAGACAGGAACAGACACAGGAAATGGAGCTGGGGACTTGACAGGACCGGAAACTGGGGACTGGACTTGGGACAGGACAGGAGACTGACAAAGGGTAGCAACAGAAGAGCAGATAGGGGACTGAACAGGTGACTGATAAAAGGGAAGAGGAGACAGGACTTGGGACTGGAAAGGATTAGACAGGATGGGAGTGGAAACACAAGACTTGACAGGAGACTGGGATTGCACACTGGACAGGAACTGAGACAAGACTGGGGACTGAACAGGTTTAGGAACGGGAGACAAGACTGCAGACAAGACAGAACCAGAGACGGAAGTTTGGACAGGGGCATGTGACAGGACATGGTTCTGGACATTGGGCTGGATACTGGACGGGGACTTAGACTGGACAGGATTATAAGCAGCAGACTGGAATGGAGACAGGACAGGACTGAGGCTTGAGACAGGATGGGTGCATGAACTTGAGACAGGACAGGTGACTGGACTGAGGCTGGGTGCTGGGACTGGACAGGAGACGGGACAGGTGATGGAATGGAGAACTGGGAATGGACAGGGGACTGGACTTGATTAAAGACTGGGGACTTGAATGGAGACAGGACAGGTGACAGGACTGGGTACTGGGGCTGGACATGAGGCAGGACTTGAGACAGGACAGAGGGTTGAAATGGGGACTGGACTGGAGACTAAAACGGAGACAAGACAGAACTAGAGACAGGTGACAAAGCACTGGACTGAAGAGGGAAACGAACAAGACTAGAAACAAGAGAATGGATGGGGGACAAGACAGGAGCAGGCTCATGTGACTGGACGGAGGAAAAGACAGGGTGCTGGACATTGGACGGAACACTGGACAGAAATGGAGACAGGACAGGTGATGCCCAGGACAGGTGATGCCCAGGACTGGCCAAAGTCTGTGGGGCTGTCCGAGAAGCCAGCCTGGGCACAGCTCTAGGGATTGGCCCTGAAGTCCTTGGGGCCGGCCTACGGACATGACATGAAGCGGCCAGGGTCACAGTCATGGGTGCAGAAGCGGCTGGGGCCACAGTCACGGGTGCAGAAGCAGCCGGGGCCACCTTCACTGGATCAGGTGCGGCTGGAGGTGCTGCTGACACTGGAGCAGCAGCAGTATGTAGTCCTCCAATAACGTCCATGGAGGCAGGGGTTCCTGCAATGACATCCACAGAGGCATGGACTTGGGCTGCTCGAAGTGCACGTGCTGCTCAAGGGGCAGGTGCTGGAGCTGTTGAGGGTTCAAGAGGTCCAATGGGTGCATTCATGAGGAAGTCCATGAAATTCTTTGACCAAGGATCCTTATGAAATACGCCGCTGTTAGCCTCACCTCTTCTACCCTGTGTGGCCAGTGTCAGCTGCTCCAGCTGAGTCAGTAGCACTGGCTGTGCTGTCAACTGCGCTACAGTGGACAGAGGTGCATGTGGCGGTGGAGATGGTGCAGGTGAAATCAGTTGAGGACACTCATCCAGGTCCCAGTCAATCTTCGGATGCTGGCCATACTGAGGAGGCACATTCGGAGGAAGCCGGTTCTGAGCCAGAGTACATGGACAAGTTGAGCAAACATAAGACACACATCAGTTTTTTTTTTCTTTTATATTCATTGTTTTTTTTTTCAATTTTTTTTCTGTGTCTGTATTCTTTTTCTGACTCACCCTTCCACATCTATAGTGCTCCCCAGTCCGCTACAAACGGCTCTGGTAGTTTTTTACAACACCTGCAGCAGCTAAGCTGAATAGTCTGTCTTAGCTTTTCATTCTCCTGCTCTTTAAGTGCTGCAACAACACCCCATACTTGTACTTATATCAACCTCAAGTTGATTAACTTATAGTTTCTCCCTTAGAAACTATTTTCTGTTTCTCTCATAGAAACTGCTATTGTTTCTCCCATAGAAACAAACCTGACATCACCTGTGTTCCTATCTAGTGGACTATTTCTAAAGGCACCTTACTCAGTAGAATGTCCTGCCCTAGGAGCTCGTCAGCTCTGGAAACATAGAATCATCAACACCTTACAGCGGTTCAATCGGTGTTCCCTCCTGGTGTCCCGTTCCAGTCCAATATCAGCGGGATCGATGGACCCGCAGTGGAGCCACCTCCCCACTCTGGATTTTTGGCTGGATTATGGTTTTTAATCCAACTTTTTTCTCCACTTGGAGACCTCCAGATGCACAAGATAACCCAGATAGCGAGCCCCCAAATTGTTATGGCAATTGTGTAAGTGCAACCAGGAAGCAAGACCGATTCTCAGGCCAGAGGAGAAATCAGAGGAACAAAGACACGGAGTTAAGTATTCACTCCATTCTCTAGTTTATTAAACAATTTTATACAGTATATATAGGGCCCCAGTCACATACACCCAACGCTCATGTGCCCCTTCTGCACATACACCATCATGTGTACCATTAAGACGTTATTACATCATGTCTCATTCCATCAACCCAGACATTACCTTAATTGGTATTACTTGCTATGCATATATTTGTTATATCCTATTTTATTACCTATTATTATATACTAATATTACATTTAGTAAAGCTGTGTTGTCTACACCAGTGTGAGGAATCTCACTTTTGGGTGATGTTCAATTTCAGGGCCAAGAACCCTTCAGAAAACCAATTAAAATAAAAATAATCAAATAATTAATTATAGCTGACTCCTCTACCATCAGTAATCAAACCCTCATAAACTGTGGCCACATTAGCTGAGGCAGTAAACCAAATTGTAGATAAGTGCTGCACTATGCCATCTACCTAAACTCTTGACTGGTTTCTCCAGTATAGATGGTATCACCTTTCCCGGTATTGCAAACATAGTTTTCCTTTCACAAGTGACACCTCTAAGCTTAGAGGTTTTAACATTTATCCTTGGCATTGTAAAATTACCATTTTAAAATAATTGTAGGGTACATGGGTGAGTAGTTGTCAACTTTGTCATGCCATTCATGTATGCCCTAATTGGCAGGAGCTGGGTACCTCCATGTATTCATGACTGTCTAAACAAAGAGGAGAGTAACTGGTTTGGAAAATGCAATATAGGCAGGTTTTACAGGTCTTACATCATTGATTGTGAGGTCTTGAAATCTGTGCCAAAGCTCACACTCATGTTTAATTTGTGTGTGTGTGTTTTGTTTTGAGTGTTTTCAGATATTTGAACTTCTGTGTGTGGTCAGATGTTTGTTCTCAATAGAATTCAGAGGGAACCACAGCAATTTATAGCACTGATTATTATAATAACAAAGATATGGCTCACTGAGCTTATATTCCAGCAGAGAAACATCTGGCGCAGCAGGTAGTGTCGCAGTCACACAGCTCCAGGGGCCTGGAGGTTGAGGGTTCGATTCCCGCTCCGGGTGACTGTCTGTGAGGAGATGGTGTGTTCTCCCCGTGTCCTTGTGGGTTTCCTCCGGGTGCTCCGGTTTCCTCCCACAGTCCAAAAACACACGTTGGTAGGTGGATTGGTGACTCCAAAGTGTCCGTAGGTGTGTGTGTGTCTGTGAAGGACTGGCACCCCCTCCAGGGTGTATTCCCGCCTTGCGCCCAATGATTCCAGGTAGGCTCTGGACCCACCGCGACCCTGAATTGGATAAGTGGTTACAGATAATGAATGATATTTCTTTCTTTATTCATTAATTTATTTAAGCTTTTTACAATTAAATCCAATGTGAAATGCTCCTGCAGAATAAAACAGATGATGGAGATACTGAGAAACTGAGCTTTTTATAAACACTTTACCAGATATATGTAGATATTTTATTCTCTTCGAACTCATCTACTCAGAAACAAACAGGAATATATGAGTGTAGCTTTAGAATACAAAATGGGAATATAACAGATTGGTATCACCTAATTAACTAAAAGAAGAATGTCTTCACAAGGTTTATACTACAAAAGTCTTTAGCATCTAGCATTTTATACAAATCAAACACTGGAGATACACATACAAGTTTCTTTCTTTTTCAACATGGGGAAAGCTAATGTCAATTTTGGTTCTTCAGAGTCTAAAAACAAAAAAAAAGATTTAATGAGATAAGCTTATTTTTACACACAAACACACACTATGTATTACTGAATGCCAAATGGATAAGCTCTTACTGTTGCTAAATAATGTATGGTAAACATCATCAGAGGACTGGTCTTTAAGCTGGAGACCTGAGTATGTATCATTCTGATCACTAGGAGCTGTGTTCTGTACAGATGACAATTAGTGGAAATGTAGTGAGTAGACTGAAGTCTATAAATATTTGTGTATACAATACATGTTTACATATAAATTTCAAACACAAACAATTACACCAACTGTAAACTGTAACGGTTGCCACCTTGCTAAGGATATGAACTCATGACTCCTGATTTACTAGACAACCTACATGAAATTTTTGAGTGGGGGGGAAACAAAGAATGCTATAGTGAACACTAATTGCCTCATCACTTACTAAGGCAGATACAGTATATTATTAAATGAAGTGTTTCCCAATACACAAGAAAGTGAGAAAAGAAAAGTCAGATATAGCTCCCTTCTCTGGAAATCCAATGGTGGACTGGTTGGTCTTCCAGGTTTATTTATCAGTGTCACAGGGATGTGATGGGTGGACTTACGGAGGCGGACACACTCGCTACAACACAGAATTTATTAATGAAATAACAAAACAAACGAACTAGACGAGAAACACGAAAATAACACTAAAGGACTGGGGCATGAAACAGACAAGAGACTGAACGAGAACGAGACACGAGTTAGAGAAACAAAACAACAATAACAACTGAGTAGGAATGACTATGGCAAGACTTTACAGGGAGAAGCAAGGAAACAATACAAAGTGACAACAAGAAATACAAATGACCGATAACAGGAAGTGAGGGAAGAGGACTTAAATACACGAACTAACAAGAGACACCTGACACAGATAAAGAGGGAAAATGACGAGGAGGCGGAACAAAGGTGGAGCTAGGGTGGAACGAGGGCGGAGATATGAACAATGACAGACAGACAGAGCCACATGGAAGGGGAAAACAAACAAGAAAGTGCCAGGATGTTACAATCAGCAGGTGTTGGACTCCCCCACCGAGGAACCAACACAAACATTCCAAGACCTGTATTGCAATCCTGCCTGAAGATACTATGTGTCCAAAATATATTTCTCAGATTTCAAACCAAATGGCTGGTATTTTAGTAATGAAACCTGCTGCCCTGAGTGGAATACACCTGGCCTGCTGGGAGTTAAGGTCTTTCACATGTTGAGTGTACATGCAATTTTTGTGACTCATCTAGAGCAGAAAAGGGTGTTTAATCCCCTCCAGCCTGTGTCTACATTACTTGAGGGCTCGCTTCATGGTTAGCAGTTCTTGGTCACCCACAGTTTTGTTTGGTTGGGGTGTTGCAGTGTGAAAAATATGGCACAGGAGTAAAGTTTTGGATTGATACCAAATACTGGGATTAGAATGCACCCACCCCTACTTCAGGGGTATCCACATCATACACGAATGGCAAATAAACATCCAGAAATGGGTGACGGGGCCATCGTTAACCATTGTTTGACCTAGGAAATCACATTGTAGACCTCTGTGAGCCACATGTACAACCCTAATGCATTTGTTTTCAGACAGGTTAGGGCAACATTGCTAAAATTATGAAGGAGTTATGAAGGAAAATAATAGCAAACCCCAGGAAGCCTTGGAATAACCACATAAACCTTGAACATGGCCAATACACCATGGGCCTGATTTCTGCCAGATATCGGACACAAAAATCCCAAGAAGTGCAGTTTTCCAGCTTCATGAACAGATGGTTAACTGCAGAATATGAATAACTGGATAACCAAGGCTTTGGGCTGCATTTTTACCCATGAACGTCAGCTCAAAATATTATCCCAATAGATCAACTTATAGAGGTCCAGGGCTTCCCTCACGTTAATAATGATTTACTGATCAAAATTGGTATCTTTCCAATTCAGTTCTTACAGCACCTTGGTCAACACTCTCACCTTTTCACAGCAACATCACATATTCCTTATTGTTACACTTCTATATATATAGTAAAACTTGTAATCATAGACATCATCAACCAGAGCAATACTCACCATATTCTCAGCCCTGTCTTGTTTTCTGTTTTGCCTCTTGCCTCTGAAAGAAATAGGCATTATTTACTTCCCAAAAGTAAAATGAGATTGGATTCTTTATGTTTTAGACATCTGCTGTTTTACAGTAAACTACACACGCTACAACTCTCTGGATCTGAATCATGAACAACTGGACACTGGACAATACCACCCTCACCTTCTGCAGAACACTACAGTAAGCAGTACTGCATTGACACAGAGACTGACACCAACGACTAGGTACAGGATAACAGAGCAACTTGCTGAAACGCACAAACGGAGAGGAAGAAAGGGTGAGAGAGAGTCATTGAAACCACTGAAAACAAATATGAAGCTATTTAATAATGAATGGATCAGTGAAGAGATGAATGTGTTAATGGTGTGATGTAGATAATACATCAGAGTTGAAAAATTACCTGTCGATTCTCCCTATAATAACAAAGGAACTGGAGCTGATCTCTGAGTTCCAAGTTTATTATGAGCCTCACAGTAGTAGATTCCACTGTTATTATGAGTGATACTGATGATACTGTAACTGTGTCCAGATCCTACAGGCGAAGAGCCATCTTCCTTAAACCAGATGTAGATTTCCACAGGTGGATTAGCATCACTGCTGCACGTCAGAGTCACAGAACTCCCCTCAACTATTATTCCAGAAGAAGTGATGGACATTGTAACGGTTTTTGGAGGGTCTGAAACATACAGAATTGATCAATTAGCTTCTAATCAAAACGCCATTATACCATTAATATAAGCCAAAAATATGATGAACATACACAGAACATTTATATACATAGCATGAGATCTTCCCTCTCCATGTTTATTATGAATCTGGCATGTGTATTCTCTACTGTCCTCAGAGCTGATATTGTGAATTGTGATAATCTTTCCTGTTGCAATAAACTCTGATCCTGTAAACCAAGTGGATGCTGCAGGTGGATTAGCATCACTACTGCAGGTCAGAGTCACTGAACTGCCCTCCATTATTTCACCAGAGGAACTGATGGATACTGAGACATTCTTTGGAGAATCTACAAGAAGAATATTAATTAGCTTTCAAAGGACTCTGTAGTTTTCAAATGATGGAATTACACTGATTGTAATTAACTACTGAGTTACATCTACTTACACAACACATTCAGTTGTAGAGTTAAAGAATGGTTAGTTCCATATTTATTGATGGCTCTGCAATTATATTCCCCACTGAGTTTGGATCTGATTTTGGTGATAGTGTAGATATTTCCTTTTCCTCTTGATACTTCTTGATTGTTCCAAAACCAGGAGTAGATCTCCACAGGTGGATTAGCATCACTGCTGCAGGTCAGAGTCACTGAACTGCCCTCCACTATTTCACCAGAGGAACTGATGGATACTGAAACATTCTTTGGTGGATCTGGAAATAGATTATATTAATAGCTGTTGTTACTATGAAATTTAATCTTGGGAAGTCAGTATTTGTGGCCAATAGGGGGCCATAATGAATTTTATTCCCCTGTTTCTCTAAGTAATATATTGTATAAGAAAGGCCTTTTAAGAAGAAGTGAAAAAGCAAACTGAACTCACATCTGACTGTGAGAGTGTGATCAGGGGAAGGAAGGTGTTGATATTCGTTTACAGCACAGCTATAAGTGCCTACATCCTCACTGCTGACTGGCTGCAGGTGGAGCTGGTTGTTGAAGGACGTCCATTTTTGTACCAGATGAATGTTGGGTCAGTCAGACTGCAGGTGGTTACACATTTCAGAACTGCTGCTCTTCCCTCTGTCACTGCTCCAGGAGTTTCTACACTGAGCTCTAAGACAATGAGAGTAGATCAAATCAGGAAAGAGAAAGTGTAAAGCTGTAGCTGCTCAGGTTCATATGTTCTACACTGTGAAACAGATCAGATCACAAAGGGAATCAGAGGATAAACAAAGTCAGGTTTATTCAAACAGGGGAAATCAGAACATTAAGCAACATGCACTGCAGTGGAAGGCAAACACGTTTGTTCAAAAGCCAAGGCTGTGGCCAAGGTAGGACATGTCCTCAGTGGGACTGTCCTAAGAAGACTACTTCTTAGTAACCTAGGCCACTAGAAAAGGTCTTACCTGCCTCAAAGCCCAAACATAATTGTAAGTTAAATTAGAATGTATTTGCTTATTAATATTATCCAGCTAGATAAAACTATTTAAAAATGTTTTTAAAAATGAATTAAAATTCATACCCTCATTCATACCATAAACATTCAAACATCAACTGTAAACATTTAAATTTCTACTGGGATTAAAAATAAAATAGTACCAAATAAAATATACACTTTCATACAAATAAATATTCATATAAATATGTTATAGATACAAATATTTTAATTAATCATTGATTTTACACTTTACAAGGTACCCAACCTTTTTTTGTTGTTGTTCATTTTGTTCACATTCTATATATGCACAGAGAATTGTGGGTCTCTAGGGACTATGAAGAATATGTTTGCACCCTCCAAATTTCCAGGCTGTACAAGAAGGATCCTTCACATTGAATTAGTCACCTGTGACATAGCAGCCAAAAAATGCATTTGAGCTCTGCTGCATCCTAGGTTTGGAACACATGTTCTGACTGTTCAGCAGGAACTCATTAGTAACTGATCAGGGGCAATTTTCTGACTCCACTGTGATGAACTATGTTGAACTATGTTTCACTGATGGAGAATATGACATCCCTCACCTGTAACTTTCAGATGGACTCCAGGTTCACCCAGCCAATTCTGAGAGTCTAGATTTGTTATGATTCTGAAGAAGATCCTTCTTCTCTAAATTACTCAGTTTAAGGGAGGGGTGTTTCTTCTGTTCATCAATAAAATACTCCACTCTTCCTGAGTAATCTGGGTCTTTATAAAGATCAGTCGGTTCTAGAAACAAGTTTAGAAATATATTTAAGGACCAGTAAGAGTCTATCACTGTAAGATGATCTGGGTGAGTGTAAGAGCCGTTCATAAACACTGTGGACCCTTTTAAAGCACATATTTTCCTTTGTTTGTATTTCACACTCCATTCTGCTCCAGAAGCCCCTGAAACACATGATTGATGAAAGAGCGGATTACAGACTGGAGCCCATAAGACAGTAAGAGATACTATAAATCATGGACATTAATATGTAACTCTAAGAGCCTCCACTATTTTGGGAACATATTCCACATGATTTTGACAAGTGTCTGGGCTGTTTGTGCCTTGAGATATCCAATGGCACCTTTAGACTGCATGGAACATATATGACTTGACTCAGCTCAGCTCTTTTGCCATTCCACTAGCCAAATCTGGTATCTCATCCCTGGATCTTTATTTCCTTGGATATGGTTTCGACCATGTCAAGTAGGTACTAAAATGTGATGTGTAAACCTTATAGGGTGCAGACTGGCAAGAGAGACTTGTCAGTCACCACAAAATCCAGAGCACCAGCACAAACTTGTCGCTTGTAATATCATTTATTTTTATCCAACTCTCAGCAGCAGTTCGTAACACTACCTCGAAGTGTTTTGAAGAGGTTTAAACACTCCTTGAGACAATGGCCTACAGAAATCTCCAGTGAAGTCTGAACCTGCAATGAGGATCTGTGAGCACTGGGGCATGGAGTCACGCTCAGTCCAAAAAAATAAAAGAAACAAAAACAGCACTCAAATACTCAAATAATAAACAGCGCCTACTTTACTGCTGGCATTGCTGTACTTTTTAAAGACAAGGGTTTGCGACATTACTGGCTCCATTTCTCAGAAGAGCTGTGCTAGTAGAAAATTGACAAGCTAAAATGAGCCTAGCCAAGCCAAGTCGAGTCAAGACAATCCCACGCAGTGAAAATGTACCATAGCACTCGTTTTGGATGCCACAAGCTGGCTCCCAGTGGGGGTGAAATCAGGGGCCTCATTTATAAAGGGTGCATACACACAAAAACAAGTCTGAAACTTGCATACATAACATCTCACACAGAAATTGTGATTTATAAAGAAATGCATTTTTACATAGATTATTTTTGTCTATTTAATCTCACTGTAATATATTCATTTACAATTCATTTACTTTTTAAACACTTTCTTGAAAAGTGCCATATAATAATAATAATAATAATAATAATAAAGTGTCATAAGAAATTAAACTCCATAATGCATAGACAGTAATTAAAGAGCTGGTAAATGTTGCAGATAATTACAAGCCTTAACAAGTGTAACTTTCACAGAATCAGAGGTCTATTGTCACAGCTGAACAGAGATGTGGAGGCAGACGTACGTTCAAGGAATAACTTTTATTTACAAAAAGGAAACAAAACCAACAGTGAAAACAAACAAGCAGGGAAGCAAAAACTCAAACTAGAATAAATTGAGCAGGGCAGGAATAAACAGAAAACAGCTATGATCTGGTGTGGACATACGTAAAATACAAAAAACAGAAAAACACATCTACACACAAGACCAGACAAGGGAACACTGAAAACAGGGGACTATATATACACAAGGAGCATACCTGGAAGCCATAACAAGAGGTCAGGATAAGAACGGAGGCATGGGTGAAAACACTAACAAGAGGGTGGAGCTAAGGGGGAGACAAGGGACCAGAAACACAGAGCAGCTATTAGTGAGAGTAAAAGTAGTCAAACAGGAAATCTACTACAGTGTAAACTGTCCCATTTATGTTTAGTCTTCAAAGTACACTCACACTCTAAAAAGAGAAGAGTTGAACCAACTTAATTGAATTGCTTCAATTGGTAACAAGTAATTCAATTAAGTTTATCCAACTTAATTTTTTAAGTTCAACCTTCAAAAACTTAAAAAATTAAGTTGGATAAACTTAATTGAATTACTTGTTACCAATTGAAGCAATTCAATTAAGTTGGTTCTTTTTAGAGTGCAACAGCCTTTGAAGGACAGACAACCATAGACCCCATCCTTCAGAGAATCCATCCCTTGAATTGAGAATCACTATTTTGGATCTTCTACTTACCTACAGTCATCAGCAGGAAGACAATAGAAAGTGGAGAAGCCAGTGTGCGTGACATCATCTAGACTTCCTGTTGGATTTCACACTGATATTAAGCTGATTGTTTTTAGATCTTCTTCTCTCTTGGAAAATGAAATGACTATTAATGTCACCATGAAAATGAAATGTTTCTGATTAAGTATTTATTTCTAGATGATTGTATTATACAGTAAATACCAGATTCTCATTATCTAAAAGAAAATACATAGAGTTAAAAATTAGCTGAAAGTGTGTGTATGGCAGGGTTGGCTGAAAATGTTTGAGAGAATCATAAAATGTGTGAGGGCTGAGAGGGAAAGGCAAAGACAAGGAGTGATAAGTAGAGAAAAGATTGAGGAGTGAAAGAGTGAGAGAAGAGAGATGTTTGTGCAAGAGAGAGAGAGAGAGAGAGAGAGAGAGAGAGAGAGAGAGAGAGAGAGAGAGAGAGAGAGAATTATGAAGGTGTGGGTGGGTGTGTGGAAGTCATGCTTGAAGATGTTTAAACAAATGACAGTATTTTACAATATGAATAAGAGCTAGACAAATGAGGAGTGAGAAGTTGAGAAAAGAGTGAAGAGTGAGAGGAAGAGAGGAAAGAGAGGAGTGGGTGTTTGAAATCAGTATGTTGGAGGGTTAAGATTTGGTATCATTGCTCCTGGTCTTAGCATAGTGTTGCACTATGTAATTCAATTTTACAGCACTGTTGTAAAATGAAATAACCCCTCAACCCCAACTTCTGGACAATTTAAAAACATAGATTGGCTTATATCTGGACACAGCTTATTTAAAGTATCAGAAGGTAATAAAGTACCTTTTATATTTGTTCAGTTTTGGTTGTAATCAGCTTGTTTAAGAATTTTAAAGGAGCAATATATAATACTGACAGCAAGCTTTTTCATTGACTACCACAATCCAAATTCAACACACCAGAGAAAGTTATTTGCCCAAACCCTCTCCTCTTCAGATAGGAAGCACATGCAGTTTGCCTGGTTGATGGCACTGAAATTAATGAATGAGATGAAGTACTTTGACAATGGCAAGCAGCGATTGTTGAATGTTGAAATTAAAATTTTTGTTTGCGTGTTATAAACCAGCTTGTGAATTTTATATAAAATGTCAGTGTAAGCTACAGTGTAGCACAGCCCGCTATATTAACCAAATCTAAGTCCATTATCTGGAAAATGAAAGCCCAATGATGAGAAAATATACACTCTACTTTCCAGATACAGATGACATATGTACACACCAGTGGCGGATGCTGGTCTTTCAAGGAGGGGAAGCTCAATTCCGGCCTACATCATAAAATGTGTCGGTTTATTTATACGTAAATTCTACCCTCCGTTCCTTTTCAAGAAAATGATCTGTGACCCTGTCGTACCAACAAGGGTCTTTTCCAGGGACTTGACTAGTGTCCTCTCAATGGCCAGCAGAGCTAGGCTGCTTAAACGGCCTTGGCCCATGTGAAGTGTGTCCGCCTGTGAGTGCTTTGTGACGGTGGAGGGGCTCAGCAGCACCCGCTGGACAGAAACTGCGATAGAAGTCAGAAAGAGTGATAGAAGTCAGTCTCCAAACACAAGCAGCTACAAAAAACCCACCAGAAACAGAAGCTCGATTTGTCGCTAGTCGTTTTTAACAAAGAAAATGCCGCTAAGAGGTTTAAGAAAGTCTGGTTCAACTCAGAACAGAATGAAAATGTAATGCTCCCACGGATCTTTACACCAAAGCATCGCTGATTCGCTCATTTCGCTGTCAATCAAAAAGGGATACAGCCTCAGACAGATCATCCAATCATCATGCAGAAGCTGAGTGTCCGGGCCAGCCGAGGCCAGCCCACTGCCCCATAGACCCCCAGAGACACTGAGCGTCCGATGGGCGGGACAAAGCCTAGCATTTATCCAATGACTCGTCTCGTTTCGCTGCACTTCGCTGCTTCGCTATTGAACTCTGTGGACGCTCAGCGTCCTCACTGTTTAAAGCACCGTGAAACTGCAGGAAAGCCGCGTCTTTACCAGTGATAAGAAGCTGATTCTGAACAAAAGTTGAGCATGTTGTAGCGCATATTTATTCAGTGACATGTACACACAACAATATATATTTGATCACTTATTTTTTACATTTTAGGGGAAGCTGAGCTTCCCTTGCAGTATTAGAGCAATCGCCACTGGTACACACACACATATATTCATTGGTACTCCAAAGCCTTATTTCCAGATTGTTGCTGATATAATTAAAATTTTACTGTTGTGCCATTTTAGACTTAATGGTGAAATTGTGTTTTCATTGCTAATAATACACCATTATCCCTTTACACTAGTCCTGCTGACCTACTAAGGTGTGCATATGTGTGAGTGAATAAGTGAGTGTGTGGTGTCATGTCCAGTGTAAGCAGTTACAGAAAATGAATAAATGACCAGTTCAATGTTTCAGTTACACTAGACACACCTGTGGACAAATCCACACTCACTCAGTCACTGACACCTGTAGACCGTTTCACACTGCCCACAATACTGTACCATACACAATGAGTATACCACCTACCAGCATGTGTTTTTGGACTGTGGGAGGGAAACAGAGCACCTGGTGGAAACCCACACAGGGATAACACACCAGATCACAGGCATGTCAAGTTATATATCAGTTTTATAATTAAAGACAAATCTAGAAATTATCTTTAAAGGAGGATCAAGAAGACTGCAGTCTCTGACAACCAGATCCAACCAGCCACACTAATGTAGAAATGCAGAAATACTCATATACTTAACAAGTGGGAACCACTGTTCGAGATGATGTCTAAATTCTGCCATTTTTTAGTAAAATAATAATAAAAAAAAAGAAGGCAGTTTCACAAATAATAATAATAATAAAATAATAATAATAAAAGTAATACGTTTTGCTCCTACACCAAAACTGAAAAAGAATATCACAGATATAATATATACCTGCTTAATTTATAGTGACCTGGTCAAATTATATATTTTCTTAAACTGAAAAAACAGGTGCCAGCAAAAACTGAGTGAAAGTAATAAACACATAAAAACACTGTTTTTACTCTTCTTTATTTTGTCTTTGATACACTGAGCTTGGCTGTTTTTTTTTTCACAATTAAATGGCCTTAAAAGTCACATGACTTGTAGCCATTTGCAGACATCATTGGTTTGAATGAATCTCATGTTTCACTGCTGCGAGATTCTAACCATATCATTTTCTGGGGAATCTTCTGTTTGTAAACATTAGAGCTATATACACCCAACTGGACGAGAGATTCAGGACTCTCTTTACAGCTCCAAGACAAATGCACAATGCAGACATTTACAACTGAACATATATTCTACAGAAAACCATGCAGCTCTATATTAGAGGTCTGGATCATATTATTGAATGATTCAAATGTAGCAGGTAAATACACAACACATCCAAATGTCAATGAACTTAACTTAGATATTTATGGTGCACTCATTTTGGAAGAAGAGATGGTATCAATTCCAGTGGAAAGCAATGCCATCATTGGCTATAGGGATATGAAGACCCCCAGCATTGGGCAAGGTGATGAAACAGTAATAATCATGCCTCTGTCCCAGAGTCTTTTAGAGGGTGATATAGGTTTCAAATGTTATTGAAATAGCAAAATTTAACACAGTCAAACAAAATAAAACACAGTCAGTTTGGTCAGTGACTATGTTGGGATTGTTTAATTAAAAAAAAAAAAAAACTTGACAAGTTGCTAAGCAGTGCTGCAAGAGACTGTAAAGTCATGGAACACATTGTTGAAATCCTGCCTTTCTGATGTTATCATTTAAATATGTGAAGATAAACACCCTCCATAGTTCCACTGATATTGAAATACCCCAACAAATCCAGATTAATTTTTGCAATTTTCTGCAGCTAGTAAAGAAATGACCAGAACAAGTTAATAAAGGAGATCATCCTACAGAAATAGGTTCTGTTACAGTACTGGATTTCTGTGGGCAGGATTCAGATTGTTAAAGGCTTATTAATGCACACTGCTTCACAGAATCTTCGTAGAAAGGAACACAACCATCATTGTCAAGAGGATTTACATTAATCTCCTAAAAAACAGAGATTTAGAAAACAGGTGAAAATATTTACAGAGTTATGTAAGTTAGCAAAGATCACAAATACAATAAAAATATATATATAAACAAAACACTACATATAATACTCAATTACACTGTGCTAAAATAACTAGATGGATAAAACACTCTTATGAAATTTTGGCTGAGTGTGTCTTGTCATATTGCAACAGAAAGAGCTTTTGAGAAAGCCTCCTTTTTTGTCAGAGTAAATCCTATACAATTCTAATACAACATTAAAACAGGCACTTACTTCTAGATTTTTGTAGTCAGGAGGATTGGATGTATCGTCTTCAGAAATGTGGTGACTGGCAAAAAAATTCTGTGGAAGAGAGTGTTACCAGAATAGAACCTGTTAAAAAAACAATCACTCAACAGTCAAAATGAGAAAATACAGGTCCCGACTGACAGATATACAGTTCTGTTAGAGCTCACCACATAGCCTTCGTCCGCATTTCTCTTCTGCTTCTTTCTTCTTCTACCAAGGAATAACAAATAGTCAAGTGTAATCCAAAATGGACATGATCAGTAATATTGTTGTTATATAAAAATTTACAGTGTAATGTAATTTAACGCTACATTAAATTAGTCAACATAAATATTCTCACCTCATCCAGATAAGGACAAGAACGACAATAATTCCAGCTACAACAGCTACAACTACATACACAGTAACAGAGCCTTTGGCTAAAAACAACACAAGAACAAGCTAAGTTCAGTAATGTGTTAGGAATCAAGCATAATAAAGACCATGCCAACAGCTACAATTATGTCTCCTACCTCTGAAAAGGAATGGAGCTGATCTCTGAGCTCCATGTTCGTTACGAGCCTCGCAGTAGTAGGATCCACTCTGTAGAGGACTGTAACTGTGTCCAGATCCTACAGGTGAGACTCTACCTTCTATAAACCAGGTGTAGTTCTCCACAGGTGGATGACCATCACTGCTGCAGGTCAGAGTCACTGAACTGTCCTCTACTATTTCACCAGAGGGACTGATGGAAACTGAAACATTTGTTGGGGTATCTACAAAGAAAATAAGTACTAAACTATTAGATCTAAAGCTACTGATTTTGAAGTCCATGATTACAGCTCCAACAAAAATGATAGTGTAATATAAAATATAAATATTTTGGGAGCAACATTTAATATTAATATCAGTACACATCTTATTAGAAAGCCAATTTTACAGTGTAGAATATGTTTATATTGTTACTGTAGTTAAAGGATTTAGCTATGGTCTTACCTCGAATGGGATTATACTGAGACACTCTACAACAGTATTCTGCTTTTATACATTTCTGACAAGAATGTGGGATTATACTACTGTCTGGAAATATTACACTCACATCTGACAGTGAGATTTTGAGAAGGTGAAGGGAGGTGTTGATATCCATATACAGCACAGCTATAACTGCCTGCATCCTCACTGCTGACTGGCTGCAGGTGGAGTTTGTTGTTGTTGATGGTGGGATTTGTTGTTAAAAGATGTCCATTTTTGTACCAGATGAATGTTGCAGCATTCAAACTGCAGGTGGTTTTACATATCATAAGTGCTGTTCCTCCTTCTATCACCCTGTCTGGAGATTCTACATGAAGATCTAAAGCAACAAGACAACTATTAAATCAGAGTAAATATTGGAACATTTGAAATATTTCATGTTATTCTTTACTAAATTCTTTATCAGAATTAAATTCTCCAAGTGCTGAAAATGTGAATGCATTTCAGAAAAAGAGATATCTAGATAATATACATCTGCGATGCAATTAAATCCTGGTGAAAAAGCATGTGGGTCTATGGCCATCTTACCTATAACTTGGAGGTGAACTGCAGGTCTTCCCAGCCATCTTTCCTTTTCTATATGTTATGATTCCGAAGCAATACTCATTTTAATCTCTCTTCTCTACATTACTCAGTTTGAGGAAGAAGCATTTCTGTTATAAAGTAATACATTCTACTCTTCCTGAGTAATCAAGTCCTTGAGCATATAATTTATTTCCTTATCTGGGTCTATGGACCAATAAGCCTCTGTCACTATAGCATGTCCTGGGTGTAAAAGTCATTTATAAACATGGCTATAAACACTGATTCATAAAAATTGGCTATGACTAATCCTCAAACAATGGCCTGTGACTTAGTTGAAAAACATCCAAGTTAACTTGCCTGGAACCCCAGGTTTACCCAGCCATTTTTCAATACCTGTACATGAAAATTTTACTAACCTGTAACTTTCAGGTTAACTCCAGGATAACCCATCACTCGTTCTTTATCTGTTATGATTCTGAAGTGGTAATGGTGTTCATCCTTCTTCTCTACATTACTCAGTTTGAGGGAGGAGTTTTCCTGTTCAGTAAAATACTCCACTCTTCCTGAGTAATCGGGATCTTTACTCAGATCAGGTCTCTCCACACCCTGAACTGAATCCAAAAAGTCTGTGTCATTGTAACAGGTCCTGGGTGAGTGTAAGAGCCGTTCATAAACACTGTGGACCCTTTTTAAGCACATATTTTCTGTTGGTTGTATTTCAAATTCCACTTTGCTCCAGAAGCCCCTGAAACACATAATTGATGAAAGAGCTGATTACAGACTGGAGCCCATAAGACAGTCAGAATTACTGTAGTTTACAGCTTCTCTTCTCTCCAACTCCAGCAGCTACTTTACAACAATGAACCATGGGCCGGGGAGAGAGGGTTATAAATAAGTGTTAATCACCAACTCAACATAGTGACTATAAAGTGTCTCATGAATAAAGTTAACAACATTTCATGTAAACTCACATCTGACTGTGAGAGTGTGATCAGGGGAAGGGAGGTGTTGATATCCATCTACAGCACAGCTATAACTGCCTGCATCCTCACTGCTGACTGGCTGCAGGTGGAGCTGGTTGTGGATGGTGGTCTTTGTGGTTAAAGGACGTCCATTTTTGTACCAGATGAATGTTGGGTCAGTCAGACTGCAGGTGGTTACACAAATTAGAAGTGCTGTTCCTCCTTCCATCACTACATCAGGAGCTTCTAGCTGAAGATCTAAAATAATTTGAGAATCATTAAGTCTTAATAATGTTTCTTTTCTCTATATTGCATTATTCAGTCCCAAACAGTTTTAATGCTAAAAGAAGTATAAGATCTGTATCAAGAAGCCTCTTAATTTAGATGATATAAAATGCTGTTAGAAGGGAGATATTTATCAGCACAGGTTATATAATACTGGTATAAAAGGTGTGGCCGAGGGCCGTCTCATCAATCCAGCAGCTCCATGCCACGCCGGCCATCGGCCTCTCAGGGCGGGGTGAGAAACCACCCGCGCCTGGCGGTTACGTGGCCCGGCTCCTCCTACTTCCCAGGGCGGAAGCGACGACATAAAAGACCGCCGAGGGACCGCAGAGAGGGAGAGAGAGAAAATGGATAACTACTGGTCAACACGGGAGATTGAGTTGTGCTGATCTGTGTAATCATTTCCCTCTCGTCTCTCCCCGTTGTTTCTTGTTTCTCTTCTCTGGAGCAGACTGACCTGGCGTGGACGTGCAGCCGGTCGCCGCCCCGCTGTCCTCGAGAAGGAGAAGCCCAGCCATATTCCATGGCGTCGGCGCTCGTTGCACGTAGTTTTTTGAGCGCCTGAGATTTTTGTTGTTGAGCATTAAAGTAACGGCTGAGTGCTGAACTCTGACTTATGTTCTCCTGTGGTCCATCGCCACCGTCTAGAGCCTCACAAAGGTTATAGACAGTACTATGACAAATTTAAAATCATGAACTCTGCAACTGTTTGGAAAAATGGTGAATGATCTTACCTGTAACACTGAGCTGTACTCCAGGTTTACCCAGCCATCTCTCATTCTCTAAATTTGTTCTGATCTTGAAGTAATACTCATTTTCATCCTTCTTGGCTACTTTACTCAGTTTGAGGGAGAAGTGTTTCTTCTGTTCATCAGTAAAATACTCCACTCTTCCTGAGTAATCTGGCTTTTTACTCAGATCAGGATTTTCACCACCTGCATCTGGGTCTATGATCCAAACAGCCTCAGTCACTGTAACATTTTCTGGACGAGTGTAAGAGCCGTTCATAAACACTGTGGACCCTTTTAAAGCACATATTTCCTGTTGGTTGTAATTCACACCCCACTGTGCCCCAAAAGCCCCTGAAAAACATGATTAATGAAAGAGCTGATTACAGACTACAGCCTGTTGAAATGGGGGTTCAGGAGCAAAAAAAAAAAAAGGTGCAAGTTCTACATGATATATATGGTGTATTTAAAAAAAATACTGTAAACTCACATCTGACTCCAAGAGTTTGAGCAGGGGAAGGGAGGTGTTGATATCCGTTTACGGCACAGCTATAACTGCCTGCATCCTCACTGCTGACTGGCTGCAGGTGGAGCTGGTTGTTGGTGGTCTTTGTGGTTAACAGATGTCCATTTTTGTACCAGATGAATGTTGGAAGAAGTAGTCTGCAGGTGGTTTCACATTTCAGAATTGCTCTTCCTCCCACTATCACTTCTTTAGGCATTACAACCTTAAGATCTAAAAGATTGGTAGAAGTATTATATAATTTAAAAACCATGCTATCCAATTTTTGCAATTTATGTCATTTTTCAGTACTAAATTATGTGAGTCCTGAATAAGTTCAAATTAAATCAAAGGAAAATTATCAGATAATTGAAAATAAGTCAATTAAAATTCATTGAGAGGAGAGTGTTTTTTAAGTCGAGGATATTTAATAAGAATTACAAGAAAGTCCTGGACTTAAAGCATAGAATGTGTTGTGGCTGTAATTTGAAAGCATGGACTCTGCTTGAGTTCAGAAACATGATGATTTCACTTACCTGTAACTTTGAGCTGAACTCCAGGTCTACCGATCCATCTTTCTTTCTGTATATCTGTTATGATTCTGAAATAATACTTCTTTTCATCCATGTTCTCTACATTACTCAGTTTGAGGGAGAATAGTTTCTGTTCATCAGTAAAATACTCCACTCTTCCTGAGAAATCTTGCTTTTTAGATATGTCTTTAATTTCTTCATCTGGGTCTATAGTCCAATACGTCTCTGTAACTGTAGTGTGTCCTGGGTGAGTGTAAGAGCCGTTCATAGAAACCATGGACCCTTTTAAAACACATATTTCCTGTTGGTTGTAAGTCACACTCCACTGTGCTCCAAAAGCCCCTGAAACACATGATTGATGAAAGAGCTGATTACAGACTGGAGCCCATAAGAGTTACTGTAGTTTACAGTTTCACTTCTCTCCAACTCCAGCAGCTACTGTACAACACTGAGCTGATTGTGAGAGATAGCACAAAGAAAAAAGAGCCTGTAAGCCTTGTAGGATTGGGGGAGTGGTGTCAGAATACAGCAGGATTGATAAACTCAGCCCAGTCCATATGATGTGTTCTGAAATTTTGGGGAACTAAAAATCATCCTTGACAATAACCGGTAACTTTCTTTTCATGTCATGCTTTGTTATGTAGTATATGTTATGCTATGCATTTTATACACACTCTAAGTCTTTACATAGTTATCCACAAACTAAATGTTAAAATAAACAACTTTTCTAGTTATATAAAAATGTTAAATTTAGATGGTTATCCCATACATTTCATTAAAAAATAATAAATATTAATTTATCAGCATTTAAAATACAACATAGTCATCTAAAATAGTGAAAATGTCATTGTTTACTAGTTAATGTATAACTTTTTAGTTAATTTTTAAACACAAAAAATTTATTTAAACATCATATTTATTTATTTCAAACTGAAATAACAATAACTGATATACTAATAACTAATAATAATATTCAACACATTCTATTTAAATTATAATTATCCATATAACTTTAATTCAAATGACTAAATTTAGCTAGTTATCAAATAAGTGTAATTAAAAATTTACACTTTACATATTTATTTATCAAATATGTTTTAAAACAGACAACATTAGCTAGACTAATCCTAGATAATAGCTTTCATCTGCAAATTTGTACTCTGTCATGGTGCGGGTGTAGGGGTGGTGAAGGACAAGGTACAAGCAGGGATGGAGGTAAACTTTAT
The DNA here is from genome assembly GCF_029633855.1 of Hoplias malabaricus. Classification (NCBI taxonomy): domain Eukaryota; kingdom Metazoa; phylum Chordata; class Actinopteri; order Characiformes; family Erythrinidae; genus Hoplias; species Hoplias malabaricus. The sequence continues at coordinate 60,482,652 of NC_089801.1, read as the reverse complement.
TGATAAACACAAGACCAGGATGCTAAACACAGAACAAGAACTAAACTAAGCCAAGAGACTAAACACAAAGCAAAGGGGCTAAACGAGGAACAGAGAGACTAAACACAATGGACTGAGATAGGATCGAAACACTGAACACAGAAGCTAGAGGCTAAACACATAACACAGGTAAACACTAAACACAGAAGCTAAATACAGAGCGAAGACTAAACACAGAGCAAAGGCAGGCAACCAGAAACCTCAAGACAGAACTAAGGATGACACACAGAGAATCATGGAAACTGGAACGTGCAGGCACAGGGGAAGGACAGACAACAGCAAACAATGACCTACCACCAAGGAACACAGACACGGGCTATACAAGGACACCACAGACAAGAAACACTGGGGAACTAATCAAGACACGTGACACTAGAAACACGAAGGAGGAGTAATCACATGACTAGGGAAACATGAGGGCAGGGAAATCACACAAAAAGGGAACAACCAGGAACCAAAACTGAACAGAACACAGCACAGAACCAAACAAAAACACAAAAGTGTGACATACTTCCACTATTCTTTATTTATAACTAATTATTACTATAAATTACAAGTTTTAGGTGGATATTCAATAACTAACTACAAAACTTTAAATAGTATCCCAGGATTTTCATTATAGCTACCAACATAAACTTTAAATTCATTAAATTAATCATTAAATTACTTTAATTTAACTGTTAACAATTTAACTACTTAAGAGGTCATATTCATTTTAATAAAAAATGTATTAGCTAATTTTTCCAATAACTTTCATTAAACTACAAGTGTAATAGTTATGGGCGGCACGGTGGCGCAGCAGGTAGTGTCGCAGTCACACGGCTCCAGGGACCTGGAGGTTGTGGGTTCGATTCCCGCTCCGGGACTGTCTGTGAGGAGTTGGTGTGTTCTCCCCGTGTCTGCGTGGGTTTCCTCCGGGTGCTCCGGTTTCCTCCCACAGTCCAAAAACACACGTTGCAGGTGGATTGGCGACTCGGGGGTGTCCGTGGGTGTGAGTGAATGTCTGTGTCTGTGTTGCCCTGTGAAGGACTGGCGTCCCCTCCAGGGTGTATTCCCGCCTTGCGCCCAATGATTCCAGGTAGGCTCTGGACCCCCCGCGACCCTAAAATGGATAAGCGGTTACAGATAATGAATGAATGTAATAGTTATCCAAAAACTATAAACTAAAAGACTATTTCTTTAAATTATTATAATTTTCAGATTATTTCTTATAGATTATATTTTTTCAAATCATTCATTCATTGTCTGTAACCCTTATCAAGTTCAGGATCATGGTTGGTCCAGAGCCAACCTAAATTTACTGGGCACAAGACCGGAACACATCCTAGAGGGGGCGCCAGTCCTCCGCAGGGTGACACACACAGTCACACCCATGGAAAGTTTTGAGTTGCCAATCCACCTAACGGCGTGTGTTTTTGGACCGTGGGAGGAAACCAGAGCACCCAGAGGAAACCCATGCAGACATGGGGAGAACACACCAAACTCCTTAGAGATAGTCACCTGGAGCAGGACTCGAACCCACAACCTCCAGGTCCCTGGAGCTGTGAGACTGTGACACTACCTGCTGCTAGATTTTAACTAGTATTCTAATAAATGTAATTCAAACCACAAGACTGTATATAGTTATCTTATAACCTTTGTTTAAGCTACAATATATTAACTAGATATACAGTATAATGCCTGTGTTTCTGTCACATCCTGGCACTTTCTTGTTTGTTTTCCTATCTCCGCACATGGTTTTGTTTATGTTCATTCTCCGCCTTTGTCCCGCCTTCTTTTTCCTCGTTATCCGTGTCAGGTGTGTCTAGTTTGTTCTGTTATTTAAGCCCTCTTCCCTCACTTCCTGTTATCGGTCATTTTGTTTGTTTGTTTGTTTTCGTTGTCGTTTGTTTCTTGTTTCTCGTTCCTCGTTCCTCGTTCGCTATCTTACTCCTTTCATGACCCTCTAGTTCGTTTGTATTTTGTAGTGTTTGTTTCTCTAGCTTGTTTTCTCGTTTCTCGTGCCTAGTTCTGTCTCCTGCCTGTTTCACGCCCCAGTCTTGTAGTTTTGTTTCCTGCTCGTTAATGTTATCTCGTATTTCTCTTCAAGTTTGTTTCGTTATCTCTTCATTAAAACTGTCTGTTTTATAGCGAGTGTGTCCGCCTCCCGTAAATCTACTCCTCACGTTCCCCGCGTGACAGTTTCAAAATGTAATACTTCAGCATTTTAATCAATGCATGTTATATAGACATCCAATTAATTCAAACTTCATGATTTTTGCTAGTTATAGATTTCAAACTATAAAACTTTAGCTAATTATTCAATAATGTTTATTCAACATAAAAAACAGTCCCCAATAATGTAGCTAGTTAAATTTAATGTAACACTGAAAACTGCCACCCAATAGTAATCCATTTAATTCTATTCAAACTACAAGGCTTTAGCTAGGAATCTAATTACATTTACTTAAACACAAATATATGGATAGTTCAACAATAATTCATAAAAATTTTAAATGAGCTATTTATAAAATAATATTTCCTTTAAAATACAAAATTTAATTTGGTCATCTTGTATAATCAATAAAATATATAGGGTTTTACTGTGGAGGAAATAATTATTTGATCCCTTGCTGATTTTGTAAGTTTGCCCACTAACAAATATATGAACAGTCTATAATTTTAAGGGTAGGTTTAGTTTAACAGTGAGAGATAGAATATCTAAAAGAAAATCCAGAAAATTACATTGTATAAAATATATACATTTATTTGCATTTTGCAGAGAGAAATAATATTTGATCCCTCTAGAAAGCAAAACTTAATACTTGGTGGCAAGCATGGCAGTCAGACGTCTTTTGTAGTTGATGATGAGGTTTGCGCACATGTAAGGAGGAATTTTGGTCCACTCCTCTTTGCAGATCATTTTTAAATCATTAAGATTTTTAGGCTGTCGCTTGGCAACTCGGACCTTCTACTCCCTCCATAAGTTTTCTATGGTGTTAAGGTCTGGAGACTGGCTAGGCTACTCCATGACCTTAATGTGCTTCTTTTTGAGCCACTCCTCTGTTGCCTTGGCTGTATGTTTTGGTTCATTGTCGTGCTAGAAGACCCAGCCACGACCCATTTTTAATATCCTGGCAGAGGGGAAGTAGGTTGTCACTCAGGATTTTATGGTACATGGCTCCATACATTCTCCCATTGATGCCTTGAAGTAGTCCTGTGCCCTTAGCAGAGAAACACCCCCAAATCATAATGTTTCCACCTCCATGCTTGACAGTAAGGAAGGTGTTCTTTGGGTCATAGTAAGAATTTCTCTTCCTCCAAACACTGTGAGTTGAGTTAATGCCAAAAGTCTCCATTTGTATCTCATCTGACCACAGCACCTTCTCCCAATCACTCTCAGAATCATCCAGGTGTTCATTGGCAAAATTCAGATGGGTCTTCTTGAGCAGGGGGACTTGCGGGCACTGCAGGATTTTAATCCATTACGGCATAATGTGTTACCAATGGTTTTCTTGGTGACTGTGGTCACAGCTGCCTTAAGATCATTAACAAGTTCCCCGTGTGTCAGGATCGCGGGGCGGACTGACGGAAGCGGACGCACCCGCTAAAACACAACAAACTATATTTACAGAAAATAACAAAACAGATAGACTTCGAAAGAAAGGAAACACGATGACTGAGAGACAAATCACAATGGAGGAAACGAAACGACGACGTGGAAAAGAATGATGAAGAAACAGTGGAGACAGACAGACTTGATAACATGACAGAAGTAACAACGTGGACCAAAACAGTACAATGTCGCAATGACCGACAAACGGGAGAGACACAAGAGAACTTAAATATCAGACACAGACAAGATACACCTGGAACAGATAATGAGAGGGCAGGGTAACAAATGAGACACAGACGAGGAGGCGGAAGAAAGGCGGGACTAGGGTAACAACAAACAGAGCCGTGTGCTGAGAGAGCACATGGCGGGGAAAACAGAGATGACAGGACGAGGGCGTGACACTGTGTAGTTTTAGGCTGATTTCTCACCATCCTCATGATCAAGGATACCCCACGAGGCATGATTTTGCATGGAGCCTGAGATCGAGGTCGATTGACACTCATTTTGTATTTCTTCCATTTTCTTTTAATACACCAACAGTTGTCTCCTTCTCACACTGCGTCTTACTTATGGTTTTATAGCCCATTCCAGCCTTGTGCAGGTCTATGATTTTGTCCCTGACATCCTTAGAAAGCTCTTTGGTCTTGCCCATGTTGGAGAAGAGTCTGACTGATTAAATGAGTCTGTGTACAGGTGTCTTTTATACAGGTGACAGTTTAAGACAGCTGTCTTTAATGCAGGTAATGAGTTGATTAGGAGCATCTAACTGGTCTATAGGAGCCTGAACTCTTAATGTTTGGTAGGGGATCAAATACTTATTTCTCTCTGCAAAATGCAAATACACTTCTATATTTTATACAATGTAATTTTCTGGATTTTCTTTTAGATATTCTATCTTTCACTGTTAAATTAACTATACTATATTAAAATTATAGACTCTGTTCATATATTTGTCAGTGGGCAAACTTACAAAATCCATTGTAGGTACTTATTTAAAATTTTTCATTTAAATTATAGAGTTATATTATCTTTAACTGATTCAAACAAGAAGAATTTAATAAATAATAATAATAATAACATAGTAGCTTAATTAGCCATTGAATTATAATCAAGTACTTGTACAATTACAATAAATCAATTACATGATTTTAGGTTATTTAGTGGATTTAATTAAATAGCAATACACTGGATAGTTATTCGAAAAATGTTAATAATAGCATAGGAATTTACTTAGTTTCTGAATGGATATTTAAGCTGTAAGCATAAGTATATATTCACTATGTTTCATTTAAATTGAGATGTAGCAGGTTAGACAATCCATTTAATTAAAATATTAAGACTAGGTAGTTATCAAGTAATGTTCATTTAAACTACAAACTTTTAGTTAGACAATTAATGCAATTCAATCTATAATTGTGCAGTTAGGTCTCCAACAACTTCAATCACAATACTAACATTTAAACTACATAAATTAAGCCTATTTCCAATAATTTATTTGCACAAAAAATATTGTATTTAATTATACAGTAAGCTGATTATCCAACAACAGCACTTTCAGTCATTCAATAACATCCATTTAAACCGCAACATTTTGCTGGTTATACATCATCATCATCATCATCTTTGCCACTTTATCCATTTCAGGGTCACTGTAGCTGGTTTTACGTGAACTTTAATTTAAACTAAAAGATTTTAGACAGTTGCCCAAATAAATCAGTTCAAACAAGCAGATGTTGGCTTCATTCAAACTAATTCAAAATAAACTCTATTGTTATCCTATTTCTTTCTTTAAAAACAAATACTTTGTTTATTTGTCTAAAAATCTTGCCTTGTGTAGTCTAAAATATTACATTATTGTAAATGCAGGGAAAGCAGCGTTGGCTCTTTCCATTTTTAGTGTTTAGTGAAATTACATACAATTGGTTTGAGTGTTTTAAAAGGATAAAATGGAATAACAGTTGCTTCAAAAAGAATAATGCCAATAAGACTAGAAAACAGACACCTGTAAGGTGGAACAAAATGTTTGATTATGAAAATTGTGAACAAGAAGCAAAGTTCTGCCTCCTAAATGACATTTATGGTGTTAGGGAAAATCGATAAGTAATACCAGCCTTGTCTAGTCGAAATATTTAATGTTGATTTGGACAGTAAAGGCTAGTGAATGCAGGGAAATGGCAGCTGCTTGTTCAATTTGTTTGTCATTCTCTTGCATAGGTAGATATTTTAGTGAAATGATTAACACTTTTCTGTGTAAATGTGTTGATTGTGGCACATTCTTCTTAGCTATTTTGTTCCGAAGTTCTTTTGCTCGCCTCTTGCTTGCTCGTTCAGTTTTCCTCAAACTGACAACCTGCTCAAGCTTCACGTCTGGGGAGGAGGATGAGGAGGCAGACGGCTCTCTCCAGTTTTGGAACTGTATTATAGTTCCAATATTAAACATTTAGTGTCAGTATTACAGATTGCTCCTTTAATTCAAACAATGATATTATAACATTTTATTCAATATATTTCATCCAAACTACAAGCCTTTACCTTTAGCTCACTAAATAAGTCTGTCATTATGCTACATTTAAGGTATATTTGAGTACTGATGTAGGAGTGATGGAAGTAATTGGGGTACATAATAATAATAATAATAATAATAACTCACCTATTATCATCAGCAGAAAGATCAAAGGAAGATGTGGAGGAAATGTGAATGCCATCAGCACAGCCAACTGGAAATTTTTAGTACAGCAATTTATTACAACCTTTAATATTTAAAACATGAAACAATATTTTAGTCACATGTAGTGATGAAGAAATAGTAAGAGATTAGAGAATGACTGAGAGAGAATGCTTCTGCTTCCTGTTAGTAATGCTGCAGCAGGTAGTGTCGCAGTCACACAGCTTCAGGGGGCCTGGAGGTTGTGGGTTCGATTCCCGCTCCGGGTGACTGTCTGTGAGGAGTTGGTGTGTTCTCCCCGTGTCCATGTGGGTTTCCTCCGGGTGCTCCGGTTTCCTCCCACAGTCCAAAAACACACGTTGGTAGGTGGATTGGCGACTCAAAAGTGTCCGTAGGTGTGTGTGTGTGTGTGTGTCTGTGTTGCCCTGTGAAGGACTGGCGCCCCCTCCAGGGTGTATTCCCGCCTTGCGCCCAATGATTCCAAGTAGGCTCTGGACCCACCACGACCCTGAACTGGATAAGCGCTTACAGATAATGAATGAATGAAGTACATTATTAGGGTGTTTTTTTTCCTTTTTGTTAAATTTACTTAATGTTAATCTAAATTGCCTAGAAAGATGTTTAATGTATATTACCAAATTTCATGAATATATTTTCAGTTAAATAAAAAAAATAAATAAATCATAGGGGGATCATGTGTGGTAAGCTATAGTCATGAGATAACAACACCCTGCTATAATTCTATGTTCTTATTTATCCATCAAAAAGATTGTGGTCCTAAATATCTTGCTATAATCAAACAAATAACTGTGGTTTTTAATGACATTAATTATAATAAAAAAAAAAATGTTTTGCCCTATCAACTAAGTAGCATAACATCAGTTTATTATAATTAGAGGACACTCGTTCCCAACTCAGTTGGATCGAAGTATGACTATTTAAATCATTTCAACACCTTAAATTAAATAATGCCTTCTCTTTGGTCACAGCTTATGCATTTTGTTCTCAGCTTAAAAGAATGTAGGGCTGAACTGCCAGAATCTCTGCTCAAAATTAGTCATTCTTCTTTCCCAGCCTTGTATCTAAATGTAACTCTACTTTTTGAAAAACAAGGATGAATATTAAAATGTTTTGCCAACAAATATTTGATATTGATCTATTTTAAACCATTCATTCATTCATTATCTGTAACCGCTTATCCAGTTCAGGGTCACAGTGGGTCCAGAGCCCACACGAAATCATTGGGCGCAAGGCGAGAATACACCCTGGAGGGGGCGCCAGTCCTTGACAGGGCAACACACACACATTCACTCACTCACTCACACCTACAGACACTTTTGAGTCACCAATCCACCTACCAACGTGTGGTTTTGGATTGTGGGAGGAAACTGGAGCATCCGGAAGAAACCCACGTGGACACAGGGAGAACACATCAACTCCTCACAGACAGTCACCCGGAGCGGGAATTGAACCCACAACCTCCAGGTCCCTGGAGCTGTGTGAATGCAACACTACCTGCTGCGCCACCATACTGCCCTATTTTAGACAAATGCATGCTAATGTATGTATGAGAAATGTATGACTTGGTATAAAACACACACACACACGAATATATTAATTAATTCATTCATTGTCTGTAACTGCTTTTCCAATTTAGGGTCGCGGTGTGTCCGGAGCCTACCTGGAATCACTGGGTGCAAGGCAGGAACACACCCCAGAGGGGGCACCAGTCCTTCACACGGTGACACACACTCACACTTTCACTCGCACCTAAGGACAATTTTGAGTGTCCAACCCACCTACCAACGTGTGTTTTTGGACCGTGGGAGGAAACCGGAGCACCAGGAGGAAACCCACGTGGACACGGGGAGAACACACCAACTCCTCGCAGACTGTCACCCGGAGCGGGAATCAAACCCACAACCTCCAGGTCCCTTCACTGAATTACAACATTTTGATTATATTGAGTATAATAAAAATATTCAATTTAATTTTGTTCAGTTCACAGCTTATAAATAATTACATACCAAACATGGTTAAACCTTTAACCATAAGTATTTTTAAAAAGAAACATGAACATTTTATGAATCTCAAGTTCTACATCTGAAACTGTACATTACAAAATATGCACATTGTCCAAATAACTACCAAATTAAATGTTTACAATCTGGTTATTCTTTCTTTACTAAGGAATTTTATGGCTAACTGACATTTCAGATGACTTTTCTGTTAAGCACTGTCCCTCATGCAACAGAAATATAATGTGATAATCTCTCTCTCTCTCTCTCTCAGTCTGCTTCACTTGTGAACTCCAATTCCCAGAATCCTCAGACGAATCAGAAAACACTTCAAAGTTCCAGGCTGGTTGAACACACCTGCTGCTCACTATAGAGAGTATAAAAACTCTGGGTTAGTTAGGATTGTTATATTACTCTACATGTGCATATAAAATGTTTCCATTGACTAAAGCTATTTTGTAATCTCTTTGTCAGTTTATCGTTTCTTTATCTCTGTTTTGGATTTGCCTTTTACATCTGTTTGCTTTTACTGTGTATTTGGCTTGACTTTGAACTACTCTCTGGTTTGTGGTTTTTGATTGCCCTTCAATCTGATAATATGCCTTCCTACATCCTTACCACTTTGTAACATCAGTATATATATATATATATATATATATATATATATATATATATATATATATATATATATATACTATTATGGGTTGTAAAAGATAAATATATATTACCGTTTAATAGATTTATTTTACTCAAATGTCTTTGAGTAGGACTGTACAGGACTGTACAAACAATTAACCCCATACACCACAATGCTGACTTGTGTGGTGAAGAGACACACAATTTTAATGACTTACCTCAAGTCACAGAAGATTGGACATTGCAGGAAGCTGAAGTCACTGATTCTTGCCCATTTTTAAACACGTCTGTGGGTGGACCCTTGAGCAGATATTTATTTTATTGGTGGAGTTAATGTTAATCTAAATTCTTATTGGCTTGAGTGGCATCATTAGTTATGGACAGAAACATTTTTATCTGCTGACATAGCTGAAAGATTATGAAATAAAAAGCGTATAAGTGTAGATTTATGCTAACCACAGCAGAAAATATGTTTTAACCAAAACCCTGATCTATGTTTTTTTTCCCCTATAAATGAGGAACATCAAATGAGGAACTCTGGTCAAATTCCATCCACAGAGACTAGGCCTCAGCTATTGGCATCTAACCCAACAGAAGTCCATTTCTCTGGGATTGCCCTGTCAAAGAGGACACTGCACTTGTTACGTTTGAATCCATAGGCTTTGTGAAATACAACATAGTTTCTTAACTCAGTCATTAGACGGGTCATTTTCTCACCTAGCATAGGACAAGGTATTGAACTGATGTGGAATAATGCCATATTGCACCATGTGATTTGTCATCCCAGATGCTTTTGGAGGTGGAGGATGATTCCTGGATGTGGGACCAGGGCTGAGTCCAGCAGTGAGTGGGGAACAACATCACCTCTTCACTGGGCATCCCAAGGTGATACTGCCAGCTATATGTGTTCAGAGATATACAAGACATACGAGAAGAGTAAAAAAAAGGCCCAAATCAAGTCATAACCCTGTAACAACATTGACTTTATAAAAAAGTTCATTCAACTGCAATGAATTGAAATGTAATTCAGAAACAGTTCATGAATGTGACGATGGGATAAATTCCTGCATTTTAAAAATGAGGAACTGAGCATGTGTGTGCGAATACCTCGCCCCTCCTCTGCCCCCTCCACTGCTGCAACACTCGCAGCGTCTCATCCAAGAAAAGTGATTAAGTTCAGGAGAAATGTTTTTTTAAATAAAATGCAGAACATTTAAACACTACATTGTAAAACCAAGCATACCTTACACCATTCATGCAAAACATTACAATGGCAATGGTAATTTTTAGATGTCTCTTTTGAAAGATCTTGTCTGCTTGTTTTGTCTGTATATAAATTTCTAATCATCAACAGAACCCACAAATTAAGTGTAGGTCAGATCAGTTTGAGGTCAGTGCTTTATCAGAGCAACTTTATCCTCATCTTGTATATCACACTGGGATGACGGAAGCGGACGCACCCGCTAAAACACAACAAACTATATTTACAGAAAATAACAAAACAGATAGACTTCGAAAGAAAGGAAACACGATGACTGAGAGACAAATCACAATGGAGGAAACGAAACGACGACGTGGAAAAGAATGATGAAGAAACAGTGGAGACAGACAGACTTGATAACATGACAGAAGTAACAACGTGGACCAAAACAGTACAATGTCGCAATGACCGACAAACGGGAGAGACACAAGAGAACTTAAATATCAGACACAGACAAGATACACCTGGAACAGATAATGAGAGGGCAGGGTAACAAATGAGACACAGACGAGGAGGCGGAAGAAAGGCGGGACTAGGGTAACAACAAACAGAGCCGTGTGCTGAGAGAGCACATGGCGGGGAAAACAGAGATGACAGGACGAGGGCGTGACACTGTGTAGTTTTAGGCTGATTTCTCACCATCCTCATGATCAAGGATACCCCACGAGGCATGATTTTGCATGGAGCCTGAGATCGAGGTCGATTGACACTCATTTTGTATTTCTTCCATTTTCTTTTAATACACCAACAGTTGTCTCCTTCTCACACTGCGTCTTACTTATGGTTTTATAGCCCATTCCAGCCTTGTGCAGGTCTATGATTTTGTCCCTGACATCCTTAGAAAGCTCTTTGGTCTTGCCCATGTTGGAGAAGAGTCTGACTGATTAAATGAGTCTGTGTACAGGTGTCTTTTATACAGGTGACAGTTTAAGACAGCTGTCTTTAATGCAGATAATGAGTTGATTAGGAGCATCTAACTGGTCTATAGGAGCCTGAACTCTTAATGTTTGGTAGGGGATCAAATACTTATTTCTCTCTGCAAAATGCAAATACACTTCTATATTTTATACAATGTAATTTTCTGGATTTTCTTTTAGATATTCTATCTTTCACTGTTAAATTAACTATACTATATTAAAATTATAGACTCTGTTCATATATTTGTCAGTGGGCAAACTTACAAAATCCATTGTAGGTACTTATTTAAAATTTTTCATTTAAATTATAGAGTTATATTATCTTTAACTGATTCAAACAAGAAGAATTTAATAAATAATAATAATAATAACATAGTAGCTTAATTAGCCATTGAATTATAATCAAGTACTTGTACAATTACAATAAATCAATTACATGATTTTAGGTTATTTAGTGGATTTAATTAAATAGCAATACACTGGATAGTTATTCGAAAAATGTTAATAATAGCATAGGAATTTACTTAGTTTCTGAATGGATATTTAAGCTGTAAGCATAAGTATATATTCACTATGTTTCATTTAAATTGAGATGTAGCAGGTTAGACAATCCATTTAATTAAAATATTAAGACTAGGTAGTTATCAAGTAATGTTCATTTAAACTACAAACTTTTAGTTAGACAATTAATGCAATTCAATCTATAATTGTGCAGTTAGGTCTCCAACAACTTCAATCACAATACTAACATTTAAACTACATAAATTAAGCCTATTTCCAATAATTTATTTGCACAAAAAATATTGTATTTAATTATACAGTAAGCTGATTATCCAACAACAGCACTTTCAGTCATTCAATAACATCCATTTAAACCGCAACATTTTGCTGGTTATACATCATCATCATCATCATCTTTGCCACTTTATCCATTTCAGGGTCACTGTAGCTGGTTTTACGTGAACTTTAATTTAAACTAAAAGATTTTAGACAGTTGCCCAAATAAATCAGTTCAAACAAGCAGATGTTGGCTTCATTCAAACTAATTCAAAATAAACTCTATTGTTATCCTATTTCTTTCTTTAAAAACAAATACTTTGTTTATTTGTCTAAAAATCTTGCCTTGTGTAGTCTAAAATATTACATTATTGTAAATGCAGGGAAAGCAGCGTTGGCTCTTTCCATTTTTAGTGTTTAGTGAAATTACATACAATTGGTTTGAGTGTTTTAAAAGGATAAAATGGAATAACAGATGCTTCAAAAGGAATAATGCCAATAAGACTAGAAAACAGACACCTGTAAGGTGGAACAAAATGTTTGATTATGAAAATTGTGAACAAGAAGCAAAGTTCTGCCTCCTAAATGACATTTATGGTGTTAGGGAAAATCGATAAGTAATACCAGCCTTGTCTAGTCGAAATATTTAATGTTGATTTGGACAGTAAAGGCTAGTGAATGCAGGGAAATGGCAGCTGCTTGTTCAATTTGTTTGTCATTCTCTTGCATAGGTAGATATTTTAGTGAAATGATTAACACTTTTCTGTGTAAATGTGTTGATTGTGGCACATTCTTCTTAGCTATTTTGTTCCGAAGTTCTTTTGCTCGCCTCTTGCTTGCTCGTTCAGTTTTCCTCAAACTGACAACCTGCTCAAGCTTCACGTCTGGGGAGGAGGATGAGGAGGCAGACGGCTCTCTCCAGTTTTGGAACTGTATTATAGTTCCAATATTAAACATTTAGTGTCAGTATTACAGATTGCTCCTTTAATTCAAACAATGATATTATAACATTTTATTCAATATATTTCATCCAAACTACAAGCCTTTACCTTTAGCTCACTAAATAAGTCTGTCATTATGCTACATTTAAGGTATATTTGAGTACTGATGTAGGAGTGATGGAAGTAATTGGGGTACATAATAATAATAATAATAATAATAACTCACCTATTATCATCAGCAGAAAGATCAAAGGAAGATGTGGAGGAAATGTGAATGCCATCAGCACAGCCAACTGGAAATTTTTAGTACAGCAATTTATTACAACCTTTAATATTTAAAACATGAAACAATATTTTAGTCACATGTAGTGATGAAGAAATAGTAAGAGATTAGAGAATGACTGAGAGAGAATGCTTCTGCTTCCTGTTAGTAATGCTGCAGCAGGTAGTGTCGCAGTCACACAGCTTCAGGGGGCCTGGAGGTTGTGGGTTCGATTCCCGCTCCGGGTGACTGTCTGTGAGGAGTTGGTGTGTTCTCCCCGTGTCCATGTGGGTTTCCTCCGGGTGCTCCGGTTTCCTCCCACAGTCCAAAAACACACGTTGGTAGGTGGATTGGCGACTCAAAAGTGTCCGTAGGTGTGTGTGTGTGTGTGTGTCTGTGTTGCCCTGTGAAGGACTGGCGCCCCCTCCAGGGTGTATTCCCGCCTTGCGCCCAATGATTCCAAGTAGGCTCTGGACCCACCACGACCCTGAACTGGATAAGCGCTTACAGATAATGAATGAATGAAGTACATTATTAGGGTGTTTTTTTTCCTTTTTGTTAAATTTACTTAATGTTAATCTAAATTGCCTAGAAAGATGTTTAATGTATATTACCAAATTTCATGAATATATTTTCAGTTAAATAAAAAAAATAAATAAATCATAGGGGGATCATGTGTGGTAAGCTATAGTCATGAGATAACAACACCCTGCTATAATTCTATGTTCTTATTTATCCATCAAAAAGATTGTGGTCCTAAATATCTTGCTATAATCAAACAAATAACTGTGGTTTTTAATGACATTAATTATAATAAAAAAAAAAATGTTTTGCCCTATCAACTAAGTAGCATAACATCAGTTTATTATAATTAGAGGACACTCGTTCCCAACTCAGTTGGATCGAAGTATGACTATTTAAATCATTTCAACACCTTAAATTAAATAATGCCTTCTCTTTGGTCACAGCTTATGCATTTTGTTCTCAGCTTAAAAGAATGTAGGGCTGAACTGCCAGAATCTCTGCTCAAAATTAGTCATTCTTCTTTCCCAGCCTTGTATCTAAATGTAACTCTACTTTTTGAAAAACAAGGATGAATATTAAAATGTTTTGCCAACAAATATTTGATATTGATCTATTTTAAACCATTCATTCATTCATTATCTGTAACCGCTTATCCAGTTCAGGGTCACAGTGGGTCCAGAGCCCACACGAAATCATTGGGCGCAAGGCGAGAATACACCCTGGAGGGGGCGCCAGTCCTTGACAGGGCAACACACACACATTCACTCACTCACTCACACCTACAGACACTTTTGAGTCACCAATCCACCTACCAACGTGTGGTTTTGGATTGTGGGAGGAAACTGGAGCATCCGGAAGAAACCCACGTGGACACAGGGAGAACACATCAACTCCTCACAGACAGTCACCCGGAGCGGGAATTGAACCCACAACCTCCAGGTCCCTGGAGCTGTGTGAATGCAACACTACCTGCTGCGCCACCATACTGCCCTATTTTAGACAAATGCATGCTAATGTATGTATGAGAAATGTATGACTTGGTATAAAACACACACACACACGAATATATTAATTAATTCATTCATTGTCTGTAACTGCTTTTCCAATTTAGGGTCGCGGTGTGTCCGGAGCCTACCTGGAATCACTGGGTGCAAGGCAGGAACACACCCCAGAGGGGGCACCAGTCCTTCACACGGTGACACACACTCACACTTTCACTCGCACCTAAGGACAATTTTGAGTGTCCAACCCACCTACCAACGTGTGTTTTTGGACCGTGGGAGGAAACCGGAGCACCAGGAGGAAACCCACGTGGACACGGGGAGAACACACCAACTCCTCGCAGACTGTCACCCGGAGCGGGAATCAAACCCACAACCTCCAGGTCCCTTCACTGAATTACAACATTTTGATTATATTGAGTATAATAAAAATATTCAATTTAATTTTGTTCAGTTCACAGCTTATAAATAATTACATACCAAACATGGTTAAACCTTTAACCATAAGTATTTTTAAAAAGAAACATGAACATTTTATGAATCTCAAGTTCTACATCTGAAACTGTACATTACAAAATATGCACATTGTCCAAATAACTACCAAATTAAATGTTTACAATCTGGTTATTCTTTCTTTACTAAGGAATTTTATGGCTAACTGACATTTCAGATGACTTTTCTGTTAAGCACTGTCCCTCATGCAACAGAAATATAATGTGATAATCTCTCTCTCTCTCTCTCAGTCTGCTTCACTTGTGAACTCCAATTCCCAGAATCCTCAGACGAATCAGAAAACACTTCAAAGTTCCAGGCTGGTTGAACACACCTGCTGCTCACTATAGAGAGTATAAAAACTCTGGGTTAGTTAGGATTGTTATATTACTCTACATGTGCATATAAAATGTTTCCATTGACTAAAGCTATTTTGTAATCTCTTTGTCAGTTTATCGTTTCTTTATCTCTGTTTTGGATTTGCCTTTTACATCTGTTTGCTTTTACTGTGTATTTGGCTTGACTTTGAACTACTCTCTGGTTTGTGGTTTTTGATTGCCCTTCAATCTGATAATATGCCTTCCTACATCCTTACCACTTTGTAACATCAGTATATATATATATATATATATATATATATATATATATATATACTATTATGGGTTGTAAAAGATAAATATATATTACCGTTTAATAGATTTATTTTACTCAAATGTCTTTGAGTAGGACTGTACAGGACTGTACAAACAATTAACCCCATACACCACAATGCTGACTTGTGTGGTGAAGAGACACACAATTTTAATGACTTACCTCAAGTCACAGAAGATTGGACATTGCAGGAAGCTGAAGTCACTGATTCTTGCCCATTTTTAAACACGTCTGTGGGTGGACCCTTGAGCAGATATTTATTTTATTGGTGGAGTTAATGTTAATCTAAATTCTTATTGGCTTGAGTGGCATCATTAGTTATGGACAGAAACATTTTTATCTGCTGACATAGCTGAAAGATTATGAAATAAAAAGCGTATAAGTGTAGATTTATGCTAACCACAGCAGAAAATATGTTTTAACCAAAACCCTGATCTATGTTTTTTTTCCCCTATAAATGAGGAACATCAAATGAGGAACTCTGGTCAAATTCCATCCACAGAGACTAGGCCTCAGCTATTGGCATCTAACCCAACAGAAGTCCATTTCTCTGGGATTGCCCTGTCAAAGAGGACACTGCACTTGTTACGTTTGAATCCATAGGCTTTGTGAAATACAACATAGTTTCTTAACTCAGTCATTAGACGGGTCATTTTCTCACCTAGCATAGGACAAGGTATTGAACTGATGTGGAATAATGCCATATTGCACCATGTGATTTGTCATCCCAGATGCTTTTGGAGGTGGAGGATGATTCCTGGATGTGGGACCAGGGCTGAGTCCAGCAGTGAGTGGGGAACAACATCACCTCTTCACTGGGCATCCCAAGGTGATACTGCCAGCTATATGTGTTCAGAGATATACAAGACATACGAGAAGAGTAAAAAAAAGGCCCAAATCAAGTCATAACCCTGTAACAACATTGACTTTATAAAAAAGTTCATTCAACTGCAATGAATTGAAATGTAATTCAGAAACAGTTCATGAATGTGACGATGGGATAAATTCCTGCATTTTAAAAATGAGGAACTGAGCATGTGTGTGCGAATACCTCGCCCCTCCTCTGCCCCCTCCACTGCTGCAACACTCGCAGCGTCTCATCCAAGAAAAGTGATTAAGTTCAGGAGAAATGTTTTTTTAAATAAAATGCAGAACATTTAAACACTACATTGTAAAACCAAGCATACCTTACACCATTCACGCAAAACATTACAATGGCAATGGTAATTTTTAGATGTCTCTTTTGAAAGATCTTGTCTGCTTGTTTTGTCTGTATATTAATTTCTAATCATCAACAGAACCCACAAATTAAGTGTAGGTCAGATCAGTTTGAGGTCAGTGCTTTATCAGAGCAACTTTATCCTCATCTTGTATATCACACTGGGATGTCTCTAAAAAACTAAGCTTGCAGAAACATTGAGTGATTATCTTATGGTTATGACATATAAACTACCTATATAATCTCTCTGTGAAAACATCTTCTGTGGTCTGTTGACCACCTTAAGGTTAAATATATGGAGAGAGATTAGTCTCAAAAATAATTTACAAATGTGTAAATGTTAATCCACAAATTAAACACAAGTCACAAATATGTTTCTCTGTTCACACATGAATACATCCCAATCTGTGTCTCACAGTCTGCAATTTGTACAAACACAGTTACATTCATAAATACATGTTTTTGGTTTTCATAGATATAATTTTATGCGAAAATAAACACATTTGTTTAAATTGACATTGCATATATTTGTAAAGTCGAAGTCTCGAATTTAAAATGTATTTGTAAATTGTTGAATCTGCGTTTGTGGATCAAGTCACTCACGTGTTTTTCGTGACGTGTACTTGTTAATTTCCTCTCGCGGGTTTTTGGATTTTGAGACTTTCTTTCGCATTTCACCCGATCCACATACTAATGCAGCCTGATCCACAAATGCGGCCAGCAGGTGAACAAGCAGAACAGGCACTGTTGTTTTAGGACGTGAGGGGCCAACTTAAATGGAGACAAATATCGCGCTTCTCATTGGTCATCACTTTTATTTAGCCAATCAGCAGCCAGAGTTAGCTGTCTATCATTTACTGCGGCAGCCAATGGAGTCATAGTCCCGCCCACAGGGGGTTGTTTTGCTGCCGCCCTGACAGCAATAGGTCAGTCATGAGACACTAGGGAGAACAACAGTGCCACCCAGCGGTGGCTTGTTCGCCTGCTGGCCGCATTTGTGGATCAGGGTGCATTTGTAGTTGGATCGGGTGAAATGCGAAAGAAAGTCTCAAAATCCAAAAACCCGCGAGAGGAAATTAACAAATGCACGTCACGGAAAACACGTGAGTGACTTGATCCACAAACGCAGATTCAATAATTTACAAATAAATGTTAAATTCGAGACTTCGATTTTACAAATATATGCAATGTATTAAACAAATTAAACAAATACATTTATTTTCGCATAAATATTTGATATATCTATGATAACCAAAAACATGTATTTATGAATGTAACTTTATTTGTACAAGTTGCAGACTGAGACACAGATTGGGATGCATTCATTTATGAACAGTGAAACATATTTGTGACTTGTGTTTAATTTGTGGATTAACATTTACACATTTGTAAATTATTTTTGAGATTAATCTCTATCAATATAAATAAACAACTTTCTGATTGCATATGCTCTGTCAGATTTCAATTCTTAACACTTGTACTTATTTTCTCCACCACAGCATCCACGTCCTTGTCCCTATGCTCACTGAATTTACAGGAGAACTTTGTATTCCTACAATTACAGACTGTAGTCTATCTGTTTGCTCTGCACTTTCTTTGCCACATTTCACCCTATTCTTCAACTGTCAGGACGACCACAAAGCCGGGTGGTGGATCATTCTCAGGGCTGCAGTGCTGTTACGAGAGGATCAGGCACAGCAGTGTTTCTAAAACCCTCAGTGTCAATACTGGACTGAGAATTGTCCACCAACCACTCATTTGCACACTATACCTGCTCAGTGGAGGTTTTGTGGAGATCCTGACCACTGAAGAACAGAGGGCAGAGAAAAAGTCTGCAGCATGGACAGAGAGTGGATATAAGGTACTGGTGATAATGTTATAGCTGATCCGTATTTTGTTTAACTTGTATACAACATCCATTATTTTCCAAAATAATATTACTCGATATACTACATGACTCATCTCAAAGCGGGGAACAACATATTGCAACTCTAATAAAACTGCCCACTGCAGGAAAGGCCTAACTGTCATTTACTAGACAGCACTCAGACATTCAGAGTTAAACTCTCATTGCTTCATGCTTCCTGCTTATGCAATAATTCTAAGAAAATTCACTTCTATTTCCTGTTGAAGTTGCAGGAGTAAATACACTGATTTGCGAAAGTATTCAACCCTTTGGTCGTTTTCGTGTTTTGCTACCTCACAACCTTGAATTAAAATGAGTTATTTGAGGATTTGCATTATTTCATTTATAGAACACGCCTACAACATTGAACATGTGATTTTCTTTTTATTGTGAAGAAAATAACCAATAGGACAAAATAACATAAAACTTCAGGGTGCATAACTATTCACCCCCATAAAGTCAGCACTTTGTAGAGCCACATTTTGCGATTACATCTGGCCACTGGGATTTTTGTCCATTGTCCTCAAGGCAAAACTGCTCCAGCTCCTTGAAGTTAGATGGTTTCCGCTGGTGAACAGCAATCTTCAAATCTGACCACAGATTCTCAATTGGACTAAGGTCTAGGCTTTGACCAGACAATTCCAATATATTTACACATTTCCCCTTAAACCACTTGAGTGTTGTTTTAACAGTATGCTTTGGGCCATTGTCCTGTTGGAAGGTAAACGTCCATCCCAGTCTGAAATCAAGGACAGGCCAAAACTGCTCAAGAATATCTCTGTATTTAGCACCGTCCATCTTCCCCTAGACTCAGACCAGTTTCCCTGCTGCTGAAAAACATCCGCATAGCATGATGCTGCCACCACTAATTATACATGAAAACTGATATCACTTCTTCCCATTTTGTTGGTTCATCATCCTCCTCCTCATCTTTTTCAGTAATCACTGCCTGCTTAGAGGAGATTAATATTTGGATGAAACACAATTTTCTTCAGCTGAATGGTGCAAAACTGAAGTGATGTTGATTGGCACACCACATCAGATCCAGTCACCCCACTATAACCAGTATCACACTGTCAGGTCACACTACTCCTCTCTTCTCAACAGTTACTAATCTTGGTGTAAGATTGGACCCCCAGCTCACTTTTGAAGCTCATGTCAAACATCTCTGTAAGATTGCTTTTATCACCTCAGAAACATTGCCAAACCTTGTCCTACCCTCACCATTTCAGATGCTGAGAAGTTGGTTCACACTTTTGTTTCCTGTAGGTCAGATCACTGTAATGCATTTCTTGTTGGGATTCTGAACAAGAATCTTCAGAGACTACAGTATGTTCAGAACAGTGCTGCATGGATCCTGTTAAGAGTACAGAAACACGAGCACATAACACCAATCCTCCATGGTCTTCACTGTCTTCCTGTCTCTGCTAGGATTGAATATAAATAAAATAAGTAATATAAAGACTGAATATATATAAAGATGTTTACATTTTTGTGTCTACATCACATCTTATTTTTTGTACTTGTATAATGTGCATGGTTATATATATATATATATATATATATAAAGGATGGCAACAGCATTTATTCTGAGCGCTCCATTTTCTGCACAAAGTCCAAAGACATTGGTGTGCACAGTGACTGTTCTGAAATGTCCACAAGTATGAGTGTGAGAGTGAGTGTGTGTGCAAGTGATGCCCTGTGATATACTGATGTCTTATCAAGTGGGTGTTCATGCCATGTGCCCAATTGAGTCTTTAATTTATAAGCAGTCTCACCTCATCAAATGACAGTGAGATGAGCTGTGATTCCACTAAGTCAACAAAGCTTCAAGCACAACTAAAAAAGTCCTGCACAAAATAACACACAGACCAAAAAAGGTTTTAATTATGAATTTGAATCAAGCAGACAGGAACCAGATCAACAGTTACAGTCAAGTTTTCTACCTCTGATAAAGAATGGAGCTGATATTTACGCTCCATGTTAATTACAAACCTCACTGTATCCATTGTGAAGAGGACTGTAACTGTGTCCAGATCCTACAAATGAGACTCCACCCAGGTGTAGTTCTCCACAGGTCAATTAATGTTGTGGGTTCAAGTCTCGCTATGCTTGTCTGTTTGTGAGGAGTTTGTTGTGTTCTCCCTGTGTACACGTGGGGTTCCTCCAGGTGCTCCGGTTTCCTCCCACGATCCAAAAACACAAACTGGTAGATGGATTGGTGACTCAAATGTGTCAGTATGTGAGAGTGTGTGAGTGAATGTGTGTGTGTGTGTGTGTGTGTGTTTGTCACCCTGTGAAGGACTTGCTCCCCCTTCAGGGTGTGTTCCTGCCTTGCACCCAATATTTCTGGGTGGGCTCCGGACCCACAATGACCCTGAACTGGATAAGCGGTTACAGATATTGTATGTATGATTGTTTGGTCCATGATGTGAAAAATAAAATGCTACTAACTCACACTGAACTTTTAAAACCACAGCAGGAGACCTTTACACTCAGATGATTCTTACTCTGGCATGTGTATTCTCCACTGTCCTCAGAACTTATGTTGGGAATTTGGAAACTCTTTCTGAACTGCCCGCCAATACTTCACCAGGGGGACTGATGGGCACTGAGACATTCTTTGGAGTATCAGGAGAAAAGTGAGATATAAATGCTTCAGTAACTGCATTTAATATAAATCAGTGATCACAGTTTATTTCCCCACATTGTATTTTATTTATATTATCTTATTTACATTAACAACCTGGAAAAATGTTACAGCCTCTATTTTAACTCTGCATTCACTTGATTAAACTCAGTATCATTTTTCAATTCTTTAGGAACAGAACAGGATATAATGAAATAACACTTTGAATTTGTGAGTGGTCTGTTATAATGTACAGACACCTATGTACACAGAAAACCTATACAAGTTGTATATTTGCACTGTGGAGTTAAATGTTTTATCTGCCATTTTAATCATGGATATGCATTATTTATAAAAACACCCTGAACTGTACTGAAATGAACAACATGTGTTGGTGTACTGCTGTCAGAAAATATCACATTCATCTGACAGGGAGAGTGTTGATAGCCGTAGATGTCTGTTTACAGCACAGTTATAACTGCTTGCGTCCTCAATGCTGACTGGCTACAGGAGGAGTTGGTTGTTGCTGGGAGGTGTTGATAGCCGTAGATGTCTGTTTACAGCACAGTTATAACTGCTTGCGTCCTCAATGCTGACTGGCTACAGGAGGAGTTGGTTGTTGATGGTGGTCGTTGTGATTAAAGGATGTCCATTTTTGTACCAGCTGGATGTTGGTTCAGTCAGACTGCAGGTGGCTTCACATTTCAGAAAAGCCACTAAAACGCGATTGATGAAAGAACTGATTACAAACTGGAACCATAAGACAGTCCGTTTTACTTTAGCTTACAGCTTCAATTCTATCCAACTCCAGCAGCTACAGTACAACACTGAGCTCTTATACTATTAATCATTTAAATACCATATAAACACCATTTCCAGAAAAGATGGGATGTGGTGCACATTGTAAATAAAAACAGAATGCAATGATGTGTAAATCAGTTAAACCCTGTATTTAATTGAAAATAGTACAAATACAATATTTCAGGTGTTATAACAGCTAATTAATAAAAATAGTTTATTAATTAATCAAATGGGTTAATTGGGAAGAGGTCAGTTACATGAGTAGGTTTAAAAAGAGCATCTTAATAAGGCTGAACCTTTCAGAAGTAAAGATTCAGAGGGATTCACCACTGTGTGAAAGACTCTATGGACACATTTAGAGTATAATTTCTCAACATAAATATAAATAGATAGATTTCACCATCTATGGCAGTTGTTCTCAAACTTTTCAATTTTAAGATAAGATAACACTTTACACAGTACGGTACATTGTGCAAAAGAGAAGACATACAAAAATAACAAACAATAGAGCATACAGAGGATACAGGTGTTGGAATTAGAAGCAAAAATAAGTGTGGTACAACAGTGCTATTAACCTTAATATTATAAAATTGAAGAGGGTTCTGTATGCATGACACACACAAGAGCAGCAGGTATTGCATTCATTTAATACATTATGTGTAATATATTCTGACAGAACAAGTCACAAGCTGATTTTCTGTCAGAATGTATTAAATGGGATTTTTTAAAGATAAAATTTTTAACATTTAAATCTATCACTTTTTAAGTTTAAGGCTGAACTAGAGGAAGGTAAAGCCTGACAACATTAACCTCTGAAGCAGAGGAACTGTGTTCTTTGTTCATCAAACCTTGTATCGTTGTTAGTTATGTGGCCTAATGCCATAAAATCCTGAGAGAAACATTTCAACATGTCATGCAAATAATGGCCAAGAGAGTAGAAATACCAGAAATGTATCATACTGTGGGCTACCAACAGCTATCATTCTTCATATCTGCAGAGTTTTAGGAATTTGATTTATTTTATTATATACACTTTCACTGGAGGAGGGGTGCAGGACCCTCTTCACAGACCCATAAATTATTTAGAAAATAACAAGAAATATACATACTACAGGTACATTAACATTACATTCTCTTCTACATTATCTCTTTCATTATAGAACTGTATAGAACTAAAAAAAATGTAATGGAAGTCCTGGAGATGAAACAAGGCATATGAAGTCAACAAAATTCATTTATTTACAGATAAATGTTAGAAGACAACTGTATACAACAGAACATAGTCAATTTGGTCAGTGACATCATTTTTTTAATTATTATTAAAAAAAAAACTTGAAAGGAATCATCAGATTTTAATTAATTAAATAGTTTTGCAGTATTATATTTATTGTGAGATTTGGTGAGTTCATTGGCAAGATGCTAAGCAGTGCTGCGAGAGATTGTAAAGTCATGGAACACATTGTTGCCAATTCTGCCTTTCTGAAGTTATTGATTTCTGAAGTTATTGTATTGTAGTTTTGTTTTATTGTAAGCATTTCCAGCAGAACAAGGTTATTACAGAGTTTATCTTAATGAAATAAGATCTGTTTCAGCACTGGATTCATGTGGTTCTTGTAAATACACACTATTTAATCTTCATAGAAGGTAACACCACCATCATCATCAAGAGGATGGACGTTATTGTCCTAAAGAACAGAGAGTTAGAACACGGGTTAGCTATGTTAGTTAGCAAAGGTAACAATTACACTAACAAAAATGAAAACTGTAATGTGCACTACAATACTGTACTACATTACACTATAATATAATACTCCATCTGTTGTCATATTGCTGCAGAAAGAGCTTCTTTTTGTTTGAGAAGGCCTTCTTGCTTGCTAGTTTAAACCTTACACAATTCTAATACAACATTAAAACAGGTACTTACTTCTAGATTTTTGTAGTCAGGAGGATTGGATGTATCATCTTCAGAAAAACGTTGACTGACATAAATATTCTGTGGAAGAGAGATTTACCAGAATAGAACCTGTTAAAAAAAACATTCACTCAACAGTCAACATGAGAAAACACAGGTCCCATCACTGACTGACATGAACAGTTCTGTTAGAGCTTACCACATAGCCTTCGTCCATATTTCTCTTCTGCTTCTTTCTTCTTCTACCAAGGAATTACAAATAGTCAACTTTAATCCAAAGAGGACATGATCAGTAATATTGTTGTTATATAATAATTTACAGGCGATAGGAAAATATTGTTAATTCCTATAGGTACTATTGGTAAGTGAGATGTAATGTAGTGCTGCATTGATTTAGTCAACATATATATTCTCACCTCATCCAGACAATGACAAGAAGAACCGCAATAATTCCAGCTACAACAGCTACAACTACATACACAGTAACAGAGCCTTTGGCTAAAAATAACACAAAAACAGGCAACATTCAGTAATGTGATAGGAATCAAGCACAACAAAGACCATGTCAACAGCTACAATTATGTCTCCTACCTCTGAAAAGGAAAGGAGCTGATCTCTGAGCTCCATGTTCGTTACGAGCCTCACAGTAGTAGGATCCACTCTGTTGAGGACTGTAACTGTGTCCAGATCCTACAGGTGAGACTCCACCTTCTATAAACCAGGTGTAGTTCTCCACAGGTGGATAAGCATCACTGCTGCAAGTCAGAGTCACTGAACTGTCCTCTACTATTTCACCAGAGGGACCAATGGACACATCATTTGGGGGATCTGCAAAAAATATAAGTACTAAACTATGATATCAAGAGCTACTAATTTTGAAGTGTATGATACAGCTGCAACTTAAATGATGAAGGATCTGAAGAAATAAAACATATAAGTATTTTTGGAGCCACGTTTAATTTAAATGTCAGTAAACATCATAGCTAATTAGAAATCCAAGTTTACAGTGTAGAATAGGTTTATATTGTTACTGTAGTTAAGGGATTATGCTCTTGTCATCTGATTACATATGTGATTACATAAAATGGGCACACATGAAAATGACATTTATACTAAGACACCCTATGATATTATTCAGCTTTTATACATTCCTGACAAGAATGTGGGGTTGTACTACTTTCTGGAAATGCCATACTCACATCTGACTGTGAGAGTGTGATTAGGGGAAGGGAGGTGTTGATATCCATATACAGCACAGCTATAAATGCCTGCATCCTCACTGCTGACTGGCTGCAGGTGGAGCTGGTTTTTGATGGTGGTCTTTGTGGTTAAAGGATGTCCATTTTTGTACCAGATGAATGTTGCAGTATTCAGACTGCATGAGGTTTTACATATCATAAGTGTCATTCCTCCCTCTATCACTCTGTCTGGAGATTCTATGTGAAGATCTAAAGCAAGAAGACAGCTATTTATTCAGTGGAAATATTTGGAACATATTAAATCTTAAATGTCTTTATCAGAATTAAATTTTCCAAGTGCTGAGCAATGTCAATGCATTTCAGAAGGGAGATATATAGAGAATATAGATTAGCAGTGCGATTATATCCTGATGAACATGAATTATGGGGTCTATGGTTAAATTGAAACAACACACTAAGTTATCTTACCTGTAACTTGGAGGTGAACTCCAGGTCTACCCACCCATCTTTCTTCTTCTATATTTGTTATGATTCTGAGGCAATACTCATTTTCATCGCTCTTCTCTACATTACTCAGTTTGAGGGAGAAGTGTTTCTGTTCATCGGTAAAATACTCCACTCTTCCTGAGTAATCTGACTCTTTTCTCAGATCAGGATTCTCCACACCCTCAAATGGGTCTATGATCCAAAATGTCTCTGCCACTCTAACGTGATCTGGGTGAGTGTAAGAGCCATTCATGAACACTGTGGACCCTTTTAAAGCACATATTTTCCATTGGTTGTATTTCACACTCCACTCTGGTCCAGAAGCCCCTGAAACACATGATCGATGAAAGAGCTGATTACAGACTGGAGCCCAAAAGAACCAAGAAGCAGGGAAGGGGGCCGTTAGAAATAAGTGTAAATCGCCAAATCAACATAGTGAATATAAAGTGTTTCATGAATAAAGTTAACAACATTTAATGTAAACTCACGTCTGACAATGAGAGTGTGATTAGGGGAAGGAAGGTGTTGATATCCGTTTACAGCACAGCTATAACTGCCTGCATCCTCACTGCTGACTGGCTGCAGGTGGAGCTGGTTGTGGATGGTGGTCTTTGTGGTTAAAGGACGTCCATTTTTGTACCAGATGAATGTTGGGTCAGTCAGACTGCACGTGGTTACACAAATTAGAAGTGCCATTCCTCCTTCCATCACTACATCAGGAGCTTCTAGTTGAATATCTAAAATAATTTGAGAATTATTAAGTCTTAATAAATTATGTTACTTTTCTCTATATTACATTATTCTGTCCTGGACAGTTTAAATGCTAAAACAAATGTAAGATCTGTATCAAGAAGCACTCAAAATTAAGATGATCTAAAATGCTGTAGAATGGAGATATTTATCAGCACATGTTATATAATACTGGTATAAAATGTTATAGACAGTACTATGACAAAGTTAAAATCATGAACGGTGCAACAGTCGAGAAACACGTTGAATGATCTTACCTGTAACACTGAGCTGTACTCCAGGTTTACCCAGCCATCTCTCATTCTCCAAATTTGTTCTGATCTTGAAGTAATACTCATTTTCATCCTTCTTTACTACTTTACTCAGTTTGAGGGAGAAGTGTTTCTTCTGTTCATCAGTAAAATACTCCACTCTTCCTGAGTAATCTGGCTTTTTACTCAGATCAGGATTTTCACCACCTGCATCTGGGTCTATGATCCAAACAGCCTCAGTCACTGTAACATTTTCTGGACGAGTGTAAGAGCCGTTCATAAACACTGTTGAGCCTTTTAAAGCACATATTTCCTGTTGGTTGTAGTTCACACCCCACTCTGCTCCAAAAGCCCCTGAAATATATGATTAATGAATAAGCTGATTACACACTGGAACCCATGGGAAGGGGGATGAGGAGTAAATTAAAAAGTGCTAATTCTACATGATGTGCATGGTGTATTTAAAAAAAAATATTGTAAACTCACATCTGACTCCAAGAGTTTGAGCAGGGGAAGGGAGGTGTTGATATCCGTTTACGGCACAGCTATAATTGCCTGCATCCTCACTGCTGACTGGCTGCAGGTGGAGCTGGTTGTTGGTGGTCTTTGTGGTTAACAGATGTCCATTTTTGTACCAGATGAATGTTGGAAGAAGTAGTCTGCAGGTGGTTTCACATTTCAGAATTGCTCTTCCTCCCACTATCACTTCTTTAGGCATTACAACCTTAAGATCTACAAGATTGGTAGAACTATTTAATACTTTTAAAAATATCATATTATTTAATTTTATAAATACATGTCACCTTACAGTACTGAATAATAAGAGTCCTGAATAAGTTAAAATTCAAATCAAAGCAAAAATCGTCAGATAAATGAAAGTAAATTAATAAATAAAAATTCATTGAGAGGGGATAAGTTGAGGATATTTAACTGTGGTGCAAGAAAATCCTATGTTAAAGCATAGAATGTGCTGTGGCTATAATTTGAAAGCATGGACTCTGCCTGAGTTCAGAAACACAATGATTTTTCTTACCTGTAACTTTAAGCTGAACTCCAGGTTTACCCATCCATTTTTCCTTTTCTATATTTGTTATGATTCTGAAGTAATACTCATTTTCATCGTTCTTCTCTACATTACTCAGTTTGAGGGAGAAGTGTTTCTGTTCATCAGTAAAATACTCCACTCTTCCTGAGTAATCTGACTCTTTACTCAGATCAGGTTTCTCCACACCCTCAATGGGGTCTATGATCCAAAAAGTCTTGACCGTATGACCATCTGGGTGAGTGTAAGAACCATTCATAGAAACCATGGACCCTTTTAAAGCACATATTCTCTGTTGGTTGTATTTCACACTCCACTTTGCTCCAGAAGCACCTGAAACACATGATTGATGAAAGAGCTGATTACAGACTGGAGCCCATGAGACAGTCAGAGTTTGTTTAGTTTACAGATTCTCTTCTCTCCAACTCCAGCAGCTACTGTACAACACTGAGCTGATTCTGACAGAAAACACAAAGAGAGAAGAGTCTGTAACCTTTGCAGGATTGGGGGAGTGGTGTGAGAATGCAGCAGGATTGATAAGTTGAGTGCAGCTCTGAACTTTTAGGGACCTAAAACTCATCCTTGGCAATAACCAGTAACTTTCATTTCGTGTTATGCCATACATTTCATTAAAAAATAATATATTTAAATTTATGAGCATTTAAAATAACAGATAGTCATCTAAAATAGTGAAAATGTCATTATGTTTACTAGTTACATTATAACATTTTAGTTTATTTTTTAACCACACAAAATTTAGGAAATGATAATATATTTAATTCAAACTGCAGTAACTTAGATCATTTTTCAACATGTTCTGTTTCAATGATATTTTGTTTAGTTATCTATCCAAATAACTTTAATTCAAATTAAAGACTAGATTTAGCTAGTTATCAAATAAGTTTAAAATATAAATTACACTTCAGGTATTTATGATATCTTTAAACCAGAAGACATTATCTTGACTTCCCTTGTTTATAACTTAAATTTCATCTGCATATTTGTTCTTAACCACTATTCTTTGTTTAAAGCATACAGTATCACTAAAAAAGCCTGTCATTATGCTAGAGTTAATATATATTAGAGAACTGTAAGAGTGATGGAATTAATTGGGGTTTATAATAATAAAAATCATAATAATAATCAGAATTATAGTGATAGTGTCATCAATCAAACTGTTGACTCACCTACTATCATCAGCAGAAAGATCAGAGGAAGAAGTGGAGGAAATGCGAATGACATCATCACAGCAGGCTGTAAATTTTTAGCGCGAGAGAGAGAGAGAGAGAGAGAGAGAGAGAGAGAGAGAGAGAGAGAAAATGCTTCATATTACAGTCACCAAATTTGAAGAGATTAAACGTGTACATTAGGTTTTTTGTTTGTTTGTTTTTGGTAACATTAAATTAACATCTATATTAATTGAAATGGCCTGGAAAGAGGTTCCAGGAATATTACCAAATTCGATGAATATACTTATAGCCTGTTATAGCCTGGAAAATGAATCATAGGGAACTCTAAAGGGTCATGTGTGGTAAACTGTAGCCTTGGGATAAGTACCTACACCCTTCTTTATTTCTATGTTCTTATTTATTTGAATAATAAAATTAGTAATAAAAATTAATAAAAATAGTAACTGTTTATCAGACTCACTTTATTGAAAAAAAAAAAAAATTGCCCAGTCGTCTATGTAGCATAGCATCAGTTTATTAAAATTAGAGGACACCGTTTTTCAACTGAGTTGGATAGAATTGTGACTGACTGAATAATTTCAACACCTTGACTTCTTCTTTACTAATGTCTTCTCTTTCGTCACAGCTGATGCATTATCGTCTTGGCATAAATTAATTTAGAGCTCTAGAACACTGAACAGACAATCTCTGCTCAAAATTAGTCATTCTTCTTAATAATTAATTCTGTCATACATTTATTAAAGAAGGGTAGCATAGTGTCTGGTTGTGTAATTGACACACGGCTCAAGGGTCAATGGGTTGTGGGTTCACTAAAGATTTGGGGCAAAATAATAAATAATAATAAATAACAAAATAATAAGGGTGCAGAAAAACAAGGATGTTGATGAAGTATTTTTGCAGGCCCTGACGGGAAAATACAGACTTGAAACAGGGTTTATTTTCCTTTTGAATATTTGCTCCAGTTTCCTCCCACAGTCAAAAGTGTCCGTAGGTGTGAATGTGTGAGTGAATGTGTGTGTTGCCCTGTGAAGGACTGGCGCCCCCTCCAGGGTGTATTCCCACCTTGTGCCCAATGATTCCAGGTAGGCTCTGGACCCACCGCAACCCTGAACTGGATAAGCGGTTACAGATGACTCAATGAATGAATGAATGAATATATATATATATTTGTAAATCGAAAGGAAAGTAAACCCTGTTTCAAGTCTATTTTTATCTATCAGGGCCTGCAAAAACTTTTCATCAACATCTATAAATATACAAACTCAAACAACAACAAAATATTTTAATATGTATCCTTGATTTTCAAAAAGTAAAGTTATACTTAGAAACTAGGGTGGGAAATAAGTGCACCCTTATTAATATATATATATATATATATATATATATATATATATATATATATATATATATATATATATATATATTGTGTATATTATGTGAAGACAGCACCTTGAGTTCTAGTGTCACGTTTGGAGCATTGTGGAAATCCAAATCAATTGACGTTATTTTGTTGCTAATTATTGTTGATTGGATTTTATGTATAATTAATTTGTAGCTTTTAGTTGAGTATTTTGAATTGTTTTGGTTGTATTTGAGTAATTCACCATCTTTTTGGGTGCTTAAGTGAGTGTGTGGTTGGGCAATAATATTTCTTGTTCCCAGTATTGTGCGATGAAAGGATAATCCCCTATATTGGTTTAACTTTTCCCTCACCTTACATGCCAAAACATGAAGTATTTGGGACTAGTTTATAAAAATTAAATAAAATTAAATAAAAATTGGCAGAGCCCTTATGTGCCATCACCCCAGTCTTCCTGACAGTGCGTAATGCTTTGCCCACATCAGTTGATTAAAAAAAAAATCACATTATACAAAACAAAGCATAAAAACTAATAACCCCCAAGTTTAATATTTATACAGTTATAACGCACATCGAGCCAGTTGCCACTTATTACTGACTGGTCACTTAATCTCCCTCTGATGGCATGGAGAATGAATCTGTCATGCATGAAGCTGTTACGTGGTATAACAGAGTTTCATATATTATGCCAACAAATATTTGACGTTGATTTATTGTATACGAGTTCATGCTAAAATCACACACACACACACACACACACACACACACACACACACACATATATATATATATATATATATATATATATATATATCGAATAAACAAGACTTAGTAGGTAACACAGTTTTAATGACTTACCTCAAGTCACAGGGGGTTGGATATTGCAGGAAGCTGAAGTCACTGATTCTTGCCCATTTTTAAACACGTCTGTGGGTGGACCCTTCAGCAGATTGATGATTTAATAGGTGGAGTTAATGTTAATCTTATTTCTTATTGGCTTGAGTGGCATCATTTCTTATGGACAGAAACATTTTTATCTGCTGACATAGCTGAATAAAGATTGAATGTGTGTAGATTTATGCTAACCACAGCAGAAAATATGTTAACCAAAACAGCTGCAGTTCTGTGAGTTTTTTGTTTATTTTTTATTTATTTATTTTTTTTAACTGTAAATGAAGATCATCAAATGACTTTTGAGGAATTCTTCTTCTCTTTTCTCCAAAAAGTTTGAAACGTATGAATACCACCCCAATGGAACTCAATCCATCCTCAGAGACTAGGCCTCGGCTATGTTCATCTAACCCAACAGAAGTCCATCTCTCTAGGATTGTCCTGTCAGAGAGGACACCACACTGGTTATGCCTGAACCCCCTCCTACCCAACTTGATCCCTCCTTGAGCAACATTGGCATTGAAAAATACCACAATTAAAATTACCATAAAAATACCATAATTTCTTCACTCAGTCATTAGACATTTCATTTGTGCCCCTAGTATAGAACAATGTATTAAACTGATGTGGATTAATGCCATATCGCACCATGTGATTTGTCATCCCAGATGCTCTTGTAGGTGAAGGATGGTTCCTGGATGTGGGCCCAGGGCAGACTGCAGCAGTGGGGGGTGGGGAAAACATCTTCCCTTCACTGGGCATCCCAAGGTTGTATTGCCAGATTTGCTTTCAGAGATATAAAAGACATACGAGAAGATTAAAAAAGCCCTAAATCAGATCATAACCCTGTAACAACATTGACTTTATACATAGGACTAAATCAACTGTACATTTGACAATCTGAGAAATGGAAAAAGTGAAATGTAATTCAGAAACAGTTCATGAATGTGACTATGGGATTAAATCCTGTATTTTAAAAATGAGGAACTGGGCACGTGTGAGTGAATAACAGGAATCCCTCCACCTCTCTGCCCCCTCCACTGCTGCAAAACTGGCAGCGTCTCATCCCAGAAGAAAGATCAAGTTCAAGAGAAATGATTTTGCAATAAAAATACAGAAAATCTCAACACTGCATTTTAAAAGCTTACCTTACACCATTCTACCATAACATTACAACCCCCTCCTTGTCTCTATCACTGAATATCAGCACTTTTTATTTCAACATTTACAGACTATAGTACATCTGTTTGCTCTACATACTTTGTTTACCACATTTCACCCTTTTCCTCGACTGTCAGGATGACCACAAAGCAGGGTGGATCATACACAGCAGTGCTGCTAAAACATCTCCACCAACCAAAAACACACACTAACCAAGTTACATCTGCTCAGTGGAGGTCCTGTGGAGATCCTGACCACTGAAGGTCAGTCTGTAACATGGACAGTGAGTAGAAACAAGGCACTGATGATAATATTATAGCTGATTTGTGTCTGATTTTGCTCAGCTTGTATACAACATTCATTCATAAAGGGCTAACTGTTATGTATTAGAGCACACTGGGGCATACAGGGTTAAACTCTCATAGCTTCATATTCCTGCTTCTGCAAACATCATTCGAAGCAAATTTACTTCTGTTTTCAGTTGAAGTTGCAGGAGTCTTCTGTCTCATCATTGTCGTCATATCATTTTAACTGCGTTGTACATGTGAGTACTTTGTTAAGTACTTCATGAAGCAATTTTTGTTGACTTGTGCACTGAGTAGAGGCTGGTATTGTGTGAGAAGGTAGACGTACAGGTCCAGATCTCAATGTTTTTTTTTTTTTTTTTGTTTTTTTTTCAGTTAAGTGTAATTGTGCTAAACTCCTCTATATTTAATCAATTAAATCAGTGGTTCTCAAACTGTGGTATGAGTGCCACTAGTGGTACATGAAGCAGCAAGTGGTGGTATGCCAGGTGACCTCATAAAAATGACTACTTAATTAAAATAATAATAATTAATAACTACAAATCCATCCATCCATCCATTATCTGTAACCGCTTATCCAATTTAGGGTCGCGGGGGGTCCAGAGCCTACCTGGAATCATCGGGCGCAAGGCAGGAATACACCCTGGAGGGGACGCCAGTCCTTCACAGGGCAACACAGACACACACACACATTCACATTCACTCACACACTCACACCTACGGACACTTTCGAGTCGCCAATCCACCTGCAACGTGTGTTTTTGGACTGTGGGAGGAAACCGGAGCACCCGGAGGAAACCCACGCGGACACGGGGAGAACACACCAACTCCTCACAGACAGTCACCCGGAGCGGGAATCGAACCCACAACCTCCAGGCCCCTGGAGCTGTGTGACTGCGACACTACCTGCTGCGCCACCGTGCCGCCCCTAACTACAAATCTGAAACTGAAAAATATTAATGTGTAAACTACATAATGTTTTATTGTTTTCCTGATGTGACAGGTAGGACCTGTTGACCCCTGTTTGGTTTCCTGTCTGACCCTTTATTATGGTGGCACCAGTGAGGCAGAGTGAAGTGCTCACCGCTAAGGCGACATCATTGATTTGGGTTTGTGTAGTATAGCGATGGTGGTGTAACGCACCGATTGGCTGGGTAATCATATTTAACCGGTCTTGCACACTGGTGTTTGTTTGGTATCGTGGACACCAGTTGCATAGGTCGGGCAGCGCGTTGGGATTTCCGCGGTGTAAGTGTAAGCTTAGTGATTTCGTAGCATATTGAAGTTATGCATAGGTATCTGACCCACGAGTTTAACACTTTATAGATCCAAGGTAGTGCCTGTGACCTTCAGATGTACGGCGTGTGGTTGGTGTGGTGTGACAGCAAGAGGTATTGTGTGCTGAGGAGCCCAAATAGTGACGTGGGACTTTAAAGACTGGGTCAGTGTTGTAGTAATGGTTTAATGTTTTAATGGATGTTTATTGTGCAATAATAATAAAGCTGAAGTCTGGTCCAGGAGTTATTTTAATTAGTACTTGGAAATTTTAAGCACTTAATTGTGGTAAAGTGTAGGGTTATTTATGTCAGTATGATTTGTGTTTTTAGTAGATTCAGGGATTTTGCGGAGGGATGCATAGCAGACCAGCCCCAGTGAAAACTTTGTAGGTTTACCTCTGAGTGGTCGAAGGTAATGGAGGGGTTTGTGAGCATGTGTGAGAGCCTAACTCTGCATCGGAGAAGCAATGGGATATAGGCTAACCTTGTCTTGTTTTTTTTCCCCCCATTGCTCTAGGTTACTTTGTCACCAGTCGCTGTTTAGTTTTTACTATTGTTTTGCTATTCTGATCCTCTATGCTTCTAGGACCGGTACATGGGAGAAATGCCTGGCTCCTTGTGTCACTGTAATAACCTTGGATGGATACCGGAGCACCCGGAGGAAACCCACATGGACACGGGGAGAACACACCAACTCCTCACAGACAGTCACCCGAAGCGGGAATCGAACCCACAACCTCCAGGCCCCTGGAGCTGTGTGACTGCGACACAGATTTACTGTCATATAGTACATGTATTAAATGGGTTTTGTTAAGATAACATTTTTCCCAGTTTAAGACCCACTGGATTAGAGGAAGGTAAAGCCTGACAACATTAACCTCTGAAGCAGAGGAACTGTGTTCCTTGTTCACCCAACCTTGTATTGTTGTTGGTTATGTGGCCTAATGCCATAAAACCTCAAAGAAACATTTTAACATGTCATGCAAATACTTGCCAAGATAGTAGAAAATGAACAAAGAAACACAGAGCACTTTTTTTTAAATATGTGTATACCCCAGAAATGTATCATATTGTGGGACCAGTCTGTTCACAATCACATTCACATGGTGGGGACCAACAGCTGTCCTTTTTCAAATCTGCAGAGTTTTAGGTTTTTGATTTATTTTATTATATACACTTTCACTGGAGGAGGGGTGCAGGACCCTCTTCACAGACCCATTAAATGGTTTAGACAATAAAAAGACAACACAGCAACAGGGAATGAAGAACACCTCAAAAAAGTAAGTGACATCAACAGAATCTGTTCTCAATCTATTTCTCTCTCTCTCTCTCTCTCTCTCTCTCTCTCTCTCACTCCATTAAACTGACACACTTCTGATTCACCTCTGTACGTGCAGTCACTGTAGTGTGTTAAAATTCACAACATTAATACCATCTTTTTTCAGATTTCAGCTGTTATCTGATAATTCATTTACGCTCATAAACACTGACTTCTCGTTAGATTTAAGTTTTATAGCAGAAATAGTAATCTGATAATGACACATCTTTATTTCCTTTTTATCAGTATCATGTGTGGAAATATTCATTCATTATATGTAACCGCTTATTTAGTTCAGGGCAACAGTGGGTCTGGAGCGACACACACTCAAATATTTATTCAGGCTTATCAACATCCTTGAGGGTACCATGCCAATGACACATTTTCTGACAGTGTACCAACGTGTGTTTTTGGACCGTGAGTGGAAACCAGAGCATAGGACACGGGGACCGGTACACAGAGAGAATACACCTCATGGACAGTCACCCAGAGCAGTGCTTGAACCCACAACCCCAGAACCAGATAATTTTAAGACAACTGTATACAATAAAACACAGTCAATTTGGTTAGTGAAAACATTGGGATTTTTTGTAATTTTG
The DNA here is from genome assembly GCF_029633855.1 of Hoplias malabaricus. NCBI lineage: Eukaryota > Metazoa > Chordata > Actinopteri > Characiformes > Erythrinidae > Hoplias > Hoplias malabaricus. Next base: position 60,446,576 of record NC_089801.1, on the reverse strand, counting down.
TTTAAAAAAAAAAAAAAACTTCAAAATAATTACAAATTATAATTAATGAAATGGGTTTGCAGTATTATATTTATTGTGAGATTTGGTGAGTTCCTGCAGCTAGTAAAGAAATGACCAGAACAAGGTAATAATTGAGTTTATCTTAAGATCTGTTTCAGTACTGGATTTTTGTGGGCTGGATTAAGAATGTTAAAGGCTTATTCATACACACTGCTTAATCTTCATAGAAAGGAACAACACCAGCATCATCATCACCATCATCATCAAGAGGATGGACGTTATTGTCCTCAAGAACAGAGAGTTAGAATATGGGTTAGCTATGTTAGTTAGCAAAGGTAACAAATACACAAACAAAAATAAAAATTGTAATATGCACTACAATACTGTACTACATTACACTATAATATAATACTCCCTCTGTTGTCATATTGCTGCAGAAAGAGCTTCTTGTTTGAAAAGGCCTTCTTGTTTGCTAGTTTAAACCTTACACAATTCTAATACAACATTAAAACAGGTACTTCTAGATTTTTGTAGTCAGGAGGATTGGATGTATCATCTTCAGAAAAACGTTGACTGACATAAATATTCTGTGGAAGAGAGATTTACCAGAATAGAACCTGTTAAAAAATTCTCTCAACCATCAACATGAGAAAATACAGGCCCCAACACTGACTGACTGATATATACAGTTCTGTTAGAGCTTACCACATAGCCTTCATCTGTATTTCTCTGTTGCTTCTTTCTTCTTCTACCAAGAAATAACAAAGAGTCAAGTGTAATCCAAAGTGGACATGATCAGTAACAATGCTGTTATGTAATTATTTACAGGCGTTAGGGAAAGATAGTTTATTCCTATAGGTACTAGTGAGATGTAATGTAGTGCTGCATTAATTTAGTCAACATAAATATTCTCACCTCATCCAGACAAGGACAAGAAGAACCGCAATAATTCCAGCTACAACAGCTACAACTACATACACAGTAACAGAGCCTTTGGCTAAAAACAACACAAGAACAAGCAATATTCAGTAATGTGTTAGGAATCAAGCACAATAAAGACCATGTCAACAGCTACAATTATGTCTCCTACCTCTGAAAAGGAATGGAGCTGATCTCTGAGCTCCATGTTCGTTACGAGCCTCGCAGTAGTAGGATCCACTCTGTAGAGGACTGTAACTGTGTCCAGATCCTACAGGTGAGACTCCACCTTCTATAAACCAGGTGTAGTTCTCCACAGGTGGATAAGCATCACTGCTGCAAGTCAGAGTCACTGAACTGTCCTCTACTATTTCACCAGAGGGACCAATGGACACAGCATTTGGGGGATCTGCAAAAAAACTAAACTATAATATCTAGAGCTACTGATTTTAAAGTCAAAGATACAGCTGCTACTTAAATGATGGAGGAGCTGCAGAAATATAAGATATACAAATTTTGGGAGCCACATTTAATATAAATGTCAGTAAACATCTTAGCTCATTAGAAATTCAAGTTTACAGTGTAGAATATGTTTGTATTTTTTCTGTAGTGAAAGGATTTATATCTCTGATTACATATTTGATTACCTATGGGCACATGTACATTATACATCCCTGACAAGAATTTGGGGTTGTACTATTGTCTGGAAATATTACACTTACATCTCACTGTGAGAGTGTGATTAGGGGAAGAGACGTGTTGATATCCATATAAAGCACAGCTATAACTGCCTGCATCCTCAATGCTGACTGGCTGCAGGTGGAGCTGGTTGTTGGTGGCAGGATTTGTTGTTAAAAGATGTCCATTTTTGTACCAGATGAATATTGCACCAATCAAACTGCAGGTGGTTTTACATATCATAAGTGCTGTTCCTCCCTCTATCACCCTGTCTGGAGATTCTACATGAAGATCTAAAGCAACAGAAGAAATCTGTGTAAACATTGGAACTTTTTAACCTTTGATGTTATTCTTTACTGAATTCTTTATTAGACATAAATTTTCCAAGTGCTGAACAATGTCAATGCATTTCAGAAGGGAGATTTCTAGGGAATATAGATCAGCAGTGAAATAATATCCTGATGAACATGAATTATTGGGTCTAAGGTTAAGTAAGTTAACTTACCTGTAACTTGGAGGTGAATTCCAGGTCTACCCACCCATCTTTCTGTTTCTATATCAGTTATTATTCTGAAGAAATACTCCTTTTCATCTCTCTTCTCTACATTACTCAGTCTGAGGAAGAAGTCTCTCTGTGCTAAAATAGTAATCAACACTCTTCCTGAATAATGTGGTTCCTGAGATATATCATTTAATTCATTATCTGGGTCTATGGTCCAATAAGCCTCTGTCACTATAGCATGTCCCGGGTGAGTGAAATCGCCGTGCATAACCACTGTGGACCCTTTTAAAGCACAAATTTTCTGCTGGATGTATCTCACACGCCACTCTGCTAGAGAAGCCCCTGAAACACATGATCAATTACAGAGCTGATTACAGACTGGAGCCCATAAGACAATCAGAGTTCCTATAGTTTACAGCTTCACTTCTCTCCAACTCCACAGCTACTGTACAACACTGAACCATGAAGCAGGGAGAGGGGGTGTTAGAAATAAGTGAAATTTCCAAGTCCATAGTGAGTATAATGTGTTTCATGAATAAAATTAACATTTAATGTAAACTCACGTCTGACAATGAGTGTGTGATTAGGGGAAGGGAGGTGTTGATATCCGTTTACAGCACAGCTATAACTGCCTGCATCCTCACTGCTGACTGCCTGCAGGTGGAGCTGGTTGTTGATGGTGGTCTTTGTGGTTAAATGACGTCCATTTTTGTACCAGATGAATGTTGGGTCAGTCAGACTGCACGTGGTTTCACAAATTAGAAGTGCTATTCCTCCTTCCATTACTATATCGGTAACTTCTAGCTGAAGATCTAAATAATTTGAGAATTATTATTAAGTTTTAATAAAATTGTGTTATCTTTATTTTTTTTCTCTATTACATTCTTCAATCCCAGTCAGTTTTAATCAGCAAAGGATATAGAATACTAATGTGATAAAATACTGGTATAAAAGGTTAAAGACACATTTAAAATAATGAACTCTGCAACAGTCGAGAAACAAGGTGAATGATCTTACCTGTAACACTGAGCTGTACTCCAGGTTTACCCAGCCATCTCTGATTCTCTAAATTTGTTCTGATCTTAAAGTAATACTCATTTTCATCCTTCTTGGCTACTTTACTCAGTTTGAGGGAGAAGTGTTTATTCTTTTCATCAGTAAAATACTCCACTCTTCCTGAGTAATCTGGCTTTTTACTCAGATCAGGATTTTCACCACCTGCATCTGGGTCTATGATCCAAACAGCCTCAGTCACTGTAACATTTTCTGGACGAGTGTAAGAGCCATTCATAAACACTGTGGACCCTTTTAAAGCACATATTTCCTGTTGGTTGTAATTCACACCCCACTCTGCTCCAAAAGCCCCTGAAATATATGATTCATGAAAGAGCTGTTTACAAACTATAGCCACTTTGATATGGGAATGAGGAGCAAAGAAAAAAGTGCTATTTCTGCATGATGTATATGGTGTGTTTCAAAAATATTGTAAACTCACATCTGATAACAAGAGTTTGATTAGGGGAAGGGAGGTGTTGATATCCATTTATAGCACAGCTATAATGGCCTGCATCCTCACTGCTGACTGGCTGCAGGTGGAGCTGGTTGTTGGTGGTCTTTGTGGTTAACAGATGTCCATTTTTGTACCAGATGAATGTTGGGAGAAATAGTCGGCAGGTGGTTTCACATTTCAGAATTGCTCTTCCTCCCACTATCACTTCTTTAGGCATTACAACCTTAAGATCTACAAGATTGGTAGAACTATTAAAAAAGATTTATTGAAATGTTTTAAATTTATATCACTTTTTCAGTACTAATGATGTGAGTGCTAAATATGTTAAAATTCAAAACAACTCAAAATCTTTACTGAAAATATATAAATCAAATTTCTTTGGGAGGGGAGACATGTTTAAAGCTCTATTTGGACGGGATTAGTTTTATGTAGGGAGCTGGGGTAATGTAATTTTTCCACAAGACATCAGTAATGTTTATGGTAGATTCACACTGGATAAGAAATCTCAGTAAAATAACAGAGAAGGAAATTGGTGGTGCAAGAAATTCCTGGTGGTTTATATCATTGAATGTGCTGTGCCTATAATTTGAAACCATGGATTCTGCCTGAGAGTTTGGTGTGTTCTCCTCATGTCTGCATGGATTTCCTCCGGGTGCTCCGGTTTCCTCCTATAGTCCAAAAAGACATGTTTGCAGGTGGATTGGTGATTTAATAGTGTCCATAAATGTGAATGAATATGTGAGTGAGTGTTGCCCTGCAAAGGACTGGCAACCATTTCAAGGTGTGTCCATGCCTTGTGTCCAGTGATGCCAGGTAGGCTCTGGACCCACCACCCCTGAACTGGATAAGTGGTTATAGATTATGAATGAAATTATGACCCTGTCTGAGTTCAGAAACATGATGATTTTACTTACCTGTAACTTTGAGCTGAACTCCAGGTCTACCTACCCATCTTTCTTTGTGTATATTTGTTATGATTCTGAAATAATACTTCTTTTCATCCATTTTCTGTACATTACTCAGTTTGAGGGAAAAATGTTTCTGCTCATCAGTAAAATACTCCACTCTTCCTGAGAAATCAGACTCTTTTGACATGTCATTTAATTCCTTATCTGGGTCTGTAGTCCAATAAGCCTTTGTAACTGTAACATGTCTTGGGTAATTGTAAGATCCGTTCATAGAAACCGTGGACCCTTGTAAGGCGCATATGCCATGTTGATTGTAAGTCACACTCCACTTTATTCCAGAAGCTCCTGAAACACATGATTGGTGAAAGAGTTCATTACAGACTGAAATCCAAACATAGTATTTAACATGGCATTTAAAATATAACATTGTCATCTAAAATAACATTGTTATTTATTTTATGTTATGTGAAAATACCTTTATGTTAACTAGTTAAAGTATAAATTTGTAGTTGTTTTTTAACCATACATCTTTTAGAAAATTATCATATATATTTAATTCAAACTGAAATAACTTAGATATTTTTCAACACATTCAATTTGAATTGTAATCATTTAGTTATCTATCCAAATAGCTTTAATTTAAATCACTATAATTAGCTATTTATCAAATAAGTTTAATTAAACAAAAAATACACTTTGCATATTTATCTAATAACTAACTTTTAAATCATAAGACATTAGCATTAGACATTAGAAGACTAATGATTTTGAAAAACTTAACCCTTAATTTTTCTGCAAGTTTGTACTTATCCACTATTGTATATTCTGCTAGTACAGTCCACACCCGTAAATGCTGAAACGGGGAGGTGATGTGTTTTGGAAGGACATCGGGATGGCTTATGAATGTGTATGATGCCTTACCACCCTGTTGGATAGATAAATGCAAGTAAAGGGTGGAGTTGGGTTGTATGTAGAGCTGGAGTGAGGAGTTTGGGCATGGTCCTACTCCCAAAATTTTAATAAATTTATTAAAATGTTATTACATAACTTTAATTTGCTAGTACAGACCATGTCTGTAAAGGCTGAAATGAGGAGGTGGACTCGGAAGTCCATATGAAATCCATATGAAGCCGTAGCCCAATAATTACAGGAATGCTAGTCATACAGTGTAACAGAATGGTCAGGTTGAGAAGTAGTTTGGTGTAGGGTTTGGTCCTGGATCGTGATTAGGTGAGTGAAAAGAGGTTAGTAGGTCCATGTATTAACTGCCTTTAATAAACTGTTGCATGACTGAGCACCATGTGAGTTGGTAGAGGAATAGCATTAGGTTGAGTAAATTGAATGCCCTTTATTGATTATTATCATGATGATCAAAATTCTACAGTGAAGTGGGGTGGCATGACTGGTAATTGGTGTGAATGAATGAATGAATGAATGAATGAATGAATGAATTATTTTAACTAATCAAAATGTCATATTCATTTGAATTAAAATATATTAAATAATTATATTATCATGTTCATTAACTACAAGAGTAATAGTAATCCAACAACTAAAAACTAAAAGTTTTTTTTTTTTTTTCAAATAGATTATATTCTTTCAAATCACATCACATTGTGTTTCTGTCTGCATTCATGTTTTGTGTTGCACCATGGTCCTGGAGGAACATTATTTTTTTTCACTGTGTACTCTGTATATAGTATACATATGATTATATGACAATAAAGACTCTTGAACTCTTAAATTGAACATTATTTAGTTATGTAACTTTTTTTTTAAACTGCAAAATTTGATCTAGTTTTCAAAAAAATTTCATTACTATTATATACTATTAAGTTTTATTTAAACTACAAGACTGTATAGATATAAATAACTTTTATTAAAAAAATGTTTTAACTAGTTATTTAATGCCTGTGTTTCCAAATTCTGTACTTCAGCAATTTAATCAATGCATTTCTAAAAAAACTTTCAAAACAATATCTAGACATTCAATTAATTTAATACAAAGTTCTTGATATTTGCTAGTTATACAATATATTATTTCAAACTATAAAACATATAGTTTTATAGCTAGTTTTTCAATAACATTTATTCAAACTAAATGATTTTACCTCTAATAATTTGAATTTATTCCCCAATAATTTAGCTAGTTGAATTTAATGTAACATTAAAAATCAATTAAAATTAATTAATTAAAAATGTATTGAAATTAATACATAGTCATCCAATAACTTTCATTTAAAACACAAGATTCAAGATAGTCATCAAATAGATTCTATTCAAACTAAAGTGCTTTAGCTAGGAATCTAATTACATCTACTTAAATCATAAAAATGTATGTAGTTTTAAGTTATAAATGTAAGATTAGCTAGTTATACAATAATAATCCTTTCAAAATTCAAAATTTCATTTGGTCATCCTTTATCATCCATACAAACTACAAGGTTGTAGCTAGTTATTAAATATTTCTTTTATTTAAAATTTAACTAATTTAAAGAGGAAGAATTAGAAAATATATTAAAACAGTATCATAATACCTCTTGTTCATGTTCCTCTGAATTCTAATCCAATTACATGACATTTGCAAGTTATACAGTACATTTCATTTCAGTAGCAATACACTGGATATATATTCAAATAACGCACATAATTAATGTAAGAATTTACTTAGTTTTCAAATGCATTTTATTTAAGCTGTAGGGCTAAATATATATTTAATAACTTAAATTTAAATTATGAGATCTAGTTGGTTAGACAATCAATTTAATTAAAACTTTAAGACTGAATAATCATCCAGTAACTTTTATTGAAACTACAAATGTTTAGTTAGTCCATAAATGCAATTAAATCTATAATGATGTAGCTAGTTATCCAACAAATTCCACCCCATTAACATTATCCAACTAACATTTAAACTACATAACCTGAGCTAAACTCCAATAGCTTATTTGCACATATAAATACTGTAAATAATTAAAAAGTAACTTGATTATCCAACAACAGCACTTAGTCATTCAATAACACAAATTTAAACCACAATACTTTAGCTAGTTATACCTCAACTTTTAAGTTAAACAAAAAATTAGACAGTTGTCCAAATAGTTCCATTCAAACCAGCAGACATTGGCTTCTTTCAAATTAATACAATCTATAGTTATCCTATTTCATTCTTTAAAATCTTCAAGATGTTTGGTTATTTATCCAAAAATCTTTAATGCAAAATTCAGTGAGCAGAACATTCTAACTCCAGAGTTCTGCTGTAGTGGAGATCAAATCAAACCAAAATGCATTTATACATTTAAGTGCATTGCAGATCTGATGTTTTTACAAAGCAGCTTTACAGAATTAGTATCAGAACAGATCAATGTGAGCCTAAGGTGACAGTGGCAAGGAAAATCTCCCTCGAGGCTGGAAGGAGCAAACTTGGGAGGAACTTGGGCTGTGCCTGAAATCACTCCCTATTCACTGGTTAGTGTACTATTTAGTGTGTCTGCCATTTATAGTGTTGTCCAAATTCTCAGTGAGCGATCTGATTCCATATATAGTACACTAGATAGTTACCCACTATGCACTGTAAATCCAGTGAAAACCGATGTACACTACTTTTGTACTAATATCCCAAAATGCATAGCAGTTTAATAATATAAAGATTTCTAGTTTGTCTGTCTGTCTTGTGGTACAGTGATATGAGTTTTATTTTTAAAAGGTAGGTTAACAGTATGTATACAGTTTTAGTAATAGTAAATGAGATTAAATTAGTTTGAGTATAAAACATTAGCTAATAATTGTTGCTTACTGTAAAATGAGTATAAATAAAATAAAAATGCATTCAGGTTATAGGTTTTCCAAAAGATTGTATCTAAAATAGTATACACAATTCTAGATATATTTGTACTTGATAAAAACAGGCAGTGTATTTTATTTATTCAAATTTGGTAACTATAAAGCTAATATACAGCGTTGGGTGTTTTGAAGTACAGGGGTTGGACAATGAAACTGATACACCTGTCATTTTAGTGTGGGGGGTTTCATGGATAAATTGGACCAGCCTGGTGGCCAATCTTCATTAATTGCACATTGCACCAGTAAGACCATCTGCATCCAATGGTTCAAACATTGTATCCTGAAGGTGGTGCCGTGTATCAGGATGACAATGCACAGATACACACAGCAAGACTGGTGAAAGATTGGTTTGATGAATATGAAAGAGAAGTTGAACATCTCCCATGGCCTGCACAGTCACCAGATCTAAATATTATTGAGCCACTTTGGGGTGTTTTGGAGGAGCGAGTCAGGAAATGTTTTCCTCCACCAGCATCATGTAGTGAACTGGCCACTATCCTGCAAGAAGAATGGCTTAAAATCCCTCTGACCACTGTGCAGGACTTGTATATGTCATTCCCAAGACGAATTGACGCTGTATTGGCCACAAAAGGTGGCCCTACACCATACTAATAAGTTTCAGTTTCATTGTCCAACCCCTGTAATGACAAGCCCTTTTGTAGCCTCTCTGAATAAGACCATCGCCTTATGGCCACAGCGGTAAGTTACAGCTTACCATTTGAATTCGCTGATGAACAAACACAGCTTGTCTTAGGTCCCTAGTGCTTGTCAGAGCAGGTCTATGTCTCTATCTTAGGGCTAAAATCTTTACTAAAACCATCATAACTGCAAGTATAATGGATGTTTGTTTAATAATATATACAAAAGTGTGTGAATGAAGATTATTGAATAAACAGAGCTTGAGCACCGAAATAAGACACGTACATTTATTTTATTTATAACATTTTTATTACATGTAATAAAAAACAAACAAAAACAGTAGATATTTAAATATTTTAAAAATTATTTACAGGATACATTAATAAAAACATTGCCAAACTACATTTCTCTTTTGACAAAAGATCAAGATAATTTGTTTCCGGAATAAATGTTGTCTGAATTCCCACTTTTGTGTTGCTCACTGCTTACCTATATAGTTTTCTACATAGTACAATCTATATAGTGATCCATGAATGAGTGAACAAGTGGATCATTTCAAACACAGCCCAAGGGGACCCATCCTCCCCTGAGCAAACTACTATTTGAAATTAACAGTATCATATATATATATAAAAAAATATGATACAGTTAAGGTATATTATAATATTTATGTAAATGTGATGGAATTAATTGTGGTATATAATATTAATAATAATAATAATAATAATAATAATAATAGTGGTGAAAGTAGAATCAATCAAACTGGTGACTCACCTACTATCATCAGCAGAAAGATCAGAGGAAGAAGTGGAGGAAAAGCGAATGCCATCACCACAGCAGTCTGTAAATGAGAATATTGACAATGGACAATATTTCAAATGTGAAACAATCTCAGTCGCATGAAGTGATAAAGAGCTTCAAAAAAGACTGGAGTGTGAAACAGAGAGAGAGAGAGAGAGAGAGAGAGAGAGAGAGAAATTTCTGATTCATTTTAGCAATGTTATATATATATATATATATATATATATATATATATATATATATATATATATATATATGATTAAAAGTAGATACACTTCACTACCAAATACAACAAAGTTCAACAATATTTAACTATAAATGAAATATAGCAGACTCTCTCTCTCTCTTTCTCAGTCTCTCATTTCCTACTCAGTATAGAGAGTATAAAATATAAAATAGTATAATATATCTGGGTTAGTTATGATTGTTATTATTATTCTAGCATATAGGTTATTTGATAAGCTTTGTAATTGCTTTGCCTGTTTATACTTTCTTTATCTCTGTTCTGGATTTGCCCTTTGGATCTGTTTGGTTTGTGTATTTGGCTTGACTTTGGACTGTTTTCTGGTTTGTGATTTTGGATTGCCCCTCAGTTTGATGATGAATGCCTTTCTTCTTTTATCCATTAGATTCACTCCAGTCTATATATATATATATATACACTCACACTTTTAGATGTTGTAAAAATTAGTATGTATTTACCTTTTAAGACATTTATTTTACTCAAAATTCTTTTTGTCCCTGTATAAATAGGGGGAGCAAAACCTGCGCCAACACAAAGCTGTACAAAAGGACTGTACAAACATACACCACAATGCTGTACAGATTTATGAGGTGAAGAGACAGAAAAAGCTCAAACAGCTAAAACAGAGGATGTGCAAAGCAGGTAACAAAATTTACAGAAGCTTACCTCAAATCACAGGACTTTGGACATTGCAGAACGATGAAGTCAGACTGATTTTTGCCCATTTTTAAACACGTCTGGGGGGTGGACCCTTGAGCAGATATTTATTTTATTGGTGGAGTTAATGTTAATCTAAATTCTTACTGGCTTGAGTGGCATCATTAGTTATGGACAGAAATATTTTTTATCTGCTCACATGGCTGAATGCTTATGAAGATGGTATTAGTGTAGACCACAGCAGAAAATAGATTGTAACCAAAACAGATGTTTTTTTGTTTTTTTTTTCTAATGACTTTTGAGGAATTCTGGTCAAATTCCCCTCTTTTAACCAAAAAGCTTAAAACATATGAATATCACCCCATTGGAACACAAGCCATCCACAGAGATGAGCAACGTTGGCACTGTAAAATACCAGTTTTTTCACTCAGTCATTAGACATTAGACTCAGTTCATTTGTGCCCCTAGCATAGGACAAGGTATTGAACTGATGTGGAATAATGCCATATCGCACCATGTGTTTTGTCATCCCAGATGCTCTTGAAGGTGAAGGATGGTTCCTGGATGTGGGCTCAGGGCAGACTCCAGCAGTGGAGGGGAACAACACCTCCTCTTCACTGGTATTTCCAGATTTACCTTCAGAGAAGGCATACGAGAATATTAATAAAGCCCTAAATCAGATCATAACCCTGTAACAACATTGACTTTATACGTAGGGCTAAATCAACTGTACATTTGACAATCTGAGAAATGGAAAAAGTGAAATGTAATTCAGAAACAGTTCATGAATGTGACTATGGGATTAAATCCTGTATTTTAAAAATGAGGAACTGGGCACGTGTGTGTGAATAACAGGAATCCCTCCACCTCTCTGCCGCCTCCACTGCTGCAAAACTGGCAGCGTCTCATCCCAGAAGAAAGATCAAGTTCAAGAGAAATGATTTTGCAATAAAAATACAGAAAATCACAACACTGCATTTTAAAAGCTTACCTTACACCATTCTACCATAACATTACAACCCCCTCCTTGTCTCTATGCTCACTGAATATCAGCACTTTTTATTTCAACATTTACAGACTATAGTACATCTGTTTGCTCTACATACTTTGTTTACCACATTTCACACTTTTCCTCGACTGTCAGGATGACCACAAAGCAGGGTGGTTGGACATTCTCAGGGCTGCAGTGCTGTTACAAGTGAATCATACACAGCAGTGCTGCTAAAACATCTCCACCAACCAAAAACACACACTAACCAAGTTACACCTGTTCAGTGGAGGTCCTGTGGAGATCCTGACCACTGAAGGTCAGTCTGTAACAGTGAGTAGAAACAAGGCACTGATGATAATATTATAGCTGATCTGTGTCTGATTTCGTTCAGCTTGTGTACAACATTCATTACTTTCCAAAACTGTATTACTTATATTGTAATATCACTCTGTACACAAAGAGGGAACAATATTTTACAACTCTAGTAAAACTACTCACTACAGTAAAGGGCTAACTGTTATTTATTAGAGCACACTGGGGCATACAGGGTTAAACTCTCATAGCTTCATATTCCTGCTTCTGCAAACGTCATTCTAAGCAAATTTACTTCTGTTTTCAGTTGAAGTTGCAGGAGTAAATGTGTTCTTCTTGTGCTAACTGCAGTGGTTGAGCAATGAAATATTAAAAAATTAATATTAGATCAACCTCTTAAATGCAGTATTTTACTCGTAAGTTAATTATGTGTTTTGTTAGTGCATATGTGATGCCCACAATGTTACAGTTGTTTATTTTATTGTTATTTAAGAGAATGAGTTAATTCTGTCACTTACAGATAAGGTGCTGGCTGCGTGGCTATTGTCTTTTGCGGTTTCGTCCTGTCTTCTGTCTCATCGGTTTAACTCACATGTGAGTACTGTGTTATGTATTTTATACAGCATATTTTGTTGACTTGTGCATTGATTAGAAGCTAATTATTGTGTGAAGCAGCAGAGGTACAAATCCAGTGCTCAAGTAGTTTTTTTTTTTTTTTTTTTTTTTTTTCGGTTAAATCTGAGAAACTCATTCATCCATTAAATAAATGGTGTGTTTATTTAGGTTGAAAATCTCAGTACAGGTATATTTCAGCCATGTTATTGAATTTTAATATATTTTTTTCATTAACTCTTAAATTGTTATGTAGCATCACTAAACATGTTTCAACTTTTCCCAAATGACTTCAGTTTAAAGCTGTTAGTGAGATAACCTCGCCTGTATCTGTGGCTCTGGTATTTATGTAATGGATGTACTATGTTTCTAAGCTTCAGTAATTCGATTGACATTTAAAATATTTGGTAGAATCCTGAGATTATTAATGCCTTATTTTTAGAAAGGTGAACTTGTGATGTTTTCATACTGTTGAACAAATGTGCCTATTTGGAACTGTAGCATTTTAGTCATATAGTACAGATAGGAACACATTCAGCCTGTCTAATAATTTATGAGATAAAATATAAACATGATCTTAATTTATTGTGCTCTCATAGTTTAAGGTTATTTACTCTTAATTATGATGCATCTGCCCGAGCTTCATGTGGCCACTGTCTGTCTTGAGGCGCAAGGAAGGAATACACCCCGGAGGGGACGCCAGTCCTTCACAGGGCAACACACACACACACACACACGGACATTTTTGAGTCACTAATCCACCTACCAACGTGTGTTTTTGGACTGTGGGAGGAAACCGGAGCACCCACAGGAAACCCACGCGGACACGGGGAGAACACACCAACTCCTCACAGACAGTCACTCATAGCAGGTAACAAACCCACAACCTCCAGGCCCCTTCAGCATCACATTTTGTAAATTATATGTTCAAGCCCCCTGCCTCCAATACACAAGGATAGCAGAGTGCTCAACCATGCACACCCCACCTTCTTTGGAAAATACTTGGATAGTGGGTGTGTTCCTGCCTTGAGCCATGTGCTTCTGGTTGTGTTCTAGACCCATCATGACCTTGAATGTAAATGTTGCTGAGGATGAGGGAGTGAATAAATAATTGTATTTTTTTCATAATTTGCATGTTATTGACTTTGAACGCAGCAGCTGTATTGTTCCCTTTGTAGAAATCTCAGAAGAACAGATGAATAGTAATGTTCCAGAATAAATTTGAATAAAATATCTTTTACAGAAACGTGCATTAGAAGAAATGTTTGTACCTTCACGTGTAAAAAAGTTATTTGTTTTTTTTTTACTACAATTTGACTAGTGTGTGTAATGCAGTGTAACGTTATCACTGGTGCTGTGATATAGTGTATAGTGTGTGAACTGACAGGAAGAGGGTGCTGTTTCTCCTATTACACAGGGGCACTTTGTAATTCTACTATTACAGACTGTAGACCATCTGATGTTCTGCATTTTTTTTTTGTCCCCTTTGACCCTGATCTTCAAAGGTCAGCACCCACATACGACCACCATAGAGCATGTGGTGATCCTGTGGGTGTCCTGACATTTGGAAACCTGAAAAAATGACAGATCAAGCAACATAAATTCCAGGCTACATTAAATAGCATCTTTATATTTCCCCATAACCTCCAGTAACATAAAATGAAGTTTTTACTTACTTCATTAATGTACAGCAGAGTATTGGCTGTGGTGGTACTCAATGAGATGCCTGAGGGTGCCCACTGCTTACAAGTACTTTGTAAACAGTTGCTCTGACTAGTTGTGATACCTATCCTATAGGAGCTCCACAGTTTTTAATGTTTCCATGTTTTCATGATAAATCAGTTTTCCTCTGGTGCATTATATAATCTTAGATTATGGTTATTTGCTTCAGCATTCTAAAACTCTACACGCTGAATTAAATGAAAAAAAAAAGATAAGTATATAAACAATTTATCATCACCTAATGACCTTAAATTTTCCCTCATGGGAATTTAGGCTGTGCATATCTCCTGCTTGTACTTTTGTTGGGAACATTCTTGATATGCTTCTTTTAGCCTGTTGAAATATCCTACCTATTGTTTTATTTAGGTGCCTGCTAAGGCAAGGTAGCACAACTAGACAGAACAACGGGGTTTAGTGTGTCACTCACTCGTGTTGTAATTTGTAATCTGCATGAAATAGTTGTATATTATTTCCTGTTTTGACACCGCAATCGTCATAGCTGCCACAATGTTGGTTCAGACAGGGCAGAGACAGTACAGAGCAACACCGGTCAGGGTTTGAATACAAGAGTCAGACACAGACCCAATGAGACAGTGGCTATACATGCAGTTAGTGACCCACTGCGGACACAGAATGACACAGCTATTGCATAAACATGATAACTGAAGCAGCAATATGATTTATTGACAGGTTGATTTCAAGACCATGCAGTTTGATCGTGCTAAGTCATATAGCTGCTTCAGTTATCACGTTTAGGTTATAGCTGGTCCATTCTGTATCCACAATAGTTTACTAGCTAGTTAAACAGGGACATTGACTGGTTTAAGCACAATACAGCTTTAAGCAAATTTATATGAATGAATGCAGTTTGTGTCAGACCTTTCATGGGCCACAGACATATCAGAGCAGACAATCTGTTTTGAAGTGCAAAAGAACACACATCATTCATTATCTGTAACCGCTCATCCAATTCAGGGTCCAGAGCCTACCTGGAATCATTGGGCGCAAGGCGGGAATACACCCTGGAGGGAGCACCAGTCCTTCACAGGGCAACACAGACACACACACATTCACACCTACGGACACTTTTGAGTCACTAATCCACCTACCAACGTGTGTTTTTGGACTGTGGGAGGAAACCGGAGCACCCACAGGAAACCCACGCGGACACGGGGAGAACACACCAACTCCTCACAGACAGTCACCCATAGCAGGTAACAAACCCACAACCTCCAGGCCCCTTCAGCATCACATTTTGTAAATTATATGTTCAAAGCCGTACCATACAGAGATGCAGTGGCCTGTGGCCTGTCTCATGGTGTTGCCTGCCACCATGTGGCAGATTTATTTTGAAAGTTTTTTTTTTTTTTTTGAATGCTCTGTGGATTACTGTTTTGTAGAGATAGAATAATCCTGATAGAAGGGTTTTGGTTCAATTCTGTCATGGTGAATCTCTCAGCCATGTTACTCTATTTAGTATTTGTACTGTTAGAAATATTACAGGTTAGGGGTGAGTGCCATTTGGTTTAGGTGTAAGTACTTTTTTCAAAACACACGTTGGTAGGTTGATTGGCGACTCAAAAATGTCCGTAGGTGTGAGTGAATGTGCGTGTCGCCCTGTGAAGGACTGGCGCCCCCTCCAGGAGGGACCCACCATGAACCTGAACTGGATAAGTGGTTACAGATAATGAATGAATGAAGTATGTATTCCATATCAGTATGTTTACTTATTATCAGTATGTATACTTAGTTATTTAAAAAGTGGCTCATCCTTTCTTTTGTTTGACTTTTTGTCTTGGTTTGGCTGTGTTGTTCTGCTAACGTTTGATTTACAGGTTTTTGTTTGTAATCCTTCCCTGGAGCAATATGACCAAGGCGGTAAGGCTGATATTTATTGATTTTTTTTTTAATCATTAGGGTGAGTCAATTTGCTACCAAGGTTCAAATAAATGTTGTTTTCTATAACCAGCTAGGAGTTTTTTTTTTTTCTGGAGTTGGCTGTAAAACTGAGCTGTCATCTTATTGTTTAAAATTTGTACATTTTCATATCTGAAAATGGTGAGATTTTGTCAAATGTAACTACAAGAATCTGTGATGTGTGGTATGAATGAAACAGGCATAGTGTTGTTTTAATAAAATAACCATGAACTCCTCAGGGTAAGTAAACATCTTGATGGTGACCTCTCTAAAGCCTAACTCACATTGCAGGATTTAAAAAAAACCCAAACCGCTGTTGAATGAGACACAAGACATCCCACATAGATATTTTTTTGGTGCTTTATCATTGTTAGTCCTAAAGTCCCCACATTACATGATTCATTCTGAATGGAACCCACCACACACTTTTCAATTGTGCACAGCTCTGCTCCTCAAAACCTTGTGGGATTTTCTCCTGAAATGCTACATCCTGAGAGCTGGTGGGAGTTTCTCACACTCTGGTGCTGTCTGAAGCAAAAAATACTTTGTGCTCTTGTCTCACAAGGCAGCATTTTGAAATGAATGTGTTTACAACTGAGTCACAGTACTCTATTTCAAAAACAGCATTTTATAAAAATATTAACCTTCCTCCCGCAAAATACTACCGGTGTTTACAGCATTCCAGTCTTTTCAGACACAGCCAAGTTTTAAATACAGTGCTCTCTGAGGAGCTTTTGTGAGGAGGTGGATTGTCAACTCAAGTGTTCATAGGGGTATGAGTATCACGCTCTGCGAAGGACTGTCTTTTCTGACTCTAATGAATGAAAAACCATCTTTTCACAGTAAGTTCATGGTTATTTCAGACAGAAAATGCCAGGCCTCTATCTGTATGTGCTACAAATTTGGCTTCATAGAAGTGCTTGCTTGGTCTGCTTGATCATCATGAAGAGGAGAGTCAAGAAATAATCCTTAAGATTTACACATTCAAAACTGCAAAAAATAATATATTTTGTGTACAATATCCTAAAATTAAAATGTGATTTAACCCAGTTGCAAAGCCATCAATCAGCAATTATTATAGTATCTTACAAAACACTGTCAAACCTCCAGTGAGCTTATTTAGTGATAATCTGGATCTTTAGACTCACCTTCAGTCATCAGAGGAGGAGCCAGTCTGAATGACATCATCTCACTGAAACTTATATCAAGTGTCCATTTCATTAAAGACAAAAATGACTTAAAATAGAAAAAAATAAATAAATAACTAAAATTCAGGAATAAAAACTTATACTGGTATCAATACTAATAGCAGAGCCATTAGAGTCATTTCATGGCTTGTCTACTGCAGCACACACCTGGCTGGTCTTCAGCTGATCCAGAATGCTGCCGCATAGCTTAAAATAGTCCAAAATTCTCCCATGTGACTCCAATGCTGTGCTCTCACTGAAATATACTGTATTGCACTTATACTGCTACTCCTTACTACTACTTCTTTCTTTTTAGGTATGAGCACTGACTAGATTTTCTTTCTAGGTTTGAACACTGACTAGATGCTGTGTATTGCACATATTATGTTCTGTTCTTTCTAGGCATCAGCCTTGGCCCTTGTTCTCAAGGGGAGTTTGAACTGGAACTTATTTGCTTTAGCTGCACAATCTGTTTGAAAGCACTTTTGCAAGTTGCTCTGGATAAGAGTGTCTGCTAAATGCTTTAAATGTAAGTATAAATTGTGTGGTTTAAACATCTTTAAGTTGAGAGCTATAACATCATACATCCTCAATATTATCTTCCTCTCACAGGAAGCATGTGACCTCAGATACAGTGAAGTATGAGCTTAAATTTAAACTTCTGCATCAGTCATGTCAAATATATTTGCATAGTGCTTTTTACAACTGATGTTGTCACAAAGCAGTTTCACAGAATTTCAGCAATGACAGAAAGAATTAGTGAAAGGACAGTTTCCAAATGATTATATACACTCCTTAGCATGATGATTCTAAACCATTAAACTTGTTTAATTTGAGCCTGGGGTCAGCTAGAGGGATACATCAGCTAGTAAGGCCTTACAGCATTGGGCTATGGAGCAGGAGCTTTTTCATCTGACATGATGGAGTTACAGTAAAAATATTTTGGTTATTCTCTTCCTTGTTGGAACTTCATCTTTGTCCCCAAATGTATGTAAATGAATATTCAGGTGAATTTTAACATTTTACCATATTTTAGCTCTTTAATATATTTCATTATACATACTTTCAGCAGAGGAGGGAATTACATATTAACATGGAATAAGTTTGACACTTTGATCCACACAAACACTCACAAGTTTGTTTTCCCTTCCCAGAGTTAAAGAAAGGCCCAACATATGCAGAAACACTCAAATATTGCAAAACGTGTGGATGAGGTGGAAATGTTAGACTCATGCAAAAGAGCAATGAAAAAGGGTTTTCTGAATAAACAATGACATTTCAGTGGGTTCATACCTACTGTGAATGCGGAACAGCATGCCCTTGACTGACCCTGTTACCACAGTTTTTTTTTTCTCTCTCTCCACACTTTAAAATCAGTCTGTTTTCACACTGGTACCAACCCAACTTCTTATCTTATTACATGTTGATTAATGTACAAATGTACACCACTGTGCAATAGTCAGAGACAATACAGCATTAACAATAAATGCAATTTCTATACAGCAGAAATGACACAGACGTCTCAACAAATATGTCAAAAATACTAAATCAAGCATTTTGATATAAAACTAATTTAAATATACAGCTGTAAAAATTATTTTAATCTTAGCAAAATCCCACTTACATCTCTCCACCTCTCTCTCAGGTCGATGCCGCTGCAAACTTAGTTGATGGAAAAAGTGATTTATTTGGCTGATATTCTTTATTGCAATTAACACTGTGAACATTTTGGGTGGTAACTCTGCTCTGTTTCTCTCACTCTCAGCTGGTCTTGTCCAATCGTTTGATGGTTCAGTTGTTGATTTTCTAAAAAAAAAAAAAAAAAAAGACACAAACAGGTGTGGTTTAACTCCATTTAACTGTGACACAATTCTGAAACACTTCTGTAAGAACAGTCAGTTTAGAGTGTTATCACATCAGATTTCTGCATTTATCTGATCATTCATTTACATTCATGTACTCAGGACACTTTCTCAAATAAAAAAACACCAATAAATCTCAACTCAGAAATGACAAAACAGCACTCCTCAGAGCTCTTTGAGAACAGTGTGGGCATGGTTCAATACTAACAACTGTGTGACTGACAGCTCTCTATCATGAGAGAACAGAATGCTTTTTACATTTAATTTTACATTACGCCTAGAGTCTTTGGGTATTTACTCTGAACTGCAGTTGTCATTTGACATAAAATACACAATAAAATGACACAGGCGATTAGAATTGGCATTATACATGTCTTTGGTGAGGTTTTGTGTGATTATTTTGTTAAGATTATTGTACAAATCAGATACCTTCTAGAGTGGTGCTATCCCCCTGCTACTCTTCTGTACTGCCAACCAAGTGTGGCAGTTATTCCTGCCACTACTCTGCTGTACACGCTGGCCTAGTGTGGCCGCTGTCTCTGAAGCTACTCTCTTATACACGCTGACTAAATAGGTCTGCCTTCCCTGCTGCTACTCTGCTGTACACACTGGCCAGGTGTGGCTGCTTTCTCCACTGCTGCTCTGCTGTACTGCCTACTGAGTTGGTCTGCCTTCCCCAGTGCTACTCTGCTCTACACACCAGCCCAGTGAAGATAGCATCTGCTCTGTTATACACACCGACCAAATGTTGCTGCTATCTCTGCTATACTCAGACTTAATCCATTCATGCTCATACTTTATAGTTTTGTGTTTGCTCTGTTCATGTCTTTCACTCCCTACCCTGGATTCACTGGGTGCAAGGTGGGATCACACCATGGAGGGGGCGACGGTCCTTCACTGGGTGACATGTTTATTTGGCTAGTGGAAATATTAAATTTACCTTTGACCATATTTTATATGCTACAATTCACTATCCTAAACTTAAATTTCAGATCTCTACAATTAAATTATGACTAGTCAAAAAGGAAATTAGAGATATCATGCATTTCATCTTGCATTTCATTCTTTCATTCTCATTCAAGCTTAAATTTAAATATATTTTGAATAAACATAATGACTAATCAAAACTAAGAGAATCAAAATTGTATTTTTGGACTTGTCAGAATTACTTTTAAGATTCAAATAAATTACTGATATCTTGAACTTATTTGCTTTTTGTATTTCTGATATCTGTTCTGACTAGTCAAAACGTAGCTGGTTAAAAAAGCATATTTTCATGCCATGTAAAAGGTGCAAGGTCTGCCAGGGACTTTGGTTTATATTTTCAGTAAAGTCACTTACAAATACTTGCAGACATTGGTTGCTTTTTGAGCTTTTTTCTAAAGTGTAGCTGCACTTTTTTTTGGCTTGTTAAGGTTTAATCGTCTCTTTCTACATGTTTTTTTTTTTTTTTTTTTTTTTTTTTTTTCCCCAGTCCCTGGCATGTAAAGAAACTTATAAACATTTATCATTGATGGAGCATTGTCTAGTGTTATGATTAGTTGGTGTTATGATTGATGTATGTGGGGAAGGGTAGGAGGGAAAATGCCACTTGCACCTAATGTTTATAATTGACAAAAGCCCAATCGGTTAAAATGAGCACACCTGGGAAACATGGCAGCACATAGGGGAGAACAATTGCATGAAATGACTAAAATTTATTCATTCATTCTCTGTAACTGTTAATCCACGGTGGTGCTGGGGCCTACCCGGAATCACTGAGCACAAAGCAGGAATCCGCAAAAAGTTGGGACAAGTAGCAATAAGTGTCTGGAAAAAGGAAATTGTGCATATAACAAACAGCTGGAAGACCATTTAACACTAATTAGAATCACCAATTCCACCATTGTGTTCCTCCATCGTGCCATCCGCCCTTGCCAGCTGAAACTCTACATTGCAAAGAGGAAGCCATTTCTAAACAAGCTCAGACGTTTGCACTGGGCCAGGGGTCTTTTAAAATGGAGTGTGGCAAAATGGAAAACTATTATGTGGTCAGATGAGTCATGATTTGAAGTTTATTATGGAACACTGGGACGCCATGTCATCCGGACCAGAGAGACAAGGATAACCCAAGTTCTTATCAACGCTCCGTTCAGAAGCCTGCATCACTGATGGTATGGGGTTGCATGAGTGCTTGTGGCATGGGCAGCTTGCATGTCTGGAAAGGCACCATTAATGCAGAGAACTATGTTCAGGTTCTAGAACAACATATGCTCCCATCTAGACGTCATCTCTTTCAGGGAAGACCCTGCATTTTTCAACAAGATAATGCCAGACCATATTCTGCAGCAATCACAACATCGTGGCTACGTAGGAGAAGGATCCGGGTACTGAAATGTCAGCCTGCAGTCCAGATCTTTCACCTATAGAGAACATTTGGCTCATCATAAAGAGGAAGGTGCAACAAAGAAGGCCCAAGACGATTGAACAGTTAGAGGTCTGTATTAGACATGAATGGGAGAGCATTCCTATTTCTAAACTTGAGAAACTGGTCTTCTCTGTCCCCAGACGTCTGAGTGTTGTAAGAAGAAGGGGGTTTATGCCACACAGTGGTAAAAAATGGCATTGTCCCAACTTTTTTGGGATTTGTTGACGCCTTGAAATTTTGAAACAACATTTTGTGTTCTATTCTGAATAAAATATTAGATGTTGGCACCTCCACATCATTGCATTCAGTTTTTATTCACAATTTGTGTAGTGTCCCAACTTTTTTGGAAACCGGTTTGTATATTGTAAAATTTTTGTCCCTGCTATGTTTGTTAAATAAATATCTGGAACCCTTGTTGCCAAGAGAAGCCGTCTGTTACATGGTCTCAGAGATCCAGTTCAAAAAATGCATATCTGCAAAACTACTTTGTGTCAGGAAAAAAAACACTTGGAACAGAGCTCTTGTTGAATGGATAAAAACTTGTAACTTTAATGAAATTATACTTGTCACATTGCCCTTAGCTTCTCCCTGTGACCGAGATAAGTTTATGCACTTATCATCATACCTGATCACACAGCAAACAATCAGGGATGTATTTGCTTATAGTAAATGAACACGCAGACAATTAATACATAGGATACGATGTAAAATATCCTATGCCAATATATTAGAGCTTCACATAGGGCCCACCCCACTCTCTTCCAACATGCAGCCTCAAAATTGTTCCTACACCTCAACACTAAGGTTGCTGTGGCCGTTTCTGATCTGATCAGCAACCAGCTACCTCTAGCAAAATTTAAATGAAATAATGTCCGACACCTACCCACTAGGGTTGCTATGGACAGTTATGATCCAATCAGCAACCAGCTATCCTTAACAACTATGGTTACCCACTGCATAACTAGCTCTTCATAGGGGTCATCTGTGTTTCACTGGATTAAGCCCATGACACCTCCAGAAGGTTCAACAGTGAAGTCTGGCACCCCAGAACAGACCGTTCACTCCAAAAACATTGCTCCACTGTATTTTATAACACTACTACCATGCACACCGCGACCCTGAATTGGATAAGCAGTTACAGATAATGAATGAATGACTGAATGAATACTACCATGCAGTATATTACAGCTTAATGAATCTACAATTGTTTCATTGGGCTGAACAGCCAAATAGGCAAAGATGTATCTCCGTAACATTACCTATGGCCAGTAAAATAATGGAAAACTCACTAAAGTCATATTTAGTACTTGGCAGTCAGTTTATCCTGTATATAAATGTAATTACATTTTTTAATCTGGTACGAACCTGAATGTTCTCATATTCAGGGAGACTGGATGCATCATCCTCAGGTGGATGGGATTTGTGGTTAACATTCTGTGGAAGACAGAGTTACAACTGGGGTTAAAGTGATCAGTTTTTCTCTAAGATCCCTTCATTAACAGAACAATATCTAGAGTTCTGCTGGAGCTCACAGCATAAACATCTTCATCCATATTTCTGTTCTGCTTCTTTCTTCTTCTGTCAGAGAATAGCAAACAGTCATTCACCCAAAGAGTAAAGAATCAGTGACAATGTATTTTTATTATTTATAAATATTATGGAAATATAATTAATTTCTGCATGAAGTACAATGCCATTCATTTATTTAGCATAGTGTATTTAATTTAATTTGTTCTTCATAAAATTCTCACCTCATCCAGACAATCACAGTAAGAATAACTGTCATTCCACAAATTCCAGCTCCAAAAGCTACAGCTACAAACACTCTCACAGAGTTTCCTGTAGAATACACCACAAGGACAAACTAAAGAGTTCAGTAATGAATTATGAATCTAACAAAACAGAAACCAGATCAACAGCTACAATTATGTCTCCTACCTCTGAAAGAGAATGGAGATGATCTCTGAGCTCCATGTTCATTATGAGCCTCGCAGTAGTAGGATCCACTCTGTAGAGGACTGTAACTGTGTCCAGATCCTACAGGTGAGACTCCACCTTCTATAAACCAGGTGTAGTTCTCCACAGGTGGATTAGCATCACTGCTGCAGGTCAGAGTCACTGAACTGCCCTCCACTATTTCATCAAAGGAACTGATGGAAACAGATACATTCTTTGGACGATCTGGAAAAATGTAATACCAGTAATAAAAAAAATAAATATAATTTAATAAAAAAAAATCACAGTCAGCAGAGTTTATTTCCCCACATTCAGTCCATTAAACTCAATATAAATTTCAACTCTTTAGGAACACACAACATGCTCAAATTACAATCTGGATTTCTGAGGGGTTTCTTTAAGTCTTGTCCCAATTTCGTCTCTTATAGTGTGTGTTTGTACAAATATTAACATATGATATAGTTGCACTGATGATTTTAATGTTTTATCTGCCATTTTAATGGTGAATGCACTGAATCAGACATATGTTTATGAGACATCCTACAACTCTGTACAGCTCTGATATACAGAACTGAGCAACATGTGTTGGTGTTCTGCTGTCTGGAAATATTACACCCACATCTGACTGTGAGAGTGTGATCAGGGGAAGGGAGGTGTTGATATTCGTTTACAGCACAGCTATAACTGCCTGCATCCTCACTGCTCACTGGCTGCAGGTGGAGCTGGTTGTCGATGGTGGCCTTTGTGGTTAAAGGATGTCCATTTTTGTACCAGATGAATGTTGGGGCAGTCAGACTGCAGGTGGTTACACATTTCAGAACTGCTGCTCCTCCCTCTGTCACTGCTCCAGGAGTTTCTACACGGAGCTCTAAGACAATGAGAGAAGATCAAATCAGGAAAGAGAAAGTGTAAAGCTGTAGCTGCTCAGGTTCCTATGTTCTACACTGTGAAACAGATCAGATCACAAAGAGAATCAGAGGATAAACAGAGTCAGGTTTATTCAAACAGGGGAAATCAAAACATGCAGCGCCCAGCACAGGAGTGGAATGAAGACACTGACTGTTTTCAGCAGGAGCTCATTAGTAACTGATCAGGTGCAGTTTTCTGACTCCACTGTGAGATGATGAACTATGTTTCACTGATGGAGAATATTTCATCACTCACCTGTAACATTCAAATGGACTCCAGGAAAATCCACCCTTTTTTCATTATGTGTTATTAATTTGAAGTTGTATTCCTGTTCATCCTTTTTCTCTACATTACTCAGTTGGAGGAAGAAGTGTTGCTTCTGTTCATCAGTAAAATACTTCACCCTTCCTGAGTAATCTGGCTTTTTAGACATATCAGTCAGTTCTGCATTATGGACCCAAAACCTTTGAGTCACTGTAAGACCATCTTTCTGAATGTAAGAGCCATTCATAAACACTGTGGACCCTTTTAAAGCACATATTTCCTGTTGGGTGTATTTCACACACCATTCTGCTCCAGAAGCACCTGAAACACATGATTGATGAAAGAGCTGATTACAGACTGGAGCCCATAAGACAGTAAGAGTTACTGTAGTTTACAGTGTCACTTCTCTGAAATTATGAAGGCAGCAGCATTAATAACAATGAGACGTGCTCAGCTGGAAAGTATGTTGTTAAAAATATGCTGTTCCAGTAAAGTACAGGGTAAAAAAGTGAGAAATGGAAATAAGTCTAGAGGAATGACAGTTGTGGTGAAAATATAAAGCCCCTAAGAGGAGTTAACATTTGTCACTGTGCAAACAGCTCACCATGTGGGAGTGAACACTAAATTAGAAAAAATGCAAACATGGCAGAGGAACTTGAGAGTGCAGCGAGAGTGAGGTGGAGGGTGAAAGTATGATGAGGAAACCATTCAGTGTGGAGACACTCAGAGTGCTGGATGGGCAGGGGCTGTTCCGGCTGGGAGTGGCACAGCTGCAAAGGGGAGGAGCTGGGGTGTTGAGGGGAGGAAGAGTGAATAACGAGGGGAAGGGTTTAGGTGATAGAAGATGGATTTGAATTAATAACTACAATAATGGGCATTGATATGTAGATGTGACTGTCACGCCTTCGTCCTGTCATGTCTGTTGTCCCCGGCCATGTGCTTTTAGCACATGGCTATGTTTTGTTTATGTTCGAGTCTCCGCCTTTGTTCCGCCTCCTCGTCCGTGTCATGTGTTAACCCGTCCTCGTTATCTGTCCAGGTGTGTCTCATTTATGTCTTGTACTTAAGCCCTCTTGTCTCACATCTTGTTTGTTGTACATTTCCCATTTCACCTTTCACATTTCTCCTATGTCAAGTCAGTCGCGTTTTCTGTCTGTCTCCGCAGTTTCCTCTGTCGTCGTTTCGCTTTGTTGTCCGTCTGTCCCCGTTTACCCTGTTTATTTCTTAGTGTGTAGTTTAGTCTGTTTTCCTTTTAATTAAAGTCTGTTTTGTTATTTTCAGTTAAAATAAACGTTTACTGTGTTTTAGCGAGTGCGTCCGCCTCTTTCAGTCCGCCCCTCGTTCCTGACAGTGACAGCTTCCCCACATCTTGGAATAATTTCCTTATAACATTTTGCAGCTGACTCTGTGGCTATTTTCCCTTGGGTGCCTTTGCTGGAAATAAACCACAATAAATGTTACATGTGCTGCTACTAACATAAAGAGAGTACTGGGTTCTGATTATGCTAACATTTCTGGACTGGCAGAAATCAGGTAAAATCTACCACAGCAATTTTGGTAGTCATGATAAAACCAAGTTTGTCAGGGTTTGCTGCAGTAAATTCATCCATCCATCCATTATCTGTAACCACTTATCCAGTTCAGGGTCACAGTGGGTCCAGAGCCTACCTGGAATCATTGGGCGCAAGGTGGGAATACACCCTGGAGGGGGCACCAGTCCTTCACAGGGCAACACGCACATTCACAGACAATTTTGAGTCGCCAATCCACCTACCAACGTGTTTTTGGACTGTTGGAGGAAACTGGAGCACCCAGAGGAAACCCACGTGGACACAAGGAGAACACACCAACTCCTCACAGACAGTCACCCTGAGAGGGAATCCAACCCACAACCTCCAGGTCCCTGGAGCTGTGTGACTGCGACACTACCTGCTGCACCACCGTGCTGCCCACAGTAAATTCAAATTTTGGCAAATTTACATGTGTAATACCCAGAACAGAACAAATGGTTACAGATAATTAATGAATACAACAATAGGGACATATGAAATCAGAAATGTCATTTTTAATTCAATTTTGATGTTATTTTGGGATTTATTTAACTGTAACTCTCAGAGACAATGTGCTTTATCTTCATATACAAAAAAAAGGATAGTTGGAGATTAAAGTTTTCATAGGACAGTGATGATTAACTTGGGGCAGCACAGTGGCGCAGCAGGTAGTGTCGCAGTCACACAGCTCCAGGGGCATGGAGGTTGTGGGTTCGATTGCCGCTCTGGGTGACTGTCTGTGAGGAGTGTGGTGTGTTCTCCCCGTGTCCGCGTGGGTTTCCTCTGGGTGCTCCGGTTTCCTCCCACAGTCCAAAAACACACGTTGGTAGGTGGATTGGCGACTCAAAAGTGTCAGTAGGTGTGAGTGAATGTGTGTGTGTGTGTGTGTTGCCCTGTGAAGGACTGGCGCCCCCTCCAGGGTGTATTCCCGCCTTGCGCCCAATGATTCCAGGTAGGCTCTGGACCCACCGCGACCCTGAACTGGATAAGTGGTTACAGATAATGAATGAATGAATGAATGATGATTAACCTGTTTCTCTGCTTATTTCACTGCGTAAGACACAGGTTAAATAACAACAACGTCCAGCATAGTTTGGAAATTCTGCAGCTCAGACATGACTACATTCATATGCAGTGTTAGGAACCGTGCTCAGGTTGTTGTATTGGTCTAACATTGTTGGTTTAAACAGATAATTTACATGTTTTTGTAACCTAGTATGCTCCTCTGGTGAAGAACATATGTGTTTGAAATAATAATAAAGAACATGAACTCTACTCACATCTGACTGTGAGAGTGTGATCAGGGGAAGGGAGGTGTTGATATCCCTTTACAGCACAGCTATAACTGCCTGCATCCTCACTGCTGACTGGCTGCAGGTGGAGCTGGTTGTTGATGGTGGTCTTTGTGGTTAAAGGACGTCCATTTTTGTACCAGATGAATGTTGGGGCAGTCAGACTGCAGGTGGTTACACATTTCAGAACTGCTGCTCCTCCCTCTGTCACTGCTCCAGGAGTTTCTACACGGAGCTCTAAGACAATGAGGGAAGCATGAAAACATAAAATATTAAATACAGTACAGCAGTGCAACAAATATGTGCTTTTAAAATGCTCTTGTTAAACTGAAATATTAAACTCTATGTTAGTTGTGAAATTTGGTGAGTTAACACACCTGTAACTTTGAGCTGAACTCCAGGTTTACCCAGCCATTTATCTTTATGTGTTATGAATCTGAAGTAATACTTCCTTTCATCCTTCTTCTCTACATTACTCAGTTTGAGAGAGAAGTGTTTCTTCTGTTCATCAGTAAAATACTCCACTCTTCCTGAGTAATCTGACTCTTTACTCAGATCAGGTTTCTCCACACCCTCAACTGGGTCTATGATCCAAAAAGTCTTCACCATAAGACTATCTGGGTGAGTGTAAGAGCCGTTCATAAACACTGTGGACCCTTTTAAAGCACATATTTCCTGTTGGTTGTATTTCACACTCCACTCTGCTCCAGAAGCCCCTGAAACACATGATTGATGAAAGAGCTCTGAATTTTTTATCAGACTTATATTCTCCAAGTGCTGAACAATCTCAATGCATTTCAGAAGGGAGATATCTAGAGATTATGGATCAGCAGTGAAATTCTATCCTGATGAATATTAATTATGGGGTCTATGGTTAAGTACGTTAACTTACCTGTAACTTGGAGGTGAATTCCAGGTCTACCCACCCATCTTTCTGTTTCTATATCTGTTATGATTCTGAAGAAATACTCCTTTTCATCACAGCAAATTCTCCAGTGTTAAATCAACACTATTGGTGTTAACTTAACACTGAGAGTGTTAAATTATTACACTAACAGTGTTAATTTAACACTAAAAGTTTGTTTTAACACTGGTAAATTTGCTGCGATCTCTCTTTTCTACATTAGGAAGAAGTCTCTCTGTGCTAAATTAGTAATCAACACTCTTCCTGAATAATTTGATTCCTGAGATATATCATTTAATTCATTATCTGGGTCTATGGTCCAATAAGCCTCTGTCACTATAGCATGTCCCAGGTGAGTGAAATCGCCATTCATAAACACCCTTTTAAAGCACATATTTTCTGCTGGTTGTATCTCACACGTCACTCTGCTAGAGAAGCTCAATATTGATGAAAGAGCTGATTACAGACTGGAGCCCATAAGACAGTCAGAGTTACAGTAGTTTACAGCTTCATTTCTCTCTAACTCCAGCAGCTACTGTACAACACTGATTAATATTGATTTAAATACTTTACATTTATTTTAAATACTTCACACACACACAGTTTTACAAACACTGTCTCTTCAATTTCCAAACAATTAAACTTTGACATTAATAGGAAAAGTGAGGTAACAGTGAGAAATGCATATTTCACAGATTGTTTTTCTTATAGCAAAATACAAAAAGTCATGCTTTTTCCCCCCAATATTCAGTTTGTACAGTATAAATTAAAGCAGATTGTATATCTTCAGTGAGCTCTTGTAATGATGATCTCTATCTTTAGACTCACCTTCAATCATAAGCAGAAAGATCAGAGGAAGAGGAGGAGCCAGTCTGAGTGACATCATTTCACTGAAGCCTACATGCAGAAAAATGATTTTATTTATAGTTATTATAGTTACAATTATATAGCACTTTTATAGACACCCAAAGACACTTTATAATCAACACTATAAGCACATTATAATCAAACACATACACATACACACTGGTGAGAAGCAGCATCCAATCTTCCTCTTAACCAAAAACAAGCATCCACCTGGAAGACTACATTGTGCACTAGGGAGTACACCCAGGAGGGTCTGGGCATGCACACATACAGACATTTATTCTCTCTCTCTCTCTCTCTCTCTCTCTCTCTCTCTCTCTCTCTCACACACACACACACACACACACACACACACACACACATTTACTGAGATACACACCAGGACTGTTATTAGAGAAAACATTTCATATAACCTCTATGTTTTTGGACTGTGGGACAAAACCTGAGACCCCAGAGGAAACCCACACAGTGGGTCTGGAACACAATAAGACACAGACACAGAGAGGATATGGAAACTCCAAACATATGAGACTTGAACACAAGATCCCAGCACCGAGAGACACACATTTACAATAACGGCATTTAGCAGACACTCTTATCCAGAGCCACCGTGCCACTTGATAAAAATTGACATCCTATTACAGTGGCTTTATTTGGTCTCATTACATTTCACCCTTTAAATGTGAGAAGCTGTAGCACGCTACTGCTGCCTGTAACATGGCTGAAGCTAACACATCTCCCCCACCTTCTCTGTGATTTCTAACACAGGGAAATACAAAGCTGGCTGCAGTTTCTTCCTTTGGTATATCCAGGTATGCTCTGGTGTGCTACTGTTGTTAACATGTATCTCTTTATAAGATTTATTTTAGGATTCTTCTGGTCAAATTGCAAAGCTAGATGCACTTGTGTAACAATGTAAATGTCTGCTAATTTGCTAAGTTTTACAGGTATTTTACCTGGTTAATTACTTCATGTATGTGAGAGAAACCCCGATTTGTCTGATTTAGAGAAATATGCCCAAACCTTGGTAAATGTGTCTCATGAACCATAAAATGGTCTGTTGAAAGCACTGCAGGAGACAGACTAACACAGGCAAATATAAAGCTGGATGCAGTTTCTCATCACTTTTCTGTTTTACACACCCAGAACCCCCTTTTGATACACACTGCGCAGGACTGGTACCAGCAACTGATGAACTTGTGTCTTTGTTCCAGAACAACAAACAGCACAACTGCTTGTGTTGCACAACTCCACACAAAAGCGAATCAGCTACACCTGTACATTTTGGAATTCTCCCTGCTCCCAACACCTGATTCAACTGAGCAACTCATTAACAAGCTCTTTCTGAGCTTAACTTTGTGTGATCCAGCAGGAAACACAAACACACGCAGGACAGGACACTCAAGGACCTGTGTCCTATTCAATTTCACCAAGCAAAAACTGTGTTTAATAAATGCCATAGATCCAGAAATTGCAGCAGACTTTGTAACAAATATGCCACATTCTATATGCATTTATTAACGCTACAAAAATGCATTGTACATTGCTTTAAAAAAGGACACTCTTACCCGTTCTTAACCAGTGCTCAACACCAGTGTCCAAATAATGAACGATAAGTACAGAGATGGCCCTGAAATATTAATGTTGTGCGGTTAACACTCATGAGTTGTATGAATGCAACCAGGCTCATTAATATTCCATTTCCTCTTACAGGATGTAATATATGTGTCTGTTATAGCTGCAGCAAGACAAGCTTGACCCTTAGCCTGTATAGGATTTTAAATTGAATGAGTTTAAGATGAGCACAAGAAGCTGAAGAATGAACCTGGCTTAAGGCCGTCTCCCAACACTCATCATCAAACCTGGTATCTAGTTCCCCCTCCCATTTAGACCTCTGTTTTGATGCAAAGTATTCACAATTTTGAGTCAAAATTTGACTGTACAAATGAGAGATTAGACCTTTCTGGCTGTGTGTGAATTTATCTAAAATATGAATGGGGTCAACTTCAGGAAGAACTGGAAATGATGGGCAGTGGGTGTGTACAAAGTTTCTGACTTGAAAGTATTGGAATATGTTCCCCTGAGGAAGAAAATGTGAGGAAATTTTTCGAATTCTCATCGAATAGGTCTCTGAACCTGACTAAGCCACAATTTTGCCAAGATGCATAAGAAGAGTCCATAACAGATGGAAGAAAAAGAAGGTTGTTTCTAATAGGAGAATTTAAGGAAAAATGAGGGGCTTTAATGTGCGAACAAAATTGGGACCATATTCATAAAGTTGAATAGACTATAGGGTTGGAAATTCTTTTTGCCCGATACTATGGGAAGTGAAGAGTGTACTAGGGCTGGAATTGAAAAATGACGGCATGAAGAGGCCTCAAGAAGGCACCAGTCAACTTCAGGGGTCTGAAGCCAAAAGATGATTTTCTGGATGTTAGCCGCCCAATAGTAATAGAGAAAATTGAGTAAAGTTAAACCACTTGTGAGCGAGAATTTTGAAGAGCTTTTAAACTTATTCTGGGGGGTTTACCATTCCATATAAAGGAAGAAATAAGCTGGTTTAGGGATTGAAACACACTTTTGGGTATAAATAAAGGAATGCATTGAAAGATAAATAAAAATTTAGGTAACACTGTCATCTTGATCACATGTATTCTACCCATAAGCGTAAGAGGGAGACTTTTCCATTTCTGGAGGTCTGATTTTGTTTTAAGGATTAGTGTGTCTAAATTGTCTTTATGTAGTTCGGAGAATTTAGAAGTAATGAAGAGGCCTATATACAAAACGGATTCCAAAAAGGTTGGGTACACTAAACAAATTGTGAATAAAAAGTGAATGCAATGATGTGGAGATGGCAAATGTCAATATTTTATTCATAATAGAACATAGATGACAGATCAAAAGTTTAATCTGAGTCAATGTAACATTCTAAAGGAAAAATATGTTGATTCAAAATTTCATGGCGTCAACAAATCCCAAAAAAGTTGAGACAAGTAGCAATAAGTGGCTGGAAAAAGGAAATTGAGCATATAACGAACAGCTGGAAGACCAATTAACACTAATTAGGTCAATTGACAAGATGGTTGGGTATAAAAAGAGCTTCTCAGAGTGTCAGTGTCTCTCTGAAGCCAAGATGGTAATAGGATCACCAATTCCACCATTGTTGCGCAGAAAGATAGTGCAGTAATACCAGAATGGTGTTACCCCATAAAATAGCAAAGACATTTAAGTTATCATCATCAACCGTGCATAACATCATCAAAGGATTCAGAGAATCTGGAACAATTGCTGTGCGTAAGGGTCAAGGCCGTAAAACTCTACTGGATTCTCGTGATCTCCGGGCCTTTAAACGTCACTGCACCTCAAACAGGAATGCCACTGTCAAGGAAATAACAGAATGGGCTCAGGAATACTTCCAGAAAGCATTGTCAGTGAACACAATCCACTGCGCCATCCGCCGTTGCCAGCTGAAACTCTACAGTGCAAAGAGGAAGCCATTTCTAAGCAAGCTCCACAAGCTCAGACGTTTGAACTGTGCCAGGGGTCTTTTAAAATGGAGTGTGGCAAAATGGAAGACTGTCCTGTGGTCAGATGAGTCACGATCTGAAATTCTTTATGAAACACTGGGACGCCATGTCCTCCGGACCAGAGAGGACAACGATAACCCAAGTTGTTATCAACGCTCCGTTCAGAAGCCTGCATCACTGATGGCATGGGGTTGCATGAGTGCTTGTGGCATGGGCAGCTTGCATGTCTGGAAAGGCACCATTAATGCAGAGAACTATGTTCAGGTTCTAGAACAACATATGCTCCCATCTAGACGTCATCTCTTTCAGGGAAGACCCTGCATTTTTCAACAAGACAATGCCAGACCACATTCTGCAGCAATCACAACATCATGGCTACGTAGGAGAAGGATCCGGGTACTGAAATGGCCAGCCTGCAGTCCAGATCTTTCACCTATAGAGAACATTTGGCGCATCATAAAGAGGAAGGTGCGACAAAGAAGGCCCAAGACAATTGAACAGTTAGAGGCCTGTATTAGACATGAATGGGAGAGCATTCCTATTTCTAAACTTGAGAAACTGGTCTCCTCTGTCCCCAGACGTCTGTTGACGAAGGGGGGATGCCACACAGTGTGGCCTTGTCCCAACTTTTTTGGGATTTGTTGACGCCATGAATATTTTTCCCTTGAAATAATACATTCTCTCAGTTTAAACTTTTGATCTGTGATTTTTGTTCTATTCTGAATAAAATATTAGATGTTGGCACCTCCACATCATTGCATTCAGGTTTTATTCACAATTTTTTTAGTGTCCCAACTTTTTTAGAATCCGGTTTGTACCTTACAGACTTTTGTCAGCAAGTTGCCAAAGCCATTTGTGGATTTGGGGTTGCTTTTCTAATAATGTACAACATATGTATAGCTGTAAATTGGTACTTTAGAGAGACAAAAATGGCCCTCAAAAAAAGCAGGTTATTTCATCCAGGCAATGCCAGGCCTCATTCTGTATGTTCTACAAAAATGTGGCTTTATAGACACAGATTTCCTGTGCTTGATCTGCCTGATCATCATAAAGAGGACAAATGGTTACCAAAGACTGTCTTGTGCCAAGAAAGAATGCTTAAAATTTACACTTTCAAAACAGCCAGTTCACAATAGCCTAAATTAGTTTAAAGTAAAATGAAATGTGATTTAATCCAGTTGCAAACCCATTTATCAGCGATTGTTGTTATTATATACTTAGCACAAGAAGTAAGGAAATTTGTTTTTGATAGATTAGTTCTTTGTTGTAACAACGTAACGTCTTGGTAATAAATCTTATATCATTGGAAAACCTGTTAATTTCCCTTTTAAATGGTGCCACATTGGGGTTTGAGGTCAGGACAGCTGGCAGGCCATTCCATCCTCTCCACTCCCAAATTGTGGAGGTAGTCTCTGATAAACACTGCTCTGTGGGAGCGAGCATTGTCATATTTGAGGATAGATCTCAGACTGTGGAGATATGGGATTGCCACTGGTTGCAGAATTTCATCTCGGTATCTCTCTTCATTGAGATTTTTCCAGTGAGGGAGAAGCCGCCCCACACCATCTCACTGCCTCCACCAAAAGATGTTACTCCATCGTTGCTGCAATCAATATAGCATTCTCTGTGTCTTCTCCAAACTTTGATCCTACGATCCAACTGCTGTAGGCAGAATCTGGACTCATCGCTGAATATAACATTCCTCCACATGTTAGGTTCCAGTGCACATGTTGCCGAAACCTGCACAAACAGGCCTGACGGTGAAGGAAAATCAAGGCAGGCCCCCTGGCACAGAAATAATCTACCAGACACAAATTTCCTTACTTTTTGTGCTACGTTTAGTATTTTATTAAATACTGTAAAATCTCCAGTGAGTTTTGTAGTGAAGATCTGGCTCTTTAGACTCACATTCAATCATCAGCTGATAGATCAGAGGAAGAGGAGTAGCCAGTCTGAGTGACATCATCTCACTGAAGCCTACATCATCAACAACCGTGTTAAATCTGTTACAGAAACCTATTACTAAAGTATTTATTACTGACCTATTTTCACAAGGAAAACTAGACATAAACTAAATTAAAATAACCATTTAAAGACAAGAGCTATGACCAGATGTTTTTTTAAACCTTGTGATAAATTATTTACATGATTTTGTGAAAGATTGGTAAATGAGTCATTACTTCTCATTTGGAAACTTAAATCAAAAGAAACTAAAAATAGTATCCTTTAAAAAAAATCTAAATCACCTGCCAAATTTATCACTTATCAACAAAGTAAAGAACTACACTCATGAAAAAACTTCCAAACTGAAATCTTCTCAGTTTATAACAGTGGTTTCAGACCCTGGGATCAGAGGACCTCCCTGTTCTGCACATTCTGGATTTCTCTCGGCTCCCAACACCTGATCCAACTGAGCAGCTCATAAACCAGCTCTTTCTGAGCTGAACTGGGTGTGTTCCAGCAGGAAACACAAACACATACAGGACAGACACTCCAGAACTATTAGAACTGACCAATGACTGACCAAGCATATTATTAATTTGCCACAGATTTACAGCTTCCAGTGGACAATATGAGGTATACTTCATCAGTATGTAGTATATAATTTGAGGACTACACAAATGTACTTCTAATTCACTATATGTATGAAAATACTTAATAATAATGCAGAAAACCCTCTCCTTGTTTCTACACTCACATGCATTCTCTGTGGGGGGTCCTGACACTTTCAAATTTGGGGAGAAGCAACAGTTGGATGACAGTCTCTAATTGTAAAACAGAGTACGTCTTTAAATATGCTTTAAAATAATAAAAATAACACTCACACATTTACTCTCACACCTATGGACTCTTTTGAGTCACCAATCCACCTACCAACATGTGTTTTTGGACCGTGGGAGGAAACAGGAGCACCCGGAGGAAACATGGACACTGGGAGAACCCACCAAACTCCTCACTGTCACTTGCAGCAGAACATGTGTCATGACTTTTAGATATTTAATATCTTTAATATATTTTATTATACACACATTCACTGAAGGAGGGATTTACCCAGTAGCATGGGTTTGACACTGACACTCTCTCACACGCACACACACACACTCTCTCTTCACACATCCAAAAACTCTCTCTCTCTTGCTCTCTCTCTCTCTCTCTCTCTCTCTCTCTCTCTCTCTCTCTCTCTTCTCTCTCTCTCTCTCTCTCTCTCTCTCTCTCTCTCTCTCTCTCTCTCAGCTGGTGTTGTCCAGTGGTCCAGCTGCTGTTGATATCCTACAAGAAAATTACACACAAATAGCTGCGGTTTCTGAAACACTTCTGTAAGAACAGTCACTGTAGAGTGTGTTTAAATTCACACCAATAATAACCGTCATTATCATTATATGATTATTCATTTATGCTCATCTACACAGAACACTTGTATTTCTCAAATTTGATTTAACTGTTTGTTAACAGGATTTAAGGAAGTCTGATCTGGATTATAGTTCAGTAATGAGGGGTGAGGGGGGGGATTTAAAAAAAGTACACTGTAATGGGTTTCTTGGTAAGTTGAAGATAAAGTTCCTGTATTAGGAAAGAAATCTCAAGTGCACTTTGAATTCCTCATTATCAGATACTTAAGAGGTCTTAAGCCCATGGAACAGATTATTGTCAAAATCAGATTTTATAAAGTAATCACACTCTTTTAAAAACAATACTATTACAACAATACTATTACTATTTTTAATTCTAAAGAACTAAGATCTCTATAATTACTTGATTTATGTGAACTGGAATCTGATGGCAAGTCTGATCAATACACACTGTTACATTTATGTAGTCAGGAATACTGCAAGCATCATCATCATCATCATAAAGATGGAAGTTATTTTTTTAAAGATCAGAGAGATAGAGAAAAGTTCACAAACTGGACAACTTTGTTTGGTGTAGTTATTATAGTGTATACTGAATAAATGTACTATGCCACTTCATTAAAAAATATATTGTACTATATTGTACCACAGTTAGTTCAGACCCTGCAGTATGATTGGCTGGGAGACATAATTCATGTTTATGACACTGTGACCAAAACCTTTTAAGTGACATACACACGTAACTTAGCAATGCTTACAAGAATACAGGAGCATGCTTGAACAGATGTATTTTTACCTGGAGGAATGTTAAAAAAATGAATTAAAAAAATATATTGCTACAATATTAACTACAATCTAATAATAAATGCCGATAATGAAATTGTGATATAATTGCAATAGTACACATGAGGTTTGTGCTATAGCGTGAGATATTGGTGGAGTACACCAGAGCCAGTATCTCATGTTATAGCATAAACCTTGAGTGTATTACTGTTTAAATATATTGCATTTGGTTATGTTTGGCCACATCATACTGCAATATTGTACTAAACTACACAATACTATACAATACTACATTACACTAAAGCATACATTGCTGTGATCATTTCAATAATTATTCTACATTATTCTATTACACTTGACTATACTATATTGTCATTAGAGTATACTACGCTATATGTTTTATTACAAAACACAAAAACTAAATGACGGTATGCTATAATATAAACTATTCAAACTATATTGTATACCCTACGCTATGATATACTATGTTAAGTCAAGTGGGGGCAGATGTATATCCATACCATTTCCTATGGCCGTAAAAGAAAAAGGAGGACAGTTTACTAAAGCCAGTGTCAGTACTTGGATGTATGTGATATGTATTCATCCATCAACCATCCCTTTCCCCCTTTCCCCAACTCGAATGCCCAGGGAAATGACCTTCTCGTCCACTGTGGTAAACCCCAACGTAAACGCTAAGCCAGGGGGCTATGAGTAAGCCTACTCCTGCGTTACGCCTCTCACCCTGGGCAACTCTGGGAGATTGGTTCGAGAGCCCATACTGTGTGTCGAGGTGAGCCCAACTATGTCTAGCCGGTACCTCTCAACCTTGCACACAAGCCCAGGCTCTTTTCCCACCCGAGAGGTTACACTCCCTGTTCCAAGAGCCAGATTCAGTAACCGAGGGTCCACGCCCTCGGCCACCACCCGATCCACAATGCACCAGACCCGGATCACTACCTCTCCCACAGGTGGTGGGCCCATGGGAGAGTTGACCTATGTTGCTCCTTCGGGCCAGACTCCATGAATAAAAGTCCAACCACCAGGCGCTCACAAGGTGCCCCTCCCCCAGGCCTGGCTCCAGGGTGGGGCCCCAGTGACCCTACTCCGGGCAAGGGAATCTTTGTCCTTGTTGTATTTTTCATCTGGGTCTTTATGGATCACTCTTTGTCTGGCCAATCACCTAGGATCAATTTGCCTTGGGAGACCCTACCAGGGGCTATTGTCACTGAAACATAGCTCCTAGGCTCACGCAGGCACGCAATCCCCTCCACCACATTAAGGTGGTGATCCAGGGAGGGGTGTGATATGTGATATGTAAATTTAGTTAAATTTAAAACCAAGTACTAACTTGAACACTCTCATAGTCAGAAAGACTGGATGCATCATCCTCAGGTGGATGGATCTTGTGGTCAATCACACACTCACACCTGTGGACAGTCTCACACACTCATTCAGTCACTCACACACTCACTCAGTCACTTACACACTCACCCAGTCACTCACACACTCATACCTGTGGACAGTGTCACACACTCACCCAGTCACTTATGTGATGGAAAAGTGCAAACTAACACTGTAGTCCATGTATGAACTTCTAACACAGTAGAGGATATGTAGTGATTATGGTACAGAACAGAATGTGCGGTGCTTGTCCCTGTGTGTACCTTTGAGTACACAAAATGTCAACCAAAAAATGTCAACCAAATGTCAAATATACATAAGAGGGCAACATAAGGAGAAATAAGAATTGAGCTAGAAAAATCAAATCAAGAATGTCTAGAACTTAGGGAAGTAATCAGCTATAAAAAGAATAGTGTACATGAAATAAGTCATATATAAACTGACAATTGTTCAAATAAACTAGAGATTGGAGTAAGAGTTACACACCTCCACACACAATACTTCTGGGACTTCCGGGTTGCGAGAGATACGCTGGCGCGTTTGGCTGCCGCTTGACAAAGTTTGTAATAGTTTTAAAGTTTGTATTCGGTTTTTCTGCCCGCTGTGTGCAAAAGTGCTGCGGAACCCAACACACTGTATCGAACTTTGTACTGGATTTACTGTAATATGAGCCTTGGATTTCTCCTTGTGGCTCTGAGCTCTCTTAGAGTTTAGCGTCTGTGACTGTGTTTAACATCTGCCGCGAGAGTACCTGTGTCGCCCGTGCTATGTGGATTATTTCGAGATTATTTCTCTGGCTTCTCCTGGGCTGTTACGGCGGCAACTTCCATTGTGGCCTTATCATGACGACAAGGAGGATAAGGTACTCTTTTGGTGAACTTTTTACGCTCCGAAATGCACAGTGCAAAACTCCTGCTCCTCTATTGATCCATCGTCACCTTGGTATTTTGCGACGACCTAAATATTGTCATCGGGGTCTTGGTCGGACTTATAACTACTATCAGCACCCCAACAATATTTCCTCACTGTGGTCATCGTGTCGCCGTAAATCTTCCCAGGCGACGGCAGGCTCAACTGATCACGCAAATAACCGGAACCTGTGTTACGTGTCTACAACATCTCTACACGCTCCGAGCACTGATCATAATCTTAAATGTGCTCTGTTTAAAGTTCGTTCCTTAAGCCTTTGAGCCCTGTGAAAAGTTTCCCTATGGTTCCTTCAGCTGAACTCTGCTCTCGGTTCATGGACTTCTTCAATCATAAAATACTTACAATTTACTCTCAGTTCCAGCCCACTGCAACCAGGCTAAACATTCCACAACTATCTCCTCAGTTCAGCAGCAGCTATTTTTCCACCTTCAATACTATAAACCAACAGCTTGTTTCACAGATTATTAATTTC
The DNA here is from genome assembly GCF_029633855.1 of Hoplias malabaricus. NCBI lineage: Eukaryota > Metazoa > Chordata > Actinopteri > Characiformes > Erythrinidae > Hoplias > Hoplias malabaricus. The sequence goes on along the minus strand of NC_089801.1, from coordinate 60,406,661 downwards.
TCAAGGGCAACTTCATGTCAATTAGACCCTTTTCCTACACAGCAGGTGAAAGCCTGTTCTCCATTCATCTGTCCTCTCATTACCAAAATTATCAATGCTTTACTTAGTTCAGGAATGGTCCCAGCTTCTTTGAAACTGGCAGCTATTACTCCAGTTCTCAAGAAGCCTGGCTTAGATCCTGAGAACCTCGCAAATTATAGGCCCATCTCTAATCTCCCTTTCCTTGCTAAACTGTTGGAGTGAACAGTAGCTGCTCAGTTAACAGAACATATTCAATCATGTGATCTGTTTGAGGTCTTCCAATCAGGTTTTAGGAGAAATCACAGCACTGGAACTGCTCTTGTTAGGGTTGTCAATGACTTGCTGATGTCAGCCGACCAAGGACTGCTGAGTCTTCTTGTCCTGTTGGACCTTACTGCAGCCTTTGATACAGTGTGTCATAGCCTTTTACTAACTCGGCTCAAAAACATGGTTGGCGTAACTGGTACTGCATTAGCTTGGTTTCAATCGTATCTTTCTGGTAGGCAGCAGTTTGTTTCATTGGGAAGTTTTCGATCTGACACATGCTCCTTGTCACATGGTGTCCCCCAGGGCTCTGTTCTCGGGCCCCTGCTTTTTATTTTGTACATCCTTCCTCTTGGTGACATCATTAGACATCATGGGCTGCAGTTTCACTGTTTTGCTGATGATGTCCAGATATATATTTGTACAAAACCTTCCCACAGCTTGCCACCTAGTGCCTTGCTGAAATGCTTAACTGATGTGAGGGCTGATCGAGAACTTCCTGAGCTTAAATAATAAAAAATCTGAAGCCATCATAATTGCTTCTCCTGCAACAGTCAGGAGGCTTAGTGACACTACTGTTTGTATCCCTGGTTTTGTTGTCTCTACCTCAACACTAGTGAGAAATCTCGGAGTAATTTTTGATTCTACATTATCGTTTGACTCACATATTAACAACACATGTAGGACAGCCTTCTACCATCTTAAAAATATCTCTAGTATTCGCCCTTTTCTCTCTCTCACTGCTGCCGAGACCATAGTCCATGCATTTGTTACTTCCAGACTTGACTACTGCAATGCTCTGTTGTGTGGCCTCCCTGCTCGGGCTTTGAGCAGGTTGCAATATGTGCAGAATTCTGCTGCTAGGGTGCTGACCCATACAAGATCTTGGGAGCATATTACTCCAGTCCTAAGTCGTCTTCATTGGCTTCCAGTGAAGTACCGAATACAGTACAAATTGCTTGTGTTGGTGTTTAAATCCTTGCTTGACCTTGCCTCTTCTTACCTAAGTAGTCTACTGCAACCATACTCTCCAGTGCGTACTCTTCGGTCCTCAAGCCTCCATTTGCTTGAGGTCCCACATTTTAAGCTCCATTGGATTTTTTTTTTTAACTTTTTATTTTTATTTTTTATTTTTATTTATATATTTATTTATTTTATTTTTTATTTTTTTATTCTTTTTATTATCTATTGTACAGTGTCCTTGGGTCACTTGAAAGGCGCTTTCAAATAAAAATGTATTATTATATTATATTATTAACCCTGTGTATTCATTACTCTGGTTTCTCCTTGGATCCGAGCTGAATCAGCCTTCCTTTCTGGTGGCTAGTCTAATTGCCATAACAACTGACACACTCACACCTGTGGACAATGTCACACACTCAGCCAGTCACTTACACCTGTGGATGGTTTCACACACTCACCCAGTCACTCACACCTGTGGACAGTGTCACACACTCACCCAGTCACATACACATTCACACATGTGGATGATATCACTCACTCACTCACTCACTCACTCATGCCATCACACCTGTGGATGGTTTCACATACTCACCCAGTCACACATACACATCTGTGAACAATTTCACTCACTCAAAAGGCTTGATATGGTAGCAACTCTTTCATGGTAAGACACAGACAAACACAGACATGGAAAGAAAACTTTCACAGACTGTGACCCAAAGTGAGGATCAAAACCAGGATTCCAGGACCATACTGCCACCAGGTTTGAAGGACATCATTATATTGTTAGATGCAGAAATACCTGCAAATGAACACATTAAATATACAATAGTCCACAGACAATAACATCTATCATCATTAATGATACATTTTCACCAGCCTTCACTGTGTTCCGTTGTACTCAGTAAAAATATCCACTTCCTCATTATTATTTACACTGTTCATAGAAACTGTAGACACTCCCTTTTTACAGATTAAGGACATCACTGTTACCTCATCCATAATTTCACCCCACAGAATGAAATACAGGTGACCTGCTGCTGTTATGAAAAGTATAAATAAAATATTCACCCAAATATTGAATATACCTGTGTTTAAAAAATACTTAAAGCAAATTAAATAAACAAACAGTACTTAAGGTTATTCACACCATCCATTTCTGAAGTTCCCCAGCAACAGCCAAGATGTGTAATGTTACATGTTGCTCAATCATACTCCTTCTTTGAAATGGTATATTTCACTTCTGCTTCAGCTGTGAAATGTTTCTGTTACTGAAATATTTTTAATATTGGTAATTAATATTTATGAATAATTTTGGATCCCACATTATATGACCTTATCTTGCTAGCGCATCTGTGACCAATACAGCAAGTCTTTGTGATGTATCAAGAGCCACGGTATCCAGGGTAATGTCAACATACCACCAAGGAGGACGAAACACCAACAGGATTAACTGTGGACGCAAGAGGAAGCTGTCTGAAAGGGATGTTCGGATGCTAACCCGGATTGTATCCAAAAAACATAAAACCACGGCTGCCCAAATCACGACAGAATTAAATGTGCACCTCAACTCTCCTGTTTCCATCAGAACTGTCCGTCGGGAGCTCCACAGGGTATACATGGCCGGGCTGCTATAGGCAAACCTTTGGTCACTCATGCCAATGCCAAACGTCAGTTTCAATGGTGCAAGGAGCGCAAATCTTGGGCTGTGGACAATGTGAAACATGTATTGTTCTCTAATAAGTCCACCTTTACTGTTTTCCCCACATCCGGGAGAGTTAAATAAGCATACCACCCAGACTGTTGCATGCCCAGATTGAAGCATGGGGGTGGATCAGTGATGGTTTGGGCTGCCATATCATGGTATTCCCTTGGCCCAATACTTGTGCTAGATGGGCGCGTCACTGCCAAGGACTACCAAACCATTCTGGAGGACCATGTGCATCCAATGTTTCAAACATTGTATCCTGAAAGCTAAGACAATGCACCAATACACACAGCAAGACTGGTGAAAGATTGGTTTGATGAACATGAAAGTGTCATCTCCCATAGCCTGCACAGTCACCAGATCTAAATATTATTGAGACACTTTGGGGTGTTTTGGAGGAGCGAGTCAGGAAACGTTTTCCTCCACCAGCATCACGTAGTGACCTGGCCACTATCCTACAAGAAGAATGGCTTAAAATCCCTCTGACCACTGTGCAGGACTTGTATATGTCATTCCCAAGATGAATTGACGCTGTATTGGTCGCAAAAGGAGGCCCTACACCATACTAATAAATTATTGTGGTCTAAAACCAGGTGTTTCAGTTTCATTGTCCAACCCCTGTATATGAATTTTTTTTTTTTTCAAAACATTAAGGTACCTGCTGGAGGACACTTGCTATTGAACTTGGTAATTCAAACATACTTATATTTATTATGGTGTCTGTAATGTACTCAAGGGTATGTTGTGAGGGAAGAGAGAAGAATTAGCTAAGTGTTGTGAAGATGAAGACATTCTCACAAAAATAGAGGAACTTGTGCAATGCTGGGAAACATGCTCAACAGAATCCACACTCAGGTTGAAAAAAAAGAGCCCACATTTATTGTTAAATTTTACTTGTGCAGTTTACAGCTCAGCACTGACTTGCAGGTTTGATACACAGGGGGATCATCTCCAACCAAGAGAGCTAAACAGACTCCTTTGAGGGGCTATGGTGAGTTACCAACATTGTATACAGTCTTACTGGTGCCATCTTGAGCCCTTTGTGGATGGGATTAATTTTATATGTGGATGTAGAGTAAAGTAATTATTACTTTTATTCTCACCCATTATCTATTTTGAAGTTCTAGAAGATACTGTTGTTGACGGCTGGATATATTTGGTGTGAGGGCTGTTCTCAAAACATTTGTAACAGTCTTAAACCCCCAGTAGCTCTGCTGTGTCTAATCCAACGTGTAAATCCATAAATTTTATTGATGTTCATTGGTAAAATGACATTACCCCAGCTCCTCACGTAAAACTGATCCCATCTGAATAAGGCTTTTAGTCTTCTTTATGTGATGCAGAAAAACAGTGTATTTTTAAATGAAGATCCTAAATTGTGTCCCCAGATGTCACTAATATTTACTCTCTAGTTGTTGCTGTTGTTTCTGATGACAAATCTAGGTCGGTCAGTGTGGTTTCAATTGTTTTTGTTTCTCTCTAGTTTTCTGATATATATATATATACGCCCTTAAGAATCTCTAATCAGTAATTTCCTGCATCTTTTCAGGGACTTCTGAACAACAATGGAGTTTGGTATACACCAAAATACTTTATGTGCTTTAAAAGGGTCAACAATAAATATGCACAGCAGCTTTAAACATCCATCTGGTCTCAAACAGGTCAAGATGATCTGGGTCAGGAATCCAGTCAAAAATGTGGAACCTGTGGATCTGAAGGAAGATCCAGATTATAAACACAGGACTGAGTACCTGGAAAATCCACAAGAAAAAATATTTTCCCTCAGACTGGATAATGTCACAGAAAGGGACAAGAGCATTTTCTGCATTAAAATAATTTCAGACAGTCCAGCACAGAGATTTCTGAGGTATCCCAGAGTGAGATTAAGTGTCACAGGTCAGTTAAATTTTGATTTCTTGCTTTTAGTTATGATACTGAGATAATGTCGTTGTTCGTCATATGTTTCCAGACCATTCCCAGGATCCCTACAACGTGTTCTAAATATTACTCACACAAGTAGTATATGTAATAACTTTATTTGTGGGTGTTTTTTGTGACTTTCTGCAAACCCAACTTGACAAAATCACCCTTGAAATGGCCCACATGTTATGTTTAAAGTAAACACAAGTCTTTACTTTAAACATAACCCTGAACCCAACTATAACTCTAAATCTAACACTAAGCCTAAACCTAACTCTCAACTTAAACTTATATCTAACTCTAAGCTCAAAATTGTTTGGTAGTATTTTGTGCTTGTTCAATGCTATTACCAGCAGATTACAACACTGTTTGTGTAGCCCTTCAGACTCAAAGGCGTTTGTAGACATTTTTGTTGAGTTAGTGAAATAGCACCACCAGTGGACAGGAGCTGGATTAATAATTCATTCATTCATTATCTGTAACCACTTATCCAGTTCAGGGTCACGGTGGGTCCAGAGCCTACCTGGAATCGTTGGGCCCAATTTGAGTCGCCAATCCACCTACCAATGTGTGTTTTTGGACTGTGGGAGGAAACCGGAGCACCCGGAGGAAACCCACGCGGACACGGGGAGAACACACCAACTCCTCACAGACAGTCACCTGGAGAGGGAATCGAACCCACAACCTCCAGGTCCCTGGAGCTGTGTGACTGCGACACTACCTGCTGCGCCACCATGCCACCCACTGGATTAATATTGATTAATCTATTATAAATCATAATGAATCATAAAGTACAAATGTTAGGATTAACTGGAGTATATAGACAAATGTTTGGAGATCTTGTTGTTTCTTATTACACACAGCTAAACCATTAATTTGCTAGTATGGACCATAAAAGCTGAAATGGGAAGGTGACCAGAAAAGACCACTCGGGCAGTTATAGCTGCGTTGTTCAACGTTATGAACACCTTCCCTCTCCTGCAGTCACCCTCAGTGTCAGATGTGAGTAAATGCTTTAAATGATTGAGATGTGAGCTTTGTGGTTATTTTTGACTAATATTATTTTACATATTCCATCACCATCGTCAGACAAATTCAGAATATTAATGTATTCTCTTTCAGATAAACACTCAGTGGTTCCATATGTTGCTGTTGGAGTGTCTCTGTTCAGGGTTTCAGCTCTTCTCACTGCTGTTATCTGGTACATTAAGTACATTTTAATGATATTTTGGATTTTAAGAAGAGGCAGAAGACAAATACAAATGAACATGTCTACCAGGTGAGGTGTTCCCAAACTGCACATGGCAGTAAGCTGTCAGTAGGAACTGCTTGAATATCTCAGTCATTACAAATCCTTGACTCTGGATTGCAGTGCGGGATGAGGTAAAGCTATTAGCTGATGTTCTCTACCTTCCTGTACAGAATGTTGGCCTCAATGCCAAAGATGACACCTACACAGCTCTTTAACCCACTGCCTTTGATGATGTGTACCACACACTTGCTGTAAGTAATATTTCAGGACCAAATAGACATAAACTGATTCCCATAATGTGTCCAAAATATATCATTTACTATGGGATTCTAAAAGACAAGGTTTGTTTGGGCAGTGGTCCATTGGTTTGTCTTCATTTCCACTCACTTTACAAAGCCTTCCCCGGCAACAGTGGTCTTCAAAGGCCTTATCATATTCAATGGCCTAGTCTATAATGGCCAGGAAAAAGAATCCTATCATTTGGACATTTCTGAACTTTGTAGAAGTTTTTAAAGATCCCTTGCATCCTCTATCTGTCTGGTGTCAGTGTCTGTTGTTTCAAAGCTAGATCCAAGTAGGAAAAGCTGTCCTCCACTCAAACATCTAAGATGGCAATGGTAAAGCTTGGGGTCTTATCCACTGAAGATACTTTATTTTTACTTAGTCTGCCATCTTGCTGAGGCTCAATGATGATGTTTACCACACACTCACTGCGTCTCTTCACAAATCCTCCCTCTGCACCAGTGTAGAATTCTCAATACATAAAAGTTAATGTAATGCTTCATTTGATTTCTTTATTTCTTTCCAGACCTCCGGATGATACATACACGACTAAAGACTATTCATTCTCACTGCTAGAGAAAGCAGACAGGACGGAGGGATAAAAAGGAAGGAATGAAGGAAGGAATCTAACATGCCGTTTACAGATGTCGATCTAAATTATAAGATACTTTAGAGACAAAGCTTAGGATGTTGTTTTGAGCCGGGAGGAATTTCATAAATGTATGATTCTAATATCTCTGAATATAATGGTCCTTTGCTTAAGTACACAAACACTGTAACTATATTCATTGTCCATTTTACGCTGTACCTCTAAAACATACAGGTGCACATTGTAGTGGTACAGTTATCGACTGTAGTCTATCGGTTGCTCTGCATACCTTATTAGCTCTTATTTATCATGCACATCTTAGCAGTGGGACACATTGTTTTATTTCATAATAAAAATAGCATTACATTTAATGTAAAAATTGACTGTTTCTGTGTCATTGTGTGGACTGTCATTGTGGACTGTGAATGGTGTGTGTAGGTGGATTGTAAGATGTAAGATTTACTTTAAAACTTCAATATAACACATGTAATGACCCATCTTTTCCACCAGAGGAAGCCATCAGCTCTTCACACCTTAACAAGAAAAAACACTCGACATTCAATCCCCTCAGTATCTTGCCATTATTGTAGCTCCTGACTGAACTTTACCAGCAGGAAAATGGTTTTTATTTATTTATTTATTTATTTATATTGACAGTAGTGATATTAAAGGTGAATTAGCCATTATCTGAAATAAAAAACAACAAACCTGTGTGTCTGAGAGTTTGAGATTTTTTGTGAAGGACTGGCATCTTGTCCAGGGTATGTTCTTTAGGAATTATTAAATTGTTTTTAAATATATAAATATTTTTCCCAATATTTAAAATGTATAGAAAAAATAAGAATGAGATAATAATAATAGTTGATCTGAAAGGAATCATTGATTCTCAAAATTAATCTCATTGTGAAGAAAAATAGTACAAACACAGCACACAGCATCCTCCAGTGACCCCACTGACAGTTCACTCTTGTTTTAATAGAGAGTATGTAAATTAATATGTTTGTGGTTTATTTGATGAGTGGAGATTTGACATTTTTAGCACAGACTTGAGTTCACACTTAGTCTCTCACAAGAGTTTTTACTTCCTCAGTGAAACCACTGCTTATGAGCCCCATATATTTAACAGCTATGGATGTCTCACAACCACTTCTCACAGTTGAAGTGTGAAGCTGACACTTTGGTTTGTTTCTGTGTGTAGTAAAGTGCTCTCATACATGGGCTAAAACGAATCTGAAGTACTTCTGTAGAGACCCATGTAAAACAGAGAAGGATGTTATAGTAGACTCCAACAAGAAATCTACTGGGAGATTTCAGCTGATAGATACAGGGACAGGAGACTTCACTGTGGACATCTCTCAGCTGAACAAGACTGATTCTGGAAAGTACTGGTGTGGAGTGGAAAGGCTTTTTGGTGATACATATAATGAGGTCATCCTTACAGTCCTTGATGGTAAGATGTTACAACGACTGAGATCATCCTCTTAAAAACCCTCTATTAGTTCAAATGCTTGTGTTCACCCAAAAAAAATGTCAACGGTATTACCAAGTTGTTGCTCATTAATGCAGCAACTGTCTCTTCTGTGAAGGCTTAACATAATATGTTAAGACATTTTAGTGAAGAACAGATGCCATTATTCCTTATAGACATTAGTTAGATCAGATGGTGATGATGGATATTACTTTTGGATTACAAACTCCACCCAACTCATCCCAGAAGTATTGGATGGTGATCCAACATTCCAGAGACCACAGTTCCACTGCTCCACAGTTAAAAGCTGGAAGGCTTTATACATGTCAAGCCTGCTAGTAGCAATGCACATGTTGACCTTAGTCTCCAGAATTGTTAAATATCTCTGAAACTAGTTAACTGACAAAACACAAGAGGTGCCTATAAATGTTTAGACATAAAGTATAACAAAATGAACTGGGTTTAACTGTTCCATACATTCCCCCCTGGATTGGTGTTGAACATTGTACATCTTATACTGTGTATGATTATAATTACTTGCTTTCTCTCTCTCATGCATTTACTCCCACAGCACCACATGTCTCTTCACCACTGAGGCCAAGCAGTAGATTTTCAACCACAGATAGTTCTATTGAAGATATTTCCACATCTTGCACAACCTATGCTCCAGGTACACGCAAAAACATCTCCAAACATGTTTAATATATTTCTAACTGTTTTGACAGGACAACTCATACCTTGTTGTTTCCACCTCAGCTATAACTCGAACCCCATCGGTTTCTCCAAATGGTGACACAAATAATAGTAAGAAACCTTGCATCATTCATTATAGTGTTTGTTCTTCCTATTATTATTTTTCAGGATCAATAATGTGCTTTCCATCTATTAAGTTTTTAGTACATTTTGTAAATGAGATTAAAAATAAAAGTGTCTCAGGCTTTGTACTAGGCTTTGTATTTTTCTGCTCATGGCAGACACATGGAAACGAGAGACCTCCAATCATTAGAAATCATGAAAAGAGATCAGTATATTGCTTTATTGTATATTGCTGGGTAATATTGACATATTGTTCAAATATTTAGGTAGGAACCCACTCTAAATTTGGGAAAGTGCTAACTGTATGAAAGTAAACACAGAGTGAAAATACTACAAAATAAACAACAAAAGTTGTGATGTGAGCATGTGCAATAGTGTTCAGTCTCCATCTGGCCATAGCTTTGGTTCTAAGTAATAACACTTACTACAACCTACAATCAAAAGGACCAATCACAAATCTGCTATTTTGGCATGACATGTAGAAACAGACAATCAGAATGCATTTGGCAGAAACCTGACAGTGAGGCCAACTAAATGCACTGAGTGTATCAGACTCTGTGGGTGGAGAACAATGTCCCATCATCTTGTGTTCTGACTCATAATACCACCAGAACAGCAGCTCCTGACCCAGTACACACAGCCAGTGGAGATACTAGAGTCAAAATTTCATAGGCGAAATTTGAAATGTAACGTCATCACCACTGTAAAGAGAATGGCATCTTCTCAGTGAATACTGGATGTGTGAAGCCCTTATTACACGTATAACATTTTTTAAGGCAATAAGCTTGCATGCTAAGGTTAACTAAATACATTTTGTTTATGAGTAACACATGCATTTATAAAGTAAATCAGATTACTGTTAAATTAAATTCCTCTAGTATATTCTAAAATGCAGGAAAAGTCAAATTAGTTAGCCCAACGTAAATAAGTGTGCTATTTGGAGTAATCTATAATGTCAGAAGTTTATCTAAAAATGCTCTATAAAGGAATTCTTAAAGTTCTTCTTAATCCTTAAAGTTACATCTCAGATGTAAGTGATAAGACTTACTACAATCTACCTATGCCTTTTTTTTTACTTAGTTTCTTAAGGCAGAAAACTGCATACTTTTTGTAAGTAAGGTTAAATTTTTCAATGTCTGTGTAGTTAATATAGTTGCAGCCATCTATAAAAACAACAAGCTGATAGCTGAAAGCACAGCAATCATTTTCAGTGCAGCAGTCATATATTAGTATAACAATGCCTCTGCTGTCATAAACTGAAGAAGTTAGCCTCAGTCCAGCAATTTCTAAAATGCACAATGGTAGTTGTGGTTGAATATTTTTGACTGACTCAGATCAGCTCTACTCTGGTTCATTCAGGAAGCTGTGGCTAGGCTAAAGTTAAAGGGGGAAGGGGGATGTGCATCTAGTAGAGAACATGATGATTAGTACTGTACATGCTGCTTTAAATAAAGCACTCCTTATAATCTGTGGAACAAGGCATGAAAATTAGTAAAACATAAGTCTTATAAAAATATAACAATTTATTTCTTCCAGCAGGTTGGAAGAGTTTTCTTTTAATCTCTGTGTGCATCGTGCTGACGATGTCTGTGGTTTGGATTCTAGTTCATATGGCCATAAATTACAAAGGTAAGATGTTATGTGCAGGGATTTTTTAGGCCCCACCCACTGTGATTTTTCCTGCTGTTCCTGGGAATTGGAACAGCAATTTTCCAATACAACACATATTTCTCTAACCTTTAGACCATTGCTTCCCACAGGCATTATTCATTTGTCCAAAGAATGATTTTTCCAGTCCTCAACATGTTGCTTTGCACATGGATATCTTGTGCAGTGAGACCTCTTTCTCTGCTTTCAGAGACAGTAGTGCACACCATAACTGAGATCAAAGGTTTTTTAAGAATACACACTTGCTGATCCAGTTGTTTTGGTTTTTATGATCTATTAAACTGTCACTGAGTTGATGCCCATTGCCTTACTATTGTTTAGGGCAGTTCTTAGAGCAGATATCTGGAGATCTCACTAAAACATTCCCACTTTGGAACTCATAGGAGTGTCTCAGTACTCTTGGTGTGTTTCCAGGAAGATGGAATGAATGCATTGTTAATTTAGTGTACATCTGTGTAGTTTGAAATGGTGCCCATATTGGTTTGACCATTTACTCATATGTTTATATTGATTTTATATTGGCTTTTTGTCTTGACATTCTTTTTTTTTTTTTGGGTCGGGGGTTTTATGCAGTATATGCTCATGCCATCTCAGAACCTTTGGTGACATCCCAGGCCTGCTCAAGAAGTACTGAGGTGAGTGACAGTAATCATAGCCAATCAGAGCCCAGCTCCAGCCATAATGCTGATGTAACAACTCAGAGTAAAATCACCTTAGTTAATAAGTTTGTTAGTGGTATAATTTAATTAAAAAATGACCATTGTTTGACCAGTAATATTGTCTTTCTGCAGACTGAAACAATTCTCTACAAGGAGGATCCATCTGCAGTTCAGAATTCAGTTTCACAAAGCCATCCACTCGATTCTCAAGAAAGCTGCATAATGTTGAAATATGAAAACATGTTTGGTGCTACCACCGAGTTCCTAACTGTAGAAAATATTACAATGCATAACAATACATAACAATAAGAAGATCACAGTACACATTCAACATCAGAGACAAATATTTAATTATTTTATTGCCTGTACAAAACATATCTAACCAGTTTAAATGTAATCATCTACAAGTCATGTTTACCACAAAAAAAAAAAAAAAATAGAAATAGAAAATGAATATTTATTATTTATTATTACACATTTCTGTCAGGCAAAACTCACATGAAATGAAATGTTCAGAGATGGGTTCATCTTCCTGAATTCCTCATCCTCATCCATAGTAGCTTTTGCAGGAGAATGTTCAGCTTGCTTGTACTCTTGGAGTTACCAGTGCAAAATATTGACATAAATACCCTTATAAAAATCATGAAATCAGGTAATTGTGTCAAAAGGTCTATACTTTAAAACGTCTTCCATAAAAACCCCAGCCAGTAACATGAGACTTTAGTACTGAAAAGGTAAAATCAGAAAGACAAAACACTGTGTGACTCCGACAGTACCTGCTGCGCCACCATACCGCCCTATTTTAGACAAATGCATGCTAAAATTACTGAACCTTTTAGAAATCTCAGAAATGTATGACTTGGTATAAAATACACACACACAAATATATGAATTAATTCATTCATTGTCTGTAATTGCTTTTCCAATTTAGGGTCGCAGTGTGTCCGGAGCCTACCTGGAATCACTGGGTGCAAGGCAGGAACACACCCCAGAGGGGGCACCAGTCCTTCACACGGTGACACACACTCACACTTTCACTCGCACCTAAGGACAATTTTGAGTGTCCAACCCACCTACCAACGTGTGTTTTTGGACCGTGGGAGGAAACCGGAGCACCAGGAGGAAACCCACGTGGACACGGGGAGAACACACCAACTCCTCACAGACTGTCACCCGGAGCGGGAATCAAACCCACAACCTCCAGGTCCCTTCACTGAATTACAACATTTTGATTATATTGAGTATAATAAAAATATTCAATTTAATTTTGTTCAGTTCACAGCTTATAAATAATTACATACCAAACATGGTTAAACCTTTAGCCATAAGTATTTTAAAAAAACATATGAACATTTTATGAATCTCAAGTTCTACATCTGAAACTGTACATTACAAAATATGCACATTGTCCAAATAACTACCAAATTAAATGTTTACAATCTGGTTATTCTTTCTTTACTAAGGAATTTTATGGCTAACTGACATTTCAGATGACTTTTCTGTTAAGCACTGTCCCTCATGCAACAGAAATATAATGTGATAATCTCTCTCTCTCTCTCTCAGTCTGCTTCACTTGTGAACTCCAATTCCCAGAATCCTCAGACGAATCAGAAAACACTTCAAAGTTCCAGGCTGGTTGAACACACCTGCTGCTCACTATAGAGAGTATAAAAACTCTGGGTTAGTTAGGATTGTTATATTACTCTACATGTGCATATAAAATGTTTCCATTGACTAAAGCTATTTTGTAATCTCTTTGTCAGTTTATCGTTTCTTTATCTCTGTTTTGGATTTGCTATTTACATCTGTTTGCTTTTACTGTGTATTTGGCTTGACTTTGAACTACTCTCTGGTTTGTGGTTTTTGATTGCCCTTCAATCTGATAATATGCCTTCCTACATCCTTACCACTTTGTAACAGCAGTATATATATATATATATATATATATATATATATATATATATATATATATATATATATATATATATATATACTATTATGGGTTGTAAAAGATAAATAGATTTATTTTACCCAAATGTCTTTGAGTAGGACTGTACAGGACTGTACAAACATTTAACCCCATACACCACAATGCTGACTTGTGTGGTGAAGAGACACACAATTTTAATGACTTACCTCAAGTCACAGAAGATTGGACATTGCAGGAAGCTGAAGTCACTGATTCTTGCCCATTTTTAAACACGTCTGTGGGTGGACCCTTGAGCAGATATTTATTTTATTGGTGGAGTTAATGTTAATCTAAATTCTTATTGGCTTGAGTGGCATCATTAGTTATGGACAGAAACATTTTTATCTGCTGACATAGCTGAAAGATTATGAAATAAAAAAGAGTATAAGTGTAGATTTATGCTAACCACAGCAGAAAATATGTTTTAACCAAAACCCTGTTCTATGTTTTTTTTCCCCTATAAATGAGGAACATCAAATGAGGAACTCTGGTCAAATTCCATCCACAGAGACTAGGCCTCAGCTATTGGCATCTAACCCAACAGAAGTCCATTTCTCTGGGATTGCCCTGTCAAAGAGGACACTGCACTTGTTACGTTTGAATCCATAGGCTTTGTGAAATACAACATAGTTTCTTAACTCAGTCATTAGACGGGTCATTTTCTCACCTAGCATAGGACAAGGAGGTGGAGGATGATTCCTGGATGTGGGCTCAGGGCAGACTCCATCAGTGGGTGGGGAACAACATCTTCTCTTCACTGGGCATCCCAAGGTGATACTGCCAGCTATATGTGTTCAGAGATATACAAGACATACGAGAAGAGTAAAAAAAGGCCCAAATCAAGTCATAACCCTGTAACAACATTGACTTTATACAAAAGTTCATTCAACTGCAATGAATTGAAATGTAATTCAGAAACAGTTCATGAATGTGACGATGGGATAAATTCCTGCATTTTAAAAATGAGGAACTGAGCATGTGTGTGCGAATACCTCGCCCCTCCTCTGCCCCCTCCACTGCTGCAACACTCGCAGCGTCTCATCCAAGAAAAGTGATTAAGTTCAGGAGAAATGTTTTTTTAAATAAAATGCAGAACATTTAAACACTACATTGTAAAACCAAGCATACCTTACACCATTCATGCAAAACATTACAATGGCAATGGTAATTTTTAGATGTCTCTTTTGAAAGATCTTGTCTGCTTGTTTTGTCTGTATATTAATTTCTAATCATCAACAGAATCCACAAATTAAGTGTAGGTCAGATCAGTTTGAGGTCAGTGCTTTATCAGAACAACTTTATCCTCATCTTGTATATCACACTGGGATGTCTCTAAAAAACTAAGCTTGCAGAAACATTGCGTGATTATCTTATGGTTATGACATATAAACTACCTATATAATCTCTCTGTGAAAACATCTTCTGTGGTCTGTTGACCACCTTAAGGTTAAATATATGGAGAGAGATTAGTCTCAAAAATAATTTACAAATGTGTAAATGTTAATCCACAAATTAAACACAAGTCACAAATATGTTTCTCTGTTCACACATGAATACATCCCAATCTGTGTCTCACAGTCTGCAATTTGTACAAACACAGTTACATTCATAAATACATGTTTTTGGTTTTCATAGATATAATTTTATGCGAAAATAAACACATTTGTTTAAATTGACATTGCATATATTTGTAAAGTCGAAGTCTCGAATTTAACATTTATTTGTAAATTGTTGAATCTGCGTTTGTGGATCAAGTCACTCACGTGTTTTTCGTGACGTGCATTTGTTCATTTCCTCTCGCGGGTTTTTGGATTTTGAGACTTTCTTTCGCATTTCACCCGATCCACATACTAATGCAGCCTGATCCACAAATGTGGCCAGCAGGTGAACAAGCAGAACAGGCACTGTTGTTTTAGGACGTGAGGGGCCAACTTAAATGGAGACAAATATCGCGCTTCTCATTGGTCATCACTTTTATTTAGCCAATCAGCAGCCAGAGTTAGCTGTCTATCATTTACTGCGGCAGCCAATGGAGTCATAGTCCCGCCCACAGGGGGTTGTTTTGCTGCCGCCCTGACAGCAATAGGTCAGTCATAAGACACTAGGGAGAACAACAGTGCCACCCAGCGGTGGCTTGTTCGCCTGCTGGCCGCATTTGTGGATCAGGGTGCATTAGTATGTGGATCGGGTGAAATGCGAAAGAAAGTCTCAAAATCCAAAAACCCGCGAGAGGAAATTAACAAATGCACGTCACGGAAAACACGTGAGTGACATGATCCACAGATTCGATAATTTACAAATAAATGTTAAATTCGAGACTTCGATTTTACAAATATATGCAATGTATTAAACAAATTAAACAAATACATTTATTTTCGCATAAATATTTGATATATCTATGATAACCAAAAACATGTATTTATGAATGTAACTTTATTTGTACAAGTTGCAGACTGAGACACAGATTGGGATGCATTCATTTATGAACAGTGAAACATATTTGTGACTTGTGTTTAATTTGTGGATTAACATTTACACATTTGTAAAGTATTTTGAGACTAATCTCTATCAATATAAATAAACAACTTTCTGATTGCATATGCTCTGTCAGATTTCAATTCTTAACACTTGTATTTTCTCCACCACAGCATCCACGTCCTTGTCCCTATGCTCACTGAATTTACAGGAGAACTTTGTATTCCTACAATTACAGACTGTAGTCTATCTGTTTGCTCTGCACTTTCTTTGCCACATTTCACCCTATTCTTCAACTGTCAGGACGACCACAAAGCCGGGTGGTGGATCATTCTCAGGGCTGCAGTGCTGTTACGAGAGGATCAGGCACAGCAGTGTTTCTAAAACCCTCAGTGTTAATACTGGACTGAGAATTGTCCACCAACCACTCTTTTGCACATTATACCTGCTCAGTGGAGGTTTTGTGGAGATCCTGACCACTGAAGAACAGAGGGCAGAGAAAAAGTCTGCAGCATGGACAGAGAGTGGATATAAGGCACTGGTGATAATGTTATAGCTGATCCGTATTTTGTTTAACTTGTATACAACATCCATCCATCCATCCATCCATTATCTGTAACCGCTTATCCAATTTAGGGTCGCGGGGGGTCCAGAGCCTACCTGGAATCATCGGGCGCAAGGCGGGAATACACCCTGGAGGGGACGCCAGTCCTTCACAGGGCAACACAGACACACACACATTCACACCTACGGACACTTTCGAGTCGCCAATCCACCTGCAACGTGTGTTTTTGGACTGTGGGAGGAAACCGGAGGAAACCCACAGACAGTCACCCGGAGCTGGAATCGAACCCACAACCTCCAGGCCCCTGGAGCTGTGTGACTGCGACACTACCTGCTGCACCACCGTGCCTATGCAACATCCATTATTTTCCAAAATGATATTACTCGATATACTACATGACTCATCTCAAAGCGGGGAACAACATATTGCAACTCTAATTGCTCTTATACTATTAATCATTTAAATACCATATAAACACCATTTCCAGAAAAGATGGGATGTGGTGCACATTGTAAATAAAAACAGAATGCAATGATGTGTAAATCAGTTAAACCCTGTATTTAATTGAAAATAGTACAAATACAATATTTCAGGTGTTATAACAGCTAATTAATAAAAATAGTTTATTAATTAATCAAATGGGTTAATTGGGATTTGAAGCAAAAATAAGTGTGGTACAACAGTGCTATTAACCTTAATATAAAATTGAAGAGGGTTCTGTATGCATGACACGCACAAGAGCAGCAGGTATTGCATTCATTTAATACATTATGTGTAATATATTCTGACAGAACAAGTCACAAGCTGATTTTCTGTCAGAATGTATTAAATGGGATTTTTTAAAGATAAAATTTTTAACATTTAAATCTATCACTTTTTAAGTTTAAGGCTGAACTAGAGGAAGGTAAAGCCTGACAACATTAACCTCTGAAGCAGAGGAACTCTGTTCTTTGTTCATCAAACCTTGTATCGTTGTTAGTTATGTGGCCTAATGCCATAAAATCCTGAGAGAAACATTTCAACATGTCATGCAAATAATGGCCAAGAGAGTAGAAATACCAGAAATGTATCATATTGTGGGCTACCAACAGCTATCATTCTTCATATCTGCAGAGTTTTAGGAATTGTATTTATTTTATTATATACACTTTCACTGGAGGAGGGGTGCAGGACCCTCTTCACAGACCCATAAATTATTTAGAAAATAACAAGAAATATACATACTACAGGTACATTAACATTACATTCTCTTCTACATTATCTCTTTCATTATAGAACTGTATAGAACTAAAAAAAAATGTAATGGAAGTCCTGGAGATGAAACAAGGCATATGAAGTCAACAAAATTCATTTATTTACAGATAAATGTTAGAAGACAACTGTATACAACAGAACATAGTCAATTTGGTCAGTGACAACATTGTTTTTATTTTATTAAAAAAACTTAAAAAGAATCAACAGATTATAATTAATTAAATGGGTTTGCAGTATTATATTCATTGTGAGATTTGGTGAGTTCATTGGCAAGATGCTAAGCAGTGCTGCGAGAGATTGTAAAGTCATGGAACACATTGTTGCCAATTCTGCCTTTCTGAAGTTATTGATTTCTGAAGTTATTGTATTGTAGTTTTGTTTTATTGTAAGCATTTCCAGCAGAACAAGGTTATTACAGAGTTTATCTTAATGAAATAAGATCTGTTTCAGTACTGAATTCATGTGGTTCTTGTAAATACACACTATTTAATCTTCATAGAAGGTAACACCACCATCATCATCAAGCGGATGGACGTTATTGTCCTAAAGAACAGAGAGTTAGAACACGGGTTAGCTATGTTAGTTAGCAAAGGTAACAATTACACTAACAAAAATGAAAACTGTAATGTGCACTACAATACTGTACTACATTACACTATAATATAATACTCTCTGTTGTCACATTGCTGCAGAAAGAGCTTCTTTTTGTTTGAGAAGGCCTTCTTGCTTGCTAGTTTAAACCTTACACAATTCTAATACAACATTAAAACAGGTACTTACTTCTAGATTTTTGTAGTCAGGAGGATTGGATGTATCATCTTCAGAAAAACGTCGACTGACATAAATATTCTGTGGAAGAGAGATTTACCAGAATAGAACCTGTTAAAAAAACATTCACTCAACAGTCAACATGAGAAAACACAGGTCCCATCACTGACTGACATGAACAGTTCTGTTAGAGCTTACCACATAGCCTTCGTCCATATTTCTCTTCTGCTTCTTTCTTCTTCTACCAAGGAATTACAAATAGTGAAGTGTAATCCAAAGAGGACATGATCAGTAACAATGCTGTTATGTAATTATTTACAGGCGTTAGGGAAAGATAGTTTATTCCTATAGGTACTAGTGAGATGTAATGTAGTGCTGCATTAATTTAGTCAACATAAATATTCTCACCTCATCCAGACAAGGACAAGAAGAACCGCAATAATTCCAGCTACAACAGCTACAACTACATACACAGTAACAGAGCCTTTGGCTAAAAACAACACAAGAACAAGCAATATTCAGTAATGTGTTAGGAATAAAGCACAACAAAGACCATGTCAACAGCTACAATTATGTCTCCTACCTCTGAAAAGGAATGGAGCTGATCTCTGAGCTCCATGTTCGTTACGAGCCTCGCAGTAGTAGGATCCACTCTGTAGAGGACTGTAACTGTGTCCAGATCCTACAGGTGAGACTCCACCTTCTATAAACCAGGTGTAGTTCTCCACAGGTGGATAAGCATCACTGCTGCAAGTCAGAGTCACTGAACTGTCCTCTACTATTTCACCAGAAGGACCAATGGACACATCATTTGGGGGATCTGCAAAAAATATAAGTACTAAACTATGATATCAAGAGCTACTAATTTTGAAGTGTATGATACAGCTGCAACTTAAATGATGAAGGATCTGCAGAAATAAAAGATAAAAATATTTTGGGAGCCACATTTAATTTAAATGTCAGTAAACATCATAGCTAATTAGAAATCCAAGTTTACAGTGTAGAATAGGTTTATATTGTTACTGTAGTTAAGGGATTATGCTCTTGTCATCTGATTACATATGTGATTACATAAAATGGGCACACATGAAAATGACATTTATACTAAGACACCCTATGATATTATTCAGCTTTTATACATTCCTGACAAGAATGTGGTGTTGTACTACTTTCTGGAAATGCCATACTCACATCTGACAGTGAGAGTGTGATAAGGGGAAGGGAGGTGTTGATATCCATATACAGCACAGCTATAACTGCCTGCATCCTCACTGCTGACTGGCTGCAGGTGGAGCTGGTTTTTGATGGTGGTCTTTGTGGTTAAAGGATGTCCATTTTTGTACCAGATGAATGTTGCAGTATTCAGACTGCATGAGGTTTTACATATCATAAGTGTCCTTCCTCCCTCTATCACTCTGTCTGGAGATTCTATGTGAAGATCTAAAGCAAGAAGACAACTATTTAATCAGTGGAAATATTGGAACATATTAAATCTTTAACGTCTTAAAGACATTAAAGAATTAAATTTTCCAAGTGCTGAGCAATGTCAATGCATTTCAGAAGGGAGATATATAGAGAATATAGATTAGCAGTGCGATTATATCCTGATGAACATGAATTATGGGGACTATGGTTAAATTGAAACAACACACTACCTTACCTGTAACTTGGAGGTGAACTCTTTTTCTATATCTGTTATGATTATGAGGCATTACTTTTCATCTCTCTTCTCTACATTACTCAGTTTGAAGGAGAAGTGTTTCAGTTCATCAAAAGTTACTCCACTCTTTCTGAATAATCTGGTTCTTGAGACATATTATTTAATTCCTTATGTGGGTCTATGGTCCAATAAGTTTCTGTCACTATAGCATGTCCCGGGTGAGTGTAAGCTCTATTCATATACATGGCTATAAAAAAAATATTATTCATATAAATTGGCTATGACTAAACCTCAAACAATGGCCTGTGACTTAGTTGAGAAACACTCAACTTAACTTGCCTGTAACTCTGATATGAACTCCAGGTTTTCCCAGCCATCTTTCTTTTTCTATATTTGTTATGATTCTGAAGTAATACCCATTTTCATCCTTCTTCTCTACATTACTCAGTTTGAGGGAGAAGTGTTTCTGTTCATCGGTAAAATACTCCACTCTTCCTGAGTAATCTGACTCTTTACTCAGATCAGGTTTCTCCACACCATCAACTGGGTCTATGATCCAAAATGTCTCTGCCACTTTAACGTGATCTGGGTGAGTGTAAGAGCCATTCATGAACACTGTGGACCCTTTTAAAGCACATATTTTCTGTTGGTTGTATTTCACACTCCACTCTGCTCCAGAAGCCCCTGAAACACAGGATTGATGAAAGAGCTGATTACAGACTGGAGCCCATAAGAGAGTCAGAGTTACTGTAGTTTACAGCTTCACTTCTCTCCAGCTCCATCAACTACTGTGCAACACTGAACCATGAAGCAGGAAAGGGAGGGTTAGAAATAAGTGTAAATTGCCAAATTAACATAGTGAATATAAAGTGTCTCATGAATAAAGTTAACAACATTTAATGTAAACTCACGTCTGACAATGAGAGTGTGATTAGGGGAAGGGAGGTGTTGATATTTGTTTACAGCACAGCTATAACTGCCTGCATCCTCACTGCTGACTGGCTGCAGGTGGAGCTGGTTGTTGATGGTGGTCTTTGTGGTTAAAGGACGTCCGTTTTTGTACCAGATGAATGTTGGGTCAGTCAGACTGCAGGTGGTTACACAAATTAGAAGTGCTGTTCCTCCTTCCATCACTACATCAGGAGCTTCTAGTTGAATAGCTAAAATAATTTGAGAATTATTAAGTCTTAATAAATTATGTTACTTTTCTCTATATTACATTATTCTGTCCTGGACAGTTTAAATGCTAAAACAAATGTAAGATCTGTATCAAGAAGCACTCAAAATTAAGATGATCTAAAATGCTGTAGAAGGGAGATATTTATCAGCACATGTTATATAATACTGGTATAAAAGGTTATAGACAGTACTATGACAAATTTAAAACCATGAACTGTGCAACAGTCGAGAAACACGGTGAATGATCTTACCTGTAACACTGAGCTGTACTCCAGGTTTACCCAGCCATCTCTGATTCTCCAAATTTGTTCTGATCTTGAAGTAATACTCATTTTCATCCTTCTTCTCTACATTACTCAGTTTGAGGGAGAAGTGTTTCTTCTGTTCATCAGTAAAATACTCCACTCTTCCTGAGTAATCTGGCTTTTTACTCAGATCAGGATTTTCACCACCTGCATCTGGGTCTATGATCCAAACAGCCTCAGTCACTGTAACATTTTCTGGACGAGTGTAAGAGCCGTTCATAAACACTGTGGACCCTTTTAAAGCACATATTTCCTGTTGGTTGTAGTTCACACCCCACTCTGCTCCAAAAGCCCCTGAAATATATGATTAATGAATAAGCTGATTACACACTGGAACCCATGGGAAGGGGAATGAGTAGTAAATGAAAAAGTGCTAGTTCTACATGATATATATGGTGTATTTAAAAAAAATATTGTAAACTCACATCTGACTCCAAGAGTTTGAGCAGGGGAAGGGAGGTGTTGATATCCGTTTACGGCACAGCTATAATTGCCTGCATCCTCACTGCTGACTGGCTGCAGGTGGAGCTGGTTGTTGGTGGTCTTTGTGGTTAACAGATGTCCATTTTTGTACCAGATGAATGTTGGAAGAAGTAGTCTGCAGGTGGTTTCACATTTCAGAATTGCTCTTCCTCCCACTATCACTTCTTTAGGCATTACAACCTTAAGATCTAAAAGATTGGTAGAACTATTTAATACTTTTAAAAATATCATATTATTGAATTTTATAAATACATGTCACCTTACAGTACTAAATAATAAGAGTCCTGAATAAGTTAAAATTCAAGTCAAAGCAAAAATCGTCAGATAAATGAAAGTACATTAATAAATAAAAATTCATTGAGAGGGGATAAGTTGAGGATATTTAACTGTGGTGCAAGAAAATCCTATGTTAAAGCATAGAATGTGCTGTGGCTATAATTTGAAACCATGGATGATTTTTCTTACCTGTAACTTTAAGATGAACTCCAGGTTTACCCATCCATTTTTCCTTTTCTATATTTGTTATGATTCTGAAGTAATACTCATTTTCATCGTTCTTCTCTACATTACTCAGTTTGAGGGAGAAGTGTTTCTGTTCATCAGTAAAATACTCCACTCTTCCTGAGTAATCTGACTCTTTACTCAGATCAGGTTTCTCCACACCTTCAATGGGGTTTATGATCCAAAAAGTCTTCACCGTATGACCATCTGGGTGAGTGTAAGAACCATTCATAGAAACCATGGACCCTTTTAAAGCACATATTCTCTGTTGGTTGTATTTCACACTCCACTTTGCTCCAGAAGCACCTGAAACACATGATTGATGAAAGAGCTGATTACAGACTGGAGCCCATGAGACAGTCAGAGTTTGTTTAGTTTACAGATTCTCTTCTCTCCAACTCCAGCAGCTACTGTACAACACTGAGCTGATTCTGACAGAAAACACAAAGAGAGAAGAGTCTGTAACCTTTGCAGGATTGGGGGAGTGGTGTCAGAATGCAGCAGGATTGATAAGTTGAGTGCAGCTCTGAACTTTTAGGGACCTAAAACTCATCCTTGACAATAACCAGTAACTTTCATTTCGTGTTATGCCATACATTTCATTAAAAAATAATATATTTAAATTTATGAGCATTTAAAATAACAGATAGTCATCTAAAATAGTGAAAATGTCATTATGTTTACTAGTTACATTATAACATTTTAGTTTATTTTTTAAATGATAATATATTTAATTCAAACTGCAGTAACTTAGATCATTTTTCAACATGTTCCATTTCAATGATATTTTGTTTAGTTATCTATCCAAATCCACTTAAATTTCATCTGCATATTTGTTCTTAACCACTATTCTTTGTTTAAAGCATACAGTATCACTAAAAAAGCCTTTCATTATGCTAGAGTTAATATATATTAGAGAACTGTAAGAGTGATGGAATTAATTGGGGTTTATAATAATAAAAATCATAATAATAATCAGAATTATAGTGATAGTGTCATCAATCAAACTGTTGACTCACCTACTATCATCAGCAGAAAGATCAGAGGAAGAAGTGGAGGAAATGCGAATGACATCATCACAACAGGCTGTAAATTATTAGCACAGCAATTAATTACATCGTGGACAATATTTAAAATATAAAACAATCTATTACAATGGAGTGATAGTAAGAGTTTAGAGAGAGAGAGAGAGAGAGAGAGAGAGAGAGAGAGAGAGAGAATGCTTCATATTACAGTCACCAAATTTGAGAGATTAAAAGTGTACATTAGGTTTTTTGTTTGTTTGTTTTTGGTTTTAAAACCAAATTAAATTAACATCTATATTAATCGAAATTGTCTGGAAAGAGGTTCCAGGAATATTACCAAATTCCATGAATATACGTATTGCCCGTTAAATCAGGAAAATGAATCAAAGGGAACTCTAAAAGGTCATGTGTGGTAAACTGTAGCCTTGGGATAAGTACCTACACTCTTCTTTATTTCTATGTTCTTATTTATTTGAATAATAAAATTAGTAATGAAAATTAATAAAAATAGTAACTGTTTATCAGACTCACTTTATTGAAAAAAAAAACGTTCCCTATCAGTCAATTCACTCGATACAACACAAGCTGTATGGGATATTATGCCTCTTCCATATCTGGCTGAAGACACCTCTAATCACGCCTGCAAGGCAGATGATGCATAGTGATGAGAGTAGGTGGGCCCGCCCCTCACCTATATCCTCTGGACACTAGCGTCTCTCTTCAGTTCTTATGCTCTTCACCTCGCTAAGAACACCTTACACTTTTCTGCTAAACTAGCTAGCTAGTTAGCTCTATTCCTTAGCAAAGACAGTACAAAAAGCTTACTGTTCCAATAGGAAAGAACCGCAACAATCTCACGTTGGTGAGTCGTCTTTCCGCGGCAGTGGCGGATGCTGGTCTTTCAAGGAGGGGAAGCTCAATATCGGCCTACATCATAAAATGTGTCGGTTTATTTATACGTAAATTCTACCCTCTGTTCCTTTTTAAGAAAATGATCTGTGACCCTGTCGTACCAACAAGGCGTCTTTTCCAGGGACTTGACTAGTGTCCTCTCAATGGCCAGCAGAGCTAGGCTGCTTAAACGGCCTTGGCCCATGTGAAGTGTGTCCCACGGAGCTTTACACCAAAGGATCGCTGATTCGCTCATTTTGCTGTCAATCAAAAAGGGATTCAGCCTCAGACAGATCATCCAATCATCATGCAGAAGCTGAGCGTCCCGGCCAGCCGAGGCCAGCCCACTACCCCATAGACCCCCAGAGACGCTGAGCGTCCGATGGGCGGGACAAACCCCAGCATTTATCCAATGACTCGTCTCGTTTCGCTGCTTCGCTATTGAACTCTGTGGATGCTCAGGGTCCACACTGTTTAAAGCACTGTGAAGCTACGGGAATGACTGAGAGGAAAGCCGCGTCTTTACCAGTGATAAGAAGCTGATTCTGAACAAAAGTTGAGCGTGTTGTATTGTATATTTATTCAATGACATGTACACACAACAGTATATATTTGATCACTTATTTTTTGACATTTTAGGGGAAGCTGAGCATTCCTTGCAGTATTAGAGCAATCACCGCTGTTCCGCGGAGTGCTGTTTTGGAACGTGTCTTTTGCCTTCTTCTCTTGAGCTTGCTTTGCCTAGTCTCGGTGCTAGACCGTTTAGTTTTGCTAACGGCTATCTAAATGAGCTTGCAAGCAGCTACTCGCCATGGCAGGAAAGTCCCTCGCCATTGTCCTCAAGGGTGTGGGTTTGCTATTCATGAGAAGGACCTGCATGATTCGGCCCCCGAGCCTGCAGCTGAACTCAAAGATGACGACCCTTTTGACCTCGGGTTAGACAAGCACGGTCTCTACGAGGACGAGCAGGAGGAGCTACCGACTCCTCTCGTTGCAGTGGCTTCAGGGGGAAAACAGGACGAGGTGGACACGTCCTTTATCTCCCTTTATCGCCGTGATGCTCAGAAACTGGACGTCCAGTGGCCCGCTCCTCACACAGCCTATGAGGTTTTTACTTCCCCCGGTCCCAACAGCAGTGAAACACCGTCTCCTGCTGTTTCCGGACTTCATCGCCGAGCTAAAATCCTCATGGGCTAAACCACTGTTGACCCGTACGGCGGTTCCGGGTTTTGCTCCTTTTCTCGACATAGGAGGGGTGGAGGAGACAGGTCTGCTGAACCCCCCTCCCATGGAGCCGTCACTAGCAGCTTATCTCGCCCCATCACACAGGGGTAGCAGGACCAGCCGTGCTTCCCTCTAAGCCCTGCCGTTTTTCCTCCTCGCAGCTGGATAAGGTTTACTGCGCTCAGGCAGGCACAGCTAGGGCTATGAATTTGGTCACCCTTCTCCAACCATATTAGACGATGTGTCTGGCTCGGAGAGCAACTGCTGGCGGACAGCCCATTAACCGCCTTGCTTAACGAGGTCAGAATTGCTTTGGATTACATCCTGCGCATGTCCCACTGTGCTGCACTGTCGGTGGGCAGAGGAATGGCGTCGAATGGCGACATAGTCAGCGCCACTTGTGGCTGACTATGTCCGATATGTCAGAAAGAGACATAGTGTCTTATTTGGATGAACCCGTCTCATCGGCAGGTCTGTTTGGTCACTCTCTCAAAGCCATTCAGGCTAAATTCGAGATCAGGAAAAAGCAGAAAGAGGATCTGCGCTCTATTCTGCCAAGAAGGAAGGCTAAGCAGAAGCCAGCGTGGGTCGCTCGTAAGCCTTCCACTCCATTTCCCACTGTGAAGAGGTCTGCACCAGCAGTTCTTCCAGGGAACCCCCTCCTAAGCAGCAACCACAAAAACAGGCACCGCGTCACTCCGCCTGGAGCAGGGGTCTTCCACCTGGACTTCTTAAGGATTCAGCAGTGAGGAGGAAGAAGCCTAACTCATCCTAACCTTCAGTTTAGTGTGGGAGAGGTCTCCGAGGCTCGGAGACTCTGCAGCCTCTCCTCTCAGGCCCCTCAAGAGGCGCCACCCTTCTCCCGTACCTGGGCCCAGTCCAAAAAGGACACGTTCTACCCCAGTATTGTTCACAAAACATCTGTTCTGCCCAGACACGTGTGCACGAACATCCCCACAATCCTTTCCCAGTTCTCAGGGGTGGGTGGGTTCCCTCAGTGTTTACAAGCCCCCAGTTTGGGTGCAAAAAAAGAGCATTATGTTCCTCGATGTGCCTTAATAAAGTCTCATTTTGTACATCAGGAAATAAAAGTGTCTGTTTCAAGCACAATAAACGATCTGGCGTTAGTGAGCCTGAGGAAGCATTCTGTATGCTCCCCAGCTCAGCCACAGGAGGGCCTCATTTCCCCACAAACAGGCTGTTATCACAGCCGACTCGCAGCTCATGCAGCAGAGTGGCGCGCATGCGCAATCTCTCCTTGGGTAGAAAGGACAGTGTGTGTAGGGTACCGTTTACAATTTCGAATTCCCCCTCCCCGCTTTTCCAGCGTGGTGTTCACCCGAGTATCGGGCACTGCTGCAGCGGTCCTCAAGGAGGAGATAAGAAATCTCCTCAGCAAAGAGGCAAGAGTGGTTCCTCAGACCGAATCACGAAAGAGCTGGTACAGCCGTTACTTTGTTGTGCCGAAAAAGGGCTCGTCCAATTTTAGATCTGAGAGTGTTAAATAAACATTTGAGAGTCTTCACTTTCAAAATGCTAACTCTGCGCCAGTTCCTTCGCTCGATTGGCCCGGGGGACTGGTTCACGTCCATAGATCTCACAGACGCATATTTTCATATAGCAATCCATCCAGATCACAGAAAGAATCTGAGGTTCGAGGGAGTGGCGTACGAGTGGCTCGTTCTCCCGTTCGGGCTTTCTGTAGCTCCTCGCACTTTTACGAAGTGTATGGAAGCAGCTCTCGCCCCACTGCGGAGACGAGGAGTGCGCGTGCTCGCGTATTTGGACGACCTCGCTATAATAGCGCGGTCAAAGTGAAAGCTCGGACAGATACAAACGCTGTGCTTTCTCATTTGAAGCGGCTGGGCTTATCGGTCAATTTAAAGAAGAGCTCTCTCTCTCCCAGTCAGAAACTTTCTTTTCTGGGGTTAGAAATATGCTCGCTCTCCGGCCGAGCATGTCTGTCAGAGCGCAGAATATGTGCGCTTCGCGACGGCCTCGCTCAGTTTCAGCTGGGACGCAAACTGCGCGTTCGCCAGTTTCTCCAGCTGTTGGGCCAGATGACTTTTATTTCTAATGCGGGCATTTCAGCGCTGGCTCTTATTCCATCGCCTAACTGCCTCGCGTCAATTAGGGAAAAGGATAGTTGTGACAAGAGCATGCATGACAGCGTTGTCCTCTTGGAGGGAGTCCCGCCTGTTGTGTCAGGGCTCGCCGATAGGCAG
This sequence comes from Hoplias malabaricus, assembly GCF_029633855.1. NCBI lineage: Eukaryota > Metazoa > Chordata > Actinopteri > Characiformes > Erythrinidae > Hoplias > Hoplias malabaricus. Next base: position 60,378,527 of record NC_089801.1, on the reverse strand, counting down.
AGTTCTGTTTCGCAAAGTGGTGTCAACGGACGCGTCCCTAACGGGTTGGGGGGCAGTGTGCGACCAGATTGTGGTGAAGGTGGCGTGGTCTCTGGCACAACGCTCACACCACATTACATTGTCCTCTCCCAGTAAACATTTAGCCGTTGATTCAACGTTGAAATAACGCACTTGACTGTCGTCTAATCAACGTTTATTAAGATTGAAAATGAAAGTTGAAAAGACGTCCAAACACAGACGTTAAAAAGACGACTAAAAAGTCATATTAAAGACGTCCTTTTAAAGCCGTTATTTCAACGTTGAAATCACGTACATAAATGTCATTCAATAAACACTGAATTAAAGTTGAAAAGACATTCAAACATAAACTTTGAAAAGACGAGTAACAGAGTCACATTACAAATGTACTTTCAAAGTACAGTAGGTTCCATTAAGAATTTAATGGTTCAGACTGGATTTTAATGGTGTCTACATCTAATAGTTTTCATCATGTAACCCATTAGCACTTAATGGTTCCTAATAGTTTATCCATTATTATAAAACATTACACCCATAGGTAAAAGCAAAATATTTATAAACATATTGGCAAATTTTTGTAATTAGCCCAAAATATGTGACTCAAACATGGCATATATATATATATATATATATATATATATATATATATATATATATAATGAAATTTTTGTTTCATTTACATTTAATTTACATTAAATTACATTACATTACATTAAAATGAAAATATAAAAAAATAATATTCTGTATTCAATTCAATTACACATGTAAATGAAACAAAAATTTGCATACTAAGGTAATGACGTACATATTTGAACAAAGTACAAAGTATAGAGTGTACAAAAGCTTGTCACTGGGGCTGTACCTCTTTTAGGTACAATACAGTACCTTTCAGTATTCTTTTATGTAGTCATGTTTTTGTATTAGTTAATGTACTTGGAACCATAAGGGGCTAAAGTGTATCGTTAACATTAACTTTATATACACCACCCCAGTGACAAACCATTTTGTACCCTGTGGTGACTAAAGTGTACCAGAATTATTAACACAAATATTCATAATGGGCGGCACGGTGGCGCAGCAGGTAGTGTCGCAGTCACACAGCTCCAGGGACCTGGAGGTTATGGGTTTAATTCCCGCTCCGGGTGACTGTCTGTGAGGAGTTGGTGCGTTCTCCCCGTGTCCACGTGGGTTTCCTCACGGTGCTCCGGTTTCCTCCCACAGTCCAAAAACACACGTTGGTAGGTGGATTGGCGACCTTCCATAATCAACAGTGTACAAAAGAATTACTTATTTAAAAAGGCAAAATCAAAAATATAGAAATTTTTAAATTAATAAAAATCCACCTGAAGAGGGAATACGCAAAACTGACATTTTAATATATACATTAAATTTTTACCTTTTTTTTATCTGTTTAAATCAATACATTTAATTAATAAAAAATATGTCAGTGGAAGGAAAATTATTGCTTGTGTTTTCAGTACACATCTTCTGTTAGAATGAAACTTTAAAATAGTGTACTGGCAGTCATATACCACAGGTTATACTGTACATGTCCACACACAGGCCAATGTGTTGTTTGAGTTTGGCGAAGGTAAACTTTCTATGCAGGAATTGTGTGCATTGGTTCAATGGAGGCATGAAAGGTTTAGTACAGGAGGTTGATCACTCGAGTCACACTCTGCAACTCCAGAGTTTAAAATGCATATCTGGAGAAATGCCATGGTGTTTTCAGGTGTGCAGGGTATTCAATTTTGAAGGCGTGATACATACAGGAGTTTGTGAAGAAGGCCTCATCTACTGCACTATGACAGCAAACCTCAACTCAGCTTTCCTCTGGAAACACTAGTTTCCCAGTCCTGATCGTTCAGCTGAATTATCAGATATAATGTTGTAGGTTCACCCTACAGAAAAACAGAAATAGACTTGGCATGACACACTAAGACATAATACTGACTTTCCATTGACTGTGACTATTTCAGTTGGTGTGGCAACAGTTTACTTTATCATACTTAATGAGGGGGTCAGAGTTGTAAGTCAAGAAAAACAAGTTTATTCTTGAAGTCAATGCCTATACATCATGAAGGAAAATGCTTTAATAATTATCCCATACCTATTAACTATTAATTTATATTGGTGCCCCCCTCTGGAGTTTGACGTTTTCTTACTGTGTCTGTATGGGTTTCCTCTGTGTGCTCCTGGTTTCCTCCCATGATCCAAACACACATTGGCAGGTGGATTGGCTACTCAAAAGTGTCCATTGTGTGAGTGCGTGAGTGAAATTGTGGGTGTGTGGTGCCCTGTGAAGGACTAGTGCCCTGTCTAGGGTGTGTTCCCACCTTGCGCAGAGTGACTCCAGGTAGTATGTAAATATTTTGTACCCACCACAACCTTGAACTGGACAAGCAGACAATGAATGAATACATGAATGAATGAAAGCACAGAAGCCACATTGATGCAATAATTGTTAAATTATTATTTAGGTCAAATGTTTAAATCAAACCTGTAAGCTTTGAAGTCTTCTCTCATCTTAACGTCAGTGTGGCGATGTGTATTTTAGGGAGTACAGCTGTAAATCCATTGCTGAACTGGTGAATTTTGTTCACTGTTAGAGTATGGATTCCATCAACCTCATCAGACAATTGTAAAAACAAAGCAGAACACAATAGATGAAAGCTTTATTATAATAATCCAATAAATTATATCAATAAAGACAATAGTGTAGAGGCAAATAAGATAGAATAAGGAAACGATATTAGACAAATATTAATATAATAGGATATTAATAATGGTCTTACATTAAAAAACTAATATAAATCTAGTATTATATTACAAATATTATAATAATATTATATATATTATATATAATATTTTCAGAATTAAAAAAGATACAATAATACTTATATGATGTTGGTTCACTTGCTACCAGCACTGGGCATTTGGTGACAATGCTGTTGACTTCCCTGCCTGATAAAATTACCGAAAACTTCAGATCTCTGCAACATTGAAAAGTGGCACATTTTCTAGCTTTTGCTTGAGTGACATATGCAAGGTGTGCTGGAGGATGGACAGTATTGACTCAAAACATGTATGCTTTCATTAATAATCAGACCACAGCAAATACGTTTTAAAATATTATTACTAATTCTACAATATAATAAAATACATACTTGCATTAGTGTTCCCCATAACATTTATATTTCACAGTTAAACTTTTGGGAACATGAACATACTCCAAGTTAGTTGGATACCTGAGTGGGAAAAAATTGTCAGTCTAACAAAATATTGTATCATATACAAATGGTGCACCTGATAAAATTATATGTATTGGTTTTCTAAGTAAAAGTAATAACAGAGTACAATACATCGATATTTTACACACAACTTCAGAAAAAAGTACCGTTCATCTGATGATTTTCACATATTTGGAAAAGCACAAATGTGGCCTGGTTATTGTATGATTTTACTTTCCAGCCCAGCACTTCTTTTGATATTTGGTTAACATTCGCATTGTTAGCAAGGTGGCTTGCACGTAACTGCAACACAGACCTGCTGAAATAAATGTCAAAAACATTCCTGTTAATAATGTAATATTACTTTGAATTTTTTATACAGAATGGGTTAACTATTATCCTCCTCTACTCCTTCACTTGTCTTCACTGAGATGCTAACCTAGCATAGCTGTTGCTTTGCTAGAGCTCTTTAAATACTTATACTTTACCAGAAAGAGTGAAACGAATGTTTTATTAAGATTAAATATCACTTACCTCTGAATATATGAGCCTCCTCCGCTGTTTTAGTAATGCCTGCTTCCACAAAACGTTGAAAAATCATCCACTGAAACTTATTTTGACGCTGTATTTAAACTCAGAGTAACCGTTATCTGAAGGGGAGGGGCTCTCTCTCTCTCTCTCTCTCAAACACACACACACATTCTCTCTCTCTCTCTCTCTCTCTCAAACACACACACACATTCTCTCTCTCTCTCTCTCTCTCTCAAACACACACACACATTCTCTCTCTCTCTCTCTCTCTCTCTCTCAAACACACACACACATTCTCTCTCTCTCTCTCTCTCTCTCTCTCTCAAACACACACACACATTCTCTCTCTCTCTCTCTCTCTCTCTCAAACACACACATTCTCTCTCTCTCTCTCTCTCTCTCTCAAACACACACACACATTCTCTCTCTCTCTCTCTCTCTCTCAAACACACACACACATTCTCTCTCTCTCTCTCTCTCTCTCTCTCTCTCTCTCTCTCTCTCTCTCTCTCTCTCTCTTAACTGATTTAAAACGCATTCCGGACATCCACTGACAATATTAATTTGTCCCAAAATAACAGACATATTTTGGACGTCCACTGACGTTAACTGGTCCTGAAGTAACCGACTTGTTTAAAAAGCATTTTAGACGTCCACTGATGTTATCAGTTCGTCCCAATATAACTGACTTGTTTTAAACGCATTTCGGACGTCCATTGACGTTATCAATTGGTCCTGAAATAACTGACTTGTTTTCAATTAATTTTGGACGTCCACTGACGTTTAAAATATGTCCTTGACGGACCGACTACTTTTAGACCTTTTTTGAACGTCCCTTGTTTACTGGGCTGTTTTCTCTCTAACGGACCACAGCGCTGGCACACCAGTGGCCCAACACTCTTCTCTATGCATTTCCTCCAGTAGCTCTTATATTGCCAACACTGGAGAGGGTGCGCCAGGGAAACCTGTCCCTAATTCTGGTAGCCCCCTGTTGGCCATCGAAACCATGGTACGCAGAGATAGTCAGTCTCCTTGCAGGAGACCCTTGGCCTCTCCCTCTTCACAAGAACCTCCTGTCTCAGGCAGGTGGAGAAATAGTTCACCCTCGACCGGAGTTGTGGTGTCTCCACGCTTACCCGCTGAAAGGTCAATGTTAATGGCTCGTGGCTTACCCTCCAATGTAGTTGCCACTATTGAGAGTGCAAGAGTAGCCTCTACAAGAGGTCTGTATGCATTTAAATGGCATGCATTTGAGCTTTGGTGTCAGGAGAGGGAATTGGTCCCTTTCCAATGTTCCATTGTTGACATTTTAACTTTCCTTCAGGAGTTATTTGAACGAGGGCTCTCTTTTTCAACAATAAAAGTCTATTTGGCAGCTGTATCAGCCTGTCATGAGGGCTTTGGTGGGTTGTCGCCAGGAGCACACCCCCTTCTTGTACCCAGTTTGCACCAGGGGACACTAAGGTGACTCTGTGTCCTAATGCAGCATATGTGCCAAAGGTGTTGCCTATGTCTTACAGCTCATTGGCTTTTGAGTTAAATCCTTTATCTCCTTCTCCATTTACATCTGAGGTGCAACAAAGACTACACATGCTCTGCCGATCACTGCACACATACATTAATCGTACTCAGGATTTTCGTAGGTGTGACCAGCTTTTTGTCTGTTTTGCTAACCCCGTTCGTGGCAGGGCCTTCTCTAAACAACGACTCTCTCACTGGGTTTTAGAAGCTATTTCTATAGCTTATAGCAGCAAAGGTATGGATTTACCAGAGGGGGTGAGGGCTCATTCCACAAGAGGAATAGCTACATCCTGGGCTCTTTTTAAGGGTGTCCCAGTTGGAGACATCTGTGCCACTGCTAGCTGGGCATCACCTCATACATTTGTTCGTTTTTATCGCCTGGATGTGCTGGCCCCTTCTGTAGCTCATGCTGTCCTTTCTATAGGGTCTAACATGCACTAGGCTGCTTTCTTGGTTCGGTGTCTGTTTCTCGGGGCGTGAATTTAGATCCCATACAGCTTGTGTTGTACCGAGTGAATCGACTGATAGGGAACGTGAGATTATGCATATAACCACTGTTCCCTGAAGAAGAGGGACGAGGTACAACACGGGCTGCCCCGCTTCACTATTAGCTTGTTGAAGCTCAGCATCTTGAACTGAAGAGAGTCGCTAGTGTCCAGAGGATATAGGTGAGGGGCGAGCCCACCTACCCTCGTCACTATACGTCATCTGCCTTGCAGGCGTGATTAGAGGTGTCTTCAGCCAGATATGGAAGAAGCATAATATCCCATACAGCTTGTGTTGTACCTCGTTCCTCTTCTTCAGGGAACAGTGGTTATATGCATAACCTCACGTTTTGCCCAGTCGTCTCTGTAGCATAGCATCCGTTTATTAAAATTAGAGAACACTGTTTTTCAACTAAGTTGGATAGAAATATGACTGACTGAATAATTTCAACACCTTGACTTCTTCTTTACTAATGTCTTCTCTTTGGTCACAGCTGATGCATTATCGTCTTGGCATTAAATAATGTAGAGCTCTAGAACACTGAACAGACAATCTCTGCTCAAAATTAGTCATTCTTCTTAATAATTAATTCTGTGATACATTTATTAAACAAGGGTAGCATAGTGTCTGGTTGTGTCATTGACACATGGCTCAAGGGTCAATGGGCTGTGGGTTCACTAAAGATTTGGTTCAAAATAATAAATAATAATAAATAACAAAATAATAAGGGTGCAGAAAAACAAGGATGTTGATGAAATATTTTTGCAGGCCCTGGTGGATAAAAACAGACTTGAAAACATCATATATATATTCGAATATATATATATATATATATATATATATATATATATATATATATTCATTCATTATCTGTAACCGCTTATCCAGTTCAGGGTCGCAGTGGGTCCAGAGCCTACCTGGACTGGCGCCCCCTCCAGAGTGTATTCCCACCTTGCGTCCAATGATTCCAGATAATGAATGAATGAATGAATGAATATATATATAAATTTGTCATTTGAACGGAAAGTAAACCGTTTCAAGTCTGTTTTTATCCATCAGGGCCTGCAAAAACTTTTCATCAACATCTATAAATATACAACTTCAAACAACAACAAAATATTTTAATATGTATCCTTGTTTTTTAAAAAGTAAAGTTATACTTAGAAACTAGGCTGGGAAATAAGTGCACCCTTATATATATATATATATATATATATATATATATATATATATATATATAGTGTATAATATATGAAGGCAGCACCTTAAGCACTAGTGTCACGTTTGGAGCATTGTGGAAGTCCAAATCAATTGACTTTATTTTGTTGCTCTTTACTTACTTTGCTCATTGTCACTTAATCTCCCTCTGATGGCATGGAGAATGAATCTGTCATGCATGTATGTTGCTGTTACATGGTATAACAGAGTTTCATATATTATGCCAACAAATATTTGACATTGATTTATTGTATACCAGTTCATGCTAAAATAACAGACATATATATATATATATATATATATATATATATATATATATATATATATATATATATATATATATATATATATCAAATAAACAAGGCTTAGTAGGTAACACAATTTTAATGACTTACCTCAAGTCACAGGAGTTTGGACATTGCAGAAAGCTGAAGTCACTGATTCTTGCCCATTTTTAAACACGTCTGTGGGTGGACCCTTCAGCAGATATTTATTTTATTGGTGGAGCTATTGTTAATCTAAATTCTTACTGGCTTGAGTGGCATCATTAGTTACGGACAGAAATATTTTTTTATCTGCTCACATGGCTGAACGCTTATGAAGATGGTATTAGTATAGACCACAGCAGAAAATAGATTGTAACCAAAACAGATGGTTTTTTTTTTTCAAATGACTTTTGAGGAATTCTGGTCAAATTCTCCTCTTTTCTCCAAAAAGCTTAAAACATATGAATATCACCCCATTGGAACACAAGCCATCCACAGAGATGAGCAACGTTGGCACTGTAAAATACCACAGTTTCTTCACTCAGTCATTAGACATTAGACTCAGTTCATTTGTGCCCCTAGCATAGGACAAGGTATTGAACTGATGTGGAATAATGCCATATTGCACCATGTGTTTTGTAATCCCAGATGCTCTTGGAGGTGAAGGATGGTTCCTGGATGTGGGCTCAGGGCAGATCTAAATTCTTATTGGCTTGAGTGGCATCATTAGTTATGGACAGAAACATTTGTATCTGCTGACATAGCTGAAAGATTATGAAATAAAAATAGTATACGTGTAGACTTATGCTAACCACAGCAGAAAATATGTTTTATTTATAGGAGATGTTTTTCCCTAAATGAGGAACATCAAATGAGTTCTGAGGAACTCTGGTCAAATTCCATCCACAGAGACTAGGCCTCAGCTATTGGCATCTAACCCAACAGAAGTCCATTTTTCTGGGATTGCCCTGTCAAAGAGGACACTGCACTTGTTACGTTTGAATCCATAGGCTTTGTGTCATTAGACGGGTCATTTTCTCACCTAGCATAGGACAAGGTATTGAACTGATGTGGAATAATGCCATATCGCACGATGTGATTTGTCATCCCAGATGCTTTTGAAGGTGGAGGATGGTTCCTGGATGTGGGACCAGGGCTGAGTCCAGCAGGGGGGGGGGGGGGGGGACATCTTCTCTTCACTGGGCATCCCAAGGTGGTATTGCCAGATTTGCCTTCAGAGATATACAAGAGAGAGAAAATATGAGGCACTATTTGTAACTTAATTTTGACAGGTCATTTGGGCCAATCAGAGTGTGCCCCACCCCTTTTGAGAGGGAAGTCTCGCCCCCTTGTCCAATCAAAAGCGTCTATTTGATCGGAAGTCCCGCCCTCGCATCGACCAATCATAAGCGTGTATTTTCCCGCCCTTGATCAAAAATCCCGCCCTCGCTTCGACCAATCATAAGCGTGTATTTTAACCGTAATTCTTATTACCTTTTTCTCCACATGCGCGCACACGCTCTGTTTTATTACAGGTACCCCGTCACGAGCTATGTGCACACGCGCTACCATAATCACTAACGATATACCACCCCCCACAATGAACCCCTTTATCGCACGCACACATACGCGAACCCCCCACCCACAGGCATACGGCAGAAAGCTTTGGTCTGTGAACGTTTTAACAAGACGCTTAGAAATAAAATGTGGAAATATTTCACAGCTGTTAATACGAGAAAATATGTTGATGTTGTACAGGATATGGTCCTTGCTTACAATAATAATTACCACAGCTCTATCAAAATGAAACCTGTTGATGTTAATGAAACAAATTCATTCAAAGTTTTTAAAAACTTGTACGGGTTGATTCCTTCAAGAACCAAGAAACTACGTTTTAAGTTTTAGATCGGTGACACTGTAAAGATTTTACGTGTGTAAAGACATTTTGAAAACGCATATGAACAAAACTATACGAATGAAAATTTCACATTTCAAAGTTTTGGAACAGATACCGAGAGATCCTCCGGTTTACAAGCTGCAAGATATGGATGGTGAAAACATTGATGGGGTATTTTATGAACAGGAGCTAAAAAAAATTATAGTCGGAAAAAATAAAACCTATAAAATTGAAAAGTTTAACTCTTGGATTCCTGCAAAGGACTTGATTGACATCAAAGTTTAAAAAGATTTGATATGAATGCATTGAAAATCAAAATCATATAGTCATGGAAGAGACAGGGTTCTACATGACTCTCCCGAGCAACGCATCCAAAGACATCTATCCTGAAAACAAGATTTCATGTTACACCACCAAATTTGCCAAGCCTATTGAATTGACGGGTGACTAGGAAGTGGCTCTCACCGAAGTATATATCCTCATTCATGGTACTCGTTGACAGTGTGGGAAAGCATATTTTTAGCCCGATTAAATGACGGAATAAAAAAAGAATTTTATACCTGCCAGATGAGTCCGGGGTATTACAGCAACATAGATGCTCTGGTGAAAACACTGTGAAGCTGTGGGAACGATTGAGAGGAAAGCTGCGTCTTTACCAGTGATAAGAAGCTGATTCTGAACAAAAGTTGAGCGGAATCTTCAAAGTGTTTTTAGGATGGCTGTGTCTGTTATTAAAAGGGGTATATCTACTGTAAAACCACATTTTAAAACAGCTGCGCAAGGCATAGTAAGTGACGTTGTGAGCAATATTATTAGCAAGAATCAAAAACAGGATGGATCAGGAATTGCTGCGATTGCGCGCAAGAATGTTAAGAGGCCTCCTGTGAGGTGCATTGTAATTACAGATAAAAAGCGAAAGCTCACAGAGAGTAAGGGCAGAGTGAAAAAGAACAAACGAAGAGACAACAAGTGTGCTTCCTCCTCCTCCTCCTCCTCCTCATCTATCAAACGAAGAAGATTGAACATTTTCTAATACAATGGCTTTCTTGCACAAAGAAAAATGAAAAATGGTGGAAAATGATAGACGATGTGATGCGTCATATATTGAATAGATCTGATTTGATACCTTATGAAAAGGCTAAACTTTATGCATTAGCCTTGCAAAGATTTTTAAACATTGTCAAACAGGGAGAAGAGGAAAGTCTCAATTAACCCTTTCCCTACCTGCTGAAAATAAGCCGTTGACGAAGGTGACTGAAAATAAACCTTTGACGGAGGATTTACAAACAACCAAAGATGAAATTATTAAAGAGGTTATAGCAAATGTTCCAGCCAGAACCCAAAAAAATGCTTCTTACATCATGGAGAAAATATTAAAGTCTGATGATGTAGCTTCATGGGATGATGAAGGAAAATTTATTTTCAATGGTCAAGCAGTCAAAGGATCACACGTTGGATTTGATTAAAAATCTCACAGCTCCTCAAAAAGTATCTGATGACAGGAGACCGTTAGGCTGGGCTGAACTGTTACAAACTGTCGCTAACTTAAACACTCCGTTTTCAACCATACCTAATGCAGGGGTTAGACGTTGTAGCGGAGTAACAGTATTTGAGTTGGTTATGTTTAATGGTGATTATCACTTATAATAATTATTATTAATATTACTGAATTAAATGACAAAAATATTAATAATTTATTAGAGATTAAAAACCTGTCAACGCTAGGGAATGAGTTCTCAGGATTTTCAGACTCTTAATGAACAAACTCCACACACTGTATTATTTCAAATAATGGAAATACTTTATTAAAAGGAATGATAATAGGTTGATAAACATAGCACAATCATCAAAATCTCATGGAATCAATGCAGGTGAAACCAGTTCGAATTTAATAGTTGGCTAGGCTATATGACTTGTGAATAATGTGTTGCTAAATGATTTAATTAGGGTATAATTTTATCAAGAGACTTAATTTGACATCAGCTTCTGAAGATGAGGAATTTTGCTTACTCTTGTCGTTATGACCGAGCCGATGGGTCCAGCAGATTTTCACCCTGTTCTTCCGTTGTTTGACTTGTCACGGCTGAAGTTAGGCTGGTTAGTGGGGGAAGTCCCTCCAGGATGAGTCAGCCACTTTCAGTGTCCTTTAGACGGTGTGACGTCAGTCGGGGATTCCCATCACAGAGAACCGCTGGCCTGGCTGGTTTTCCCGGAGTGAGGTAGAACGTTCTTCAATGAAGCGCTGTTTACTCCGATCTTCAGAAGCTATTTTCCGAATTAATTAGCTACTACTACTACTTTTCCGATTCCAGCGGTCGCCCTTATTCTGGCCAAAATAAGTTTCACCTGCTTTGATCAGTCGTAAAATTAAACTTGGATTGGGCTACAAACAACAAACACAAATGAGAAAAGAAATTATTACCGACGATTAATCGTCCATTTACTCTTTTCGTTTCTGTATTGCACTGCTAACTGACACAAGGCATCCCCTGTTAGTTTGCATGAGGTTCTGTCTTCTTTAAGAGTCTTTTGGAAGAGTCGGCTTGTCAGCGTAGAAATAAACCAAGAGCGTAAACGAGAAGAAAAAGTACATTATGTACCACTACATATATATTTTTATCAAATATATATGTAGTGGGTACACTCTAGGGATACTATAGAATAAAAGAGCTTGTCACCACATACAATAACCACGACTACGCCACCCCAATTGTCTAAAGGGTATGGGGATCCCTGTCAGGTTTCTCAAATAAATGAGTAATAAGACAAAATGAGTTTAACAAAAGGTACTTTATTCAGTCAACACAGCATAAAATCAAGACACATTAACACGAGTCTTAAATTCAATAGTGAACAACGGGACCACACCCATTCAGCCAAACACTCCTGGCAAAGTCTAAAAGGTTATAAGCAAGATGCCCACAGAGTAATAATGGGTTCCAATTAATTACCCCAAAGAAACAAAAAGAGAAAACAACACCTCTAAAAATAGACAACTCTTTACACAAGAAGAAAAAAACACCAATAATAATCAAACCTAAGCCTTGGGGCAGAACACTAATAATTACTCTAGGGCCATCACGATTCAGATTTATTCAAATGCGTTGAACAATAAATGGGCATAAAAGGCAACCCCTTGTAACACTAAGTAAAAGTAATGGTCCTATGGTCCACTAAGAGAAGGAAATTAAAAGACACCAACAGTACAAGTGGCTCAGTAAATCAATACAGTACTACTAAACTTTGGCAAGAGAGGCAAGCAGGTAATATAAGGGAGAGGGAAAAAAAGAAAAAAAAGAAAACAATGGCATACAGGCAACCAGGCCTGGCGCCACTGAAACATAAAACACAGGATCAATCTACATTTCAGTACACTCCTGTCCTTAAAACATAACACATCTGCTCCCCATGATCAGAAAAACCCCATCACTCACAAGTCACAATAAAACCTCCCCATGTACATACATATATATGCCTAAAACGAATATAAATACACATAGAGATATAAATACATACATTAATACCAGGTTGTTGCTATAACAGTCAAAAACTCGCTAAGATAAGATGCACTAATATAAAAAAAGGAATACCCACCTAGCTGCTGCAAAGTGCGATCAACCAGCACAGGAACAGTAACATTCAGGCAACTGCAGTCGAGTACTATATTGAGATTAAAACACAAATCGCCATTAACCGCATTGCTCCTCATATCACAATCCCTAACCCGCCTCCCTTTGACGCCCACCAGTATTCACCAAAAAAACTACCCACATAAATCAGAGTTGTACTTACTAAGCCTTAATGGCGAAGTCAGTTATCCCGTGGCCTCAAACCACCATCTACCCTATAGCTCGCTGGGTAGTCAAGCAAAGCTAGAAACCTGCTTAAAACTCATGGGACACTTGGCTTCCAATCCAGCCATAGAAATACGACTCAGCTTCCACCGCCGCGACGATGCTGCACACCCAAACACACCACCTTGGTTGATCAAAGCGGAAGTGGAAATTATTGGTGACCCTGGAGCTTTTGTCGTCCTATCCAACCCACCAGGTGACGACAATAATACCCTCTTTAGCATTCCCTGTCAACCATACCACATATATATATCGAGTATATTACCAACTATTCTAGATGTTAGAAATTAATTCGTCTTTCTAAATTGAGACAGGAATTTTTCCTCGTGATTGAAACAGTAATTCACATCACTCGGTTAGTTAGTAGACAGTCACCTGAGAATAACAGAGGATAAAATTAATAACACATTGCATAATACATGTTTAGAAACAATGACACATATGCGTCCGATATGATGTTCAGAGGGAAAGAGGGTGAAAAGTGATTTCGCAAATGTTGGTCCATGCTGTTTGTCTGGTTTGAACTTGCTGGAGGTCACCATTGGCAGTCCTGGGCCATCTGTTGATTTTGGATAAGGGTGCCAGTCCGAGCTGATGGTAATAAAGCTGTGGTTCTTTAATCCTGGTCTCCAAGGCTCTGATTGATCTTTTAGGCTTAATGGGGTCATAAACTTGGGGGTTCCACTTTACTGTCCAGAAGAAGAAGCCCAGCTGGCCACCAACGTCAAAAGACGTTGATATGTGGTTGAATGTTGGTCGTGACGTCGGATGACCAAAATTTTACGTCAAGGTAACGTCTAATACCGATGTTAAACTGACGTAAGAATCTGACGACATATGACACTGATATTTTGTTAGTTTTAAGTCATGATATTATGTAACCACAATCCAACGTCTAACAAACATCATATCCTCATTTCAAATAGACGTAAAATAACAACATTTAGTTAGGTAAGGTATGGTGAGCAAATCCCAACGTCTGATAAACGTCTGAATTTTAACGTCAGTTCAACTTGCCATTCTAACATCAATAAATATTGATAATTTGTTGGTTTTAAGTAGTGATGTTGTGTAACCAAAATCCAACATCTTCCAAACGTTACATCCTGATGTCAAAGTGACGTAAATTACCAACATTAAGCTGTAAGGTATGTTGACCAAATCCCAACGTCTGATAAACGTCTGAATTTTAACGTCAGTTCAACCTGCCATTATAACATCAATAGACATTGATAATTTGTTGGTTTTAAGTAGTGATGTTATGTAACCAAAATACAACATCTTCCAAACGTCACATCCTGATGTCAAATTGACGTAAATTACCAACATTAAGCTGTAAGGTATGGTGACCAAATCCCAACGTCTGATAAATGTCTGAATTTTAACATGAGTTCAACATGCCATTCTAACATCAATAGATGTTGAAAATTTGTTGGTTTTAATTGGTGCTGTTATGTAACCAAAATCCAACATCTTCCAAACGTCACATCATGATGTCAAATTGACGTAAATTACCAACATTAAGTTGTAAGATATGGTGACCAAATCCCAAAATCTGACAAACGTCTGAATTTTAACGTCAGTTCAACCTGCCATTCTACCATCAATAGACGTTGATAATTTGTTGGTTTTAAGCAGTGATGTTATGTAACCACAATCCAATGTCTAACAAACGTTATATCCTCGTGTCAAATAGACATAAAATACCAACATTTAGTTGTAAGGTATGGTGACCAAATCCCAAAGTCTGATAAACGTCTGAATTTTAACGTCAGTTCAACCTGCCATTCTAACATCAATAGACGTTGAAAATTTGTTGGTTTTAAGTAGAGATGTTATGTAACCAAAATACAATATCTTCCAAACGTCACATCCTGATGTCAAATTGCCATAAATTACCAACATTAAGCTGTAAGTTGTGGTGACCAAATCCCAACGTCTGATAAACATCTGAATTTTAACGTCAGTTCAACCTGCCATTCTAACATCAATAGACGTTGATAATTTGTTGGTTTTAAGTAGTGATATTATGTAACCAAAATCCAGCATCTTCCAAACGTCACATCCTGATTTCAAATTGACGTAAATTACCAACATTAAGCTGTAAGGTATGGTGACCAAATCCCAAAGTCTGATAAACGTCTGAATTTCAACATCAGTTCAACCTGCCATTCTACCATCAATAGACGTTGATAATTAGTTGGTTTTAAGTAGTGATGTTATGTAACCACAATCCAATGCCTAACAAACGTCATATCCTCATGTCAAATAGACATAAAATACCAATATTTTGTTGTAAGGTAGGGTGACCAAATCCCAAAGTCTGATAAACGTCTGAAATTTAACATCAGCTCAACTTGCCATTCTAACATCAATAGATGTTGAAAATTTGTTGGTTTTAAGTTGTGATGTTTTATAACCAAAATCCAACATCTTCCAAACATCACATCCTGATGTCAAATTGATGTAAATTACCAACATTAAGTTGTAAGATATGGTGACCAAATCCCAAGGTCTGATAAATGTCTGAATTTTAACGTCAGCTCATTGTGTCATTCTAACATCAATAGACGTTGATAATTTGTTGGTTTTAAGTCATGATGTTATGTAATCAAAATCCAACATTGTCCAAACCTCACATTCAGATGTCAAACTGACGTAAAATAACAAGTAGTTTTAATGTATGGTGACCAAAACCCAACACCTTGTAAACGTCAGTCTTCTAACGTCAGTTCAACATGCCATTCTAACATCAATAGATGATGAAAATTTGTTGGTTTTAAGTAGTGATGTTATGTAACCAAAATCCAACATCTTCCAACCGTCACATACTGATGTCAAATTGACGTAAATTACCAACATTAAGTTGTAAGGTATGGTGACCAAATCCCAATGTCTGATAAATGTCTGAAATTTAACGTCAGCTCAATGTGCCATCCTAACATCAATAGACGTTGAAAATTTGTTGATTTTAAGTCATGACGTTATGTAACCAAAATCCAATATTTTCCAAATGTCACATCCTGATGTCAAGTTGATATAAAAAAAACGCCAACCTTAAGTTATAATATAGGGTGACCAAAACCCAACGCCTGGTAAACATTAGACTAACATCAATAGATATGATATTTTGTTGGTTTTAGGTCGTGGGGTTTAGTACTTCAAATTTAACGTCATCTTGATGTAAAATACCTACATTTATTTGTTAGGTATTGGTAATCAAAACCCAGTGTATGATAAACATCATAATCTAAATGTCAACTCAATGTGACATTCTAACAACATTGGATATACTTAGTTGGTTTAAGATGCAATATTCATTCATTCATTCATTTATTAAATGTAACTGCTTATCCACTTTAGGGTTGCAGTGGGTCCGGAGACTACCTGGAATCAGTGGGGCACTTGTCCTTCACAGTGTGACACACACTCATTCACACACTTATACCTATGGACAGTTTTGAGTAGCCAATTGAGCTACCAACATGTGTTTTTGGACCATGGGAGCAAATTGGAGCACCCGGAGAAAACCCACATGAACACAGGGAAAACACACCCAACTAATCACAGACAGTCATGCGGAACAGGGTTCGAACCTACTGAGATGTTCTTCAGTGGGCAATAATCTGAGCGGTCCAATGGTGGACCAGCAGTGGCCTACCATCAGTGGGTTACCAACATTTTCAAGCCATTTGACAGGTATATGCTTGCCGTCTTAAGAATACAAAACACACTATTAATAAATGTTGTAGTGAGTTTGCTACTGTATTGTAATGTATTTTTGAATACAGTATTTTACTGTGTATTGTAATGTATCTTGGGTAAAAGACTGGAAGCAGCAATGAAGCAACTAGCTCTACAGTATTTCACTGTATTGTGAGCTGGGGAGGCTGAGGACTGCAAATAGCATCTAAAGGTGAGTAACTTATTTACACCATTTATTTATCACTTATTTTATTATTTTGACAACTTAAATATAGCTTAGATTGTTCCAAAATTACATTCGTGTTTTTGCCCCCCCTCCTTTAGGCAATGGTACAATTTATTTTTGTAACGTCAGGCGGGGCAGGGGTGACGAGAACAGAGACGGAGAGAAAGAGACAAAACGTATTCAGAGGCTTCAAACGTCGTCGTACTTTAGGGATTTTGGAACAAAAGTAATGAGTAAATGTATGTTTTAATCATACAGCTCTAAACGTTTCCAACCACATTGTCTTGGTACTGCTTTTTAGCAAGATAGATGGTGCTAGTTATGATAGCCGCGAACATTTAACCAGATAACTCCTGTGGAATTTGCACACTTGTTTGCTCCCAAAAAATTTTAATGTTTTATCGTCGCAGATATCGTCAACTGGCGTTTCCCCCCCCTCAAATTAGTCCGTTAGAGGGGATTGAAGCCGGAGACATCACCAGTTTTGTGACGGCTTACAAGCAGGAGACTGAGGGAAAGGTAGGAGAGAAGAGGCGGGAAGAAAACAAAGAGAGGGTTCTGCTCCATTGAAACAGGCTGCCGGTGAAAGGACGGGTCAGTCGTAGCATTATTTATTTATATTTAGCGTAGTAGAGAACGATAATTTAACTGTACAAACAATTGTAAACTCAAAGTCCAGTTTTGGGCTTCTTGCGGGTACTATTCGAGTTTTAGTTAGCTAGCAGAGTAATGCTTTTTAAAGAAGAGAACGGAGGGAAATATAAACATAGAGATGGACAGGGATTCTGGTCATTGATATTGGTCAGTTTGGTAAAATTAGCTACGTTCATTATAACAGAGAATTTTAAACGTAGATGTTGTAGACATTGTAAACATGTAATGTTAGCTACATACAAACTCCATTCCAGATTATTAGCTAATATATATTTGGAGTGTCAGGTGTGAATGAGGTGCAAGATGGGGGGAGTGAAATAGATTTTACTTTGTGCTGTATTGAGAATTATAGGCTGCTGTATTTTGCTGCAGAATTTTGAGCTCCATTCTACGGAGCCCCTAAAGGGACTGGGGGAAAAAAAAAGACTTGATTTTGCGTTCCCTCGCAAATACATTGCGCTCCTTTGCAAATGTTTTATGATACACAATTGTCTTTGTGGCTCAGTCAACACATCAGGACACTGCAGTTTCCAGTGAAATCCAGCCACTTGAAACAGATATATATGTATTTATTTATCTCTACTAACACACAGTTTCGTTGCCAGTGCGACGTCTGTAAGGAATACATCTGTATACATCTGTAAGGAACTGCCTAACATCAGAAGTTGTCAACAACAGGTTTATATAAGTAGTGTAGCATCCTGAAAGTTCTAGTCAGAACGCCGTATTTCCATAGTAACAGTTGTATGAGACGTAGGCTTCTTCATGAAAGAAAGAAAAAGTGTGGAAGGCTGTGTTTTTTTTTTTTTTTTTTTAATTGTTATTGACTGGGGTAGGGGTCAAGCTAAGAATGTTAACGAAAAACCTTTACCAAGCAAAGACTCTTAAAAATCCGGTCATTCAATAACAAGATGGAGGGTGTAAGGCTCAACACACAGAGATCTCAGGGCACATTGTGGACTGATTTTTACAGAGACGTGGCTCAGCGCGCTGACTCCAGACACGGCTGTGGAGCTAGAGCCGGTCGCTACACCATGCATTTCGTTTTATCTGGCAATTGTTTTTTTTTTAATTATTTTATTATAAGTGAAAACGGGTAAAAACAGGATACCCTTTTCTGACTGACTTTTACACACATACACACATTACTCCAATACACTACCAATAGCTACACATTTATTTAGGTGTTCACTCTCCTTTCTCTCCCACTGATTGGAAACTGTGTTCATTGTCTGTATCTTTATACTGTTCACGTAACCTTTGTCCATGCGCTTGCACTTTAAATTCTCTCATCCTCTTTGCTAAGCAATTAACAACACAGCATCAAACGTTTCAGTTGGCGCTCCCCAATAACATATCCATGTTCTCTGCTGAGAAGAAATGCTATGTCTTTATATTTCAGTCCAAGATCAAAATAAAATTCAACGAGCTGCTCCATAGTTCACCTGACACGCACAGCAAGCACATAATCAACAGCAAGCACAGTACCACAGAGCCCGCAAAGTATTTGAGAGGTAACACAATTGTGTTTGCGAAGGAACGCAAAACTATTTGCAAAGCAATGCAAAAGTCTTTTTTTTCCCAGTCCCTTTAGGGGCTCCGTAACAAAGACAACTGTGTATCATAAAACATTTGCAAAGGAGTGCAATGTATTTGCGAGGGAATGCAATAATGTTTGCAAGGGAACACAAAATCAATAGTCTTTTTTTATTTTAACCCCAGTCCCTTTAGGGGCTCCATACCATTCCAAATCTGATTTGAGACTCCCATTTTTGTTATTTTGTTTATAGTCAGATTTTGAAGGGAAGAACCTATTTGCTAGCCAGGTATACAAAACTAGTAAATTAATTAGCTTGGCTAAGTGTTTGTGTGTGTACATTTTAATTGTTTATCAGAGTTTAAGAGTATTGCATTTAAAGTGTCTAAATACTAAATGTTGGCTACCAGTTCTGTGATCACAAATGTAGTGTGTTGGTTTATGTAATGCATATGAAATGACATCTTATTTCTCTGTACTATATGTTTTAAATGTGGAGAGTCTCGTCGTGCCATGACTTTCAGGAAGTTGGCTGCATTTAAGGCTCACATTTACAGGTATCATTAAAACAGCAAAACTGAAACTAGACCTAGGCTATGTCATATAGGTTTTAATTTGACATGTCATTGAAAACTGCAATGATAAATGTTGAAGACTTAAAATAATTTATATTCTCATCATTTAGGCAAGTGCCACAGCTGCTGATTTTGAAACACTTAACCTGCTTGTGAGTCCTCAGATGTTTATTCTGGGTATGTATATATAATTGCAAGATACTCCAGAATGACAAAAGTTTAAGAAACATTTGAATTAATTACAGTGGAATTTTTGACCAATGCAAGATGTTTGCTGACAGTGGAAGGACAAGTGACCTATGTTTGCTCAAGCCTCCATTAATTTCTGGAAAGGCAGCCCTAAATTTCCTATGGACAGGAAGTTTAACGTATAATTGAGTTAATCCAGAAGTAAAAAATAGTATTCTTTGTATTTTTTCTTTCTTTCTCTCTCTCTACTTGTTTACTTCCTTCTCTGAATTAAACTAGCCTCTATTTCATGTTATCTTACCTGTAATTAAAAGTATTAATATATATATATATATATATATATAAGAACCTTGAAATATGGTAACTTTACTGACGCAGAAACCCCATGTATGAAAATGGATTAAAAAATTCTAAAATTATCTGAAGGTAACTGCTTATTAATATTTTGCAGTACTTATAATTGCAGTACTTTTGGGAAAAAATGGTTTTGTTGAGTTCGTATTAATATCTATCCTCAGTCTTCACTGCAAAAAGTGTGAGCAAGCGACAACTAGGGCTGGGCGATATGACCAAAAATTCATATCTCGATATGCCTAAAAGGAATGGAGATATATGATACGATATGACATTATGAAAGCCATAACAAAATACAATGTCTAAGTATTAGTGTTTATTTTTACCACCAAATAGGACATGCTGCATTATCTAACAGTAATTATTAATGTAATTCACCCTTTACCTCACTCATTTGCTCTGATTACTTGCAGAAAAATAAACACAAAAAGTAAAGAAATTTGTGTCTGGTAGATTATTTCTTTGTTGTAACAGTGCTTCTTGCCAATAAGCCTTATACCATTACTGTTAATTTCTCTTTTAAATTGTGCCACATTTGTAAGAAAAATGCTTTTGTGAGATGAGCAGTAGAGCTGAGTATATGTGTTGCGCCAGTGAAAAATTTGTCAAATACTCACTGCAAGTGCATAATAGCTTATTTTGTATGATGGTGTAATGCGGCATCTCCTTCACTTGAAAAATGAGGCTTATCATCATTGGAAGCAATCTCAATGCAGAAAAAGATATTGAGATGAAATTCTACAACCAGTGGCAATCCCATATCTCCGCAGTCTGGGACCAAACTCTATCCTCCAAAATGACAACACTTGCCCCCACAGAGTGGTGTTTATCAGAGACTACCTCCAGAATTTGGTAGTGGAGAGGATGGAATGGCCTGCCAGCTCCTGACCTCAACCCCAATGAACACTTGTGGGATCAGCTTGTGCGTGCTGTTCATGCCACAGTGACCAACACAACCACGTGTGTGACCAGCAGTGTGTAACCAGGATGGTGACCATCATGAAGAGAAAGTCCTGGGCTGTTTTGGCTGTTTATGGTTCTTCCACACGCTACTGAAGCTCCTATTTGTTAAATGAATACATTGTTAAATTGCCAATATGTCTTGTTTCTTCAAACTTCAGTCAGCCAGTCACAACTCACCAAACGAGTCAATGGCAGAATAAGCTTTTTGGCATCGGCAGAGAGGATTGAGCTAATGTTTCATTGGCACAGCCCACATACTCATCTCTACTGCTCATCCCACAAATGCATGTTCCTTATAAATGTGGCACCATTTCAAAGGGAAATTAACATGATTCCAACAGTATATGATTTATTGCCAAGAAGCATTGTTACAACAAAGATATAATCTACCAAACAAAATATCCTTATTTTTGTGCTATGTTTAGTTTTAAAAATGGTCTTGCCCATGATGTCATCTGACCTTCCCTTTACTATATCCTCTTGTGTACAAAATTTTTATTGGAACTTTTTTGTGCCTTTATTTCCACATGCTATGTTACTAACTATGGAATTTTTATTTTTATAGATGCCTCATTGGTACAAATCCCCAGGGGTGGTCAACGTAAAGAGCAACCATGAAGTCCTGAATCATGCATTCGTGTGTATCCTCTATTTAAAGAAACTGAAGCACTTTGAATGAAATTTTATTTACAAACCGGATTCCAAAAAAGTTGGGACACTAAACAAATTGTGAATAAAAACTGAATGCAATGATGTGGAGATGGCAAATGTCAATATTTTATTCGTAATAAAACATAGATGACAGATCAAAAGTTTAATCTGAGTAAATGTAACATTTAAAAAAAATATATGTTCATTCAAAATTTCACAGTGTCAACAAATCCCAAAAAAGTTGGGACAAGTAGCAATAAGTGGCTGGAAAAAGGAAATTGAGCATATAGCGAAGAGCTGGAAAACCAATTAACAATTATTAGGTCAATTGACAACATGATTGGGTATAAAAAGTGCTTCTCACAGTGTCAGTGTCTCTCTGAAGCCAAGATGGTAAGAGGATCACCAATTCCACCATTGTTGCGCAGAAAGATAGTGCAGCAATACCAGAATGGCGTTACCCAGCGTAAAAAAAAGCAAAGATTTTTAAGTTATCATCATCAGCCGTGCATAACGTCATCAAAAGATTCAGAGAATCTGGAACAATTGCTGTGCGTAAGGGTCAAGGCCGTAAAACTCTACTGGATGCTCGTGATTTCCAGGCCCTTAAACATCACTGCACCTCAAACAGGAATGCCACTGTCAAGGAAATAACAGAATGGGCTCAGAAATACTTCCAGAGAGCATTGTCAGTGAACACAATCCACCGTGCCATCCGCCGTTGCCAGCTGAAACTCTACAGTGCAAAGAGGAAGCCATTTCTAAGCAAGCTCCACAAGCTCAGACATTTGCACTGGGCCAGGGGTCTTTTAAAATGGAGTGTGGCAAAATGGAAGACTTGTCTGTGGTCAGATGAGTCACGATTTGAAGTTCTTTATGGAACACTGGGACGCCATGTCATCCGGACCAGAGAGGACAGGATAACCCAAGTTGTTATCAACGCTCCGTTCAGAAGCCTGCATCACTGATGGTATGGGGTTGCATGAGTGCTTGTGGCATGGGCAACTTGCATGTCTGGAAAGGCACCATTAATGCAGAGAACTATGTTCAGGTTCTAGAACAACATATGCTCCCATCTAGACATCATCTCTTTCAGGGAAGACCCTGCATTTTTCAACAAGATAATGCCAGACCACATTCTGCAGCAATCACAACATCATGGCTATGTAGGAGAAGGATCCGGGTACTGAAATGGCCAGCCTGCAGTCCAGATCTTTCACCTATAGAGAGTATTTGGTGCATCATAAAGAGGAAGGTGCGACAAAGAAGGCCCAAGACGATTGAACAGTTAGAGGCCTGTATTAGACATGAATGGGAGAGCATTCCTATTTCTAAACTTGAAACTGGTCTCCTCTGTCCCCAGACGTCTGTTGATTGTTGTAAGAAGAAGGGGGGATACCACACAGTGGTAAAAAATGGCCTTGTCACAACTTTTTGGGGATTTGTTGACGCCATGAAATTTTGAATCAACATATTTTTCCCTTAAAATGATGCATTCTCTCAGTTTAAACTTTTGATCTGTGATTTGTGTTCTATTCTGAATAAAATATTAGATGTTGGCATCTCCACATCATTGCATTCAATTTTTATTCACAATTTGTTTAGTGTCCCAACTTTTTTGGAATCCGGTTTGTATTTAAAGGGTCATGTTCAACACAAAACAGACTCTAAAGCAGTAACCCAATGTTGGGTTCACTGATGATATTTGAAATACAAAGTTTTAGTAATCCAGATTACATATTTTTATTACATTTTTCATAATGTTTTACAGTCACTATTTGTGTTATCTGGTAAGATCAAAAGTCATGTGATATAACGTAATGTTTTACTATAAAGATTTGGGCACCTTTCTTGTAATTCATCAAGGCAATAATGTAATTGGATATTGTAAAGTATTTTTGGTTAGAAAAAAAAGCAAAAATATAAAGTTCAAGTAAAAACATAAATGATTTGAACATGTTATGTAGTACTTAAAATGTGTCCACATTTTGCATATATTCGGTTTTAATAAAGTGTATTACTGATTTTAATTCTAAATGTAGATTTGGACATTGATGTCACATCAATGTTGGATTTAGACATCAACCCGATTTTCATTTCCAACTAAAATTCAACATCTACACAACGTTGGAGTTTGACGTCATCCTGGCGTTAATTTTTGAGTAATATCTGACTTTGATTACTAACCATATTTCAACGTCTAACCACTGTTGAGTCTTGACGTCACATCAATGTTGGGTTTAGACGTCAACCCGATTTTCATTTCCAACTAAAATTCAACATCTACACAACGCTGGAGTTTGATGTCATCCTGACGTAAATTTTTGAGTAATATCTGATTTTGATTACTAACCATATTTCAACGTCTAACTAACGTTGAGTCTTGACGTCACATCAATGTTGGGTTTAGACGTCAACCCGATTTTCAATTCCAACTAAAAATCAACGTCCGTCCAACGTTGAAAATTGTTGTCAAGGCAACGTCGGGCTATGACGTCAACCCAATTTCATTTCCAACAAAAATTCAACGTCTGTCCAACGTTGAAGCTTGTTGTCAAGGCAACGTTGGGTTTAGACGTCAACCCGATTTTCATTTCCAACTAAAACCCAACGTCTGTCCAACGTTAGAGAAACAACGCCTTTCTGACGTCAAATTGACGTCCTGTGCCGGCTGGGAGGGGGTGTCGTAAAGTTTGAAGATGACCCCTCACTCTCATCCTGGGGGTCACTGAAAAGTGTTCTGCTTAGCCTTTGCTATCTGATATAGGTGTGTGTGTGTGGGGCGGGGGGTGGGGGGGGGGGTGCATAGTCTTTCAGCACACACCCACACTCTGTGGAATGCAGTTCCTATCCATTTCTTTTTATCACCAGAGTCGAGAGTCAGAGTCTTAATTTTTAATTTCTTGATCTGGGTCCATACTCCAGTACAACGTAAAATATCTGATGTTAAAAAATCTAAATCGTTGTATTTCCCCCCTGCTTCCTCGCTTAAAAGTTATGATTCCTCTAATCTTGAACCTGTTTTTAAATCTCCTTTACCGCTTCAAACTGGTTGAATTTTTAATTAATCAGATTGTAATTTTATTCTTTTCTTGGATGGATCTTTGTAACAATTAATAATGTAATGTTAAATGTCTTTATTTAATTAAAATGCCATTTCAATGATTTTACATGTATAATTGTATCAAGTTAACACATTGAATACAATTCATAATATGTGTGTTATTTTTTCTAGGGTACATTTTTTTAACAAAAGCTACAACCATATCATTGTTTCTTTTTAAATCATCACTATACATAGACATAATTTCATTTAAAGTATAACCTTTAGCTTTATGATATAAAAAGAATACACAATGTTGTCCGCAAACAAACAGATTCGAACCTCTGAACTTGGTTAGAGTTATGTATTATTTCCAGACAGTTCTTTTGTGAAAAATAATAAATAGATTCAGGAAAGATGGAGGAATTTGGATGATTTTCCATGTTTATCCTGTGGCCCATTAATGAGATATAAAGGTAACCAGTGTTCCCCGGGCATGTGACTCAGATCAGTATTTATGATGAATAATGCAGGAAACTGTGTCAATCTGTTCTCAGGTAACTCATCACTAGCAAAAACACTGTAAAAGACTTTTCTTAGAGGCAGACAACTTTTCACCAACTCTGTAAGTTCTCCGGTATCCATGGTTATTGATAATCTATGAGAACGTTTCGACGACTGTTGATTTCCAAAATTGAATCACACAATTAGATTCACAGTCCTTGGAAGAGGGTTTCGAAATCTTGAGTTCCAATCCGATATTACCCGACTTTATTAAAGATAGATGCTGCCCGCAGTCATCATCGGGGGTCAGATTGAATGCGACCAGAGTGTAACCTTGGGTGTAGTCTTGTCTGTTTATAGACAACCCCTGATCTTTAAGTTGTTTTCCTGAAGCTAAAATTAATGAATGAAACTCATGGACCACATTCCCATTTTGAAAATCCCGTTGGAATGGCTTTGCAGGGTGTTGTGTTCCGTCTACATAGAGAGCTATAAACTCTGTATCGTAATGTATAAAATTAAACAGATTTTTATTGTATGCCACGCTGAAAGCGTCATCGACCATTCCGAAAATTAATGTTTTAGGAAGGGGTCCGAGGAACAGGTTCTCTTGGGTAAAGATACGACTGCCTGCGGGTAGACTGAAGGTTTTCATAGAGACCCTCTCTAACGGATATTTAGCTTTAGCGTTAAGTAATGCCTGCGCATGACCCAGTTTCACAGTCGGAGAAACTGTTACTTTTTTCACAAACAGTGATGTTGGGAGTAATTTCAGTTTGTAATCCCTTGGTCCTTCTTTCATTAGACAAAATTCCTCTTTACTTCGGACCATTTTAATTTTTAAATCAATTCCGTTTAGTAATAGTTTATCTTGAAAAAAATATATCAGAGTGGATGTCCCCACTGAAATCAAAGGTTTTACTTTCTGAGCTAAAAAGAGCCCTGTTTTTTAATCCATTATTACAACCTTGAGGGTTGGTTACATCCATCTGACTGGCTGTATCTTTATTAAACAACCCAGTTGAAAATTGCGTTTGCAAGGCGTCTGCGCCATAATTCAGATTACACTCCATTATTGATCTGTAAGGGTAAGTATTGCTTGATTGACTGATGAGGCGATCCCCAAGCATAACATCTACTTGTGAAAATAGAGATGCTATAGGGTAGTTAATAATTCCGACTTTGGCATCGTTAGCAATATTTGACCCGTCAGGATTTTTGATCTTACATCTTAGATGTAAAAAGTGTTGTTCAAGTCCAGGTAGTCTTCCCCATTTCCTGCTATGTAAAACTCCAAGGGTCCGTTATCCGTCAAGGCGGAAAGTGGTGGTATTTTGACAAGCATATTTTTCAATACTTGTTTGAAAGTAAGGTAACATAAAAATGTCTAGCTCAGATTTGGTGCATTCAGTTGAAAGACTGTGCAAGAAAGCCATTGTGTTAGAAAATGGTAATTACAATGCACCTCCCAGGAGGCCTCTTAACACTCGCAGCAATTCCTGATCCGTCCTGTTTTTGATTCTTGCTAATAATATTGCTCACAACATCACTTACTATGCCTTGCGCAGCTGTTTTAAAATGTGGTTTTACAGTAGATTTACCCCGTTTAATAACAGGCACAGCCGTCCTAAAAACGCTTTGAAGATTTCGCCTAACCCGGAACCATACATAGTCAGTGTTCCTTGATACCCCGGCAGACCACTTCCTGCTTGGTTTGTATAATATTCTATAAGATTTCTGGGGTCCATGTAGCTTATACCGGTCATTTTCAAACACGAAATGAATGTTTTGCGGGTCTAAAGTGAAGTTTAGCAATAACTTTTCCGTAGAGAAAAGGAATATGTTTATTCTGGTCTGATTTAATTTCAATAACTTTATCAGTTATAAAACTCGTGCTCACAGGTACGTAGTGTGGCTTTGTCGTAAGTTATTGTGACAATTTCGTTGTTCTCACCGGTTATATGTACACATCTCAACAATGGTACAAAACTATTCCCTACCCTTTGATAATGAATAATATCTGTATACACGTACAGGGTATAAAATCCTGCGCGGACGTCTACCGGATAGGGAGCCTCAGGTTCATCACGTGTAACAATTTTTTTTTTTTTGGTTCCAGACCTAATATAATTGATAGAATCCTGTGAGCCCCCAGCGAATAACTTTTATCAGTTACCATACGTATTTTGTTGGTATTAATCTTATTGGATTTTTATTTTTACTGCTCTATTCATTTCCTGAACCAGAGCATCTATGTTGCTGTAATACCCCGGACTCATCTGGCAGGTATAAAATCTTTTTTTATTCCATCATTTAATTGGGCAAAAAATATGCTTTCCCACGCTGTCAACGAGTACCATGAAAGAGGATATTGTACTTCCGTGAGAGCCACCTCCTAGTCACCCGTCAATTCAATAGGCTTGGCAAATTTGGTGGTGTAACATGAAATCTTGTTTTCAGGATAGATGTCTTTGGATGCGTTGCTCGGGAGAGTCACGTAGAACCCTGTCTCTTCCATGACTATATGATTATAATTTTGATTGCGTTCATATCAAATCTTTTTAAACTTTGATGTCAATCAAGTCCTTTGCAGGAACCCAAGAGTTAAAGAGATTTTGTAGCTCCTGTTCATAAAATACCCCATCAATGTTTTCACCATCCATATCTTGCAGCTTGTAAACCGGAGGATCTCTCGGTATCTGTTCCAAAACTTTGAAATGTGAAATTTTCATTTGTATAGTTTTGTTCATATGCGTTTTCAAAATGTCTTTTCACACGTAAAATCTTTACAGTGTCACCGATCTTAAACTTAAAACGTACTTGAAGGAATCAACCCGTACAAGTTTTTAAAAACTTTGAATGAATTTGTTTCATTAACATCAACAGGTTTCATTTTGATAGAGCTGTGGTAATTATTATTGTAAGCAAGGACCATATCCTGTACCACATCAACGCATTTTCTCGTATAACAGCTGTGAAATATTTCCACATTTTATTTCTAAGCATCTTGTTAAAACGTTCACAGACCGAAGCTTTCTGCCCTATGCCTATTGCAAAATGTACAATTTTATACCTGTTCATTAATCCTTGAAAGCTTTTATTAAAAAAAATATTTTCCTTGGTCAGCTTGCCATTTTTTAGGAACTATCCCATCCATCAGAATAGACTCAAAAGCTTTTGTCACCTCAGCTCCTGATTTGTTCCGTAATACACGTACCCAAGCATATTTAGATAAAATATGTATACAAGTTAACATAAATATCATATTCTCATTATTCTCTGATAAACTAGTCATATCCACTAAATCGGCTTGCCATTGCTTATCCATGTTTTTCACAAATTTTTTTTCTTAAATTTCACAGAAACAGGTTTATGCAGAGTGTATGCATCCTCCGCTGCTAGCCAGGTTTTCAGTTCACCATAGTTTACCCGTTTACCAATTTTCTCAACAATAGCTCTTTGCAAACTCTCAACTCCTCCCTAAGACCCTGGGTCTGAGGGCATGTAATAGATTTGTCTCATTAACTGCTTCGTCATATTTGTAATAATGAGTCAAATATGTGTGAACTCAATATTTTATTGATTTATATTCAGAAACTTTGGGGCCTAAAATAAAAGTGTTAGATAAATAATATACTTTAGTTTAATAATTAAACAAGACACCACAGTGTCAAACATTTTATTTTCAAAACAAACTGTATGAAATAAATTTATATTATTACTTTTCAAAAATCACACACAATTGGTTACATTTTGTTTTAAAAGAATAAAAAAATAAAATAAAACAAAAATATATACATAAAATAAAATAAATGTATAATTAAAAATTAAAATGTGTTAGTGACACATTCAGACGTTCAATTGAGTAGGTGAGGTGAAATGGTCTATGAGATGTTGAATTTGATAACCCCAGTAATCTACAATATCACTATTGACTTGTTCAGAGTACACGGACGGAGCATTGTCTTTGATCTCTTTCAGAGCAGCTGTGATATTCATTTCGTTTCGCAAATCACACACAATCGTTTCAAACGACCCCAACAATTTTTCTAAAGATGGGAGATGAATGTACCCACAGAGATGCAATACTCTCACTAAGAGAAATTTAAGACACGGGCGATAGAGTTTCTTGAGAAGCCTTTTAGCATTGACATGTAGGTAAAATTCTTCCGGATCATAGAGGCATAAATGTTGCGTGTTGCGATGGATGGTCAACGATGCAGCCGTTGCAGTTTTCAGCCATATCCGTCTGAATCACCTTCTCAAGGAGGTCCACTGTGAAAGCCAGAATGACGAAGAGCATAGACAGGGTCACACACTCATCATCCTGAGCCATGGTTTTGAAAGATTCTGAAGTTCCATCCTCACCCGTAGTTTGAAAAAGTTCTGAAGTGGCGTTGTCACAGTTTTGAGCGTAGTACAGCTTGACATATTCCTGAGCCATTTTCAGCAGACATACCGTTGTCACTTTCTGAGACACGAATGACTTGTTGAGAGAGAGAGAGAGAGAGTGTCGCTTGTTTTTATCTCTCAAGAGTTTTGGGTGTGTACTTTGACACCTACCCCAACACCCCCTACAAGGAAAGCTGGTGTCGGATTCAAAAACGGTCGCCCAATCTTAATTTTAATCTCTGAAGACCTTTAATCAATTCTGTTTCTTCAAACAATTGTTCACTGTTTTCAAACCATTCTTTATATATCTCTTTCCAATCTTCCCGTTCTATTTTCACACAGGAATCACGATGTGAAGAAAATCCCATATCAGGTGCATTTCTTTTGTGACTGTATAACATTGACAAGCAGACAAAACACGTTCCTTTAACATTCCTTACGAATTGGAGAGCAAAAGTGTGCGATGTCACAGCTCTTGTAGAATTCCAAGGTTTGATGAGGATCTTGAATTGTTGCAAAGAATACAAATTACCGGACATAATTTTTGTGTTGAGCTCGTAGCAAATGTTAAAGAGATGATGAGGGTAACTTTGTTGGACCTTGTAAAATATTAGCCATCGTGTCTGTTCTTATTTGTTCTTAATCTAAAAATAAATAAATACATAAATACATACATAACATTTTTTAAATGAAATATAAAATAATATTCTTAAATTAATCTTATTATACTTTCACTTATGTATGCCCGTGTATGTGTGTGGGTATGTGTGTGTTTCGTGACCGTCTGGTGGGGGTGGGAGACCGTTGGGGTGATTCCTGTAATGAAACAGCGCATGCGCGTTAAAAAGGGGGTTCATGTATGTGTGTGCGCGAAAAAGGGGTGGGGGGTGGTTGATCGTTAACGATTATGGTAGCGCGTGTGCGCATGAGGAAACGTAGCTTGTGACTTGATACCTGTGATAAAACACAGCCTGTGTGCGATAAAGGGGTGGGGGGTTCGTGTATGTGTGCGCGCAATAAAGGGGTTCATGGTGGGGGGTGGTATATCGTTAGTGATTATGGTAGCGCGTGTGCACATAGCTAGTGACGGGGTACCTGTAATAAAACAGAGCGTGTGTAGAGAAAGGTCAGGTATTACACGTTTAGGTTACACAGGTTAAATTATTATTACACAGGTTAAATTACACGTTTATGATTGGTTGAGTGGAGGGCGGGAATTCCGGGGTAAAATACACGCATATGATTGGTCGAAGCAAGAGCGGGACTTCCAATCAAAAGGGGGCGGGGCACGCTCTGATTGGCCCAAATTACCTGTCAAAACGAAGTTACAAAAAGTGCCTCATATTCTCTCTCTCTCTCTTGTATATCTCTGAAAGCAAATCTGACAATACCACCTTGGGATGCCCAGTGAAGAGAAGATGTTTTCCCCACCCCCCCACTGCTGGAGTCTGCCCTGGGCCCACATCCAGGAACCATCCTCCACCTTCAAAAGCATCTGGGATGACAAATCACATGGCATGGTGCGATATGGCATTATTCCACATCAGTTCAATACCTTGTCCTGTGCTAGGTGAGAAAATGACCCGTCTAATGACACAAAGCCTATGGATTCAAACGTAACAAGTGCAGTGTCCTCTTTGACAAGGCAATCCCAGAGAAATGGACTTCTGTTGGGTTAGATGCCCATAGCTGAGGCCTAGTCTCTGTGGATGGAATTTGACCAGAGTTCCTCAGAACTCATTTGATGTTCCTCATTTATAGGAAAAACATTTCCTATAAATAAAACATATTTTCTGCTGTGGTTAGCATAAATCTACACCAGTGGCGATTGCTCTAAGGCTGCAAGGGAAGCTCAGCTTCCCCTAAAATGTAAAAAAAATAAGTGATCAAGTATATACTGTTGTGTGTACATGTTATTGAATAAATATACACTACAACGCGCTCAACCTTTGTTCAGAGTCAGCTTCTTATCATGGGTAAAGACGCGGCTTTGCTCTCAATCATTCCCGTAGATTCACAGTGATTTAAACAGTGAGGACGCTGAGCGTCCACAGAGTTCAATAGTGAAGTAGAGAAGTGCAGCGAAACGAGTCATTGGATAAATGCTGGGCTTTGTCCCGCCCATCGGACGCTCAGCGTCTCTGGGGGTCTATGGGGCAGTGGGCTGGCCTCGGCTGGCCCGGACAATCAGCTTCTGCATGATGATTGAATGATCTGTCTGAGACTGAATCCCTTTTTGATTGACAGCGAAATGAGCGAATCAGCGACCCTTTGGTGTAGAGATTCGTGGGAGCACACGCGGACACTTCACATGGGCCAAGGCCGTTTAAGCAGCCTAGCTCTGCTGGTCATTGAGAGGACACTAGTCAAGTCCCTGGAAAAGACGCCTTGTTGATACGACAGGGTCAAAGATCATTTTCTTAAAAAGGAACGGAGGGTAGAATTTACGTATAAATAAACCGACACATTTTATGATGTAGGCCGAAATTGAGCTTCCCCTCCTTGAAAGACCAGCATCCGCCACTGATCTACATGTATACTCTTTTTATTTCATAATCTTTCAGGTATGTCAGCAGATGAAAAAAGTTTTTGTCCATAACTAATGACGTGGCACGCTCTGATTGGCCCAAATGACCTGTCAAAACGAAGTTACAAATAGTGCCTCATATTCTCTCTTTCTTGTATATCTCTGAAAGCAAATCTGGCAATACCACCTTGGGATGCCCAGTGAAGAGAAGATGCCCCCCCCCCATCCCCCCCACTGCTGGAGTCTGCCCTGGGCCCACATCCAGGAACCATCCTCCACCTCCAAAAGCATCTGGGATGACAAATCACATGGTGCGATATGGCATTATTCCACATCAGTTCAATACCTTGTCCTATGCTAGGTGAGAAAATGACCCGTCTAATGACTGAGTTAAGAAACTATGTTGTATTTCACAAAGCCTATGGATTCAAATGTAACAAGTGCAGTGTCCTCTTTGACAGGGCAATCCCAGAGAAATGGACTTCTGTTGAGTTAGATGCCAATAGCTGAGGCCTAGTCTCTGTGGATGGAATTTGACCAGAGTTCCTCAGAACTCATTTGATGTTCCTCATTTATAGGAAAAACATTTCCTATAAATAAAACATATTTTCTGCTGTGGTTAGCATAAATCTACACCAGTGGCGATTGCTCTAAGGCTGCAAGGGAAGCTCAGCTTCCCCTAAAATGTAAAAAAAAAAAAAATAAGTGATCAAATATATACTGTGTGTACATGTTATTGAATAATCATACACTACAACGCGCTCAACTTCTGTTCAGAGTCAGCTTCTTATCATGGGTAAAGACGCGGCTTTGCTCTCAATCATTCCCGCAGTTTAACAGTGATTTAAACAGCGAGGACGTTGAGCGTCCACAGAATTCAATACCGAAGTAGTGAAGTGCAGCGAAACGAGACGAGTGATTGGATAAATGCTGGGCTTTGTCCCGCCCATCGAACGCTCAGCGTCTCTGGGGGTCTATGGGGCAGTGGGCTGGCCTCGGCTGGCCCGGACGCTCAGCTTCTGCATGATGATTGAATGATCTGTCTGAGGCTGAATTCCTTTTTGATTGACAGCGAAATGAGCGAATCAGCGACCCTTTGGTGTAAAGCTCCGTGGGAGCACAGGCGGACACACTTCACATGGGCCAGGGCCGTTTAAGCAGCCTAGCTCTGCTGGCCATTGAGAGGACACTAGTCAAGTCCCTGGAAAAGACGCCTTGTTGGTACGACAGGGTCACAGATCATTTTTCTTAAAAAGGAACGGAGGGTAGAATTTACGTATAAATCAACTGACACAAATGGAAAAAGTGAAATGTAATTCAGAAACAGTTCATAAATGTGACCATGGGATAAAATCCTGCATTTTAAAAATGAGGAACTGGTCACGTGTGTGTGAATAACAGGATTCACTCCACCTGTCTGCCCCCTCCACTGCTGCAAAACTGGCAGCGTCTCATCCTACAGATAATGAATGAATGAATGAATGAACAATGTATATAAGAAAAACAGCAGCATAATTACTATTGCATTTATGAAGTTCAGAGTAAGTGAAGTTGTCAATAAATATATTTTTAGTACTGGGATCCTGTAATGGTCTAGCAGAAAATACACATGGGTGCGTTTAGGTAGGTGCCAAGAAAGGATGTTTATTGAGTCCCAAGTTCCAAAACTGTGCAAAATACTTTTATCAAAAAGAAGAAAATATTTACAAAAAGAATAAAAAATAGTTACAAACATATATATTATAAATTACAAAACACAATAATCAAGATCCACCAGCTCCCAATCACAGTCTGTTCAACAGAACCCGGCTGTTCAGCTGCTTTAGGCTTATAGAGACCCCAACAGGAAGTGCAGTGACATCACTTCCTTTTTTTTTTTTTTTTGTGGTTGGGGGCGGTGTGCTCTATTAAAGCCCATTCTTTCTAATGAATCAACAGTATCTATACTGCATCAGAAAGAAAAACTGCTCACACATTTTTTATCGCGATATTCTGATCCTTAGCTTTTTGCTAATAAGAGTTCTAAACCACGGTTGGTTACTAACGTTACATAATGTGTTACTTGTGGTATATTTATGTTGCTCTATGTGTTTAGGTGGTGCAGAAAAAAATTATACAAAATTTTTAAATGAAGCTCCTCAATTCTGTTCTCAGATGTAACATACATGTATCCTCCAGCTATTGCTGTTGCTTCTGTTGACAACTCCAAGTGAGTCAGTGTGGCATTCATTAGGTCTTTACTTTGAGTCTCATGTTTTTGTTTTTTTTTTCCTGCCAACACAAGCATTCAGCTATAATTTTCTTCAGCTTTTACTTTAATAAAACAGGGAAGAGTTCGTGTAAACAGAGCATTCAGTTAATGTCTATATTTTGGAGGAACAGTAAGAAAACATTTAATACGTTACGTTTAATATGTTCTGACAGAAAAAGTCACAATCAGATTTACTGTCATATAGTACATGTATTAAATGGGTTTTGTTAAGATAACATTTTTCCCAGTTTAAGACCCACTGGATTAGAGGAAGGTAAAGCCTGACAACATTAACCTCTGAAGCAGAGGAACTGTGTTCCTTGTTCACCCAACCTTGTATTGTTGTTGGTTATGTGGCCTAATGCCATAAAACCTCAAAGAAACATGGAGCGACACACACTCAAATATTTATTCAGGCTTATGAACATCCTTGAGGGTACCATGCCAATGACACATTTTCTGACAGTGTACCGACGTGTGTTTTTGGACCGTGAGTGGAAACCAGAGCATAGGACACGGGGACCGGTACACAGAGAGAATACACCTCATGGACAGTCACCCAGAGCAGTGCTTGAACCCACAACCCCTGGACCTGTGTTGCGCCACTGTGCCGCCCTATGTATGAGAACAGAAGCAGATAAAAAAATTTTAAGACAACTGTATACAATGAAACAAAATCAATTTGGTCAGTGACAACATTGGGATGTTTTGAAATGTTAAAAACAAAAATAAAAAAATAAAAACTTTAAAATAATTAAACAATTATAATTAATGAAATGGGTTTGCAGTATTATATTTATTGTTAGATTTGGTGAGTTCCTGCAGCTAGTAAAGAAATGACCAGAACAAGGTAATAATTGAGTTTATCTTAAAGAAATAAGATCTGTTTCAGTACTGGATTTTTGTGGGCTGGATTAAGAATGTTAAAGGCTTATTCATACACACTGCTTAATCTTCATAGAAAGGAACACCACCAGCATCATCAAGAGGATGGACGTTATTGTCCTAAAGAACAGATAGTTAGAATATGGGTTAGCTATGTTAGTTAGCAAAGGTAACAAATACACAAACAAAAATAAAAATTGTAATATGCACTACATTACACTATAATATAATACTCCATCTGTTGTCACATTGCTGCAGAAAGAGCTTCTTTTTGTTTGAGAAGGCCTTCTTGTTTGCTAGTTTAAACCTTACACAATTCTAATACAACATTAAAACAGGTACTTACTTCTAGATTTTTGTAGTCAGGAGGATTGGATGTATCATCTTCAGAAAAACGTTGACTGACATAAATATTCTGTGGAAGAGAGATTTACCAGAATAGAACCTGTTAAAAAATTCTCTTAACCATCAACATGAGAAAATACAGGCCCCAACACTGACTGACTGATATATACAGTTCTGTTAGAGCTTACCACATAGCCTTCATCTGTATTTCTCTTCTGCTTCTTTCTTCTTCTACCAAGGAATTACAAATAGTCAAGTTTAATCCAAAGAGGACATGATCAGTAACAATGCTGTTATGTAATTATTTACAGGCGTTAGGGAAAGATAGTTTATTCCTATAGGTACTAGTGAGATGTAATGTAGTGCTGCATTAATTTAGTCAACATAAATATTCTCACCTCATCCAGACAAGGACAAGAAGAACCGCAATAATTCCAGCTACAACAGCTACAACTACATACACAGTAACAGAGCCTTTGGCTAAAAACAACACAAGAACAAGCAATATTCAGTAATGTGTTAGGAATCAAGCACAATAAAGACCATGTCAACAGCTACAATTATGTCTCCTACCTCTGAAAAGGAATGGAGCTGATCTCTGAGCTCCATGTTCATTACGAGCCTCACAGTAGTAGGATCCACTCTGTAGAGGACTGTAACTGTGTCCAGATCCTACAGGTGAGACTCCACCTTCTATAAACCAGGTGTAGTTCTCCACAGGTGGATTAGCATCACTGCTGCAGGTCAGAATCACTGAACTGCCCTCCACTATTTCATCAAAGGAATTGATGGAAACAGATACATTCTTTGGACGATCTGGAAAAATGTAATACCAGTAATAAAAAAATAAAAAAATAATTTAATAAAAAAAAAATCACAGTCAGCAGAGTTTATTTCCCCACATTCAGTCCATTAAACTCAGTATATATTTAATCTCTTTAGGAACACACAACATGCTCAAATTACAATCTGGATTTCTGAGGGGTTTCTTTAAGTCTTGTCCCAATTTCGTCTCTTATAGTGTGTGTTTGTACAAATATTAACATATGATATAGTTGCACTGATGATTTTAATGTTTTATCTGCCATTTTAATGGTGAATGCACTGAATCAGACATATGTTTATGAGACATCCTACAACTCAGTACAACTCTGATATACAGAACTGAGCAACATGTGTTGGTGTTCTGCTGTCTGGAAGTATTACACCCACATCTGACTGTGAGAGTGTGATCAGGGGAAGGGAGGTGTTGATATTCGTTTACAGCACAGCTATAACTGCCTGCATCCTCACTGCTGACTGGCTGCAGGTGGAGCTGGTTGTTGATGGTGGCCTTTGTGGTTAAAGGATATCCATTTTTGTACCAGATGAATGTTGGGGCAGTCAGACTGCAGGTGGTTACACATTTCAGAACTGCTGCTCCTCCCTCTGTCACTGCTCCAGGAGTTTCTACACGGAGCTCTAAGACAATGAGAGAAGATCAAATCAGGAAAGAGAAAGTGTAAAGCTGTAGCTGCTCAGGTTCATATGTTCTACACTGTGAAACAGATCAGATCACAAAGGGAATCAGAGGATAAACAGAGTCAGGTTTATTCAAACAGGGGAAATCAAAACATGCAGCGCCCAGCACAGGAATGGAATGAAGACACTGACTGTTTTCAGCAGAAACTCATTAGTAACTGATCAGGTGCAGTTATCTGACTCCACTGTGAGATGATGAACTATGTTTTACTGATGGAGAATATTTCATCACTCACCTGTAACATTCAAATGGACTCCAGGAAAATCCACCCTTTTTTCATTATGTGTTATTAATTTGAAGTTGTATTCCTGTTCATCCTTTTTCTCTACATTACTCAGTTGGAGGAAGAAGTGTTGCTTCTGTTCATCAGTAAAATACTTCACCCTTCCTGAGTAATCTGGCTTTTTAGACATATCAGTCAGTTCTGCATTATGGACCCAAAACCTTTGAGTCACTGTAAGACCATCTTTCTGAATGTAAGAGCCATTCATAAACACTGTGGACCCTTTTAAAGCACATATTTCCTGTTGGGTGTATTTCACACACCATTCTGCTCCAGAAGCACCTAAAACACATGATTGATGAAAGAGCTGATTACAGACTGGAGCCCATAAGACAGTAAGAGTTACTGTAGTTTACAGTGTCACTTCTCTGAAATTATGAAGGCAGCAGCATTAATAACAATGAGACGTGCTCAGCTGGAAAGTATGTTGTTAAAAATATGCTGTTCCAGTAAAGTACAGGGTAAAAAAGTGAGAAATGGAAATAAGTCTAGGGGAATGACAGTTGTGGTGAAAATATAAAGCCCCTAAGAGGAGTTAACATTTGTCACTGTGCAAACAGCTCACCATGTGGGAGTGAACACTAAATTAGAAAAAATGCAAACATGGCAGAGGAACTTGAGAGTGCAGCGAGAGTGAGGTGGAGGGTGAAAGTATGATGAGGAAACCATTCAGTGTGGAGACACTCAGAGTGCTGGATGGGCAGGGGCTGTTCCGGCTGGGAGTGGCACAGCTGCAAAGGGGAGGAGCTGGGGTGTTGAGGGGAGGAAGAGTGAATAACGAGGGGAAGGGTTTAGGTGATAGAAGATGGATTTGAATTAATAACTACAATAATGGGCATTGATATGTAGGTGTGACAGCTTCCCCACATCTTGGAATAATTTCCTTATAACATTTTGCAGCTGACTCTGTGGCTATTTTCCCTTGGGTGCCTTTGCTGGAAATAAACCACAATAAATTTTACATGTGCTGCTACTAACATAAAGAGAGTACTGGGTTCTGATTATGCTAACCTTTCTGGACTGGCAGAAATCAGGTAAAATCTACCACAGCAATTTTTGGTAGTCATGATAAAACCAAGTTTGTCAGTGTTTGCTGCAGTAAATTCATCCATCCATCCATTATCTGTAACCGCTTATCCAGTTCAGGGTCACAGTGGGTCCAGAGCCTACCTGGAATCATTGGGCGCAAGGTGGGAATACACCCTGGAGGGGACGCCAGTCCTTCACAGGGCAACACGCACATTCACAGACATCTCGAGTCGCCAATCCACCTACCAACGTGTTTTTGGACTGTGGGAGGAAACCGGAGCACCCAGAGGAAACCCACGTGGACACGGGGAGAACACACCAACTCCTCACAGACAGTCACCCTGAGAGGGAATCAAACCCACAACCTCCAGGTCCCTGGAGCTGTGTGACTGCGACTCTACCTGCTGCACCACCGTGCAGCAAATTTTGGCAAATTTACATGTGTAATACCCAGAACAGAACTTAATTAATGAATACAACAATAGGGACATATGAAATCAGAAATGTCATTTTTAATTCAATTTTGATGTTATTTTGGGATTTATTTAACTGTAACTCTCAGAGACAATGTGCTTTATCTTCATATACAAAAAAAAAGGATAGTTGGAGATTAAAGTTTTCATAGGACAGTGATGATTAACTTGGGGCAGCACAGTGGCGCAGCAGGTAGTGTCGCAGTCACACAGCTCCAGGGGCATGGAGGTTGTGGGTTCGATTCCCGCTCCGGGTGACTGTCTGTGAGGAGTTGGTGTGTTCTCCCCGTGTCCGCGCGGGTATCCTCCGATTGGCGACTCAAAAGTGTCAGTAGGTGTGAGTGAATGTGTGTGTGTGTTGCCCTGTGAAGGACTGGCGCCCCCTCCAGGGTGTATTCCCGCCTTGCGCCCAATGATTCCAGGTAGGCTCTGGACCCACCGCGACCCTGAACTGGATAAGCGCTTACAGATAATTAATGAATGAATGAATGATGGTTAACCTGTTTCCCTGCTTATTTCACTGCGTAAGACACAGGTCAAATAACAACAACGTCCAGCATAGTTTGGTAATTCTGCAGCTCAGACATGACTACATTCATATGCAGTGTTAGGAACCGTGCTCAGGTTGTTGTATTGGTCTAACATTGTTGGTTTAAACAGATAATTTACATGTTTTTGTAACCTAGTATGCTCCTCTGGTGAAGAACATATGTGTTTGAAATAATAATAAAGAACATGAACTCTACTCACATCTGACTGTGAGAGTGTGATCAGGGGAAGGGAGGTGTTGATATCCCTTTACAGCACAGCTATAACTGCCTGCATCCTCACTGCTGACTGGCTGCAGGTGGAGCTGGTTGTTGATGGTGGTCTTTGTGGTTAAAGGACGTCCATTTTTGTACCAGATGAATGTTGGGGCAGTCAGACTGCAGGTGGTTACACATTTCAGAACTGCTGCTCCTCCCTCTGTCACTGCTCCAGGAGTTTCTACACGGAGCTCTAAGACAATGAGGGAAGCATGAAAACATAAAATATTAAATACAGTACAGCAGTGCAACAAATATGTGCTTTTAAAATGCTCTTGTTAAACTGAAATATTAAACTCTATGTTAGTTGTGAAATTTGGTGAGTTAACACACCTGTAACTTTGAGCTGAACTCCAGGTTTACCCAGCCATTTATCTTTATGTGTTATGAATCTGAAGTAATACTTCTTTTCATCCTTCTTCTCTACATTACTCAGTTTGAGAGAGAAGTGTTTCTTCTGTTCATCAGTAAAATACTCCACTCTTCCTGAGTAATCTGACTCTTTACTCAGATCAGGTTTCTCCACACCCTCAACTGGGTCTATGATCCAAAAAGTCTTCACCATAAGACTATCTGGGTGAGTGTAAGAGCCGTTCATAAACACTGTGGACCCTTTTAAAGCACATATTTTCTGTTGGTTGTATTTCACACTCCACTCTGCTCCAGAAGCCCCTGAAACACATGATTGATGAAAGAGCTCTGAAATTTTTATCAGACTTATATTCTCCAAGTGCTGAACAATCTCAATGAATTTCAGAAGGGAGATATCTAGAGATTATGGATCAGCAGTGAAATTATATCCTGATGAATATTAATTATGGGGTCTATGGTTAAGTACGTTAACTTACCTGTAACTTGGAGGTGAATTCCAGGTCTACCCACCCATCTTTCTGTTTCTATATCTGTTATGATTCTGAAGAAATACTCCTTTTCATCACAGCAAATTCTCCAGTGTTAAATCAACACTATTGGTGTTAACTTAACACTGAGAGTGTTAAATTATTACACTAACAGTGTTAATTTAACACTAAAAGTTTGATTTAACACTGGTAAATTTGCTGCGATCTCTCTTTTCTACATTAGGAAGAAGTCTCTCTGTGCTAAATTAGTAATCAACACTCTTCCTGAATAATTTGATTCCTGAGATATATCATTTAATTCATTATCTGGGTCTATGGTCCAATAAGCCTCTGTCACTATAGCATGTCCCGGGTGAGTGAAATCGCCATTCATAAACACCCTTTTAAAGCACATATTTTCTGCTGGTTGTATCTCACACGTCACTCTGCTAGAGAAGCTCAATATTGATGAAAGAGCTGATTACAGACTGGAGCCCATAAGACAGTCAGAGTTACAGTAGTTTACAGCTTCATTTCTCTGTAGCTCCAGCAGCTACACTGATTAATATTGATTTAAATATTTTACATTTATTTTAAATACTTCACACACACACAGTTTTACAAACACAGTCTCTTCAATTTCCAAACAATTAAACTTTGACATTAATAGGAAAAGTGAGGTAACAGTGAGAAATGCATATTTCACAGATTGTTTTTCTTATAGCAAAATACAAAAAGTCATGCTTTTTCCCCCCAATATTCAGTTTGTACAGTATAAATTAAAGCAGATTGTATATCTTCAGTGAGCTCTTGTAATGATGATCTCTATCTTTAGACTCACCTTCAATCATAAGCAGAAAGATCAGAGGAAGAGGAGGAGCCAGTCTGAGTGACATCATTTCACTGAAGCCTACATGCAGAAAAATTTTATTTATAGTAACAATTATATAGCACTTTTATAGACACCCAAAGACACTTTATAATCAACACTATAAGCACATTATAATCAAACACATACACACTGGTGAGAAGCAGCATCCAATCTTCCTCTTAACCAAAAACAAGCATCCACCTGGAAGACTACATTGTGCACTAGGGAGTACACCCAGGAGAGTCTGGGCATGCACACATACAGACATTTATTCTCTCTCTCTCTCACACACACACACACACACACACACATTTACTGAGATACACACTCACACCATTATTAGAGAAGACATTTCATGTAACCTCTATGTTTTTGGACTGTGGGACAAAACCTGAGACCCCAGAGGAAACCCACATAGTGGGTCTGGAACACAATAAGACACAGACACAGACAGAATATGGAAACTCCAAACATATGAGACTTGAACACAAGATCCCAGCACCGAGAGACACACATTTACAATAACGGCATTTAGCAGACACTCTTATCCAGAGCCACCGTGCCACTTGATAAAAATTGACATCCTATTACAGTGGCTTTATTTGGTCTCATTACGATTCACCCTTTAAATGTGAGAAGCTGTAGCACGCTACTGCTGCCTGTAACATGGCTGAAGCTAACACATCTCCCCCACCTTCTCTGTGATTTCTAACACAGGGAAATACAAAGCTGGCTGCAGTTTCTTCCTTTGGTATATCCAGGTATGCTCTGGTGTGCTACTGTTGTTAACATGTATCTCTTTATAAGATTTATTTTAGGATTCTTCTGGTCAAATTGCAAAACTAGATGCACTTGTGTAACAATGTAAATGTCTGCTAATTTGTTTTACAGGTATTTTACCTGGTTAATTACTTCATGTATATGAGAGAAACCCCAATTTGTCTGATTTAGAAAAATATGCCCAAACCTTGGTAAATGTGTCTCATGAACCATAAAATGGTCTGTTGAAAGCACTGCAGGAGACAGACTAACACAGGCAAATATAAAGCTGGATGCAGTATCTCATCACTTTTCTGTTTTACACACCCAGAACCCCCTTTTGATACACACTGCGCAGGACTGGTACCAGCAACTGATGAACTTGTGTCTTTGTTCCAGAACAACAAACAGCACAACTCCTTGTGTTGCACAACTCCACACAAAAGCGAATCAGCTACACCTGTACATTTTGGATTTCTCCCTGCTCCCAACACCTGATTCAACTGAGCAGCTCATTAACAAGCTCTTTCTGAGCTTAACTTTGTGTGATCCAGCAGGAAACACAAACACACGCAGGACAGGACACTCAAGGACCTGTGTCCTATTCAATTTCACCAAGCAAAAACTGTGTAATGGATGGATTTGTGTTTAATAAATGCCATAGATCTAGAAATTGCAGCAGACTTTGGAACAAATATGCCACGTTCTATATGCATTTATTAAGGCTACAAAAATGCATTGTACATTGCTTTAAAAAAGGACACTCTTACCCGTTCTTATCCAGTGCTCAACACCAGTGTCCAAATAATGAACGATAAGTACAGAGATGGCCCTGAAGTATTAATGTTGTGCGGTTAACACTCATGCTTTATTTTTTTTTTTAAGCTTTATTTATGGATTTTTTTTCCAGAGAACACTTTACAGTAAACATAACATTAACAACCCAACCCACCCCACCCTACCCATTGTACAATTTATATACACACACATCTGGATGGAGAAATAAATAAAAATAAAATCCCTCTTTTCTCTTTGAATAGGTAAGTACTAAACAGCTGTAAAATGTATATTTATTCAGAAAGAGAGGAGAGT
Organism: Hoplias malabaricus; assembly: GCF_029633855.1. Taxonomy (NCBI): domain Eukaryota; kingdom Metazoa; phylum Chordata; class Actinopteri; order Characiformes; family Erythrinidae; genus Hoplias; species Hoplias malabaricus. The sequence continues at coordinate 60,335,031 of NC_089801.1, read as the reverse complement.
TGTCAAAGATTCAATATAGTCAATAAAAGTGCTCCAGTAGGAGTAGAAGCGGTCCGTTGAGCCACGTAGGGTAAACTTGATTTTCTCCAGCTTCAGAAAAAGCATCATATCCGTGAGCCAGGAGTTGAAAGAGGGAGGTTTACGAGATTTCCATAGTAGCAGTATTCTGCGTCTGGCTATGAGATAAGTAAAAGTGATAATGTTTGATTGTTTAGAGGATAATTGCAGAGAGTTATCTGGAGTCCCAAAAATAGTAACCAGAGGCGATGGTGTTATAGTAACCTTAATGATATTAGATATCACTTTAAAAATGGAGATCCAGTAAGACTGGAGTTTGTGACATGCCCAGAACATGTGTGTTAAATTAGCAGGTATACCACCGCACCAATTACAGCTCTGATCTACGTGTGGGTAGATATTTGCAAGTTTAGCTTTACATAGATGGATTCTGTATAGGATTTTAAATTGAATGAGTTTAAGATGAGCACAAGAAGCTGAAGAATGAACCTGGCTTAAGGCCGTCTCCCACCACTCATCATCAAACCTGGTATCTAGTTCCCCCTCCCATTTAGACCTCTGTTTTGATGCAAAGTCTTCACTATTTTGAGTCAAAATATGACTGTACAAATGAGAGATTAGACCTTTCTGGCTGTGTGTGAATTTATCTAAAAAATGAATGGGGTCAACTTCAGGAAGAACTGGAAATGATGGGCAGTGGGTGTGTACAAAGTTTCTGACTTGAAAGTATTGGAATATGTTCCCCTGAGGAAGAAAATGTGAGGAAACTTTTCGAATTCTCATCGAATAGGTCTCTGAACCTGACTAAGCCACAATTTTGCCAAGATGCATAAGAAGAGTCCATAACAGATGGAAGAAAAAGAAAGTTGTTTCTAATAGGAGCATTTAAGGAAAAATGAGGGGCTTTAATGTGCGAACAAAATTGGGACCATATTCATAAAGTTGAATAGACTATAGGGTTGGAAATTTTTTTGCCCGATACTATGGGAAGTGAAGAGTGTACTAGGGCTGGAATTGAAAAATGACGGCATGAAGAGGCCTCAAGAAGGCACCAGTCAACTTCAGGGGTCTGAAGCCAAAAGATGATTTTCTGGATGTTAGCCGCCCAATAGTAATAGAGAAAATAGGGTAAAGTTAAGCCACTTGTGAGTGAGAATTTTGAAGAGCTTTTAAACTTATTCTGGGGGGTTTACCATTCCATATAAAGGAAGAAATAAGCTGGTTTAGGGATTGAAACACGCGTTTGGGTATAAATAAAGGAATGCATTGAAAGATAAATAAAAAATTTAGGTAATACTGTCATCTTGATCACATGTATTCTACCCATAAGCGTAAGAGGGAGACTTTTCCATTTCTGGAGGTCTGATTTTGTTTTAAGGATTAGTGTGTCTAAATTGTCTTTATGTAGTTCAGAGAATTTAGAAGTAATGAAGAGGCCTATAAACAAAACGGATTCCAAAAAGGTTGGGACACTAAACAAATTGTGAATAAAAACTGAATGCAATGATGTGGAGATGGCAAATGTCAATATTTTATTTGTAATAGAACATAGATGACAGATCAAAAGTTTAATCTGAGTAAATGTAAAATTTTAAAGGAAAAATATGTTGATTCAAAATTTCATGGCATCAACAAATCCCAAAAAAGTTGAGACAAGTAGCAATAAGTGGCTGGAAAAAGGAAATTGAGCATATAATGAACAGCTGGAAGACCAATTAACACTAATTAGGTCAATTGACAACATGGTTGGGTATAAAAAGAGCTTCTCAGAGTGTCAGTGTCTCTCTGAAGCCAAGATGGTAAGAGGATCACCAATTCCACCATTGTTGTGCAGAAAGATAGTGCAGCAATACCAGAATGGTGTTACCCAATAAAATAGCAAAGACATTTAAGTTATCATCATCAACCGTGCATAACATCATCAAAGGATTCAGAGAATCTGTAACAATTGCTGTGCGTAAGGGTCAAGGCCGTAAAACTCTACTGGATGCTCGTGATCTCCGGGCCCTTAAACGTCACTGCACCTCAAACAGGAATGCCACTGTCAAGGAAATAACAGAATGGGCTCAGGAATACTTCTGTAGTGGAAGTAGTATGCACACGTTGCGGTGGTATTTGCACTACATAGCGGAGTCAATGATAATTCATTATTATTTTATTAATAATTAATTATTTAATTCATTTTGCTAAACTCCATGGTTGGGAGCCATTAACTAATATGTAGTGTCTTTACCTGTCATAATTTTAGCTTAGACAAGTAGGTCATCTTCACATATTATACAGCAGCATTAGATAGAATTAACTATTATTAATGAATTATGCTCATTGATCCGCCGTGGGTTCTTGACTCTGAAATGGAATCTGAACTAAAAGTTATAATTCCATACAAGAAAGGTGCACACAAACAAATAACCAAGGATTGGTTTTATCACACAACTGGTTTATTAATAATAATATCAAATAATGAATATTGATTAGACATTCATATAATAAAATGGATTACAGCGATATATGAGGGAACAGGGAGATTAATATATGAGGGAATTTCTCTATGATAATTATTGTCCTAAGTTCTAAGAAAGGCTATAGTTTATCCCAGCAAACTTTCAGTACCAACCCATGAGCCATGAGAGACATGAGACCATGTGACCTTACGTATCCGGAGATCAACAGGGAGCGAGCCGCTGATGGTGCCTTCCGGCACGACTTCCTGGAGAATTGCAGACGCGGGCCATGTAGGTTGCAACCGCGGGCGTTCATTTTCTCCCGAGGCTTTCAGACGTCGCCGTCGGAGCTGGTGGTATTCTGAAGGTCTCTGTGGGGATTCTTCGTCGTCGCTGATCTGCTGCCTTGTGAGAGAGAGACACATCCATGCTGGTCTCTCCTGGGCAGGTTTACGCATCTCAGAAGATCATTCTGAGGGTGCGTGCAGCAGTCCTCTTCGTGGCGTTGTCGTCATTTGGAGGGTCAGAGGTCTAAGGTTTCCTTCATGCTCTGGGTGTGGCGTTGAAATTTTGCGAGGTTTAAACTATAGCTTTTCTTAATCTGTAGTTTCTATCTGGACCACGCTTTAAAGGTCCAAGACTGTTTAAGAAAGCCATGAGTCTGACGCCTGCAGAGTCATTTCCAAAACTCAGGTCGTTTACTCTTTTAGCCTTGAGAAAGCTAAAAGAGACAACGCCCCAAGTGTCTGGAGCCTTGAAGTGAAGAGTCGAACATCGGAGAAAAAGGGGCAGAAGCCCAAACAGCTTGAAAAGCTCAAAAGCTGGAAAAAAGCTTGTGTCATTTAGCGCCACAGGTTTTTAACCAGAGTTTAGAAAACTCGCCCCGAATACCTGATTCGTCCTCAATGAGGGAGAATTGGAGCTTTTCTTGCTCCTGATTGGCTGTTTCCTGTACCTCGGGAGTGGCATCTCACAGAATTTATGACACTTGACAAGACAAAGACTTGACCATCCCTGAGTGAATACTTTGCAATATAAAAGATTATATGTTAACACAAAGTAATATAATTAAGAAAAAGATAACCATGTTCTATATAATTATTAACCAACTAAACACATAGTATGTGACTACCTTGGTTCTACATAAATCCATTTAAACAAAAATGACTTTAAACACATGTAAATTAATTCCACCCATTTTGATTGTCAAAACGGGATTAATTTCAAACAGTTGTGCCCATATACAACTTGTTTTCCATGTAAGAACTTTGGGATGTTTGAGTCTTTTAGAGTTAACAGTCTTTAAAAAGGTGTCCTTTATAGAGGGCATTGTGGGTTTCAATCAAGATTGAGTCTCTGTGTCTCTCTGCATTCTTTTCTTGACCCTGGGGGTCCTTAAGTCATAAAAAAGGGTCTTTGGAGGGGGTTTTACGGGCCTGCTCTGGAGGTTTATCTCACCTTACGATCTTGGTTAGAGATGTCTCTGAAAACTAGCAAAAGCTTGGGTATTTAAAATCACATCTTCAGAAAGTCAAAATTTCTTATTAGAAATTAATACACATTCATCATATCCACTACACTTCCAGAAAGCATTGTCAGTGAACACAATCCACTGCGCCATCCGCCGTTGCCAGCTGAAACTCTACAGGGCAAAGAGGAAGCCATTTCTAAGCAAGCTCCACAAGCTCAGACGTTTGAACTGTGCCAGGGGTCTTTTAAAATGGAGTGTGGCAAAATGGAAGCCTGTCCTGTGGTCAGATGAGTCACGATCTGAAATTCTTTATGAAACACTGGGACGCCATGTCATCCAGACCAGAGAGGACAACGATAACCCAAGTTGTTATCAACGTTCCATTCAGAAGCCTGCATCACTGATGGTATGGGGTTGCATGAGTGCTTGTGGCATGGGCAGCTTGCATGTCTGGAAAGGCACCATTAATGCAGAGAACTATGTTCAGGTTCTAGAACAAACCTGGGCATTGTACGGCCCCCGGGCCGCATACGGCCCTTTGATTGACTCTGACCGGCCCGTGTAACGTTAATTGGAAATGACAAAATAAACATATTTTCTTATTTTACCTGATGCATGGACTGAAGCTGCATTGCTTTTATTTTGAAGTTGTTTTTTATTTACGTACATGATGACGCAAAACGTATATTGAGGCATGAGCGTGTCACTAGCAAGTCACAAGACGACTTTAGCCCTCAGAAATGTTTGCTCATGCTAAAAAAGAAAGGTAGATGCCGAATGCAGGGTTTTCAACAAAAATTGGACTGCTAAGTATTTATTTACTGAAGTGAGAGGTAAAGCCGTGTGTTTAGTTTGCGGGGAGCAGATCGCCGTGTTTAATTTGAGTCGGCATTACGAGACGAAACACGGGGAGAAATACAAGAACGTGACTGATGCTGAAAGGGCGCGGACATCGGAAGCTTTGCTAGCTAAACTGCAAAAGCAGCAAGGCGTTTTTTACCAAGCTTCTTTTTTTATTTTTATTTGCATGTTTAGCGTGTTTTTATGATGCCGTTTTAGTGATTAATTGCCTTTCCCATTGTTTTGTGAAATTCGCTTGAATAAATTACATTTTTTGGAAGGCAACCTCATGTTTTCATTGCTTAATTATAACATATACTCTTACCAGCTTGTCAAAACAATGCTATTTACTGCTTTTTACAACGAAGTACAGTTAATATTATGCAGAATTGAGATCAGCCTTTTGGCCGGCCCTCCACAATATTTTCTGTTTCTCATGTGGCCCCATGGAAAAAATAATTGCCCACCCCTGTTCTAGAACAACATATGCTCCCATCTAGACGTCATCTCTTTCAGGGAAGACCCTGCATTTTTCAACAAGACAATGCCAGACCACATTCTGCAGCAATCACAACATCATGGCTACGTAGGAGAAGGATCCAGGTACTGAAATGGCCAGCCTGCAGTCCAGATCTATCTCCTATAGAGAACATTTGGCGCATCATAAAGAGGAAGGTGCGACAAAGAAGGCCCAAGACGATTGAACAGTTAGAGGCCTGTATTAGACATGAATGGGAGAGCATTCCTATTTCTAAACTTGACAAACTGGTCTCCTCTGTCCCCAGATGTCTGTTGAGTGTTGTAAGAAGAATGGGGGATGCCACACAGTGGTAAAAAATGGCCTTTTCCCAACTTTTTTGGGATTTGTTGACGCCATGAAATTTTGAACAACATATTTTTCCTTTGAAATGATACATTCTCTCAGTTTAAACTTTTGATCTGTGATTTGTGTTTTATTCTGAATAAAATATTAGATGTTGGCACCTCCACATCATTGCATTCAGGTTTTATTCACAATTTGTTTAGTGTCCCAACTTTTTTGGAATCCGGTTTGTACCTTACAGACTTTTGTCAGCAAGTTGCCAAAGCCATTTGTGGATTTAGGGTTGCTTTTCTAATAATGTACAACATATGTATAGCTGTAAATTGGTACTTTAGAGAGACAAAAATTGCCCTCAAAAAATCAGGTTATTTCAGCCAGGCCTCATTCTGTATGTTCTACAAAAATGTGGCTTTATAGACACATATTTCCTGTGCTTGATCTGCCTGATCATCATAAAGAGGAGAAATGGTTACCAAAGACTGTCTTGTGCCAAGAAAGAATGCTTAAAATTTGCACTTTCAAAACTGCCAGTTCACAATAGCCTAAATTAATTTAAAGTAAAATGAAATGTGATTTAATCCAGTTGCAAACCCATTTATCAGCGATTGTTGTTATTATATACTTAGCACAAGAAGTAAGGATTACAAGAAGTAATTTGTTTTTGATAGATTAGTTCTTTGTTGTAACAACGTAACGTCTTGGTAATAAATCTTATATCATTGGAAAGCCTGTTAATTTCCCTTTTAAATGGTGCCACATTGGGGTTTGAGGTCAGGACAGCTGGCAGGCCATTCCATCCTCTCCACTCCCAAATTGTGGAGGTAGTCTCTGATAAACACTGCTCTGTGGGGGCGAGCATTGTCATATTTGAGGATAGATCCCAGACTGTGGAGATATGGGATTGCCACTGGTTGCAGAATTTCATCTCGGTATCTCTCTGCATTGAGATTGCCTCCAATGATGACAAGCCTAATTTTTCCAGTGAGGGAGACGCCGCCCAACACCATCTCACTGCCTCCATCAAAAGATGTTACTCCATCGTTGCTGCAATCAGTATAGCATTCTCTGTGTCTTCTCCAAACTTTCCCTACGCTCCAACTGCTGTAGGCAGAATCTGGACTCATCGCTGAATATAATATTCCTCCACATGTTAGGTTCCAGTGCACATGTTGCCGAAACCTGCACAAATGGGCCTGACGGTGAAGGAAAATCAAGGCAGGCCCCCTGGCAAAGAAATAATCTACCAGACACAAATTTCCTTACTTTTTCTGCTACGTTTAGTATTTTATTAAATACTGTAAAATCTCCAGTGAGTTTTGTAGTGAAGATCTGGCTCTTTAGGCTCACATTCAATCATCAGCTGATAGATCAGAGGAAGAGGAGTAGCCAGTCTGAGTGACATCATCTCACTGAAGCCTACATCATCAACAACCGTGTTAAATCTGTTACAGAAACCTATTACTAAAATATTTATTACTGACCTATTTTCACAAGGAAAACTAGACATAAACTAAATTAAAATAACCATTTAAAGACAAGAGCTATGATGTGTTTTAAACCTTGTGATAAATTATTTACATGATTTTGTGAAAGATTGGTAAATGAGTCATTACTTCTCATTTGGAAACTTAAATCAAAAGAAACTAAAAATAGTATCCTTTAAAAAAAATCTAAATCACCTGCCAAATTTATCACTTATCAACAAGGTAAAGAACTACACTCATGAAAAAACTTCCAAACTGAAATCTTCTCAGTTTACAACAGTGGTTTCAGACCCTGGGATCAGAGGACCTCCCTGTTCTGCACATTCTGGATTTCTCTCGGCTCCCAACACCTGATCCAACTGAGCAGCTCATAAACAGCTCTTTCTAACAGCTCGAGAACTATTAGAACTGACCAATGACTGACCAAGCATATTATTAATATGCCACAGATTTACAGCTTCCAGTGGACAATATGAGGTATACTTCATCAGTATGTAGTATATAATTTGAGGACTACACAAATGTACTTCTAATTCACTATATGTATGAAAATACTTAATAATAATGCAGAAAACCCTCTCCTTGTTTCTACACTCACATGCATTCTCTGTGGGGGGTCCTGACACTTTCAAATTTGGGGAGAAGCAACAGTTGGATGACAGTCTCTAATTGTAAAACAGAGTAAGTCTTTAAATATGCTTTAAAATAATAAAAATAACACTCACACATTTACTCTCACACCTATGGACTCTTTTGAGTCACCAATCCACCTACCAACATGTGTTTTTGGACCGTGGGAGGAAACAGGAGCACCCGGAGGAAACTCACATGGACACTGGGAGAACCCACCAAACTCCTCACTGTCACTTGCAGCAGAACACATGTCATGACTTTTAGATATTTAATATCTTTAATATATTTTATTATACACACATTCACTGAAGAAGGGATTTACCCAGTAGCATGGGTTTGACACTGACACTCTCTCACACGCACACACACACACTCTCTCTTCACACATCCAAAAACTCTCTCTCTCTTGCTCTCTCTCTCTCTCTCTCTCTCTCTCTCTCTCTCTCTCAGCTGGTGTTGTCCAGTGGTCCAGCTGCTGTTGATATCCTACAAGAAAATTACACACAAATAGCTGTGGTTTCTGAAACACTTCTGTAAGAACAGTCACTGTAGAGTGTGTTTAAATTCACACCAATAATAACCGTCATTATCATTATATGATTATTCATTTATGCTCATCTACACAGAACACTTGTATTTCTCAAATTTGATTTAACTGTTTGTTAACAGGATTTAAGGAAGTCTGATCTGGATTATAGTTCAGTAATGAGGGGTGAGGGAGGATTTAAAAAAAGAGTACACTGTAATGGGTTTCTTGGTAAGTTAAAGATAAAGTTCCTGTATTAGGAAAGAACTCTCAAGTGCACTTTGAATTCCTCATTATCAGATACTTAAGAGGTCTTAAGCCCATGGAACAGATTATTGTCAAAATCAGATTTTATAAAGTAATCACACTCTTTTAAAAACAATACTATTACAAGGTAATAATGGTCATTTTTTAATTCTAAAGAACTAAGGTTAATTACTTGATTTATGTGAACTGGAATCTGATGGCAAGTCTGATCAGTACATACTGTTACATTTATGTAGTCAGGAATACTGCAAGCATCATCATCATCATCATAAAGATGGAAGTTATTTTCTTAAAGATCAGAGAGATAGAGAAAAGTTCACAAACTGGACAACTTTGTTTGGTGTAGTTATTATAGTGTATACTGAATAAATGTACTATACCACTTCATTAAAACATATATAGTACTATATTGTACCACAGTTAGTTCAGACCCTGCAGTATGATTGGCTGGGAGACATAATTCATGTTTATGACACTGTGACCAAAACCTTTTGAGTGACATACACAAGTAACTTAGCAATGCTTACAAGAATACAGGAGCATGCTTGAACAGATGTATTTTTACCTGGAGGAATGTTAAAAAAATGTATTGCCACAATATTAACTACAATCTAATAATAAATGCTGATAATGAAATTGTGATATAATTGCCATAGCACACATGAGGTTTGTGCTATATAGCGTGAGATATTGGTGCAGTACACCAGAGCCAGTATCTCATGTTATAGCATAAACCTTGAGTGTATTACTATTTAAATATATTGCATTTGGTTATATTTGGCCACATCATACTGCAATATTGTACTAAACTACACAATACTATACAATACTACATTACACTAAAGCATACATTGCTGTGATCATTTCAATAATTATTCTACATTATTCTATTACACTTGACTATACTATATTGTCATTAGAGTATACTATGCTATATGTTTTATTACAAAACACAAAAACTAAATGACGGTATGCTATAATACTTCAAACTATATTGTATACCCTACGCTATGATATACTATGTTAAGTCAAGTGGGGGCAGATGTATATCCATACCATTTCCTATGGCCGTAAAAGAAAAAGAGGACAATTTACTAAAGCCAGTGTCAGCACTCGGTTGTATGTGATATGTATTTATTCATCAACCATCAGAGCCCTTTCCCCAACTCGAAGGCGCAGGGAAATTACCTTCTCGTCCACTGTGGTAAACCCCAACGTAAGCGCTAAGCCAGGGGGCTATGAGTAAGCCTACTCCTGCATTACGTCCAAACCCCATGAAAAAAAAGTCCAACCACCAGGCGCTCACGGGGTGCCCCTCCCCCAGGCTTGGCTCCAGGGTGGGGCCCTAGTGACCCTTCTCCGGGCAAGGGAATCTTTGTCCTTGTTATATTTTTCATCTGGGTCTTTATGGATCACTCTTTGTCTGGCCAATCACCTAGGACCAATTTGCCTTGGGAGACCCTACCAGGGGCTGTTGTCACTGAAACATAGCTCCTAGGCTCACGCAGACACGCAACCCCCTCCACCACATTAAGGTGGTGATCCAGGGAGGGGTGTGATATGTGATATGTAAATTTAGTTAAATTGAAAAAACCAAGTACTAATTTGAACACGCTTATAGTCAGAAAGACTGGATGCATCATCCTCAGGTGGATGGATCTTGTGGTCAATCACACACTCACACCTGTGGACAGTCTCACACACTCATTCAGTCACTCACACACTCACTCAGTCACTCACACACTCATACCTGTGGACAGTGTCACACACTCACCCAGTAACTCACACACACCTGTGGACAGTGTCACACACTCACCCAGTAACTCACACACTCACACCTGTGGAGAATGTCACACACTCACCCAGTCACTCACACACTCACACCTGTGGAGAATGTCACACACTCACCCAGTCACTCACACACTCACACCTGTGGAGAATGTCACACACTCACCCAGTCACTCACACACTCATACCTGTGGAGAATGTCACACACTCACCCAGTCACTCACACACTCACACCTGTGGAGAATGTCACACACTCACCCAGTCACTCACACACTCATACCTGTGGAGAATGTCACACACTCACCCAGTCACTCACACACTCACACCTGTGGAAAATATCACACACTCACCCAGTCACTCACACACTCACACCTGTGGACAGTGTCACACACTCACCCAGTCACTCACACCTGTGGATGGTGTCACACACTCAACCAGTCACTTATGTGATGGCAAACTAACACTGTAGTCCATGTATGAAGTTCTAACACAGTAGAGGATATGTAGTGATTATGGTACAGAACAGAATGTGCGGTGCTTGAGTACCTTGCTGTGTGTACCTTTGAGTACACAAAATGTCAACAAAAAAAATGTCAACAAAATGTCAAATATACATAAGAGGGCAACATAAGGAGAAATAATAATTGAGCTAGAAAAATAAAATCAAGAATGTCTTGATTTGATTAATGATTACTTAATAATCATCATAAATAAGTCATATGAATAAGTCATATATAAACTGACAATTGTTCAAATAAACTAGAGATTGGAGTAAGAGTTAGCCCTGTATCTTCATTACTCTGGTTTCTCCTTGGATCCGAGCTGAATCAGCCTTCCTTTCTGGTGGCTAGTCTAATTGCCATAACAACTGACACACTCACACCTGTGGACAATGTCACACACTCAGCCAGTCACTTACACCTGTGGATGGTTTCACACACTCACCCAGTCACTCACACCTGTGGACAGTGTCACACACTCACCCAGTCACATACACATTCACACATGTGGACGATATCACTCACTCACTCACTCACTCATGCCAGCACACCTGTGGATGGTTTCACATACTCACCCAGTCACACATACACATCTGTGAACAATTTCACTCACTCAAAAAGCTTGACATGGTAGCAACTCTTTCATGGTAAGATATTGTAGTGTATGTTGGTCATACACCGTGAAATATAAATATATTTTTATATTTACATTTATAGTTTGTGTTTATAGCGTTGACCTTATTCAAACTCTTATGATCTCTGATATTTGACTTAATGATATTAATTAAAGTTTATAATTGGCTTAAGCAATTAAAACGTTAATAATTAGTTTGAGAATGGATAATAGTAAAGCTAAGTGAGTACTTCAGGATTTTCAGGAATTTCAATGAACAAACTGTACACACTGTAATTTCAAATAATGAAAGTTTTATTAACAAGAGGAAAGATATTTAATTAACATAGCATAACCTTATAATCTCACGGCATCACTGCAGGGGAAACCGATTTGACCTTAAAGATGAGCTAGGCACTCTGGCTTGTGACTAAAGTGTTGCTAACTGAGGTTTAATTAATACAAACTCGTTGGGTACAGAGGCTCTCTGAGGTCCTGGGAGTGAAGGCGTCTCACTTGGTCTCGCGGTTCTCCCGCGGAAGTGTCCAGGCTGAGTCAGCCTTGGGCGTACTCGGAGCATGATGACGCAGGCGGCAGGATCCTCTCTTTGGCTTACTGTCTTGAGCAGGAGTGTCCAACCATATGGACGTTTTGGACGAAAAGTTTCGCTAGTTACTGCAGATCCAGAACTGAAAATCGATTCAATAAACTTACTTATTCTACGACTTTCTTTTATCTCGGCGGTGTTTCTTACTCTGGCCACGAATAAGTTCACCTGCTTTGATCAGTCGTGAGATTAAACTTAAATTGGGCGATAAAACATAAACACGATTAAAAGAAAAGAAGATATTCAAATCACTCGACATATTCGTAAATTCCTTTCACACTAGCTAACTCAAGACGTCTCCTGGGAGCTTAGTGAGGTTTCTTCAAAAGTCTTCGTTCGTCGGCGTTAAGAAGAAGAAGAAAGCGTCTCGCTTGGAGAGGTTTGGAACTTGAAGAGATGAACAAAGAGAACGCGTGCAGGCGCTCAGAGCGGAAGTGAAGTTAAGAGTTGAGCTTCTGATCTTCTGAGCTGCGGTTGAGCTAAGTTGAGCTTCCGATCTTCTGAGCTGCACGGGCGAACTTGATGAACTGCACGCTCTCTCCACTTCTTCCTGTTTCGAACTGTGTTGTTCTCTCTACTTGTGTTCCAACTCAACTCTGAATTTTCTTGAACTGAACTGATGTGCCGAGTTGAACTGTTTTTCAAAGCCAGCGCGGTCACGCCCTAATGGGATGTGTCTTTTTTCCGATTGGGTGCGAGTTCGAGGCTCACGTGACTCTCATGAGAGAGAGAGAGGAGGAGGAGTTTGAATCAGCGATTCACAGAAAGAGTGGAAATTTCGCGTATTGAAATTTCTTATACATGATAGTAACATATAACAATGAGTATCCTGGATTATTAATATCAAACATTTACATAAGATTTCATCCTGGGTACGTTGTGTTTACGTCCCATTTACAATGATACGTTAGAAGTATTAATTCTAGTATTAATTCGTTTTTCTAATCAGAGACAGAATCTTCCTTCATGATTGACAACAGTAATACACATCATTTCATTAGAAGGTGGACGTTCATCTGAGGACAACAGAAAATGACATTAATACATATTATTTATGCACATTAATCAGAATTTGATTTCATTTCCGTTATTGTTTAGGCGACCCCGAGCGAGGCGTAGTTTCACCAGTGTCCATTTGGGGTCGCTGTTGGTCCATGCCGTTGGTTCGGTGCGGATGGTTAACAAGAGGTCAAACCGAGTTCACCCCTGCTAACCATTTGTTGATCCCTGCAAGCGATAATGACGAGACTCTTAGGCGCCACGTCATAAAGAGGGGGCAGTAAAACTCCCCACTCTGTTTGAAGTCTCTGTTTCTTAAAATCATCATAAAAACTTGTTATCTTTAGTTCCTGAAGAGAGGAGGGGGCCGGAGGCCAGGTGTCGCTGGAAAGTGTCCTTGATGTAGACCTTATGTGTGTGCGTCAAACCAGGATTCCAGGACTGTAGTGCCACGAGGTTTGAAGGACATCATTATATTGTTAGATGCAGAAATATCTGCAAATGAACACATTAAATATACAATAGTCCACAGACAATAACATCTATCATCATTAATACATTTTCACCAGCCTTCACTGTGTTCCGTTGTACTCAGTAAAAATATCCACTTCCTCATTATTATTTACACTGTTCATAGAAACTGTAGACACTCCCTTTTTACAGATTAAGGACATCACTGGTACCTCATCCATAATTTTACCCCACAGAATGAAATACAAGTGACCTGCTGCTGTTATAAAGAGTATAAGTAAAATATTCACCCAAATATTGAATAATCCTGTGTTTAAAAAATACTTAAAACAAATTAAAGAAACAAACAGTTACCTGGATGAATTTGCATTCCAGGTATTACCACAGTCAATCAATACTACTTAAGGTTATTCACAACATCCATTTCTGAAGTTCCCCAGCAACAGCCAAGATGTGTAATGTCACATGTTGCTCAATCATACTCCTTCTCTGAAATGGTATATTTCACTTCTGCTTCAGCTGTGAAATGTTTCTGTTACTGAAATATTTTCTGGTAATTAATATTTATGAATAATTTTGGATCCCACATTATATGACCTGTGTAGTTACACAAAAGTTTTCAAACAACAATGACTTACCTGAAATTATGTGATGTTTCTTCACTCCTTTACAGATTACAGTAGTAGATAATGCAACCTAGTGGATCAACATTGTTTTTCTTATGTAGCTAATAGCATATCTTCTTTCCCATAATTTGACCTCACAGTGTAATTACATATACAGGGGTTGGACAATGAAACTGAAACACCTGTCATTTTAGTGTGGGAGGTTTCATGGCTAAATTGGACCAGTCTGGTGGCCAAACTTTAATCGCACATTGCACCAGTAAGAGCAGAGTGTGAAGGTTCAATTAGCAGAGGGTAAGAGCACAGGTTTGCTCAAAATATTGCAATACACACAACATTATAGGTGGCATACCAGAGTTCAAAAGAAGACACATTGTTGGTGCACGTCTGGCTGGCGCATCTGTGACCAAGACAGCAAATCTTTGTGATGTATCAAGAGCCAGGATAATGTCAACATACCACCAAGAAGGACGAAACACCTCCAACAGGATTAACTGTGGACGCAAGAGGAAGCTGTCTGAAAGGGATGTTCGGGTGCTAACCCGGATTGTATCCAAAAAACATAAAACCATGGCTGCCCAATGACGGCAGAATTAAATGTGCACCTCAACTCTCCTGTTTCCACCAGAACTGTCCATCGGGAGCTCCACAGGGTCAATATACACGGCCGGGCTGCTATAGCCAAACCTTTGGTCACTCATGCCAATGCCAAATGTCAGTTTCAATGGTGGAAGGAGCGCAAATCTTGGGCTGTGGACAATGTGACATGTATTGTTCTCTAATGAGTCCACTTTTACTGTTTTTCCCACATCTGGGAGAGTTACGGTGTGGAGAAGCCCCAAAGAACCCACTGATGGGGGTGGATCAGTGATGGTTTGGGCTGCCATATCATGGTATTCCTTTGGCCCAATACTTGTGCTAGATGGGCGCGTCACTGCCAAGGACTACCAAACCATTCTGGAGGACCATGTGCATCCAATGTTTCAAACATTGTATCCTGAAGGCGGTGCCGTGTATCAGGATGACAATGCACCAATACACACAGCAAGACTGGTGTAAGATTGGTTTGATGAACATGAAAGTGAAGTTGAACATCTCCCATGGCCTGCACAGTCACCAGATCTAAATATTATTGAGCCACTTTGGGGTGTTTTGGAGGAGCGAGTCAGGAAACGTTCTCCTCCACCAAAAGGAGGCCCTACACCATACTAATAAATTATTGTGGTATAAAACCAGGTGTTTCAGTTTCATTGTCCAACCCCTGTAAATGAATTTTTTTTTCAAAACATTTAGGTACCTGCTGGAGGACACTTGCTATTGAACTATCAAACATACTTATATTTATTATGGTGTCTGTAATGTACTCAAGGGCTTTTTGTGAGGGAAGAGAGAAGAATTAGCTAAGTATTGTGAAGATGAAGACATTCTCAAAAAAATAGAGGAACTTGTGCAATGCTGGGAAACATGCTCAACAGAATCCACACTCAGGTTGAAAAAAAAGAGCCCACATTTATTGTTAAATTTTACTTGTGCAGTTTACAGCTCAGCACTGACTTGCAGGTTTGATTCACAGAGGGACACCTATCCTCTCCAACCAAGAGAGCTAACCAGACTCCTTTGAGGGGCTATGGTGAGTTACCAACATTGTATACAGTCTTACTGATGCCATCTTGAGCCCTTTATGGATGGGATTAATTTTATATGTGGATGTGGAGTAAAGTAATTATTACTGGAGTATCTCAGTGGTTTTATTCTCACCCATTATCTATTTTGAAGTTCTAGAAGATACTGTTGATGACGGCTGGATATATTTGGAGTGAGGGCTGTTCTCAAAACAATTGTAACAGTATAAAACCCCCAGTAGCTCTGCTGTGTCTAATCCAACGTGTGAATCAAGTAGCCACTCCCATCTTATTTTCACCATACATTTTACTGATGTTCATTGGTTAAATGACATTACCCCAGCTCCCCACGTAAAACTGATCCCATCTGAATAAGGCTTTTAGTCTTCTTTATGTGATGCAGAAAAAGAGTGTATTTTTAAATGAAGTTCCTAAATTGTGTCCCCAGATGTCACTAATATTTACTCTCTGGCTGTTGCTGTTGTTTCTGATGACAAATCTAGGTCAGTCAGTGTGGTTTCAATTGTTTTTGTTTCTCTCTAGTTTTCCGTAATTATATATATATATATATATATATATATATATATATATATATATATATATATATATATATATATATATATGCCCTTAAGAATCTCTAATCAGTAGTTTTCTGCATCTTTTCAGGGAACAACAGTGAACAACAGTGGAGTGTGGTATACATTCAGAATACAAATATTTGCTTTAAAAGGGTCAACAGTAAATATGCACAGCAACTTTAAACATCCATCTGGTCTCAAACAGGTCAAGATGATCTGGGTCAGGAATCCAGTCAAAAATGTGGAACCTGTGGATTTGAAGGAAGATCCAGATTATAAACACAGGACTGAGTACCTGGAAAATCCACAAGAAAAAATATTTTCCCTCAGACTGGATAATGTCACAGAAAGGGACAAGAGCATTTTCTGCATTAAAATAATTTCAGACAGTCCAGCACAGAGATTTCTGAGGTACCCCAGAGTGAGATTAAGTGTCACAGGTCAGTTACATTTTGACTTCTTGCTTTTAGTTATGATACTGAGATAATGTCATTGTTGTTCGTCTCTAAGTAGCATATGTTTCCAGACCATTCCCAGGATCCCTACATCCATCCATCCATCCATTATCTGTAACCGCTTATCCAATTTAGGGTCGCGGGGGGTCCAGAGCCTGGAATCATTGGGCGCAAGGCGGGAATACACCCTGGAGGGGACGCCAGTCCTTCACAGGGCAACACAGACACACACACATTCACTCACACACTCACACCTACGGACACTTTCGAGTCGCCAGTCCACCTGCAACGTGTGTTTTTTTTTTTTGGACTGTGGGAGGAAACCGGAGAGGATCCCTACAATGTGTTCCAAATATTACTCACACAAGTAGTATATGTAATAACTTTATTTGTGGGTGTTTTTTGTGACTTTCTGCAAACCCAACTTGACAAAATCACCCTTGAAATGGCCCCTTTACTCAATCCAATTCTTAACCCAAAACCATAACACAAGTCTTTACTTTAAACATAACCCTGAACCCAACTATAACTCTAAATCTAACACTAAGCCTAAACCTAACTCTCAACTTAAACTTATATCTAACTCTAAGCTCAAAATTGTTTGGAATGGTAGTATTTTGTGCTTGTTCAATACTATTACCAGCAGATTACAGCACTGTTTGTGTAGCCCTTCAGACTCAAAGCCATTTGTGTTGATAATGAATCATAAGTTTATAAATCATAATGAATCATAAGTTTAAAGATGGACACCGTATCACTACAAATAAAGAAAATAACACTCTTTCCCTCCAGCCGACCAGAAAAGACCACTTGGGCATTTATAGCTGCGCTGTTCAACGTTATGAACACCTTTCCTCTCCTGCAGTCACCCTCAGTGTCAGATGTGAGTAAACGCTTTAAATGATTGAGATGTGAGCTTTGTGGTTATTTTTTACTAATATTATTTTACATATTCCATCACCATTGTCAGACAAATTCAGAATATTAATGTATTCTCTTTCATATAAACACTCAGTGGTTCCATATGTTGCTGGTGGAGTGTCTCTATTCGGGGTTTCAGCTCTTCTCACTGCTGTTATCTGGTACATTGAGTACATTTTAATGATATTTTGGATTTTAGTTTGGAGCTCATTTTCCGGATCACTTGAGATTGATGTCTTTTCCAGGATCAGATGAAAGAGGCAGAAGACAAATACAAATGAACATGTCTACCAGGTGAGGTGTTCCCAAACTGCACATGGCAGTAAGCTGTCAGTAGGAACTGCTTGAATATCTCAGTCATTACAAATCCTTGACTCTGGATTGTAGTGTGTGATGAGGTAAAGCTATTAGCTGATGTTCTCTACCTTCCTGTACAGAATGTTGGCCTCAATGCTAAAGATGACACCTACACAGCTCTTCAACCCACTGCCTCTGATGATGTGTACCACACACTTGCTGTAAGTAATATTTCAGGACCAAATAGACATAAACTGATTCCCATAATGTGTCCAAAATAGATAAATTACTATGGGATTCTAAAAGACAAGGTTTGTTTGGGCAGTGGTCCATTGGTTTGTCTTCATTTCCACTCACTTTACAAAGCCTTCCCCGGCAACAGTGGTCTTCAAAGGCCGTAGCATATTCAATGGCCTAGTCTATAATGGCCAGCAAAAAGAATCCCATCATTTGGGCATTTCTGAACTTTGTAGAAGTTTTTAAATATCTCTTGCATCCTCTATCTGTCTGGTGTTAGTTTTAAAGCTAGATCCAAGTAGGTAATGCATACCTTATTAGCTCTTATTTATCATGCACATCTTAGCATTTAGTTTTATTTCATAATAAAATAGCATAAAATTTAATGTAAAAATTGACTGTTTCTGTGTCATTGTGTGGAATGTCATTGTGGACTGTGAATGGTGTGTGCAGGTGGATTGTAAAATGTAAGATTTACTTTAAAACTTCAGTATAACGAATGTAATGACCCATCATTTCCACCAGAGAGAGCCATCAGCTCTTCACACCTTAACAAGAAAAAACACTCGACATTCAATCCCCTCAGTATCTTGCCATTTTTGTAGATCCTGACCGAACTTTATCAGCAGGAAAAGGGATTTTATTTATATATTTATTTATTTATTTATTTATATTGACAGTAGTGATATTAAAGGTGAATCAGCCATTGTCTGAAATAAAAAATAAAGAAATAAATAAACTGTTAAACTAACAAAGAAACCAAAACAACAAACCTATGTGTCTGAGAGTTTGAGATTTTTTTTTTTTTTGTGATGGACTGGCATCTTGTCCAGGGTATGTTCTTTAGGAATTATTAAATTGTTTTTAAATATATAAATATTTTTCCCAATATTTAAAACGTATAGAAAAAATAAGAATGAAATAATAATAATAGTTGATCTGAAAGGAATAATTGATTCTCAAAATTAATAGAATTGAAGAAAAATAGTACAAACACAGCACACAGCAACCTCCAGTGACCCCACTGACAGTTCACTCTTGTTTTAATAGAGAGTATGTAAATTAATATGTTTAATATGTGGTTTATTTGATGAGTGGAGATTTGAAATTTTCAGCACAGACTTGAGTTCACACTTAGTCTGTCACAAGCGTTTTTACTTCCTCAGTGAAACCACTGCTTATGAGCCCATCATATTTAACAGCAATGGATGTCTCACAACCACTTCTCACAGTTGGTACAAGTGTGAAGCTGACACTTTGGTTTGTTTCTGTGTGTTTCTTTCTTTCTTTCTTTCTCAATTAAATTTTCTTCTGCAGTTATGGAGGTTCTCCAGCTGGTGATCAGCATCTTGTTCTTGAGTAAGTTGGATTACAACAATTTCACATAATTTTAGACAGTACTATAGCAATATACACCAGATGTGACAAAGTATGGCAATGAAATATTTGGAGATGGGTTTTGACTTTGAATATCTGTAATGTTCTGACAGCAATGAGGTCCAAATCATCTAGGGCTGAAACCACTGGATATGAAGGAGGTTCAGTCAGAGTAAAGTGCTCTCATACATGGGCTAAGACGAATCTGAAGTACTTCTGTAGAGACCCATGTAAAACAGAGAAAATTTTCCCAAATTTGGGAAAGTGCTAACTGTATGAAAGTAAACACAGAGTGAAAGTACTACAAAATAAACAACAAAAGTTGTGATGTGAGCATGTGCAATAGTGTTCAGTCTCCATGTGGCCATACCTTTGGTTCTAAGTAATAAGACTTACTACAATCTACAATCTAAAGGACCAATCACAAATCTGCTATTTTGGCATGACATGTAGAAACAGACAATCAGAATGCATTTGGCACAACCCTGACAGTGAGGCCAACTAAATGCACTGAGTGTATCAGACTCTGTGGGTGGAGAACAATGTCCCATCATCTTGTGTTCTGACTCATAATACCACCAGAACAGCAGCTCCTGACCCTGTACACACAGCCAGTGGAGATACTAGAGTCGATTAATGCAGTATATGCTCATGCCATCTCAAAACCTTTGGTGACATCCCAGGCCTGCTCAAGAAGTTCTGAGGTGAGTGACAGTAATCACAGCCAATCAGAGCCCAGCTCCAGCCATAATGCTGATCTAACAACTCAGAGTAAAATCACCTTAGTTAATAAAAGTTTGTTAGTGGTATAATTTAATTTAAAAAATGACCATTGTTTGACCAGTAATATTGTCTTTCTGCAGATTGAAACAATTCTCTACAAGGAGGATCCATCTGCAGTTCAGAATTCAGTTTCACAAAGCCATCCACTCGATTCTCAAGAAAGCTGCATAGTGTTGAAATATGAAAACATGTTTGGTGCTACCACAGAGTGCCTAACTGTAGAAAATATTTACAATGCATAGCAATACATAACAATAAGAAGATCACAGTACACATTCAACATCAGAGACAAATATTTAATTATTTAATTGCCTATACAAATCATATCTAACCAGTTTAAATGTAATCATCTACAAGTCATGTTTACCACAAAAAAAAACAAAAAACAAAACCAAAAATTGAATATTTATTATTACACATTTCTGTCAGGTAAAACTTACGTGAAATGAAGTGTTCAGAGGAATGGGTGGCCAGGTATAAACAGGTTTAGTACAGAATCTCTGACACGTCCAGAGATTTGCTCATTTGCTCATTTAAATCCATTCTTATTTTATATATATTACTCGTAGATATGGAAAAAAAATGGTCACACCCATGCCAATATCACCCATGCCAGCATAACAACATCATCTTACTGAATTCCTCGTCCTCATCCATAGTAGCTTTTGCAGGAGAATGTTCAGCTTGCTTGTACTCTTGGAGTTACCAGTGCGAAATATTGACATAAATACCCTTATAAAAATCATGAAATCAGGTAATTGTGTCAAAAGGTCTATATTTTAAAACGTCTTCCTTGAAAACCCCAGCCAGTAACATGAGACTTTATTACTGAAAAGGTAAAATCAGATAGACAAAACACTGCCATCTAGATGATCAGATGAAAAAGGAGATGTCTGGAAGAGCATTAATATTTTTTATTAAATGTTATTTTTCTTGTTATAAAACTGATGTTTTACTGACACCTAGTGGTCTAGAGGTGTCTAAGATTCTGTACTCAAACCAGAATAGAACCACTAATTGGATTGGTTGTTTCATTCAAGCCATATGAATTATATGATTTTTAATATCATGTGAGTTGCATATGAGTTTCCAATCAGACTCATGCTGGTGTGTTGGTAGCATCCTTTGCAAGCAAAAACTGGCAACCCTAATCATGACCCATCGCACTCCAGCTCTGGATCTGACTCATGGAAAAGTGCTTTTGAGGAGAACAGTCAGCATGTGCACTATTAATTTTGTCTGGGTAAGACCAAGCCCACCCAGGCCCACTTGTGGCTACATCACTGATCTTGGCTGTTTCACTGATAAGACGTGTAGACTGTCCACTGCCAATAGTAAGTGCATATCGCAAAAGAAATCAATAAAAACAATCAAGGAATCAATAAAAATAATAAAGATATCCTGGACAAGAACAGATTTCTGCACCTATGTATTCACAAAGAATTCACAATTACTCTCAGTGAATATAAAAAATGCCATGTTTAAGGGAAAACCCCACAAATATGTAATTTGAACAGGGAAACGTATAGACATTAACACAAAACAAACGGTTAACTAAGAGGGACCAATCTGACCTAGCAACAACAACAAAAAAAAAAGACTTCTCACTCAAAAGTCTGATTAATACTGTATGAGCCCTGTCACTTTAAATGACTGAGGTGTGATGTCATTAAGATTGTCAAACTATTTCAGCCTGTATGGATCAGGATCTCTCTTTGTTAAAGAATCAACTCTCTGTAACTTTCACTAATCAGAGCCATACCTCCTAAACCTTATGGTATTAGAACTTAGACCTCTGTAATCAAATATACTGTTTTATACCTAAACGGGAAAACACAGGTGAAATATTGCTAAATATTTTAGAAACAGCCAAATGAAGTAAAAGATAAAATGTCATACTGCATAACACAGACTCTCGCTGTATAATAAACTGTATAAAACACAACACACTGAATAAGATGACACGAATAAGATGCTGTCAGCTTAAGGTTGTAGATCACACTAAGACAAATATCAAGATTAAAAAAAAATCAAATACAGTAAATCAAACTGATATATTTGTGATGTTGAATTTAAAATATGTGAAAGATAAGTAGTAGTCTGCTGTAGCAGATCTAACTTCTTTTGACTGTGCCATAGATCAGTGAGGAGTGCTCCACTGTTTGAGTCATAGACCTAGAAAACCAAGACGAAGATGTCAGTTCTGTAGGAGAAGGACACTGCTGTTAATTGGTGTAAAGAAGCTTGACCCCACCATGTTCATATTTCAATTTCTACTGGAAGAAATGCTGGTAGTTACAGTGAGCACTATGATTATTTCTTCACTAGTAAACTGAGGTAATGAAATATGTTTTCTATTTCTTAATCATATTAAGAATGAGATACATTTATATTTTAATACAAGTAAATTAACCAAAGAAAAAAAATTACCACAATTCCTTACACACCCTTAACACTCCAGTAACACTTGAGCAATTAAGGCACCTAACCCCCAAACTGCTCAGGGCATCGAGATGGTTGGCAGCCCCCTGCTCTGATTGTGTGTGTGTTCACTGCCCTTAGTGTTTGTGAAGAATTGCTCACCAGTGAGTGTTTATGTGTTCACTACCACGGACGGGTCAAATCCAGAGAAGTTATTTCTCTAAGGGGATCAAAAAAGGATAATCTTCTTCTTCATCTTTGCCAATACACACCACATCTTCAGTGCATTATGAGATTGGAAACTGAGGACTCTTCTCTACACATCCAGATACTGCAGATATTTATGAAAAGCAATGAGATTTTTTTTTTATGTGTTTTGCTCAACATTTCTATTTTTGTATGAAAGGTGAGACAGTTTGGCAGTTTGACAGTTCTGTACTTAATGAAAAATAAAGGTGAGAATATGTTTCATTTATATATTTTTTCTCATTTGTACCATAAACATGTGTTTAACTATCAATCAAAGCTTAACACTGGCCTTCATTATGTAAAAGTGAATCATACTGGATTCATGATGAATGGATGAATGAATGAATCATACTGGAGAAACTCACCCAGTGGCCGCACTGAGATGATATAATGTAACATTGTCGTTGAGCTGCTCCCTCTGGTGGTCAGTGTTGATCATTTTATGTTGCTGAAACCTGACTGTAGCATAATGGATGTCGTCATCAGTTTGAGACACAGCAGCAGTAGACCGTACAGATCTGGATGAGCTAGGTTTAACTGTAGTGTTCTCCACATGATCCTGAGAGAGAGAGAGACATTCATGGAGAAGAGACTAATGATCAGAAAATGTATCTGACATACAATGATCTACACTTTATCAACAGATCTTAAGTTTGGAGCATATTCCATAAAGACATCCTTAAAGAGCAGTGTGTGATGTGGTGACTGTGGATGGTGGTCAGTTTACCTGTTTTAGCTGATCAAGGTCTAATTAAGTGGATTGTTTCTTCGTCCTGTGGACACAAGAAAACAATGTGAGAAAAACACAAACCACTGCTGTCAGCAATAAACCCAGCACTTTGTCAGAGTACAGGAAGATATTTCATTATATTTCACTGACTTGTAGAAGAAAAGCCCCATCCTTCTCCTCCCACTGCAATCCAACCTACAGACCAACTCCTCCCTGCAGAACAGAAGACATCTGTGATTATTTTAAACATGAACACTGCATTATTTCTGTTTCTGTTTTCAACATACTCTCAACAGAGATCATCACAGTTCCATTCTGAGCTCCAAGTTTATTCTGAGCTTCACAGAGGTACAGTCCAGTGTGGTCAGTCCAGTGTGGAAGCTGTGTCCAGATTCTACAACTGAGTCTGGTCCTCTACCAGTTATCCTTATTATTACGTTTGTATTGTGACAAAACCTATTTTGTAGTAGTAGGATCCACTCTGTAGAGAACTGTAACAATCTCGAGATCCTACTGGGGAGATCTGGAGATTTTTATAAGTAGATGCTGTTACTTTAATAGTTAAATATATGGACATAGTAATGGTTTACTATCCCCCAATAGGGGGCAGTAATGTCTTCCTCTTATTTGCCTTTGTCTCTGAGTAATGTGTTGCATCAGTAAAGCCCTTTAGGAACAAGTACAAAAGCAAAGTGAACTCACATCTGACTGTGAGAGTGTGATCAGGGGAAGGGAGGTGTTGAGATCCGTTTATAGCACAGCTATAACCGCCTGCATCCTTACTGCTGACTGGCTGCAGGTGCATGTTGGGTCAGTCAGACTGCAGGTGGTTACACATTTCAGAACTGCTGCTCCTCCCTCTGTCACTGCTCCAGGAGTTTCTACACAGAGTTCTAACACAATGAGGGAAGATCAAATCAGGAAAGAGAAAGTGTAAAGCTGTAGCTGCTCAGGTTCATATGTTCTACACTGTGAAACAGATCAGATCACAAAGGGAATCAGAGGATAAACAGAGTCAGGTTTATTCAAACAGGGGAAATCAAAACATGCAGCGCCCAGCACAGGAGTGGAATGAAGACACTGACTGTTTTCAGCAGGAACTCATTAGTAACTGATCAGGTGCAGTTTTCTGACTCCACTGTGAGAAGATGAACTAAGTTTCACTGATGGAGAATATGACATCACTCACCTGTAACTGTCAGATCAATTCCCAGTTTATCTTGATTTGTTATGATTCTGAAGCAGTACTCATGTTCATCCTTCTTCTCTACCTTAGTCAGTTTAAGGGAGAAGTGTTTCTTTTCATCAGTAAAATACTCCAATCTTCCTGAGTAATTTGACTTTTTAGACATATCAGTCAGTTCTGGGTCTATGGTCCAAAAAGTCTTCATTGTATTACTATCTGGGTGAGTGTAAGAGCCGTTCATAAACTCCCTTTTAAAGCACATATTTTCTGTTGGTTGTATTTCACATTCCACTTGGCTCCAGCAGCTCCTGAAACACATGACTGATTCTAAGAGAAAGCACAACATAAGCAGAACTCAGCCTTGCAGATGGGGGATGATGTGGGGAGGGTGTTGGAGAGAAGTGCTAATGGTCAACTCAGTACAGGGAATATGATATAAACACTGACAACGTCATATAAATAATATTAATTTACATCAAATGTATTCTAGAATGTTCCCACTGTGCTTTGGAGTCACCCACAAACATCAGCAGAAAATATCAGAGGAAGAGGAGGAGCCAGTCTGAGTGGTGTCATCTCATTGAAACCTACATCATAAACAAAGTATATAAGTCTTTTTACAGTGGTTGCTGACCCTGGGATCAGAGGACCTCCCTGTCCTGCATATTCTGGAATTCCCCCTGCCCCCAACACCTGAGTTGAACTGGATATGTCCCAATAGGAAACACTAACAAATGCAGGACAGGTGACTCCAGTACTATTAGAACTGACCAATGACTGACCAAGCATGCTATTAATATACAATGACTCTATAGCTCCCAGTGGACAATATGACAATATAATATATAAGTATTTAGTATACATTTTGAGCTAAACAAATATACTATTAATACTATTAAATGTACTGTAATTCACTATATGTACTGACATATTTCTCAAATAAACAGCTTTACCGTTCTTTACTGACACTAAATGACGAATGAGGAGAACAGAAGCTGTTCTAAAGGATTTGAATCATGTGGTTGATGTCTTATTTAGGACCTCAATAAAACTCACAGTCTCAATAATTTTCAACTTCCTCTTATAGGATGTTGACTTAATAGATTCAGGAAGTGAAGAGCTAGACCCTCAGTTTCTGCGAAAGTCTGCAAACATATGGATTAGAAATCTTTTACAGATCTGCTGGAATATGCATTCATGCATGCATGCATTCATTCATTAATCAATTAATACATCCATCATCTGTAACTGCTTCATCCTGATCAGGTGTGTTATGGCCTGCCAGGATTATTGGGCACAATTCTGTGAGAAGCTGTAGAATTTTCTTCTGGAGCAATGCATCACCATCTGAATTTAATTACAACTAATGTGGTTTACATATATTTAAGCTGAGAGCTTTAAGCTGAGAGAAGTATGTTCTTCATTTTTGAAATTCAAGCTGGTTCCCAAATTATACATTGTATTTTCAGATGAATGTCCAAGTGTCATGACTTCATTCATTCATTCATTCATTCATTATCTGTAACACTTATCCAGATCTGGGTTGCGGTGGGTCCAGAGTCTACCTGGTATCACTGGGCGCAAGGCGGAAACACAGCTTGGAGGAGGTGCCTGTCCTTCACAGGTCAACACACACTCACACCTATTGACACATTGAGTCACCAGTCCACCTACCAACATGGGTTTTTGGACCATAGGAGAAAAACAGAGCACCAAACTCCTCACAATCACCCCGAGTGGGACTTGTGTCATCACTTTTATATCTTTAACATATTTAATTATACACATATTCACTGAAGGAGAGATGTACACAACAGCATGGGATAGAAAATGTATGGATTGAATGAATGATTGATGCTCTCTCTCTCTCTCTCTCTCTCTCTCTCTCTCTCTCTCTCCTGGTGTTGTCCATTTGTTTGATGGCTCAGTTGGTGTTGATGTCCTACAAGAAGATCACACAAACAGAAGCTGTTGTTTCACTCCAATAAACTGAAATACTAGTCTAGTCACTGTAGAGTGTGTTTAAATTCACAAAATTAACACCACCATTATCTGATTTCTGCATCTATCTGATTTTACATTTACACTCATGTAGACACAACACTTTCATAACTCTGATTGGAATTAAGCTGTTGCCTTGTTTTACTTTTTATTTATTTATTTATTTATTTATTTATTTATTTATTGAAGGGGGGTGGGTAGTCAGTGCATGTCTACCCTTACTCTGATTTCTGAGAGTGTAAGGAAGTGTTAACAGATAAAACAGAGAAGCTAGGATTATAAAAATAATACACTGTAATGGGTTTCTAGGTAAGTTGAAGATAAAATTCCTGTATTAGGAAATCTCAAGTGCACTTTGAATTTCTCATTATCAGACACATAAGAGCTTGTAAGCCCATGGAACAGATTATTGTCAAATCATTCATTCATTATCTGTAACCACTTATCCAATTCAGGGTTGCGGTGCGTCCAGAGCCTACCTGGAAACATTGGGCGCAAGGCAGGAATACACCCTGGGGGGGGCCAGACCTTCACAGGGCAACACACACACACCTACGGATACTTTTGGAGTCACCAATCCACCTACCAACATGTGTTTTTGGACTGTGGGAGGAAACCCACACGGACATGGGGAGAACTCCTCACAGACAGTCACCCGGAGCGGGAATCAAACCCACAACCTCCAGGTCCCTGGAGCTGTGTGACTGCGACACTACCTGCTGCGCCACCGTGCCGCCCAATTGTCAAATCAGATTATAGAAAGTAATCATATTCTTTTTAAATTTATTTAAAAAATGATTTTACTGATATTAACACTTCCAGCCCACAATAAAGTAATTAATATAACAAAGTTATATTGGACATTATCTTAAAGAACCAAGGTTTGTGTCAGTACTGGATTTCTGTGAGCTGGGTTCAGATAAACGTCAGATCGGTACTTACTGCTACATTTACGTAGTCAGGAATACTGCAGGTGTCATCATCATCATCATCAGGATGGATGTTATGGTCCTGAAGAACAGAGAGTTTAAGAAAATGTTAAGAATTTCCCCCCTAAAAATTGATGTGTTGTGAGTGGGTGAAAAGAACAAAGCTTGTTTTCAGATGTTCTCTTTGATCATATGAATTTGTTAAATCAATGATGCACTTGATTTTACATAATGAAGTAATTATTAACGTCTAAAATCTAGGTATTGGATGAAATCCTCAACTACTATTGGACTTTAGTGAGGAGAGACATGGAAAGGGTTAAACCAACACATTCACACACAGAATATCACACTCACTGGAATAATGGGAATATTAAGGTTTTTAGAGCAAACAAATTATTACTGCTCATATATGTAACTTAAATTTAATT
Source organism: Hoplias malabaricus (assembly GCF_029633855.1). Taxonomy (NCBI): domain Eukaryota; kingdom Metazoa; phylum Chordata; class Actinopteri; order Characiformes; family Erythrinidae; genus Hoplias; species Hoplias malabaricus. The sequence continues at coordinate 60,306,704 of NC_089801.1, read as the reverse complement.
TTCTCAGGGGCTGAAAGCCCATGGAACAATTATTATCAAAATCACATTTTATAGAGTAATCACACTCTTTTTAAAATTGATTTTACTGATATTAACACTTCCAGCCAACAGTGTTATAAAAAATAATATAACAAAGTAATAATGGATATTATCTTAAAGAACCAAGGTTTGTACTGGCTTTCTGTGAGCTGGATTCAGATTGTGGCATGTTGATAAACCAACAAATTATATTTTCTTTATGTTACAACCCGGTCTATGGTTGGGCAGTATGAGCAGAATGAGGTGTGACAGATGGATGGAACATAAAAATAAAACAATGGATGTGGACAAAATGGCCAAAAGAGCACAAACTGAGACAAAGGTACAAAATGGATAATGGAACATTAATTACATTTACAAGATTCAAACACCAGTGAAGTTTCAGGAAGGCATGTTCAGACAATACAAAAAAAACCCACAAACAAATACATTTACTTAATCAGCTGTCCACAGAACACACACACGAACACTCAAATATCACTCCCAAAACATACTACAGCAGTCAACCCTACTGCGATTAATTATATACACAGTGCATGTAATTATTTACAAAAGTATCAGGCGTCAATACAAAGGGGCAAACAAACTCACTGTCAAAGGCAAAGCAGAAATGATCACAACCACAAATGCATGAAATTAATAATAACACACAGAATCTCAAAGCAACGATTTTGCATGAGAGCACAATCAAAGCTGGCTTGCAGCATTCACAAAGGGGTTTTAATTTCCGAGGGAGATGACAAAGAGAGCAGCAGACAAGCAAAACATGGACTGGAGTACATGGCAGAGAGTGGCAAAACGTAGAGGAATGAGCTGAAGAATTTGTAAAGAGGAATGGAAGAGACAGAGACATATAAACATACATGTTCATAGCCACTAAACACACACAGCAAAGTAATCTTAAAATCTAACAACAAATGTCCAAAATAAAGGCAAATGTAAAAGAGCTTGTTTCAGATTTTAAAGGTCTGATTGGTACTTACTTCTACATTTACGTAGTCAGGAATACTGCAGGTGTCATCATCATCATCATCAGGATGGATGTTATGGTCCTGAAGAACAGAGAGTTTAAGAAAATGTTAAGATTTTCCCCCCTAAAAAGTTGATGTGCTGTGAGTGGGTGTAAAGAACAAAGCTTGTTTTTAGATGTTCTCCTTGATAGCATGGATTTGTTAAATAAATGGTGTACTTGATTTAACATAATAAAGTAATTTTTAACCACTAAAACTAAATATTGGACGATATCCTTAACTACTACTGGACTTTTGTGAGGAGAGACATGGAAAGCATAACATCAGCATCAAGCTTGAGTCCCTATCAGTGGCTCCCACCAAGGTTGTAAGAAACCTAGGTGTCATGGTTGATGACCAGCTGACCTTCGCAGATCACGTTACCGCTGTAGCTCAATCGTGCCACTTCTCCCTATTCAACATAAGGAATATTAGGCCAAACCTAACTCAACATGCAACACAGCTCCTTGTTCAGACGTTAGTAATCTCCCGTCTAGACTATTGCAACGCCCTCCTGACAGGTCTTCCGGCCTGTGCTGTGAGACCACTACAGATGATCCAGAATGCTGCAGCATGCCTGGTTTTCAACCAGCCTAAAAGAGCACATCACGCCCCTATTAGTTGAGCTGCATTGGCTACCCTTAGCTGCTCGCATCAAATTTAAATCACTAATGATGACCTTCAGAGTATTTACTGGTTCTGCTCCCATCTACCTCAATAGACTCTTAAAACCATACGTTAGCGCCTGCCCTCTCCGTTCCTCAAAGGAGCGCCAACTAACACGACCAACCCCCCGTACAGGTCAGTTGAGGCTATTCTCATCTCTGGTACCACGCTGGTGGAACGAGCTTCCAAGCATTATCAGAGCAACAGAAACCCTCTCCGCATTCAAGAAATCCTTGAAAACCCAGCTCTTCCGAGAGTATCTTTTGCACTGAATGTCTTTCTTTAATGCACTTATTACTTCCTGGCATATTGCACTTAACGTAAGGTATTTTGTATAATTTGTGCTGTAGTTCGAATGTTAGATGCTCTTTTGTAAGTCGCTTTGGATAAAAGCGTCTGCCAAATGCATAAATGTAAATGAAAGGGTTTATTGAGCAAACAATTTCTTACTGCTCAGATACATAACTTAAATTTAATTTTCTCTTTTGAATTTTCTCTTTAATTTTTTTCTCAGAAACATTGTTTTCTTTTTCTTCAGTGTCTTGGATGCTCTTTGCTGTAATTCACTAACATACACGCGGTCTACCAAAATTGTGGTGTTTACGCAGTATTCATGAATCTGGTGAAAAGTTTTCAGGAATGTCCATATTTTTTTATGAAGGTTTCTTAATTGATATCAACATCACTACTAAGTTATAATGATTATTTTTCCTAATAGGGGGGTTTGTTTATTTGTTGCTTGATCAAATAAGCTCTTAGGGCTCAGACATGTTAAAAATTGGACAGTTAAAAATTGCAGAGGACAACTCAGTAAAGCCAGTGTCAGTACTTGACTGTCAGGTCAAAATGGATGTAAATCTCATAAAATGTATAACATGGCACTTACTTCTACATTCTCATAGTCAGGAAGACTGGATGCATCATCCTCAGAGGGACAGATATCATGTTCAACATTCTGTAAAAAGCAATGTCAACTGAAGTTAAAGAGGTCAATTTCTTTCTAAGGTCCCTTCATTGACTGAACAATATCTAGAATTCTCCTGGAGCTCACAGCATAAACATCTTCATCCATGTTTCTGTCCTGACATTTTCTTCTTCTTCTGTCAGAGAACAGCAAACAGTCAATCACCCAAAGAATAAAGACTCAATCAAAATGTAATTTCATAATTCTTTTTAATAAATATTATGGAAAAATGATTAATGTCTGAGGAAGTATAATGCAGTTTTGTTCATCTAATTTAACCCTTAATTCATAAATATTCTCACCTCATCCAGGCAATGACAGTAAGAAGAACTGAAATTCCACAAAGTCCAACTCCAACAGCTACAGCTACAAACATAAACACAGAGCTTCCTGCAGAAAAACGACACACACAAATGGAAGACTTCAGCCCTGAATTCTGAATCTAGCAAAACATAAACCAGATCAACAGCTACAGTAATGTGCCCTACCTCTGAAAATGAATGGAGCTGATCTCTGAGCTCCATGTTCATTACGAGCCTCGCAGTAGTAGGATCCACTCTGTAGAGGACTGTAACTGAGTCCAGATCCTACAGGTGAGACTCTACCTTCTATAAACCAGGTGTAGATCTCCACAGGTGGATTAGCATCACTGCTGCAGGTCAGAGTCGTTGAACTGTCCTCCACTATTTTACCAGAGGAGCTTTTGGACACTGAGACGTTCCTAGGAGGATCTACAAAATGAAATTAATAAATCATAATCCATGATGAGGCTATTCATCCTGATTTGTCTCTGATATGAAATTATATATCACAAACTCACACTGAACATTTAAATCCACAGCAGGAGATCTTCTCTGTCCAAGTTGATTCTGACTCTGGCATGTGTATTCTCCACTGTCCTCAGAGCTGATGGTGGGTATTCTGAAACTCTTTTCTTTTCCAATAGACACTGATCCTTTAAACCAGGTGTAGTTCTCCACAGGTGGATGACCATCACTGCTGCAGGTCAGAGTCACTGAACTGTCCTCCACTACTTCACCAGAGGGACTGATGAACACTGAGACATTCTTTGGAGGATCTGGAGATATATATGATATAATTGTTTCAGTGACAGAAAAATAAATAATTGGATTTCTGGGCGTTTTCTCAAGAAATGTCCAGATTTTGTATCTTATACAGTACAGACTAAAAAAATAAATAATATATAGTAATTTTCTAGTGTACTGTGTATATTGTTAATATATTTAAGGGTTTAGTGTCCTACATCTTTATGGTTCTTATATACAGGACTGAAAAAAACTGGTGTTGTACTGCTCTTTAGAATTTTTTTTACTCACATCTGACTGTGAGAGTGTGATCAGGGGAAGGGAGGTGTTGATATCCATTTACAGCACAGCTATAACTGCCTGCATCCTCACTGCTGACTGGCTGCAGGTGGAGCTGGTTGTTGGTGGTGGTCTTTGTGGTTAAAGGACGTCCATTTTTGTACCAGATGAATGTTGGGTCAGTCAGACTGCAGGTGGTTACACATTTCAGAACTGCTGCTCCTCCCTCTGTCACTGCTCCAGGAGTTTGTACACGGAGCTCTAAGACAATGAGAGAAGATCAAATCAGGAAAGAGAAAGTGTAACGCTGTAGCTGCTCAGGTTCATATGTTCTGCACTGTGAAACAGATCAGATCACAAAGAGAATCAGAGGAAAAACAGAGTCAGGTTTATTCAAACAGGGGAAATCAAAACATGCAGCACCCAGCACAGGAGTGGAATGAAGACACTGACTGTTTTCAGCAAGAACTCATTAGTAACTGATCAGGTGCAGTTTTCTGACTCCACTGTGAGATGATGAACTATGTTTCACTGATGGAGAATATGACATCACTCACCTGTAACTGACAGAAGAACTCCAGGTTCACCCAGCCATCTTTCTTTATTGTTATTTGTTATGATTCTAAAGTAGTACTGATGTTCATCCTTCTTCTCTACATTACTCAGTTTGAGGGAGAAGTGTTTCTTCTGTTCATCAGTAAAATACTCCACTCTTCCTGAGTAATCTGACTCTTTACTCAGATCAGGTTTCTCCACACCCTGAACTGGGTATATGATCCAAAAGGCCTCTGTCACTCTTAGACCATCTGGGTGAGTGTAAGAGCCGTTCATGAACACTGTGGACCCTTTTAAAGCACATATTTTCTGTTGGTTGTATTTCACACTCCACTCTGCTCCAGAAGCCCCTGAAACATATGATTGATGAAAGAGCTGATTACAGACTGGAGCCCATAAGACAGTCAGAGTTACTGTAGTTTACTTCTTTCCAACTCCAAGTTGAAGTTGAGATGCAGTGCAAAAAGTAAATTAAAATAGAATGCAATGATGTGTAAATTAATTAAACCATATATTTCATTAAAAGAGTACAAATACTATTTCAATATAATGCAATAAATCAATAAGTGATAAGAAAGTTAATTGTCAAAAGGTCAGTGACATGATTTGGTTGAAAATAGTAGAGAATTTGGGTAATTCTTTATGTAGGGTATATAATATCATAAAAATATTTCATGAATCCAGAGCAATCTCTATATGTAAGGGACAAAGCCACAACCAGCATTAGCAGGCTATGGTCTTTAGGCCCGCAGATGTTACTGCATTAAAAACAGACACCTTTCTGTAGTGGAAATCAGTGCATGGGCTCAGAAACGCTTCCTAAAAATCCCCAATCACCGTCTGTGAACATAGTTAATTGCTGCATCCACAAATAAAGATAAATCTCTATCTTGTAAAGAAGTAACCAGATATAAAAGAGATACAGAAATGCCTTCTGTGGGCCCAAGCTCTTTTAAAATGGACTAAGAAGAGGACAAGTGTCCAGTGGTCAGACAAATAAAAATGTTTTTTTTTTTTGTTTTATGGTTCCTTATTAAAATTGTCCAGGTTCTAAATTTGTGCTAAACCCATTGAAAAGGTGCATTAGGAAATTGAAACCACTAAAATGGAGTCTCCTCAGTTCCCAAACATTTATGGAGTGTTGTTAAAAGCAGAGGTGATGCAACAGAGTGGGAAACCAAATAGTTTCTTAAATTTTCAAAATATTAAACATTGGCATTAAAAGGACATGTAACACGCAATGTAACACAGTGAGAAAAATGGATCTATTATAGATTGTGGTTTTTATACGATTTTACACGTTCTTTCAAAAAAAATCTATTTGTTCACTATAATTGAAAACTAATTGTGTATCTCCAGTGAGCTCTTGTAGTGAATATCTGGATCTTTACACTCACCCACAATCATCAGCAGAAAGATCAGAGGAAAAGGAGGAGTCAGTTTGAGTGACATCATCCCACTGAAACCTATATCATCAACAAAGCAGAAAATTGCACTCATTTATTTATTTATAATTACAATTATATAGCACCTGTCTAAATACCCAAGGATGCTTCATAATCAGCACTGCACATAAGGCTATTCAACGCTCAACACACATAAACACTGGCAAGAACCGGCAGCCAAACACACACAGTGTACTCTCTGAGAACATGGAGATTCCCCCCAAATGGAACTTGAGCCCAAGGTCCCAGCGCTGAGACACAAATGTGCTAAACACCAAACCAATGAGCCTCTTGACAAAACCGGTGAGTTTTACATTACTTTAACATTTATTTTCTTTATATATTTTACCATGTAAAAGTGACAAGTTGTAGCTCCTATAGTTAAAAAGTATTCATTTTGAAGAGGATGTAAAAAAGGCATAAAATGCTGGTATAAACAGCAAACAAATTTAAATAATGGGTTTTATGGTGAAGGTACATGGCAAATTGTACTTGTGCAGCCCTAAACTGGTAGCATCACCTGAGGGTCTTGAGTTTTGTTCCATAATAACACAAAACGGGCTATGCTTACACAATCTAGAGTTCTCTCTGCTCCCAACTCCCAATCATCCAGCTGAGCATAACATGAACAAGTGCTTTCTGACATGAACAGAGTGTGATCCAACAGGAAACACAAACATATGCAGGACTGGACACTCCAGAACGTATGTCCTATTAGATCTCAGCAAGTAACACAGTGTTTAACAAAGTATATTCTTCTTTACATTTCTTATAAAATAAACAATAGGCTTACCCATTCTTTGCCAGCACTGCTCACAAACGTCCAAACAATGACTGTTAATAAGAGATGGCTCTGAAGTTTAAAAAATGTGTGGTTAAAACTCAAGATTTCCAAAAAAAAAAAAAAAAAAAAATCACGCAGAATCATTGATATTCCACTTCCTCTTACAGGATGCAAATAGCTGCAGCAAGAGACATGCTTGACCCTTAGCTTCTGCAGTTTGTTTGAGCAATGTCTTAACAGTCAAAGTCATTGAAGTTGTCCACTCTCTTCATTAGTATTCACTTTATAGAAACTGTAGACACTTCCATATGGCAGAATAATGATATCACTGGTACCTCAAACATAATATCACACACCTAATGATCTGCTGCTGTCTTGGCAAATGTTAGTAAACATAATCACTCAAATATTGAACAATTAAGTTAATTGAATCATTTTATGTTTAAATTTACTGACAGCAAGTTAAGATAAATAGTTCACTGGAGGAATATGCATGCGGATTATCAAATGTATTACTAAAATCATAGTAGAAGTGCTCTTCAAGGATATTTATTCCCATCAACCAGAACCTATTTCTGAAGTTCCTCAGCAGCAGCTATCATGTGTGATGTGTGATTTCTCCATTCTCTGAAATGGTGATATGTCACTTCTGCTTCAGCTGTGAAATGTTCCTATTGCTGAAATCGTAAGTGACAATCTGTGGTAATGAATATGTTTGTTTATGAATATGTATGTTTCCAAAATTTTTTACAATCTGAAAATGCATATTCAGTTTCAGGGGCTTGTAGACAAGAGTGGAATGTGAAATACACCAGAGCTCAAACATGTGGTTTAAAAAGTCACAATCAATGTGTACAGCACAATATAATACCTATCTCTTCTCAGAGAGTTCAAGAATAATTGGATCAGACGTCCGGTGAAAATGTGGATAAAGTGGATCAGAAGGAAAATACAGATTATAAAGCCAGGACTCTGTACCAGAATATTTTCAAACATTCCAGGATTATACGTTTCTGGGGCATCCTTCAGTGAATCTCAGGGTCACAGATAAGTTATATGTTGCTTTTAGTTATGATATTGATGTAATGTTATTGTTATGCTCTAGGTAACATTTGTTCCCAGCATTCCTGCAATGTGTATTGCTATTGTACTTGCTATGTATACTTTATATTCCCCTTTCACCCTGTTTTTCATTGTTCAGGATCCCTACAGAGCAGGTAAAGTTTGGGTTGTGAATCATTCTCAGCACTGAAGATGTGGTGGTGTATTAGTGTGTTGCGCTGGTACGAGTGGATCAGATACAGCAGGGCTGCTGGAGTTTTAAACCCTGTGTCCATTTACTGTCCACGCTCTTAGACACTCCTACCTCATTAGTAGATGTAAATTCAGAGACAGTAGCTCATCTGTCACTGCACAGTTTGCATTGGTCATCCTCTAGTCCTTTGTCAGTGGACACAGCATGCTGTTGACTGGATGTCTTTGATTGGCCGGCCTTTTCTCAGTCCAGCGGTGATACTGAGGGGTTTAAAAACTCCAGTAAATGGTACTATTTTGTGCTAGTAACAGTACTATGGAGATTAAGGCACTGTTTGAGCAATTCTTCTTCAGACACACCACCACTGAACTGGAGATTTATTAATAAACATACTAATGTGAGGATACAAATATGCTCTTTATAGATACATATGTAATCAAGTTTACACACTGCTAAATCATTCAATAAAACAACATCAGTGTGAGTTTAGTTATTTTCCTAAAACATTTCTCAATGTGTTGTCACTCTCCTCTTGCTCGTTCTTCTACTCTCTCAAGTCCCAGAGTGGAGATTCCTGAGTATGTTAATGTAGGAAATACAACCCCTCTGACTTGTTTATCAGACTGCAAACTGATGGATGCTCCAACCCTCCTCTGGTTTAAAGTTGGACACTGTAACACTACAAATAAATAAAACAACACTCTCTCCCTCCACCTGACAAGAAAAGACCAAAGGGGCAGTTATAGCTGTACTGTTCAAGGTCATAAACACCTTCCCTCTCCTGCAGTCACCCTCAGTGTCAGATGTGAGTAAATGCTTTTAATTATTGAGGTTTGAGCTTTGGGGTTATTTTGACTAGTATTTATTTAACATATTCTTCATCATAATCATCATCATCGTCTTCATCATTATATTCAACATCAATCTGCAGATCCATCATCTTCAACATCAATCTGCAGGGAACATCTGTCCATCAGTGTGTAGTAGCAATCGTACTAGCTTAATTTGTTGGAGGATCAATAAGTGAAGGTTTTATTTGAGAGCTTAGTTAGCTGTAGCAACATTAGTTAATTGTAATTACAGTGAAATATCACTTAATGCTGACTGGTAGCTATGTTAGCTACTTGTTTGCATGCAGCCCTATGGTCCCATGTTAGGCAGCCTTATATATTTGGGAGTGAGTTATATACGCCTAACAGAGTTTAGGGCACCGTAGCAAAGTCATCTTAGCCTATTTGCCCACATCATGCTACACAGTTTGGGTCAGTTTGGGAGTGCTGCTTTGGGGACAAATGTGATGTTCATTAGAGAGATATTTTGCTCTTGGGGCAGGAGTGCTTTAAGGTAAATCATGCTTATTTAAACATTGTTTTAATTTTACTGCTTAATGCTGCTCTAACTGTACTGTGTAGAGTAACATTAGTGCTGCTCTAAGGGCAGGTGAAATGTACTGTAGTACTGCTCTAAGGACAGGACAAATATACTGAATAGTTTATCACTGCTCACAAGTGAATTGTACTGTATAGTGCAGACCTGCTCTAAGGGTAAGAGGAATGTATAGTGTAGTACTGCTCTAGCAGCAGCGGAATTGTATTGTGTAATGGGCCCTCCTGCCCCATTTCTCCCTATTCAACCTTCTAAAATACAGCACTCCTGTACGCACTTACTTGAGGTTTACTAAATAAGATAAGCTAAGATAACCAAATAATAAAAAATGCTTAAATTTTGTGAAAGTTTGCTTCAATTTTCTCAGCTGCACAAATGTAGTCTTCTAGACATTTAAACTTCTAGATGAATGCTTTTTTTGTATGATGTTCCCACCTCCAATACAATTTGATTGGTTATGACTCTGAACCAATCATTTTTTCTTTCTGCCCTCAGAACAAGTTTGTGTAACTAAAACTCCCATCTGCTGCTAATCTACCTATGATAGAATATGCTTGGTGTAAGCAATGCCTATTGGTAGCCAAGGACAAAACCTCACCATTTTCTACATCAGCTCTGAGAATGGTGGAGAGTACAAATGCAAGTCTAAAAACGTAGTCGGCTTTCAGTACTCAGAGTAGTGTTACTCTGAATGTTTTTAGCAAGGTAAACTGATCTTAAAATGTTTTCACTTATCAAATGAATCGATCAAATTCTATATATTCATATACTCTCTTTTAGCTCACCTATGTTGCTATGGGAGTTTCTCTTTTTTTAGGCTTGCAAAACTCAGCAAAATTTCAGTTTAGAGCTGATTCTCTGGATAAGTAGAGATTGATGTGTTTTCCAGGAATAAAACAGTGAAAAAGAAGCAAAAATGAACATGCCTATCAAGTGAGGTGTTCCCAAACTGCACATATCAGTAGTCAGTTGTAACTCTTGTGGAGCATCCCAGTCATTACAAGTATCTGACTCTAGATGGCATCACGGGGTGAGGTAAAGCTCTTGGGTATAGGTTTGGAGCCCTGTCCAAGGTACTGATCTGAGGTGTACAGGAAAAGCTACACCATGATTGAAGCTCTGTACCATGCAGCAACGTGTTAATTACACAATTATTTGACTGTGAAAAAAGCTGACATTCTTATAAAAGCCAAAAACCGGGATAGACATGGGAGACGCAGAGACAGAGAAACACACATCTACACACACAGCACCAGACAAAGGAGCACTTAAACCACAGGGGTATACAAGGACAGGAAAAACAAGGAAAACCTGGAGACAATAATAAGACAGAGGCAGGACTAAGATGGGACTAGGAGAAGACAGGAACAACAACAGAGCCATGTGCTAAATACGCACATGGTGGGCAAAACAGACACAGGACAGGGCCAGGGCATGACACATATCATTACTGCCCTTCCTCTTGCTCTTTTTGTTATTTTTTTTTTTTATGTATAATGATTATATCATATATTCCGATAATGTGTGCAACTAGACCTTTCATTTTGGGATTCCAGTGAAAGGCTAGGCTTGATTTGGGCACTTGTCCATTTGACCACCCTGGGGCTTGTCCAGTCACTTGTCATCTCAAGCCCTGACTGCTGCACCTCACTCCTGGCTGGTCTTACTCTGCAAACCACCTGCACTTTGTAACTGATCCAGAATGCAGCAGCATTATTTCCGAAGTCATCCGAAGTTCACTCTAGTCACTCTTCTGCTACATTCACTTCACTGGCTGTGGCTGCCCACGTCAAAAAAATAAATAAATAAAATAAAAATAAATAAATAAATAAAAAATAATAAAAAAAAGATGCTTGTGTACAAAGCCAAGAAAAGACCAGTCCTCCCTACCTTGGCAATAGTCAAGTGCTGACCTGTATCTCAAGACATTCAGGCTTCAAATACAGCCTGGCTTGACCCAGATATTGAAAAGAACACCAGGTGAAAACACACTGGGTTCTATATGAGAACACATAGGTAATGTTTGGTATTGCACTAATACTGTGTATATTCTAATTTTTCTGTGGTTTAGCACTGGTCTTGTTCTTGCAGTGTCTGAGCTCAAAGGTATTTTAGATTTTTACACTTTTATAAGTTGCTCTGGACAAGCGCATCTGCTAAATACCATAATCATAAATACAAATCTCTCTTGGGTTTTAACCTACCTGTTACTTTGTTGTGACTGATTCAGTGAAGTAGCTAGAGTGACATTGTTTCTAACCATCCCTTGTACAGAATTCTGACTGTAGGGCTGGTGATGACATAGATTACATTTCCCCTTACTGTACAGATGCATAAGTTGTTCTGCATGCTTTCTAATCTCCCATTTACCCTGCAAAGGAATTAACATACAACATGACACAAGTGAAATATTTATGCTTTTTCTGTGTTTTATGCTGTGGTGGACTGTGGCATCTGTTACTTGTAATCTTACCAAATGCATAAAGATATGTGTATCTTAGCATTTTGAAAATAAATTTTTCAATTTCTTATAAATGTACCCACTAAGTGTGTACAACAACGTTTTTTTTTTATTTGTGGACTGTGGATGGTGTGTGCAGATGGATGTTAGATAATGTAAGATTTACTTTAAAACTTCAGTGTAATGCTTGAGTTTGAGTAATGATCCATCAACGCCAGCAGAGGGCGCAATCAGCTCTTTACACCTTCACAGGAAAAAACACTCAACATTCAATTGCCTGAGTTTCCTGCAGCTGTAGTAGCTCCTGATCTGACTTTACAAGCAGGAAAATGTTTTAAATCATACAGGCAGTAGTGGTAGCAAGGCTATATCCTTTATTATATTGTCATTTTTGGGAATAAAAAACAAAAATAAACAAACAAACACAAAAACCAAATCAAAATGACCAAAACAAAAAGTGTTTGTAGAACACACACAGAGGGCTCATTCTTAACCTCAGGTCAATGTCTGTGAGGATTGTGGTCTGTTCTCTCAGTGTCGGTATGGGTTTCCTCTGGGGTAATCCTCTGGGGTAAGTCCAAAAACTCATGTTGGTAGTTGCAAATATATATAGCACAAGTTACCATTACAAATTGTCAATTATAACTATATACGATTAATCAATAAAAATAAATCCTGGAGTATAAAAGAGCTGTAAGGCATTGGTGATCTTCAAAATTAATGTAATAGTGAAATCCTAGTTAAAACCATTTCTACACTACCTTTGAATGACCCAACTAATAGTTCTCTATTGTGTTGATGGCAAGTATATAAATGCAAGGTTTTGTGGTGAGTGGAGACTTTGAACTTCTCAGCAAGAGAACTTTGGAGTTCAGACTTGAGTTAACTGGAGTTCACACTTGTGTATTCACTTCCTCAGTGTAACCACTGCTTATGAGCCTTTCACATTTAACAGAGATGGATATCTCACAACCACTCCTCACAGTTAAAGTGTGTAGCCAAATCAGTGAAGACGTGTTTTGGATGTTCTCTTTTTTCTGGGGAGAGAATCAGAACCTTGTCCAAATTGATGGAGATTCTTCAGCTGGTGGTCTGCATATATCTCTTGGGTAAGTTTGACTACAAGAATTTTAGACAATACAAGAGTAATATATTTATATATATATGTGAGACATGACATAGTGTGGAAAAGGATATTGACTTAGTGTATCTATAATGTTCTGACAGCACTGAGGTCCAAATCATCTAGGGCTGAAACCACTGGATATGAAGGAGGTTCAGTCCAAGTAAAGTGCTCTCATACATGGGCTAAGACGAATCGGAAGTACTTCTGTAGAGACCCGTGTAAAACAGAGAAGGATGTTATAGTAGACTCCAACATGAAATCTACTGGGAGATTTCATCTGATGGATACAGGGACAGGAGACTTCACTGTGGACATCTCTCAGCTGAACAAGACTGATTCTGGAAAGTACTGGTGTGGAGTGGACAGGCTTTTTGGTGATACATATAATGAGGCCATCCTTACAGTCCTTGATGGTAAGATCTTTCAATGACTGAGATCATCCTATCAGAAGTACAAGCCATGCCAAGTTTGTGCTAAACCCAATATTTCAAGTGCATTATTAGGGTTGTGTTTTCCTTTATTTTTTTCTTCTTTCTTTTCTTTCTTTCTTTCTTTCTTTCTTTCTTTCTTTCTTTCTTTCTTTCTTTCTTTCTTTCTTTCTATTTTCACTCACACAGCCCCATGGACTTCTACACAACCCAGGCCAACCACTAGTTTTCCGACCACAGTTAGTTCAGTTGAAGATATTTCAACATCTTTTGTAACTACAGGTGGATGTAAGTATATGTCCAAATATGTTTAATATTTTATAGCTCATATTTCAACAAACAGTATGGACAGGAAACTCACCAGTTGCAGTTTATACATTTGCAGTTGCAGCTCTATCTGAAACGGCATCAGTTTCATCAAATGGTGTCAAAACTAGTAAGTAAGAACCATTCATTCCTTGTCTGTAACCACTTATTCAAATAAGGGGCACGGTAGTAAGACATATCACATGTTTATTTTTCCTGAAATGTTTCTCTTGAGTATTAGACTCCACCCAACAGCATACATTAGTGTACTTGCACCAGCCTCAGAAATATCCCCTGTCACCATGGTAACAGAGAACAGAAAAGACTCTGTGGTTGAATTCATATTTTTGTCTCACTCAGCCCAGCTATGTAGTAGTTAATTCAGGAAACTGTGGTTAAGCTAAAGCTGAAGGGGAAGGGGGTTTTGCATCTTGCTTGCAGAGAACATGACCACATTTACTGTACCTGCAGCTTGAGTTAGCTTTAAATGACACACTTCTAAAGCTCTGGGGATCAAAATATTAATATAATATAATTAATTTACATGTTCCTGCAGGTTGGAAGACTTTTATTACTGTCTCTGTATGTGTCTTGCTTCTGGTGTCTGTGGTTTGGATACTAGCGTTTTTAGCCTTACATTACAAAGGTAAAATGGTTTTGTTTACGCACACAATTCACACTCATATATACAGACACACTAGTGGTTAGTAGGAAATGAGTATGCACTTATCTGGACCATAAGGCAGCCACTGCACAGTGCATTCCTTAAAGGCATGTTCTATAAAAGCAGTTCCTATAATCCACCCCAAACCCCATCTCCTTCTTTCCTGCTAATCCAGGGTATCTTCAAATCCCCAGCTCACTTAAGCTTTAGGCCACAACTGCCCCACCCCACACAAGATTCTTCTATCCAAAGAATGAGTTTTCACTCCTCAAGGGTCTAACATTGTGGTTCACACTTCTCCAGCTGACACTGGGCTATCATTGCTTTCAAAATACTAGTGTAACCACTTAGCTGAGGACAAGTGCTTTTTACACACTTGCTTGTACAATTGTTGATACTATTCTTTTAAGTTGTTGCTTATACTGACTTCACAATAACAACAACGTTTTGTTGTCCAGTGCATATATATATATATATATATATATATATATATATATATATATATATATATATATATATATATATATATATATATATATATATATATATATTTATATATATATACTGCTATTGTTTGTCCTGAATATGGAATATGGTATTACATGCATAAGACTATAGCTTTTGGCCAGGAGAAAGTGTCATCAGGTGGTGCCATTTCAACCCTGAACCATAATGAATTCTATTTGTCAGGTCAGCACTAATAGCTGCCCGTCTTCTCCTGGTCTTCAACCACTGATGATAGATGTAGCTGTGACTAATGTCCACATTCTTTTGACCATGTACTTTATATTTACATTGATTAGTGCTTTTGTCTTGAATTTTCCTTTATGCAGCATGTTCCCGTCCATTCTCAGAATCTTCAATGAAATCCCAGTCCTACTCAAGAAGAACTGAGGTTGGTGACCTTAGACTTAGCCAATCAGAGCATAGCTCCGGTCATAATGCTGATCTAACATCTCCAAGCAAAATCACCTCAGTTAATTAAACTTTATGAATAGCTTGGTTAGATTTGAAAACACAAATTGTTTGAGCAGTAATATTCCTCTTGTCTTTTTGCAGTTTGAAGTAAATGTCTATAAGGAGGATCCATCTCGGGTTCAGGATTCAGTTTCACAAAGTCATCCACCAGAGTCTATAGAATCCTCCACAAATTCAGAATATGAGAACATCTTTGATGCTACTACGAAGTTCCCAGTTGTAGAAAAAATCTACACTAACACATAACAACCGAAAAATATAGGTACATACACATTTCAGAGGAAATTATTTATTCATTAAATTTATATTTAATATATACGTTTATAATCAGTAATTTATATTTATGTCACAAAAATAGCAGACAATAATTACAAAATTGATTATTTATTGTATTATTTGTTACATATTTACTTCACATAAATCTCACAAGCTCACAAGGAGAAATGTGTTTACGCTCCATATAGTGGGTCACCTACACAGGGGCAGCCATGTTTATAACAGGTTTAGTACAGAATCTCTGACACATCCAGGCCACTGGATGTCAGTATAACCCCTGTTTCACAATGTGAAGAAGAATCTTTGAGGAATGACTGAATGCTACTTTAAGTCCATTCTGATGATATGAGGACAGGAGTGAATGATTTGAACTCAAACCTCTCATATCTTTAAACTGCTGTAGATTGCTGAACTATCCACTGTTTCATTATTACATCTGTAAAAAATAAGAAGAGGAAAATGTTTCTAAAAATAAAATAAGTTGCATACAGTGATATATATACAGTCAAGTGAAAATCTTTTTAGATTTAAACATATTTAAACATATGGACATTTGAGCTTCATATGAACAGTACTGAGAGATGGAGCTTATACAGCTAAACAAATAAAACTAAAGAAATGACTTTTAAATATAAGTTGTAAAGTGTAATGAACAAAATTGTACATTTCTTCTGAGGAAAAAGTTAGGACATCCTATGCCCTAATAGGTGGCATTTACCCTTTTGGCTGAAATAACCTCAGTTAGATGTTCCCTGTAACCATCGATCAGTCTCCAACATCAACTGAGGGAGAGTTGTTCCCATTCCTCCATTGTATTGGCCATTCCAGAACTCTCAATTTCCTACTTTTTTTAGGCATTCTTTGTGAATTTACAGTGAAGAATTCATAGTAGATTCTATGATGGAGAGCTTGCCATGCCCTGGTGCAGCAATCAGTGCCAAATCATGACATTTCCACCTCCCTGCTTCACAGCTGATATGGGGTTCAGACCTGACCTATCTTCTGTTACTGTGCCCAAATAATTCAGCGTTGGATTCTTCTGTCCAAAGCACATTGTTCCAGAAGTCCTGGTCTATTTCTATGTGCTCTCTGGCAAACTTTAGTCTTGCCCTGATATATATATATATATATATATATATATATATATATTTTGTTTTTGTTTTTTTTGTTTTTTTGTTTGACAGCATGGGTTTCCTCCTTCTTTCCTCATTTTAGGATTGTTGGAGACTTTTTTACGAATTGTGTGGTCTGCTCTTGGACTGAACTTGTGAGGATGGCCTAACCTGGCCTTATTGGCAGTTGGTTTAAATGTTCTCCACTTGTAAAATATTTTCCAGATAGTGGAATGGATGATTTCTAATTGTTTTGAGATCTTTTTACATCCCTTACCAGGCTCATATTCATCTATAGCCTTCTTTCGGAAGGCCTCAGAGAGCTCTTTATATCTCAGCATGGTGATACCACTCACTTCAACAATCAAGGGCAAATCAAACTCTAATGTCTGAGGTTTAAATAAGAGTGTCCTCCAATGTACTCTTTAGTGATGGTCTAATCATTTGCAGCTGATGTGCTGCACCTGATTCTAAATATAGACATGTTAAATAGTAATAAATGTAGGGGTGTCCTAACTTTTTCCTCTATATGTTTAAAATGTTCAAAAAGACCAAGGCTTTCATGGGGTGTCCTTTTTCACATGATTGTATATTAGCCATGAAATAAAACAATTACATTAAAAGTAATAACACTAAATATGCCAAATTTGTACTAAGAGAATAATAAGATGACTTACAGTGATTGCACATATAAAGCTGTTCCACCAGCTAGTAGTTGTGTTATTCCAGGTGGTTGTGAGGATAGTGCAATATGGCTTTACTAAGCATTTGCCTTGGTGTTCTTTCCAGTTTCCATGGTAAAAATTGTTATTATGATGTTCTAGTTGTTTATTGTAGTGTTTTGATTTAACTTTTTAACAGAGTACTGTGTGTTTCAGTTTCTGGAAAGTTTTATTTTGCATTGGTTCATATTGGTTAATCATATTAATTAAATAAATAAAAATAAAAACTTGAGCTAGCTTTTATGTTGATTTTTGTTCTTGATAATGTGATAATGTCCACATTTATGTGATTGCAAAGACAGACCTTGTTCTGTATTTTCAATGCATTTACTGTTCCATTGCAGTGATCTTACCATGAAATGCACTTATAAATTATTATTACTGTTTTTATTTATATGATTTATATTTATAAGTTTTAGTACAATTATTTCTTATTTTATAATTTTTGAGTTTTATGTTTTTTTTTCAGATGAGTAAAAGTGGATACTAAAATTATTAATACTTCATAGAAGTTTTTTTTGAAATATATCATATTATTTTAACAAGTTCACCATATATGTTTCCTAGGTTTACTGAATAACAATTATGGCTGTAACTAGTTGTCAGATATTAGGGTAAATTCTCCCAAAACAATGATGAAAAATGCTGAAAAAATATATATTATTACAGGAAAATATCAAAATGACAGTAATATTATTTTATGAAAAATATTTTTAAATCTATTTTAATAATATTACCAATATATACCAAATTATTGCAAGTAATTTTGACATTTAATTTATGGGAAATGTGATACCATATGTTAAATTATTATTGTATTATTATACTACATTATCTGAATAGTGCTACCAAATGTAAAAATTAATAAGGGGATGAATGAATGAGTAAATGGATGGATAGATAGATAAATAAATAAATAAACCTCTTCTGCATTTTTTTTGGAAATACTTATTTCACACCCATGTCAGTAGCTCAGCTTTTTGACTCTTTAGTTTGCAGCTCTTAGTTGTATGCTATTTATAATCTTGTATCTCACCTCTTAGCAGCAGGAGAATGATGAAATTTGATGCTAGCGTACTGAACATCATCTTCCTGAGACTTGTCTTCCTGATCCTCATCCAGAGCAGAGTTTGATGCTTTTGCAACAGAACCCTCATCCTTCTTGGGGTCTTTGGTTTTCCAGTGTAAAACATTAGCATAAACATCCTTTTGAAGGTCCTGACTGTGAAGAGTTGTGTCAGAACATCTAGACCTTTCCTCTATTACAGTATAAACCACAGCCTGTAACATAAGAAACCTTTTATATTAAGAAGCAAAATCCAATCAAGAAAAATACGTAACACTGCCATCTACAGGATCAGATGAGAAAACACTTTTTCCGAAAGCACTCATATCTATGTGAAAAGAACATTTATCTCCTACAGTTATTCCTGTACATGTTAAGAAACATGTGTTACACCGTCACCTGGTTGTCTGGATGTGTCAGAGATTCTATACTAAAACCGTTTTTAAATATGGTCACCTTGATTTTGGGGACATATTCTAGTAGAGTTTGATTCGTTCAGTTCATTAAATAAATAATAATATGTCATTTACGTTTAATTGTGTAGAGATTATGCAAAAAATTGTTTTGATTGCTGCAATTTTTGTAATAAAATATATTTGTTGTATGTTGATTTTCACTTACTTCTGACTGGTCTTCATTCTTACTTGCCTTACTCGCCTTACCTCTGCATTTCCTGGAAATGACAGAAAAAGTCATTTACCAATTCTTAAAGAAAGTCTAACAGTACTGAAAGGTACCTTTCATGGTCAATAATAAATTCCCTAACCCTAACCCTTGTTGGTAACTTCTGGCAGGGATGGGTCACTCCTGACCCACTGACAGTGTTGCAAACTGAATAGGAACATAAGAGTCCTTTCATATTAAAAATGCTATTCAGGCCATTGGTCACAAAACACATGAGGCAAACTTTTGGAAAAGCTGTGGCTGTGCTAAATGGGATGTGAGCCAAATTTGTGACCTCTGATCCTAATTTGGTCAGACTTTGGCTAAAATCATTTTACTATCAGTGATAAGGAGATATTTACCATATGAGTATTACAGCAATGATGATAATGATCAATACGCCGCATCCAGCTCCAGCAACTCCATAAAGAACAGCATTCAGAAACCCTGCATCAGAAGGGAGACTAAGGGTGTGCTGTATATTTCTGATAATGCAACGAATAAAATTTTAAATACTTAATTCTAATTCCCTTAACCCTCCTATTTTTTTCATTTGTCAGGAACAGCAATGGTGTTCCAGGGTCAGTTTGATGTCTGAAACCAAAAAAATCTTAACAAGCAGTGTGAATATTTAAATACTAACCTTTACTAATTATTCTATCAATATTTAGTGCAGTGATATTCCTTACCTCTAACAGGTAATTGTTCAATTAGGATAATTCACTCATTTTACATAAAAAATACAACTTTTTTTAATGTTTCACCACTTTTGAAAGACTGGCTGTCGATTCATCCTTTGACTTATAGACCGCAGCCAGGATGAGGAGCCCCAAATATGCATCTAAATGTGTTTTATTTAACGTTACACTTATATTGTGCCTTTCTAGAAACCCAAGGATGTTTACAATCAACACTCATCATTCAAAACACACACACACACACACACACACACACACATACACACACACACACTGGCGAGAAGCTGCAGCCAAACGCGCACAGCATACTCTCAACCAAGACCGACCGTCCACCTGGAGGACTGCATCGGTCACTAGGGTTTCACCCAGGATAGAGCGCCAATCCATATCTGGGCACATACACATTGGCTCACACACCAGGACAGTTATGAGAGAAGCCAATTCACCTACCCTCCATGTTTTTGGACTGTGGGAGAAAACCAGAGACCCTGGAGGTTTTGTCATTCATTCATTGTCTATAACCGCTTATCCAATTCAGGGTCATGGTGGGTCCGGAGCCTACCTGGAGTCACTGGGCGCAAGGTGGGAACACACCCTGGAGGGGGTGCCAGTCCTTCACAGGGCAAGACACACACACATATTCACACCTAAGGACAAACTGACTACGGAGTCTCCAATCATCCTACCAACGTGTGTTTTTGGACTGTGGGAGGAAACCGGAGCACCCGGAGTAAACCGACACGGACCCGGGGAGAACACACCACACTCCTCACAGACAGTCACCTGGAGTGGGACTCTAACACCCAACCTCTAGGTCCCTGGAGCTGTGTGACTGCAACACTACCTGCTGTGCCACCGTGCCGCCCTCCTTTTGCTTCAGCTTCTCATTTTGTAAAGGTCTGTCTGACACAGTATAATGTTGGTAGGACTCCCATGCAGAGAATCTTTTATGTTTAGTCCCTCCCTTGTTGAGTGTCCACGGCATGTGGGTGGAGTTTTCCCATGAGAACATAAATGGTTCATGTCAAATGTCATAACATCTGCACCTGTACCTGTGTATGCATGTGTGTGTGTGTGATTGGGGTGAAATATGTCTCACAGTTGCAAGCAAAGAAATACTCTGACATTTCTGATACCCTTTTACCTCCAATTTGACTGCCGGGTCAAACTGACCCGAACAGTATCTATGTAATACAAATATGCAGGGGGTAGTTGCAAATATATGAGATGAACCATTTTCATATTATATGTTGATTACACTAATTAAGGCAAGCAGAAAAAGTTTCAGACTGAAAAAAATACTATTAACTATTTTTCCTAGATCTTCAAATTTTGTAATGTTGCTGCTTTTGCAAAGTGCATGACTCATACCAGCCCTACTCCCATTCTCCATCAGCGCTAAATATGTATTGTGACCAAAACTGCAATTATATTACCTTTAATTTTGGCTGGCACAGCTGCTGATCTCTGAGCTCCATGTTCATTACGAGCCTCGCAGTAGTAGAATCCACTCTGTAGAGGCCTGTAACTGTGTCCAGATCCTACAGGTGAGACTCCACCTTCTATAAACCAGGTGTAGATCTCCACAGGTGGATTAGCATCACTGCTGCAGGTCAGAGTCACTGAACTGTCCTCCACTATTTCACCAGAGGAACTGATGGACACTGTGATGTTCTTTGGAGAATCTACAACAGATAATTGTCTTTAAAAAGGACAAATTAATCACCCAATGAAACCCCAATAAATCAAGATGAACTCACACTGAACATTTAAATCCACAGCAGGAGATCTTCTCTGTCCGAGTTGATTCTGACTCTGGCATGTGTATTCTCCACTGTCCTCAGAGTTGATGTTGAGAATTCTGAAACTCTCCCCTGTTCCAATAGACACTGATCCTTTAAACCAGGTGTAGTTCTCCACAGGTGGATGACCATCACTGCTGCAGGTCAGAGTCACTGAACTGTCCTCCACTATTGCACCAGAGGAACTGATGGACACTGAAACATTCTTTGGAGGATCTGGAGATATACACGCATAACAAGTAATTGCAAATGACTACATATCTTGTTGATTCTTTCATGGGCATTTCCTAAAATTTAACCAAGCCCTGAACATTTGGAGGCCTTTTCAAAATTCCAAACCTTGAGAAAATAATAAAAGTACTCACATCTGACTTTGAGAGTGTGATCAGGGGAAGGGAGGTGTTGATATCCGTTTACAGCACAGCTATAACTGCCTGCATCTTCACTGCTGACTGGCTGCAGGTGGAGCTGGTTGTTGGTGGTGGTCTTTGTGGTTAAATGACGTCCATTTTTGTACCAGATGAATGTTGGGTCAGTCAGACTGCAGGTGGTTACACATTTCAGAACTGCTGCTCCTCCCTCTGTCACTGCTCCAGGAGTTTCTACACGGAGCTCTAAGACAATGAAGAGAAGATCAAATCAGGAAAGAGAAAGTGTAAAGCTGTAGCTGCTCAGGTTCATATGTTCTACACTGTGAAACAGATCAGATCACAAAGGGAATCAGAGGATAAACAGAGTCAGGTTTATTCAAACAGGGGAAATCAAAACATGCAGCACCCAGCACAGGAGTGGAATGAAGACACTGACTGTTTTCAGCAGGAACTCATTAGTAACTGATCAGGTGCAGTTTTCTGACTCCACTGTGAGATGATGAACTATGTTTCACTGATGGAGAATATGACATCACTCACCTGTAACTGTCAGAAGAACTCCAGGTGTGCCCAGCCATCTTTCTTTATCATCATTTGTTATAATTCTGAAGCAGTAGTAATGTTCATCCTTCTTCTCTACATTACTCAGTTTGAGGGAGAAGTGTTTCTTCTGTTCATCAGTAAAATACTCCACTCTTCCTGAGTAATTTGACTCTTTTCTTAGATCAGGTTTCATCACACCCTGAACTGGGTCTATAATCCAAAAAGTCTTATTCACTGTAAGACCATCTGGGTGAGTGTAAGAGCTGTTCATAAACACTGTGGACCCTTTTAAAGCACATATTTCCTGTTGGTTGTATTTCACACTCCACTCTGCTCCAGAAGCCCCTGAAACACAGGATTGATGAAAGAGCTGATTACAGACGGGAGCCCATAAAACTACAGAGTTACTGTAGTTTACAGCTTCACTTCTCAGAAAGGGTTCTATCAGCCAGCACAATAGAAGAACCACTTTTGGTTCCTTAAAGAAAATCCCCTCCAATTTTCCACAGTGGTAGGATTCTGAAGTTGTGATATAATGATGTAAACATAATTCATGCTTAAAACAATCCTGTATTGTAAAGTATTTTCAAATGATTTATCTTTATGTTTGATTGCCATACCACAATGCAAGAACACTGTGGTCTGCTAAATGCTCTGAGAGCTAATGTTTCCTGTGTAGATGCTTTGTAAAATTTCTAAATATGTAATGGCACGAAGTACAATCATATAAGATGTATAAAAATGTCTATACTATTACATATATAATTTGATAAAATGACAAATGCTTTTATGACCATCACGATGTGTAACTACATGAGAACAAAGCAAAGTTCATATAGATGTGTTACATAATTTTCCTAATATTTACTTCTCTGATCTCTTGGTAAGAACGAATGCTTTACAGTGTTATTAGTTTACTGTAACGTGTAACCACATTCTTCATATAAGCAGTTCCTATTAATTCTTCTTTTTTCTGAAATGTAGTATATAATGTTTTGTCATCTCACCAGCTACTGTTGCTACAGTAAAAGCTGACCTAAATTAGAACAAAACCACAGAAGCAAATGAAGCACTGAGAACTCATTTTGGGGAAGAGGATGTGGGGGCTTCATGAACCAGAGGAAAACAAGCTTCATTAGCTGTGAACAGAACTATTAGAACTATTAGTTCGGTTCTGTAAGAATTTATGCATAATCTAGATTAATTCATTGGAACATTGTTTTAAAAATAATCTTTATGAATGTATCCCAAACCAATACCAAAAAATAAACTTAATAAATAGACAAACTCACCCAGCACCATAAAACAGACGACACATGGAAGAGATGTTCCAAAAGACATGATTATACAAATCTAAAATAAAGGCAGTAAATCATATTTATGAACACTGATCATGTTTGATATATTCACTGAACATTACTGTACATTTTCATTATGTTTAAGTCGTATTTGAAAAAGATAAAAATCGTACTTACTTTTCAACAGCCATTTTCTCCACATATAAACTACAGCTGTACAAACATTAACCCAGATCTTGTTTCTGAATGCCATGATTTAAAGAACACTTGGAAATGTGTTTAATGTGATTTAAACCCAGTTTGTTCATGACTTGCTACATCTTAAGAAATTTAAACCTAGTTCATTGCCACCCACCCCCGTAACACAATATAATTTTAGATCAGTTTTAAAGAGAATATAAATCTTATACCTACCAGAATTTGTGAAAATCCAAATAAAGACAAACAGGCTGAGGAGGCTAAACAGTGTGTGATGAGATCTGTTTAATGTGGTCTTCCTCTTTTTGTAACCAGCCCCCCACTCACATGCAAATACCTGCAACATACCACAGGAAGCGCTTTTGTTAAGTAACATTTATTTAAAAATAAAAAATAGTGTAAGTGTCACTCTCACTCTCCATCACTCCCTTTCTCTCTGTCTCTCTCTGTGAAACACACACAAACACACATATAAAAATGTAGAATTTACCATAAGCTCATAACTATTTTAATTTTTTTATTATTAATTTAAATTGGTCTCTTTTTTTTTCTTTTTTTCTGCAGGAAACAGGTCTCAGCTCTTAGTGTATATGCACCTTTCATAATGTGTGGATTTAGTCTTTAACAATGTATGTAGATTACAGGAATCTAGCTGATACTGCTAAAAAAAATTCTCAGACCAGATTTTATGTTAAAACATTTCAGAGGTTTCCTGAAAAAGATCCTTGCCAGTCTAATATTCAGAAACAATTGAACTATTTTTTAATAAATAAAATATTTTTAAATGTAAATTAGTTCACTAAGTTCTGACATTAGCTCCAGATACTAATTTAAAATGAAAGCTATAAAGTTCAATATATATATATATATATATATATATATATATATATATATATATATATATATATATCATCATCATCATCATTTTCTTCTCCGCGTCTCCATTTCAGGGTCGCGGTGTATATATATATATATATCTTTCATTTTAAATATATTCGACCTAAACTATTCAAACAGTGCCCCCTGGTGTTCATCTCAAAAAGTTCTGGGATCTTCATGTGCCCCTATCTAACATGGGCCTGGTGACCTTAGGTTAATGTGCAGCTGCTCCAGAGGCTATGGCTATGCATACAAGGGTGTATAAAATTGAACCTCCATGTCAGACACAGGCAACACATCAGTGAGACACATCAGGGCTGAGGACACTGACTGAAAACAAGCCACAAACTGACTTGTGCTTTCCTCCAGCACTGCACCACAATCACCTTAATATCCGACTCAGCGTTTCTCACCTATGTGCTGTTGAGATACTGTGCTAGAATCAGTGTCTCTGATCTGGATAGCTACCAGGCAACACTGAGTATAAAAGCAGTTCTAGGAAATAATGAGCTGTCGTTGTGGGTTCAGTGGGTATAAGAATAATGTCTGACATTAGGAAGACTGGCTTTACCCGGGCATGTGATTGAAAAAAAAAAAAAAAAAAGCAGAAGAGAAACATAAAAACACTTAAACTCCCCTGAGATGGTCTACATGACCCTATCCACATAATACTACTGAGAAAAACTCTGTTTATATCATAACAAATTTTTATTATTACTCTAACAATCTCCAAGGTGCTTTTGTAAAAATAAACCTAAACTGATAACCAAATTAGACAATTAAATCAAACCCAACCCCTCAATGTTCAACCTGTAAAATTATAAATAAACACATGCTATTGGTTGATAGAACTGTCACAAATTTATCCCACTTCAACTGTGATAATTTATAACTTTTCACTAACTCTTTCATTACGGTACATACACACTTATTCAGGCACAAACTCACTCAATCACACATTCACTGAACCACTCAATAAGTCATTCACGTATCTATTTACTTATATACTCTCTCTCACATGTTTATGCACACATATTAGTACCTACTCACCCTCAATTAGTCACAAACACACTGGCTTACTTATATGCACAGTCACTCACATACTTTCAAGTCAGTCACACATTCATTCAGTCATGCACTCATTCTCTCACTCATTCACATAATCATTCACATAATAAATTAGTAAAAATTTAATTATATCCACTCACTCACACCTACACTGTCTCTGTGTCACTGTATAAAAATACAATATTTTCATATTTGTCATATAAAATGAAACTGAAAAAATGTGGGTAGCATAAGAATACTGTCTTTTATTTTCAAAACAATTACAACAACAACAACAACAACAACAACAATATGAACATCTGGCTGTTTATTCTACGCAACTGCCTGTGGGACTGAACGTGTAGAGAGGAAAAGAGTTACTTCCTATCTACTTTCAGGTCATGTGTCAGCATGGAGGACTGCGCTTCTAAAACCCAGATCTGAGATAAACCTCACACGTGGTGAGGCTGAATACAATGTAGGGAGTTTTGACCATTACAGCAGCAGTGAGGTGAACATTTAAATGTTCCTCAGAAGAAATGGTTTATGCAAAAAAAAAGTAAGAAAGTGAGAAACAAATAGAATTCAACATGTTACAGCTTATTGTTGGGAAATACACTCTGATTAGTTACAGTCAGATTGGTTGGAGTTGGGTTTACACTCTTTTGTACAATTAAAATTTGTTGATTTAGAGATTTAGTGTCAGTTACACTGAATCTGATCAGTGGTTTTAAGATTTTAGAGTCAGCCTGAATCTAATTGGTTGGTTTAAAGTCAGGTAGACTGAATCTATGTAGTTGATTTAGAGGTTTAGTGTCTCATGTACACTGAATCTTACAGGTTGGTTTAGGGTTTTAGCGTGAGGTAAACTGAATCTGATTGGCTAGTTTTAAAGTCTACATTCTGATAGACTGAATACAACATGTTGGTGCTGGAGTTAGTATTTAAACTCTGATAGACTGGATCTGGTTGAGCAATACCAAGGTTTACATCCTGATAGGCCGAGTCTGATTGCCTGGTATATGCACTGTGGTAGGTTGGATTGAGGATCACATTGCGTTGAGGTCCAGGTGGATCATTTGCTTCTATGGGTCTTTCCTATAAAACAAACAACAAATATATTTTGCAACATTCAGGGCAATGATGATTCTTAATCAAAAATGCATTGTATATTTTCGTTATCACTCCCTCACCCCATGTTTCCTGGTGGTCCTCTGTGATGTCACTGAACTCAGCGAATCTGAAATGAAAATGGTAGTGATTTTAATTGTTGTTGAGAATGGGTTCTGAGTATGATTTGTGTTTTTTTAGTTATGTGTATGTTTATGACCTGTTAATGTTACATTTCCCCATCGCTTGCAGGACAGGACTAGAACACTGACAATAATGCCAGAGATGAGCAGTGCAGCACACACATACAGAACAATGAAACCTGGAATCAGAGATGGTTTTAATGTCTACATGTTTACAATGTAATAACACACAGCAGAGCAATTTAAAGCATTGCACTTACATTTTCTATTGTAAATCATTTTGAAACTAAGAGGGGAATATAATAAATTCCATGTGAACAGAGAAAATGACCCTCCATGTGGAAAATTTGATTATCTACTCAGGCAAACACCACAGACCATATGGATAAGATCCCTCTGGCTAGACTCTTAATGCCTCAGACACTTATAGCATGATTCAGATTATAATTCACTCTAGACTACTGTGTCTGAAGAATGCTATAAAAAATTAATAATAAAATAAAAGGTAAAAGGAGCTTCACTTGTAGCTTCAGAGAAATGCAGTCGTTTAATCATCAGCCATATGTTTGAGAGGTTTCTGGATGGATTTGCCAACTCTGGCAGGGAGAGTCTCAGAGGGAGCACAAGCATGTCCTCATGTGTAATAGTGTGTGCTTAGCTAATAGCTAACAGGTGGAATTGGAAAACACCAATGATTAGGTGAATATTCAGCTAACTAACTATGGTATTAATATATACACTGAATCTACCACACCACAGTAGACAGTTATCCATTAATTTGGTGTTGATGATTTATTATCAGTTGTACCCCTTTAAAATAACCTACACTTATAACGTTTTATAAATGGTCTAAAATTTTAAGTCATAGTTATTAATAATTTAAATCATAGTTATTAATTAGGTTGTAAAATCCTTAAATGTAATTAATAATCATTTGTAACACAGAGATAAAAAGGGTAACAGTGAATATTGTCATCCAATATTTTAACTTATAATAACTTGCTTATTGAAAATATTGAGGTTAAGAATAAGTTGAGACTTGTGAATTAAGTAATTGCATATGTTATGGTGCATCCCACATTATTATCAGAGCCTAAAAAGACATTCTATTAAAGGTAAGTTAATTAAACTTGTTTGTTAATTGGTTAAACTTATTAACAAATATGTGCTGAAAATGAGAGGCTTAATGTCGACAAACACCAGGTTGCACCTTCAATGTATTATATATATGATTATTAATTGTGTTTAATGCATTTACAAATTATTAACCATTAATAAACAAATTGTAGACCATTTATAAACTTTATAAATGTAGTCTTATTCTTAAGTGGTACCATATCAACATTTGGATTATTATATACATATACATGCCATTATTGCTGTGAATGTTCACGCTAAAAAAAAATCCTTGTGTGTATATAATAAAGTCCATAGACTATATTAATATATGACAATATTATTAGATGACTGATCTGTCACTGTCAAAGACTTTCAAGATTGATTTATTTGCCATGTGGTGTTATCTAAAGCTATATATACCTGGAGAAGGAGGTAGTGAAGGCTCTGTGATATTGACTGCAAGTGCTGTAGTAGATTGGGCCACCATACTGCTATGAGAAATTTCTGAGATATGGAAAACAGAGACAGCAGTTAATTTAGATTTATAGTCAGGAGTCCAGGAGAGCACCATTAGTCTCACTATCTCCATCACTCCCTCAGCACAAAGCTAGCTAGTGTGGACTTATTTTGGTTGACCTTGCAGATCTGAGTAGTTAGAGTTCTCTAAGTGTGTTGAGGGTTGAGGGTGAAGGTTGAGGGAGGAAGCATGTGGTCCTCATCCACCCAGCTTCAGCAACTCTATAATTGGAGGGCTCTTAGTTAATGGGAGGAACATGAGGAAAGTAAAATCTACTGGGTATTAGAGATAGGCCTTCATCTGTATCAGATCATGTATTAATATAATTCACTTAATGAGATATTGAATGGACATGCTCTACCTACTTATCGATCCAGCTTGTGCTTAAACGGCTACGGTCTGTGAGCCTGTGTAAATGTGGCTGTATCTGTTTGTTGGCTCCTGTTCACATGGAAATTACACTGCTGGTCAATGAAATTGATGCTTTTTGAAAATGCTGTATAAGGTGGAGATTTTTAAAAACTCAGTGTGGTTGTAAAACAGACTCTTGTAGATTATGATATCTTCAAAAACTCGTGGAAAAAAAAAACATATCTGGATATGTATAAAGAGGGCCTGATTGAGCGTATAACATTAGCTGTTGGATTTACTAGAACATGCACAGGTAATAATAAGGGTTGTGTGCTCTAATTCAGCCTCACAATGCAAGAAACACAAAATCAACAACAATAGTGATTATATTAATGTAGAAAGAGCTCTAGTATCCGAAGACGTACTTTTATCAGTATCAGCAGTTGTATATCAAAATAGGATCAGAACTGATCATATATCGACCCATTATTACTGGGTATACTCATCAGAATGGTTTTAGCAATTGTAATTAGCAACAGAATCTGCTTCTTTTTTTTCTCATCAATACATTGATAAGACAACATAATTATAAGTTGCATCTTCAGTACATTAACCAGGAATATAGACTGAAATAAGTTCACTTACCTGTAGGTGGAAGAGTAGCATGTGTCTGAGCTGTAGAAGGAGAATATGTGGTGTGGAATTCTGTGGAATTTAGGAAAGTTGATCAATGGAAAGCAATATTTACACAGGGGTGTTTTATTTTATTTAAAAATTCCAAACTTGAGGAATATGGCCCTTAAGTGAGGGCAAACCTTTCACCCTGCAGAACCTGAATGTGCAACCTTGAGAAGCAACTTTTAAAATCACCAGCGTTTGGATACTGAAAACAAATTTGCTCAGTTGGTGCCACATTTGTTCATGACGCTGAGCAAACTTGGTTCAAGAGTTGGTGAAGCATTCCCTCGCTTAAAGCCAAGTCCTCCTTTTTCCTCCAATTTGGAGTTTGAACCTCTGCCTCTCACTGGAACAGCATCTAACATATGTAACAGCATCTAATGGTCTTCTGGACAGACTTGTTGGAAAATCCCTGTAAACATTTGATGGCATTCAGCCACATTAACATTACTTTTAATGTAAGTTGCTGGACTTAACAAACAAACAAACAAAAATGGCTCCAAAACATTGTTAATGACTCACCTTTAACTTGTAACAGAATCGGTGTGTAGACATCAGCTGATGGAAAAGCTCTCTCTATCCCACACCAGTACGTTCCTGCATCCTCTGTTCTCAGGTCAGTGATGGTGATGTTGAAGACTCTGTTCACTGTGTCGTCTTTCAGAGAGAATCTCTGATCTTTAGATGATTTAGAGTCAACAGGAATGTCTTTAGTAATCCAGGGTAAAGTAGAACATTCCCCTCTGCAGAGATACTTTGTGTAGGATTCATATCCAGACTCATAGGGACAGTGAATCTGAACTGAGTGTCCTCTGTGTCCAGTTACAGTTCTAATAGCATTGCCTCCAGCTGTAAAATAAATATACAATATTAAAGACCAATGGACACTACAAGCCTGGTGCTTTTACCAATCCAGCATCGAGATACAGGACAAATGACTATAATATCAAAATATAATGTAAAAAACTCACCAGCTGTGAGGGAGATACAGATAATGAAAATGCAGAAGACAACAGGGTTGATGTTCATCCTTAAAAAATCTACACACATACTGCAGTCTTCACTCAGGACACTTTACGTATGAGCTTATCACAAGAGGATCTAACACTTCCTCATGTGACAGACACACACACAAACACACACAGAGCTTGCCAACCACATCCTCCTTCACAAGTATACAGTTAAATGTTTGTAGCGGATCCCTCACCCTGTCTTTCGGGGTTTGTTCCTCTTTCCTTCAAAAACAGCCTCTGCTCTTCAGGGAAGTTTTAATATGTGTAGGAAACTTTTGAAGACACTCAATCATAAACCACTTAGTGAGATCAAATTCTAGCATTGAATGATTAGTTCTGAATACCAAGCATGGCTTCAAATCGTCCTAAAGGTACTAGATGGAGGTGTATCATGCCAGAAAACAAAGTTTCACTGCTTCACAGCCCAGGGCTGAGACAGATTTATTTTTGTATTTGAATTTTATCATATTATTTATATTATTATTATATGAGAATATGTAGGACAGCATTGTGGCACAACAGATAGTGCCAGTGTCACAGCACCAGGGGTCCTGGGATTGTGCGTTCAGGCCCCACTCCGGGTGGCTGTCTGGAAGGAATTTGGTGTGTTCTCCCTGTGTGGGTTTCAACACACATTGGTAGGTGGATTGGTGACTCAAAAGTGTCCCTAGATGTGTGTGAGTGAATGTGTGAGTGCGTGTTGCCCTATGAAGGACTGACGCCCCCTCCAGTGTATGTCCCTGCATTGCGCCCAATGATTGCTGGTGGGCTCTGGACCGACCGCGACCCTGAACTGCATAAATGGTTGCAGATAATGAATGAATAAATTAATGAATAAGAATATTTGTGGAATCTGACGAAATGACACCCTGTTCCACTCCAAAACTCAGACGGAGACATGGCCTATGAGTGGAAAAATAAAATGATCATCATCATCATCATCATAGTTTGCATTATCTGTATAGTAGAATTTCAAACATATACAGTTTACTGTACAAAGTGCAACAAAAATAGTTGCTATATAAAGCAGCTCACAAAGACCACATACAGTGCACAAGGGCAAGCATATGCAACCACAACAAACAATACTACGGATTGGGGACAACGCAGCTCGATCAGTTTTGGTTCACACTAGGGGTGACTCAAAGTGAAACAAAATGCACAGAGTGGAACAGACATGTAAACATTTTACACTAATGGAAGACAATTTGCTAATTAGCAGCAGATGGACAACAGTGACTGTCCATTTCATCATTCCCTAAAACAACAAAAATAATTTAAAACATAAACTGGGGTTTGAGAGTGGAGATCTGGCAACCCGTTTGGCTGTTTCTGTACCCGTTTGGAAGCTGTTTTGATCGCTCGGGTTTTCCTGTTTAATCGTTTCCATTGTTATTTCTATATTTATATCTGTTTTTATAACCTACTAACCATCCATAGATCTATCTTTTAGATTGTCTCCGCAGGAATATTCATTACAGAGGCACTAAAACTGCCACCGGACCCTGGAGTAACGTTCTTGGTGTAAGTTACTAAAATTCACTAAAAGCGGTAAGTACCTGCAATTCCATGGCTACTACTGGCTGTTTTGCCTGTTCAGAGTGTGGCATGTTTAGTTTAACGCCCTTTTCCACCTCTAGCGATAAATATAGTGGTTGTATTTGTAGTAAGTGTCAGCTAGTTAGCTCTCTGGTGGATAAAGTGGACCAGCTAGAAGTGCGCATCCGGAGCTTATTATTGTTGAGGGATAAACAGCGAGATTCAGTGTTAGCAACTCCGGGTGCCTTAGGGAGAGTTAGCACCCCCACGACTCCGGCGTTAGAGCCCTCACAGCGGGGTGAATGGGTGACGTCTCGGCGTCATAGCCGGAAAGCTAAGGCTGATGCTAACGCTGAGGCCAAAGCTAGCCCACCGGGACACCACGCTCCTCCGATTCGCGTGTCAAACAGGTTTGCCCCGCTCAGCGAAGCACCCGCTGAGGAGCCTGTTAAGAGTGCTCTGGTTATAGGAGACTCTATTGTTCGGCACGTGAAATTAGCTACTCCTTTAGGGGCGCCGGCAGTAACAGTTAGCTGTTTATCGGGAGCCAGAGCGCCGGATATTAGTGGCAACCTTAGACTGTTAGCTAATAGGAGATATTCGAGGGTAGTCATTCATGTAGGGGCCAATGATATTCGTCTGCGGCAGTCTGAGGTAACTAAGGGTAATATTACAGAGGTGATTAAACTGGCCCAGACGATGTCCGATGCCGTAATCTGCTCTGGTCCCATACCAATGCGGCGTGGCGACGAAGCTTACAGCAGACTTTGGGCGTTAAACTGCTGGATGTCCAAGTGGTGTTCCGAAAATCAAGTGGGCTTTATAGACAATTGGTTACGTTTTGAGGGCAAGCCTGGTCTTATAGGTAGGGATGGTATCCACCCCACGCGGGAGGGTGCTGCCTTACTTTCTTGCAGTATAGCACATAGTCTTTTAGTTAGTCGGCAGAGTAGTGTAGATAGCTGCTGACAATCCAGAGCCGGGACCAGGCCGCAGACAGACAGGCTAAACCGACCGTCTGCGAACTGTCTTGAGACGTCACCCAGGTTCAACTGTATTGAGACTGTGTCTTTCCCCCGAACTAAATGTAAAAGTAGAAAAACAAAATCAGCCTGTTTCAGCAACCTAATCAATATTAAATCATACACAACACCTAGCAGCAACACCTCAGAACTAAAATTTGGGTTACTCAACATAAGATCGCTAAACTCAAAAGCACTCATCGTAAATGATATTATAAGTGATCATAAATTCAATGTTTTCTGTCTCACGGAAACGTGGGTTAAACCAAATGAATATTTAGCACTAAATGAAGCCACCCCCCTAGGCTATAATTATGCACATAGCCCAAGAATATCAGGCAAAGGAGGTGGAGTATGTGTAATTTACCAAAATACCCTAGAAATTAGTCTTAAACAATGTGACACCTTTTCTTCTTTTGAGGTTCTCTCCACTATTATTACAAATCCGGTCACAAAAAAGGACGCATTTTTATTATGCAACATTTACAGACCACCAGGGCCTTACTTAGAATTTCTGAAAGAATTCAGCGATTTTGCTACAAACCTAGCGGTGTGCAATCATAAAGTTATAATTGTAGGACATTTCAATATCCATTTCGAGAAGGAAAGTGACCCACTAAAAAAGGCATTTACCTCAATCTTAGACTCTATTGGTATTACTCAAAATGTAACAGGGCCTACACACTACTGCAGCCACACTTTAGACTTAGTTCTGACACTAGGTCTTAACATTGACAAAATTAATATCTTACCGCAATCCTCAGCAATCTCCGATCATTACTTAATTTCATATGAGCTACGTTTTATCCATAATCTATGTAAGAACCCTCGCTATTCTACAAGGCGTATAATAAAACCATCTACCGCCCTACAATTTATAGAAAACCTACCAGAACTATCGACCCCAGTTCCAACTCCATCAGACCCAATGGACCTAGATGTACTAACTGACTACCTAGAAAATACCTGTCGATCTACTTTAGAAAAGGTAGCACCACTTAAACATAAAAGTATAAGACAGAAAAAGCTCGCACCATGGTATAACGATAAGACCCGTACTTTAAAACAAACATTACGAAAACTAGAGCGGAAATGGCGATCAACCAAGCTTGAAGTGTTTCATTCTGCCTGGAAGGACAGCCTTATAGAGTATAGAAATGCCCTCACTAAAGCTCGCTCAGCATATCTGGCCTCGCTGATCTCCAATAATAAAAATAATCCGAGAGCACTTTTTAGTGTGTTTTCTAGAATTACAAAAAATCAAGCAGGTTCTGAACAACTAATTCCAGCAACTCTCACCAGTAAAGATTTTATGGACTTTTTTAATAATAAAATTGAGAATATTAGACAACAAACTCTAGCCACAGGATCAAATCCATCCTGGCTGCCACCTGATGTGAATGAAATAAAACATAATATAACTGTAAAAGAAAGACTTGAAACCTTTTACCCACTCCCACAATTAGAACTAGAGAAGATTATCACCTCCGCAAACTGTACAACTTGCACACTTGACGCAATTCCCACAAAGTTGCTCAAAGAAGTACTACCAGCTATTATTGATCCTCTTTTAACTATAGTAAACTCATCGCTTAGTCTGGGCCATGTACCCAAAGCTTTTAAACTAGCAGTTATTAAACCTATGATCAAGAAACCAAATCTTGATGCTAGTACACTGTCTAATTACAGGCCTATTTCTAATTTGCCATTTCTGTCTAAGATCTTAGAAAGAGCTGTGGCCCAACAACTTAGTTCATATCTACATAAGAATCATATATATGAAAAATTCCAATCTGGATTCAGGCAACATCATAGTACAGAGACAGCTCTAGTCAAGATAACAAATGATCTTCTTCTTGCCTCTGATCAAGGCCACGTATCCCTGTTGGTGCTTCTTGACCTAAGCGCAGCCTTCGATACAATAGACCACAATATTCTCATAGAAAGATTAGAAAACATGGTTGGAATCACAGGGACAGCCCTATTATGGTTCAAATCTTACTTAACGGAACGTTATCAATTCGTAAAAGTAAACAATCTAAATTCAAATTATTCTAAAGTAAGATTTGGAATTCCACAAGGCTCTATTTTAGGACCATTATTATTTACATTATACATGTTACCGCTAGGCACAGTTATAAGAAACCATGACATTAACTTTCACTGTTACGCAGACGACACACAATTGTATATTTCAGCCAAGCCCGATGACAAACACAGATTAAAGAAAATAGAGGACTGTGTAAAAGACGTGAAAGGCTGGATGTTGCGTAACTTCCTCCTTCTAAACAGCAACAAAACAGAGGTCCTGCTTTTGGGTCCAAAAGTGACAAGAAATAAATTATCAGATTTAATTTTAGATCTAGCTAACTTTCCAGTTAAACCTGGTTCAGCAGCAAAAAATCTTGGTGTCATAATTGACCCGGATTTATCATTTGATCAACACATAGGTAGTATCACTAGGACAGCTTTTTTACATCTTCGCAATATTGCTAAGATTAGAAATGCCTTATCCCTCCAGGACGCAGAAACATTAGTACATGCCTTTATTACTTCAAGGCTTGACTACTGTAACGCACTACTGTCAGGATGCACCAGCAGCAATTTAAGAAAACTTCAACTAGTTCAAAATGCTGCAGCTAGGGTCCTCACTAAAACTAGAAAATTTGAACATATCAGCCCAGTTTTATCATCACTTCATTGGCTGCCTGTTAAATTCCGCATTGACTACAAAATTTTGTTATTAACATATAAAGCTCTACATGGGCTTGCTCCTGAATATCTTCAAGATACAATTTCCTATTATGAGCCTCCACGTTCACTCAGATCACAGAATACTGGATTTTTAAATGTTCCCAGAATTCAGAAGGCCTCAGCTGGGGGAAGAGCCTTTTCTTATAAAGAAATTCCCAACTCTGGAATGATCTTCCAAAAAATGTTCGGGACTCAGACACAGTCGCAATCTTCAAATGTAGGCTAAAAACTCATTTGTTTAGTTTATCATTTGGTAGCTAATGCTCCCCCATAGATAAAGGCGGCAGATCCGGGGGGTCCATGGACACAGGGAATTATAGTATACTGAGACGCTGGTGCTGTCGTCCCGCCGCTTCTCGCGATCACTCAGGTTTGTTGACGGTGGAGCGGAGGGATGCCAGTGTTTCAGGATGCTCCCGTGTCTGTGTGTCCTTCTGGTTCTCTCCTTTTAGTTAATGCTGTCATAGTCAGATCTGCCGGAGTCATTAGCCACACTCTGGAAATTTTCATATTTTCTACTTTACAAACACAAAACAGTTCAAAACTAATTCCATCCCTTTACATCTTTCCGAGTAAACGACTGCCCACCTGTCTGTCTGGACACTGATGGATGACTGTCGAGATCCTCCTCCACGCTTCAGACCAGCTGCCCACGCTCCAGCAACCACCAAGTGCCTTGAAGCTGTCCCTACACTGAAGTTCTCATGGACTACTAACTATCATCACCAGTAGATTGACCAGAGGAGGATGGGTCACCCCTTGTGAGCCTTGGTTCCTCCCAAGGTTTCTTCCTCAGCTGGGGGAGTTTTTCCTTGCCACTGTTGCCCCTGGCTTGCTCACTTGAGGGTTTTACATTTGTCTTTACATTTCATGTCAAATCTTGTCTTACTGGAATTCTGTGAAGCTGCTTTGTGACAACATCAGTTGTGAAAAGCGCTATATAAATAAATTTGATTTGATTTGATTTGATTAAACAAATAAGCAGAATTTTATGTACAACAGGTGTGTGTGTGTGTGTGTGTGCTCACAAAATCATTCCACATCACTTTTAACAAATACATGGATTTTATTCAAACCATATAATAATTCAAACCATTTTGGATTGTTTCCAATCATCCTTTCTTCAAGGAACTTTCACACAATTCCAATGACAGTTGCTGACTTCAGATGATGAGGAGAAGGCTCTGAAGAGATAGAGTTGCGTGGTCTCGTCTAACTCATGATCTGGACTAACACACAAGTATGTAACTCTTATAAATGCAGCAAGAGACCAGCACGACTCTACCCAGATATCAGATTCACCTTTGGCACTTCAGGCTCAGATACGACACTGACAAGTGTTGCATATGCTCAGTCACACACACTTGGGCAATTTCACACACTCACTAGAGGGTGTTACTTTCATGTAGAGCCCAGAAGGGGAGGGGTTTGACCACACAAGTAAAAAAAAAACACTTTGAGACCACTGTGGCGTCCACAGAAAGAGGAAGCTGCTGTTTCCAGTGGAGAATGTATTTGCAATTCTCATTACATTTTTGTACCCTGCCTAGATATGATAGAACAATGTGCTTGTGTAGGGAGGGTCTCCTGGCCTTGGATAACAGAGACAAGTGCCTAATTGATGTCTTATAAGGATATTCTCATGTGATAGGAGGTTAGAGTTTGAGTTCTGGAGAAAACATTTGGATAGTTATGTGTAAAAATAAGTTTGGAATGATTTTTTTGGAGTTCATCACATGGACTTTATTGGTCCTTCTGTAAGTTCTAAGCATTAAACTGAGTGCAAAGACACTGTTTATAGCTCTCTGATGCACACATTATCATAGCAGAGTAAGGGATTAAACACTGTTACAATAATGCTGTTAAAGAATCAGGACACAGTGCCAAAGGTAACATTACTGCTGCTGTCTGCTCTAAATTGACATCTACAGATGATTGTGTAAATTCACCTCCAAAAAGTAGAAAACAAAATTTATAAATGTGAACATTTATTAGTACATGTTCTACAAAGTGCAACTCACCTGAAATGAGAAATCAGTTTGTTCTGTTGTCTTTGAGTGAAATAGTTTGAGCTCCAGAGAGAGAGCCACCACATTGGGATGGAGGTGGTTAAACATTTTTACTAAAGACTGAGAAGTCATGTGTCTGCAGAAGGTAGTCACATTTTTTATGATCTGGCCTTTCCTCCTCACTGTGAGATTGAGGGTTATTTCTGATAAGCATAATCTTTGAATAAATATTAAAATAACAAACAAATAAAGAATTTTGGATGGAAATAAAAGTACAGAAGACCCCTTTGTAACAGAGAGACTTTCTGCAGGAAGTGCAATCTTGTCCTGATAGGGCTAATATAATTATTTCAGATTACTTACTTATT
This sequence comes from Hoplias malabaricus, assembly GCF_029633855.1. NCBI lineage: Eukaryota > Metazoa > Chordata > Actinopteri > Characiformes > Erythrinidae > Hoplias > Hoplias malabaricus. The sequence continues at coordinate 60,268,014 of NC_089801.1, read as the reverse complement.
GCAGGAAATTATTTTTGCCACTGCTTAACTCACTATTGATCTTACAATTATGGTAATATTGGTGTGAACATAGTGAACCACACTCTACAATGACTGATTTTACTAAAGAATTGTGTCACAGTTTTTAACCGAGGTAAACCACAGTTTGTTTCTGTATCATTTTCTTGTAGGTTATCTACTACAACTCCACTACTAAACCAGTGTGTGTGAGAGAAGGCGAGACAGAGAGGGAGATTATTGAAACACTAATGTAATTAATTAATTAATTACCTGTAAGCGCTTATCCAGTTCAGGGTCATACTGCCATACACAGTGCCCTTTCATAAGTGTGCAGTTGTATATTTAAAATGTACCTGTGAACTCTCTATAGTAGGGGTTCACAACCCCAGTCCTGGAGGGCCAGAATCTAACAAAGTTTGATGATTGCTCTGCAAAAACACCCACCCTAAACCTGGAAATTAACAGATGGGTTGAATTTAATTAATTATCAACCATTGCTGAATACTGGCCCTTCAGGACTGGAGTTGTGTACCCCTGCTCTATAGTAAATATGGATATACACTGGGTTCTATCAGGCTCTGAATAGAAATTGTCAATAACACTCACTTTATCATAAACAGTCTCCATTATTACTAGTCCTCATGCAAAAGTAGCTCATTTTAAGTTTCTTGTGATTTATACCCAGGTGGCACTTCCAAGTGGGGCTGATCTGAACAGTTTAGCTTGGTAGAGTTTGTGCAGAATTGCTGGGCCTGTTGTGGACAATCTGTATTTATTAGCTGTTAGAATCAAATGTTTAATCACACAGTAAACACCAGCAACTTAAATTTTACAAACATAATCCAACTACCTGCCCACAGAGATTCACCAGTCTATAGTCAACCATTATTGGTCAAACCAAACAGAGCCCACACCGCTTGGTACTTGCAGGACAACCATAAAACCATGGGTGGAGCCAAACATTTTAAACAACCAGGGCTTAGACCAAATATCCAGAACCATGCTTACCTCTGAAGATTTATTTACCCAGCAGTGATGTGAACTCTTTTTCTGGTCATGAACTTTTGCAAGGCCCCCTGCCTCTGTGGCCATCACTGCTGTCCCTCCTGACCTTCAGGAGAAAATTGCAAGCCTCTTGGCAAGTCTGGAGGTCTCCATGAAGGCGGCCACCCAGGCCGCTCCGGTCCCTGAGGAGGCGGCTTCCACGGCCGCTCCTGTCTCCGCGAACGCGGCGCCCACCGCTCCTGTCTCCGTGAACGCGGCGCCTCCAGCCTCTCCTGTCTCCATGGACGCGGCGCCTGCCACTCCTGTCTCCGTGGACGCGGCTCCAGCCACTCCTGTCTTCGTGAAAGCGGCGCCTCCAGCCGCTCCTGTTCTCATGAAAGCGACGCCTCCAGCCGCTTCTGTTCCCGTGAGAGCGGCGCCTCCAGCCACTTCTGTTCTCGTGAAAACGGCGTCTTCAGCCGCTTCTGAATCTGTGACTGTGGCCCCGGCCGCTCCTGGTCGTGTCCATAGGTCGGCTCCATGGACTTTGGGGCCGATCCCCAGAACTGTGCCCAGGCTGGTACCTCAGGTTTCCCAACAGACTTTTACCAGTCCTGGGTACCCTCATATTGTATTAATTCCCATGTCTGTCCCTGTCATTGTTCCTGTTTCTGTTATCGTCCCTGTACCTGTGTCTGCTTTTGTTTCGGTTCCTGTCCCTGTTACGGTGTTCATGTCTGTCCCGGTAAGCGTCATGGTTCCTGTTCCCCTGCCAAGTTCAGTCCTGTCCCCTGTTAGTCCTGTCCAGTCACCATTTAAACCCTCTGTCCAGTCTCCTATCCATTTCCAGTTCCCAGTCCCATCACCTGTCCTGTCGCCATTTCACTCTAGTGTTCAGTCAAATGTCCAACATCCTGTCCAGTCACGTGTGTCTGCTCCTGTTCTGTCTCCGAATTTGTCCTCTGTCTTCTCTCGTTTTCCGTCTCCTCTTTCTAGTCCTGTCCAATGTCCGTTTAAGTCCAGTCCCTTGTCACCAGTTCCATTTCCTGTCTTATCATGAGTCTTCTAGTTTCGTTCTTGTTTTGTTCTCCTGGCCCCTCCTGCGCCAGCTCCTGGGGAGTCTAGCTTTTTCACGCTCTGGGAGTTGCGCGTCTTGGGGGGGGGGGGGGGGGGGGCGTCTGTCACATCCTGGCCCTTTCTTGTTTGTTTATCCCCGCCATGTGGCTCTGTCTGTCTGTTATTGTCCATGTCTCCGCCTTTGTCCCGCCTTTGTTCCGCCTCCTTGTCATTTTCCCTCGTTATCTGTGTCAGGTGTCTCTTGTTTGTTCATGTATATAAGTTCCTTTGTTGTCACTTCCTGTCATCGGTCATTTGTTGTTGTTTGTTTTGTTTGTCGTTCTCTTACACGTTTCATGCCCCAGTCCTGTAGTGTTGTTTTGTGCTCTTTTCCTATGTTCTAAGTCGTGTTATTTCGTGTTTCTCCTCAAGTCCGTTTGTTTTGTTATTTCTATAATAAATTATCTGTGTTGTAGCGAGTGTGTCCGCCTCCGTTAGTTCACCCTTTACATCTCCGTGACAGAGACAACTGAATTACAAAACAAATCAATATATTCTATTTGCAAAACATAATAGTTGCTGACTAACTTTCATTTAACTGACCACAAAAAAGAGGCAAACTTTGTACTGATCATTGGAGAACAAAGTAAATAGGAGCTAAAACATTGTAAAACTACAAACATACCTTTTAAAAGCACATTCATGGCTTGCTTTGCAGTTCTGCTTTTAATTACATTTAATATATTCAAAATAACAATTGGGTTGTGCAGAGATGCAGTGCAACAAGTAGACTAAATTGAATCATATAAAAAGAATGCTGATGGATGCCGCACTATCCTGGGATTTGCTCACAGTTCATCGATTGGGTCATAAGTGTTTGATACTTCTCAAATTTTAATGGGGTAAAAATAATAACAACAAGACGTTTGAAGTTCATACACATCAATTGATAATGCAACAGTGATAAATGCAACATCACATAGCAACAGGACAATGAGGATCACTGCTTAAAGCCCTGAAACAAACAGTGATCTCCACGGGACACATAAGTTACTGATGCAACCTGCAGAAATCATTTAGCTATTGCAATTTTCACTTACATCCTGTGAGAGGAAGTGAAAATTGACCTTAGGTGTTAGTTTTGCACGTTTGTGGGTGATGTGTTAAATACACAACTTCAAGACCTCTGAGTAATCATCATTATATTATTCACCATTGGACACTGAAGTAGAGCATATGTAAGGAGCGGGTAAGAGGCTTTCTGTTCTTTAGAACTCTTTTATTCAAATTAAGGAAAATAAATATGTGGAGTGGATTTATATAGATTATAGTGTATTTGTATTTTTAATTGTCCACAGGAAAATGTAAATCCAGTGTTTTACACATTTATTTCTTTGGGGGATCTAATAGGACACAGGTCCTGGAGTGTCTTGTCCTACATGTGTTAGTGTTTCTTACTGGAACACACCCAGTTCAGCTCAGAAAATGCTTGTTTATGAGATACTCAGTTGGGTCAGGTGTTGGGAGCAGGGAGAAGTCCAGACTGTGCAGGACAGGGAAGTGCTCCGATCCCAGGTTTGGGAACCACTGTAAAAAGACGTCAGGTTTAATGTGGGAGAAGGTTTCTGTTTGGAAAATTTGTAGAGTGAGAGTCTTCAGTGAGAGGATGTCACTCAGCCTGGCTCCTCCCCTTCCTCTGATCTTTCTGCTGATGATTGAGGGTGAGTCTAAAGATCCAGATCATCACTACAACAGCACAGTGGAGATAAAATTTCTTCTTCAATCTTTGATGCTTATTTAAATGATCTATAATGTGTCAGTGTCTAGTGCTGTATCACATACTCTGTACTGAATTGGTCATTTCCATTTCACTCCAATATTCTCCCTCCCTCTGCTGCAGTGTTTCAGACTCATCTGTCTTTGTGCTTTCTCTCAGAATCAGCTCAGTGTTGTACAGTAGCTGCTGGAGTTGGAGAGAAGTAAAGCTATAAACTACAGTAACTCTGACTGTCTTATGGGCTCCAGTCTGTAATCAGCTCTTTCATCAATCATGTGTTTCAGGGGCTTCTGGAGCAAAGTGGAGTGTGAAATACAACCAACAAGAAATATGTGCTTTAAAAGGCTCCACAGTGTTTATGAACGGCTCTTACACTCACCCAGATGGTCTTACAGTGAATAAGACTTTTTGGATCATAGACCCAGTTAAAGGTGAGGAGAGATCTGATCTGAGTAAAGAGTCAGATTACTCAGGAAGAGTGGAGTATTTTACTGATGAACAGAAGAAACACTTCTCCCTCAAACTGAGTAATGTAGAGAAGAAGGATGGACATCAGTACTGCTTCAAAATCATAACAAAAAACAATAAAGAAAGATGGATGGGCACACCTGGAGTTCTTCTGAAAGTTACAGGTGAGTGATGTCATATTATCCATCAGTGAAACATAGTTCCTCATCTCACAGTGGAGTCAGAAAACTGCACCTGATCGGTTACTAATGAGTTCCTGCTGAAAAAAAAAAAGTCAGTGCCTTCATTCCACTCCTGTGCTGCCACTCCTGTGCTGGGCGCTGCATGTTCTGATTTCCCCTGTTTGAATAAACCTGACTCTGTTTATTCTCTGATTCCCTTTGTGATCTGATCTGTTTCACAGTGTAGAACATATGAACCTGAGCAGCTACAGCTTTACACTTTCTCTTTCCTGATTTGATCTTCTCTCATTGTCTTAGAGCTCCGTGTAGAAACTCCTGGAGCAGTGACAGAGGGAGGAGCAGCAGTTCTGAAATGTGTAACCACCTGCAGTCTGACTGACCCAACATTCATCTGGTACAAAAATGGATGTCCTTTAACCACAAAGACCACCATCAACAACCAGCTCCACCTGCAGCCAGTCAGCAGTGAGGATGCAGGCAGTTATAGCTGTGCTATAAACGGATATCAACATCTCACTTCCCCTGATCACACTCTCATAGTCAGATGTGAGTAAAGTTCATGTTCTTTACTACATATACACACTTCTTTATCAAAGCTTCACACTAGGGTACAGATAGACGTCAGTGCCAAAACAGGCTAAACACACCATGTTTCACCAGTAAGATATCTTGAACAAAATTCCTAACATTGCATTCCCAGACCTCTGTAATCTGATTTGAATTTTTAAGTTGCTCTGTATAAGTAATGAAAAAAAGCTATTTTCCTGAACTCTAGGACTACAACGTGTTATAAGCAGGAAAACAAAATAAATATTATCACTCTCAAGAACAACATTCATCTCCAAAATTCCAGGTGCTTAAACATGCCTTTTGAGAGGATGCATTTGTGCAGTGTTGTATTTAAAATCTATTATTACTTTTTTACAAATGCTGATGAATGTTTTCCATGAGACACTATCTATTAGTAGTAAGAAATGTGACTAAATTTATGTCTAGATCCTCCAAAGGACATCTCAGTGTCCATCAGTTCCTCTGGTGAAATAGTGGAGGGCCGTTCAGTGACTCTGACCTGCAGCAGTGATGCGAATCCACCTGTAGAGAACTACATCTGGTTTAAAGAGGGTGAAGAATTACCTGTAGGATCTGGACACAGTTACAGCTTCAACATTACTCCTGACCACAGTGGACTGTACCTCTGTGAAGCTCAAAATCAACATGGAGCTCAGAATGGAACTGTGATGATCTTTGTTGAGAGTATGTTGTAAACAGAAACAGAAATAATGCAGTGTTCATGTTTAAAATAATGATAGATGTCTTCTGTTCTGCAGGGAGGAGTTGGTCTGCAGGTTGGATTGCAGTGGGAGGAGGAGGAGGAGGGGGCTTTCTTATATTCTTTGCCTTAATCTACATCTACAAGTCAGTGAAAAATAATGAAATATCTCCATGTACTCTGACAAAGTGCTGGGTTTACTACTGACAGCAGTGGTTTGTGTTTTTCTCAAATTATTTTCTTGTGTCCACAGGATGAAGAAACAATCCACTGAACCTGACCATGATCAGCTAAAACAGGTAAACTGACCACCACCCACAATCACCACATCACTAGGGTGACCAGATCTGAGATGCAGAAAAAGAAGACGCTTCTAGGTGGGGGGCATTGGAAGTATTAAATGCTTACAGAGAAGGTTATCAACCAATAACGGTAGCTCTAGAGTCAGACCGTCCAATCAGAAGATTTTAGGATACTTCACCACTCCCCCATCTCACTCAAGCGAAACAATCGGAGTGGGGGAGGGCGGGACTAGTTTGTGAACGAAACGCTTCTCCTAGTTCTATGTAAGCTCTAGAGAAACAAAATCCCGGACGTTTGTGAAATTCCGCCCGGACATTTTTAAGTCTAAAAAGAGGACGTCTGGTCACCCTACACATCACACACTGCTCTCGTATGGTAGGCATTCATAAAATAATGTGTGTGTTTCGTCTTTGAGGTTTTTAAGGAATGGACTCCAAACTTGGTGTCTGTGGATAAGTGCAGGTCATTGTTTATCAGACACTTTTCTCTCTACCTCAGGATCATGTGGAGGACACTACTGCTAAATCCAGATCTGTACGGTCTACTGCTGCTGTGTCTGAAACTGATGACGACATCCATTACGCTGCAGTCAGGTTTCAGCAACATGCAACGACCAGCACTCACCACCAGGGGGAGCAGCCGTTTGACAATGTTACATTACATCATCTCAGTGCTGCCACTGGGTGTGTTTCTCCAGTATGTTTCATTCATTCATCGATTTATGGAACTTCTTATACAGTTCAGGGTCTTGTTGGTGCCTGGACATGGTGCCAGTCCATCACAGACCAGTATGATTCACTTTCACATAATGAAGACCTGTGTTAACCTTCACTGAGTTATAATTAAATATGTGTTTATGGAACACTCGAGAAAAATGTAATTGAAACATGTTCTGACTTTTATTTTTCATTTAGTACACCATGAATGTACAGGAAATAATAAGTGGTTCTCTGTGACACATGGTTTCAATGAAGTATATAGAAATGAGATGAAACAAAGGCCAAACTGTCTCAGCCTTTCGTCAATAAAGATGAAGGTTAGAGCAAAACAGGCGAAAAGCCACCTTACTGGATGTGTAGAGTAGAGCTCTCAGATACCAGTCTCATCAAGCGCTGTTGAAGACATGGTACTGTTTATTGGCAAAGGGAAGTTACACAGTCACTGGAGTGTTATGGGAGTGTTAGGAATTGTGGTTAGATAGATAGATAGATAGATAGATAGATAGATAGATAGATAGATAGATAGATAGATAGATACTTTATTGATCTCCAGGGGAAATTCAAGGTCTCAGTAGCTTACAGACATCACATACAACAATCCCTAACAGCAATGGACTAATTAAAAAACAGATATCAAAATCGACAAAGTACTTCAATATACTATGTAGGCAGTCATGTATCAAATATCAAAAAAAAATAATAATAATAAAATCATATACCAAGAAGTTAACATGTGCTTAAGAATGATCAAACATAGCCTGGCAAGAATCTGTGATACTGTGAGCAGCTGAGGATTATCTCTTTAGTGCAGTATATAGTTTAAAAGTTTAAAAAGTGTGGATAGTGCAAAGGATATGGAATGTGCAATATATCAGTACAATGCAATATCAGTGCAGTATCAGAATTAGAAATAAATATAGTAAGATAAATAGTGCAAGGCAAGGCAGTACAGTGCAATGTTCCTGTATTAAGTATAAAACTACTATTGTAGCTATCAGATTAAAGTACACATGAGGTAGATTAGTTGGTTGACTTGTCTATTGTGCAGTTAGATGTACAAATGTACAGTTACATGTACAAATATGGAGGAGGTGGTAGTGGTGGATGGGCAGACAGACTATGCAGAGAACTCCATCTCTCCTCTCCCCTTGAGTGAAGTGTTGAACAGCTCAATAGCCCTGGGGACAAATGACTTCCTCAGTCTGTCAGTTGAGCCTGGCAGTGAGCGAAGTCTCCAGCTGATCAATCTCTTCTGCTTAATTATGGCACTGTGGAGTGGATGGCACTCATTGTCCAAGATGCTAATCAGTTTGTTCAGGGTCCTCTTGTTTGATATGGAAGTGATGCACTCCAGTTCAGCCCCCATGACAGAGCCAGCTTTCTTAACCAGCCTGTCTAGTCGCCCAGCATCCCTCTTCTTTATGCTACCTCCCCAGCATACCACAGCATAAAAGAGAACACTGGCAACAACAGTCCGGTAAAACATCCTGAGGAGCTTACTGCAGACATTGAAGGACCCCAACCTCCTCAGGAAGTACAGCCTGCTCTGCCCTTTCTTGTAGAGTGCTTCAGTGTTGGCTGACCAGTCCAGTTTATTGTCTAGGTGTAAGCCCAGATACTTATAGGTGTCCACAACCTCCACGTCGACCCCATCAATGGTGACTGGTAGCAGGACAGGCTTTGACCTGCATAAGTCCACCACCATCTCCTTGGTCTTTGAAGTGTTCAGTTGGAGGTGGTTCAGTTTGCACCATTGCACAAAGAGCTCCTCCCCCAGGCTCCTGTACTCCTCCTCCTGCTTGTTCCTGATACACCCCACAATCACAGTATCATCAGTGAACTTTTGCATGTGGCACAACTCAGTGTTGCAGCAGAAGTCAGATGTGTACAGGGTGAACAGGACTGGTGAGAGCACAGTTCCCTGTGGAGCTCCTGTGCTGCAGTCAGTGTCGGAGAGACAGTTCTTCAGTCTCACGTACTGTGGCCGCTCTAACAGATAATCTGTAATCCAGGTTACCAGGTGACCGTCCTCACCCATCTGTTGGAGCTTGTCTCTCAGTCTGAGAGGTTGGATGGTGAGAGCTTGTCTCTCAGGCTGAGAGGTTGGATGGTTATCTTTGTCTCTTTGGTTTAGTTTGATGTTATTAAAATGTAAATGTATCTCATTCTAAATAAGATAATGAAGAAATTCCCCAAATATATTTCATTACCTCATTTACACATTTACTTAGTGATGGAATAAACATAGAGATCCCTGTAACTAGGTAAGCATTTCCTTTAGAAATTCATATATGAACATGGTGAGGTCAAGCTTCTTTACACTGATAAACAGCAGTGTCCTTCTCCTGCAGAACAACTGTCTTCTTCTTTGTTTTCTAGGTCAATGATTCCAACAGTGGAGGACTCCTCAATAATCTACAGTACAGTCAAAATAAGTTAGATTTGCTGCAGCAGACTATTACTGATCTTTCACATATATTAAATACAAACTTTTATATCAGTTAGATTTACTGTAATTGATGTTTTTTTTTTTTTTTTTTTTTGATATTTGACTTGGAGATATTCATATACTGTCTATATCCTATTCATGAAGCAGTGTGAATATGTATTATTGATTCATTCATTATCTGTAACCGCTTTATTATTTAGTTTTGGGTCGCGGTGGGTCCAGGACCTGGAATCATTGGGCGCAAGGCGGGAATACACCCTGCCACCATGCCGCCCTGAATATGTATTATGCATTATGAAATTTTATTCATGGATGTATTTAATTTTTAGCAGTTTTTATAATGCCCGAAATGTTTATTAAACTCTTCTCTGCTCGACTACAACTGTGTTTACATTTTAGGTCTAAACCCATATATGTCATTACAGAAGTCTAAGTTCTAAGGTTTAGCATGGATCTAATTTGGGGACAAACGTTTGTTCATTTGAAAAACAAAATCTGAAACTGAAAGTTCAAATCTTCAGATTTGAGGCAGAACATCATCTAAGAGGGGAGTGGTGTAATGACTGACAGCATAGCAATGAAGGCGGAGGACATTCCTCAGTGTTGGCTGTGAGAAATATCACTGAACAATCATGTACACAATATTCAGTACAAAATATTGACTTTAGGAGATTTTTACATTTCATGTCAAAACTTCGTCTTTACTGGAATTCTGTGAAGCTGCATGGTGACAACATCAGTTGTAAAAGGTGCTATACAAATAAATTTGATTTGATTTGATTACAGGCCTCTGTACAGAACACTGCTTCGAGTGGTCAGGTCGATACATACACAGCTCACTAGCCCAAAGCCAGGTCCTCTGATGATGTTGTTTAACAGTAGAGCAGGCCAGGTCAGCCCCAGTGAAGCCACTGCAAAGACTGCAAATACCACAAGAACATATAGCAATCCAGTAAGTTGTGGGCAAGCTCTATCTGCAAAGTACTTGAAGTAATGCTCTGTAAACAAAAAGGAAAACATCCACAGGGTCAGAAGCCCTCTAGTGGTCAGGAAGCATGAAATTAAACTGACGAAACACAATTCCACAAAACTAAACACAAATGCATGTACAGAAATCCTGAAATACAAAAAAAAAAAAAAAAATGTAATGTGGCATCTGTGAGACCTGTTTCTACAGCTGAGATCATAAAAACTAATCTGGCTCTTGACCCATTTCCAAACAAGTAACTCTCCTCAAACACTCTAATATGGGGTGTCACTCCATTTAAACCCCCACTCTCTGATGTAGAGGACACTAACGGATAGTAAAGTGTTTAAATATTTTACCCATACGAAAAGTGCCAACTTCCTGTAAATTCACACACACACACAGATATAGTCACAGTTGTGATGACATCACATCTCACAGTCCCCAAGGGCTCATGTTCTACAGTGGAACTTTTACTAACGAACTTTCCAAGATATGAACCAGGCATTTGAATATTTTTTGCCTCCACCAATGAACCATGACTCTAGAAACGAACCCGAGCCTCCGCTGAGCCGGCGGCTGGAAACCCCAATAGGCGAGTCTCCCAGCGTGCCCAGATTTGAGTGAGCTTTTAAGATTAGCAAATTGTAGTTTTAGCAATTTAGCATTAGTGTAACCCTAGCAGACATCGAAATTCGTGCTAAGTTAAGCCGTATCTACGCTTTGTCTCCCCACATTCACCCACCACTTTTCCACTGTTCCACTGTGTATAGTTATATATATATATATATATATTTATTTTTTTTTATTTTTTTCATTTGTACTTTTAAGCTTCACTTTTGAGCTTCAACATTTGTTTGGTGTTATCTTCAGAAGTCAGAATTCATTTACACATGATTATTTTTCCAATTTCTCTTTATGTCTGTGAATAAAAATGTGAGGAATTATTTTTTTTCATTGTACCCTTTAGACTGATATGTAAATGATCATCTTTCAGATTGGCTGCACACAGCAATCAGACTCGTGAGTGAAAAAACTCTGCAAGTGACTAACATCAGATTTATGAGATCAATATCTGTGTTTAAATGTGTGTGTATCCAAAATATGTCAGTGCTCTGTTTGTAGTCTGAAGGTAAGTTTAATTACAGATATATTCGGGTTCATAGTGATAGCAGAAACAAACATCAGTTAAACTCAGTCAATATGTACTGAGACAACAAGTTTCACAACAGTAGTGAGAGGGTGTCAGGCTCCACACACTGAGTTGAGATTTGACTGTAGAAATGAAACCAGTGTCATAGTCAGAAAAAAAAAACAGTTTGGTGTGTTCTCCCTGTGTCTGCATTGGTTTCCTCTGGGTGCTCAGGTTGTGTGTGTGTGTGTCTGTGTGCGTGGGTGTGTGTGTGTGTGTGTGTTGCCATTGAAGGACTGGCGCCCCCTGCAGGGTGTGTACTCGCCCTGCGCCCAGTGATTATGGGTAGGTCCTGGACGCAGCACGAACTGGATAAGTGGTTACAGACCACTTCAATGAATGAATGAATGAAGTAATACTTGTTCATACAATCATATAAATTTAGGTCATGGGTAAATATGTATCTGGTAACAGCAGACTTGTGATTAGTGCAGGGGTCATTTGTTGAATATAAAAAGTTGCTTTTTATTTAAAATTCATAATTTTTTATAAAGTGGAGATAATACGAAGTGGAATAAAAGTAAGATGAATGAAAAGCAGATGAAGAGGAAAAAAGCTGGTGGACCTCATCCTGTTCTGAGAAATATTGTTGAGAAATACCTGCAGAAGCTGATGGTCAAACTTGACTCTTACTGCATCTGAAATCTCCCTTTACATTCTGAAGGGGGAAGTGAAACCAGCCTGGGTGAATTATATTCAGCTTATAAGTTATACGTGTTAACCACATGACTTCAACTCTTTAGATTCACCTCTGTTCTCATCATTGTTTGAAAAGTGGTTAAGAAGCATCAATACGAGAATGGGTAAGATGTTTTTTTAGAAGAACTTATTTCAAATTTAAGAAAAATACAACTGCAATTTGCTTAGATATATATTTTAGAATTTTAAACCCAGCAATGTTTTAATTGTCCAGTGGAAAATGTACAATCCCACTTCTAAAATATTTGAGACAGGGTTGTGTTTACCACTGTGTTCACCATGTCTTCTTTTAACAACATACTGTAAATGTTTGGGAACTGAGGAGACATTTTGCTGTTGTTTTGAAAGTGATGTTTTCTGATTATTACTTTTGATATGATTTCAGTTGCTTAATAGCTCTGGGTCTCTGTTGTAGTATCTTTATTTTCATATTGCACCAGATTTTTTTTTTTCTGTGGGTGACAGATATGGACTACTTAACTCCCAGAATCTTTTACTAAGGAGATGTTGTAATTCATGCAGAATGTGGATTGGCCTCGTCTTACTGAACAAACAAGGCCTTCCCTGAAAATTGACGTTGCCTGGATGACAACACGTTGCTCCTTTTACATCATTCAGCATTAATGATGTCTTCACAGATGTGCAATTAACTCATGCCACATGCACTAATGTATCCCCAGACTATCACAGATATTGCCTTTTCAACTGTGTGCTTGTAACCAGTCAGAATGTCCTTCTCCTCTTTGGTCCATAGGTCATAGCATTAATGTTTTCCAATAAGAAATTCAAATTTTGGTTTGTGAGACCACAGAACACTTTTCCATCTTAAATGAGTCCAGACGATGCAGAGATACCCAGTGATACCGGGAGTTTACGAAGTAAATTCAGGGCCAGTATCGCCGATACTGATACTGCTAGTCTTCACCACGTGCAGGTGCAGAATCAAAAGACAGGAGTGTGGGGGTGGGGGGTTTGCATGTGCCTTCTCTGCGCTGACTCACACATATGCCGTTATTTTTGAGCCACGTGGATATTTTGAGCAAGCAAGAAGGTTTCTGCGTGCGTGCGGATATTTTTGAGCGAGCAAGAAGGTTTCTGTGCGGGCAATGTCTCTGACCTGCGCGCTCACTCCACACTTACAGCCATTACAAAGTGCCTCAGATTCAGACAATCAGAAACTTCAAATGACAAAGGTAATTTCTGATTGGATGGCTTGACCGCCAATTGGGAAGGACATACAGGTCAGAGACCAGTAAATAGGCGGATCCCGGAGAGTGGGAAGTTATGGTTAGGGGAAAATCTGACAGTGCCCTCTGAACGGCAACAGACCAGTGCACCACAGCCAGTCATTTTATTTTATATTGAATGAATTGGCCACATTGTAGAGTTTTTATCTGTTGTTTTTTTACCTTGATTAACTGAGTCAGCAAAGTAGCTGATGTGCTAAAAATAAATTTACATAGTGTAAATTAGTGCTAGCAATGATGGTAAATGGTACTGCAACTAGAAACTACTTTATTAGTAATAGAAGTACTGTAAATGCTATCTAGATAGGTAGTTATCAACATACAGGGCTAGCTGATTGTGTAATTCTTAAATCAATATAACTTCCTGAAGGAAGTTTAATACTGCAATAAAGTTAGCTTGCGGTTAGCTATTCAGAAAAACAGGGTCTGTGAAATCCTTCTGTAATTTTTTTTTTTTTTTTGGTCTTTTTTCTGATAAACTCAATAGAGCTTTCCAGAGTTAAAACCTATTTGTTCAGTGTTTTTTTTTTTGTGTGTGTGTGTGTAAAACTCAGGAGGGTTGCTCAGGTGCATTGATTTAAACCTGCCTTCCTCTCTCTACATGAACAGTTTTTGAACTGCAGTATTAAGCTTCCTTTAGAATGTTATTTACTGGTCTCTGGCCTGTATGTCCTTCCCATTTGGCGGTTAAGCCACCCAATCAGAAATGACCTTTGTCATTTGACGTTTCTGATTGGCTGAAACTAAGGCACATTGTAATGGCTGTAAGTGTGGAGCGTGCGCATGGAGTAGGATAGGAGAGCAAGATGTGTAGGCTGTAGTGTGCGTTCAAGAAACCTCCTTGCTCGCTTAAAATATCCATGCTCGCTCGCAGAAACCTTCTTGCTCACTGGAAATTTCCGTCTGGCAATATCCCTGTGTGCTCAGAAACCTTCCTGCTCGCTTTGTGTGAAAAATGTCAAATTCAAATATAAAATATTTTTCACAAAACAACTTTATTTACAACATTGTCTTTGTTCTATTTTCAGTTATATTTAAATGGTTAAAACAATTTGCACATCATTGCAGTCTGTTTTATTCAGAACATTTCAAGAAATGTGGTTGTACATTCAGGGTTGGGAACTACATTAAAATGTCAGGTTTAATGTGGGAGAAAATTTCAGTTCAAAAGTTTTTTCAAGAGTAAAATTTTCTTCTTTGTTGTTGATGATGATCTAGGCTTTCATGAGATGATGTTATTCAGACTGGCTCCTTCTTTTCCCCTTATGTTTCTGCTGTTGATTGACGGTGAGTCTAAAGATCCAGATTATCACTACAACAGCACAGTGCCGATATAATCTCTGCTTAATTTTTTAATGTTGAAGGACAACATTTAAAAGTATATTAAGATGTCTATATTCTATTAGTTGGTAATTTGCGCTTAAGTAAAAATTATTTTCCACACCCCCTCCTCAGCCCCCAGTTAAATGCTGTCTTATGGGCTCCAGTCTGTAATCAGCTCTTTCATCAATCATGTGTTTCAGGGGCTTCTGGAGCAGAGTGGAGTGTGAAATACAACCAACAGAAAATATATGCTTTAAAAGGGTCCACAGTGTTTATGAACGGCTCTTACACTCACCCAGATGATCATAGAGTGACAGAGGCTTTTTGGATCATAGACCCAGTTTAAAGTGTGGAGAAACCTGATCTGAGTAAAGAGTCAGATTACTCAGGAAGAGTGGAGTATTTTACTGATGGACAGAAGAAACACTTCTCCCTCAAACTGAGTAATGTAGAGAAGAAGGATGAAAATGAGTATTTCTTCCGAATCATAACAGATAAAAATAAATGGCTTGGTCAACCTGGCGTTAAGATTAAAATTACAGGTATGTGAGCTCACCAAACTTAACAACTAATTAATTTTTTTTCTATTTCCATGCTTTTATACCAGAACTTTGTTGCACTGCTGTTTTGAATCATTTAGTTATTGATAATTCTAGTCATTGGGTTATCCCATACCTGCTGATTCTGACAATTTAATGCAGAAAATTGACATAAATATTTACATGTATTTGATCTTCTCTCATTGTCTTAGAGCTCCGTGTAGAAACTCCTGGAGCAGTGACAGAGGGAGGAGCAGCAGTTCTGAAATGTGTAACCACCTGCAGTCTGACTGCCCCAACATTCATCTGGTACAAAAATGAACGTCCTTTAACCACAAAGACCACCATCAACAACCAGCTCCACCTGCAGCTAGTCAGCAGTGAGGATGCAGGCAGTTATAGCTGTGCTGTAAATGGATATCAACACCTCCCTTCCCCTGATCACATGCTTACAGTCAGATGTGAGTGTAATATTTCCAGGCAGCAGTGTACAATCACATTGTTCAGTGTGTGTGTGCATGATTGCTGTGTAAAGGAGTTGTGTTGTATGGATATTGTTAATGTGTCATGTGCCCTTTCAAGCTGTAACAACTTTCACTTTTCTGGGAAGGATTTCTACAAGATTTTGGGGTGTGTCTGTGGGAACTTTTGTGGGAATTCATCAAGAAGTGCATTTGGAAGACCTGACACTGTTGGTGAGAGGATCTGGGGCTCAGAAACTCCATTCTATTTTGTTCAAAAGGTGTTTGATGTGGTTGTGGTCAGAGCTCTGTGGGGTCCGATCAAGTTCCTACACACCAAACACACCTAACCAAACATGCTTTTATGGAACTTTCTTGTGCTGGAACAGAATATACCTTCCCAAAATTGTTCACAAAATGCTGGAAGCATACAATTGTCCAAACTGTTAAAAGATTTCCTTAGTAAAGATAAAAGATACTTTATCTACAGGGTCTATGCTTGTGAACAAACACATAGCTTTATCTGTCCTCCACCAACTTAGAGTTGGCAGATTTTATTCAGGCACATGAATGGACACATCCATCAGACTTCCAGATAGAGAAGCGTGATTCGTCACTCCACAGAGCATGTTTCCATTGCTCCAGAGTCCAGTGACAAAGTACTTTACAACACCACCCAACACTTAGCTTTGTACTTGGTAAAGAAAGACATGCAGCTGCTTATTCATTAAAACACATGCCATTAAGCTTATGGTGCAGTTTTGGGCTGATTTGGCAACTTTTACACACTATGTACCTCAGTACTCAGCGACCACACTCTGTAACTTCCTGTGGCCTGCCACTTAGATTCTGAGTTCCTCTGGTTTCTTAATGCTTCAGATTTTAAGTAACATAAGGTGATTTTGGAATATCTAAGAGTGAAAATGTCTATGTTTTATACTGAACACAGTTAATGAAGCAGTTATTCCTCCCCTTTCTCCAGATCCACCAAAGAATGTCTCAGTGTCCATCCGTCCCTCTGGTGAATTAGTGGCGAACAGTTCAGTGACTCTGACCTGCAGCAGTGATGCTAATCCACCTGTGGAGAACTACACCTGGTTTATAGAAGGTGGAGTCTCACCTGTAGGATCTGGACACAGTTACAGTCCTCTACAGTGTGGATCCTATTACTGCGAGTCTCGCAATGAACATGGAGCTCAGAGATCAGCTCCAGTTACTTTGATATTAAAAGGTAAAAAACTTGTATCTATGTTTATTTTACTTTGAAGATTTTGTCCTGAGTTTATACTCAAATAACACCTCTAAAATGTGTTTCTTGACCTTGTCTCAGGAGATCATTCCATCACTCTGTATGTAGTGGCAGCTGTTGGAGCTGGACTCTGTGCCATTGCAGCTCTTGTTATTGTAGTTTTCTGCTTGAGGTGAGGCTGGTGTATTGTTAAATTTTCATATTCATTAGCTTCTTAATTTTAGGCATTAATAAACCTTTATAAATGTTTCATATGGTGTTGTATGGGCTGTATAATACCCTGTAATATCTGGCATGAATCTATTACAGTCTAATCATTAAAACCTAGAACATAGTAAACATTATATTTATATTCATAATGCAGGTCTATAGAATTATAATAATCATGTATTATAGTACATACCATTACACCTGGCTTTGTCATAAAATCTGATCTAATAGTTAGTATACAGTATGTAAATTTAAATGCCTTAAATTGTGTTTATGATAAATACTGGATTAACTGGAATTACTTTAGAATGTAATAGTATTGTCACCTATTCAAATATTTAATAATAATGTTTATCACTGAGCATTACATTGTTTCCAGGAGCAGGAGACAGAAGCAGAAGAAGGACAAGACAAAGACAAATAAGAGTGAAAATCAGGTGAGCTCTCTCCTGCAGAACTTTATATATTCACTATATACATTGCCCTGTAGGTGGAAGTATATTACTAAGTAAAAGGTAATCAAAACAAATAAATAATAAATAAATAAATAACAGTAAAAACAACATTAAAGTTCTGCTTTCCAACTTTTTTTTTATTATTTATTTATTTATTTTATAAACAAGGCCAATGTCCAAATAAAATATTTACTAATTACATAAAAAAAAACATGTTTAAAAATCTTTAATTTACAAAACAAATTCAAAATCAAGTCAACATTTTCTGTCTTAACTTTTGATACTCTAACTTAATTATATAGATAAAGGAATGCATTCTGTGACAAAACCAAGGCTATAAACACACACAAACACACACACACACACACGGGACCAGTTTACATGTTTAAAATAGGACTCGTTAATAAATAATTAACACACATTTATTTATTAGCTCATGTTTGTTAAGACTTAATTAACAGTTAACTACAGTGTAACAACATGTATGTTTCCAATGCAAGAAGTTGAAGGTGACACATACATGGCTCTGGATTATTCAGTCAGGGCCAGCGATGTGTACCAAACACTCACAGTAAGTGTCTGTAAATTTAAATCAATGTTATTCAGAGGAGTTTAAAGTCCTAATCATTTCTTTCTCTATTTTACACAGAATCTGCGTCCTGATTGTCCTGTCACTGTAAACACATCTGTATCCTCTGACTATGAGAACATAGCAGTGAGTGCCAGCTTCCGGACCCAGTACACTGTCTTCAAAGAAATAAAATAACATTTACATTTTATACTATATTTATGTGGTATAACTTTCATAAATCACTTGAAACGTCAAGCACAGCTATAGTATATTATTTAGATTAGAAATATGAGCTGAATATTTATGAATGAAAATAATATAAAAATAATAAAGTAAAAATATAATATTTGTTCATTTAAAAATACTGTAACAAACCAGCCCTATATTAATACAGTCTTTGGATATTATTCGTAAAAAATATCTTAACAAAGATTTATTAAATCTAAACATTTACAAAAACTAATATTTCTCTACAGATTTGTTATTATTATTATTATTATTATTATTATTATTATTTTACAACAACAAACATTGGGAGTAGCCTTGATAGTTTTATATATTTTATTTAAATATTTTAACATTTTTTCCCAAATTCTTTGCTTTTCTTTCAGATGCTGAATAACAAGATAAAGACCAGTCAGTGCTGAGACCACCCCTCAACAAACCCTGAAGAGCCAAATGACACCCCCATATAACAATAACATTGACTTCAGGGCATTATATCATTTTACATATAAATGAACACAGCTGGGAGAAATGGCTGAACACTGATCAGATGTTACTGACACTGATAAAAATGAAGCATATTATTTGAATACAATATTATACACTGACTGCTACTTGCAGGAACAGAGAGAGTAGGAAAACCAGTTTCACTAAGACCCTTATATAAAGTTTTGGGGTAGCTAACACATCTGTTAAGAAATGACCCGAATGAGAGGACCTGGAAATGACCAAAAAAGTGTGGCTTGGCCCCAGAGGAGGTCAGACTTCAGTCATGTACCAAGTCTCTGCTCAGGCTGCTAACTATTTTCAACAAAGTTCTTTAAGAAAATTAGATTTTGTTCAGCTGTGGACTCTGAGTAAGTTTAAATAAACCACCACTCAGTCGTAAAAGAGAAGAGAATCAGCACTCTGGACAGCTCCACACTCATCACCTTCCATAAAAACATAAATCTTCATAATAACAATGCCCTCTAGAATCAGAGTGTGGTGATGAGTCTAAGTTAAAAACCACAAACACAAATTTACAAACTAAAAACTCTGTATGAAACCCAAGCCACATTTAAAATAAAAAGAATGAACACACAAACATATTTAAATCTCAAAAATACTCCTTTTATGACAGTGTTTATCCTGGTTTTATACAAGTTTAAGTGAATCTGACTCTCCAGATCACAGCTGAAATGCACCCCCCCACACACCACCCCACCCCTCCACACTCCTCCCTCTGCTCTTTTGCCAAACCTCAGTCATTGAGTGTTGTATTGTGTTATTATTATTGTCACAGTCTTTAGATCTGCTCTGTTCTTGGGGACTTCCAGCTCCAGGCAATAGTTCACCCAGTCAGGGCTACTGGTTTCAAAAAAATATTTAAAAACATGATTAAAGAAAAAAAAACCATGAGGCTTCTTGCAGTATAATAAACGTAAATATGTATAAAAGTCCAAACAAAGCATATGGTTCTGAAACTCTCAGTTTGTCTCTCTCTAACATCTTTTCACTGAGCTGTAGATTACGGCGGACTCCTTATTTGTCTCAGACAGGGTTCTATGAACAGAAGAAAATCATATTAAATACACCATATAAAAATAAAACAGAGAGCAGTGTTGAAGGAAAACATTATGTTACTCTGTAATTAATACAAAAGGGATAGTACAAAATGTTCTTAGGCCTATTCACCTAATATGAGAACTTCTGAACTGCATAGAAAACAAAGTGTGATGTATACATCATATGAAGCTCTAAGAGCTATTTGAGGTTTAATAGCTCCCCCTTGTGGTGTATTTTAACCCTACTAAACATGAGTGTGTGAGTGAGTGAGACAGACTAAAGCCTGGTCACTGATTTGCCTTATATTCAAACTCTATTTTTAAGTGAATCGTACTGGTGACACTCACACACTGCAGTTTCAGGATTGTGGAAAGTAACTGTAGAGTACTGCTGCTCTCCCTGGAGGTCGGGGCAATCACTTTATCTCGCTGAAACATAACAGAAGGGTATTGCACTTCATCAGCGGTGAACTCTACAGGCCTGGAACAGCTGTGTTTACTGGGGACTGTATAGAAATCGTCCTGAGAGACAGGGATTCATGAAAAACTGTTTAAAACTCATTTGAGTGTTAAAAAGCTAAAACGCCAATTGTTGTCTGATCTGCGTCAACTTGCCTGATCTGTGTCCTTGTTTTTTTTGTCTTTTCCTAACCCTGTGATAAAATGATACAAATTTGTTTTTTTTTGTTTTTTTTTGTGGTGATTATTTTTTATCACATATATTTGTTGGATATTAAGAGAATATGTTGATAAATATTTCTGACCTGTAGATGCAGATTAAAACCATTAAAAAGAGAAGGAAGCCTCCACCTGCTCCTCCTCCCACAGCAATCCAAACTGTAGATGAACACTGCCCTGCAGTCAGAGGAACATTACCAGGATTAATGTCACCTACTCTACTCAGAAACCATTACAGTTCTGAGCTCCTCAGTGGTAGAGTCCAGTGTGGTCAATGTATTAAAATAAAATAAGGATCAAGACTCTCACCATCTAATAACACAGAAACTGGAGTTATTCTCTGAGCTCCATATTCATTACGAGCCTCGCAGTAGTAGGATCCAATCTGTAGAGGACTGTAACTGTGTCCAGATCCTACAGGTGAGACTCCACCTTCTATAAACCAGGTGTAGATCTCCACAGGTGGATTAGCATCACTGCTGAAGGTCAGAGTCACTGAACTGTCCTCCACTATTTCACCAGAGGGACTGGACGACACTGAGGCATTCTTTGTAGAATCTATGAAAGACAATCAATAGCATATATGCTCATCAAGTCAAATTAAATGCGGCAGCCTTGTGTCACAAGAGATGCTGAGGTCATGTGATGATTTTAGTGTTTGCCAATATGGGGCACTAGAAACCCAAAATAAACGTATTTATAAGATGTATCTGCATATTTGAGCTGAATTAAAGTCATATATTCATATATTTATATGTCTGTCATATTTCTCTGAATTATATTTTTAAACCTCAAAATCAGTTTCTCATTTTTCATTTAATGACTTAAAGGTAAGGGTAAAAAGCTAAATGTAAAACCTGAAACACATCTTTACTAAATGCCCTTGGTCAATGAGTGTCTAAGGGTCCAGACAGGGGCCTGGTTGCCTGCTAGGTCACTCCCAGCTACCAGAGGGAGCCACAAAGCCACCACGCCTTAATTAGGAGAACTCAACAGCACCTGCTCCTCTACTAAGTGAAGCAAACACACTCCTCAGTGCTCAGCCTTGGGTTTCTCTTTTGTCACACAAGCCTGGCTGATCATTTTTGTAAAGCCTCTCGAGTGTTCTCCTGGGTGTCCTTCAAGTCTTTAGACTGCTCCATTCCTCTCTGATTCCTCTTGAGCATTTTGTTTATCTTTTTTTATGTTTAAGTTTGGGATGCCCCCTTTTACTTAAGTCTCTTTTTGCTGTCAGCTGTTGAGCTGTTCACTCTTTCCCTGATAACTTTGGTTTCCCTTTATTTCTGAATTTGACCAAATGTCTTTGGGCTTCTGCCATGCCACTGTAAAAGAAACAGGAGCTCAGATCCTACAGTCAGTCCAGCTTTACTAAGATCATGTTGATGTCTTTACACTCCATGTGTAAAATACATATGTTAATGACACCTGAATGGCTGAATGTGATCTAATGTACAAGTTGTGTGTAAATTCTCCCAGTGAGAGGCATTTGTTACTGTCTGCACTGTTATTTTACACCGTGTTAACTTACAAGCCCTTTAACGCTGAAGTTACTCCTTTTAGCAAAACCACTGTGTCACCCCTGGCCTCAGTGATTACTTCACACTTCAGTCATTTAAAGTGATAGCAAACATATCATTCAGATTCCTGAGAGAGAAGTCAGTTTTTTTTCTGCAGATATAGTCCCTGTTTTTCAAATGCCATTTTTACAGTTCTGTTTAAATGTTTCAGTGTCCTGGGTCAAATAAAATATTTGTAGATTGTCTAAGTGAAAACTGGCTACAGTGTCTCTCAGAGGACACAAATAAACAGTAATTTAACCTTCAAACAGTGCCAGTTTTTGGAATATTTAACATTCCATTAATAAACATTAAATGTGTATTAAAACGTGCAGAAATGTGCTCTCTATGGAGAAATGTTTCTTAGTTTCCATTATCAAAATAATTTATTTTATTTCTTTCAAGTATTTACGTAAGAATGTCTGAAATATAGCAGTGCTCCATTTATTTAAAAAAGTTGAATGAATTGCAGAAGTTTGTTTCATTTCAAAACCAGCAATAAACACCATTCAACATCTGAACTTACTGAAACCACAATGTACAAAATAAAAAAGTGAATGTGTGAGATGCTGATAAAAGACATTTGTTAATCATATCATTCAGAGAAGTGCAGTTTACCGGTGTCCTGTGATTAGTGCAGTGTTCATTTGTGGAGGACTGAGTGAGGAGCTCTTTCATTATTATTTTTTAATAGACTAGAGATGTATGATTAATACAATAGTAATGAATAAAGCAGGAAGATCTCATTGTGTTCTGTAGATTATCTTTTCATGTCTCTCTTCAGCTGAACAATTCACCAGTGATGATCACTACTTCTTGAAGCAGCAGCAGTAGAGGACGCACTACTTAAAGTCCTGATACAGACAGTGATACATGGATCATATCAGAGAGAAATTTAATGTTAAAAACAGACAATGGAAAGACTTAACAATTTAGTTTTAATCAGTTAAAACTTTTAAAGAAGTTGATGGTCAGGGCAATCTGTCGCTGCGTCTACAACAGTCACAAACATCCTGTAAGAGGAAGTAGAATATTAATGAGACTTGTGCTAGACTCATGTGCTAGACATGTTAATTACATGATTTTAACTTTTTAGAGCCTGTTCTATCTGTTCTCGTCATTCATTGTCTGGACACAATGTTTCGTGGAACACACCCAGTTCAGCTCAGAAACAGCTTGTTAAGGTGGTCAGGTGTTGGGAGAAGGGAAAAGTCCAGAATGTGCAGGACAGGGAGGTCCTCCGATCCCAGGTTTGGGAACCACTGTAAAAGGATGCCAGGTTTAATGTGGGAGAAGGTTTCAGTTTGGAAGTTTTGTAGAGTGTAATCTCTATTTTGTTGATGTAGGTTTCAGTGAGATGCTGTCACTCAGACTTCCTCTGATCTTTCTGCTGATGACTGAAGGTGAGTCTAAAGATCCTGATCATCACTACAACAGCACAGTGGAGATATAATTTCTGCTTTAATGTTTAATGTAGATGTATTATATTTAAGTTGTCAGTGTTCAGAGCCGTATCACATTGGATGGTTTGAGTTTCTGATTTCCAATTTTGCTCCCTTCCCCTCCCTCCCCCTGCTGCAGTGTTTTCAGACTCTTCTCTCTTTGTTCTTTTTCTCAGAATCAGCTCAGTGTTGTACAGTAGCTGCTGGAGTTGGAGAGAAGTGAAGCTGTAAACTACAGTGACTCACACTGTCTTATGGGCTCCAATCTGTAATCAGCTCTTTCATCAATCATGTGTTTCAGGGGCTTCTGGAGCAGAGTGGAGTGTGATTTACAAAACATGGAAAATATGTGCTTTAAAAGGGTCCACAGTGTTCATGAATGGCTCTTACACTCACCCAGATGGTCTTAGAGTGACAGAGACTTTTTGGATCATAGACCGAGTTAATGGTGTGGAGAAACCTGATCTGAGTAAAGAGTCAGATTACTCAGGAAGAGTGGAGTATTTTACTGATGAACAGAAGAAACACTTCTCCCTCAAACTGAGTAATGTAGAGAAGAATGATGAACATCAGCATATGAACATATGAACCTGAGCAGCTACAGCTTTACACTTTCTCTTTCCTGATTTGATCTTCTCTCATTGTCTTAGAGCTCCGTGTAGAAATTTCTGGAGCAGTGACAGAGGGAGGAGCAGCAGTTCTGAAATGTGTAACCACCTGCAGTCTGACTGACCCAACGTTCATCTGGTACAAAAACGGACGTCCTTTAACCACAAAGACCACCATCAACAACCAGCTCCACCTGCAGCCAGTCAGCAGTGAGGATGCAGGCAGTTATAGCTGTGCTGTAAACGGATATCAACACCTCCCTTCCCCTGATCACACTCTCACAGTCAGATGTGAGTTCACTTTGCTTTTGTACTTGTTCCTAAAGGGCTTTTCTGTTACACATTATGTAGAGACTCAGGAGGTTAAGAGTCATCAGTCATGCTAATCAACCTGTGGAGAACTACACCAAGGTGGAGTCTCACCTGTAGGATCTGGACACATTTACAGTCCTCTACAGAGTGGATTCTACTACTGCGAGGCTCGTAATGAACATGGGGCTCAGAGATCAGCTCCACTTCCTGTGTTAAATGGAGACTCAACTGGTAACATGTTACTTTCTCACCTTTGATCCAATAATTATATCACATCATTAACACAGTCATGTATTCATTGATTCATTCACTTCATATTCTGAAAAGGATTAACTGCTTTGCATGTGTGTGTATCAGCAGGTCTCTGTGTGATTCTGTATGTAGTTGTTGGAGTCAGTCTCTGTGTCAATGCAGCGCTGCTTACTGTAGTGTTCTGGAAGAGGTGAGGAGGGAATTGTCCAGTGTCCAGTTCTTTATGATTCAGATCCAGAGAGTTGTAGTGTGTGTAGTTTACTGTAGAATAGCAGATGTAGAAAAACATAATGAATCCTGTCTCATTTCACTTTTGGGAAGTAAATGATGTGTTTCTTTTAGAGGCAAGAGGAGAAACAGAACCCCAGACCGAGCTGAGAATATGGTGAGTGTTGTTCTGATGGATGATGTCTGTGTTATTGCACATCTCTTGCTCTAGAGGGCAGTGTAGCTCTGAGGGTAGTGGGGTGGGAAATGTAGTAGGGTGGAGGGTAGTGGAGTGTAAATATTTTCTAGTTGAGACTCGTAATTGAACAGACTCTGAAGTAAATAAAAATACATTTAAATCATCATTTTAAAGCAGAAACAAAGCTGTATGAATTTCTCCAGTGTTATGTGTTGATCTAGATGAATTGTACTGAATGCTAAACACTGAACATGTTGTGGTAGAAATCTTGTGGAGATCTCACACTTCTATTTGTTATTAAGATAATACTGATCTGTTTCAGTCCCACGCTGCATGATGTTTCAGTCTAAAGCTCCATCTCTGCATTTCTGTATGTTTCTGAATGGATGAGTTTCTGCAGAATAAAGATTTACACAAATCCACTCTTTTGAAGTACTTCCAGATTGCACATCTCTTCCTCTAGAGGGCAGTCGATTGTGCTAAAGATTGTGAAATGGAGCTGTGAACAGTTAAGAGTGTTGTCTAATGTGTTTTCCAAGTTCTGATCTGAAGAGGTACATTACTTTGGTGGTAGAGGTAAACTGGACCTTGATTTGTTGTTCTATTATCATCTGGAGCGACACTGTGTGTGTGTTAGATCTGTTTACTGTCGATCTGGTTTTTTTTTTTTTTTTGCTTGTTTGGTTTTTTTTTGGAATATATTTTATTATTCACACAATCACTCAGGTTTGTCAACAGTGGTGTGGAGGGATGCCAGTGTTTCAGGATATTTCCCCGTATGTCTGTCTTCTACCTCTCACCTTTAGAGCTTCCGGAGTCATTAGCCACACTCTGGAAATGTTCACATTCTCTGCTTTACATTCACTCAAACAGATTAAAACTAATTCCATCCCTTTACCTTTTTCCAAGTAAACGACCACCCACCTGTCCAGCTGTCAGAAGCCCTCTGGCTGCCAGGAAGCATGAAATAAAACTGACGAAACCCAATTCCACAAAACTAAACACAAATGCATGTACAGAAATCTGTAAACTTTACAATCCTAAAATACAAAAAAAATAATAATAATAAAAGACACAGGATCTGTGAGACCTGCTTCTACAACTGAGATCATACCAAGCAAATGATAATGTGCAAGAAACAATAAATATCCACTATACAGTTTCAGAAAATAACAAACAAAAAAACAAACTAATCTGGCTCTTGGCCCATTTCCAAACCAGAAACTCTCCTCAAACACTCTAATATGGGGTGTCACTCCATTTAACCCCTCACTCTCTGATGTAGAAGACACTAATGGATAGGAAATTGTTGAAATATTTTACCCATAACAAAAGTGCCAATTTCCTGTCAATTCACACACACACAGATACAGTCACAGTTTTGAAGACATCACATCCCACAGTCTCTTCATATATATAACTTACAACTTACAACATTTGTTTGGTATTGTCTTCAAAAGTCAGAATTCATTTACACATGATTATGTTTCCAACTTTATATCTGTGAATAAAACTAGCAGAATTTATTGTTTTTCACTGTGCCCTTAAGAGTGATATGTAAATGAATTGTTCTGGTTAGCTGCACACAGATATCAGACTACTGAATAAAAGAAAAATCAGCAAGACACTAACATCAGATATATGCAATTAAATTCTATGTTAAAATGTGTGTGTCCAAAATATGACAGTGCTCTGTTTGTAGTCTACAGGTAAATTTAGTAAGTGACAGCAGAAACAAACATCATTTACACTCAGTCAACATTTACTGAGACATCAAGTTTCACAGCAGTAGTGTGAGTGTGTCAGAGTCCAGAAAAAAAATCACTCAATGACTAGTGGTGAATATTATATTTACAAAGTCATTGAAGGAACAAATTATCTCTACAGTAATCACAAGTCTACTGTTACCAGATATATGGGTAAATATCAGTGGCGGATGCTGGTCTTTCAAGGAGGGGAAGCTCAGTTTCGGCCTACATCATAAAATGTGTCGGTTTATTTATACGTAAATTCTACCCTCCGTTCCTTTTCAAGAAAATGATCTGTGACCCTGTCGTACCAACAAGGCGTCTCTTCCAGGGACTTGACTAGTGTCCTCTCAATGACCAGCAGAGCTAGGCTGCTTAAACGGCCTTGGCCCATGTGAAGTGTGTCCGCCTGTGAGTGCTTTGTGACGGTGGAGGGGCTCAGCAGCACCCGCTGGACAGAAACTGCGATAGAAGTCAGAAAGAGTGATAGGAGTCAGTCTCCAAACACAAGCAGCTACAAAAACCCACCAGAAATAGAAGCTCGATTTGTCACTAGTCGTTTTTAACAAAGAAAATGCCGCTAAGAGGATTCAGAAATTCTGGTTCAACTCAGAACAGAATGAAAATGTAATGCTCCAACGGATCTCTACACCAAAGGATCGCTGATTCGCTCATTTCACTGTCAATCAAAAATGGATTCAGCCTCAGACAGATCATCCAATCATCATGCAGAAGCTGAGCGTCCGGGCCAGCCGAGGCCCGCCCACTGCCCCATAGACCCCCAGAGACGCTGAGCGTCCGATGGGCGGGACAAAGCCCAGCATTTATCCAATCACTCGTCTCGTTTCGCTGCACTTTGCTGCTTCGCACTTTGCTGCTCGGCGTCCAGACTGTTTAAAGCACCATGAAGGGAATGATTGAGAGGAAAGCCGCGTCTTTACCAGTGATAAGAAACTGATTCTGAACAAACGTTTAGCGCATTGTAGCTAATATTTATTCAATTACATGTACACACAACAGTATATATTTGATAACTTATTTTTTGACATTTTAGGGGAAGCTCAGCTTCCCTTGCAGTCTTAGAGCAATCGCCTCTGCCTTTTACATACACCGGGGCTTAATAAACACATTACTCCAGTTTCAAGCACAAACAGACTCCTCACATCACCTGGGCTTCACTATTTATTATTTATTCTATTTATTATATGTATTTGGTAACAGCTGACATGTGATTATTGCAGAGATAATTTGTTTATGATAATAAAAAGAACAAGAAGATGAAAATAATGAAGAGGAAAAAAGCTGGTGGACCTCATCCTGTTCTGAGAAATACCTGCAGAAGCTGATGGTCAAACTCGACTCTTGCTGCATCTGAAATCTGCCTCTACATCCTGAAAGAGGAAGTGAAACCAGCCTGGGTGAATTTTATTCAGCTCATAAGCTGTACGTGTTAACCACATGACTTCAACATTTCAGATTCACCTTTGTTCTTAACATCGTTTGAAAAGTGGTGAGAAGCATCAGTACGAGAACGGGTAAGACTTTTTCTTTAAAAAGAGCTTATTTCAAATTTAAGTAAAATACAACTGCACATTGCTTAGATTATTATTTTTTTATTATTATTTTTAATCCTGTACTGGAAAGCAATGTTTTAATTGTCCAATGGGAAATGTACAACCCCATTTCCAAAACATTTGAGACTGGGTTATATTTACCACTGAGTTCATCACATCTTCTTTTAATAACATACAGTAAATATTTGGGAACTGAGGAGACATTTTGCTGTAGATTTGAAAGTAATCTGTTTTCTAGTTCTTGCTTTTGATAAGATTGCAGTTGCTCAACAGGTCTGTGTCTCTGTTGTAGTATTTTTTTCTGTGGGTGACAGGTCTGGACTACTTTAGCTCCCATACTCTTTTACTAAGGAGATGTTGTAATTCATGCAGAATGTGGATTGGCCTCGTCTTACTGAAATAGGCCTTACCTGAAAATAGACGGCCTTACCTAAAAATAGATGTTGCCTGAATACAACACGTAGCTCCTTAATCATTCAGCATTAATGGTGCCTCCACAGATGTGCAATTCACTCATGCCATGTGCACTATGTTACCCCCAGACCATCACAGATGCTGTCTTTTAAGCTGTGTGCTTATTACCAGTCATTTTTTCCTTCTCCTCTTTAGCTCAGAGGACACATCATCAATGATTTCTAAGAAGAATTACAAATTTGGTTTTGAGACCAAAGAACACTTTCCCCTGCACCACTGTTGTATCTGCTGCTGTCAAGTCATTAGCACTGTTGCACTATCTGTGTTTTGGTCAGAGTGTATGGATGTTTAGGGCGTATATGTTGCATGTTGTATGTATAGGGTTAGGTGTGTATGTATAAGTTATATATGGACGTATTTGTATAGGTGTATGTATATGTATATGTACATATCAAAATACAGTATTTTTGATAGAATGCATTCTTTCTTTATTTAATATTTTCTTTCTTATATTTTCTATTTACATTTTGTTTCTTAATTTAGATAAATTAAATAACATTTTTTGTGAGGGCAGCATGGTGGTGCAGCAGATAGTGTCAAAGTCACTCAGCTCCAGGGTCCTGGAGGTTGTGGGTTCGATTCCCGCTCCGGGTGACCCTCTATGAGGAGCTCATGTGTTCTCCCCGTGTCTGCGTGGGTTTCCTCCGGGTGCTTCGGTTTCCTCCCACAGTCCAAAAACGTAGGTGGAGTTGGTGACTCAAAAAAGTGTCCGTAGGTGTGACTGTGTGTGTTGCCCTGTGAAGGACTGGCGCCCCCTCCAGGGTGTATTCCCACCTTGCGCCCAGTGATTCCAGGTAGGCTCTGGACCCACTGTAACCCTGAACTGGATAAGTGGTTACAGATAATGAATGAATGAATGAATGAATTTTTTGGTGAGAGAGAAATTATATGTCAGTTTTTCTATGTTATGAACATATTGGGAATTGACGATTACAAATGTTTGATTCGTGTTCTTTGAACTAAGTCCATCTCTGTCCATTTCAGTCCATTTCTGGATCTCCGGTTTCTAACTTTTGTTTGTGGATGAACTTTTGTTAACTTCTGTTTGTGGATGAAGTGAAAAACTATTCACAGACAGTAGTTTTGAGAAGTATTTGAGCCCATCCAGTGATTTTCACTATGGAAACCTGCTGGTTTTTACTTTTGTACCATCTGAAGGCCGACAGACCACAGCTAATACTGATTTGGAAATTTAACCCAGTTTCTCTGAAATGTCTCGGATTTTATGTGCCATACATGATGAAATCCCCAAGATCTTCATTTTTTAAAGTTGATAAACATTAACCTTTAATTATTTCACTGTTTCTCATGCAGTATTTCAAAGAGTGGTTAGCTCCTCTCTTTTTAACTTCTGAAAGACCCTGAGACACTCCATAAACCAAAACATATCATCTGTGCATGTTGCCAATTAACCTCATTATTTTAGTATTGCACAAATTTACCAGATTTTTATTCTCTCTCCGAAATTGTTTAGAACATGTTGCTGGCATCAAAGTCAAATTATTTTTCAAAAAAACAAAACAGTTTCCAGGTGCAACACTGTATTTGTTCTATTTTCAATTAAATAAAAGGGTTTAGATCATTGCAATCTATTTTATTTTTATTTTGAACTGCATCCAATGTTTCAGGAAATTGGATTGTACATATATATAGTTCAGGCGGCACAGTGGCGCAGCAGGTAGTGTCACAGTGCAGGTAGCTCCAGGGACCTAGAGGTTGTGGGTTCGATTCCCACTCCAGATGACTGTCTGTGAGGAGTTGGTGTGTTCTCCCCGTGTCCCTGTGGGTTTCCTCCGGGTGCTCTGGTTTCCTCCCACAGTCCAAAAACACATGTTGGTAGGTGGATTGGCGACTCCAAAGTGTCCGTAGGTGTGAGTGTTTGAGTGAATGTGTGAGTATGTGTGTTCCCCTGTTAAGGACTGGTGCTCCCTCCAGGGTGTATTCCTGCCTTGCGCCCAATGTTTCCAGGTAGGCTCTGGACCCACCGTGACCCTGAATTGGATAAGTGATTACAGATAATGGATGGATATATAGTTGACCAACTACAGTAATTTGTTGGTGAGGTCTAATAGGACATAGGTCCTGGATTGTCCTGTCCTGCATGTGTTTGTTTTTCCTGCTGCAACACACAACGAGTTCAACTCAGAAGGAGCTTGTTTGTGTGATACTCGGTTGGGTCAGGTGTTAAAGTCAGCTTTAATGATGGAGAAGATTTATTTCACTTTGTAAGCTTTGTCAATATGGTCATTTTCCATTTTCTATTTTGTTGATGATGTAGGTTTCAGTTCGATGATGTCCCTCAGACTGTCTCCTTCTCTTCCACTGACCTTTCTGCTGATGATTCTGGGTGAGTTTAAAGTTCCAGATCATCACTACAACAGCACAGTGGAGATAAACTTTCTGCTCTAAACACTGATGCTGAAGGAAATGATTAGCTGGTAATTTGTGTTTGAACAAAAATGAGATTCCACCCCTTCCCCAGCCCCCAGGCTTATGGGCTCCAGTCTGTAATCAGCTCTTTCATCAATCATGTGTTTCAGGGGCTTCTGGAGCAGAATGGAGTGTAATATACAACCAACAGGAAATATGTGCTTTAAAAGGGTCCACAGTGTTTATGAACGGCTCTTACACTCACCCAGATGGTCTTACAGTGACATCAGTTTATTGGGTTATAGGCCCACTTAAAGGTGTGGAGAAACCTGATCTGAGTAAAGAGTCAGATTATTCAGGAAGAGTGGAGTATTTTACTGATGAAGAGAAGAAACACTTCTCCCTCAAACTGTGTAATGTAGAGAAGAAGGATGAACATCACTATTACTTCAGAATTATAACAGATAAATATAAATGGTTAGGTCATCCTGGAGTTCAGCTGATTTTTACAGGTATGTTAATTCATCAAGTTTCACAATTCATTTAGAATTCATCATTTGAAATTCTCCATTCTCTTATACCAAACCTCTTTTTTTTTTGCACTGCTGTTTTAAAACCTGCACCTGTTGATATTTTGTATTCAATTCTTATCACAACGTGTTCACATACCTACTGATACTGAAAATTTAATACAGAAAAATTACATTGATTACTAAAATAAATTTGATCTTCTTTCATTGTCTTAGAGCTCCGTGTAGAAACTCCTAGAGAAACTAGAGCAGTGACAGAGGGAGGAGCAGCAGTTCTGAAATGTGTAACCACCTGCAGTCTGACTGCCCCAACATTCATCTGGTACAAAAATGGACGTCCTTTAACCACAAAGACCACCATCAACAACCAGCTCCACCTGCAGCCAGTCAGCAGTGAGGATGCAGGCAGTTATAGCTGTGCTGTAAACGGATATCAACACCTCCCTTCCCCTGATCACACTCTCACAGTCAGATGTGAGTGTCATATTTCCAGACAGCAGTGTACAGTCACATTGCTCAGTGTGTGTGTGCATGATTGCTGTGTAAAAGTGTTGTATTGTATGGATATTGGTAAGGTGTCATATGTATCTTGCTATCAAGCTATAGCAACTTCCAAAACCATTTCTGGGAAGAATTTCAACAAGACTTTGGAGTGTGTCTGTGGGAATATTTGCAGATTCATCCAGAAAAGCATGTGTGGGATCTGACACTGTTTGTGAGAGGGTCTGGCTCAGAATCCCTGTTCTAGCCTGTCCCAAAATTGTTTGATGTGGTCGAGGTCAGAGCTCAGATGTGTGTTTGAGTTCCTTCAAATCAAATCCACCCAACCATGGCTTTGTGAAGCTTGCTTTGAACACTGGGCACAGACATGCTAGAACAGAAAGGGCCTTCCCAAACTTATCCCACTATGCTAGAAGCATACATTGTCCAGACTATCGAAATAATTACTTTCACTCCTTCACTAGAACAACAGGGCATTTAAAACCTGTGGAAAAATAAAACAAAACAAAAACAAATACAAAATATCTAAAACAAATCTTAGCATTATATGTCCTCCCTCCAATCAGGCAGGTAACATTATCGTGATATAAAACCTAGACACATTCATCAGACTTGTAGATAGCATGATTCATCACTACACAGAACATTGCTCCAGAGTCCAGTGACAGAGTACTTTACACCACTCCACCCAAGGCTTGGCATTATACTCAGTAATGCTGGACTTGCATGCATTCGTGGAAACACATGCCATTAAGCTTTTTGTGCAATTTTTGCACTGATTGGGCAATTTTTGCACCATAGTAGAGACCATGCTCTGTATCTTTGTTTCTGCCAATTAGAGTCTTTAATGCTCCCGATTTTTAAACATCAGTTGATTTTTAAATATCTAACTGAGAATAAATGTCATAAACTGCTTTGTTGCAATGGAGGCATCTTATTAAGGGTAGCATGTTTGAATCCATTAAGTGTTTTTAGAAAGACCCATTTTTTCACATGTTTGTACAGACAGGCTTCATGGCTAAGTGCTTGATTTTATACATATGGCAAAGAAAAAATAAAAATCTGAATTCAGTGCTTAGCTGTGTATGACTTGCCCATTTAGTGTATGAAAGTGTGTACACATACAGTTCAAAATCTGGACAAGTTTTTAAAAGACTACCAGATATCCTAATTGTGTTTAGATATTTTATTGAGCTAAAGTGTTGAAAACATTGTTGAGTTTTGTTCATCAAATGTGGGAGAATAAAATGTGATGACTGTGATTTCTATTTAATGCTGTTATCGAAGTAGTTATATCTCAGTTTTCTCTAGATCCTCCAAAGAACGTCTTAGTGTCCCTCAGTCCCTCTGGTGAAATAGTGGAGGGCAGTTCAGTGACTCTTACCTGCAGCAGTGATGGTCATCCACCTGTGGAGAGCTACACCTGGTTTAAAGGATCTGTGTCTTTTGGAAAAGGAGAGTATTTCAGAATACCCAACATCAGCTCTGAGGACAGTGGAGAATACACATGCCAGAGTCAGAATCAACTCGGAGAGAGAAGATCTCCTGCTGTGGACTTAAATGTTCAGTGTAAGTTAGTGGTATTATTTTTGCATCATGTTGTAAACCATCAATAATTGTTCAATTTATTGTAACATTTTTTGTAGATCCTCCAAGGAAAGTCTCAGTGTCCAACAGCTCCTCTGGTGAAATAGTGGAGGACAGATCAATGACTCTGACCTGCAGCAGTGATGCTAATCCACCTGTGAAGAACTACACCTGGTTTATAGAAGGTGGAATCTCACCTCTAGGAACTGGACACAGTTACAGTCCTCTACAGAGTGGATCCTACTACTGTGAGGCTCAGAATCAACATGGAGAAAGAAAATCTCCTGCTGTGGATTTAAATGTTCGGTGTAAGTTGCAAACATGGAGTTTCACATGAGGAAGACACAGAATCAGCAATTCAATACGGTTTAATATTTTGATTTTGTAGATCCTCCAAGGGATGTCTCAGTTTCCTACAGTTCTGAGGATAGTTCCATGAATCTGACCTGCAGCAGTGATGCTAATCCACCTGTGGAGAACTACACCTGGTTTATAGAAGGTGGAGTTTCACCTGTAGGATCTGGACCCAATTACAGCCCTCTACAGAGTGGATCATACTACTGCAAGGCTCGTAATGAACATGGAGCTCAGAGATCAGCTCTGTTCATTATTAGAGGTAGAGCATGATCATTGATCTTTATCTGGTTTCTGTTTTGCTTGATTCATAATTTATTACTTATCAAGACCTTGATATGGATCAGTTGTCACAGACATTGAATTAATGAAAAAATAATTACTGAAATATTATGTTTGTTGATTTCTACAGGAAACTCTGTGATTGTGTATGTAGCTGTTGGAGTTGGGCTTTGTGGGATTGCAGCACTTCTTACTCTTATTGTCTGGATGATGTGAGAACATTTATTAAATATAACTAATTACATAAAATTAAACGTGCTTTCCACTATTACATAATGCTTTTTCCGAAACTCCTATGAAAAGAGGTATACAACAAAACGTTCAATATTTGTATCACATTCTGGCAGCAGAAGAAAGAAGCAGAAAAGAAATATGAATGCTCTCTATGTGGTGAGTTCCAGCTCCAGAAAATAGTTAAGGAAGTGTACAGAATGAACACTTGAACTGACCCATTTGTCCTGTTATAAATCTTCCACAGAATGTTGACTACAAGACCCGCCCCCCTGAAGGAGGTGTCCAGTCTTCCTGATTATGAGAACATAAAAGTAAGTAGCTGCATTTTAAGTTTTATACAATTTATTTAATGCAGAATAATTTGTCAATGAAATATATGTATATACATTAGTAAGTGACCACAACCCTGAAATGGAAAAGCAGAAAAGAAGATGATGATGAAGATGATGACATTAGTAAGTGATTGTTTTCACTGGTCAAATCTTCACCCACTAGCTTTATGTGCACAAGTAATACAATGCCGCTAAACTAGCTTGTCCTCCCTCCAAAATACATAATGCTAGCCATTCCTACATTCCCCTGCATTTAATAGCAATGCATTACATTTATAAAGAACCTTTCATTTGTTGGTAGAGTAGCTGATCCAGAGCTCCATCCACAATTTCTGAAATGAGCAGAGAATCTCGAACAAATCATCCAATACATGTTTCAATAGAGTTGTGTTTTGAAAACCCCTATCTTTCTAATCTCTGTGCCACAGGATATGAAGATCCATTCTGATGATGATGATGATGCCTGCAGTATTCCTGAATATGGGAATGTAGCAGTGTGTATGAATCAGACTTTAACTAGCTGAATCCAGCTCACAGATTCTAGTACTGATACAGACTGTAGTTCTTTAAGATAAAGTCACTTATTACTTCTGGTACTTTCTATTTCAACCACTGTTAATGGAAATGGGAAAGATTTATCTCAATATATCTAGTGCTGATTTAACCATCTGAAGTCTAAGGCCTTCCAGCCATGTCTGAGGTGATCTAACATGTCATGATATTTTAAGAAATTTCACCTACATAAAAAATAATTTTTTTCCAAAAAGGTGCACATGCATAATATTCAGCACAAACCCAGCAACAATAATGTGAGAGAAGTCTGTATGTCATTCATCTGTCCATCCATCCATTTTCCACCACTTATCCGGGTCTTGGTCAGGGGAGAAACAGTCTGAGTTAAGAAACCCAGACCTCCCTCTCCCCAGCCACTGCTTTCATCTCCTCCGGGGTATACAGAGGCGTTCCCAGGCCAGTCGAGGCGTGTAGTCTCTCCAGTGTGTTCTTGGTCTACCCGGGGCCTTCTTCCCATTGGACATGTCCGGAACACCTCACCAGTTAGGCGTCCAGGAGGCATCCGGACCAGATGTCCGAACCAACTCAACTGGCTCCTCTCGACATGGAGGAGCAGCGGCTCCACTCTGAGTCTTTCCCGGATGTTCGAGCTCCTAACCCTGTCTTTAAGGGAGAGTCCAGACACCCTGCGGAGAAAACTAATTTCAGCCGCTTGTACCCATGATTTCATTCTTTCGGTCACTACCCAAAGCTTGTGATCATAGATGAGGGTTGGGACATAGATTGAACGGTAAATCAAGAGCTTTGCTTTTCTGCTCAGCTCTCTCTTCACCACAACAGACTGATACAGAGCCCGCATTACTGCTGACGCTGCACCAATTGGCCTGTCAATCTCCTGCTCCATCTTTCCCTCACTCATGAACAAGACCCTGAGGTATTTAAACTCCTCCACTTGAGGCAGGATCTTCCACTTCCAACCTGGAGAGAGCACTCCACCCTTTTCCATCTGAGTACCATGGACTCGGACTTGGAGGTGCAGATCCTCATCCCTACCGCTTCACACTCAGCTGCAAACTGGTCCAGCAAGAGCTGGAGGTCCTGGCTCAATTAAGCCAACAAGACCACATCATTCACAAAAAGACATGGAATTCTGAAACCACCAAACTGTTGGTGAAATTCTGAAATTCTGTTCTTAAAAATTATGAACAGAACCGGTGACAACGGGCAGCACTGACGGAGTCCAACTCTGACTTACTGCCAGCCATATGAACCAGACTCCTGCTCTGTTTATACAGGGACTGGGTGGCTTGTAGCAGAGCCCAGTACCCCATACTCCCAGAGCACCCCCCACAGAATATCCCGAGGGACACGGTGCAATGCCTTTTCCAGATCCACAAAACACACGTAGACTGGTTGAGCAAACTCCCACGCTCCCTCCAGGATCCTAGCGAGGGTAAGAGTTGGTCCTGTGTTCCGCGACCGGGGCGGAATCCGCATTGTTCCTCCTGGATTCGAGGTTCAACTATCAGTCAGACTCTCTTCTCCAATACCCCTGCATAGACCTTACCAGGGAGGCTGAGAAGTGTGATCCCCTATAGTTGGAACACACCCTCCGATCCCCCTTCTTAAAAAGGGGAACCACCACCCCAGTCTGCCAGTCCAGAGGCACTGGCCCTGATGTCCATGTGATGTTACAAAGACGTGTCAGCCAGGACAGCCCCACAACATCCAGAGCCTTGAGGAACCCGGGGCGAACTTCATCCACACCCGGGGCCCTACCACCAAGGAGTTTTCCTACCACCTCTGCCATCTCAGTCCCAGTGATAGACGAGCCCTCCCCGGGGTCCCCAAACTCTGCTTCTTCTGCAGAAGACGTGCTGGTGGGATTGAGAAGATGCTTGAAGTACTCCTTCCACTGCCTAATGACGTCCCCAGTTGAGGTCAACAACTCCCCACCCCCAACATATACAGTGTTGGTGGAAAACTGCTTTCCCCTCCTGAGTCGCCTGATGGTCTGCCTTCATCTGTCTTTTGTTTAAATTAACTCTATACATGGACATCCCAAAATGTATTTTCAAAGGTGCTGATATATAGTGAAAAAAAAATACATTGTAAATGAGTTTTCTTATATTTTGGTATGAGTCTGGGGTTACACTGTATTTTTTTTTAACCTGTGGCTCACATATTGACTTCAAGAGATAGGTGTGAAACACAGGTGAGAAATCCCCTTCCCAGTGTGGTAATGGCCATTAGCTCTCAGTGGGGATCAGTGAGACCAACTGAATCATTTGGTTGTAAATGATGGTCTTTTAGTTATTTAGCAATGACACAGACTGCTTTGGAGCAACAAAGCCATACACATGATATTCAGATGACAGCCTGAAAGCATCCAATCTTTCCTACAAGCTGGTTTATTCTCTATCAGCTGAGCTCTGTGCCTCTGTGCAATTACAAAACATTTACCATCAGCTTCATTAATTCCATCACTGGAATTAGCTGGATGCTAATCTG
The DNA here is from genome assembly GCF_029633855.1 of Hoplias malabaricus. NCBI lineage: Eukaryota > Metazoa > Chordata > Actinopteri > Characiformes > Erythrinidae > Hoplias > Hoplias malabaricus. The sequence goes on along the minus strand of NC_089801.1, from coordinate 60,229,857 downwards.
TGCCAAACATGCTGCAGACAAACGAGTCAAATATACTCAAAATATACGTACTGAAAATGAAGCTGTTCCTCCTCAGGCAGCCATAATGCGTGATTGTGCCGTCTTGGAGCTCTATGCTCAGTGTGAAAACACAGCAATGTGCTTCTGTTTATATCACTAAAATGAGCGTTTTCACATGTCGAAAATCTCCAATAAGAGTGGCCAATTAGCATACTATTGTCATATGAGTATGAATGGGTGGGCCATCAAGAGTCTTGGTTTGAGTTTCAGACTGAAACTTGCCTCTTGTTACAAAAAGCTAAAAATAAATTTATTTTCAACCTCCATATATTTGAAAAGTAGACCATTTAAGGTGCCTGGGTGTATGTTTATTATATTTCTAGGGGAAAAAAAAACTTGCTGAGTTGCTTAAGAGTTTTGGCACAAATTTTGATTCATCCTGCCAGCAGACGCGCCAACTCCAGAGGGTTTAATTTCCTTCTTAATGCAGGATATATATTTTTACCACTGCATTATTCTTCTTACCAGTGTCCTGTTCTGTTTATCTGATATCAGAGTAAGGGTAAATGTGCTCTGAAACCTTCTTTGCTGAAATAAAATCCAGATCTCTGCCAGTTTTCCTTAAATCCTGTAACTTCTTAAATCCAATCTGAGTAATTAAAGTGTCCTGTCTACGTATATTGTTCACGGCCACAGATTAAGTAGGCCACAGTTAAATGCAGAAGACTCATTTTGTTGTATGTTGCATAATGACAAATAATTGCACACAGAACTCACACTTCAAAACACAATCACTATGTGTATATTTCCACAGTGAACACCTTAATTTCAACTTTAAAACTACAGTGCCCTCTTTTGGTCAATTTAAAACTACACACAGTCCTAGTAGAAATGATATCACACCTCAGTGTTGTTTTATTTTATACTTTTAAGATTCACTTTCAGTATTTGTTTGACATGGTCCTGGTAGATTGGGTACTCAAAAGTGTCCCTAAGTGTGAGTCTGTGAGTGAGTGTTGCCCTCCAAAGGACTGGCACCCCCTCCAGTGTGTTTTCCCACCTTGCGCCAAGTGATGCCCGGTAGATGCCAGACACACCACGACCCCCAACTGGATAAGCGGTTACAGATAATGAATGAATGAATATTAATCAGTATTATATGGCTGTGCGGATTCTCTGAACTCTACTGAACGTGGCTTTGACTCGACATGAAATGTGTGTGAAGTTCAGACTTTCACTTCCTGTGCATTTACAAATTGCAGACAGACATAGGTCCAGTTATGGCATTACACAACTGTTTTTTTAAAGAGACAGTACACACATTAATTAGAATCCTAAAGTTTAAATCAATTATATTTTATCATTGATATAAAAAAAAAAAATCTTGAACTAGGTGTTGGAACTTTGCTGTGAGGATTTGATGGCAGCCACATTAGAATTACTGAGGTTCTGATGGTGGGTGATTAGATGCACAGCACGTAATTTATTCCAAAGTCACCGAATAGAGCTCATAATGATTGTTCATTAGACAAAGTTTAAAATTAGTCTCATGCCTCACTTCCTGTGAGAGGTAGGTGTGATTATTGGTCTCATCAGCCTAAAAGAACATTTAAACCACTAACAGATTTTAATAGATAGTTTATGTCCTGAAATGCTGGACAATAGCTTCGTCACAGAAAGTTAAGGACATTTTTTTAGCTTTGAATATTTTTAGGAGATGTTTTTAGAAAATAATCACCCAGCTGTGATCGGGTACTGGATACTCTCTCTACTTTCCTAGTTTTGGTAAAAATCAAACATTGCAGCTCACAGAACAAAAGCTTAAATTTCTTATTGTGTGTTCTTATTAAATACTTTAATTAATATCAAAAAGAATAGTCAATCCCAGCTTGGTAGATGTTAAAGTTTTTGGTGGACTTCACAAGAAATAATACAATTACTCAAGTTTTCATTGTCATAGTGTGGATTAAAAAACAACGTGACTTAAGTGTGTTTGGTGTTGTGGAGTATAAGAGATAAGGCTTTGTAGTACAGGAGAACACTACAGAAAATTGTTGGAGTACAGGGAAATAGTACAGAAAGACTTTGGGCTTTACCCAAAAAAGCAGGAAAAATTGATATTATGCAGCATTACATCTGCCTGCTGAAATCTGACAGAGGACCCATGGAGTGCCAGCATGCAGAGAAGTGGAGACAGTGATTGATTTGGGAGTGATAGAGCTGTTCAGGATTAAATAGTGCAGCCTAGTTGTGGCAGTCCAAAAAAAGATGGAGGCTTGCAGTTCTACTCCAGCTTCTGTAAACTGAACTCAATCTCAGTTTTTGAACTGTGCCTGATGTCAAGAGCTGATGAAATGAGAGAGCTATGGAAGTCCAACATAACCTGACAACACTTGACTTGTGCATAAGGTATTTGCAGGTCTTGTTAAAGCCAGTTGTCGAAATGCATGATGAGACCATACTGTGGTTTAGTGGCTTTAATCACAACCGAACATAGACATACTGGCGGGAACGACACGTAAACGTGAGATACAATTAACTAGTTACTGAGCATGCGCACCTTCAGCAAGTACGGCTTCCGTTATAGCACACACAGCACAAACAATCATTTGTTAGAATGATTTACATCCTCTCCTTATAGCTCGTGCATCCTATAAAACCAAAATATGCCACATACAATCTTGTCACAGACTAGCTCATCTGTTAAATCTCCAAAGTGACAACTTTTAGCTTTAATTCTCAAGTCACTGATGAAAGATTCAATTGTCTCACCTTGCTTTTGATTTCGTGAATGAAATTTGTGTCTTTCCATTATTTTGTTATGTTGTGGGTTGCACATTTCTCGAAATTTCTTCTTCAGACAGTCGGGGTCTTCTCTCGACTCGGCTGCATGGATGATGGCTCCGGCTGCTTCGTTCTCTCCTGTCGGCGCCCTAACTTCTGCGGCGTAGACAAAGGAACGCTCCCGTTCTATTGCTTCTGCTCCTGCTATATTGAGGAGGATATATGCTTTCGTTTTGGCAGGTTTATTGGAGTGGGCCGCCTTGATGAAGATGTCATACTCCCTTTCGAATATCCGCCAATTCTCGGCAAGGTCCCCGTTGAAAACAAGCGGGTCTGGTCTGCGAAAGCCCTCCGCCATGTTTCTGCTTGTTCGTTCGCTATTTGTAACGTCTAACCTCTCCTTGTAAAACGAGGAAGATTACAAAAAAAATTCACAGGCGACAGATCCGTGTCACCTTCTGACACCATGTCGAAATGCATGATGAGACCATACTGTGGTTTAGTGGCTTTAATCACAACCGAACATAGACATACTGGCGGGAACGACACGTAAACGTGATATACAATTAACTAGTTACTGAGCATGCGCACCTTCAGCAAGTACGGCTTCCGTTATAGCACACACAGCACAAACAATCATTTGTTAGAATGATTTACACCAGTGGCAAAAAAAAACCTAGTGGCTTATGTTCATTTCCTTGCCATTCAGACACTTTGCTGCTTAGCCATGCTATCTTCTATTGTTTTCCTTTTATTTTTTCGAAACCTACATGTTTTTCTGTGATAGAGTATCTGAGCTTTTAAATATACACAAGTCAGCAGCACTACGAAGCCAAAACTGGGTATTTTCTGCTTTTGATACTTTTTAAAGTAGTGTGATTGCTCTAGGAACCAGGACTGTTCCAACAACCAGGACAGTTTCATCAGGCTAGAGTAGAAGAAACTTGTGAAATGTCTCATCATTTTGTTCAACGCATGTGCTGTCAGAATTGTCAGAGAATGTCAGCTTTGGAAAGGTATTTTCAGAACCTGCTATCAGAGTACAAAGACTGGCATTTCTGAGCTGTGCGAGGAGTAACAGTGAGTGGGAGTACGGGCAGCAGACAGCGGGCTGAAGACTTAACAGAGCAGCGGACAGTGGAGGGGCACAGATCCAGACCAGAGGATCGTATTAATGGCAACACTGCTGTGAGTACAGCTAGAGACGGGCAATGGGTGCAGATTGAAGCTAGACCCAAGCACCGTGCTTTGTATAGCTCTGTAGTCTTGTCTTCTACTCCTGGTACCACAGCTGGTCCAGGAAATTTAACTGCTAAACCTAACACTGCTGCTGAGAGAGCACAGCCCAGAACCAGACCAGAATATTGGTCTTACTCACTTCAGCTGAAAAACAGATTTGAACCACTGCATGCCCTTCATGAGAATCGCAAACGCAGTGAACACAAAGCAGAAAGTCCCTGAAGTTACTGCAAAGCTTCCAGCTGTACTGGCTGAGTACACGAATGTGAAGCGGATTATTTACATGTTGGAAAGAATGACACTGTCAAGCAGGAGTCTGAAGTTTTAAAAAGAGAATTTAATGACCTCCTTAACACACTCAGTAAGTTCAACATACAATTTTTCATCAGTGGACCTCTACCTGCAGGAGGCACCCATATGTTCTGAAGGTTACTGGGATTAAACACCTGGCTACAGAACAGCTGCAGATTAAATGGACTGAACTTCATTGTCAGCTTTAACTTGTTTTTTGGGAAGAGAGAACTTTTTAGGAGAGATGGACTGCACACAAACAAGAGGGGTGTTAAACTTCTGACAGACAACCTCATTTTCTCAGTGTGTAATTTATCCACTTCTCTTGGTGGTGGCACATCAGCACCAACATCTAGGAAGTCTGCTGTACAAGCTGATGACACCATGTCAGAGCCAGAACATCCTCCCCCCACTGAGGATGACCTGGGGGAGCAGCAGACACTGGACATGAGTGGCAATGACCAATTCTATCAGCTGCCAGAGACACCAAAACCCCAAGAGGAATCCTCCATGTCCTCTATTTCCCTCCCACATCACCCCACCTGAACCTCCCAGCAGCCATGGAGAAGCTGGTATTGGCTGGGATAAAGCTGTCACTTTACCTGTCAGCGAGCCCTCAGGTGCAGAGGAGAACCACACCAGCTTCTACTCCACCCTCATCTACTGCCACTTCCCCACTGCAGTCCCCCAGACTGTCCCCTAAGAAAAATCACACTCCATCACCACCTAGAGCACCTCAACGGAAGAGACAAGGTCCTCGACCCCCGGAAAGGCAGCTTCGCTCACGGCCCGTCACCAGCAGGAGCTTCACACAGCTTCGTCATCTGATAAGGGCGAGGAAAAGTGATGTTTTTCGGGTCCTGGCTGCTGCAGTGATGATGTCAGCAATACATGTTTTCAAAACAAGCTTGGGCCTTTGGTGCCTGTAATCTCTCCCATTCCAGTACTTATCAGAGAGAGAAAGAACAGGGAGTTCAGGTCAGATTCTGTGAATGTACAACATAATAAAATGTGAGACAGAGATTCTGTGGCAAAGTGCACACGTTATTAAGTTAGCTCTTCTAAATATCAGATCTCTCACAAACAAATCACACATAATTAATGATTTTATTACAGCACATGGGCTTGATTGTTCCATGTTTCTTTTCAGTGCAACAGTTATCATTTGGTGACTTCACAACATTTGAGTACCTCTGTGTAGTTCTAAAAGGGACACCACATATATTACTAGTAACTGTCTACAGGCCTCTGAAGTACAATGTTAATTTTATTGATGAATTTACAGAATTTATTTCTACTGACATTGACCATTTTGTTATTGCTGGTGACTTTAACATACATATCGACAATCCCAAGGACTGTTTTGCCAAGGAACTACATGCCATATTGGACTCTTTTGGTCTTTCACAGCATGTTACAGGGAGTACACATTGTCATGGTCACACGCTGGATACTGTTATCTCAAAGAGTCTCAACATATCAGTGACTGTGAAGGATTTCCTGCTAATTTACCATTCACTGGCAAAATCATTGAGAAAATATTTTTCAGACAAATCACTAGTTTCTTGTCCATAAACAGTAGCCTAGACAAATTCCAGTCTGGGCTCCGGTCTAATCACAGCAGTGAGACTGCTCTAATCAAGGTCATTAATGACATTTGCTTAAATACGGAGTCTGGAAAGGTATCTCTTCTATTACTTCTTGACCTTAGTGCTGCCTTTGATACCATTGGCCATAAGATTCTTCTAGATAGACACACAAACTGGATTGGACTCTTAGGAACAGTCCTGAATGAGTTTATTTCTTAACTGGAAGTAAGAATTACTTTGTAGAAATAGAAAATAATATTTCAGAGAACACACCAGTGACCTGTGGTGTCCCCCAGGACTCTATTCTTGGTCCACTTTTATTTAATTTATATATGCTTCCTCTTGGCCAGATTCTACAAGACTATGGGTTGTCCTATCACAGCTATGCAGATGACACTCAGATTTACATGGTCCTGTCCCCAAACGATTCTGGTCCAGTTGACTCATTAAGCAAATGCCTTGAACACATCACAAACTGGATGGGACACAACTTTCTGCAGCTAAATAAAGATAAAACTGAGATTATACTATTTGGGGACAGCAATGAGAGACAAATATTGGCTAAATATCTGGACCCTCAAATCTAAAGAACTGGCTCGCAACCTTCGTGTATTGATGGACTCAGATCTCAGCTTTAGTAGTCATATTAAAGCGGTTTACTAGATCAGCATTTTACCATCTTAAAACCATCAGAAAGTTTAGAGATTTTCTGACTAAACCAGACCTGGAGAAATCATTTATCCATGCATTTATTTCTAGCAGGATTGATTACTGTAATGGTCTCTTAGCTGGACTTCCAAAGTAGACCATTAAACAGCTGCCAGAGTTCTCACTAGGAGCAAAAGAAGAGATCATATCACCCTCATACTCAAATCCTTACACTGGATACCAGTCTGTTACAGAATAGACTTTAAGGTCTTTTTACTGGTCTATAAATGTCTAAATGGGGTAGGACCAGTGCATTTATGAGATCTGCTACAGAGATTTGAGCCGAGCAGAGCTCTCTGATCTTTAGGAACTTGTCAGTTAGTCCTGCCTCAGGTCAAAACTAAACATGGAGAGGCAGTGTTTAGCTATGCCACTTTTAACTGGAACCAGCTGACTGAGAATATTAGAAGAGCCCTGACTTTAGACACTTTCAAATCAAGACTTAAAACATTCCTGTTTGAGCAGGCTTACAGCTCAGTTTAAAATATTCTCCACTTTTATTTCTGTAACGGCATTTTATTTCTTTTCTTTTCTTGTATCATTTTAAATTGTTTTAATCATTTTTAATCATTTAATCATTTTACTCTTTTTATGTAGTTGCTTTTTTGGACTTTTATGAATTTATTCTGGCATTTAATTTAACTGTGTGTATTTTTCTGTAAAACACTTTCAATTGCTTCTGTATGAAAAGTGCTCTTGCCTTGCCTTACCTATATAACTAAGCCTTTCGGTTTGCATGGAGCAGCAGCAACATTTCAATAGTTGATGAATGAGGTTCTGAATGGCACAGAGGTCTTTGCAGCTGTGTACATCAGTGTCATTGGATCAATTAGTACAACACATTAGAACTTCGGACAATTAGATGTTGTGCTGACAGCCAATTTGACCAAGAGTCACCTGGCATGTGTCTAGTATCATACCTGGGTTATGTCCTTACATTACATGAGGTACATGAGTCATACATTTGCAAGAGAGCAAGACTGAAGCGTTTAAGGAGTGACCTGCACCAGAATTAAATGGAGGATGAGGTAATTTTGGGTTGTGGTAAAGTTAGAGATGTTGCTCTTCACTGTCCTAGTTCCTGGAGAGTTTTAACACTTTCATAACTTTTTAAACCTTAAGATTGACTTAGTTACTTACTTGTAACTTAGCTGTGTGGAACTTTCATTCCAGAGTGGGGCTTCCTGTATATAAGGGAGTGTGTAATGGTAGTGAGTAATATTATTTAACTGGCGGCTGAAGTTCTATCTATGCTTATGATAAAGTCTAATCTAATGTTAGTGTAAAATATTGCTAAATATTGATAGAGTCATTAGTCTGTTTCAGGATTATTTTGTCTTAATTTTTTGAATTTGTACTAATAAAATTAGTTTTATTAATTTACGTGGAGGTGTCTTTTAGTGTCTGACAACCTGTGAGAAAGTACCACTAATGGAAGTTGGAATTATGGAATCAAGGGGATTCATAGATTTACTTGAGGAAAATTTTGAGGAAGGAGAGTAGGGTTTTCCACATTTATACCTCCATGACATGATGGGCAGTTGTTTGCTTGGCAGAGATACATACAGACAGTTAGGAATGATATTTGTTTATGTGTGATAAAATAAATCAAATTATACGAATAAATACAGAGTGAGATTTAGCTCTGGCAGGAACTACTTGATCAGCATAACTGTAAAGTAAGAGAAATATAGAGCCAGAGAAAAAGAGCCAGAAATATAGTAAAGCCAAGTGGCCTACTAGAGATATCAACACTCCTCTGATCAAAGTAGAGCAGCAGGACAACAACACTAACAGTTCAGATTACTATAATTCTGAGTGTCTATGAACCCCCAGGTCATGGTAATTCAGTAAAAAATATCTAACACACAAAGATATACACACAAACAGCTCATTACTCATGACAATATTAACATCATTCAATGTGAAATCAAAGAGGAAATCCAGAAGATGTCACTCAGTAAGGCTTCTCCTCTTCCTGTGGTGTTTCTGCTGCTAAATGTGGGTAAGTCAGCTGATCCAGAACGTAATCACTTCAATAGCAACATCCAACATCTTCTAAAATTGAGAAGTACAATGCATTTGCTATGTACAGGGTTGTGTGTGGACAGCCCTGCTATATCTATATATTAATTACAACATGATAATGTAACATCTTGGGGCAATAACTCTGTCATGAAAAATGTAAACTCAGAAAGCCCCTCTCTCTCTCCCTGCTGCAGTGTTTTCAAACTCTTCTGTCTTTGTGCTTTCTCTCAGAATCAGCTCAGTGTTGTACAGTAGCTGCTGGAGTTGGAGAGAAGTGAAGCTATAAACTACAGTAAATCTGACTGTCTTATGGGCTCCAGTCTGTAATCAGATCTTTGATCAATCATGTGTTTCAGTGGCTTCTGGAGCAGAGTGGAGTATGAAATACAATCAACAGAAAATGTGTGCTTTAAAAGGCTCCACAGTGTTTATGAATGGCTTTTACACTCACCTAAATGGTCTTAGAGTGACAGAGACTTTTTGGATCATAGACCCAGTTAAAGGTGTAGAGAAACCTGATCTGAGAAAAGAGTCAGATTACTCAGGGAGAGTGGAGTATTTTACTGATGAACAGAAGAAACACTTCTCCCTCAAACAGAGTAAGAAGGATGAACACCAGTACTGCTTCAGAATCATAAGAAATCAAGATAAAGGAAGATGGCTGGGAGTACCTGGAGTTCTTCTGACAGTTACAGGTGAGTGATGTCATATTCTCCATCAGTGAAACATAGTTCATCATCTCACAGTGGAGTCAGAAAACTGCACCTGATCAGTTACTAATGAGTTCCTGCTGAAAACAGTCAGTGTCTTAATTCCACTCCTGTGCTGGGTGCTGCATGTTTTTATTTCCCCTGTTTGAATAAACCTGACTCTGTTTATTCTCTGATTCCCTTTGTGATCTGATCTGTTTCACAGTGTAGAACATATGAACCTGAGCAGCTACAGCTTTACACTTTCTCTTTCCTGATTTGATCTTCTCTCATTGTCTTAGAGCTCTGTGTCAAACCTCCTGGAGCAGTGACAGAGGGAGGAGCAGCAGTTCTGAAATGTGTAACCACTTGCAGTCTGACTGCCCCAACATTCATCTGGTACAAAAATGGACGTCCTTTAACCACAAATACCGCCATCAACAGCCAGCTCCACCTGCAGCTAGTCAGCAGTGAGGATGCAGGCAGTTATAGCTGTGCTGTAAATGGATATCAACACCTCACGTCCGCTAATCACACTCAGTTACTCCCTGTAACACACACTCAGATGTGAGTGTAATATTTCCAGACAGCAGTGTACAATCACATTGGTCAGTGTGTGTGTGCATGATTGCTGTGTAAAAGAGTTGTGTTGTATGGATATTGATAGAGTGTCATGTGCCCCTTTCAAGCTGTAACAACTTTCACTTTTCTGGGAAAGATTTCTACAAGATTTTGGGGTGTGTCTGTAGGAATTGTTGCTCATTCATCAAGAAGTGCATTTGGGAGGCCTGACACTGTTGGTGAGAGGATCTGGGGCTCAGACTCTCCATTGTATTTTGTCCAAAAGGTGTTTGATGTGGTTGTGTTCAGAGCTCTGTGGGGTCCGATCAAGTTTCTACACACCAAACACACCTAACCAAACATGCTTTTATGGAACTTTCTTGTGCACTAGGCACAGAAATGCTGGAACAGAAAATACCTTCCCCAAATTGTTCACAAAATTTCAGGCACATGAATGGACACACCCATCATACGTCCAGATAGAGAAGCATGATTCATCACTCCACAGAACATGTTTCCATTGCTCCAGAGTCCAGTGGCAAAGTACTTTACAACACCACCCAACACTTGGCTTTGTACTTGGTAAAGAAATGCTCGCATGCAGCTGCTTATTCATTGAAACACATGCCATTAAGCTTATGGTGCAGTTTTGGGCTGATTTGGCAACTTTTAAACACTATGTACCTCAGTACTCAGGGATCATGCTCTGTAACTTCCTGTGGCCTGCCACTTAGATTCTGAGTTCCTCTGGTTTCTTAATGCTTCAAATTTTAAATGATAGGTGATTTTGGAATATCTAAGAGGGAAAATGTCTATGTTTTATATTCAACACAATTACTGAAGCAGTTATTCCTCACCTTTCTCCAGATATAGTGAAATGGTGAAATAGTGGAGGACAGTTCAGTGACTCTGACCTGCAGCAGTGATGCTAATCCACCTGTGGAGAACTACACCTGGTTTAAAGAAGGTGAAGTCTCACCTGTAGGATCTGGACACAGTTACAGTCCTCTACAGAGTGGATCCTACTACTGCGAGGCTCGTAATGAACATGGAGCTCAGAGATCAGCTCCATTCTTTTTCAGAGGTAGAGCACATGACTGTAGCTGTTAATGCGGTTTCTGTTTTACTTGATTCAGAATTCATTACTGAACTCTAGTTTGTGGTTTAGTGCAGGGAACTTTGTGAATGTGTTTGTAGCTGTAGCTGTTGGAATTGGACTTTGTGGAATTGGAGTTCTTCTTTTTCTCATTGTCTGGATGATGTGAGGATATTTAGTCAATAGAATTATTTACATTAAACTATATGCCTTTCCAATAGAATTTAATGCCTTTTCCCAAACTCCTATGACACAATAAAACTGTCATTATTTGTTTCACATTCTGGCAGCAGAAGAAAGAAGCAGAACAGAAATATGAATGCTCTCTATGTGGTGAGTTCCAAATCTAGATAACAGTCAGTGAAGTGTCCAGAGTGAAAAACTGTCCCATACGCCACTTGTTATAACTCTCCCACAGAATGTTGACTATAAGACCCGCCCCCCTGAGGATGATGTGACCAGTCTTCCTGATTATGAGAACATACAAGTAAGTAGCTGCATTTTAAGTTTCATATATTCATATATTTCATGTAGATTATTCTTGCATTCAAATATTTATATATACATTACACACTGATTGTTTTTACTTGTCAAATCAATCAAATCAAATCAACCCCCCTGCATTTAATAACAATATATTACATTTCTAAAGCAAATTTAATTTGTTGGTGGAGCAGCTGAAATGAGCTTCATCCAAAATCTCTGAGATGAGCAGGTGATCTAGAACTAATCATTCAACACCAGCATCTGATCTATATTGTAGTGTAATGCATTATAGTTTACTACAGTATAAATATATTATAGTATGTTACAAAGTAGTTACTTATAATAACTACAGTAATGACAGTTTGGTGCATTATAATGTAGTATAGTGTTATATGATATATCCATAATATATAACAAAAATATTTTGCTAGCTTACATAACTGTACACATGTGGCATTGTTTCAGTAATGATGTGTTTTAAAATTCTCTCTACTTTTTTGTGCCACAGGATATGAAGATCCATCCAGATGATGATGATGAAGAATATAGGGAATGCAGCAGTATAAATCAGATATTTACAATCTGAATACAGCTCACACTATTGATACAGAACTTAGTTCTTAAGTATTTAAGTATCACATTTAATCTAATAAGGAGACAACTCTATGTTCCACTTCTAAATTCTTACCAATTGCAGAATGGTACATTCTATACAGTATTACAGTGCATCTTTACCACTGCATATGTCTTTTCATCTGTGTCCTGCTCTATTTCTGCACATGCTCAGATGTAGAGAAACAGAGGACACCAGAGTAAAGTTAGACATGTGCTGAAACCCAGCACTGAGCTATAATCCAGATCTCTAGCAGATTTCTTTAAATACTGTACCGTCTTAAATCCATTCGGAAAAATTACAGTGTTCTGTCTACATGAGAGTAAACGAATAATCAGATAACATCAGAATTCTGATAATGATGGTGATATTGGTGTGAATTTAAACACACTCTACAGCTCTGGGTGGGTGTTCACAGTCCTTTGTGAACTAGTTTGTGTGTGTGTGTGTGTGTGTGTTCACTGCTTAATGCAGAAGACATATTTCACTGTACGTTTTACAATGACAAATTGTACTCACAGTTTAAAACATAGTCCCACACTGAAGATTTCTGTGGCATTTCTGTGGATTTCAACCGCTCGCCCTTTTCTCAGCTGGCAAGCAGTTTAACTTAAAGCACAACTTAATCTAAAGTACAATTTAATTTAAAGCACAATTTAATGTGGAACGGAACATCAGATTAAGAACCTGGGGAATAAGGATCTTATTCAGATTCATTACCGGCTCACTGCAGCTTTGTCCTGATTGAACAAACGCCATCGCTAGCAAAGTGCTGGAAAACTAAAGTGTAGCTTTGGAACTACACAATGTGACAGAGTTCATGGCTCTTTTACAGTGATTGGTACCGAATGTTGTCCAAAAGTGCTCACTATAAAGGACTTTTTCACTAAATTCAATGTTTTACACAGAATATTGCATATAATGTGAGTGTGCACTGATATTTCTCATAGTCAAAACACTCAGGGCATATTGATTTGTTGAGTTTAAAAATGCATAAATAAAATAAAATATGAAATAAAACATGTTCCCTAAATTGTGCACAGACACTGTTTATTTTTATTTATTTATTTATTTATTTAAAAAACATTAATGATGTATTTATTGTATATTAAAATGTTAGAAATGTTTTGTCTGTGGAGAAATGTGTCTTATTTTCGCTAATCAACAAAATGTCACATTTGATCAGGAGCTCTAAACGTTTTATAACCAGTTATATATTTAGTTCTAGACCCTTTAATATTAAATTGTAAAGCACCTTACATCAAGCACTGTTTATTACTGTTATTATTTTTGTTGTTCTTGTTGTGTTGGTGGTGGTGGTGACTTTGTATTTCTAACAGTGAACATCTTAATTTCAACCCAAAAGCAACAGCGCCCGCTTCCGGTCAATTCAAAACTAAACACAGTCTCTGCAGCGATGACGTCACAACTCAGTGTAACTATGAAAATGAATGTGTATATGACAAAGTTTTGTGTGAATTGCATAACTTTTTTTTTTTTTTTTTTTTTTTTTTTTTTAGATTCAATAGCAGAAATTAACCTAATTTACATTCATTACTTCAAAACGGGAAAGAAGTGTGTTCTCTGTTGGAAAAGCAGCTCAGTGAGACACTGGTATTAAATGGACCTCCTGTGTGTGACACATGTTTCAGAAGCTTCTGAAAGTTTTGCTATATATTTATCAGTGTTATAAATGTGTGGATTCTCTGAACTCTACTGAACGTGGCTGTGACTGGATATGACATGCGTGAGTAGTTCACACTGTGAGGATTCAGCATTTTCCCAGAGAATAAAACATCGCCCTCTTCGTGTCTATTCACAAACTGCAGGCAGACACTGGCCCTGCGGTGACGTCACATAACAGTCATATAAAGTGACAGTACATGTTTTTTTTTAATTAGCAATAAATATGCATAATTTAATATCTATATATATATATTTCTCATTTATTGTTATGGGTTTATAATATTTGAGTATTTTCTGGCCACAAATATATCTTCTATCTGTGTTTATGTAATCAAATCAAATCAAATCAAATTTATTTGTATAGCGCCTTTTACAATTGACGTTGTCACAAAGCAGCTTCACAGTTTCAAAACAGAACATTTAAATCAAAGCCCAATGCAAGCAAGCCGAAGGTGACAGTGGCAAGGAAAAACTCCCTCGAGGCTGGAGGAAGAAACCTTGGGAGGAACCAAGACTCACAAAGGGGACCCATCCTCCTCTGATCAAACTATAGATTGAATTTTAAATGATCACCAATGAAGTGTCATTATGCTACATAATAATAATAATAATAAGGTGAGCAGCTGGTCTGGTCTGGTCTGGGCCGCAGGAGAATCCAGCAAACAATCTTCCATCAGTGGGCCACCATTCTCTCAGAAAACAGTAAAACAGTAAAAGGGAAGCAGTTAGTTTGGTTGAGTGCAGCAGAGAATAAGAGCATGTGAATATTTTCATTAGTGTAGTGACGGATCTGACTGTAACAGACTGGGAGTAGGGAAACCAGAAGGAGCTCAGGCAAAGACATCCTTTCGTTCCAAGCAAGAGAAATTGTGAGCACATCATCCGGGTTTACCCTGATTCTCCATGTCCATGAGTTCCTGAAATGACAACCTTAAACTAGACAGAGGTTAGTTGCTAAAGGCTAAACTGAACAAGTGTGTTTTGAGCCTAGACTTAAACATAGTGACTGTGTCTGCGTCCCGAACACTAGCTGGAAGATTGTTCCAGAGCTCAGGGGCTTTGTAGGAGAAGGCTTTCCCCCCCGCTGAAGTCTTATGAATTCTGGGTACTAGTAAGAGGCCGGCGCCCTGAGATCTGAGTAATCTTGGTGGTTCATAGTGTGTGATGAGGTCTTGCAAGTATTCAGGGGCGAGACCATGTAAGGATTTATACGTGAGTAAAAGAATTTTGTAATCAATACGGAATTTAACTGGAAGCCAGTAATATAATGCCATAAAGTCAGTGACAGAGGGAGGAGCAGTGGTCAACATTCATCCGGTACAAAAATGGACATCATTTATCCACTTATAAAATCTTAAAGTAATGTTTGTTCTTTCATCTGTCATTATTTAATGAAAACTGTTTTAAGTAATGTGAATGTACCCTTACTGTAAAGTGTTACCAAGAGTTATTTTCATAAAAAAATCTTTGCGATTATGTTTTATCTCATAAAAGTTTGATTATTAAAGTGTAAATAAACTACACTTCAACAAACAAAACACTCAAACATGACATTTTGAGTTTAGGTTGAGTTTAAAAAGCAGAAATAAAATATACACACCCTTTCTTGTGCAGATTTAATTTTTTTATTTAATCTGTATTAAAATGTGCAGAAGTGTGTTCTTTGTGGAGGAAAGTGAATTACTTCACTAAATCTCAAGCACCAAACTTATATATGCAGTTATATATTTAGTGCTGTAAAATGTTAATGCATCTTTCATCTTAAAGTCATGTATCATTACTGTTATCATTGTTGTGGTTGTTGTGACTGTATTTCCACAGTGAACATCTTAATTTCAACCTGAAATCAACAGCGCCCTCTTTCGGTCAATTTAAAACTACACCCAGTACCAGCAGTGATGTCACACACCAGTCTCTTAAAATACTTTTTTTTCTTGTATCTTAGTTGTAATTTCAGGTTCACTTTCAGTGTTTGTGTGTTATGTTTCACAACAGACATGAATGGTTTCTATGAGAATATTGTTACATTCTTTATCTCTGGGCATAAACCTGGCTGTTGTTGTTGAGTGTGTCTTAAAGAATGATTTGTAAATCATCTCTGTGCAATAAGTGTTTTTGTCTTGTTATTCTGAGTTTTGTTTAAGTCTAATTGTCTTTATCTTCAGGTCTCTATCTAAGGTTTTGTTGAGTTTCATGCTTGTTTGATTAGTTGTTTGTAGTTAGTTTATTCTTTGTTTTTTTTCCCCCTTGTGTCCTTTTCATTTAATAAATACCTTCCCTGCATTTACTCTTTTTCCAGCCATTTGGTCCATGGTATCTACACCTCCCCGATATATTGCAGACTGGGGTTACTTCTGTTTTTATATTTCTGATATTTTCATCCACCACTTTAAGGTGGTTTGCTGGAGCAGCACAGCCTGCCCTTCTTTCTGACATAGCTGAGCATGGTCATGTTGCCACTTAATCCAAACTGTGCTGTAAAGGTGTCTGCCTTTTAAAGCCTTCATCAGAGGAGGGATGTCTGGCTAACCTATAAACCCACTCAACAGTCATGAATCACACACACAGACAAACTCAATGTGCAAATAATCTTTCTTGGGGGAGAAACCTCTAATGTGTAGATCTGTGCAGTCTCTATGGTCCACAAATATTGCTGACTGCAGAGGAAAGGATACAATATTGTTATAAAATTATATTAATAAATACACATGCTTAGGATTAATAATACAAAACCTACATTTTTTAAACCAGTAAAGGTTAAATAAAAAATATAATATATTACATGGCATCAGAAACATGTCTTTTCAAAGATATTGCAAACCTTACCCCACTACATCATTTTAGATTCACTTATGTATTTAAGAGTTAGTGCTGTTGTTACATGTACACAGTACTCTATGTTATTTTAGTGAAAAAAATTATTTTAGTCAGGAACAGATAATTGTAACTTCTTCTGGAGTCTTATAGCACCAGTTATTCACACTTCCAAGTACAGACTAGTGTTCACATACAAAAATAACTCACCCTTTTCTACAGTAACAAAAACATACTGAAGCTCAAATTTGTAAAATATGTCCTAATATATACCACATGAAATATGAACAGAGAAAAAAAAATACAAGATAAAAAAGAACTGGATTACACACAATCTTACATCACAAAATAAAATAGAATGGACACTTCAAACATGAACATATCTTAGACTGGACAAGTCTTGAAGAGACTCCCAGAATCCCAGAGTGTACTTTGGGACCTCTGCCCCTGAAGGGTTGAAAATGATTTTGAGTTTAATTGAGTGAATGTGTGAGAAATAAACTGTTATGACTGTGATTTACATTAAACACTGTCACTAATGCAGTTATAACTCACCTCTTTCTAGATCCTCCAAAGAACGTCTCAGTGTCCATCAGTCCCTCTGGTGAAATAGTGGAGGACAGTTCAGTGACTCTGACCTGCAGCAGTGATGCTAATCCACCTGTGGAGAACTACACCTGGTTTATAGAAGGTGGAGTCTCACCTGTAGGATCTGGACACAGTTACAGTGCTCTACAGAGTGAATCCTACTACTGCGAGGCTCGTAATGAACATGGAGCTCAGAGATCAGCTCCATTCGTTATCAGAGGTAAAGAACAGTACTGTAGCTGTTGATGTGTTTTTTGTTTTGCTTAATTCATAATTCATTACTGAACTCTTTCAAATGTCTGTGTGTTGTTTTCTGCAGGAAACTCTGTGACTGTGTTTGTAGCTTTAGCTGGCACTTTTGGAATCACAGCTCTTCTAATTGTCATTGTCTGGATGAAGTGAGACTATTTATTAAAAACAGAATTAATAGAAATATACTAAATTATGATTCCAGTAGAAATAATATTTACAAATAACTATAAAATAATGTTGATATGCTGATGGGATATTTAATCTTTGATTGACAATTTGTTGTTCTCTGACAGAAGAAGAAAGAAGCAGAATATGGATGAAGATCTCTATGTGGTGAGCTCCAGCAGGATTTCAGTCAGTGAAGGGTCCTGAGTGATTAAAGACTCCTTAGTCCCATGTTGTAACTCTCTCCTACAGAATGTTAACCACAAGACCCTTCCTGCTACAGATGATGTCTCTAGTTTCCCTGACTACAAGAACATAGAAGTAAGAAAATGCATTTAAAATTTTACATAACAGATTGATTACAGGTTCAACAGGTAAACAAATACTGACACTGACTTTAGTGAATTAACCCTATGGACCTTATATATATATATATATAGCTATTTTGCTATTCCGTTTATTTGTCAGTGCCTCTTTCAGTTGCATTTAAACAGTAATTATGTGACATATTGAATATGGCTATGTTGTTTTATTTTCTAAAGAACCTTAGCTACTCAAATATGTAATCACTTGAGGTTTTCATGCTGACCGATAAATCAATTTTTCTATAAATTTGTCATGTTTTGACCAAAAATTTTACCTAGCGCCTGCTTTTTTTTTCATATTTCTCAATGTACAGCCTTGAAATCATATTCCCACATCGGATATCTTGACACAGATTGTTAGTGTGAGGTGTCTTTTAGTTGAAAACATAAGCATTTTTGATGCTAATTTATTACATGTCATATTACTGTGACAAAATAAATTTTTAGCATCAGACGGACATATTTTTCTTGATATTCTAAGCTCTGGGATGTATGACTGATAAAGTTCTGACAGTCACAGCAGGCCCAGACTTTCAGGAATTTAGTTCAGGGCAAATATGGACAATATCCCAACAAATAAAAAACATTTTTGTACTTTGGCAGTTTTCTCAGATGCTGATAATGTTTACAGTTATTATTATTATTATAATCTTTAAAAAAAATGATGAAATAATACTTGTTTATTTAGAAAACACACAATAAATAATTATTTAAGCTTTTTAGTTTATATTTGTTGATCTAATGCAGTGTTATTTGATGTGAAACCTAAAAAACACCTTGAAAAACTATAAATCAATAATAGGAATATGTTTTTGCTGATGACTCATATTTTTCTGCCCAGAGACAGCGTGGGTTGACGTTATGTGAGTCAAAACGAAACTGAAAGTAAACAGCGTCTTTCTTGTCCCTTTTTCAGCGGTTTTTTTATGATTTTAGCGCCTATCATTAGTCTTTCATGACAAGGACATAAGACCAAAATTTTGAAGGAGCGCCTTGATTTTTAGGTGGTTTTTCACACTGGATTACGCCCAGAGGCTTCACAGCACCGCGATGAGAGCGTTATTTTTAGAAACGGTAGGATCTGCGCTTTCTAACGGTATACGGAGCTCACAGACGCGTTCAGACATTCAAGACTTACAAAGCTGATTATATAAGGTGTGTTTCTACCCCGCGGTTAATTCATGGGAAATGGTGCAGGTACAAACACTGGTTTTCCCCAGTGACACAATGCTAGCAAACTACAAGTGTGAATACTAGCATATTTTCCAATTAAAAAAACAAAAAACAATAACACAACAGCTGTCCTTCACACTTTGTGGAAATTTCACATTGAATGGATGAGTAGAAGCGCTCCAAAATTACTTTGAGTAAAATCTTTTTACACTGACTTCCATTGAACTTTAAGGGTTTTTTCTTCTCCTTTAAAGTTACTATATTGGAAGATACATAATTTTTTTGGACTTCGATGATTTGCTCCCTGCAAAACGTACAATAACTTCCTTGATCTCATTTGAGCTTAGCACACTTGTAGGATAACACTAACTTCACAATGATCTTAGCAAACACAGCCAAAGTGTGAAGAGTTGCACCACTAAGGGGAGCCCTGAAAATATGTCTCACTACTTCATATAGTTTATTACAGTACATTACAAAAGCCACTACATATGTCAATAATTACACATTCATTTTCTAAGTGATATTACATTTACACAAAATATATAGGACATACATTTCATCTCAAACCTGGCATATGTGTAAAGTTGCAGGACACATTTTCATCTATTTCAGAAACAAAAGAGAAAATGACTTATCTGTATACCCCAGCAAATAATAGGTGAAGGGCTTATCTTTTTAGACTATGTCCGAAACATGGCCGCAATCTTGAAAGCCACAATACTGGATCAAGGGCAAATGTGAAGGTGGTCATGTCAAAGTATCAGAATTGTATCAGAATTCGGTTGCCACAATCTGTGCAATATCTCTTCCGGCTCAAATGTTATTATGAAAGAATATTTAAAATGTTTGTTGTTCATTACAGGCTTGTTACAGGCTCGACCAGATGCTAAATGCTCAGCGCCATCTTTGGTCAGAAAGGATTGGAGCACTGTTTCCTGTTGCATTGTCAAGAAGCGCTGAGCATTTAGTGTCTGGTTGAGGCTGTAACAAGCCTGTAATGAACAACATTTTTTTTAAACTTTGTGTTGATAACTTGTGAATCACAAGAAATATTGCGGCAATCAATTTCTGAGGCAATTCGGGTCTGCTTTGATGTGATACACGACCACATTCTCATTGGAAAAACTTGTCCTTTATCCAATATTGCAGCTTTCAAGATGGTGGCTAAGTTCCTAAAACATAGGTCAATCACTCATTACTTTCTGGGGTATTCAGATACATCATTTTCCCCTGAAATAAATGTGTCTCCTGTGACTTTTGGCTCACCCTGTAGTAAAACCTAACAATCTACTACAGTATTTTATAGTATATTAATATATTGTTTACTTTATCAAATCATATAATGTCTAAAATAATTTTGCAAACAAATCTATGCTCATGTTTCAACTGTTCTCTAACTCACTTTTTCAGTGTATTCAGGTCCATCCTCATAATGATGATGGTGGTGATGATGCCTGCAATATGTTTGACTATGAGAATGTAGCAGTGAGTATTGAACTGACTTTTACAATGTGAATCCAGGTCACAGAATCCAGTACATGAAGTCCATTATAACCTTGTTCTTGTCATTCTTTTATTAGCTGCTGGAAATGGTAAAAATGAATCCAGATATTGTTTTGTGTGTAGGGTAACGTTAACAAGAGAACAGTAACTCCACTCTTCCATTATATAATACACTAGTGACACCTGGAGGATAATTACTGGAACTAAGTCTCTGATGATACTATCAAGGCACACCAGATATGTCTGGTGCCACATACAATACACACACAAAAATCTGTAAAGTAATCTACACTTTATATAAAGTGAAGCATGACCTAGCATAATACACACAGTATAGTACACTGTATTATGGTGTCTTTTAGTATTTTATTGTATGTTAATATATATTTTAACCTTATAAATTAATTCTATATGTAATGGCTAAAAACTGTAACAAAGTTTGCTCTATGCCCACGTTTTAACTTTAACTCACTGTTTTTCAGGATGTGGTTGTAAATCCTGAAGATGGTGATGACGCCTGCAGTATTCCTGACTATGTGAATGTAACAGTGTGTGATGATCAGACTTTTACAATCTGAATCCAGCTCCCAGAATCCAGTACTGATACAGAACTTACTTTTTGAAACATAAAATCCATTTTTACCTTGTTCTGGCCATTGCTTTGTTAGCTGATGTAAATGGTAAAGGTTAGTCTGGATTTTTCTGGTTTAACAGTAACTTTCAAGTGTGTTGATGTATTGTGTGAATATAATGTACACATCCTCCACAGAGAACACACTTAAACATAGCATTTCTTTTGATTCAGAGTGAGGGTAGACATGCTCTGAGAACACTGTACTGAGCTATAATCCAGATCTCAGCCCCCAATTTCCTTAAATCCTGTAACAGTCTTATAAATTAAAGTTTTCTAATTACATCAGTGTAAATAAATAATCTGATAATGATTGTATTAATGGTGTGAATTTAAAAACACTGTAGGCCAGTTATTGGCAAACTATTGCCCACAGACCATTTACTGCCCATTAAACTGTTTTATCCAGCCTTCTGGGTATTTAAAAAATTGTCCTGAAATGGCATTAATTTCACCTTTTTCCTGCAATATCCTGCATTCATCTAGATGGCGCGTGCCAAAAGACCTCTGCTATTCATTCATCACATTTGGGATTAAGTTGAGTGCTACTACAACTCTTAAACCACTCGGCTGGTTTAAGACGTCACACATAAACCGTTTACTTTTGTTGAAAGTGCTGCTTCAAATGCTGTATTGGTTTTGTATAGACTGCAATACACCAAGCAATAAAATAAAACTACATTAGAAAATAACGTTCACATACTTAAAAGATTTAATTAAATATATATATATATATACACAAACCGGATTCCAAAAAAGTTGGGACACTAAACAAATTGTGAATAA
Organism: Hoplias malabaricus; assembly: GCF_029633855.1. Classification (NCBI taxonomy): domain Eukaryota; kingdom Metazoa; phylum Chordata; class Actinopteri; order Characiformes; family Erythrinidae; genus Hoplias; species Hoplias malabaricus. The sequence continues at coordinate 60,207,807 of NC_089801.1, read as the reverse complement.
AAACTGAATGCAATGATGTGGAGATGGCAAATGTCAATATTTTATTCGTAATAGAACATAGATGACAGATCAATAGTTTAATCTGAGTAAATGTAACATTTTAAAGGAAAAATATGTTGATGCAAAATTTCACAGATTTCAACAAATTCAACAAATCCCAAAAAAGTTGGGACAATTAGCAATAAGTGGCTGGAAAAAGGAAATTGAGCATATAATGAACAGCTGGAAGACCAATTAACACAAATTAGTTCAATTAACAACATGATTGGGTATAAAAAGAGCTTCTCAAAGTGTCAGTGTCTCTCTGAAGCCAAGATGGTAAGAGGATCACCAATTCCATCATTGTTGCGCAGAAAGATAGTGCAGCAATACCAGAATGGTATTACCCAGCGTAAAATAGCAAATACTTTTAAGTTATCATCATCAACCGTGCATAACATCATCAAAAGATTCAGAGAATCTGGAACAATTGCTGTGTGTAAGGGTCAAGGCCGTAAAACTCTACTGGATGCTCGTGATCTCCGGGCCCTAAAATGTCACTGCACCTCAAACAGGAATGCCACTGTCAAGGAAATAACAGAATGGGCTCAGGAATACTTCCAGAAATCATTGTCAGTGAACACAATCCACCGTGCCATCCGCCGTTGCCAGCTGAAACTCTACAGTGCAAAGAGGAAGCCATTTCTAAGCAAGCTCCACAAGCTCAAACATTTGCACTGGGCCAGGGGTCTTTTAAAATGAAGTGTGGCAAAATGGAAGACTGTTTTGTGGTCAGATGAGTCACAATTTGAAGTTCTTTATGGAACACTGGGACGCCATGTCATCCGGACCAGAGAGGACAAGGATAACCTAAGTTGTTATCAACGCTCCGTTCAGAAGCCTGCATCACTGATGGTATGGGGTTGCATGAGTGCTTGTGGCATGGGCAGCTTGCATGTCTGGAACGGCACCATTAATGCAGAGAACTATTTTCAGGTTCTAGAACAACATATGCTCCCATCTAGACATCATCTCTTTCAGGGAAGACCCTGCATTTTTCAACAAGATAATGCCAGACCACATTCTGCAGCAATCACAACATCATGGCTACGTAGGGGAAGGATCCGGGTACTGAAATGGCCAGCCTGCAGTCCAGATCTTTCACCTATAGAGAACATTTGGCGCATCATAAAGAGGAAGGTGCGACAAAGAAGGCCCAAGACGATTGAACAGTTAGAGGCCTGTGTTAGACATGAATGGGAGAGCATTCCTATTTCTAAACTTGAGAAACTGGTCTCCTCTGTCCCCAGACGTCTGTTGAGTTTTGTAAGAAGAGGAGGGGATGCAACACAGTGGTAAAAATGGCCTTGTCCCAACTTTTTTGGGATTTGTTGACGCCATGAAATTTTGAAACAACATATTTTTACCTTAAAATGATACATTCTCTCAGTTTAAACTTTTGATCTGTGATTTGTGTTCTATTCTGAATATAATATTAGATGTTGGCACCTCCACATAATTGCATTCAGTTTTTATTCACAATTTGTTTAGTGTCACAACTTTTTTGGAATCCGGTTTGTATATATATATAAAGTCCCCGCCTCTCAATTTTTAAATCCCAGTGTGGCCCTTGAGCTTAAAAGTTTGCCCATCCCTGTGCTACAGTGACTGTCGTTACAGACGTGTTTCAGAACTGTGTCACAGTTTAATGGAGTTAAACCACAACTGCTGTTTGCTATCAACTAAAAACTGAACCATCAACCAATGGACAAGACCTAAGAGAGAGAGAGAGAGAGAGAGAGAGAAAGACCTAAGAGAGAGAGAGAGAGAGAGGGAGAGAAATGCTTTATATTAGTTTGAATTATCTTTTGTACACATCCTCCAAAGAGGGTGACACAGTGACACCTCCAGGGTGTGTTCCTGCCTTGTGCCCAATGATTCCGGATACGCTCCGGACCCACCGCGACCCTGAACTCAATAAGCAGCTACAAAAAAATAAATGATTAAATGAATTCTCCAAAAAGCACACACTTCTTTGATTTTGCTGAATTTTACAGTTGAAAGTGGGAATGAAATAAAGCATGCCATAAATTTTATACAAATGCTGTTTTATTTATTTATTTTTTTTTTTTTTTTTGTGAGTATTTTATCTTCATTATATAAGTACTTTTGCATCAACTGGGTATTAAGATGTGCAGCAGTGTGTTCTTTGAGGAGATAGGATTCATAATTTTACTTATAAACCAAACATTGGGAGCACATAAACTTATGCACAGATTTAAACCCCATGTCAGAAAATTTGGGACGCTGTGCAAAATGAAAAATAAAAAAGCACAATGCAATTAATCATTTTAAACACAATGTTTAAAATGTGCAAATGTGCAAAGACTACTTTTTAAATGTTGACACTTAGAAAATGTATAATTTTGGGGAAATAAATTGCTCACGTAATATTATGCCTGCAACAGTAAAAAAGAGTGTTTTTTGTAAGAAAAAGGTGGAATGAAGTACACATACTGAACTGAACTGAACTACAAATAAATGTTAAGTAGGTTCAGTGGTCAGTGATATGATTAGGTTTACAAAGAGCATCTTGAAGAGTGTTTCAGAAGTAAATTTGGAGAAGGTATTATCACTGTGTGAAAGAGTGCAGAGGCATATAGTGCAGCAATACAAGATATTTTTTATTTTTACTTATTTATTTTTTTTACTTAAAATATTAAAGGAGGCGGCACGGTGGCGCAGCAGATAGTGTCGCAGTCACACAGCTCCAGGGGCCTGGAGATTGTGGGTTCGATTCCCGCTCCGGGTGACTGTGAGGAGTTGGTGTGTTCTCCCCGTGTCCGCGTGGGTTTCCTCCGGGTGCTCCGGTTTCCTCCCACAGTCCAAAAACACACGTTGGAGGTGGATTGGCGACTTGAAAGTGTCCGTAGGTGTGAGTGTGTGAGTGAATGTGTGTGTGTCTGTGTTGCCCTCCAGGCTGCGTCCCCTCCAGGGTGTATTCCCGCCTTGTGCCCGATGATTCCAGGTAGGCTCTGGAACCCCCGTGACCCTAAATTGGATAAGCGGTTACAGATAATGGATGGATGGAAATATTAAAGGATTTGGAGATATAACAATATAAAATGCATAACATTAAAAAAAATCTCTATATGCACTGGACAAGGCCCAAAATCAATATTAGTGGTCCTAGGGCCCTCAGACAGCACAACATTAAATACAGCCTCAAAATCATTTCCAAAAATCACTGTGATCACAGTCCATCAATGCATCCATAAATGGTTGATGGACCTGATCTCCATCAGAGAAATGTCTATCCTTACAACACTTATTGCATTGTTTGACCTGATCTTGCTGTTTGTCGTGGACAAATGTTTTGGTAGGTGTGGGCCTCAATAAATCAAAACATTTGCGAAGATTTCTCCTCATGAACAGGTATGAAGATTATGCTTCCGTGGGGTATATCGCAATATGTAAGCATGAATTTATTGAGACGCTGCTTAACAGGAGCTCAATGCTTTGATGACTTCAGTGCATGTTTTACGGCTTGGATCATTCTCTCAGCTAGTCCATTAAAAGATGGGTAATAAGGGCTGGAGAGGATATGTTGGATCCCGTTGTTCTGTAGGAACTCCCCCATCTCTTTAGACATGGATGAAGGACCACACCTGCCAAACATTTCCCTTAAAACTTGGAATTTTGGCTCTGAATTTACTGTAGGCATGACTGAAACCTCAGGCCATTTCGAATGTGCATCTACAGCGACTAACAGCATTGCACCCTCCAATAATCCTACAAAATCAAGATTAATACGTTGCCAGGGACTCGCTGGCCACTCCCATGGATGAAGTGGAGAAGGGCTTGATGTATTTCGAACTGACTGACTTGATGGACATGATTTGACAGTTCCTTCAATTTCAACATCCAAACCTGGCCACCAAATATAGCTGTGTGCCAGCTCCTTCATACAGACTATAACGCAGTGTCCAAAGTTTAACTCTTTCAAGACAAACATTCTCAGCTTGTGTGGATGCAGGCCCCTGTGAGAATCTCTAATTCATGAAGACGTTCAATGTCAGCTTCTACTTTATTTAACTGTTCTATTTTATTTAAGAACATTGGGAACAGTCCTTGCTTTCCAAAATTTGTTTTGATGATCTGTGGATGATCAGAGTGGCTTTCTATTAATTTACCTACTAATACCCAAATTTTTGCCTTGCCAAGCATTGGCACAGCCTCACTAGTATAAGTCTTGAGCTGGACATATGAGTGTGTGAGAAATACATGGTGTAGAATCTCCTTTAAAATGTGTCTGATACCAATGAAATGGCAGATATATTGTGCACTCTAGCTGCAGCCCCCAATTGCTGTGGCTCTTTTGCTACCATTAGGTAGCATTAGGTCAACTTCAATGAAAAACTGTTTCTGTATCACCTCATTCTTTTATCCACACACTAACTTATCACAGAGAGCATCATCCAAATTAACTTTGAAATCACAGTATTCAGTGAGTAGCTTTACAGAGTATTACAGAGGATAAACATATATAAAGGGACTTTAAGGGTGTTTACACTAACCAACCCCCTCTGTGTAAAACCACATTACCCATAAAGCTTGAGTATTCTGAACTACAACTATGGGTGACAAATTGGCTCAAACACTGTAACAACATACAATGTCTTGTGCACAAATGCAATTCTGTATGCACACGTTCACAGTTTTACTACAGTTTCAGCAGTGAATATGGTGCAAAACACATTTACACACGTGAGTGAATCCAAATACTCACTGTGTCACTGTCAACACACTGATCTGAGATTTGGATACAGGTATGTACTGAATATCAGTAATCAATGTTTAGTAGTAGAATTATAGCTATAGGCGATTGATAACATCATGTATAGATTAACATTTAGTAACAAGGTGAAGTTTGACAGAAGGTAGATGCTTGGATGGTCATGTGAAAACACTGGATAGGGCTCCACCTCTCCAAAGAACACAGATCCCTATTTCACAGCCCAATGCTGGGGTTCTTTGTACCGATCTAACAATTTTTTTTTTTCATTTTTTATAGAACATGTTGCCTTAAGACTGTGTGTCTGTTTCAATCTCTCCTATTACATTTTAGAATTTTCTACTGAGGTATTTACATTAACTGTATCCACTAACATTAAGGGGTTGAAACTTTTGGACATTATGTAGTTTCCCTGATGTTACTGAATTTGCAGAAGTTTAAAGTTAAGCCCATAACTGTATCTAAGGTCACATGTTTCCTGTGAGAGAGAGGTGAGATTCCTGTTCCCACAAGCTTGTAAACCATAGTCTGTTTATCAATTTACATTCTGCGCCTCTCTTTAGCTTTTATTCACTGGATGCTGGAAATGAGCTTCGTCAGAACGGTGAGAACTGTTTTCATTTTGGAAGGTTTTAAGGAAATAGATTACAATCCACAGTGTCATCATATAGTTTAATATTTGCGGATTTGTGCTGAAGTTGCTGTGGAAAGTGTAAAACCATAGCTCACACCTCAACAAACAGCTAAACTTTCTAACTAACACAGAATAATAATTGGAGTAGAAGAAAATAATACTGTGAGAGGGTTTGTGATTTCCATCCAGAGTTTTTGTGAATTATGAAAATAGGCATCAATTGAAAGAAACATTCAACTATTGAGAAAGATGAATGAACTCAGAGAAAGAAAAAAAAAACAAAATTTAAATATATATATATATATATATATATATATATATATATATATTGAAATAAGAGGATCTGTAAAAGAGCAATGGAATTTTTCTTTTTAATTATTATTTTCTAAATTATGTTGCTGGTTTGCGCTGCAAACAGAGCACAGCCCACACCACAGACTGGACCATGTGACCGCAGCCATCCTTCCTCTTCTCACCTATCTATGCTTTAGGACTACCACAAACATAGCTTATTTTAGTTTGTGTTGCTTTAGTAAAAAATTACAGCAACTTGCAAGAGGCCACGCAGTATTTATTGACTACATCTACATCTACATCATCTGACGTTTATTCACAGAAGTGTAGTGAATGGGAACAAAATTCATTTCACATCTTTTGTGCCACAATTCCACTGCACATAACCTTTATGTTTTTGGATGGAAACCCAGCCAGAAAGAGAGAAAGAGAGGCTGTGTAAATAATGATAGATGCAGTTTTGATGTATCCTGAAAACTAACAAACGTTTCAAACATACAGAATTGTTACTGTAATTGTAATTTCATTTGACATTCAGTTGTTGTTAACTATATAATATACAGATATAAATATTAGTCTCCTGTCCCTACGTCTATCTATTGTATCTTTCTCTATATCCTCTGTATCCTTCTCTCTGTCTCTACGTCCTCCATATCCCTCTCTGCTTCTATGTCCTCTATCACCTTCTTACAGTCTCTTTGTCCTCTTACAGGAAGTCATGAAGATGTCACTCACACTGGCTCCTCCTCTTCCTATGGCCTTTCTGTTAATGATGAGCAGCAATTCTGAAATGTGTAACCACCTGCAGTCTGACTGCCCCAACATTCATCTGGTACAAAAATGGACGTACTTTAACCACAAAGACCACCATCAACAACCAGCTCCACCTGCAGCCAGTCAGCAGTGAGGATGCAGGCAGTTATAGCTGTGCGGTAAACAGATATCAACACCTCCCTTCCCCTGATCACACTCTCATAGTCAGATGTGAGTTCAGTTTGCTTCTGTACCTGTTCCTAAAGAGATTTTCTGTTTTACATAGGTTAAGGACTCAGGAGGATAAGGGGATGGCATTGCTGCCCTCTAGTGTCTCAACATCATTACTACCCTTACATATTCAACTATTATATTATTAACAGCTACTGCATTTATAAAATCTGTCTCTAGATCCTCCAGAGAGCGTCTCAATATGTATCAGTTCCTCTGGTGAAATAGTGGATTGCAGTTCAGTGACTCTGACCTGCAGAAGGAGGGTGCAGTCTCACCTGTAGGATCTATGGGACGCAGTTACATTCCTCTACAGAGTGGATCCTACTACTGCGAGGCCCGTAATGAAAATGGAGCTCAGAGATCAGCTCCAGTTCCTGTGTTAAATGGAGACTTGAGTAGTATCATGTTACTGTTTTACCTTTGATCTATTATCTACATAAGATTATTAACATACAGTTATACATTATACATCCTGAAAAGGTTTAATGACTTTGGTCCCTGTCTGTTACTCTCTCTCTCTCTCTCTCTCTCTCTCTCTCTCTCTCTCTCTCTCTCTCTGTATGCGTGTGGGTGTGTGTGTGTGTTTGTGTATTTGTACAGGTGTAAACTTATGTTTAGCTCATTTAAACTACTTTCCTTTTTCAGTCTGTGAGGAAACAACACTGAATACTTCTCCATGGAGCAAGAAAGACACAGAGAGAGAGAGAGAGAGAGAGAGAGAGAGAGAGAGAGAGAGAGAGAGAGTGAGAGAGAGAGAGAGAGAAAGACACAGAGAGAGAGAGAGAGAGAGAGAGAGAGAGAGAGAGAGAGAGAGAGACCTTTGCTCATTTTAAAGCAGATACAAGCTGATAAATGCGCGATGTTTCAGTCTAAAGCTTCATCTATGCATTTCTGTATGTTTCTGAATGGATGTGTTTCTGCAGAATAAAGATCTACACAAAAACAGTCTTGTGAAGTACTTCCATATGTAGAAGACTCAGTCTCTCAGGGTCTACAGCAGCTGTTTTCTTTTGCAGAAGAAAAACCTCACACATACCCACACACACACACACACACACACACACACATACCCCCACACACACACACACAAATATACCAGACTATAAACTTTGGGACAGACCTCAAACCTCACAGTATCATATGAACTCTCACTCTCTGATGTGGAGGTCAACAATAACCTAAAAATGTGTATGTCATTTTTATCCAGAAAACTACTGCGCCATCTTCCAGTCAGTTCATACCCTAAGCACAAAGAAATTCCCTGCAGTGATGACATCACACTGCATTTTCTTAAAGAGCTCATGCGCTTCTTCTTTATTTCACTCATTTTTACCTTTAAGGTACACTACTATATCAATTTGATGTCACGTTCCAAAAGTAATTATTCATGTTATGTGTGAGTTTGTATTTCATTTTTTTTTTATCTCCGCAAATAAAACCCACTGAATTGTTGACTGCATCTTTAAAATGAATACATAAATGAGCTCTGTTCAGGTGAGCAGCAGACAATAATCCTGAATGGAAGATTCAAGTATCACATTTAAGTTTATTTAATATTTAAGAGAGAGAGAGAGAGAGAGAGAGACAGAGAGAGAGGGAGGGAGAGAGAGGGAGAGAGAGAGAGAGAGAGAGAGAGAGAGAGAGAGAGAGAGAGAGAAATATGTGTGTGTGTGTGTGTGTGTGTGTGTGTGTGTGTGTGTGTGTGTATGACAGTGCTCATTTTGAAGGAAACTATGTTTGCACTCAGACCACGTTTAAAGTACTCAGATGTGGAGCTCCAACATTAGCATCTGCATCCAAATATCTCACTTCCGTCAAACAAATTTTACCCAGTTATTAAAAGGTTATCTGACTTCTAGATAGAGAAGTGTGATTCATCATTCCACAGAACGTTTCCATTGCTCCAGAGTCCAGTGCCAGAGTACTTAACAACACACCACCCAACACTTGGCTTTGTACTTGGTAAAGAAATGCTTATTCATTGAAACACATGACATTAAGCTTATGGTGCTGTTTTAGGCTGATTTGGCAACTTTTACACACTATGTACCTCAGTACTCAGGGACCACGCTCTGTAACTTTCTGTGGCCTGCCACTTAGATTCTGAGTTCTTGTGGTTTCTTAATGCTTGAAATTTTATATAACACCAGGTGATTTTGGAATATCTAATAGTGAAATAGTGTCTGTGTTTTATATTCAAAACAGTTACTGAAGCAGTTGTTCCTCACCTTTCTCCAGATCCACCAAAGAATGTCTCAGTGTCCATCAGTTCCCCTGGTGAAATAGTGGAGGACAGTTCAGTGACTCTGACCTGCAGCAGTGATGTTAATCCACCTGTGGAGAACTACACCTGGTTTAAAGAAGGTGCAGTCTCACCTGTAGGATCTGGACACAGTTACAGTCCTCTACAGAGTGGATCCTACTACTGCGAGGCTCATAATGAACATGGAGCTCCGAGATCAGCTCCATTGTTTTTCAGAGGTAGAGCACATGACTCTAGCTGTTGATATGGTTTCTGTTTTACTTGATTCAGAATTCATTACTGAACTCTAGTTTGTGGTTCACTGCAGGGAACTTTGTGATTGTGTTTGTAGCTGTAGCTGTTGGAATTGGACTTTGTGGAATTGGAGTTCTTCTTTTTCTCATTGTCTGGATGATGTGAGGATATTTAGTCAATAGAATTATTTACATTAAACTATATGTCTTTCCAATAGAATTTAATGCCTTTTCCCAAACGTCTATGACGTGTGATGTAAATTTGTTTATAGAAATGATTCATAATCAATAGAGATATTTTTAATCAGCAATGATCACGCATGCTTGTGTAAACTGAAATTGTTTCATTCCTAATTCTCTGTGTGAGACAGCAGACTCATGTGTGTGTATGTGTGTGTTTCAAATTACATATTGACACCTTCCCTTCAATCAACTCCCTTTGTCTCCAGACCAAAGAAATACAGGAGAGAGTGGAAAACAAATGGTGGGAGACTCAGAGTTATGGGAACAGGATACAGTGAAAGATGATTGAAATGTAAAAGAGCGAACAGATGGTGAACTTCAAAGGGTTTTCCAGGTATAAGGAGAGAGGTGAAAAACAGCGTTGCGCGCAGTGTTCCTCTCTCACGTTAATAAATTGCTGTCTTATTTGCTGCCGACTCAGAGACTCAGCTGTCTAATTTGTCATAATTTTCCACCACAATTTGGCGTAGTTGGCAGAATGAGCAACGGATTGTGGCAGAGAGAGGAGCAATGAACACGGACTGATGACGCTGTCCGGCAGAGACTGGACCCAAAGGCAGGGAAGAAAAAAAATGACGTGTGACTGATCATCCCTCCGCTAACAATCCAAGCCTCATCTACAAACATTGGAGGTGAGTGACAGTCTAATTATTTGAGATTAATTAAAGTTTAAACTATTCCCTTCCACCTCCTTTTGAACACTCTGTCCTGGATTAAGTTTAGTTACATGACGGTGTAACGAGTGAAGACTAGCCTGGTCATAGCGAGACCTCTAGTGATAAAAATTATTATCACTGGACTAAAAGACTAGCCTGGTTATAGCGAGGCCCCTAGTGGTAGAAATATCACAAGGGTGACAAAAGGAAAAGAGTAGCCTGCTCATAGAGAGGTCTCTGTTGATAGACGTGTCTCCAGAGTATAGTTCTGGACCGTGGAAAGGAGTGCTAATAGTGTTAAGTAGGTAAAAGGAGGTGAGACATTGTTGTTGGGGCTAAATTTCTATATAATCACTAAACAGAGTCACTAAATCAAGTAAGAGAACAAGATGGGATCCCAGTTAACAATTTTTTTTTATAAAATTATACTATTATATTATACTATATTATACTATACTACTTTATATAAATATATATAATATTATAATTATAAGATTCACACTGCGGCTCTTTTAGTCAGATGATCCAGGATTGTGGCACTGATAGTGTGACATATGTCCCATTGTGGATAAACTATTTCGGATTCCCGACTACTGAGAACCTCAGTGTGAAATATTTAAATAAGATCAAGGACAGGGTGAAACAACCACCTGTGGGATGCCCACGGGCGGTGGTTAAACACTGTGCAAAACATAAAGAAAAAATATGTTATGGGCAGTGGGGTTTTGGATAGAAGAAGCAGAGCATAGGGAAACAGAAAAAAGTGAAGGGGCAAAACTAAACCTCTGTCTCAGTGTCTCTCAATCACAGCCAATCCTGACCTCAATGCCGCCCTGCCGAAAAGAATCGCACCAGAGAACAACCAAGCCGCAGCAGCACCTGAGCAAGTAGCAGTGCAACCCCCTCCACCATACAACCCACCAGAGCACCAAAACCCAATGGTCCCACATCCAGCACCTGGTCCCTATGTCAATCTGCAGTGGGAAATCTAAGTGTTGGACAGAGAGCAGGAGGGAATCGGCTTTCACTCTCCACTCATCTCCGCCCGAACCTGAACCAAAACTTCAGGTGGAACTGAAGGGGGAGACCAATTACCCCCGCTCTCCGGAAACCCAACCAACCAAGGACAGGTGATAGCCTTGCTCCAGAACCCAAGCGGCTCTTTCCCCATGGTAGAAGTGGCTGGCCCGGAAGGACCCCTGTTAGTACATCGACATTGGACTGAAAAGAACATGATGGAAGCTGCCTCTGGCCTATCCAACCCCCGACAAGTAGGAGGACGAAAGTTTGGAGAAGAGTTTGAAGATTTTGTTATGTCTTGTCGCCTGACGTTGAACAAGATAAAACGCATTTTATTCCGCAAGTTAGGTTCCAGTTATTGCCAGGTGGACCGAGGCTGGCCAAACAGAGACGTCCGCCTAGCCCACCCCACCTACGACCCTGGAGAGAACGCTTCACAGGATCCCAACACTCCTTATCAAAATATGATAAGAGACTTGAAAACCCATTTAGGAGATGCTTTTGCTTTGAACGTAAACACAGGAAAAATAGCAGCATGCAGATAGGAAGAAGAGAGACGGTTCAAGATTATCTGGTCCGCCTGGCGAGAATTCATACAGACTTCAGCGGACTGGATGCACCTGCAGCAAGAACGGCTAATGTGGAATATGTGACCCCATGGGAAGCACATCTGCGCAACAGTTTCCTACTAGATCTGAAGCCAGAACTTTCCAGCGCTATTAAGCAACATTGTGTGGGGTATTCTAGATAGCCCCTCAGTGTCATAGAAAACCACGCTAAACATCACGAAGAACTTCTCAATACTCTGGGAAAAAAGGAAAGGAAAAAGCGGGCAGACACTTTGGACCAAGCCATGCTGACGATGGTACAACAAGTTGCAACACTCCCCATCAGCGCTTCATGTGGAGGAGGCAGAGGAAAAGGACAAGGGAGGGGTCGAGGGCAAAGCAGAGGAAGAGGGTTTGCAGGGAACAGGCCAGCTTTCCAGCCAAACGTATTTCAGAGAGATACATGGACGAATCAGTGCTACAATTGTGGCAAACAGAGACTGCTCGGAACAATATGCTCAGGAGCAAGAAAAGCCAGAAACAGCACACTACGAGAAGAGATGGCCGGCGGGGAGGCAGGACGCGCTGAGATGGGACCCACTGACACAGTGAAAAGGGAAGTACTCTCTTCTCAACACTTAAGTTAACTGCCTGACTAGATAATTACTATAAATCTGCAGATCAGATAGCGTTATAGAAACTAATGATAAAACATAATAAATAAAGGTGATTTTATTGATAGTCCACGCGAAATATTTATTAGGGGAAATATAAAAATGCTTCTAATCTATGTGTAGATTGGCTGATCCGAAATATGTGATTTCAAGGGATTACCTAGGACTGAATGGAATCCCCCAGAGCTCTGGTATAAATACATATATGCATTTAGTATGACGTATAGATATATTTATATAGACTGTATGCAAACATAAATAAATAAAAACTCCCCTATTTTGCCGTTTAGAGGCCACTGCGGGACAAAAAAGCGGGATTCATTGATAAGGTGATTCGGTTGAGTCATTGGTTTGATTCAGACTGTATCACTGAGTTGATTCTTTGAGGTGACAATTTGATTCACTTGAACCTTACATTTGTTTCATTTAAGTTTATGATACTTTGTTTCAAATTTCAACTTGTTGAAATTTATTAATTAATTATCATCGAAATTGTTGAGTTTGGTAATGGTTTGATTGACTTTTATTCTAAATATTTGAGATTTTAAAATTATTATTAACAATAAGATTCATTTTGTCCCCAGTGTGATTAATGGTTACCGGTTATTGATATGAATTGAGTCATTATTGATTTGAGCCAACCAATTTGTTTAATACAAGATCTGATTTAACATGTTTTAGAACATGTGATAACTGAGAAATCAGTATATCACATTTTGAAGAGTTTGTGCTATTAATAAATTTATATCAACTTTATTAGATACGAATGTGTGTGAAACCCCATAAAACCTGACATGGCATGGGATAATTATAAACCCATGTAGCTAAACACATAGCTTTCACAGCTCTGGTCGCCGCCACACAACTTCCTGTAACAGATCAAGAGAAACCCACTCTGCAGGCTATTCAATCCACTGCCACTGGAGCAGAGCAAGCTCAGTGGTCCAAATCATACATTAAATGTGTTGCTTAATAGGTTAATTGCTATTGCTCATGGGAGATATCACATGAGAAAAAGGAGGGAATGATAAAATATGATAGCCAGGCATTGGTATGCACCCGGACTCTCTACACTCACCCAAAAGTTTTGTTCAACAGGCCTCACATGTGCACAAAAAAACACAGGCAACAACCTCTGTCGCAACAACCTGTAGGTCACCCCCCAGCGACAGAGCCATTCCATTGGCATATTTATTTTGTGGAGCTAACACCAGCAGAAGGGAAGCGGTTTCTCCTGGTCTGTGTATGCATGTTCAGTAAATGGTTTGAAGCTTTTCCTATAGGTATTCAAGATGGCGAAGCAGTAGCCAAAACATTCCTCAGAGAAATAATCCCCAGATGGGACCAGCCACAATGCGTCTCGAGTGATAATGGCACTCCATTTGTACACACAGGCCTAATTAGTCTAAGTACCTAGAAATAGACATGAGAAAACATTGCAGCCACCACCCCGCCGATGCTGGGGCAGTAGAAAGGGTTAATGGAACCATTAAAAATGGTCTCAAAATGACAACAAACAGGCCTTAATTGGGTTAAGTGCCTCCCTCTGGTCCTCTGGCAAAGCAGAACCAGACCACAGAAAAGAACTGGTCTTAGTGCCTTTGAGATCACAAAGAACTCTAAACCTGATGAAGTAGATAAAGACCTGGGGCTGGAACATTTGTTTGATGAAGATAATCTGTAAAAATGATTGATTAAGAATCAAAGGAGGGAAATGTGATGGAAATTTGTTTATAGAAATGATTCATAATCAATAGAGATATTTAATCAGCAATGGCCATGCATGCTTGTTTAAACTGAAATTGTTTTATTCCTAATTCTCTGTGTGAGACCGCAGAGTTTTGTGTGTGTGTGTTTCAAATAACATATCGACACTTTCCCTTCAATCAACTCCCTTTGTCTCCAGACCAAAGAGGTAGAGGGGGAGGCACACGGCACGTCTGGAAAGGTGTTAGAAATACAGGAGAGAGTGGAAAACAAATGGTGGGAAACTCTGAGTTATAGGAACAGGATACAGTGAAAGATGATTGAAATGTAAAAGAGCGAACAGATGGTGAACTTCAAAGGGCTTTCCAGGTATAAAAGGCGCTAATAAAGAAGCGGTCAGGAGAGAGGTGAAAAACAGCGTTGCGCGCAGCACCCTCTCTCACGTAATAAATTGCTGTCTAATTTGATGCCGACTCAGAGACTCAGCTGTCTTATTTTCTGTCATAATTTTCCACCACAGACACAATAAAACTCTCATTATTTGTTTCACATTCTGGCAGCAGAAGAAAGAAGCAGAACAGAAATATGAATGCTCTCTACGTTGTGAGTTCCAAATCTAGATAACAGTCAGTGAAGTGTCCAGAGTGAAAAACCTATGCCCCTTGTTATAACTCTCCCACAGAATGTTGACTACAAGCCCCACCCCCCTGAGGATGATGTGACCAGTCTTCCTGATTATGAGGACATACAAGTAGCTGCATTTTAAGTTTCATATATTCATATATTTCATGTAGATTACTCTTGCATTCAAATATTTGTATATACATTACACACTGATTGTATTTACTTGTCAAATCAAATGGTATACTACCCATATAATATAATACTAGCCACTCCTGCACCCCCCTGCATTTAATAACAATATATTACATTTATGAAGCAAATTTAATTTGTTGGTGGAGCAGCTGAAATTAGCTTCATCCAAAATCTCTGAGATGAGCAGATGACCTAGAACTAATCATTCAACACCAGCATCTGATCTATATTGTAGTGTAATGCATTATAGTTTACTACAGTATAAATATAGTATGGTACAGAGAAGTTACTTATAGTAACTACAGTAATGACAGTTTGGTGCATTATAATGAGGTATAGTATTATATGGTATATCCATATTATATAACAAAAATATTTTGCTAGCTTACATAACTGTACACATGTGGCATTGTTTCAGTAATGATGTGTTTTAAAAATTTTCTCTACTTCTTTGTGCCACAGGATATGAAGATCCATCCAAATGATTATGATGATGCCTGCAGTATTCCTGAATATGGGAATGCAGCAGTGAGTATTAATCAGATATTTACAATCTGAATACAGCTCACACTACTGATGCAGAACTTAGTTCTTAAGTATTTAGTTATCACTTTTAATCTAATAAGGAGACAACTCTATGTTCAACTTCTAAATTCTTACCAATTACAGAATATACATCTTTACCACTGCATGTGTCTTCTCATCTGTGTCCTGCTCTGTCTCTGCACATGCTCAGATGTAGAGAAACAGAGGACACCAGAGTAAAGTTAGACATGTGCTGAAACCCAGCACTGAGCTATAATCCATATCTCTAACAGATTTCCTTAAATACTGTACCAACTTAAATACAGTCTGAGAAATTACAGTGTTCTGTCTACATGAGAGGGCGGCACAGTGGCGCAGCAGGTAGTGTCACAGTCACACAGCTCCAGGGGTGACCCTGAATTGGATAAGCGGTTACAGATAATGAATGAATGTCTACATGAGAGTAAACGAATAATCAGATAACATCAGAATTCTGATAATGATGGTGATATTGGTGTGAATTTAAACACACTCTACAGCTCTGGGTGGGTGTTCACAGCCCTTAGTGAACTAGTTTGTGTCACTGCTTAATGCAGAAGACATTTCACTGTACATTTTACAATGAGAAATTGTACTCACAGTTTAAAACATAGCCCCACACTGAAGATTTTCTGTGGCATCAACCGCTTGTCCTTTTCTCAGCTCACAAGCAGTTTAAGTTAAAGCACAATTTAATGTAAAGTACAATTTAATATAAAGCACAATTTAAGGTGGAATGGAACATCAGATTAAGAACCTGGGGAATAAGGATCTTATTCAGATTCATTACCGGCTCACTGCAGCTTTGTCCTGATGGAACAAACGCCATCGCCAGCAATGTGCTGGAAAACTAAAGTGCAGCTGTGGAACTATGCAATCTGACAGAGTTCATGGCTCTTTTACAGTGATTGGTGCCGAATGTTGTCCAAAAGTGCTCACTATAAAGGACTTTTTCACTAAAGTTTTACACAGAATATTGCATATAATGTGAGTGTGCACTGATATTTCTCATAGTCAAAACACTCAGGGCATATTGATTTGTTGAGTTTAAAAATGCATAAATAAAATAAATTATGAAATAAAACATGTTTCCTAAATTGTGCACAGACACTGTTTATTTTTATTTATTTATTTAATAAACATTAATGATGTATTTATTGTATATTAAAATGTTAGAAATGTTTTGTCTGTGGAGGAATGTGTCTTATTTTCGCTAATCCACAGTGTCCCATTTGATCAGGAGCTCTAAACGTTTTATAACCAGTTACATTAGTTATTTAGTTCTTGACCCATTACACAGTGGTGACGTCACATAACTTTTTTTTTCTTGGATTCAATAGCAGAAATTAACCTAATTTGCATTCATCACTTCAAAACGAGAAAGAAGTGTGTTCTCTGTTGGAAAAGCAGCTCAGTGAGACACTGGTATTAAATGGACCTCCTGTGTGTGACACATGTTTCAGAAGCTTCTGAAAGTTTTGCTATATATTTATCAGTGTTATAAATGTGTGGATTCTCTGAACTCTACTGAACGTGGCTGTGACTGGATATGACATGCGTGTGGAGTTCAAACTGTGAGGATTCAACATTTTCCCAGAGAATAAAACAGCGCCCTCTTCGTGTCTATTCACAAACTGCAGACAGGCACTGGCCCTGCAGTGACGTCACATAACAGTCATATAAAGGGACAGTACATGAACTAAACAGACTAAACTAAACAGGAATGAGGATTAAAACATCAGCTACATCAGTAACATCAGCTCAGTAAAACAAATGATCACCAAATGTGACTGTCCTCTTCTTCAGGAACAGCCTCTGCTCTTCTGAGAAATATTTAAACTAGGTGCTGGAACACTGCTGTGTGGATTTGATGGCAGCCACATTAGTGTCAATGAAGCCAGGTTGAGATGGATGATTAGACACACAGCACTTTATCTAGTCCCAAGTCCTTGGATAAAGCTCCTAAAGATTGTACATTAGACAAATTTTAATATTTAAATCATAGCTTGCTGTATACAAGCTGAACTACTTCCTGTGAGAGGAAGGTATGATCACTGGTCTCAGCAACACAAAGGCATGTTAACCACAAGCAGTTTATCAGTTCACACTCTATAACTATTCATAGTTTTTATTATCTGGATGCTGTACATACACCTCTTCACAGAACAGTAAGAAAGTTAAATGTGAAATAGAAATTTCAGTTTCTGAAATAGAAGCATTTCCAGAAATGAAGCTGAAGTAGAGAGTTATTATCATCCTCCTGAGGAAGGAAAAAAAATGTCATAGCTGCTACTGAGACATTTCCTGAATGATCTCACGTTGGTTATTCATGCCATTCAGGCTGTGTGAACTACTGACTTGAGCTGGAAGACCCCAAGAACAGCACAGGTCTAATATCTGAGACAATAATAATAACAAAATACAACACTCACTGACTGAGGTTGGTTCAGTGGTCGGGTGACTGAGCAGAGGGAGGAGGCAGAGTGTAGAGGGCTTTTGTTTACGTGGGCTGTGATCCAGAGAGGCAGATTCATTTACACTTGTATGTGTTTAAGTTTACATGCAGCTTACATAATTGTAATTCAAAAACATTAAAAATAAATAAAAACATTTGAGATTCTAAACATGTCTGATAGGGGCCTCTAGAGGGCATCATGACTTAGAAGCTGTTTTTTTAATTAGCAATAAATATGCATAATTTAATATATACATTTCTAATTTAGGGCGGCACGGTGGCGCAGCAGGTAGTGTCGCAGTCACACAGCTCCAGGGGCCTGGAGGTTGTGGGTTCGATTCCAGCTCCGGATGACTGTCTGTGAGGAGTTGGTGTGTTCTCCCCGTGTCCGTGTGGGTTTCCTCCGAGTGCTCCGGTTTCCTCCCACAGTCCAAAAACACACGTTGCAGGTGGATTGGCGACTCGTGAGTGTGTGAGTGAATGTGTGTCTGTGTTGCCCTGTGAAGGACTGGTGTCCCCTCCAGGGTGTATTCCCGCCTTGCGCCCGATGATTCCAGGTAGGCTCTGGACCCCCCGCGACCCTAAATTGGATAAGCGGTTACAGATAATGGATGGATTTCTAATTTATTTTTCATGGGTTTATAATATTTGAGTATTGTCTGGCCACAAATATATCTTCTATCTGTGTTTATGTAATTTAATGCCATAAAGTCAGTGACAGAGGGAGGAGCAGTGGTCAACATTCATCTGGTACAAAAATGGACATCATTTATCCACTTATAAAATCTTAAAGTAATGTTTGTTCTTTCATCTGTCATTATTTAATGAAAACTTTATTTAAGTAATGTGAATGTACCCTTACTGTAAAGTGTTACCAAGAGTTATTTTCATAAAAAAATCTTTGTGATTATGTATTATTTCATAAAAGTTTGATTATTTAAGTGAGAATAAACTACACTTCAACAAACGAAACACTCAAACATGACATTTTGAGTTTAAGATGAGTTTAAAAAGCAGAAATGAAATATACACACCCTTTCTTGTGCAGATTTTAAAAAATTTAATCTGTACTATTCATCTCACCCTAAGTCACTGAATAGAGCTCCTAAAGATGGTGCATTAGACAAACTTTAAAATTACTCTAATATCTAGCTTCCTGTGAGAGGTAGGTGTGAATACCAGTGCCATCAACTTAAAAATATTTAAACCACAGACAGTTTATCAGTTTATGCTCTGAGCCACTATCATCTGGACGCTGGACATTAGCGAGAGGCTACAGAACGGTAAGAAGTGGTTTTAGTTTTAAAGATATTTAGGAGATGTTTTTAGAAGAATATCAACCTACAGTGAAATTAACTATCACTATATACATTTTTCTATTTTAGATTTGTGCTGAAGTTGCTCAGAACTGAATCTACTTTCCTAGCTTTTGTAAAAACCAAACCTTACAGCTCACAGAACAGAAGTTTAAATTATTTATTTGTGTCCTTTAGGGGAAAAAATCAAGAATATAGAAAAGCATAGTGAATCCCAACTTGGTAAACCATTAAGCTTTTGATGGTTATCAAAAGAAATAATGCAATTTAGAAGAAAATTGTTTATGTGTTATAATGTGCATTCAAAACAATGTGCCTCAGGGGTATTTGGTGTGTGTGTGTGTGTGTGTGTGTGTGTGTGTGTGTGTGTGTGTGAGAGAGAGAGAGAGAGAGAGAGAGAGAGAGAGAGAGAGAGAGAGAGAGAGATAGAGAGAGAGAGAGAGAGAGAGATCACTCTGGTGTGGATTACATACCAGAGTTAGCTCTTGCATGTCTAGCACATTGCGTTGCAAGAGAATATTACATACAACCATTAGAGTATTGAAAATATTACTGAACACCTTTGGCCTTTTAGACTCTGCCCTATGGTAGCGCATAATACGTGATGTTGCTGGATTTGTACATCAGGTATTTGCAGGTCTCATTGATGCTAGTAGCAAACAGACAGTGTTCTGCACCTAGTGTGAGGAGACAAACATCAACAAGTGAGCATGACCTAAGCAGTCAAGGATCGATCTGCGCCAGAATCAAATGGAGGATGGGGTCTTTCCTTGGACTGATTTGATTGCATATGAAGTTCTTTTTAAACTTATTAAATAGACCTGGTGAAAAAAGAACTAGCCTCAAAGAGTGCAATGGACATGGGACAACTTTCCAGAATTAGAAATTTTGCATGTGTTTAGAACTAGTGCTGCTTACTCCAGGAATTTCAGAAGCTTTTCCTAGTGCAGAGAGTTAGCAGGAAGCAATTTCCAAGAGTACTGAATTATTCCACCATGGAACAGGAAGCACTAGGGTTGAAGTTGGCATTGGATTCCTTCAGGTACTATTTGTTGTGTGCTGACATAATAATGTAGTAATAATAATAATAACAATAATAATAATGATAATAGTAATAATAATAATAATGTGCAATTATTTGTCATTGTACAACAAAATGTGTCTTCTGCATTTAACCTATCTGTTGCACACACACAAACCCACAGTTTAAAATAAGTGCACAAGCGGCTGTGAACAACTCTAGAAGCACATGCTGGTATCTGACCCTGCAAATATGTTTTAAGTTTTGAATAAGGTGTCAGCCAACTTACAGATACATACATATAGTTAGGAATTACATTTGATTATGGTTGATTGACCATTATAACACAGTGTGAGTTGTAGCTCTGGCAGACATCACTTGATCAACATAACTGAAAAGTGACAGACAGAAAAATGTAACAAAGACCAGAAGTCTCCCAGAGATTTCAACACCCCTCTGATCGAGAGCAGCATGACAACAGCACCAACACTTCAGGTTACCATAAATCTGTTTATGTAATCCCAGATCACATTGATTCAGTAAAGACTTGTAACACACACACACACACACACACACACAAGCACACAAACAGCTCATATTCATGACAACAATAACATCATTAACTAGAATTAACATTCAATTTGAAATCCTAAAGGAAGTCCTGACGATGTCACTCCGACTGGCTCCTCCTCTTCCTGTGGTGTTTCTGCTGATGATAGTGGGTAAGTCAGAACATGGACGTGTTTTTATGGAGAGTCCAGGTATTTCAGTCTTATTCCTAAGGGTTAGAAAAACAAGCACATACTGGTGTATGCTCCACAGACAAACAATGGTAGTAGATCAGGATTCAAAGAATGCCACTTAGTTGCTGCTTGTGTGTTGAATGAATTATGAATAGAATGGTGTCCTGTGAATTGTTGATGGTAAAGTGTCCTTGGGTGTCTACAAAGGTGCTATATATGTGTAACAATAAATAAATAACAAATAAATATAAATGTCAGTATAACTGCTGATCAGATCACAAAATGACTGTGCTGCTAGACCTCCCCCAGGTATATACCTGTGAGGTGGAAGGATCTAGCAGCAACAGCTCATCCATGAAGCTTTAATGGTGGGTCTGAATAATAGAGGGTTAGAACAAGCGAACATTCATGACACCCACTGGCAGAAAATATAATTACAGCTTTGAAATGCAGGAGAAACCCTTGTTACATATATACAGTACCAATCAAAAGTTTGCACACACCTTCTCATTAGTCATTGGAATAGAGCTGTTCACTTAATAGAACTGTGTACCAGCCCCTACCTCTGCACAACCCAAGTTATGATCTCAGACACATGAAGAAGGAGAGCATTTCTACAAATTAACTCTTGACGAGGTCATAGCTTTTCACTGAAAACCGTTCCAGGTGACGATCTCATGAAGCTGACTGAGGGAACATAGAGAGTGGTCAAATCTGCCATCAAAGCAACAGGGGGCTACTTCGAAGAATCTAAAGTACAAAACACATAAAACACTTTTTTTGTTTACCACATAATTTAGGGTGACCAGATCTGAGATGGTGAGATCTGCTCACCCTAAATTATGTAGATGGGAGGGGGGGGGGGGGGGAGACTAGTTTGTGAACAAAGCGCTTCTCAAAATTCTATGCAAGCTCTAGAAAAACAAAATCTCTGACGTTTGTGAAACTCCACCTGGAATATAAAGCATTCCTTCATAGATTTAATGTCTTGCGTATTAATTTACAATGAGGTGATTAAAAGTACATAATGCTGTCCTTCATTTTAGAACATTATTTCCATCAAGCTCCTGTAGATGGAATGATCATATATCCTGGCACTTTTGACCATACAGTGCATATCTTACCACTCACTCCCTCCTATTGCTACAGGGTTTACAGACTCTTTCAGTTAAAAGTCAGTATCTCTGACTGTCTTATGGGCTCCAGTCTGTAATCAGCTCTTTCATCAATCTTGTGTTTCAGGGGCTTCTGGAGCAGAGTGGAGTGTCACATACAACCAACAGGAAATATGTGCTTTAAAAGGGTCCACAGTGTTTATGAACGGCTCTTACACTCACCCAGATATTCTTACAGTGACAGAAGCTTTTTGGATCATAGAACTAGATAAGTATGAGCAGAAACCTGATCTGAAATATGAGTCAGATTACTCAGGAAGAGTGGAGTATTTTACTGATGAACAGAGGAAACACTTCTCCCTCAAACTGAGTAATGTAGAGAAGAAGGATGAACATCAGTACTACTTCAGAATCATAACAAATACATATAAAGAAAGATGGCTGGGTAAACCTGGAGTTCTTCTGACAGTTACAGGTGAGTGATGTCATATTCTCCATCAGTGAAACATAGTTCATCATCTCACAGTGGAGTCAGAAAACTGCACCTGATCAGTTACTAATGAGTTCCTGCTGAAAAAAAAGTCAGTGTCTTCATTCCACTCCTGTGCTGGGCGCTGCATGTTTTGATTTCCCCTGTTTGAATAAACCTGACTCTGTTTATCCTCTGATTCTCTTTGTGATCTGATCTGTTTCACAGTGTAGAACATATGAACCTGAGCAGCTACAGCTTTACACTTTCTCTTTCCTGATTTGATCTTCTCTCATTGTCTTAGAGCTCCATGTAGAAACTCCTGGAGCAGTGACAGAGGGAGGAGCAGCAGTTCTAAAATGTGTAACCACCTGCAATCTGACTGACCCAACATTCATCTGGTACAAAAATGGACGTCCTTTAACCACAAAGACCACCATCAACAACCAGCTCCACCTGCAGCCAGTCAGCAGTGAAGATGCAGGCAGTTATAGCTGTGCTGTAAACGGATATCAACACCTCCCTTCCCCTGATCACACTCTTACAGTCAGATGTAGGTGTAATATTTCTGGACAAAAGAACATGACCATATTTTGCTCAGTGCTGTATATAAGAGCTGTGTTTGGTTGTAGGACATTCCAGTAATTCATGTAGATTAAGTACATCCATTAATCTTTAACTATATCAACAATACACAAAGTACACTACAAAATTACCATATGTTCATATATTTGTGTGTATGTCTGTGTTTGTACATTATATAATACATAAAATCATAAAGTCTTCAAGATATAAATCCAATTACGTTTTTTAAGTTGTGCTACTAAAGTTATATGTTATATTTCTAAAGATTCTCCAAAGAACGTCTCAGTGTCCATAAGTCCCTTTGGTGAAATAGTGGAGGGCAGTTCAGTGACTCTAACCTGCACCAGTGATGGTCATCCACCTGTGGAGAACTACACTTGGTTTAAAGGATCAGTGTCTATTGGAAAAGGAGAGCATTTCAGAATACCCAACATTCGCTCTGAGCACAGTGGAGAATACACATGCCAGAGTCAGAATCAACTCGGAGAGAGAAGATCTCCTGCTGTGGATTTAAATGTTCAGTGTGAGTTCATCTTGATTTAATGAGTATTTCAACAGTAATTGTTTATCAAGCTAATTGTCTGTTGTAGATCCTCCAAGGAATGTCTCAGTGTCCATCTGTCCCTCTGGTGAAATAGTGGAGGACAGTTCAGTGACTCTGACCTGCAGCAGTGATGCTAATCCACCTGTGGAGAACTACACCTGGTTTATAGAAGGTGGAGTCTCACCTGTAGGATCTGGACACAGTTACAGTCCTCTACAGAGTGGATCCTACTACTGCGAGGCTCGTAATGAACATGGAGCTCAGAGATCAGCTCAATTTGTTAGCAGAGTTAGAGCACCTTACTGTAGCTGTTGATTTGGTTTGTGTTTTGCTTGATTCAAAATTCATTACTTAACTCTTGCTTTTTTTTCAGTCAAACACCCTCTGATTGTATTTGTAGTTGTAACTGTTGGAGTTGGACTTTGTGGGATTGTGTTTATTCTTATTGTGATTTTCTGCATGAGGTGAGAATATTTATTCAAAGAGAATTGTGTTAAATACATAAAAATGTTTGATACTTTTAGTAGAAAATGAATTTAATAAAAGTAATTATACAATACCACAGTGGCTGATGCTTTACTCTTTGGGTGATTGACTGTGTGCTGTTCTCTGACAGAAGAAGTAAGAGGCAGAACAGAAATATGAAGAAGGATGAAGATCTCTATGTGGTGAGCTCCAGCAGGATTCCAGATCTCAGTCAGTGAAGGGTCCTGAGTGACTAAAGACTCATTAGTTCCTTGTTGTAACTCTCTCCCACAGAATGTTTACCACAGCACCCGACCTCCCGAGGATGATGCGTCCAGTTTTCCTGAATACGAGAATGTACAAGTAAGGACCAGGCTTTAAAATGTATATGTATTTAATACGCCTTGCGCCCAATGATTCCAGGTAGGCTCTGAACCCCCCGCGACCCTAAATTGGATAAGCGGTTACAGATAATGAATGAATGAATGAATGTATTTAATACAGGTAAGCAAATACAGACAGTGATTTTAGTGCATTGTTCCAATCATTAATAGGAAACCTCATAGGAATATAGTCCTGCCAGGTTTGGTGTTTCTTTCCTTCCTGTGTTCTGTTCCCTTTTGCTTTAGTCTGGTTCTCTTGTCTCTACTCTGTGTTTTGTTTGTCTGAATCATCCCTAGGTGTTTCATGATCTCTAATGGTTTATAGTCCCATGTCTTTGTCGCTGTCTTTGTCTGCCAGTCAAGATTTTGGAGATTTCCTAGTGTCTCTTGTTCCTAGCTCTAACTGTTCTGACTTTGGTATATACTCTCTATATATTCCTAGCTTTCTCTGTTCATGGTTTGTTAGTAGATGTCTCACTACTTCCTTGTTTGTATCCTTAGTATATTCTTCTTTCTATTTTGCTTTAGTTTCTCATTTTGTCTTTATGTTGTTCTTTAGTGTTTTACTTCTTAATTCTCTTTGACTGTAGCTCAGTATGTTTTAGTTTTCTGTCATTTTATTTTTGGTTTATATTATTCTTTGTATTTTTGTCCTCTTGTGCTGTTTTTCATTGTGTAAATAAATATCTCTGCATTTACTTCTGCTCCCTCGTTCCTCATGGCAAGTCCAAACCATATGAATTGTAATTATTATAGTAAGTACATAACTGATATATAACCACTAAAATCCTGATTCTCAATATGTTTTTAATACAGAAGTGAATGATGTATAACTCAAAATGCTTCATTATTTCACAATTAAATCATTATGAATTTGAAATTTAAATATTTTATAACAAATGTTATTATAAAGTGTAACCAAAAACACTATTTTTTCACTAATTGAGGAAGCATTTTTTATCAAGTAATTTTTAATTTAAATTCCAACCACAAAAAAACAAGTAATAAAAAATTAATTATCCAACATAAATACCTGATATATAGTATATCTTAGCATAATATACTGCATTATACTTCAGTATATTACAGTATTATGTAGTATATCAATGCATTGTTTATAACTTATTAATTCTTTCTATATTTAATAGATATTAGCCTTGCAAACTCACCTCTACTCCCATGTTTAAACTGTTGTCTAACTCAGAATATGAATATCCATCCTCATGATGATGATGATGATGATGATGATGATGATGCCTGCAGTACTGTTCATGCAAATGTAGCAGTGAGTATTGATCAGAATTTACAATCTAAATCCAGCTCACAGATTCCTGTAGTTTTAAATTCTTTAAGATAAAGTCCATTAACACCTTGCTCTGGTCATTCCTTCGGTAGCAGTAGTGGAAATGGTAAAGATTAATCTAGATGTTGTTATATCTGTGTGGTTACATAAATTAAGGAGAGTCCAATAGCAGTGCAACAGCAACGTTTCTTTTATCCCTTCACACTTACACACCATTCTTCGTTGCATAGGGAACTACACCCTATTCACTCAGCACAGGTAATAGTTCCAGTATTTGTCCTCCAGGTGTCACTAAGGTTCACATTATTTTATAAAGACACAACAGACATGTCTGGTGATAATTTAGTATCAGTGTCACACAGCTCCAGGAACCTGAAGATATGGGTGGTGTGGGTTCAAGTCCCACTCCAGGTGACTGTCTGTGAGGAGTTTGTTGTGTTTTCCTAGGGTGTCCATGGGTTTCCTCCAGGTGCTTCGGTTTGCTCCAACAGTCCAGAAAAAATATTGGTAGGTGGATTGGTGACTCGGAAGTTTCCTTAGGTGTGTGTGTGTGTGTGTGTGTTGCCCTGTGAACGACTGGCGCACCCTCCAGGGTGTGTTCCTGCCTTGTGCCCAGTGATTCCAGGTAGGCTCTGGAACCACAACAAACCAGAATTAATGAATGAATAAATGAATGTAGCTATAGAGTGTATTGATTTTCTAAGTGAAAATCCTCCAAAAAGAACAAACTTAAATAACATTTCTTCTGATTTGCTGCTGAGTTTAACAAAGAGGAAACAAAAACACAAAATAAAATATTCCCCTGAACAAATCTTTAAACCTAACACTAAATCAGAGACATTATGAATGAGTTTATTGCTTAAACATAACCGAAAACCAAACACTAATCTACAAAATATGAGAGACATCACAGTTTTGAGAGAACTAAATGCTATTGCTAACACCAACCCCAAAATCTAACCCTAACCCTAAGTAAGTTTCATTAATTGCGAAATAATTGTCTAATACAACAATAATAATTGTTTTTATTCATTTAAACTTCAACCACAAAAAATATGGGATAAACAAGTATTCTCAAATGAATTATCCACCATAAAAACTTGGCATAACGTACAATATAACCTAGCATAATACACTGCTGTCACATCCTGGCCCTATCTTGTTTGTTTTCCCCCGCCATGTGGCTCTGTCTCTCTGTTATTGTCCATGTCTCCGCCTTTGTCTCTGCCTTCGTTCTGCCTCCTTGTTTGTCACACTCGTTATCTGTGTCAGGTGTGTCTCGTTTGTTCATGTATTTAAGTTCCTTGTTGTCACTTCCTGTCATCGGTCATTTGTTTTGTATTGTATTGTTTGCTATGTTTCAAGTCAGGTTGTTCTTTTGTGGTGTTCCTGTTTCAAATCATGTTGTTTTGTGTTTTTCCATTTCCTTGTCGTTTTGTTTCCAGTTCCTCACCTGGTGTTTCCCTCGAGTTCGTTTTCGTTTGTTTTGTTAATTACTTGTAAATAAACGTCTGTGTTTTAGCGAGTGCATCCGTCTCCGTTAGTCCGCCCTTCACGTTCCCCTGACATAATGACCGATCCACAAAAGGACGCAGCTAACACAGCTATATCCATGGATAACACCCTGAAAACAGATGAAAAATTACTGGCCAGAATGGTGGGTGATCAACCTGCTGTTTTACAGTCTTTTATGGGAGTCCCTACAGGATTTGAAGGCGGTCCCAAGTGTGAGGGTTTTATTTTGCAGTGCAAACTTTTATTTTCAGTTTTTATCCTGTCCTGCTCCTCCTGACCTGATCCAGGTCATGCTCGTTAAATCTCTCCTCAGAGGAGAAGCGTTGAAGTGGGCAGAGGAAGTACTAAAAGAAAAAGCCTCAGCACTTACTGTAGATTCATTTTGTGAACTTCTAAAAAAACGATTCTACCGGCCTTCTCCCGAGAACATCTCTGCAGAAACCCCTGCTCCCGAGGACGTCTCTGCAGAAACCCCTGCTCCCGAGAACATCTCTGCAGAAACCCCTGCTCCCGAGGACGTCTCTGCAGAAACCCCTGCTCCCGAGAACATCTCTGCAGAAACCCCTGCTCCCGAGAACATCTCTGCAGAAACCCCTGCTCCCGAGAACATCTCTGCAGAAACCCCTGCTCCCGAGAACATCTCTGCAGAAACCCCTGCTCCCGAGAACATCTCTGCAGGAACCCCTGCTCCCGAGGATGTTTTTGCAGGACCCCCTGCTACCGAGGACGTCTCTGCAGAAACCCCTGCTCCCGAGAACATCTCTGCAGAAACCCCTGCTCCCGAGAACATCTCTGCAGAAACCCCTGCTCCCGAGAACATCTCTGCAGAAACCCCTGCTCCCGAGAACATCTCTGCAGGAACCCCTGCTCCCGAGAACATCTCTGCAGGAACCCCTGCTCCCGAGGATGTTTTTGCAGGACCCCCTGCTACCGAGGACATCTCTGCAGAAACCCCTGCTCCCGAGAACATCTCTGCAGAAACCCCTGCTCCCGAGAACATCTCTGCAGAAACCCCTGCTCCCGAGAACATCTCTGCAGAAACCCCTGCTCCCGAGAACATCTCTGCAGAAACCCCTGCTCCCGAGAACATCTCTGCAGAAACCCCTGCTCCCGAGAACATCTCTGCAGAAACCCCTGCTCCCGAGAACATCTCTGCAGAAACCCCTGCTCCCGAGAACATCTCTGCAGGAACCCCTGCTACCGAGGACGTCTCTGCAGGATCCCCTGCTCCCGAGGACTACCCCCTCAGGTCCGGGGAGCTCTCCGTGAAAGCAGCGCCTCCAGCCGCTCCTGTCTCCGTGAAAGCGGCGCCTCCAGCCGCTCCTGTCTCCGTGAAAGCGGCGCCTCCAGCCGCTTCTGTCCCCGCGAAAGCGGCGGCCACGGCTGCACCTGCTCCATCGAAGGCGGCTTCCATGGCCACACCTGTCCCAGCAGAGGCGGCTTCCACGGCTGTACCTGCCCCAGCGACGGCCGCTACTGCACCCGTGAGGGTTGTTCTTTTGTGGTGTTCCTGTTTCAAGTCATGTTGTTTCGTGTTTTTGCATTTCCTCGTCCTTTTGTTTCCAGTTCCTCGCCTGGTGTTTCCCTCGAGTTCGTTTTCGTTTGTTTTGTTAATTACTTGTAAATAAGTTTGTTTTAGCGAGTGCGTCCGTCTCCGTTAGTCCGCCCTTCACGTTCCCCTGACAACTGCATTATACTACAGAATATTACAGTATTTCATAGTATATCACTGCATAGTTAACTTACAAATTCTTTCTATATTAAATAGCTAAAATAGCATTGCAAACTTATCGCTATGCTCAAGTTTAAACTGTTGTCTAACTCATGTTTTGCAGGATAAGAATGTCTATCCTAATGATGCTGCTGATGATGAAGATGTCTTCAGTACTTATGCAAATGTAGCAGTGAGTATTGATCAGACTTCACAATCTAAATTAATCTCAGAGAGTACAGTGCTGACACAGATTAACATTCTTTAAGATAAAGTCCAGAAATACCTTCCTCTGGTTATTCTTTCAGTAGCGGCTGGAGATAGTAAAGATTCTTCTTCACAAAGAGAACTACACATTATTAACTCAGAGCAGGTAATAGTGACACCTGGAGGGCAAACTAAGGCTCACATTGTTTTATAAACAAACAACAGATATTTTGGTGCTAATTCAGTATCAGTGTAAGTATGGTGTGTGTTGAAATAAGCTACACATCCTGCGAAAATGAACAAAAACTGACATCTCTTCTGATTTCCTTCTGAGTTTAACAAAGTGAACATTAAACAAAACATGAAATATAACATGATTTTTCAGATGTATATCTAAATAAAGGACACGCATCTATTATGTCCTCTATGTGTTTCTGTTTCTGCACATGCTCAGATGTAGAGAAAAAGAGTAAATCAGAGAAAGGGTGGTGATATGCTGAAACTCCCATTACTGAACTAAAATCCAAGTCTCTATCAGTCTTCCTTTAAAAATACTATGCAAGAATTAGCTTTTTTGTCTCCTGAGACCCCCCTACCTGTTTACAGTACTGTTTTGAAATCGAGTCTCACACATCTCTCGCTCCCTCTCTAACCCCCTTAAACATGGCCGGCTCTTGCACACATGCTCCCTAGCTCTGTCTCTGTCTCTCTCTCTCTCTCTCTCTCTCTCTCTCTCCCCCTCTCTCTCTCTCTCTCTCTTTCTCTCTCTCCCCCTCTCTCTCTCTCTCTCTCTCTCTCTCTCTCTCTCTCTCTCTCTCTCACACACACATATACCCATACACACACACACACACACACAGAGAAATATAGAGCTATGTAGCTAAGCAATGATTCACCTGTGAGCTATGTGTTAAGTGTTACCCATTTCTTGTGAGAGTCCCCCGCCCCGTGATTCAGTGCAGTAAACCAGCAGAGGACCTGGCATAGTCACTACAGAGGCTCTATTCTCCCTATAATCATTACAATCATTTAGAAGCTGTAATTTTAAGGTAGAAATACTACAGTGTTCCTTTAAATCCTATAATAAAAACAGTGCCATGTCTACATGAGTGTAAATAAATACCAGATAACTGCAGAAAGCTAATAATAATGGTATTAATGGTGTAAATCCTACAGTGAGTGATCTTACAGAAGTGATTCAGAACTGTGTCACAGTTTAATGGAGTTAAAAAACAACACCTTATATTTGTGTTATTTTCTTGTAGGACATCAACACCAAATGAAACATCAAATGGACAAATGAACAACACCAGCTGAGAGAGAGAGAGGGAGTACAAAATCTGTATTGGCTGTTCTACAAAGTGGAATTGTGATTATATATATATTATATATATATAAAATTTGTGTCAAAAGTTTTACAAAAGCAAATATAAGTGTGCAAGCAAAATCCCTAGAATCAAGAGCAGAAAGTATATATTGTAAAGGAAAAAAAGAAAAAAAAATATCTAAAGTATATCTTTAAAATATACTTGGTTACCTTCTCTTTACTTACTCTTTGCTGTTATTTGATACTGATTACTTATTTTTCATATTTTGCCAGTCTTTGCTTTTATTGTTTTTTTTTTGTTGTTGTTTTTTCTTGGACTTCTCCAGTCAGGTTCTTTTGCTTCTGGAATCTCTGATTAACTTTTTTTCTTCGGAGTTCTGAAACAAATTTCACATATGGGAGGGTTTTAGAGGAAGGAGTACACCTTGAATCTCCATTGGCATTGGTCACTGATGGGTGGGATTTACAAAACTCTAGCATTATATTAAAATGGAAGGTCTATTTGGTGCAAAACCCCTGAGCACCTGTGACAGTGAAATGTGTAGTTGTAGAAAATAGTCACACATGTGTATCAGTAAATTTGAAGTCACAGAGAAAATCTCCATAGTTACAAACCTGTAGATTGTTCCTCTCCCACAAATACAACTTAAGAGTTATGCCTTCACAAATTATTCATTGCAGGTGCACAAATTTTGTCCAGCCACATATATTAATCCCAGTGGTTTATTATGTATATGTGAAGATATATAATGCCACAAAGTCAATGATATTGTAATCAGGAGTTTGTAATTTGTACAGCACAGAACCCACTTCCTGTTTATTAACAAACTGCAGACAGATGCAGGCCCAGTGATTACATCACAATGCAGTAATTTAAAGAGAGAGTACACACGCTAATCAGACTCCTGAATGAAGGTTAAAAATGTAACATCATATCAGTGGGAAAAATGATCACAAAATATGAATGTTTACTGCTTAAGGAGTCTCTGTTAGTATTCTGGTAGTGATTTGCACTAGGTGCTGGAACACTGCTGTGAGGATTTGATGGCAGTTAGAGTTACTGAGGTCAGGTTCTGATGTTTGATGATTGGACAAACAGCACTACATCTACTCCCAAGTCATTGGATAGAGATCCCATTGATTTGTCCTCTGTGAAAAGTTGAATAGCCTCAAAACTTGTGTTACACTCTCCGAGCTTAGTACAGTGTAACACAAGTTTTGAGACTATTCAAGGACCAATGTAAGAGTATGGGCCATGTAATCTAAAAGTGTAAAATGTAAAAGTGATGGGACACAAGGTTATGTGGCTGACTGTTTAAACATTCTCTGCTCTCTTTATATTCTCATAATTACCCTCTGTTTGTTCTTATATTATATATAAAGACTATATTCTCTAAATGGAGTCTTTTGCACAGTTCATCATATCCAAACATTCATTCATTGTCTGTAACCGCGTTTCCAGTTCAAGGTCACGGTGGGGTCAGAACCTACCCTGAATCAACCACTACCTCAGGGCAAGATTCTCACAAGAACTCAAATAAATGCTATCAGATATCAAAAGACTTTTGGGGGAACTGAGGACAGAGAGGGTAATCTTTATTTTTAATTATTGATAAATAATATTGATAAAGAAAAAACTGGGCTAAAATAGAAAGTGCACTTTCCTCACCCAGGGCAATATGGCAGGCGCTTGATTACCACTAGAGGTCTATTTGTACACATGTCTGATATTAACCTCGCTGCATCAACAAAATGGGGCGTCTTCCATTTTATGAGGCTGTATTGTGTTTCTAGTCGGTTTACAAGCAGTTACTACATAGCACTGTGCTTCCCCCTACTGGTCAAACTCTATGACAGTAATCTATACACTTAAAGGAAATGTATAAAAAAAATCTGCAGACTTTTTTTAAAATAAAATAAGCCAATAATAATAATAATAATAATAATAATAATAATAATAATAACTTAAAATGTATCATCACTTTGTGGGTGTTGCACACAGAGACCTGCTTCCTGGGGGAGGGAGGTGTGATTACCAGTCTCAGCCTAAAAATATTTAAAGCACAAACAGTGGTTTCATCAGTTTACACACTGCAACTGTTCCCAGGTTTTATTTTCTGGACGTTCGACATGAGCCTCGTCATAAAATAGTAAGAAAATAAATGTAACTTTGAAGATTGTTAGGGTGTTAGAATGTTTGTTTTTAAAAAAAAAAAAAAAAAGAATGCAATGATATCATAAATCTGTACAAATTATTATTTATGAATCTGGGCTGAAGTTGTTGGGTAGTGTTTCTACTTTCTTAGTCTTTGTAAAATGCAGCTCACTGTACAGAACCCTACATATCAAATTAACTTTAAATAAATAATTAATATAATGTTTATAATGCCTTGTGTTTACATCCTGACAAATGTATAACTGAAAAAAAGATACTAAATATACAAAAGAATATTCAATGCCTGCTTGGCAAGCTACTGTACATTTGGCGGTGTTAACAAGAAATAATGGACTTTAGATGAAATTTCTAAATTGTAATTCCATGTGTATAGATAAATATCTAGATAGATGGATAGATAGATAGAGTGAGAGAGAGAGAGAGAGAGAGAGAGAGAGAGAGAGAGAGATCACTGTGTGTGAAAATGTCTGTTTGTCATTGGCATGGTGAGTGTTTTATGAGTTATGAGTTTCTGTGGTAATTCAAACAGTGAATAAAAACTTACAGACAAGTTAAACTTTATTCATATACAAACAACAGTTTTCACTTTAAACATACCATTCAAGTTTAAAAGATGGAACGTAAGCAGGCAGAGAACTGCAACTGCTATCGACTGTAGACGTTCCCTTTAAAGGGTTAAATTATTATTATTTTCTTTTTAAGCGTGTATATCTGAAATTAGGCAGTGTCCTGTTTGTAGGATAAGCTTGTTTGTTTCAGAGTCAAAATTGGAAATAAATATAATTCACACTAAATAATAAAAATAATTAAATAAATAATTAAATAAATAAATGTATAATAAATAATAAATAAATAATTAATAAATAAATTAATTTAAAAAGGATATTCTCTGCAGGAAAATCAGCTCTTTTTCAGAGCAGCAACTGAAACAAATGTCATTTACACTCAGCCGAAGATTACTGAGACCACAAGTTTCAAAACAGGAGATGGTGACATAGCACACATGCTAATGTAAAATTAGATTGTAGAGCTGAGACCAGTTTCAATCATCAGGTAAAGAGGTTTCTTAAAAACGTTGTGAATTTTGACACCATGTTTCCTGTATCGTGGCCTTGTCATAGCGGGAGGGCTTGGGTTGTCTGATGACCTCCAGGGCTATATTGTCGGGAGCTGTTAACTCCCAGTAGGGTTAACCATGGATAAAGAAATCTGAAGTGAATGTCCAGACAAACTCAATCCAACAAGCACTCCTATGACCAGCAGAAAAGGTATACCCTGGCTGATGGCCGTACAGTTGGTGTTTGTCCCTGATAAGCAAGAGGCTTCGGCTTGCATATGCACCTAACAACAGTGTATTCAGCCTCCTTGAAGGTAGGGAGAGGAGTTCTGGAGAGAATTCCATGCACTGACTCCTTTGTCTTGCTGGGGGATTTTAATGCTCCCATTGGCAATGATTTGGAAACCTGGAGAGGAGTGATTGAGAGTAACAGCCTGCCTGATCTGAACTGGAGCAGTGTGTATGTTATTATTATGGTCTCCACTGGTGTAGGTTAATTTCAGCACATGCAGTAATGTGATCACTGTACCAATCCATCAAGGTGAAAAAGAAGCTGAGCCATAAAGCAAAGCTCTCAATTTACCAGTCAATCTACGTACCCACTCTCACCTGTGGTCATGAGCTCTGGGTAATGACCGAAAGAACGAGATCGGGGATTCAAGTCATGAGGTGAGATTTTTTCTGATGGTTTGCTGGGCGTACTCTCCGTGATCAGGTGAGGAGTTCAGTGATTAGGGAGGAGCTTGAAAACAGGTACTTTTTATATGTTTTATTCCTTTTTCCTTGACTTTTCTCAGCGTTAAAAAACAATGTTCTGTAGCACCATTTAATGTGGAATGGCTAAGTGAACTGAGATTCTTTAATTGTCCAATGGAAAATGAAGAGCTAAGCTGTGTTTCCATTCTGATTTTCATTTGCTCTCACCCACATTCACTGACCACTCTGAAGTACATTACTATGTCACACAAGTGGACATTAACAAGAGAAGGGGAGGATGGAACAATGAGGATTGGGTTTTTCAATTGGAACACACTCACCCTCTGCAACAAACACAGACATGCTTAACGTATTATCTTATTAACTTATTTTTTTTTTTTGCATTTGCTACAGACACTCTACACTGTAACATCAACAGAAAGAGCAGTTTATAACCTAACGTAACATAAACATATTTAGTCATAGATTTATTCAATGCTTTTGGCAGTATAAGCATTGTGAAGTGTTTTGGGTTTAGGCATCCTCAACATTTCTGTGCCAATTGTGTCACGTGTCACGTGGCAAGTTCAGCATCTGAAGTGGACATCGGTGTTGACTTGTTCCCTCACTAGTACCATTTAACACACTTCACTTCAGCTAATGCAGAAAAGAACCAGCTCTTTAGATGGCGTCAGGGATTCCCCTGAGAGGAAGTAGCGAGTCAAAGTGTGTGATTTTAAATACTGTGAGGACTAATGTTTTAAAGGCAGTTATTTCTTGGTTAGATCTAATAGGACATAGGTCCTGGAGTGTCCTGTTCTGCATGTATTTGTGTTTCCTACTCAGAAGGCAGTTGTTTCTGAGCTGCTCAGTTGGGTCAGGTGTTGGGAGCAGGCAGAAGTCCAGAATGTGCAGGACAGTGAGGTCCTCCAATTCCAGGTTTGGGAACCACTGTAAAAGGACGTCAGGTTTAATGTGGGAGAAGATTTCAGTTTGAAATTTATGTGTTTCAGGGTCCACAGTGTTTATGAACGGCTCTTACACTCACCCAGATGGTCTTACAGTGACAGATACTTTTTGGAATATAGACCCCATTGAGGGTGTGGAGAAACCTGATCTGAGTAAAGAGTCAGAATAATCAGGAAGAGTGGAGTATTTTACTGATGAACAGAAGAAACACTTCTCTCTCAAACTGAGTAAGAAGGATGATCATCAGTAATGCTTCAAAATCATAATGTCAGGCTTGCGGGGGCAGACTGATGGAGGCGGATGCACGTGCTAAAACACGGTAAACTTTATTAACAAAAGAATATAACAAAACAAAGACAGTCAACTACAGAAACAGCACGGTAACAGTGGAAACAAATACGAGGAACAACAACAGGAAATGATGATGGAGAAACAAAACGAGGAACAGCTGGGACAGACTAGACTTGGAAATGATACCAAGAAACGACTGGCAACGAAACAACAACATGAAACAAAACAAATGACAGACCAGAGAAAAGTGAGACAAGGGAACTTAAATACATAACACAGACAAGAGACACATGGAACAGACAACGAGGAGGACGGATTACAAATGAGACTAACGAGGACAAAGGCGGTGACACGAACAATAACCAACAGAGCTATGTGCTAAGAGAGATGGCAGGGTCCTGAAGTTCCTTTGAAAGTTACAGGTGAGTAATATTTTCCATCAGTGAAATATGGTTCATAATCTCACAGTGGAGTCAGAAAACTTCACCTGATCATTTACTAATGAGTTCCTGCTGAAAACAGTCAGTGTCTTCATTCCACTCGTGTGCTGGGCGCTGCATGTTTTGATTTCTCCTGTTTGAAACCTGACTCTGTTTATCATCTGATTCCCTTTGTGATTTGATCTGTTTCACAGTGTAGAACATATAACCTGAGCAGCTACAGCTTTACACTTTCTCTTTCCTGATTTGATCTTCTCTCATTGTCTTAGAGCTCCATGTAGAAACTCCTGGAGCAGTGACAGAGGGAGGAGCAGCAGTTCTGAAATGTGTAACCACCTGCAATCTGACTGAGTTCACTTTGCTTTTATATTTGTTCCCAAATATTTGTTTTCTGATACAACACACTACTCAGAGACACAGGAGAAGAAGAGGAAGACATTACTACCCCCTACTGGCTCAACAGCATTACCTAATTCATATATTTAACTATTAAAGTAGTAACAGCATCTATTTATCAAATCTATCTCCAGATCCTCCAAAGAATATTTCAGTGTCCATCAGTTCCTCTGGTGAAATAGTGGAGGACAGTTCAGTGACTCTGACCTGCAGCAGTGATGCTAATCCACCTGTGGAGAACTACACCTGGTTTAAAGGAGGTGGAGTCTCACCTGTAAGATCTGGACACAGTTACAGTCCCCTACAGAGTGGATCCTACTACTGCGAGGCTCATAATGAACATGGAGCTCAGAGAATAACTCCAGTTTCTGTGTTATTAGATGGTGAGACACTTGACCACACTGGACTCTACCACTGAGGAGCTCAGAACTGTGATGGTCTCTGAGTAGAGTAGGTGACATTAGTCCTGGTAATGTTCTTCTGACTGCAGGGCAGTGTTCATCTACAGTTTGGATTGCTGTGGAAGAAGGAGGATGTGGAGGCTTCCTTCTATTTTTAATGGTTTTAATGTATCTACAGGTCAGAGATATTTAGTAAAACCTTCTCATAATATCTAACAAATATATGTGATTGAAAAATAATTACAATAAATAAACAATTAAATAAATAATTAAACGAATAAATAAATAAATAAATAAATAAATTTGCATCATTTTATCACAGGATTATGAAAAGACAAAAATGCAAGGACACATCAGGCAACATTGGCTTTTTAGCTTTTTAAAACTTAAATTAGTTTTAAACAGTTTTTCATGAATCTCTGTCTTTCAGGACGATGTGTATTCAGTTCCCTGTAAACACAGCTGTTCAAAGTCTGTAGAGTCCAAGTGCAATACGCTTCTGTCATGTTTCATTCATTCATTCATTCATTCATTATCTGTAACCGCTTATCCTTCAGGGTAGTGGTGGGTCAGCGAGATAAAATGAGTGCCCCTGACCTCCAGAGGGAGCAACACTACTCTACTTTTACTGTCCACCATCCTGAAGCTGCCAGTGTGTGAGTGTCACAAGTAAGATTCATTTAAAAATAGAGTTTGGATTTGAGGCAAGTCAGTGACCAGGCTTTAGTTTGTCTTACTCATGCACTCACTCACTCACTCATGTTTAGCAGTGTTAAAATACACCACATGGGGGAGATATTAAACCTCAAATAGCTCTTAGAGCTTCATATGATGTATACATCACAATTTTCTATGCAGTTCAGAAGTTGCATATTATGAGAAAAGGTCTAAGAATATTTTGTACTATCCCTTTTGTATTAATTTTATATTAATCATGTTTTCCTTCAACACTGCTCTGTTTTATCTTTATACGGTGTATTTAATATGATTTTCTTCTGTTCATAGAACCCTGTCTGAGACAGAAGAGGAGCCCTCCATAATCTACAGCTCAGTGAAAAGACATTAGAGAGAAACAGACAGAGAGAGACAGTTTCAGAACCATATGCTTTGTTTGTACTTATATACATATTTACATTTATTATATTGCAATAAGCCTCAGGTTTTTTTTTCTTTAATCATGTTTTTAAATATTTTTTTTAAACCAGTAGCCCTGACTGGGTGAACTATTGCCTGGAGCTGGAGGTCCCCAAGAACAGAGCAGGTCCAAAGGCTGCGACAATAATAATAACACAATACAACACTCACTGTCTGGGGTTTGTCAGAAGAGCAGAGGGAGGAGTGTGGAGGAGTGGAGTGGTGTTGGGGGGTGCATTTCAGCTGTGATCTGGAGAGTCAGATTCACTTAAACGTGTATAAAATCAGGATAAACACTGTCATAAAAGGAGTATTTTTGAGATTTAAATAGGTTTGTGTGTTCATTATTTTTATTTTAAATGTGGCTTGGGTTTCATACAGAGGTTTTAGTTTGTAAATTTGGGTTTGTGGTTTTTGGACTCATCACCACTCTCTGACTCAATAGGGCATTGTTATTTAGGAGATGTATATGTTTATGGGAGGTGACGAGTGTGGAGCTGTCCAGAGTGCTGATTCTCTTCTCTTTTACAACTGTGAGAGTGGGGGTTTATTTAAACTTACTCAGAGTCCACAGCTGAACAAAATCAAATTTTCTTAAAGCACTCTGTTGAAAATAGTTAGCAGCCTGAGCAGAGACTTGGTACATGACTGAAGTCTAACCTCCTCTGGGGCCAATCCACACTGTTTTGTTCATTTTCAGTTCCTCTCATTTGGGTTATTTCCTAACAGATGTTTTAGCTACCCAAAAACTTTATATAAGGGTCTTAGTGCTCTCTCTGTTCCTGCAAGTAGCAGTCAGTGTATATTACTGTATTCAAACAATATGCTTAATTTTGATCAGTGTCAGTAATATCTGAGCATTGTTCAGCCACAAGTATTTCTCCCAGCTCTGTTCATTTATGTAAGATGTAAAAGGATATAATGCCCTGAAGTCAATGTTATAATATGGGGTGTTATTTGTCTCGTCAGCATTTGTTGAGGGGTGGTCTCAGCACTGATTGGTCTTTACCCTCTTATTCAGCATCTGAAAAAAAGTAAAGACTTTGTGAAAAAGCTTTAAAATAATATATATATATATATACAGTTGTGTTAATATAGGGCTGGTTTGTTATGGTATTTTTAAATGAACAAATAAAATAGATTTACCTTATTATTTATATTATGTTCATTCATACATATTCAGCTCATATTTCTAGTCTAAATAATATACTATAGCTGTGCTTGACTTTCAAGTGATTTATGAAAGTTCGACCACATAAATATTGTATAAAATGTAAATGTTATTATATTTCTTTGAAGACAGTGTACTGGGTCCGGTAGCTGGCACTCACTTCTATGTTCTCATAGTCAGCGGATACAGATGTGTTTACAATGACAGGACGATCAGGACGCAGATTCTGTGTAAAACAGAGAAAGAAATGATTAGGACTTTAAACACCTCAAAATAACATTGATTTAAATTTACAGACACTTACCGTGAGCCATGTATGTGTCACCTTCAACTTCCTGCATTGGAAACATACATGTTGTTACACTGTTGTTAACTGTTTATTAAGCCTTAACCAACATGAGTTAATAAATAAATGTGTGTTAATTATTTATTAACAAGTCTTATTGTAAACATGTAAACTGGCACCTTGTGTGTGTTCAGGAAATGCATTCCGTTTTCTATATCATTAAGTTAGAGTAATCAAAGAAAGAAAATTTTTACTTGATTTTGAAATTGTTTTGGAAAGCAAAGGTGAAAACTATTTAAACATGTTTTAATGTAATTAGTAAATATTTTAATTGGACATTGGTTTTATCTGTAAAACAAATGTAAAACAGTAGTTTTATGTTGTTTTTACAGTTATTTATTTATTTATTTATTTATTTACATTACTACGTTTTACTTAAGGTATACTGCCACCTACAGGAGAATGTATTTATTGAATATATAGCGTTCTGCAGGAGAGAGCTCACCTGATTTTCACTCTTATTTGTCTTTGTCTTGTCCTTCTTCTGCTTCTGTCTCCTGCTCCCAGTGTTAAATAGAATAGGTGATAATTCTACTACAATCTAAAGTAATTCCAGATAATTTTTTTATTTATCATAAACAAAATTTAAGGCATTTAACGACGTTCCTAACACCTAAAAATACCTTATTATGGCTCACATACTGTATACTAACTATTAGATCAGATTTTATGACAAAGCCAGGTTTAATGGTATGTACTATAATACATCAATGCTATAGACCTGCATTATAAATATATATATTTTTTATGTTAAAGTTTGGGAAGCCCCCTTTTACTTAAGTCTCCTTTTTGCTGTCAGCTGTTGAGCTGTTCACTCTTTCCCTGATAACTTTGGTTTCCCCTTATTTCTGAATTTGACCAAATGTCTTTGGGTTTTGCCATGCCACTGTAAAAGAAACAGGAGCTCAGATCCTACAGTCAGTCCAGCTTTACTAAGATCATGTTGATGTCTTTACACTCCATGTGTAAAATACATATGTTAATGACACCTGAATAGCTGAATGTGATCTAATGTACATGTTGTGTGTAAATTCTCCCAGTGAGAGGCAGTTGTTACTGTCTGCACTGATCTTTAACACCGTGTTAACTTACAAGCCCTTTAATGCTGAAGTTACTTCTTTTAGCAAAACCACTAAGTGTCACCCCTGGTCTCAGTAATTACTTCACACTTCAGTCATTTAAAGTGATAGTGCACATATTATTCAGAGTCCTGAGAGAGAAGTCAGTTTATTCTGCAGATATACTCCCTGCTTTTTTAATGCCATTTTTTACAGCTCTGTTTAAATGTTTCACTGTCCTGGCTCAAATAAAATATTTGTAGATTGTCTAAGTGAAAACTGGCTACAGTGTCTCTCAGAGGACACAAATAAACAGTAATTTAACCTTCAAACAGTGCATTTCTTGAATATTTTACATTCCGTGAATAAAGATTTAGTGTGTATTTAAATGTGCTCTCTATGGAGAAATGTTTCTTAGTTTCCATTATAAAACTATACAATTTTATTTCTTTCATTTATTTATGTGAGAGTGTCTGAAATATAGCAGTGCTCCATTTATTTAAAAAAGTTGAATGAATTGCAGAACTTTGTTTCATTTCAAAACCAGCAATAAACACCATTCAACATCTGAACTTACTGAAACCACAATGTACAAAATAAAAAGGTGAATGTGTGTCTGTCCACACACACACTGATCTGAGGTTCGACTGTAGAGCTGAGACCAGTGTCAACAGTCAGACACAACAGATGCATTGGGAGGTAAATATTGATGTATTTAAACTTTCCTTGAAAGACAAACATTCCTAAATATCTATATTCTCATTTATAAACAGAGATGAAGATGCATTAGAGAGTCATTATCCTTCAAGAGAGGAGGCACAAACAACAGTGAGAGCATAGCTGCTGCTGAGATGCTGGAAAAAGACATTTGTTAATCATATCATTCAGAGAAGTGCAGTTTACCGGTGTCCTGTGATTAGTGCAGTGTTCATTTGTGGAGGACTGAGGGAGGGGCTCTTTCATTATTATTTTTTAATAGACTAGAGATGTATGACTAATACAATAGTAATGAATAAAGCAGGAAGATCTCATTGTGTTCTGTAGATTATCTTTTCATGTCTCTCTTCAGCTGAACAATTCACCAGTGATGATCACTACTTCTTGAAGCAGCAGCAGTAGAGGATGCACTACTTAAAGTCCTGATACAGACGGTGATACATGGATCATATCAGAGAGAAATTTAATGTTAAAAACAGACAATGGAAAGACTTAATAATTTAGTTTTAATCAGTTAAAACTTTGAAGAAGTTGATGGTCAGGGCAATCTCTCGCTGCGTCTACAACAGTCACAAACATCCTGTAAGAGGAAGTAGAATATTAATGAGACTTGTGCTAGACTCATGTGCTAGACATGTTAATTACATGATTTTAACTTTTTAGAGCCTGTTCTATCTGTTCTCGTCATTCATTGTCTGGACACTGGTGATGAGTGCTGGTGAAGAATAGGTAAGAATTTTCTGTTCATTAGAAGTAGAAAGTGTAGTTACTTTGTAAAAATGGTTCATGATTGTGGACAAACAGCTGGAAAATGTTTGTAGATTAAATTTTTCTTGGTGAGATCTAATAGGACTCACTCCTGAAGTGTCCTGTCCTGAATGTGTTAGTGTTTCCTACTGGAACACACCCAGTTCAGCTCAGAAAGAGCTTGTTAATGAGCTGCTCAGTTGGCTCAGGTGCTGGGAGCAGGGAGAAGTCCAGAATGTAATTCTCTACTTTGTTGATGTAGGTTTCAGTGAGATGATGTCACTCAGACTGGCTCCTCCTCTTCCTCTGATCTTTCTGCTGATGATTGATGGTGAGTCTAAAGATAGAGATCATCACTAAAACAGCGCAGTTGATATATAATTTCTGCTTTAATGTTTAATGTGGGTGTATTATATGTAAATAAACTATAAGTTGTCAGTGTTCGGAGCTGTATCACATTGGCTGCTCCCTTCCCTTCCCTCCCCCCGCTGCAGTGTTTTCAGACTCTTCTCTCTTTGTGCTTTCTCTCAGAATCAGCTCAGTGTTGTACAGTAGCTGCTGGAGTTGGAGAGAAGTGAAGCTGTAAACTACAGTAACTCTGACTGTCTTATGGGCTCCAGTCTGTAATCAGCTCTTTCATCAATCCTGTGTTTCAGGGGCTTCTGGAGCAGAGTGG
The DNA here is from genome assembly GCF_029633855.1 of Hoplias malabaricus. Classification (NCBI taxonomy): domain Eukaryota; kingdom Metazoa; phylum Chordata; class Actinopteri; order Characiformes; family Erythrinidae; genus Hoplias; species Hoplias malabaricus. Next base: position 60,164,960 of record NC_089801.1, on the reverse strand, counting down.
AGTGTGAAATACAACCAACAGGAAATATGTGCCTTAAAAGGGTCCACAGTGTTTATGAACGGCTCTTACACTCACCCAGATGATCATAGAGTGAATAAGACTTTTTGGATCATAGACCCAGTTCATGGTGTGGAGAAACCTGATCTGAGTAAAGAGTCAGATTACTCAGGAAGAGTGGAGTATTTTACTGATGAACAGAAGAAACACTTCTCCCTCAAACTGAGTAATGTAGAGAAGAAGGATGAACATCAGTACTGCCTCAGAATCATAACAAATGATGATAAAGAAAGATGGCTAGGCACACCTGGAGTTCATCTGACAGTTACAGGTGAGTGATGTCATATTCTCCATCAGTGAAACATAGTTCATCATCTCACAGTGGAGTCAGAAAACTGCACCTGATCAGTTTCTAATGAGTTCCTGCGGAAAACAGTCAGTGTCTTCATTCCACTCCTGTGCTGGGTGCTGCATGTTTTGATTTCCCCTGTTTGAATAAACCTGACTCTGTTTATCATCTGATTCCCTTTGTGATCTGATCTGTTTCACAGTGTAGAACATATGAACCTGGGCGGCTACAGCTTTACACTTTCTCTTTCCTGATTTGATCTTCTCTCATTGTCTTAGAGCTCCGTGTAGAAACTCCTGGAGCAGTGACAGAGGGAGGAGCAGCAGTTCTGAAATGTGTAACCACCTGCAATCTGACTGACCCAACATTCATCTGGTACAAAAATGGACATCCTTTAACCACGAACACCACCATCAACAACCAGCTCCACCTGCAGCCAGTCAGCAGTGAAGATGCAGGCAGTTATAGCTGTGCTGTAAATGGATATCAACACTTCCCTTCCCCTAATCACACTTTCACAGTCAGATGTAGGTGCAATAATTCTGGACAAAAGAACATGACCATATTTTGCTCAGTGCTGTATATAAGAGCTGTGTTTGGTTGTAGGACATTTCAATAATTCATGTAGATTAAGTACATCCATTAACCTTTAACTATATCAACAATACACAAAGTACACTACAAAATTACCATATGTTCATATATTTGTGTGTATGTCTGTGTTTGTACATTATATAATACATAAAATCATAAAGTCTTCAAGATATAAATCCAATTACGTTTTTTAAGTTGTGCTACTAAAGTTATATGTTATATTTCTAAAGATTCTCCAAAGAACGTCTCAGTGTCCATAAGTCCCTTTGGTGAAATAGTGGGGGGCAGTTCAGTGACTCTGACCTGCAGCAGTGATGCTAATCCACCTGTGGAGAACTACACCTGGTTTAAAGAAGGTGGAGTCTCACCTGTAGGATCTGGACACAGTTCTAGTCCTCTACAGAGTGGATCCTACTACTGCGAGGCTCATAATAAACATGGAGTTAAGAGATCAGCTCTAATTCCTGTGTTATTCGATGGTGGGACACCTGATCTTTATTTTTTTCATTTTGAATACTCTGACCACAGTGGACTGTAATCCACTGAGGAGCTCAGAACCGTGATGGTTTCTGAGTAGAGTAGGTGACATTAATCCTGGCAATGTTCCTCTGACTGCAGGGCAGTGTTCATCTACAGTTTGGATTGCTGTGGGAGGAGGAGCAGGTGGAGGCTTCCTTCTATTTTTAATGGTTTTAATCAGCATCTATAGGTCAGAAATATTTAGCAAAATCTTCTCATAATATCTAAAAAATATATGTAATAACAAAAAGAATTACAACAAAAAAATAACAAATGTGTATTATTTTATCACAGGATTAGGAAAAGACAAAAAAGCCAGGACACAGATCAGGCAAGTTGACACATATTAGACAACAATTGGCCTTTTAGCTTTTTAACACTTTTTTTTAAACAGTTTTTCATGAATCTGTCTCTCAGGACGATGTCTATTCAATCCCCGGTAAACACAGCTGTTCCAGGTCTGTAGAGTCCACCTCTGATGAAGTGCAATATGCTTCTGTCATATTTCAGCGAGATAAAGTGACTGCCCCTGACCTCCAGGGGGAGCAGCAGTACTCTACCATTACTGTCCACCATCCTGAAGCTGCCAGTGTGTGAGTGTCACCAGTAAGATTCATTTAAAAATAGAGTGTAGTCAGTGACCAGGCTTTAGTCTGCCTCACTCACTCACTCACTCACTCACTCACTCACTCATGTTTAGCAGGGTTAACATACACCACAAGAGGGAGATATTAAACCTCAAATAGCTCTTAGAGCTTCATATGATATATAAATCACACTTTGTTGCAGTTCAGAAGTTGCATATTATGAGAACAGGTCTAAGAACATTTTGTAATATACCTTTTTCTGTTAATTACAGAGTAACATCATGTTTTCCTTCAACACTGCTCTCTGTTTTATCTTTATACGGTGTATTTAATATGATTTTCTTCTGTTCATAGGACCCTGTCTGAGACAGAAGAGGAGCCTTCTGTAATCTACAGCTCAGTGAAAAGACATTAGAGAGAAACAGACAGAGAGAGACAGTTTCAGAACCATATGCTTTGTTTGTTCTTATATATATATTTACATTTATTATATTGCAAGAAGCCTCAGGGTTTTTTTGTTTTTGTTTTTAAATCATGTTTTTAAAAAAAATTTGAAACCAGTAGCCCTGACTGGGTGAACTATTGCCTGGAGCTGTAAGTCCCCAAGAACAGAGCAGGTCTAAATGCTCTACCTCTGAAAAAGAATGGAGCTGATCTCTGACCTCCATGTTCATTTTGAGCCTTGCAGTAGTAGGATCCACTCTGTAGAGGACTGTAACTGTGTCCAGATCCTACAGGTGAGACTCCACCTTCTATAAACCAGGTGTAGACCTCCACATGTGGATAAGCATCAGAGCTGTAGGTCAGAGTCACTGAACTGTCCTCTAGTATTTCACCAGAGGAACTGAGACATTCTTTGGAGGATCTATGAGAGACAATCAATAGTATTTGTGCTCATCAAGTCATTTAGTTAAATAAGAAAAGCTGGAGCTAATAAATGCTTTGTCAGCGTGAAATTACATGTGGAAGCCTTCTGTCACAACAGAAGCTGAGGTCATGTGATGATTTTAGTGCGTATTTGCCATTATGGGACATCAGAAACCCAAATTAAACTTATTCATAAGATGACCTATCTGAGCAGAATTAAAACTTTTATGAAAGTCATATTTTCACATTTGTCACACTTTTATTATTACACTTTTAATATTTTTTAAAACTCAAAATAATTTTCTCAATTTTTATTTAATGACTTAAATGTAAAGGTAAAAAAAAGCTAAATAAAACATATAACACATCTTCACTGAATGCCTTTGATCAATAAGTGTCTAAGTGTCCAGACAGGGGCCTGTTTGCCTGCTAGGCTATTCCCAGCCACCAGAGGGAGCCACGGAGCCTCCACACCACAATTGCGAGAACTCAACAGAACCTGATTCTCTCCTACATAAGCGAAGCCAACACACTCCTCAGTGCTCAGCCTTGGGTTTCTCTTTTGTCACACAAGCCTGGCTGGTCATTTTTGTAAAGCCTCTTGAGTGTTCTCCTGGGTGTCCTTCAAGTCTTTAGACTGCTCCATTCCTCTCTGATTCCTCTCTTTAAGTTTGGGACGCCCCCTTTTACTTAAGCCTCCTTTTTGCTGTCAGCTGTTGAGCTGTTCACTCTTTCCCTGATAACTTTGGTTTCCCTTTATTTATGAATTTGACCAAATGTCTTTGGGCTTCTGCCATGGCACTGTAAAAGAAACAGGAGCTCAGATCCTACAGTCACCTGAATAGCTGAATGTGATCTAATGTACATGTTGTGTGTAAATTCTCCCAGTGAGAGGCAGTTGTTACTGTCTGCACTGTTCTTTAACACCGTGTTAACTTACAAGCCCTTTAATGCTGAAGGTACTCCTTTTAGCAAAACCACTAAGTATCACCCCTGGTCTCAGTAATTACTTCACACTTCAGTCATTTAAAGTGATAGTACACATATTATTCAGACTCCTGAGAGAGAAGTCAGTTTTTTTTCTGCAGATATAGTCCCTGTTTTTCAAATGCCATTTTTACAGTTCTGTTTAAATGTTTCAGTGTCCTGGGTCAAATAAAATATTTGTAGATTGTCTAAGTGAAAACTGGCTACAGTGTCTCTCAGAGGACACAAATAAACAGTAATTTAACCTTCAAACAGTGCCAGTTTTTGGAATATTTAACATTCCATTAATAAACATTAAATGTGTATTAAAACGTGCAGAAATGTGCTCTCTATGGAGAAATGTTTCTTAGTTTCCATTATCAAAATAATTTATTTTATTTCTTTCAAGTATTTACGTAAGAGTGTCTGAAATATAGCAGCGCTCCATTTATTTAAAAAAGTTGAATGAATTGCAGAAGTTTGTTTCATTTCAAAACCAGCAATAAACACCATTCAACATCTGAACTTACTGAAACCACAATGTACAAAATAAAAAAGTGAATGTGTGAGATGCTGATAAAAGACATTTGTTAATCATATCATTCAGAGAAGTGCAGTTTACCGGTGTCCTGTGATTAGTGCAGTGTTCATTTGTGGAGGACTGAGTGAGGAGCTCTTTCATTATTATTTTTAATAGACTAGAGATGTATGATTAATACAATAGTAATGAATAAAGCAGGAAGATCTCATTGTGTTCTGTAGATTATCTTTTCATGTCTCTCTTCAGCTGAACAATTCACCAGTGATGATCACTACTTCTTGAAGCAGCAGCAGTAGAGGATGCACTACTTAAAGTCCTGATACAGACAGTGATACATGGATCATATCAGAGAGAAATTTAATGTTAAAAACAGACAATGGAAAGACTTAATAATTTAGTTTTAATCAGTTAAAACTTTGAAGAAGTTGATGGTCAGGGCAATCTCTCGCTGCGTCTACAACAGTCACAAACATCCTGTAAGAGGAAATAGAATATTAATGAGACTTGTGCTAGACTCATGTGCTAGACATGTTAATTACACGATTTTAACTTTTTAGAGCCTGTTCTATCTGTTCTCGCCATTCATTGTCTGGACACTGGTGATGAGTGCTGGTGAAGAATAGGTAAGAATTTTCTGTTCATTAGACAAACAGCTGGAAAATGTTTGTAGATTAAATTTTTCTTGGTGAGATCTAATAGGACTCACTCCTGAAGTGTCCTGTCCTGAATGTGTTAGTGTTTCCTACTGGAACACACCCAGTTCAGCTCAGAAAGAGCTTGTTAATGAGCTGCTCAGTTGGCTCAGGTGCTGGGAGCAGGGAGAAGTCCAGAATGTAATTCTCTACTTTGTTGATGTAGGTTTCAGTGAGATGATGTCACTCAGACTGGCTCCTCCTCTTCCTCTGATCTTTCTGCTGATGATTGATGGTGAGTCTAAAGATCGTGATCATCACTAAAACAGCGCAGTTGAGATATAATTTCTGCTTTAATGTTTAATGTGGGTGTATTATATTTAAATATACTATAAGTTGTCAGTGTTCGGAGCTGTATCACATTGGCTGCTCCCTTCCCTTCCCTCCCCCTGCTGCAGTGTTTTCAGACTCTTCTCTCTTTGTGCTTTCTCTCAGAATCAGCTCAGTGTTGTACAGTAGCTGCTGGAGTTGGAGAGAAGTGAAGCTGTAAACTACAGTAACTCTGACTGTCTTATGGGCTCCAGTCTGTAATCAGCTCTTTCATCAATCCTGTGTTTCAGGGGCTTCTGGAGCAGAGTGGAGTGTGAAATACAACCAACAGGAAATATGTGCTTTAAAAGGGTCCACAGTGTTTATGAACGGCTCTTACACTCACCCAGATGGTCTTAGAGTGACCTTCATATATTTAACTATTGAAATAACAGCATCTATTTATAAAAATCTATCTCTAGATCCTCCAAAGAATGTCTCAGTGTCCATCAGTTCCTCTGGTGAAATAGTGGAGGGCCGTTCAGTGACTCTGACCTGCAGCAGTGATGCGAATCCACCTGTGGAAAACTACACCTGGTTTAAAGAGGCTGAAGAATTACCTGTAGGATCTGGACACAGTTACAGCTTCAACATTACTCCTGACCTCACTGGACTGTACCTCTGTGAAGCTCAAAATCAACATGGAGCTCAGAATGGAACTGTGATGATCTTTGTTGAGAGTATGTTGTAAACAGAAACAGAAATAATGCAGTGTTCATGTTTAAAATAATGATAGATGTCTTCTGTTCTGCAGGGAGGAGTTGGTCTGCAGGTTGGATTGCACTGGGTGGAGCAGGAGGGGGCTTTCTTATATTCTTTGTCTTAATCTACATCTACAAGTCAGTGAAAAATAATGAAATATCTTCATGTACTCTGACAAAGTGCTGGGTTTACTACTGACAGCAGTGGTTTGTGTTTTTCTCAAATTGTTTTCTTGTTTCCACAGGATGAAGAAACAATCCACTGAACCTGACCATGATCAGCTAAAACAGGTAAACTGACCACCACCCACAATCACCACATCACTAGGGTGACCAGATCTGAGATGCAGAAAAAGAAGACGCGTCTCGGTGGGGGGCATTGGAAGCATTAAATGCTTACAGAGAAGGTTATCAACCAATAACGGTAGCTCTAGAGTCAGACCGTCCAATCAGAAGATTTTAGGATACTTCACCACTCCCCCTTCTCACTCAAGCGAACCAATCGGAATAGGGGAGGGCGGGACTAGTTTGTGAACGAAATGCTTCTCCTAGTTCTATGTAAGCTCTAGAGAAACAAAATCCCGGACGTTTGTGAAATTCCGCCCGGACATTTTTAAGTCTAAAAAGAGGACGTCTGGTCACCCTACACATCACACACTGCTCTCCTATGGTAGGCATTCATAAAATAATGTGTGTGTTTCGTCTTTGAGGTTTTTAAGGAATGGACTCCAAACTTGGTGTCTGTGGATAAGTGCAGGTCATTGTTTATCAGACACTTTTCTCTCTGCCTCAGGATCATGTGGAGGACACTACTGCTAAATCCAGATCTGTACGGTCTACTGCTGCTGTGTCCGAAACTGATGACGACATCCTTTACGCTGCAGTCAGGTTTCAGCAACATGCAACGACCAGCACTCACCACCAGGGGGAGCAGCTGTTTGACAATGTTACATTACATCATCTCAGTGCTGCCACTGGGTGAGTTTCTCCAGTATGTTTCAGTCATTCATCGATTTATGGAACTTCTTATACAGTTCAGGGTCTTGTTGGTGCCTGGACATGGTGCCAGTCCATCACAGACCAGTATGATTCACTTTCACATAATGAAGACCTGTGTTAACCTTCACTGAGTTATAATTAAATATGTGTTTATGGAACACTCGAGAAAAACGTAATTGAAACATGTTCTGACTTTTATTTTTCATTTAGTACACCATGAATGTACAGGAAATAATAAGTGGTTCTCTGTGACACATGGTTTCAATGAAGTATATAGAAATGAGATGAAACAAAGGCCAAACTGTCTCAGCCTTTCGTCAATACAGATGAAGGTTAGAGCAAAACAGGCGAAAAGCCACCTTACTGGATGTGTAGAGTAGAGCTCTCAGATACCAGTCTCATCAAGCGCTGATGAAGACATGGTACTGTTTATTGGCAAAGGGAAGTTACACAGTCACTGGAGTGTTAAGGGAGTGTTAGGATTTGTGGTTAGATAGATAGATAGATAGATAGATAGATAGATAGATAGATAGATAGATTATTAAGCGTGTTATCTTCAGAAGTCAGAATTCATTTACACATGATTATTTTTCCAATTTCTCTTTATGTCTATGAATAAAAATGTGAGGAATTATTTTTTTTCATTGTACCCTTTAGACTGATATGTAAATGATCATCTTTCAGATTGTCTGCACACAGCAATCAGACTCGTGAGTGAAAAAACTCTGCAAGTGACTAACATCAGATTTATGAGATCAATGTCTGTGTTTAAATGTGTGTGTATCCAAAATATGTCAGTGCTCTGTTTGTAGTCTGAAGGTAAGTTTAATTGCAGATATATTCGGTTTCATAGTGATAGCAGAAACAAACATCAGTTACACTCAGTCAATATGTACTGAGACAACAAGTTTCACAACAGTAGTGAGAGGGTGTCAGGCTCCACACACTGAGTTGAGATTTGACTGTAGAAATGAAACCAGTGTCATAGTCAGAAAAAAAAAAACAGTTTGGTGTGTTCTCCCTGTGCCTGCATTGGTTTCCTCCGGGTGCTCAGGGTGTGTGTGTGTGTTGCCATTGAAGGACTGGCGCCCCCTGCAGGGTGTGTACTCGCCCTGCGCCCAGTGATTATGGGTAGGTCCTGGACGCAGCACGAACTGGATAAGTGGTTACAGACCACTTCAATGAATGAATGAATGAAGTAATACTTGTTCATACCATCATATAAGTTTAGGTCATGGGTAAATATGTATCTGGTAACAGTAGACTTGTGATTAGTGCAGGGGTCATTTGTTGAATATAAAAAGTTGCTTTTTTTTTTTAAATATTTATATAAAAATATTTTTTTATAAAGTGGAGATAATACGAAGTGGAATAAAAGTAAGATGAACGAAAAGCAGATGAAGAGGAAAAAAGCTGGTGGACCTCATCCTGTTCTGAGAAATATTGTTGAGAAATACCTGCAGAAGCTGATGGTCAAACTTGATTCTTACTGCATCTGAAATCTCCCTTTACATTCTGAAGGGGGAAGTGAAACCAGCCTGGGTGAATTATATTCAGCTTATAAGCTATACGTGTTAACCACATGACTTCAACTCTTTAGATTCACCTCTGTTCTCATCATTGTTTGAAAAGAGGTTAAGAAGCATCAATACGAGAATGGGTAAGATGTTTTTTTAGAAGAACTTATTTCAAATTTAAAAAAAATACAACTGCACTTTGCGGTGGATGCAGAAAAAAAAGTGAGGATGCAGGCAGTTATAGCTGTGCTGTAAATGGATATCAACACCTCCCTTCCCCTGATCACATGCTTGCAGTCAGATGTGAGTGTAATATTTCCAGACAGCAGTGTACAATCACATTGTTCAGTGTGTGTGTGCATGATTGCTGTGTAAAGGAGTTGTGTTGTATGGATATTGATAGAGTGTCATGTGCCCTTTCAAACTGTAACAACTTTCACTTTTCTGGGAAGGATTTCTACAAGATTTTGGGGTGTGTCTGTGGGAAATTTTGCTCATTCATCAAAAGTGCATTTGGGAGGCCTGACACTGTTGGTGAGAGGATCTGGGGCTCAGAATCTCCATTCTATTTTGTCCAAAAGGTGTTTGATGTGGTTGTGTTCAGAGCTCTGTGGGGTCCGATCAAGTTCCTACACACCAAACACACCTAACCAAACATGCTTTTATGGAAATTTCTTGTGCTGGAACAGAATATACCTTATATAAAAATAAATAAATAAATAACAGTAAAAACAACAATAAAGTTCTGCTTTCCAACTTTTTTTTTTATTATTTATTTATTTATTTTACAAACAAGGCCAATGTCCAAATAAAATATTTACTAATTACATAAAAAATATGTTTAAAAATCTTTAATTTACAAAACAAATTCAAAATCAAGTCAACATTTTCTGTCTTAACTTTTGATACTCTAAATTAATTATATAGATAAAGGAATGCATTCTGTGACCAAGGCTATAAACACACACACACACACACACATACACGCGGGACCAGTTTACATGTTTACAATAGGACTCGTTAATAAATAATTATCACACATTTATTTATTAGCTCATGTTTGTTAAGACTTAATTAACAGTTAACTACAGTGTAACAACATGTATGTTTCCAATGCAGGAAGTTGAAGGTGACACATACATGGCTCTGGATCATTCAGTCAGGGCCAGCAATGTGTACCAAACACTCACAGTAAGTGTCTGTAAATTTAAATCAATGTTATTCAGAGGAGTTTAAAGTCCTAATCATTTATTTCTCTGTTTTACACAGAATCTGCGTCCTGATCGTCCTGTCACTGTAAACAAACCTGTATCCTCTGACTATGAGAACATAGAAGTGAGTGTCAGCTATTGGACCCAGTACACTGTCTTCAAAGAAATATAATAACATTTACATTTTATACAATATTTATGTGGTCGAACTTTCATAAATCACTTGAAACGTCAAGCACAGCTATAGTATATTATTTCGACTAGAAATATGAGCTGAATATGTATGAATGAACATCATATAAAAATAATAAAGTAAAACTATAATATTTGTTCATTTAAAAATACTGTAACATACCAGCCCTATATTAATACAGTCTTTGGATATTATTCATAAAAAAATATCTTAACAAAGATTTATTAAATCTAAACATTTACAAAAACTAATATTTCTCTACAGGTTTGTTATTATTATTATTATTATTATTATTATTATTATTATTATTATTATTTTACAACAACAAACATTGGGAGTAGCCTTGATAGTTTTATATATTTTATTTAAATATTTTAACATTTTTTCCCAAATTTTGACTTTGCTTTTCTTTCAGATGCTGAATAACAAGATAAAGACCAGTCAGTGCTGAGACCACCCCTCAACAAACCCTGAAGAGCCAAATGACACCCCCATATAACAATAACATTGACTTCAGGGCATTATATCATTTTACATTTAAATGAACAGAGCTGGGAGAAATACTTGTGGCTGAACAATGATCAGATATTACTGACACGTAAATATGAAGCATATTATTTGAATACAATAATATACACTGACTGCTACTTGCAGGAACAGAGAGAGCACTAAGACCCTTATATAAAGTTTTAGGGTAGCTAACACGTCTGATAGGAAATGACCCGAATGAGAGGAACTGAAAATGAACAAAACAGTGTGGATTGGCCCCAGAGGAGGTCAGACTTCAGTCATGTACCAAGTCTCTGCTCAGGCTGCTAACTATTTTCAACAGAGTGCTTTAAGGAATTTTGATTTTGTTCAGCTGTGGACTCTGAGTAAGTTTAAATAAACCACCACTCTCACAGTCTTAAAAGAGACGAGAATCAGCACTCTGGACAGCTCCACACTCATCACCTTCCATAAAAACATAAATCTTCTTAATAACAATGCCCTCTAGAATCAGAGAGTGGTGATGAGTCTAAGTTAAAAACCACAAACCCAAATTTACAAACTAAAACCTCTGTATGAAACCCAAGCCACATTTAACATAAAAAGAATGAACACACAAACATATTTAAATCTCAAAAATACTCCTTTTATGACAGTGTTTATCCTGATTTTATACAAGTTTAAGTGAATCTGACTCTCCAGATCACAGCTGAAATGCACCCCCCAACACCACTCCACTCCTCCACACTCCTCCCTCTGCTCTTCTGACAAACCCCAGTCATTGAGTGTTGTATTGTGTTATTATTATTGTCGCAGTCTTTAGACCTGCTCTGTTCTTGGGGACTTCTAGCTCCAAGCAATAATTCACTCAGTCAGGGCTACTGGTTTCAAAAAAATATTTAAAAATCTCTCTAACATCTTTTCACTGAGCTGTAGATTACGGTGGACTCCTTATTTGTCTCAGGCAGGGTTCTATGAACAGAAGAAAATCATATTAAATACACCGTATAAAAATAAAACAGAGAGCAGTGTTGAAAGAAAACATTATGATACTCTGTAATTAATACAAAAGGGATAGTACAAAATGTTCTTAGGCCTGTTCTCATAATATGCAACTTCTGAACTGCATAGAAAACAAAGTGTGATGTATACATCATATGAAGCTCTAAGAGCTATTTGAGGTTTAATAGCTCCCCCTTGTGGTGTATTTTAACCCTACTAAACATGAGTGTGTGAGTGAGTGAGACAGACTAAAGCCTGGTCACTGATTTGCCTTATATTCAAACTCTATTTTTAAGTGAATCGTACTGGTGACATTCACACACTGCAGTTTCAGGATTGTAGAAAGTAACTGTAGAGTACTGCTGCTCTCCCTGGAGGTCAGCGGCAATCACTTTATCTCGCTGAAACATAACAGAAGGGTAGTGCACTTCATCAGCGGTGAACTCTACAGGCCTGGAACAGCTGTGTTTACTGGGTACTGTATAGAAATCGTCCTGAGAGACAGGGATTCATGAAAAACTGTTTAAAACTCATTTGAGTGTTTAAAAGCTAAAACGCCAATTGTTGTCTGATCTGCGTCAACTTGCCTGATCTGTGTCCTTGTTTTTTTGTCTTTTCCTAACCCTGTGGTAAAATGATACAAATTTGTTTTTTTTTTTGTTTTTTGTTTTTTTTTGTGGTGATTATTTTTTATCACATATATTTGTTGGATATTAAGAGAATATCCATCCATCCATTATCTGTAACCGCTTATCCAATTTAGGGTCGCGGGGGGTCCAGAGCCTACCTGGAATCATCGGGCGCAAGGCGGGAATACACCCTGGAGGGGACGCCAGTCCTTCACAGGGCAACACAGACACACACACATTCACTCACACACACTTTCGAGTCGCCAATCCACCTGCAACGTGTGTTTTTGGACTGTGGGAGGAAACCGGAGCACCCGGAGGAAACCCACGCGGACACGGGGAGAACACACCAACTCCTCACAGACAGTCACCCGGAGCGGGAATCGAACACACAACCTCCAGGCCCCTGGAGCTGTGTGACTGCGACACTACCTGCTGCGCCACCGTGCCGCCCATTAAGAGAATATGTTGATAAATTTTTCTGACCTGTAGATGCAGATTAAAACCATTAAAAAGAGAAGGAAGCCTCCACCTGCTCCTCCCACAGCAATCCAAACTGTAGATGAACACTGCCTTGCAGTCAGAGGAACATTACCAGGATTAATGTCACCTACTCTACTCAGAAACCATTACAGTTCTGAGCTCCTCAGTGGTAGAGTCCAGTGTGGTCAATGTATTAAAATAAAATAAGGATCAAGACTCTCACCATCTGATAACACAGAAACTGGAGTTATTCTCTGAGCTCCATGTTCATTATGAGCCTCGCAGTAGTAGGATCCAATCTGTAGAGGACTGTAACTGTGTCCAGATCCTACAGGTGAGACTCCACCTTCTACAAACCAGGTGTAGATCTCCACAGGTGGATTAGCATCACTGCTGCAGGTCAGAGTCACTGAACTGTCCCCCACTATTCCACCAGAGGGACTGGAGGACACTGAGGCATTCTTTGTAGAATCTATGAAAGACAATCGATATCATCAAGTCAAATTAAATGCGGCAGCCTTGTGTCACAAGAGATGCTGAGGTCATGTGATGATTTTAGTGTTTGCCAATATGGGGCACTAGAAACCCAAAATAAACTTATTTATAAGATGTATCTGCATATTTGAGCTGAATTAAAGTCATATATTCATATATTTGTATGTCTGTCATATTTCTCTGAATTATATTTTTAAACCTCAAAATCAGTTTCTCATTTTTCATTTAATGACTTAAAGGTAAGGGTAAAAAGCTAAATGTAAAACCTGAAACACATCTTTACTAAATGCCCTTGGTCAATGAGTGTCTAAAGGTCCAGACAGGGGCCTGGTTGCCTGCTAGGCCACTCCCAGCTACCAGAGGGAGCCACAGAGCCACCACGCCTTAATTAGGAGAACTCAACAGCACCTGCCCCTCTACTAAGTGAAGCCTACACACACCTCAGTGCTCAGCCTTGGGTTTCTCTTTTGTCACACAAGCCTGGCTGATCATTTTTGTAAAGCCTCTCGAGTGTTCTCCTGGGTGTCCTTCAAGTCTTTAGACTGCTCCATTCCTCTCTGATTCCTCTTGAGCATTTTGTTTATCTTTTTTTATGTTAAAGTTTGGGAAGCCCCCTTTTACTTAAGTCTCTTTTTGCTGTCAGCTGTTGAGCTGTTCACTCTTTCCCTGATAACTTTGGTTTCCCTTTATTTCTGAATTTGACCAAATGTCTTTGGGCTTCTGCCATGCCACTGTAAAAGAAACAGGAGCTCAGATCCTACAGTCAGTCCAGCTTTACTAAGATCATGTTGATGTCTTTACACTCCATGTGTAAAATACATATGTTAATGACACCTGAATGGCTGAATGTGATCTAATGTACATGTTGTGTGTAAATTCTCCCAGTGAGAGGCATTTGTTACTGTCTGCACTGTTCTTTAACATTGTGTTAACTTACAAGCCCTTTAATGCTGAAGGTACTCCTTTTAGCAAAACCACTACGTGTAGCAGCACTGCTTACTGTAGTGTTCTTGAGGAGGTGAGGAGGGGATTGTCCAGTGTCCAGTTCTTTATGATTCAGATCCAGAGAGTTGTAGTGTGTTTAGTTTACTGTAGAAGAGCAGATGTAGAAAAACATAATGAATCCTGTCTCATTTCACTTTTGGGAAGTAAATTATGTGTTTCTTTTAGAGGAAAGAGGAGAAACAGAACCCCAGACCGAGCTGAGAATACGGTGAGTGTTGTTCTGCAGGATGATGCTTGTGATTGCACATCTCTTGCTCTAGAGGGCAGTGTAGCTCTGAGAGTAGTGGGGTGGAAAATGTAGTGGGGTGGAGGGTAGTGGAGTGTAAATATTTTCTAGTTGAGACTCGTAATTGAACAGACTCTGAAGTAAATAAAAATAAATTTTTAAAAAATCATCATTTTAATGCAGAAACAAAGCTGTATGAATTTCTCCAGTGTTATGTGTTGATCTAGATGAATTGCACTGAATGCTAAACACTGAACATGTTGTGGTAGAAATCTTGTGGAGATCTCACACTTCTATTTGTTATTAAGATAATACTGATCTGTTCCAGTCCCACGCTGCATGATGTTTCAGTCTAAAGCTCCATCTCTGCATTTCTGTATGTTTCTGAATGGATGAGTTTCTGCAGAATAAAGATCTACACAAATCCACTCTTGTGAAGTACTTCCAGATTGCACATCTCTTCCTCTAGAGGGCAGTCGATTGTGCTAAAGATTGTGAAATGGAGCTGTGAAAAGTTAAGAGTGTTGTCTAAAGTATTGTTCCAAGTTCTGATCTGAAGAGGTACTTTACTGGTGGTAGAGGTAAACTGGATCTGATTTACTGATCTATTATCATCTGGAGTGGCACTGTGTGTGTGTTTGGTCTGTTTACTGTCGATCTGTTTTTTTTTTTTTTTGTTTTTTTTTGTTTGTTTTGGAATATATTTTATTATGATTTTTTCAACACATAAAGAAACAGACGCACATGTAAGGTTGAGCTGTATTGTTGTGATTGTATTATTGTAAATTAAAAATTAAAAATCTTTCACTCTACTCATTATACCTCCTCTAACAGACAATTATAGCAGGAAATTAGAGTAAACTATGACACTGGTGCTGTCGTCCCACGACTTCACACAATCATTCAGGTTTGTCAACGGTGGAGCGGAGGGATGCCAGTGTTTCAGGATATTCCCCCGTCTGTCTGTCTTCTACCTCTCTCCTTTAGATCTGCCGGAGTCATTAGCCACACTCTGGAAATGTTCACATTCTCTGCTTTACATTCACTCAAACAGATTAAAACTAATTCCATCCCTTTACCTTTTTCCAAGTATACGACCACGCACCTGTCCAGCTGTCAGAAGCCCCCTGGCTGCCAGGAAGCATGAAATAAAACTGACGAAACCCAATTCCACAAAACTAAACACAAATGCATATACAGAAATCTGTAAACTTTACAATCCTAAAATACAAAAAAATAATAATAATAAAAGACACGGGATCTGTCAGACCTGCTTCTACAACTGAGATCATACCAAGCAAATGATAATGTGCAAGAAACAATAAATATCCACTATACAGTTTCAGAAAATAACAAACAAACAAATAAACTAATCTGGCTCTTGGCCCATTTCCAAACCAGAAACTCTCCTCAAACACTCTAATATGGGGTGTCACTCCATTTAACCCCTCACTCTCTGATGTAGAAGACACTAATGGATAGGAAATTGTTGAAATATTTTACCCATAACAAAGGTGCCAATTTCCTGTCAATTCACACACACACAGATACAGTCACAGTTGTGATGACATCACATCCCACAGTCTCTTCATATATATAACTTACAACTTACAACATTTGTTTGGTATTGTCTTCAAAAGTCAGAATTCATTTACACATGATTATTTTTCCAACTTTATATCTGTGAATAAAACTAGCAGAATTTATTGTTTTTCACTGTGCCCTTAAGAGTGATATATAAATGAATTGTTCAGGTTAGCTGCACACAGATATCAGACTACTGAATAAAAGAAAAATCAGCAAGACACTAACATCAGATATATGCAATTAAAATCTATGTTAAAATGTGTGTGTCCAAAATATGACAGTGCTCTGTTTGTAGTCTACAGGTAAATTTAGTAAGTGACAGCAGAAACAAACATCATTTACACTCAGTCAACATTTACTGAGACAAGAAGTTTCACAGCAGTAGTGTGAGTGTGTCAGAGTCCTGAGAAATACCTGCAGAAGCTAATGGTCAAACTCGACTCTTGCTGCATCTGAAATCTGCTTCTACATCCTGAAAGAGGAAGTGAAACCAGCCTGGGTGAATTTTATTCAGCTCATAAGCTATCCGTGTTAACCACATGACTTCAACATTTCAGATTCACCTTTGTTCTTACAATCATTTGAAAAGTGGTGAGAAGCATCAGTACGAGAACGGGTAAGACATTTTCTTTAAAAAGAGCTTATTTCAAATTTAAGAAAAATACAAATGCACATCGCTTAGATTATTATTTTTTTATTATTATTTTTAATCCTGTACTGGAAAGTAATGTTTTAATTGTCCAATGGAAAATGTACAACCTCATTTCCACAACATTTGAGACTGGGTTGTGTTTACCACTGAGTTCATCACGTCTACTTTTAATAACATACAGTAAATATTTGGGAACTGAGGAGACATTTTGCTGTAGATTTGAAAGTAATCTGTTTTCTAGTTCTTGCTTGTGATAAGATTGCAGTTGCTCAACAGGTCTGTGTCTCTGTTGTAGTATTTTTTCCATGTGTGACAGGTCTGGACTACTTTAGCTCCCATACTCTTTTACTAAGGAGATGTTGTAATTCATGCAGAATCTGGATTGGCCTCATCTTACTGAAATAAACATCATTAATCATTCAGCATTAATGGTGCCTCCACAGATGTGCAATTCACTCATGCCATGTGCACTATGTTACCCCCAGACCATCACAGATGCTGTCTTTTAAGCTGTGTGCTTATTACCAGTCATATTTTCCTTCTCCTCTTTAGCTCAGAGGACACAGCATCAATGATTTCTAAGAAGAATTACAAATTTGGTTATGAGACCAAAGGACACATTCCACTGCACCACTGTTGTATCTGCTGCTGTCAAGTCATTAGCACTGTTGCACTACCTGTGTTTTGGTCAGAGTGTATGGATGTTTAGGGCGTATATGTTGCATGTTGTATGTATAGGGTTACGTGTGTAATGTATAAGTTATATATGGACGTGTTTGTATGGGTGTATTTGTTTATGTACATATCAAAATACATCTTTTTATAGAATGTTTTCGTTATTTATTTAATATTTTGTTTCTTATATTTTCTATTTACATTTTGTTTCTTAATTAAAATAAATTAAATAACATTTTTTGGTGAGAGATAAATTATATGTGAATGTGTGTGTGTGTCTGTGTTGCCCTGTGAAGGACTGGCGTCCCCTCCAGGGTGTATTCCCGCCTTGCGCCCGATGATTCCAGGTAGGCTCTGGTCCCCCCGCGACCCTAAATTGGATAAGCAGTTACAGATAATGGATGGATGGATGGATAAATTATATGTGAATTTTTCTATGTTCTAAACATATTGGGAATTGACGATTAGGAATTTTTGATCCGTGTTCTTTGAACTGAGTCCATTTCTGGATCTCCGGTTTCTAACTTTTGTTTGTGGATGAACTTTTGTTAACTTTTGTTTGTGGATGAAGTGAAAAACTGTTCACGGACAGTGATTTTGAGAAGTGTTTGAGCCCATGCAATGATTTCCACTATGGAAACCTGCTGATTTTTACTTTTGTACCATCTGAAGGCCGACAGACAACAGCTAATACTGATTTTAGGCCTTGTCTAGCATTTGAAAATTTAACCAGTTTCTCTGAAACGTCTCTCATTTTATGTGCCATACATGATGAAATCCCCAAGATCTTCACTTTTTTAAGTTGATAAACATGAACCTTTACTTATTTCACTGTTGCTTATCATGCAGTATTTCAAAGAGTGGTTAGCCCCTCTCTTTTTAACTTCTGAAAGACCCTGAAAGATGCCATTGACCTGTTGCCAATTAACGTCATTATTTTAGTATTACACAACTTTAACAGATTTTTGTTCCCTCTCCCAAATTGTTTGGAACATGTTGCTGTCATCAAAGTCAAATATAAATTATTTTTCAAAAAACAAAACAGTTTCCAGGTGCAATATTGTATTTTCCATTTTCAATTAAATATAAGGGTTTAGATCATTGCAATCTATTTCATTTTTTAATTTTGCATTTCATCCAAAGTTTTCAGGAAATTGGATTGTACATATATAGTTCACCAACAACAGTAATTTGTTGGTGAGTCTCCTGTCCCGCGTGTGTTTGTGTTTCCTGCTGGAACAAACCAAGTTCAACTCAGAAAAAGCTTGTTTATGAGATACTCAGTTGGGTCAGGTGTTGGGAGCAGGGAGGAGTCCAGAATGTGCAGGACAGGGAGGTCCTCCGTTTCCAGGGTCGGGAACCACTGTAAAAGAATGTCAGATTTAATGTGGGAGAAGATTTATTTCAGTCTGGAAGCTTTGTCAATATGGTAATTTTCTATTTTCTTCATGATGTAGGTTTCAGTTCGATGATGTCACTCAGACTGTCTCCTTCTCTTCCACTGACCTTTCTGCTGATGATTGTGGGTGAGTTTAAAGATCGTCACTACAATAGCACAGTTTAAATAAACTTTCTGCTCTAAACACTGATGTTGAAGGAAATGCTTAGCTGGTAATTTGTGTTTGAACAAAAATGAGCTTCCACCCCTTCCCCAGCCCCCAGTCTTATGGGCTCCAGTCTGTAATCAGCTCTTTCATCAATCATGTGTTTCAGGGGCTTCTGGAGCAGAGTGGAGTGTAATATACAACCAACAGGAAATATGTGCTTTAAAAGGGTCCACAGTGTTTATGAATGGCTCTTATACTCACCCAGATGGACTTACAGTGACAAAGACATTTTGGATCATAGACCCAGTTCACGGTGTGGAGAAACCTGATCTGAGTAAAGAGTCAGATTACTCAGGAAGAGTGGAGTATTTTACTGATAAACAGAAACACTTCTCCCTCAAACTGAGTAATGTAGAGAAGAAAGATGAACATCACTATTACTTCAGAATTATAACAGATGAATATAAATGGTTAGGTTATCCTGGAGTTCAGCTGATATTTACAGGTATGTGAATTCACAAAGTTTCACAATTAATTTAGCATTCATCATTTCAAATTCTCCATGCTTTTATACCAAACTTTTTTTTTTTTTTTTTTTTTGCACTGCTGTTTTAAAACCTGCACCTGTTGATATTTCGTATTCAGTTCGTATCACAAAATGCTCCCATACCTACAGATACTGAAAATTTAATATAGAAAAAATACATGGATTATTAACATAGATTTGATCTTCTTTCATTGTCTTAGAGCTCAGTGTAGAAACTCCTGGAGCAGTGACAGAGGGAGGAGCAGCAGTTCTGAAATGTGTAACCACCTGCAGTCTGACTGCCCCAACATTCATCTGGTACAAAAATGGACATCCTTTAACCACAAAGACCACCATCAACAACCAGCTCCACCTGCAGCCAGTCAGCAGTGAGGATGCAGACAGTTATAGCTGTGCTGTAAACGGATATCAACACCTCCCTTCCCCTAATAACACTCTCACAGTCAGATGTGAGTGTCATATTTCCAGGAAGCAGTGTACAATCAGTGGTCAGTGTGTTCATGATTGCTGTGTAAAAGAGTTGTGTTGTATGGATATTGTGTCAAGTGCCCCTATCAAGCTGTAACAACTTTCACTTTTCTGGGAAGATTTTGGGGTGTGTCTGTGGGAAATTTTGTGGGAATTCATCAATAAGTGCTTTTGGGAGGCCTGACACTGTTGGTGAGAGGATCTGGGGCTCAGAATCTCCATTCTATTTTGTCCAAAAGATGTTTGATGTAGGGCGGCACGGTGGTGCAGCAGATAGTGTCGCAGTCACACAGCTCCAGGGACCTGGAGGTTGTGGGTTCGATTCCCGCTCCAGGTGACTGTCTGTGAGGAGTTGGTGTGTTCTCCCCCGTGTCCACGTGGGTTTCCTCCGGGTGCTCCGGTTTCCTCCCACAGTCCAAAAACACATTCTGTTAGGTGGATTGGCGACTCAAAAAGTGTGTGTGTGTGTGTGTGTGTGTGTGTGTGTGTGTGTGTGTGTGTGTGTGTGTGTGTGTCTGTGTTGCCCTATGAAGGACTGGCGCCCCCTCCAGGGTGTATTCCCACCTTGATTCCCTGGTAGATTCCAGGTAGGCTCTGGACCCACCGCGACCCTGAATTGGATAAGCGGTTACAGATAATCAATGATGTTTGATGTGGATGTGGTCAAAGCTCTGTGGGGTTCAATCAAGTTTCTACACACCAAACCCACCTAACCAAACATGTCTTTATGGAACTTCCTTGTGCACTAGGCACAGACGTGCTGGAACACAAAAGACCTTCCCCAAAATGTTTGCACGTTGCTGGAAGCATACAATTGTCCAAACTGTCAAAAGATTTCCTTTCACTTTATCTACAGGGTCTATGCTTGTGAACAAACACATAGCTTTATCTGTCCTCCACCAACTTATAGTTGGTAGATTTTATTCAGGCACATGAATGGACACATCCATCAAACTTCTAGATAAAGAAATGTGATTCATCACTCCACAGAATATGTTTCCATTGCTCCAGTACTTTACAACACCACCCAACACTTGGCTTTGTACTTGGTAAAGAAAGGCATGCAGCTGCTTATTCATTGAAACACATGCCATTAAGCTTATGTTGCAGTTTTGGGCTGATTTGGCAACTTTTGCACACTATGTACCTCAGTACTCAGCGACCACGCTCTGTAACTTCCTGTGGCCTGCCACTTAGATTCTGAGTTCCTGTGGTTTCTTAATGCTTTGAATTTAAAATAATACATGGTGATTTTGGAATATTTACGAGGGGAAATGAGTTATTTATATTGAACACAATTACTGTAGCAGTTATGCCTCGCCTTTCTCCAGATCCACCAAAGAATGTCTCAGTGTCCATCAGTCCCCCTGGTGAAATAGTGGAGGACAGTTCAGTGACTCTGACCTGCAGCAGTGATGCTAATCCACCTGTGGAGGTCTACACCTGGTTTATAGAAGGTGAAGTCTCACCTGTAGGATCTGGGCACAGTTACAGTCCTCTACAGAGTGGATCTTACTACTGCGAGGCTCGTAATGAACAT
This sequence comes from Hoplias malabaricus, assembly GCF_029633855.1. Classification (NCBI taxonomy): domain Eukaryota; kingdom Metazoa; phylum Chordata; class Actinopteri; order Characiformes; family Erythrinidae; genus Hoplias; species Hoplias malabaricus. The sequence continues at coordinate 60,143,573 of NC_089801.1, read as the reverse complement.
GGATCACAGAGATCAGCTCCATTCTTTGTCAGAGGTAGAGCACATGACTCTAGCTGTTGATATGGTTTCTGTTTTACTTGATTCAGAATTCATTACTGAACTCTAGTTTGTGGTTTTCTGCAGGGAACTCTGTGATTGTGTTTGGAGCTGTAGCTGTTGGAGTTGGAATAGGAGTTCTTCTTTTTCTCATTGTCTGGATGATGTGAGGATATTTAAGTCAATAGAGTTACTTACATTAAACTAAATGTCTTTTCCAATAGAATTTAATGCTGTTTTCCAAACTTCAATGGAAAGGGGTATACAATAAAATTGTCCTTATTTGTTTCACATTCTAACAGCAGAATAAAGAAGCAGAACAGAAATATGAATGCTCTATATGTGGTGAGTTCCAACTCTACATAACAGTCAGTTAAGTGTCCAGAGTGAAAAACTGTCCCATACGCCCCTTGTTATATCTCTCCCACAGAATGTTGACTACAAAACCCGCCCCCCTGAGGATGATGTGACCAGTCTTCCTGATTATGAGAACATACAAGTAAGTAGCTGCACTTCAAGTTCCATATATTCATATATTTCATGTAGATTACTCTGAGCAGGTGATCTAGAACTAATCATTCAACACCAGCATCTGATCTATATTGTAGTGTAATGCATTACAGTTTACTACAGTATAAATATATTATAGTATGGTACAGAGTAGTTACTTATAGTAACTACAGTAATGACAGTTTGGTGCATTATAATGTAGTATAGTGTTATATGATATATCCATAATATATAACAAAAATATTTTGCTAGCTTACATAACTGTACACCTGTGGCATTGTTTCAGTAATGATGTGTTTTAAAAATTCTCTCTACTTCTTTGTGCCACAGGATATGAAGATCCATCCAGATGATGATGATGATGCCTGCAGTATTCCTGAATATGGGAATGCAGCAGTGAGTATAAATCAGATATTTACAATCTGAATACAGCTCACACTACTGATACAGAACTTAGTTCTTAAGGAGACAACTCTATGTTCCATTTCTAAATGTTTACTAATTACAGAATATACATCTTTACCACTGCATGTGTCTTCTCATCTGTGTCCTGCTCTGTCTCTGCACATGCTCAGATGTAGAGAAAGGGAGGACACCAGAGTAAAGTTAGACATGTGCCGAAACCCAGCACTGAGATATAATCCATATCTCTAGCAGATTTCCTTAAATACTGTACCGGCTTAAATCCTTTCGGAGAAATTACAGTGTTCTGTCTACATGAGAGTAAACGAATAATCAGATAACGTCAGAATTCTGATAATGATGGTGATATTGGTGTGAATTTAAACACACTCTACAGCTCTGAGTGGGTGTTCACAGCCAGTGGCGTTTGCTCTAAGACTGCAAGGGAAGCTCAGCTTCCCCTAAAATGTAAAAAAATAAGTGATCAAATATATACTGTTGTGTGTACATGTCACTGAATAAATATGCGCTACAACGCGCTCAACTTTTGTTCAGAATCTGCTTCTTATCACTGGCAAAGACCCGGCTTTCCTCTCAATCATTCCATTCACAGTGCTTTAAACAGTGAGGACGCTGAGCATCCACAGAGTTCAATAGCGAAGCAGCGAAGTGCAGCGAAACGAAACGGTCTATGGGGCAGTGGACTGGCCTCGGCTGGCCCGGACGCTCAGCTTCTGCATGATGATTGGATGATCTGTCTGAAGCTGAATCCCTTTTTGATTGACAGCGAAATGAGCGAATCAGCGATCCTTTGGTGTAAAGATACGTGGCAGCACAGGCGGACACACTTCACATGGGCCAAGGCCGTTTAAGCAGCCTAGCTCTGCTGGCCATTGAGAGGATACTAGTCAAGTCCCTGGAAGAGACGCCTTGTTGGTACGACAGGGTCACAGATCATTTTCTTAAAAAGGAACGGAGGGTAGAATTTACATATAAATAAACCGACACATTTTATGATGCAGGCCAAAATTGAGCTTCCCCTCCTTGAAAGACCAGCATCCGCCACTGTTCACAGCCCTTAGTGAACTAGTTTGTGTCACTGCTTAATGCAGAAGACATATTTCACTGTACGTTTTACAATGACAAATTGTACTCACGGTTTAAAAAATAGTCCCACACTGAAGATTTTCTCTGGCATCAACCGCTCGTCCTTTTCTCAGCTGGCAAGCTGTTTCAGTTAAAGCACAATTTAATTTAAAGCACAATTTAATTTAAAGCACAATTTAAGGTGGAATGGAACATCAGATTAAGAACCTGGGGAATAAGGATCTTATTCAAATTCATTACCGGCTCACTGCAGCTTTGTCCTGATGGAACAAACGCCATCGTCAGCAAAGTGCTGGAAAACTAAAATGTGGCTTTGGAACTACACAATCTGACAGAGTTCATGGCTCTTTTACAGTGATTGGTGCCGAATGTTGTCCAAAAGTGCTCACTTTAAAGGACTTTTTCACTAAAGTTTTACACAGAATATTGCATATAATGTGAGTGTGCACTGATATTTCTCATAGTCAAAACACTCAAACAGGGCATATTGATTTGTTGAGTTTAAAAATGCATAAATAAAATAAATTATGAAATAAAACATGTTCCCTAGATTGTGCACAGACACTCTTTATTTTTATTTATTTATTCATAAACATTAAATAAACATTAATGATGTATTAATTGTATATTAAAATGTTAGAAATGTTTTGTCTGTGGAGGGATGTGTCTAATTTTTGCTAATCAAAAACATGTCCCATTTGATCAGGAGCTCCAAAACGTTTTATAACCAGTTATATATTTAGTTCTTGCCTGATAAATATTAAATTGTAAAGCACCATTTATTACTGTTATTATTGTTGTTGTTGTTGTGGTGGTGGTGGTGTTGACTGTGAATATCTTAATTTCAAACCTCTTCCGGTCAATTCAAAACTACACACAGTCTCTTCAGTGATGACGTCACAACTCAGTGTAACTATGAAAATGAAAGTGTATCTGACAAAGGTTTGTGTGGATTGCAGTTTGAATTGAATTTTTCTTAGATTCAATAGCAGAAATTAACTTAATTTACTTCAAAACGAGAAAGAAGTGTGTTCTCTGTTGGAAAAGCTCAGTGAGACACTGGTATTAAATGGACCTCCTGTGTGTGACACATGTTTCAGAAGCTTCTGAAAGTTTTGCTATATATTTATCAGTGTTATAAATGTGTGGATTATCTGAACTCTACTGAACGTGGCTGTGACTGGATATGACATGCGTGTGGAGTTCAAACTGTGAGGATTCAACATTTTCCCAGAGAATAAAACAGCGCCCTCTTCGTGTCTATTCACAAACTGCGGGCAGACGCTGGCCCTGCAGTGACGTCACATAACAGTCATATAAAGGGACAGTACATGAACTAAACAGACTAAACTAAACAGGAATGAGGATTAAAACATCAGCTACATCAGTAACATCAGCTCAGTAAAACAAATGATCACCAAATGTGACTGTCCTCTTCTTCAGGAACAGCCTCTGCTCTTCTGAGAAATATTTAAACTAGGTGCTGTGTGGATTTGATGGCAGCCACATTAATGTCAGTGAAGTCAGTTTGAGACGGATGATTAGACACACAGCACTTCATCTAGTCCAAAGTATTTGGATAAAGCTCCTAAAGATTGTACATTAAACAAAGTTTAATATTTATCTCATAGCTTGCATGTATGTTATTCATGCCATTCAGGCTGTGTGAACTACTGACTTGAGCTGGAAGACCCCAAGAACATCCATCCATCCATCCATTATCTGTAACCGCTTATCCAATTTAGGGTCACAGGGGGTCCAGAGCCTACCTGGAATCATCGGGCGCAAGGTGGGAATACACCCTGGAGGGGACGCCAGTCCTTCACAGGGCAACACAGACACACACACATTCACTCACACACTCACGAGTCGCCAATCCACCTGCAACGTGTGTTTTTGGACTGTGGGAGGAAACCGGAGCACCCGGAGGAAACCCACGCGGACACGGGGAGAACACACCAACTCCTCACAGACAGTCACCTGGAGCTGGAATCGAACCCACAACCTCCAGGTCCCTGGAGCTGTGTGACTGCGACACTACCTGCTGCGCCACCGTGCCGCCCCACCCCAAGAACAGCACAGGTCTAATATCTGAGACAATAATAATAACAAAATACAACACTCACTGACTGAGGTTGGTTCAGTGGTCGGGTGACTGAGCAGAGGGAGGAGGCAGAGTGTAGAGGGCTTTTGTTTACGTGGGCTGTGATCCAGAGAGGCAGATTCATTTACACTTGTATGTTTTTAAGTTTACATGCAGCTTACATAATTGTAATTCAAAAACGTTAAAAATAAATAAAAACATTTGAGATTCTAAACATGTCTGATAGGGGCCTCTCTGCCTCTAGAGGGCATTATGAATTAGAAGCTGTTTTTTAATTAGCAATAAATATGCATCATTTAATAAATACATTTCTAATTTATTTTTCATGGGTTTATAATATTTGAGTATTGTCTGGCCACAAATATATCTTCTATCTGTGTTTATGTAATATAATGCCATAAAGTCAGTGACAGAGGGAGGAGCAGCATTTCTGAAATGTAAAGTGTTACCAAGAGTTATTTTCATAAAAAAATCTTTGTGATTATGTATTATTTCATAAAAGTTTAATTATTTAAGTGAGAATAAACTACACTTCCACAAACGAAACACTCAAACATGACATTTTGAGTTTAAGATGAGTTTAAAAAGCAGAAATGAAATATACACACCCTTTCTTGTGCAGATTTTAAAAAATTTAATCTGTATTAAAATGCCGCGTGGGTTTCCTCTGGGTGCTCCGGTTTCCTCCCACAGTCCAAAAACATGCATTGGTAGGTGGATTGGCGACTCAAAAGTGTCCATAGGTGTGAGTGTGGGAGTGAATATGTGTGTGTGTCTGTGTTGTCCTGTAAAGGACTGGCGCCCCCTCCAGGGTGTATTCCCGCCTTGCGCCCAATGATTCCAGGTAGGCTCTGGACCCCTTGCGACCCTGAACTGGATAACCAGGTACAGATAATGAATAAATGAATGAATGAATGTATTAAAATGTGCAGACGTGTGTTCTTTGTGGAGGAAAGTGAATTATTTCACTAAACCTCAAGCACCAAAACTTATATATGCAGTTATATATTTAGTGCTGTAAAATGTTAATGCACTTAGAGTCATCTATCATTACTGTTATCATTATTGTGGTTGTTGTGACTGTATTTCCACAGTGAACATCTTAATTTTAACCTGAAAGCCCTCTTTCGGTCAATTTAAAACTACACACAGTACCAGCAGTGATGATGTCAAACACCAGTCTCTTATAATATTTTCTTCTTGTGTCTTAGTTGTAAGTTCATGTTCACTTTCAGTGTTTGTGTGTTATGTTTCACAACAGACATGAATGGTTTCTATGAGAACAGCCATTTAAAGGGACATGTAATAAATAATCACCAAAACATAATCTGCTCTTCAAAGAATAGTGTGCACTAGGTTTTGGAGCTTTGCTGTGAGGATCTGATTGCAGCCACATTAGAATTACTGAGGTTAGGTTCTGATGTTGGGTGATTAGACACGCAGCACTTCATCTCACCCTAAGTCACTGAATAGAGCTCCTAAAGATGGTGCATTAGACAAACTTTAAAATTAGTCTCATATCTAGCTTCCTGTGAGAGGTAGGTGTGAATACTAGTGTCATCAACCTAAAAACCTTTAAACCACAGACAGTTTATCATTTTATGCCCTGAGCCACTATCATCTGGACGCTGGACATTAGCCTCTCCACAGAACGGTAAGAAGTGGTTTTAGTTTTAAAGATATTTAGGAGATGTTTTTAGAAGAATATCAACCTACAGTGACATTAACTATCACTATATACTTTTTTCTATTTTAGATTTGTGCTGAAGTTGCTCAGAACTGAATCTACTTTCCTAGCTTTTGTAAAAACCAAACCTTACAGCTCACAGAACAGAAGTTTAAATTACTTATTTGCGTCCTTTAGGGGAAAAAAATCAAGAATATAGAAAAGCATAGTGAATCCCAACTTAGTAAACCATTAAGCTTTTGATGGTTATCAAAAGAAATAATGCAATTTAGAAGAAAATTGTTTATGTGTTATAATGTTATAATGTGCATTCAAAACAATGTGCCTCAGGGGTATTTGGTGTGTGTGTGTGTGTGTGTGTGTGTGTGTGTGTGTGTGTGTGTGTGAGAGAGAGAGAGAGAGAGAGAGAGAGAGAGAGAGAGAGAGAGAGAGAGAGAGAGATCACTCTGGTGTGGATCATATAATAGAGTTAGCTCTTGCATGTCTAGCACATTGCGTTGCAAGAGAATATTACATGCAACCATTAGAGTATTGAAAATATTACTGAACACCTTTGGCCTTTTAGACTCTGCCCTATGGTAGTGCATAATACGTGATGTTGCTGGTCTTGTACATCAGGTATTTGCAGGTCTCATTGATGCTAGTAGCAAACAGACAGTGTTCTGCACCTAGTGACCTATATCACTTAATGACTATGCTTTTCGGTCTGCATGGAGCAGCAGCAACAATTTAAAGGTGATTTATGAGGTGCAGAAGGGCACATAGGTGTTGTAGCCATGTACAACAAGGACATCATCAATGTCACTAGGCTAATTATTTGCAACTTATTAGAACAGTGAGAGGAGTCATACATCCACAAGTGAGCATAACTTAAGCAGTCAAGGATGGATCTGCACCAGAATCAAATGGAGGATGGGGCCTTTCCTGGGACTGATTTGATTGCATATGAAGTTCTTTTTAAACTTATTAAATAGACCTGGTCAAAAAGAACTAGCCTCAAAGAGTGCAATGGACATGGGACAACTTTCAAGAATTTTTAATTTTGCATGTAACTAGTGCTGCTTACTCCAGGAATTTCAGAAGCTTTCCCTAGTGCAGAGAGTTAGCAGGAAGCAATTTCCAAGAGTACTGAACAGGAAGCACTAGTGTTGAAGTTCGCATTGGACTCCCTCAGGTACTATTTGTTTTGTGCTGACCTATTAATGTAGTAGTAATAATAAAAATAATAATAATAATAATAATAATAATAATAGTAATAATAGTAACACACACAAACCCACAGTTTAAAATAAGTGCACAAGCAGCTGTGAACAACTCTAGAAGCACATGCTGGTATCTGACCCTGCAAATATGTAAGTTTTGAATAAGGTGTCAGCCAACTTACAGATACATACATATAGTTAGGAATTACATTTGATTATGGTTGATTGAACATTATAACACAGTGTGAGTTGTAGCTCTGGCAGATATCACTTGATCAACATAGCTGAAACGTGACAGTCAAAAATGTTTTAGCCAAGACCAGAAGTCTCCCAGAGATTTCAACACCCCTCTGATCGAGAGCAGCATGACAACAGCACCAACACTTCAGATTACCATAAATCTGTTTATGTAATCCTAAATCACATTGATTCAGTAAAGACTTGTAACACACACACACACACACACACACACACACACACACACACAGCTCATATTCATGATAACAATACCATCATTAACTAGGATTAACAATCAATTTGAAATCCTAAAGGAAGTCCTGACGATGTCTTTCCGGCTGGTTCCTCCTCTTCCTGTGGTGTTTCTGCTGATGATAGTGGGTAAGTCAGAACATGGACATGTTTTTATGGAGAGTCCAGGTATTTCAGTCTCATTCCTAAGGGTTATAAAAACAAGCGCATATTGGTGTATTCTCCACAGACAAATAATGATAGTACATCAGGATTGTACGGAAGTCTGTGTCTTTAAGTATTGCATTTTCAAAGAACGCCACTTAGTTGCTGCTTGTGTGTTGAATGAATTATGAATAGAATGGTGTCCTGTGAATTGTTGATCGTAAAGTGTCCTTGGGTGTCTACAAAGGTGCTATATTAGTGTAACAATAAATAATTAAAAAATAAATATAGATGTCAGTATAACTGCTGATCAGATCACAGAATGACTGTGCTGCTAGACCTCCCCCAGTCAATTGTAGGTATATACATGTGAGGTGGAAGGATCTAGGAGCAACAGCTCATCCATGAAGCTTTAATGGTGGGTCTGAATAATAGAGGGTTAGAACAAGCGAACATTCATGACATCCACTGGCAGAAAATATAATTACAGCTTTGAAATGCAGGAGAAACCCTTGCTACATATATACAGTACCAGTCAAAAGTTTGCACACACCTTCTCATTAGTCATTGGTGGAATAGAGCTGTTCACTGAATAGAACTGTGTACCAGCCCCTACCTCTGCACAACCCAAGTTATGATCTCAGACACATGAAGAGCTGTTCACTGAAAAACGTTCCAGGTGACGACCTCACGAAGCTGACTGAGAGAACGCAGAGAGTGGTCAAAGCTGTCATCAAAGCAACAGGGGGCTACTTTGAAGAATCTAAAGTATAAAACACATAAAACACTTTTTTGTTTACTACATAATTCCTTAGGTGTTCCTTCATAGATTTAATGTCTTCCGTATTAATTTACAATGAGGTGGTTAAAGGTACATATTACTGTGCTTCATTTTAGAACAATATTTCCATCAAGCTCATGTAGATGGGATGATCAGATATCCAGGCACTTTTGACCATACAGTGCATATCTTACCACTCACTCCCTCCTCCTGCTACAGGGTTTACAGACTGTTTCAGGTCAAAGTCAGTAACTCTGACTCTCTTATGGGCTCCAGTCTGTAATCAGCTCTTTCATCAATCATGTGTTTCAGGGGCTTCTGGAGCAGAGTGGAGTGTGAAATACAACCAACAGAAAATATGTGCTTTAAAAGGGTCCACAGTGTTTATGAACGGCTCTTACACTCACCCAGATGATCATATAGTGACAGAAGCTTTTTGGTCGATTAACACAGACAAGAATCCTGATATGTCCAAAGACCCCAATTACTCAGGAAGAGTGGAGTATTTTACTGATGAACAGAAGAAACACTTCTCCCTAAAACTGAGTAATGTAGAGAAGAAGGATGAACGGGAGTTTTACTTCAGATTCATAACAGATAAAGATAAATGGTTGGGTTATCCTGGAGTTCAGCTCAAAACTACAGGTATGTCAAATAACCAAGTCCACAACTAATTCAGAGCTCATTGTTTAAATTATTTACAGGTTTTTAGACCAGGACTTTATTGCCCTACTGTTCTATTTCCTGTAACCATTGGTGTCTCCTTTTTAACACCATTCTTATCACCTGGGTCTCCCATAGCTGCTGATCCTGATTATTTAATACACAAGTACGAAAGTGATATTTTACATAGATTTGATCTTCTTTCATTGTCTTAGAGCTCTGTGTAGAAACTCCTGGAGCAGTGACAGAGGGAGGAGCAGCAGTTCTGAAATGTGTAACCACCTGCAATCTGACTGCCCCAACATTCATCTGGTACAAAAATGGACGTCCTTTAACCACAAAGACCACCATCAACAACCAGCTCCACCTGCAGCCAGTCAGCAGTGAGGATGCAGGCAATTATAGCTGTGCTGTAAACGGATATGAACACCTCCCTTCCCCTGATCACAATCTCACAGTCAGATGTGAGTACGACATTTCCAGACAGCAGTACACAACAACTGTTTTTTTATTTTTTATTAATTTTTAGCCCTTAGTTGCATTAGCTGTAGTTGTTGTTGCTCTTTAATAAGTGGGTCAAAATGTATCTGAATGAATGAATCAATTAGTTTTTATATTCATTCATTATCTGTAAGTGTCAGGGTAGCGATGGATCCAGAGCCTACCTGCAGTCACCATGCCTCTCTCGAGTTTTATAGGTTTTTGATGTTTTAGTAAAATTTCTAATGTTTAGGGCACAGCGGCGCAGCAGGTAGTGTCACATTCACACATCTCCAGGGATAGATTAGCTATCCAGGTGTGTGGTTTTGTCTTGTTATTCTGAGTTATGTTTACGTCTCCTTATTGTCTTTATCTTCAGGTCTCTAAGGTTTTGTTGAGTTTCATGCTTGTTTGATTAGGTGTTTGTAGTTAGTTTATTCTTTGTTTGTTTCCCTTGTGTCCTTTTCATTTAATAAATACCTTCCCTGCATTTACTCTTTCTCCCAGAGTGCCAGCCATTTGGTCCATGGTATCTACACCTCCTGGGTATATTGTAGACTGGGTTACTTCTGTTTTTATATAATTCTGATATTTTCATCCACCACTTTAAGGTGGTGTGCTGGAGCAGCACAGCCTGCCCTTTTTTCTGACATTGCTGAGAATGGTCTTGTTGCCACTTAATCCAAACTGTGCTGTAAAGGTGTCTGCCTTTTAAGCCTTCATCAGAGGAGGGATGTCTGGCTAACCTATAAACCCACTCAACAATCATGAATCACACACACAGACAAACTCAATATGCAAATAATCTTTTATTTAATCTCTTTGATGAGGTCATGCCCCTCGCTGCCATTGTATGCTTAGCTGAACCTATGTGTGCTTTTAGGTCCTTTACACCTTTATTTGAATATGAATTTCTTTTTTTAATTCATCCGAGAACTTACATTTACGTTTCAGTACAGCTGCTCGAGATGAGGGTGTGTACATGAGCTTTGCCTGACGTAAACAAGGACTACTCACGTGCAGACTGACCAATTAAATGTTTACAGAGAAGGTTATCGACCAATAACGGTAGCTCTACAGTCAGACCGTCCAATCAGAAGATTTTAGGCTACTTCACTACCAGTGGCGGATGCTGGTCTTTCAAGGAGGAGAAGCTCATTTTCGGCCTACATCATAAAATGTGTCGGTTTATTTATACGTAAATTCTACCCTCCGTTCCTTTTTAAGAAAATGATCTTTGACCCTGTCGTACCAACAAGGCGTCTTTTCCAGGGACTTGACTAGTGTCCTCTCAATGGCCAGCAGAGCTAGGCTGCTTAAACGGCCTTGGCCCATGTGAAGTGTGTCCGCCTGTGCTCCCACAGATCTTTACACCAAAGGATCGCTGATTCGCTCATTTCACTGTCAATCAAAAAGGGATTCAGCCTCAGACAGATCATCCAATCATCATGCAGAAGCTGAGCATCCGGGCCAGCCGAGGCCAGCCCACTGCCCCATAGACCCCCAGAGACGCTGAGCGTCCGATGGGCGGGACAAACCCCCTCGTCTCGTTTCACTGCACTTCGCTACTTCGCTATTGAACTCTGTTTAAATCACTGTGAAACTGCGGGAATGATTGAGAGGAAAGCCACGTCTTTACCAGTGATAAGAAGCTGATTCTGAGCAAAAGTCGAGCGCGTTGTAGTGCATATTTATTCAGTGACATGTACACACAACAGTATATATTTGATCACTTATTTTTTTTACATTTTAGGGGAAGCTGAGCTTCCCTTGCAGTCTTAGAGCAATCACCACTGTTCACCACGCCCCCTTCTCACTCAAGCGAACCAATCGGAGTAGGGGAGGGCGGGACTAGTTTGTGAACGAAACACTTCTCGAAATTCTATGTAAGCTCTAGAAAAACAAAATCCATTTTTTTAAGTCTAAAAAAGAGGACATGTCCGGGTGAAAAAGCACGTCTGGTCACCCTAAATAAACACACATGCTTAGGGGTAATAATACAAAACCTATGTTTTGTAAACCAGCAAAGGTTAAATAAAAAATATAATAAATTTCCAGCTAGCAAAATTGTATCGGCCGAATCACGCACGCTGGAACAAAAACACTCGGCCCGATGCCGGCACGCGGAGTCGGCATTGTCTCGGCCGTGATGTACGGGTGATGTAGAATGGGCCGATAATTTTGGCCCGAGTCTGGGAAACCCTCGCCACAGACTCGGCCGATTGTTGTGGCTGAGGCGTGGCTCAAATGACTCGGCCCTAGTCAGCAAGCCATAACTAAATCGCAATAACCGGACCATGGCCGAGTTTGAGCCAGAAGCACGCCATTAGTGCCAGATTCTGCCCAGATCTGGCTCATTATCGGTTGCAATAGTTTATTTCTATACACCACCCTCCGACACACACACACACACACACATATCACCCCCACCTCCCTTCCTTCCGAAAAAGGGTACAATCAGGTTAATGGTGAAATTACAGCTTTATTAACTTACACTCACAGAAAAAAAGAAAAAAAAAGGTACATTATTGGTCACTAAAGGTACAAGTGTTTAAAAGTCCAGTTTTGTTCCTTAAAGGTACATTGCATTCTCTTCTCCAGAGGGAGACATATATGATTGTAGTATTTTGTTATAGAAATGTTTAACAAATTTAACAAAAAACATAATAAAAGTCCTGGAGATGAAACAGGGTGTATGAAATCAACACATTTTAAAATCTACAATTATAATATAATCATGTTTCCTAATTAAATGTACAAATATGTACAATTGAGGGAATCACCACAATGACAACATCTGACAATGTAATATCAGTTAAGTGTGCTTTTCATACAACATTGAAGCAGTGTGAACATAAAGCAATTGCAATGTATACAAACAGTACATAAAAATAGAAAATACATTTGTAACTGGCACTGAAATTTGAAATTGGCAGTGTCATGATTTATTAATTCCAATTTACATTCAAATACTGTTTTTCAAAAAAAAAAAACAATTGGTCTTACACCCTAAGAACCGGCAATTACATTCAGACTTTTCTTTAAAAATATACTATGCTAAGGCCATATAACAAATCGCTTAAAGTTCTCCAGTAGGTTTGGAAAAGAAAAATAAATAAGTAAATAAATAAAAAAAAGGCAGAAAGGTACTTTAAAACAGTTTGAGTTTCCTCAAATGTGTGGAAGTACACATATGACACTTATTCGTGGCACACATCAGTTCCATCAACAGTTTGCAAGCCTCTGCTGTGTTTTCACGCTTTGTCAATACCTCACTGCCCTCAACAATGATGGAAATATCAGCCGTATCCTCATCTCTGTCAGCCTGGACAACAGGGATTTTCAGGACGTGCAGTGTAGTGAAAGAACGCTCAAGTGTAGTCACCTCAGTTGTACTCCTTGTTGAATTCCAGCTCTATAATTAAACATATAGAGATTATGTACATGTCCTGTTCTCTTCAATATATTTTCTATAAAAATATTTAATGAAAAACTGTGAACTGCTTATGCATGCACATTAATTAACTACAGAACTTCAAATGTAAAATTATGTATGCTACAACTGATGCTAAAGATCTCATCTAAACTTGAATTAACCTCCTATCTGCTTTTCTCCCTGCCCACCTGCATTTTTCACTGCCCACTAGTTTTCTTACTGCAGTCCATCTTTACATAATTACATAAAGAAAATGAATTAGTTCATGTTCATAGTTAATTTTGAAAAATTTAACTAACTTCACAGCTCCAAAAATAAACTACTTCACATGCTTTTGTTAATTTTTTTCTCAATAAATAGGCTTCTATCATTTTCAATATAACCTCCTTCAACCCATTAATCCCTCGCCCCAAAATCACTGCTACTCCCTAACAAAGGATTAGTGTGTGAGGAATTATATATTTAAAACATTACATTACACCAAAAACCAGCACTGAGATTGAGAATGTATTTTAACCCACTTATCTAGTACCTTATGTCTTCTTAATGTGTTTAAGCAGTTTTATTTCTTATACTGAGGTATGGGGTTCTGTGTGACATAAAAACCCACAAAAATGCTCACATCGTCTTGTAAAACACACCAACAAACCACATGATTACTCAAATTAAAATAACTCATGTATGAGCGATTGTCACGTCTTTTAAACATTTTCTATGTCAGAGGAGAAAAAAAACTACCTAGAGTTAAACAGGTCAGCTAAAATCTGTCATTTAAAAAAACGGTTCAATATGACGTATGTAACGTATAGCAGTTGATACAATAACGTACATAACATTAACTATGTTAACTACATTTGGGCGATACCAAAACACTTATTTGTCCAAAAATATGAGGTTAAATTGAAATACTCAGGGGACGAAGCTGAGGGTGAGAGCTGCTCGCGCGCCGCGGTCACAGAAAAGAGCGCGAATCTTCATCGTCTTCTTCTTCTGTGTTTTTACAGCGGTTCGCTTCTGCCACCTTCCATTTTCTCATTCAGAGTTCATTCATTTTAAAGCTGTCGTTCCAGTCCAGTCGTCTTCAAAAGCTTAAATAACAATTTCCTCCATTCAGCACGGCACTGTCTCCTTATTAACCCTGTTTATCATAATCATTTCTGTCGTTCGTGTCCCAGTCATTAGATCAGTATTCCAAAACAGTACAGTACAGAGCTGACCTTTAACTGTATGGCATTTACATCGTTTTCCAGACAGTTACCAGTATTTTCTTTTATTTTTATATGTGGGCCACATTAGATTAATACGCAGTATTTAATAAAATGCTGATCAGTGTAGTGTGCTAACTGCAACGGCAATCGCCTCGCCAGCCGAGCGTGCCAACGTGCAGCCGGAATTAGGCCAGATGCAGCGTGCCGCATTCACGCCGAGACGGCAGCCAGCCGATAGTGCCAAGCCTGAGCCAGAATCGGCCCAGATCTACCATGCTAGCTGGGTTACATGGCATCAGAAACATGTATTTTCAAAAATATTGCAATCCTTACCCCACTACATCATTTTAGATTCACTTATGTATTTAAGAGTTAGTGCTGTTGCTACATGTACACAGTACTCTATGTTATTTTAGTCAGGAACAGATAATTGTAACTTCTTCTGGAGTCTTATAGCACCAGTTATTCACACTTCCAGGTACAGACTAGTGTTCACATACAAAAATAACTCACCCTTTTCTACAGTAACAAAAACATACTGAAGCTCAAATTTGTAAAATATGTCCTAATATATACCACATGAAATATGAACAGAGAAAAAAAAATACATGATAAAAAAGAACTGGATTACACACAATCTTACATCACACAAAAAAAATAGAATGTACACTTCAAACATGAACATATCTTAGACGGGACAAGTCTTGAAGAGACTCCCAGAATCCCAGAGTGTACTTTGGTCATGACCTCTGCCCCTGAAGGGTTGAAAATGACTTTGAGTTTAATTGAGTGAAAGTGTGAGAAATAAACTGTTATGACTGTGATTTACATTAAACACTGTCACTAATGCAGTTATAACTCACCTCTTTCTAGATCCTCCAAAGAACGTCTCAGTGTCCATCAGTCCCTCTGGTGAAATAGTGGACGACAGTTCAGTGACTCTGACCTGCAGCAGTGATGCTAATCCACCTGTGGAGAACTACACCTGGTTTAAAGAAGGTGGAGTCTCACCTGTAGGATCTGGACACAGTTACAGTCCTCTACAGAGTGGATCCTACTACTGCGAGGCTCGTAATGAACATGGAGCTCAGAGATCAGCTCCATTCGTTATCAGAGGTAAAGAACAGTACTGTAGCTGTTGATGTGTTTTTTGTTTTGCTTAATTCATAATTCATTACTGAACTCTTTCAAATGTCTGTGTGTTGTTTTCTGCAGGAAACTCTGTGACTGTGTTTGTAGCTTTAGCTGGAACTTTTGGAATCGCAGCTCTTCTAATTGTCATTGTCTGGATGAAGTGAGACTATTTATTAAAAGCAGAATTAATAGAATTATACTAAATAATAATTCCAGAAGAGATAATATTTACAAATAACTATAAAATAATGTTGATATGCTGATGGGATATTTAATCTTTGATTGACAATTTGCTGTTCTCTGACAGAAGAAGAAAGAAGCAGAACAGAAATATGGATGAAGATCTCTATGTGGTGAGCTCCAGCAGGATTCCAGATTTCAGTCAGTGAAGGGTCCTGAGTGATTAAAGACTCATTAGTCCCCTGTTGTAACTCTCTCCCACAGAATGTTAACCACAAGACCCTTCCTGCTACAGATGATGTCTCTAGTTTCCCTGACTACAAGAACATAGAAGTAAGAAAATGCATTTAAAATTTTACATAACAGATTGATTACAGGTTCAACAGGTAAACAACAACAAATACACTGACTTTAGTGAATTGATTAATGGGAAATGGTGCAGGTACAAACACTGGTTTTCCCCAGTGACACAATGCCAGCAAACTACAAGTGTGAATACTAGCATATTTTCCAATTAAAAAAACAAAAAACAATAACACAACAGCTGTCCTTCACACTTTGTGGAAATTTCACATTGAATGGATGAGTAGAAGCGCTCCAAAATTACTTTGAGTAAAATCTTTTTACACTGACTTCCATTGAACTTTAAGGGTTTTTTCTTCTCCTTTAAAGTTACTATATTGGAAGATACATAATTTTTTTGGACTGCGATGATTTGCTCCCTGCAAAACGTACAATAACTTAGCAAACACAGCCGAAGTGTGAAGAGTTGCACCACTAAGGGGAGCCCTGAAAATATGTCTCACTACTTCATATAGTTTATTACAGTACATTACAAAAGCCACTACATATGTCAATAATTACACATTCATTTTCTAAGTGATATTACATTTACACAAAATATATAGGAAATACATTTCATCTCAAACCTGGCATATGTGTAAAGTTGCAGGACACATTTTCATCTATTCCAGAAACAAAAGAGAAAATGACTCATCTGTATACCCCAGCAAATAATAGGTGAAGGGCTTATCTTTTTAGACTATGTCCGAAACATGGCCGCAATCTTGAAAGCCACAATACTGGATCAAGGGCAAATGTGAAGGTGGTCATGTCAAAGAATCAGAATTGTCTCAGTATTCGATTACCACAATCAGTGCAATATCTCTTCTGGCTCAAATGTTATTAACACAGAATATTTAAAATGTTTGTTGTTCATTACAGGCTTGTTACAGGCTTGACCAGACCATAAATGCTCAGCACCATCTTTGGTCAGAATGGATTGGAGCACTGTTTCCTGTTGCATTGTCAAGAAGCGTTGAGCATTTAGTGTCTGGTTGAGGCTGTAACAAGCCTGTAATGAACAACATTTTTTAAAAACTTTGTGTTGATAACTTGTGAATCACAAGAAATATTGCAGCAATCAATTTCTGAGGCAATTCTGGTCTGCTTTGATGTGATACATGATCACATTCTCATTGGAACAACTTGTCCTTTATCCAATATTGCAGCTTTCAAAATGGTGGCTAAGTTCCTAAAACATAGGTCCCTCACTCATTACTTTCTGGGGTATTTAGATACGTCATTTTCCCCTGAAATAAATGTGTCTCCTGTGACTTTTGACTCACCCTGTAGTAAAACCTAACAGTCTACTACAGCATTTTATAGTATATTAATATATTGTTTATTTTATCAAATCATCCATCCATCCATTATCTGTAACCGCTTATCCAATTTAGGGTCGCGGGGGGTCCAGAGCCTACCTGGAATCATTGGGCGCAAGGCGGGAATACACCCTGGAGGGGGCGCCAGTCCTTCACAGAGCAACACACACACTCACACCTACAGACACTTTTGAGTCGCCAATTCACCTACCAACGTGTGTTTTTGGACTGTGGGAGGAAACCGGAGCGCCCGGAGGAAACCCACACGGACACGGGGAGAACGCACCAACTCCTCACAGACAGTCACCAGGAGCGGGAATTGAACCCACAACCTCCAGGTCCCTGGAGCTGTGTGACTGCGACACTAACTGCTGCACCACCATGCCACTTTATCAAATCATATAATGGCTAAAATAATTTTTCAAACAAATCTATGCCCATGTTTAAACTGTTCTCTAACTCACTTTTTTAGTGTATTCAGGTCCATCCTCATAATGAAGATGATGGTGATGATGATGCCTGCAATATGTTTGACTATGAGAATGTAGCAGTGAGTATTGAACTGACTTTTACAATGTGAATCCAGCTCACAGAATCCAGTACATAAAGTCTATTATAACCTTGTTCTGGTCATTCCTTTATTAGCTGCTGGAAATGGTAAAAATTAATCGAGATATTGTGTTGTGTAGGGTAACATGTTAACAAGTGAACAGTAGCTGTGTAACAATATGTCTTTTTTAATACTCCCTACATAGTATACTCCTTTACATGGGTAACTCCACTCTTCCATTATATAATACACCAGTGACACCTGGAGGATAATTACTGGAACTAAGTCTCTGATGATACTATCAAGGCACACCAGATATGTCTGGTGCCACATACAATTTTACACACACAAAAATCTGTAAAGTAATCAATACTTTATATAAAGTGAAGCATGACCTAGCATAATACACACAGTATAGTACACTGTATTATGGTGTGTTTTAGTATTTTATTGTATGTTAATATATATATATATTTATATATATATATTAACCATATAAATTAATTCTACATGTAATGGCTAAAAACTGTAACAAAGTTTGCTCTATGCCCACGTTTTAACTTTAACTCACTGTTTTTCAGGATGTGGTTGTGAATCCTGAAGATGGTGATGATGCCTGCAGTATTCCTGACTATGAGAATGTAACAGTGTGTGATGATCAGACTTTTACAATCTGAATCCAGCTCCCAGAAGTACTGATACAGAACTTACCTTTTGAAACATAAAATCCATGTTTACCTTGTTCTGGCCATTGCTGTGTTAGCTGATGTAAATGGTAAAGGTTAGTCTGGATATTTCTGGTTTCACAGTAGCTTTCAAGTGTGTTGATGTATTGTGTGAATATAATCTACACATCCTCCACAGAGAACACACTTAAACATAGCATTTCTTTTGATTCAGAGTAAGTGTAGACATGCTCTGAGACACCTGTACTGAGCTATAATCCAGATCTACATCCAACTTCCTTAAATCCTGTAACAGTCTTATAAATTACAGTTTTCTAATTACATGAGTGTAAATGAATAATCTGATAATGATTGTGTTAATGGTGTGAATTTAAAAACACTGTAAGCCAGTCATTGGCAAACTACAGCCCATGGACCATTTACTGCCCATTAAACTGTTTTATCCAGCCTTCTGGGTATTTAAAAAATTGTCCTGAAATCACATTAATTTTTCCTGCAATATCCTGCATCCATCAAGATGACGTGTACCAAATGACCTCTGCTAAAGCCATGTCTATTAGGCCTACAGATATTCATTCGCCACATTTGGCATTAAGCTGAGTGCTACTACCACTCTGGAGTCAGGGAATACGCAAGTGTGATCTCACCACTCGGCTGGTTTAAGACACATAAACCGTTTACTTTTGTTGAAATGCTGTATTGATTTTGTATAGGCTGCGATACACCAAGCAGAAACAAAGATAAAAAAAAAACACATTACAAAAATTAGGAAATCACGTTCACATTATTGAATTATTTAATTAAATAAATATATAAATTAAAGCCCTTCGAGAGAGAGAGAGAGAGAGAGAGAGAGAGAGAGAGAGAGAGAGAGAGAAATAGAGAAATAGTTTATATTTGTTTGAATTATCTATTGTACACATCCTCCAAATGTGTGGATCCCCCAGGGTGTGTTCCTGCCTTGTGCCCAATGATTCTGGATATGCTCCGGACCCACCGTGACCCTGAACTCAATAAGCAGTTACAGACAATAAATGATTAACTTAATTCTTCAAAGAGAACACACATCTTTGATTTTGCTGAGTTTTACAGTTGAAAGTGGGAATGAAATAAAGCATGCCATATATTTTATACAAATGTTGTTTTATTTATTATTATTATTTTTTATATATTTGAATATCTTCAGTATATAAGTACTTTTGCATCAGCTGGGTATTAAGATGTGCAGCAGTGGGTTGTTTGAGGGGATATAATTCTTAATTTCACTTATAAACCAATGCAAAACACCATGCAAAAAACAATGCAATGAATAATTTTAAATACTATATTTAATAGAAAATGGTGCAAATACTACTTTTTAAATATTGAAACTTAGAAAATGTATAATATTTGGGGAAAAAAACTGCTCACCTAATATGCCTACAACAATTTAAAAAAAGGGTGTTTTTGTTCTAGAAAAAAGGTGGGATGAAGTTACAATAAGCTGGTTAAACGGTGTAATGCTACAGATAAATGTTAAGTAGGTTAACTGGAAACAGATCAGTGATATGATTAGGTTTACAAAGAGCATCTTGGAGTATTTCAGAGGTAAATTTGGAGAAGGCATTATCACTGTGTGAAAGACTGCAGGCATTATTTTTTTTAACTTAAAATATTAAAGGAATTGGGGATATAACAATATATGGTGCAAAACATTAAAATAAATCAGAGGATCTGGAGAAATCTCTATTTGGACTAGACAAGGCTGTAGTGGAGTATGGATCAAATCAAATGAAGAAATGAAAGATTCTGAGTGGGGAACTCTCCACTCTAATAAGGATTGTGTTTGTAACAGAACCCCACATTCCACAGGATTGTGTGTGTGCGCACAGACCCTGTTTCCCACACACACACACACACACACACACACACACACACAAACACCCACTTAAGGCCTGCATCAAAGGACGCCTGGTTACGGCCCAGATAACAAACCCAGTTTATGATGCTCTCAGGCAAAGAGAAGAACAAACAAAGTGGTGAAAACCAGAATTAAAAGGACTCTTTCTGGCTGTGGCGCCTAAATGGCGAAACGTTATCTCTTGTGAAAATCAGCAGATGGCAACACTAACTAAACTCGGTTTGACCTCCTGGTAACCCATCCGCACAGGACGAACAGCATGGACCAACAGCGACCCCAAGTGGACGTTTGCGAAATCGTGTTTCGCCCTACTGACTCCTAAATGCACACCGAGCAACGAGTGTTTATGAACATTGTTTTATGCAAATCTGTATTAATGTCAACCCCTTTTGTTGTCCTCAGATGAACGTCTACCAACCAATGAAGTGATGTGTATTACTGTTTCAATCATGAAAGAAAGTTTCTGTCTCTGATTAAGAAAACGAATTAGTATCTTCTAGCATAATATTGTAGTGGGATGTAATCATAAATTACCCAAGATATATACACGTAGATGTTTGATATTAATAATCCAGGACACTCATTGTGCTATGTCTCAAACATGTATAAGTAATTTTGTGCATACATGAATCTTTCCTCTCTCTCTCTCTCTCTCTCTTTTTCTCTCTGAAACGTGAAACAAGTCACGTGAGCCTCAGACCTAGGATCCAATCAAAGGAAGGACACCTCCCAATTGGGTGTGACCGCGCCACCTTTGAAAAGAGAATGTGTTCTGATTTTCGCTCTCTCTGATTTCCGACCTTGGTTGCTCTGACCTACTCTCTTGACTTCAGCTCTCTCTAACTTCCGATCTCTCTGACTTCCGATCTCTTAGATTTCCGACTTTGCTCTCTTGAGCCTCCTCCTTAGTCTCTCTAAAACTTCCGAACTTTCTCTAGTTTCTAACGGCTCTTACGCTCTCAACTCTCTCTCGGCCGCTTCGAAGACATCCTCACGTTGCGCAACCTCTCTAAGCGCGACACTTTTCTCTTCCTTACGTCGACGAAACAAAGACTCTAAAGGACCTCACTCAGCTTCCAAGAGACGTCTTGCGCCAGCTAGCAGTGTGAAAGAAAACTACAAGTAACGTCGAATAACTCCAAATAGTCTTTGTTTTTTTAATTGTGTTCATGTTTTATCGCCCAATCTAAGTTTAATCTCACGATTGATCAAAGCAGGTGAAACTTATTCGTGGCCAGAATAAGATATCACCCCTTGAGATTAGTTGATAGCGCATACATTAGCGTTATAAGCTGACTTCTGAGGGCATCGCTTCTGGAGACTCGAGTAACGGACGGAACAACTCTGAGAAGCCACCCCATTCAGGGGAAAGACCAGCCAGGCCTGCAGTCCTCCATGAAGGGAAACTCCCGACTGACGTCACCCGTCTAAGGCCAAGAGTGTCTGACTCAACCTGGAAGGAATCCCCTTTCCAGCGAGCCTACCTTCAATGACGCGGGGAGGATAAGAAGCAAAAACCCGGAGCACGGAGATTGAAACTGCGGGACCCGACGGCTCGGTGAAAAAGGCAAAAAAAGAGTAAGCAAGCAAACTTTACTCACTTTTCAGAAGCTGATGCCTAATTAAGTCTCTTGATAAATTTATACATTAATTAAAACCTCATTTAGTAACACATTAGTCAAGTCATATCGCCTAGCCTATCTTTAGATTCCAACTAGTTTGACCTGCGTTGATCCAGTGAGAATTCCTAAGATTATGCTATGTTAAGTAAATATTCTTTTTCTTTTTAATAAATATTTCCATTATTTGAAATAACAGTGTGTGGAGTCTGTTCATTAAAAGTCTGAAGATCCTGAAGAACTCACGTAGCTAGGCCATTATTCATTCTCAAACTACTTGTTAATGTCTTAATTATTTAAGTCAATCATAAAATTTTAATTATTATCATTAGTCAAACATCAGTAATCATAAGAGTTTGAATAAGGTCGAATGCTACAAACACAATATATAAATATATATATTTATATATATATATATATATATATCACGGTGTATACACAACATACACTACAAGGCCCAAAATCAATATTAGTGGTCCTAGGGCCCTCAGACAGGACAGCAATAAATACAGCCTCAAATTCATTTCCAAAAATCACTGTAATCACAGTCCATCAATGTATCCACAAATGGTTGCAGGACCTGATCTCCATCAGAGAAATGTTTTGGTAGGTGTGGGCTTCAATAAATCAAGACATGTGTGAAGATGTCTCCTCATGAACAGGTATGCAGGTGATGCTCCCGTGGATGTATGGGGTATATTGCGATATTTGAGCAAGAATTTATTGAGACGCTGCTTAACAGGAGCTCCATGCATCGATGACTTTAGTGCAAGTTTTAGGGTTTGGATCATTCTCTCAGCTAGGCGATTAATAGATGGGTAATAAGGGCTGGAGAAGATATGTTGGATCCCGTTGTTCTGTAGGAACTCCCCCATCTCTTTAGACATGGATGAAGGACCACACCTGCCAAACATTTCCCTTAAAACTTGGATTGTTGGCTCTGAATTTACTGTAGGCATGACTGAAACCTCAGGCAATTTCGAATGTGCATCTACAGCGACTAACAGCATTGCACCCTCCAATGGTCCTACAAAATCAAGACGAATACATTGCCAGGGTTTGACAGTTCCTTCAATTTCAACATCCAAACCTGGCCACCAAATATAGCTGTGTGCCAGCTCCTTCATACAGACTATAACACAGTGTCCAAAGTTTAGCTCTTTCAAGACAAACATTCTCGTTCTTCATCCAATAATGATTTCACTCTTGTCCAGTTCTTGTCCACTGCAGTTTATTGAACTACGGTCTTACTATAAGAGCTGAATTGTCTCACTTGACTACATAAATGAGCAGAGTGGCTTTCTATTAATTTACCTACTAATACCCAAATGTCTGCCTTGCCAAGCATTGGCACAGCCTCACTAGTATAAGTCTTGAGCTGTACATTTGAGTGTGAGAGAAATACATGGTGTAGCTTCTCCTTTAAAATGTGTCTGATACCAATGAAATGGCAGATATATTGTGCACTCTAGCTGCAGCCCCCAATGGTTGTGGCTTTTTTGCTACCATTAGGTAGCATTAGGTCAACTTCAGTGAAAAACTGTTTTTGTATCACCTCACTCTTTAATCCACACACTAACGTATCACAGAGAGCATCATCCAAATGAACTTTGAAATCACAGTATTCAGTGAGTGGCTTTACAGAGTATTACAGAGGATAAACATATTGTGATGAAGTGAACAACCCAGAAGCTGGAAGATTGCTCAGAAGCTTTATTGAACTTGTATTCTTTTAAACAGAACAGCAACGTTCAGAAAGCATGACCTCTATTTGAAAAGCCTGCTATCACTTATCCCGAGCCCTGGAGTTCAGTGACGGTAACTTAACTTTATTACCCAACATGCTGGGTGACATGAATGCCCATCCCTTAATTAACGATGCCCAGCCACATGCTCCTAACCAACTCATAAACTCATAAACACTATGCCACAATATATACAGGAACTTGAAGGGTGTTTACACTAATCAACCCACTCTGTGTAAAACCACATTACCCATAACGCTTGAGTATTCTGGACTACAACTATGGGTGACAAATTGGCTCAAACACTAACCAGAACAAGGCAAGTAACAACATAACAACTTCTTGTGCACAAATGCAATTCTGTATGCAGACATTCACAGTTTTACTACAGTTTCAGCAGTGAATATGGTGCAAAACACATTTACACACGTGAGTGAATCCAAATACTCACTGTGTCACAATCAACACACTGATCTGAGATTTGACTGTAGAGCTGAGACCAGTGTCAGCACTCAGACAGAACAAGTCCATTAGAAGTTACTGAATGATTATTACACTGTCCATGAGTTACAGCTATGTACTGAATATCAGTAATCAATGTTTAGTAGTAGAATTATAGCTATAGGCGATTGATAACATCATGTATAGATTAACATTTAGTAACAAGGTGAAGTTTGACAGAAGGTAGATGCTAGGATCGTCATGTGAAAACACTAGATAGGGCTCCACCTCTCCAAAGAACACAGACCCCTGTTTCACAGCCCAATGCTGGGGTTCTTTGTACCAATCTAACAATTTTTTTTTTCATTTTTTATAGAACATGTTGCCTTAAGACTGTGTGTCTGTTTCAATCTCTCCTATTACATTTTAGAATTTTCTACTGAGGTATTTACATTAACTGTATCCACTAACATTAAGGGGTTGAAACTTTTGGACATTATGTAGTTTCCCTGATGTTACTGAATTTGCAGAAGTTTAAAGTTAAGCCCATAACTCACTGTATCTAAGGTCACATGTTTCCTGTGAGAGAGAGGTGAGATTCCTGTTCCAACAAGCTTGTAAACCATAGGCTGTTTATCAATTTACATTCTGCGCCTTTCCTTAGCTTTTATTCACTGGATGCTGGAAATGAGCTTCGTCAGAACGGTGAGAACTGTTTTCATTTTGGAAGATTTTAAGGAAATAGATTACAATCCACAGTGTCATCATATAGTTTAATATTTGCGGATTTTTGCGAAGTTGCTGTGGAAAGTGTAAAAGCTCACACCTCAACAAACAGCTAAACTTTCTAACTAACTCAAAATAAGACATGGAGTAGAAAATAATACTGTGAGAGGGTTTGTGATTTCCATCCAGAGTTTTTGTGAATTCTATATATATATATATATATATATATATATATATATATATATATATATATATATATATATACCATGATCTTTAAAAGAGTAATGGAATTTTGTTTTTTTATTATTATTTAATAAATTATGTTGCTGGTTAGTACATGCTGCAAACAGAGCACAGCCCACACCGCAGACTGGACCGTGTGACCACAGGCATCCTTCCTCTTCTCACCTATCTATGCTTTAGGACTACCACAAACGTAGCTTATTTTAGTTTGTGTTGCTTTAGTAAAAATTTACAGCAACTTGCAAGAGGCCACGCAGTATTTATTGACTACATCTACATCTACATCATCTGACGTTTATTCACAGAAGTGTAGTGAATGGGAACAAAATTCATTTCACATCTTTTGTGCCACAATTCCACTGCACATAACCTTTATGTTTTTGGATGGAAACCCAGCCAGAAAGAGAGAAAGAGATGCTGTGTAAAGAATGATAGATGCAGTTTTGACGTATCCTTCTCTCCTAGAGACAGCTTTTGTGATTCCTTCTATTCAGAAAAAAATATTAAAGTAAATATTAAAATATTCCATCTCAGTACTTCTTCACTTAGGTTTCTCATTATGTCAGGTGGGGTATGAGGGAGATGAAAAACAGAAGCACATGCAGAGATGAATTTGGTTCATTATATACAAAATGGAACACATGAGTAGTAACTACAGCAATCCAGCTTCACACTGAACAGACGCAGAAGCACTAACACAATGAGACACCATGAACACAGAGGAAACAGAACAGAAACAGACATTGTTTAGTATTTGTTTAGTTACATAAGCTCCATCTCTCAGTAATGTTCAAATGAAGCTCACATGTTCATATGTTTAAAAATGTTCAAAAAGACAAAAGCTTTCCTAACTTATATATGTATATTCATTGTCTGTAAGCACTTATCCAGTTCAGGGTCACGGTGGGTCCAGAGCCTACACTCAATCTCTGGGCACAAGGCAGGAACACACCTTGGAGAGGACACCAGTCCTTCACAGGGCAACACACACTCACACATTCACTCACACCTATGGATACTTTTGAGTCACCAATCCACCTACCAACATGTGTTTTTGGATCATGGGAGGGAACCGGAGCACCCAGAGGAAACCAGAGCACCCAGAGGCATCCCACACAGACACAGGGATAACACACCAAACACCTCACAGACAGTCACCCAGAGTGGGACTCAAACTCACAACCTCCAGGTCCCTGGAGGAAGTGTGACTGTGACATTACCTGCTGCGCCACCATGCCAAATACAGAATTTGTAAAGATGTGTCCTATGCTCAAAGAAAAAGGTTTGAATAACCTGATCCTGGGTAATGACTGTAATTGGTTATATGATAATTACAGGGTTTGAATTCAGGGTGATGTTGTGATAGATATGAGTTTAAGTTTGCCAACATGGAAGTGGCTAAGCTGTCCCTGTCCCTACTGCATGTTTCCTCCACAGTTGTCTAGAGCTGGAGAAGAGTACTAGCAAGAAAGGGCACCACAGAGCAGGTATTATGTGGGTCATTCTCAGTGCTGCCTTGACACTGATGTGGTGGTGGTCTGTTCAGGTGTAACACATCTCCATCACGTCAGTGTCAGTGCAGAGCTGACAATGATCCACCTCCCAAATCATACCTGCTCCCTGGGGGTCCTGACCTACGAAGAACAGGGTTAAATAGGGACAAAAATGTATGCAGCAAAACATATATACGTTACAGTCTGTTTTTTTTATTATATATATATTTTTTTTGTAGAACTATAAACCCTCATGTGTGGTCAGTGAAGCTGACAGAATGGGCGATGAGTGTAGAAACAAGCAAGGTGTTCCAAATCCAGTGATGACTCATGTATAATCGGTCCTATTTCATCTGAAAACTAACAAACGTTTCAAACATACAGAATTGTTACTGTAATTGTAATTTTATTTGACATTCAGTTGTTGTTAACTATATAAAATACAGATA
The DNA here is from genome assembly GCF_029633855.1 of Hoplias malabaricus. Taxonomy (NCBI): domain Eukaryota; kingdom Metazoa; phylum Chordata; class Actinopteri; order Characiformes; family Erythrinidae; genus Hoplias; species Hoplias malabaricus. Next base: position 60,116,494 of record NC_089801.1, on the reverse strand, counting down.
TAAATATTAGTCTCCTGTCCCTACGTCTATCTATTGTATCTTTCTCTATATCCTCTGTATCCTTCTCTCTGTCTCTACGTCCTCCATATCCCTCTCTGCTTCTATGTCCTCTATCACCTTCTTACTGTCTCTTTGTCCTCTTACAGGAAGTCATGAAGATGTCACTCACACTGGCTCCTCCTCTTCCTGTGGCCTTTCTGTTAATGATTATGGGTAAGTAGCAGATCCAGAATATCTCCACTACAACAGCAACTTTAAACATCTTTAAAGCTGCTCAAATCTAGATGAACAGTAGATTTACTCTGTATACATTTGCTATTATACAATACACTATATGTCCAAATGTATGTGGACAGCTCTCATAATTATTGAATCCAGATATTTCTGTCACATTGGTTGCTAACAGGTATTGAATCAAGTACACAGCCATGCTTCCTCCACAGACAAAGACTGAGAGTAGAACGGGGTCACACTGAAGAGCTCAGTGACTTTAAACTTGGAAATATCAGAAGATTCTGTAAGGTCCATAAATTGTCAGCCCTGCTAGATCTATATATTAATTGCAATGTGGTAATGAAACATCTTGGGGCAATAACTGCAGTGTTTTCAGACTCTTCTCTCTTTGTGCTTTCTCTCAGAATCAGCTCAGTGTTGTACAGTAGCTGCTGGAGTTAGAGAGAAGTGAAGCTGTAAACTACAGTAACTCTGACTGTCTTATGGGCTCCAGTCTGTAACCAGCTCTTTCATCAATCATGTGTTTCAGGGGCTTCTGGAGCAGGGTGGAGTGTGAAATACAACCAACAGAAAATATGTGCTTTAAAAGGCTCCACAGTGTTTATGAATGGCTCTTACACTCACCCAGATAATCTTACAGTGAAAGAAGCTTTTTGGTCCATTAACACAGACAAGAAACCTGATATGTCCAAAGACCCCAATTACTCAGGAAGAGTGGAGTATTTTACTGATGAACAGAAGAAACACTTCTCCCTAAAACTGAGTAATGTAGAGAAGAAGGATGAACGGGACTTTTACTTCAGATTCATAACAGATAAAGATAAATGGTTGGGTTATCCTGGAGTTCAACTCAAAATTACAGGTATGTCAAATAACCAAGTCCACAACTAATTCAGAGCTCATTGTTTAAATTATTTACAGGTTTTTAGACCAGGACTTTATTGCACTACTGTTCTATATTCTGTAGCCATTGGTGTCTCCTTTTTAACACCATTCTTATCACCTGGGTCTCCCATAGCTGCTGATTCTGATTATTTAATACACAAGAATGAAAGTGATATTTTACATAGATTTGGTCTTAGAGCTCTGTGTAGAAACTCCTGGAGCAGTGACAGAGGGAGGAACAACAGTTCTGAGTGAGAGTGGAGTGTGAAATACAACCAATGGAAAATATGTGCTTTAAAAGGGTCCACAGTGTTTATGAACGGCTCTTACACTCACCCAGATGGTTTGAGTGACATAAACTTTTTGGTTCATAGACCCAGTTAAAGGTGTGGAGAAACCTGATCTGAAATGTGTCAAATTACTCAGGAAGAGTGGAGTATTTTACTGATGAACAGAAGAAACATTTATCCCTCAAACTGAGTAATGTAAAGAAGAAGGATGAACATCAGTACTGCTTCAGAATTATAACAAATAAAGTAATGGGTACTGGGTAATGGGTTATCCTGGAGTTGATCTAACAGTTACAGGTGAGTGATGTCATATTCTCCATCAGTGAAACATAGTTCATCATCTCACAGTGGAGTCAGAAAACTGCACCTGATCAGTTACTAATGAGTTCCTGCTGAAAACAGTCAGTGCCTTCATTCCACTCCTGTGCTGGGTGCTGCATGTTTTGATTTCCCCTGTTTGAATAAACCTGACTCTGTTTATCCTCTGATTCCCTTTGTGATCTGATCTGTTTCAAAGTGTAGAACATATGAACCTGAGCAGCTACAGCTTTACACTTTCTCTTTCCTGATTTGATCTTCTCTCATTGGCTTAGAGCTCCGTGTAGAAACTCCTGGAGCAGTGACAGAGGGAGGAGCAGCAGTTCTGAAATGTGTAACCACCTGCAATCTGACTGCCCCAACATTCATCTGGTACAAAAATGGACGTCCTCTAACCACAAAGGCCACCACCAACAACCAGCTCCACCTGCAGCCAGTCAGCAGTGAGGATGCAGGCAGTTATAGCTGTGCTGTAAACGGATATCAACACCTCCCTTCCCCTGATCACACTCTCACTGTCAGATGTAGGTGTAATAATTCTGGACAAATGAACATGACCATATTTTGCTCAGTGCTGTATATAAGAGCTGTGTTTGGTTGTAGGACATTTCAGTAATTCATGTAGATTAAGTACATCCATTAACCTTTAACTATATCAACAATACACAAAGTACACTACAAAATTACCATATGTTCATATATTTGTGTGTATGTCTGTGTTTGTACATTATATAATACATAAAATCTGGATAAGTCTTCAATATATAAATCCAATTACTTTTTTTAAGTTGTGCTACTAAAGTTATATGTTATATATATGACTCTGACCTGCACCAGTGATGGTCATCCACCTGTGGAGAACTACACTTGGTTTAAAGGATCAGTGTCTATTGGAAAAGGAGAGCATTTCAGAATACCCAACATTCGCTCTGAGCACAGTGGAGAATACACATGCCAGAGTCAAAATCAAATTGGAGAGAGAAGATCTCCTGCTGTGGATTTAAATGTTCAGTGTGAGTTCATCTTGATTTAATGAGTATTTCAACAGTAATTGTTTATCAAGCTAATTGTCTGTTGTAGATCCTCTAAGGAATGTCTCAGTGTCCATCAGTTCCTCTGGTGAAATAGTGGAGGACAGTTCAGTGACTCTGACCTGCAGCAGTGATGCTTATCCACCTGTGGAGAACTACATCTGGTTTATAGAAGGTGGAGTCTCACCTGTAGGATCTGGACACAGTTACAGGCCTCTACAGAGTGGATCCTACTACTGCGAGGCTCGTAATGAACATGGAGCTCAGAGATCAGCTCCATTCGTTATCAGAGGTAAATAACATTACTGTAGCTGTTGATTTGGTTTGTGTTTTGCTTGATTCAAAATTCATTACTTAACTCTTGCTTTTTTTTTTTTTCAGTCAAACACCCTCTGATTGTGTTTGTAGTTGTAACTGTTGGAGTTGGACTTCGTGGGATTGTGTTTATTCTTATTGTCATTTTCTCCATGAGGTGAGAATATTTATTCAAAGAGAATTGTGTTAAATACATAAAAATGTTTGATACTTTTAGTAGAAAATGAATTTAATAAAAGCAATTATACAATAACACAGTGGCTGATGCTTTACTCTTTGGGTGATTGACTGTGTGCTGTTCTCTGACAGAAGAAGGAAGAGGCAGAACAGAAATATGAAGAAGGATGAAGATCTCTATGTGGTGAGCTCCAGCAGGATTCCAGATCTCAGTCAGTGAAGGGTCCTGAGTGACTAAAGACTCATTAGTTCCCTGTTGTAACTCTCTCCCACAGAATGTTGACCACAGCACCCGACCTCCCGAGGATGATGCGTCCAGTTTTCCTGAATACGAGAATGTACAAGTAAGGACCAGCCATTAAAATGTATATGTATTTAATACAGGTAAGCAGATACAGACAGTAATTTTAGTGCATTGTTCCTATCATTAATAGGAAACCTCATAGAAATACAGTCCTGCCAGGTTTGGTGTTTCTTTACTTCCTGTGTTCTGTTCCCTTTGGCTTTAGTCTGGTTCTCTTGTCTCTGCTTTGTGTTTTGTTTGCATTCTGTGCTTGTCTTCCTCGTGTCGCTGTCACGTGTCTCAATCATCCCTAGGTGTTTCATGATCTCTAATGGTTTATAGCCCCGCTTATTTTTCCCTGTCTTTGTCTGCCAGTCAAGGTTTTGGAGATTTCCTAGCGTTTCTTCTTCCTAGCTCTCACTGTTCTGACTATGGTATTTACTCTCTCTACATTTCTTGCTCTTTCTGTTCATGGTTTGTTAGTACATGTCTCACTAGTTCCTTATTTGTATCCTTAGTATATTCTTCTTTCTATTTTGCTTTAGTTTCTCATTTTGTCCTTATGTTGTTGTTTAGTGTTTTACTTCTTAATTATCTTTGACTGTAGCTCAGTATTTTTTAGCTTTCTGTCATTTTAGTTCTTAGTTTATTTTTCATTTAAATTCCAAGCACAAAAAACCTATAGTATAAACAAGTAATCAAAAATTAACTATCAACATAAAGGGGTTGGACAATGAAACTGAAACACCTGGTTTTAGACCACAATAATTTATTAGTATGGTGTAGGGCCTCCTTTTGCGGCCAATACAGCGTCAATTCGTCTTGGGAATGACATATACAAGTCCTGCACAGTGGTCAGAGGGATTTTAAGCCATTCTTCTTGCAGGATAGTGGCCAGGTCACTACGTGATGCTGGTGGAGGAAAACATTTCCTGACTCGCTCCTCCAAAACACCCCAAAGTGGCTCAATAATATTTAGATCTGGTGACTGTGCAGGCCATGGGAGATGTTCAACTTCACTTTCATGTTCATCAAACCAATCTTTCACCAGTCTTGCTGTGTGTATTGGTGCATTGTCATCCTGATACACGGCACCGCCTTCAGGATACAATGTTTGAAACATTGGATGCACATGGTCCTCCAGAATGGTTCGGTAGTCCTTGGCAGTGACGCGCCCATCTAGCACAAGTATTGGGCCAAGGGAATACCATGATATGGCAGCCCAAACCATCACTGATCCACCCCCATGCTTCACTCTGGGCATGCAACAGTCTGGGTGGTACGCTTCTTTGGGGCTTCTCCACACCGTAACTCTCCCGGATGTGGGAAAAACAGTAAAAGTGGACTCATCAGAGAACAATACATGTTTCACATTGTCCACAGCCCAAGATTTGCGCTCCTTGCACCATTGAAACCGAAGTTTGGCATTGGCATGAGTGACCAAAGGTTTGGCTATAGCAGCCCGGCCGTGTATATTGACCCTGTGGAGCTCCCGACGGACAGTTCTGGTGGAAACAGGAGAGTTGAGGTGCACATTTAATTCTGCCCTGATTTGGGCAGCCGTGGTTTTATGTGTTTTGGATACAATCCGGGTTAGAACCCGAACATCCCTTTCAGACAGCTTCCTCTTGCGTCCACAGTTAATCCTGTTGGATGTGTTTCGTCCTTCTTGGTGGTATGCTGACATTACCCTGGATACCGTGGCTCTTGATACATCACAAAGACTTGCTGTCTTGGTCACAGATGCACCAGCAAGACGTGCACCAACAATTTGTCCTCTTTTGATCTCTGGTATGTCACCCATAATGTTGTGTGCATTGCAATATTTTGAGCAAAACTGTGCTCTTACCCTCTGCTAATTGAACCTTCACACTCTACTCTTACTGGTCCAATTTAGCCATGAAACCTCCCACACTAAAATGGCAGGTTTCAGTTTCATTGTCCAACCCCTGTATATACCTGATATATAGTATAACTTAGCATAATATACTGCATTATACTTTAGTATATTACAGTATTATGTAGTATATCAATGCATTGTTTATAACTTATGCATTCTTTCTATATTTAATAGATATTAGCCTTGCAAACTCACCTCTACTCCCATGTTTAAACTGTTGTCTAACTCAGAATATGAATATCCATCCTCATGATGATGATAAAGAAGAAGATGCCTGCAGTACTGTTTATGCAAATGTAGCAGTGAGTATTGATCAGAATTTACAATCTAAATCCAGCTCACAGATTCCTGTAGTTTTAAATTCTTTAAGATAAAGTCCATTAACACCTTGCTCTGGTCATTCCTTAGGTAGCAATAGTGGGAATGGTAAAGATTAATCTAGATGTTGTTATATCTGTGTGGTTACATAATTAAGGAGAGTCCAATAGCAGTGCAACAGCAACGTTTCTTTTATCCCTTCACACTTACACACCATTCTTCTTCACACCCTAGGGAACTACACCCTATTCACTCAGCGCAGGTAATAGTGACACCTGGAGGACAAATGCTGGAACTAAGGCTCACATTATTTTATAAAGACACAACAGACATGTCTGGTTACAATTTAGTATCAGTGTCACACAGCTCCAGGAACCTGAATGTATGGGTGGTATGGGTTCAAATCCCACTCCAGGTGACTCTCTGTGAGGAATTTGTTGTGTTTTCCCAGGGTGTCCATGGGTTTCCTCCAGGTGCTCCAGTTTGCTCCAACAGTCCAAAGAAAATGTTGGTAGGTGGATTGGTGCCTCAGAAGTTTCCATAAGGGTGTGTGCGTGTGTGTGTGTGTGTGTGTGTGTGTGTGTGTGTTTGTTGACCTGTGAAGGACTGGTGCTCCCTCCAGGGTGTGTTCCTGCCTTGTGCCCAATGATTCCAGGTAGGCTCTGGACCCACCACAAACCTAAATGAATGAATGAATGAATGTAACTATGGAGTGTGTTGATTTTCTAAGTGAAAATCCTCCAAAAAGAAGAAATGTAAATAAAATTTCTTCTGATTTGCTTTAAGACTCATTTGTTCCCTGTTGTTTATCAAAGAGGAAACAAAAACTTGAAATAAAATATTCCCCTGAACAAAACTCTAAACCTAACCTTAAACCAGAGACATTATTCATTTATTCATTCATTCATTCATTATCTGCAACTGCTTATCCAATTCAGGGTCACGGTGGGTCCAGAGCCCACTTGGAATCATTGGGCGCAAGGCAGGAATACATCCTGTAGGGTGTGCCCCAGAGACATTATGAATGAGTTTATTGCTTAAACATAACCAAAAACCTAACACTAAGCTACAAAATATGAGAGACATCACAGTTTTGAGAGAACTAAATGCTATTGCTAACAACAACCACGAAATCTAACCCTAACCCTTTAGGTACCAAAGGCATACAGTGTATTTAGTGAAACAGCGCCACCAATGGCTGGGAGATTACTCAGTGAACATCCAACAACTATGAATTCTGATGACGCATAATGTACAAATGGTATTTTTCTTAGTGAACTGTTTACATCCACATTGCAGATGTTTTATAAACGGGATAGGTGCATATTAATGATTACTGACCATTATGAAACATTGAAATAGTTTTAAGAGGATACAGGGCTGATGAATAAATGATGAATAAATAGTTTAGACTTATGTTGCTCCATAGCCACCACTATCATTATTTAAAATAAAGAATAACTCTTAAATACATGATTAGTTCATTATAAGTAAATCAAGAATTAAAATTGTATATATTATTATGTGAATGTAATAATCCCACATTAACAATCATTTGTATATATGCTAATTACATAGGAATTAATATTTTAATAAGTACATAAATGATGTATAAAAACTGAATTACTGGTATGTTCTTATTTTATATTTATAAGTGTTTGTATTAATGAACAATATATAGTTCTAAATGCTTTATTAGTTCATGACAAGTACATTATGAATTAAAAGTTCATAAATCTTTAATAAACAAATGTATTTTAAAGTAAGTTTCATTAATTGCAAAATAATTGTCTAATACGTGATTTTTATTCATTTAAACTTCAACCAAAAAATATGGGATAAACAAGTATTCTCAAATGAATTATCCACCATAAAAACTTGGCATAACGTACAATATAACCTAGCATAATACACTGCTGTCACATCCTGGCCCTATCTTGTTTGCTTTCCCCCGCCATGTGGCTCTGTCTGTCTGTTATTGTCCATGTCTCCGCCTTTGTCTCTGCCTTCGTTCCGCCTCCTTGTTCGTCACCCTCGTTATCTGTGTCAGGTGTGTCTCGTTTGTTCATGTATTTAAGTTCCGTTGTTGTCACTTCCTGTCATCGGTCATTTGTTTTGTATTGTATTGTTTGCTATGTTTCAAGTCGGGTTGTTCTTTTGTGGTGTTCCTGTTTCAAGTCATGTTGTTTTGTGTTTTTCCATTTCCTTGTCGTTTTGTTTCCAGTTCCTCGCCTGGTGTTTCCCTCGAGTTCGTTTTCGTTTGTTTTGTTAATTACTTGTAAATAAAAGTCTGTTTTAGCGAGTGCGTCCGTCTCCATTAGTCCGCCCTTCACGTTCCCCTGACAACTGCATTATACTACAGAATATTACAGTATTTCATAGTACATCACTGCATAGTTAACTTACAAATTCTTTCTATATTAAATAGCTAAAATAGCATTGCAAACTTATCTCTGTGCTCAAGTTTAAACTGTTGTCTAACTCATGTTTTGCAGGATAAGAATGTCTATCCTAATGATGCTGCTGATGATGAAGATGTCTTCAGTACTGTTTATGCAAATGTAGCAGTGAGTATTGATCAGACTTCACAATCTAAATTAATCTCAGAGAGTACAGTGCTGACACAGATTGACATTCTTTAAGATAAAGTCCAGAAATACCTTCCTCTGGTTATTCTTTCAGTAGCAGCTGGAAATAGTAAAGATTTTTCTTCACAAAGAGAACTACACATTATTAACTCAGAGCAGGTAATAGTGACACCTGGAGGACAAATTGGAACTAAGGCTCACATTGTTTTATAAACAAACAACAGATATTTTTGGTGCTAATTCAGTATCGGTGTAAGTATGGTGTGTGTTGAAATAAGCTACACATCCTGCGAAAATGAACAAAAACTGACATCTCTTCTGATTTCCTTCTGAGTTTAACAAAGTGAACATTAAACAAAACATGAAATATAACGTGATTTTTCAGATGTATGTCTAAATAAAGGACACGCATCTATTATGTCCTCTGTGTTTCTGTTTCTGCACATGCTCAGATGTAGAGAAAAAGAGTAAATCAGAGAAAGGGTGGTGATATGCTGAAACTCCCATTACTCAACTATAATCCAAGCTTCTATCAGTCTTCCTTTAAAAATACTATGCAAGAATTAGCTTTTTTGTCTCCTGAGACCCCCCTACCTGTTTACAGTACTGTTTTGAAATCGAGTCTCACACATCTCTCGCTCCCTCTCTAACCCCCTTAAACATGGCCGGCTCTTGCACACATGCTCCCTAGCTCTCGCTCTCTCTCTCTCTCTCTCTCTCTCTCTCTGTCTCTCTCTCTCTGTCTCTCTCTCACACACACCCACACACACAGAAATATGGAGCTAGATTATTCTTGTAGCTAAGTAATGATTCACCTGTGAGCTATGTGTTGTTAAGTGTTACCCATTTCTTGTGAGAGTCCTCCGCCCCATGATTCAGTGCAGTAAACCAGCAGAGGACCTGGCAATCATTACAATCATTTAGAAGCTGTAATTTTAAGGTAGAAATACTACAGTGTTCCTTTAAATCCTATAATAAAAACAGTGCTATGTCTACATGAGTGTGAATAAATACCAGATAACTGCAGAAAGCTAATAATAATGGTATAAATCCTACAGTGAGTGATCTTACAGAAGTGATTCAGAACTGTGTCACAGTTTAATGGAGTTAAAAAACAACAACTTATATTTGTGTTATTTTCTTGTAGGACATCAACACCAAATGAAACATCAAATGGACAAATGAACAACACCAGCTGAGAGAGAGAGAGAGAGAGGGGGGGAGTACAAAATCTGTATTGGCTGTTCTACAAAGTGGAATTGTGATTATATATATATATATATATATATATATATATATATATATATATATATATATATAATTTGTGTCAAAAGTTTTACAAAAGAAAATATAAGTCCGCAAGCAAAATCCCTAGAATCAAGAGCAGAAAGTATATATTGTAAATGAAAAAAAGAAAAAAAAAATATCTAAAGTATATCTTTAAAATATACTTGGTTACCGTCTCTTTACTTACTCTTTGCTGTTATTTGATACTGATTACTTATTTTTCATATTTCATATTTTGCCAGTCTTTGCTTTTATTGTTTTTTTTTTTTTTTCATTTTTTTTTTCTTGGACTTCTCCAGTCAGGTTCTTTTGCTTCTGGAATCTCTGATTAACTTTTTTTCTTCTGAGTTCTGAAACAAATTTCACATATGGGAGGGTTTTAGAGGAAGGAGTACACCTTGAATCTCCATTGGCATTGGTCACTGATGGGTGGGATTTACAAAACACTAGCATTATATTAAAATGGAAGGTGTATTTGGTGCAAAACCCCTGAGCACCTGTGACAGTGAAATGTGTAGTTGTAGAAAATAGTCACACATGTGTATCAGTAAATTTGAAGTCACAGAGTAAATCTCCAGAGTTACAAACTTGTAGATTGTTCCTCTCCCACAAATGCAACTTAAGAGTTACACCTTCACAAATTTTTCATTGCAGGTGCACAAATCTAAATCTACACACACAAGTACAAAAATATCATACGCTCACAATTTTGCAGCAGTTGAAGCAGTGAATATGGTGCAAAACACATTCACACAATGACATGCAAAAATGAGACAATAATAATAACATAATACACCATGCACTGACTTTCCCATAGGCAGAAGAGCAGAAGATTTTGGAGATCAGCCGTGATTCATTTACGCTTGTATAAAATCTAGATAAATAGAGTCATGAAGTAGTGTTTTGAGATTTATGTTTGTTAAAACTGGACAATGCAGATTGGGTTTCTTGCAGAAGGTGAAAACTAATAAAATTAACGTTATAAATGTGTCTGTGAGTTGTATCTTTTAGAATCATTACCACTCTCTGACTCTAGAGGGCATTGTTAAATAGTGAGCAGTGCAAGAGCAGTTTTGTACATGACCTGCGATCTGACTCCCTCTGGGGCTAATCCACATTCTTGTGGTCATTCGCTCTCATGTGAGACATTTTAATATAGATGTGCTAGCTACATTAAAACTTAGTACTTAGTAAAGATGATTTTTCCTGCAAATTAGTAGCCAATATTTCTAATGTTATTTAAATACTGCACATTTATTTGTATGGGTCGCATATATTTGAAATTTTGTCCAGCCACATATATTAATCCCAGTGGTTTATTATGTATATGTGAAGATATATAATGCCACAAAGTCAATGATATTGTAATCAGGAGTTTGTAATTTGTACAGCACAGAACCCACTTCCTGTCTCTTAACAAACTGCAGACAGATGCAGGCCCAGTGATTACATCACAATGCAGTAATTTAAAGAGATTTAATTTAATAATTTAACACACACTAATCAGACTCCTGAAAGAAGGTTAAAAATGTAACATCATATCAGTGGGATAAATGATCACAAAATATGAACGTTTACTGCTTAAGGAGTCTCTGTTATTCTGGTAGTGGTTTGCACTAGGTGCTGGAACACTGCTGTGAGGATTTGATGGCAGTTAGAGTTACTGAGGTCAGGTTCTGATGTTTGATGATTGGACAAACAGCACTACATCTACTCCCAAGTCATTGGATGGAGATCCCAATGATTGGTCCTCTGTAAAAAGCTGTCAAAACTTGTTATACACTCTCCGAGCTTAGTACGGTGTAACACAAGTTTTGAGACTATTCAAGGACCAATGTAAGAGTATGGGCCATGTAATCTAAAAGTGTAAAATGTAAAAGTGATGGGACACAAGGTTATGTGGCTGACTGTTTAAACATTCTCTGCTCTCTTTATATTCTCATAATTACCCTCTGTTTGTTCTTATACTATATATAAAGACTATATTCTCTAAATGGAGTCTTTTGCACAGTTCATCATATCCAAACATTCATTCATTGTCTGTAACCGCGTTTCCAGTTCAAGGTCACGGTGGGGTCAGAACCTACCCTGAATCAACCACTACCTCAGGGCAAGATTCTCACAAGAACTCAAATAAATGCTATCAGATATCAAAAGACTTTTGGGGGAACTGAGGACAGAGAGGGTAATCTTTATTTTTAATTATTGATAAATAATATTGATAAAGAAAAAACTGGGCTAAAGTAGAAAGTGCACTTTCCTCACCCAGGGCAAAATGGCAGGCGCTTGATTACCACTAGGGGTCTATTTGTACACATGTCTGATATTAACCTCGCTGCATCAACAAAATGGGGCGTCTTCCATTTTATGAGGCTGTATTGTGTTTCTAGTCGGTTAACAAGCAGTTACTACATAGCACTGTGCTTCCCCCTACTGGTCAAACTCTATGACAGTAATCTATACACTTAAAGGAAATGTATAAAAAAAATCTGCAGATTATTTTAAAAAGAAAATAAGCTAATAATAATAATAATAATAATAATAATAATAATAATAATAATAATAATAATAATAAATAATAATAATAACTTAAAATGTGTCATCACTGTGTGGGTGTTGCACACAGAGACCTGCTTCCTGGGGGAGGGAGGTGTGATTACCAGTCTCAGCCTAAAAACATTTAAAGCACAAACAGTTGTTTCGTCAGTTTACACTTTGCTGTGTGTGAAAATGTGTTTTTACTTGAAAAACAGAATGAGGATGTCTGTTTGTCATTGGAATGGTGAGTGTTTTATGAGTTATGAGTTTCTGTGGTAATTCAAACAGTGAATAAAAACTTACAGACAAGTTAAACTTCAAACAACAGTTTTCACTTTAAACATACCATTCAAGTTTAAAAGATGGAACGTAAGCAACCAGAGAACTGTAATTGCCCTCGACTGTAGACGTTCCCTTTAAAGGGTTAATTTTTTTTTTTTTTTTTTTTTTTTGTAAGTGTGTATATCTGAAATTAGTCAGTGTCCTGTTTATAGGATAAGCTTTGTTTGAATTGCAGAGAGCTGAGAGTCAAAAGTGGAAATAAATATAATTTACACTCTAAACAATAAAATAAATAAATAAATAAATAAATAAACTACACATAAAAAGGATGTTCTCTACTGGAAAATCAGCTCTTTTTCAGAGCAGCAACAGAAACAAATGTCATTTACACTCAGCCGAAGATTACTGAGACCACAAGTTTCAAAACAGGAGATGGTGAAATAGCACACACGCTAATGTAAAATTAGATTGTAGAGCTGAGACCAGTTTCAATAATTAGGTAAAGAGGTTTCATAAAAACATTGTGAATTTTGACACCATGTTTCCTGTATCGTGGCCTTGTCATAGCGGGAGGGCTTGGGTCGTCTGATGACCTCCAGGGCTACGTCGTCAGGAGCTGTTAGCTCCCAGTAGGGTTAACCATGGATAAAGAAATCTGAAGTGAAGGTCCAGACAAACACAATCCAGCAAGCACTCCTATGACTAGCAGAAAAGGTATACCCTGGCTGATGGCTGTACAGTTGGTGTTTGTCCCTGACAGGCAAGAGGTTTTGGCTCACATATGCACCTAACAACAGTGTATTCAGCCTCCTACGTCTACGTACCCACTCTCACCTGTGGTCATGAGCTCTGGGTAATGACCGAAAGAACGAGATCGGGGATTCAAGTCATGAGATGAGATTTTTTCTGATGGTTTGCTGGGCGTACTCTCCGTGATCAGGTGAGGAGTTCAGTGATTAGGGAGGAGCTTGAAAACATGTACTTTTTATGTGTTTTATTCCTTTTTCCTAGACTTTTCTCAGTGTTAAAACACAATGTTCTGTAGCACCATTTAATGTGGAATGGCTAAGTGAACTGAGATTCTTTAATTGTCCAATGGAAAATATAGAGCTAATCTGTGTTTCCATTCTGATTTTCATTTGCCCTCGCCCACATTCACTGACCACTCTGAGGTACATTACTATGTCACACAAGGAGGGAGGAGGGAACAATGAGGAGTGGGTTTTTCAATTGGAACACACTCACCCTCTGCAACAAACACAGATATGCTTAACATATTATCTTATTAATGAATAAGATATATCTTATGATATATCTTATCTTATGAATGGTCTGAGTAGAATAGGTGAAATTAATCCTGGTAATGTTCCTCTGACTGCAGGGCAGGGTTCATCTACAGTTAGGATTGCTGTGGGAGGAGGAGGAGGTGGAGGCTTCCTTCTCTTTTTTACTGGTTTTAATCTGCATCTACAGGTCAGAAATATTTAGCAAATATAACAATATATGTGATAAAAAAACAGAACACTTAACCAATTGTGAATAAAAACTGAATGCAATGATGTGGAGATGGCAAATGTCAATATTTTATTCGTAATAGAACATAGATGACAGATCTAAAGTTTAATCTGAGTAAATGTAACATTTTAAAGGAAAAATATGTTGATTCAAAATGTCACAGTGTCAACAAATCCCAAAAAAGTTGGGACAAGTAGCAATAAGTGGCTGGAAAAAGGAAATTGAGCATATAACCAACAGCTGGAAGACCAATTAACACTAATTAGGTCAATTGACAACATGATTGGGTATAAAAAGATCTTCTCAGAGTGTCAGTGTCTTTCTGAAGCCAAGATTGTAAGAGGATCACCAATTCCACCATTGTTGCGCAGAAAGATGCAGTAATACCAGAATGGTGTTACCCAGCGTAAAATAGCAAAGACTTTTAAGTTATCATCATCATCCGTGCATAACATCATCAAAAGATTCAGAGAATCTGGAACAATTGCTGTGTGTAAGGGTGAAGGCCGTAAAACTCTACTGGATGCTCGTGATCTCCGGGCCCTTAAACATCACTGCACCTCAAACAGGAATGCCACTGTCAAGGAAATAACAGAATGGGCTCAGGAATACTTCCAGAAAGCATTGTCAGTGAACACAATCCACCGTGCCATCCGCCGTTGCCAGCTGAAACTCTACTGTGCAAAGAGGAAGCCATTTCTAAGCAAGCTCCACAAGCTCAGACGTTTGCACCGGGCCAGGGGTCTTTTAAAATGGAGTGTGGCAAAATGGAAGACTGTTCTGTGGTCAGATGAGTCACGATTTGAAGTTCTTTATGGAACACTGGGACGCCATGTCATCCGGACCAGAGAGGACAAGGATAACCCAAGTTGTTATCAACGCTCCGTTCAGAAGCCTGCATCACTGATGCATCACTGACTTTCACCTATAGAGAACATTTGACGCATCATAAAGAGGAAGGTGCGACAAAGAAGGCCCAAGACGATTGAACAGTTAGAGGCCTGTATTAGACATGAATGGGAGAGGATTCCTATTTACTTGAGAAACTGGTCTCCTCTGTCCCCAGATGTCTGTTGTAAGAAGAAGGGGGGATGCCACACAATGTTAAAAATTGGCCTTGTCCCAACTTTTTGGGGATTTGTTGACGCCATGACATTTTGAAACAACATATTTTTCCCTTAAAAAGGTACATTCTCTCAGTTTAAACTTTTGATCTGTGATTTGTGTTCTATTCTGAATAAAATATTAGATTTTGGCACCTCCACATCATTGCATTCAGTTTTTATTTACAATTTGTTTAGTGTTCCAACTTTTTTGGAATCCGGTTTGTACAGCGTTTGCTACAGTATTTTATTGTAATACTCAATTACAGTAATATGCTGTAAATTTGAAATACAGTAGTGTTCCTGTAAAAATACAGTAAATGCCTGGGAACTCTGCTGCCAGTATTTTACTGTAAAATTTACAAGAATTTTTTTACAGTCTACTGTTACTGTCCACCATCCTAAAGCTGCCAGTGTGTGAATGTCACCAGTACGATTCACTTAAACATAGTGAATGGTTTTAAGGCACGTCAGTGACCAGGCTTTACTCACTCACTCATGTTTAGCAATGTTAAAATACACCACAGGGTGAGCTATTAAACCTCAAATAGCTCTCTCTCTCTTGTTTTCTATGCAGTTCAGAAGTTCAGAAGTTCTCATATTATGAGGATAGGCCTAAGAACATTTTGTACTATAACTTTTATTATTAATTACAGAATAACATCATGTTTTTCTTCAACACTTTTCTCTGTTTTATGTTTATACAGTGTATTTCATATGATTTTCTTTTGTTCATAGGACCCTGTCTGAGACGGAGGAGGAGCCCTCCATAAAATACAGCTCAGTGAAAAGACATTAGAGAGAGACAGACAGAGAGACAGTTTCAGAACCATATGCTTTGCTTGTACTTATATACATATTTACATTTATTATATTGCAAGAAGCCTCGTTTTTTTTCCCTGTTTTCAAATATTTTTTTTTTAAACAGTAGCCCTGACTGGGTGAACCATTGCCTGGAGCTGGAAGACCCCAAAAACAGAGCAGGTCTAAATGCTGAGACCATAATAATAATAACACAATACAACACTCACTGCCTGGGGTTTGGCAGAAGAGCAGAGAGAGGACTGTGGAGCGGTGGGGTAGTTTCAGCTGTGATCTGGAGAGTCAGATTCAGTTAAATTTATATAAAATCAGGATAAACACTGCCATAAAAGGAGGGTTTTTGAGATTTAAATATGTTTGTGTGTTAATTATTTTTATTTTAAATGTAGCTTGAGTTTCTCACAGAGTTTTAAGTTTGTAAATTTGTGTTTGTGGTTTTTAACTTAGACTCATCACCACTCTCTGACTCTAGAGGGCATTGATATTTAGAAGATTTATATTTTTATGAAAGGTGATGAGTGTGGAGCTGTCCAGAGTGCTGATTCTCTTCTCTTTTACAACTGTGAGAGTGGGGGTTTATTTAAACTTACTCAGAGTCCACAGCTGAACAAAATCAAAATTCCTTAAAGCACTCTGTTGAAAATAGTTAGCAGCCTGAGCAGAGACTTGGTACATGACTGAAGTCTAACCTCCTCTGGGGCCAATCCACATTCTTTTGGTCATTTCCAGGTCCTCTCATTCGTGTCATTTCCTATCAGACGTGTTAGCTACCCTAAAACTTTATATAAGTGTCTTAGTGCTCTCTCTGTTCCTGCAAGTAGCAGTCAGTGTATATTATTGTATTCCAACAATATGCTTCATTTTTATCAGTGTCAGTAATATCTGAGCATTGTTCAGCCACAAGTATTTCTCCCAGCTCTGTTCATTTATATGTAAAATGATATAATGCCCTGAAGTCAATGTTATTGTTATATGGGGGTGTTATTTGGCTCTTCAGGGTTTGTTGAGGGGTGGTCTCAGCACTGACTGGTCTTTATCTTGTTATTCAGCGTCTGAAAGAAAAGTAAAGACTTTATATATATATATATATAATATAGGTGACTGCCATTTTTTTTTTTTGTAAAATAATAATAATTATTATAATAATTAATTAATTAATTCGTTCATTATCTGTAACCACTTATCCAGTTCAGGGTCGTGGGGGGTCCAGAGCCTACCTGGAATCATTGGGCGCAAGGCGGGAATACACCCTAGAGGGGGCGCCAGTCCTTCACAGGGCAACACAGACACACACATTCACTCACACACTCACACCTACGGACACTTTTGAGTCGCCAATCCACCTACCAACATGTGTTTTTGGACTGTGGGAGGAAACCGGAGCACCAGGAGGAAACCCAAGCGGACAGGAGGAGAACACACCAACTCCTCACAGAATAATTCATTCATTCATTCATTCATTATCTGTAAGCGCTTATCCAGTTCAGGGTCGCGGTGGGTCCAGAGCCTACCTGGAATCATTGAGCGCAAGGTGGGAATACACCCTGGAGGGTCACAGGGTCACAGAATAATAATAATAATAATAATAATTATTATTATTATTATTATTATTATTATTATTATTATTATTATAAATCTGTAGAGAAATATTCATTTTGTAAATGTTTAGATTTGATAAATATCTGTTAAGGTATTTATTACCAATAATATCCAAAACTGCTGTGTTAATTTAGGGCTGGTTTGTTATGGTATTTTGAAATTAACAAATATAATAGCTTCAAATTATTATTTTTGTATTATTTTCATTCATAAATATACAGCTCATATTTTCTAGTCTAAATAATATTCTATAGCTGTGCTTGACGTTTCAAGTGATTTATGAAAGTCAGACCACATAAATATTATTTATATTATATTTCTTTAAAGACAGTGTACTGGGTCTAATAGATGACACTCACTTCTATGTTCTCATAATCAGAGGATACAGATGTGTTTACAGTGACAGGATGATCAGGACGCAGATTCTGTGTAAAACAGAAAAAGAAATGTTTAGAAATGGTTAACTTTAAACACCTCTGAATAACATTGATTTAAATTTATAGACACTTACCGTGAGTGTTTGGTACACATCACTGGCCCTGACTGAAGGATCCAGAGCCATGTATGTGTCACCTTCAACTTCCTGCATTGGGAACATACATGTTGTTGCACTGTAGTTAACTGTTAAGTAAGCCTTAACAAACATAAGCTAAAATGGTGATCTTTTATTAACATTTCTTACTGTAAACATATAAACTGTTTGCGCATGCGCATGTGTGTGTGTGGTTATAGCCTTGAATTGGTCAGAAAATGCATTCCTTTGCATATCATTAAGTTAAAGTAATAACATTTAAGAACATTTTTACATTTTTGAATGTGTTTTGGAAATTAAAGGTGAAAACTATTTATTTTTTTATGTAATTAGTAAATATTTTATTTGAACATTGGTTTAAAAAAATTGTAATTTTATGTTGTTTTTACTGTTATTTATTTATTTACATTACTACTTTTTACTTGAAATACTGCCACTTACAGGGGAATGTATTTATTGAATATATAGCGTTCTGCTGTTCTGGAGAGAGCTCACCTGATTTTCACTCTTATTTGTCTTTGTCTTGTCCTTCTTCTGATTTTGTCTCCTGCTCCCAGTGTTAAATAGCATAGACGACAATTCTTTTACATTCTAAAGTAATTCCAGTTAATCCAGTATATATCATAAACACAATTTAAGGCATTTAATGACATTCCTAACACCTAAAAATGCCTTATTATGGCTCACATAGTGTATACTAACTATTAGATAAGATTTTATGACAAAGCCAACTATTGTGATTTGCTATGTTCTGATTGAGGCTTTAATGATTAAATCATCATAGATTCATGCGATTTTATAGGGTATTATGATTGCCATACAACACTATATAAATTGTTTTTAAAGGTTTATTAACACCTAAAATTAAGGAGCGAATGAATATGAAAATTAAACAATACACCAGCCTCACCTCAAGCTCAGGGCTAAAATAAGAAGAGCTGCAATGACACAGAGTCCAGCTCCAACAGCAACAGCTACATACAGAGTGATGGAATGACCTCCTGAGACAAGGTCAAGAAAAACATTTTACAGGTGCTATTTCAGTATAAACTCAGGACAATATCTTCAAAATAAAATAAACATAGATATAAGTGGTTTACCTTTTAATATCAAAGTAATTGGAGCTGATCTCTGAGCTCCATGTTCATTACGAGCCTCGCAGTAGTAGGATCCACTCTGTAGAGGACTATAACTGTGTCCAGATCCTACAGGTGAGACCCCACCTTCTATAAACCAGGTGTAGTTCTCCACAGGTGGATTAGCATCACTGCTGCAGGTTAGAATCACTGAAATGTCCTCCACTATTTCACCAGAGGAACTGTTGGACAATGAGACGTTCTTTGGAGGATCTGTGAGAGATAAGCAATAGTATCTGTGCTCATCAAGTCATTTAGTTGATTAAGAAAAGCTGAAACTAAAAAATGCTTTGTCTGAGTGAAATTAAATGCGGCAGCCTTGTGTCACAACAGATGCTGAGGTCATGTGATGATTTTAGTGCATATTTGCCGTTATGGAACATCAGAAACCCGAAAAAAAACTAATTCATCAGATGACATATCTTACTGAATGCCTTTGATCAATGAGTATTTAAGGGTCCAGACAGGGGCCCAGTTGCCGGCTAGGCCCCTACCAGCCACCAGACCTTAATTAGGAGAACTCAACAGCACCTGATCCTCTCCTACTTAAGTGAAGCCAGCACACTCCTCTGTGCTCAGACTTCGGTTTCTCTTTTGTCACAAAAGCCTGGCTGCTCATTTTTATAAAGCCTCTCAAGTGTTCTCCTGGGTGTCATTCAAGTCTTTAGACTGCTCCATTCCTCTTTCATTCTTCTTAAGCCTTTTCTTTATCATAAAAAAGGAAAAAAATCCTGGGATGTCCACTTTTACTTAAGTCTCTTTTTGCTCTCAACTTTTGAGCCATTTAGTCTTTCCCTGATAGCTTTGGTTTGCCTCAAATTCCTCGCAGTGTTGCAGTTTGTTTACACTACCCTCTAAGCCAGGAGCAGGGCAGTTCTCTTGAATTTACTTTCACTCTGTTCCAGAGATCTTCCCTATCCTGGTCCACACCAACACCTACTTGGTGCCTTTAATTTTTTAGTTTTCAGTTTATTCTTTAACTCAGTCCCTTTACAAACAACTCCACTGGTAGCTGACTCAGTTAACATTGGTGTCTTATATAAAAGATCTCTGGTTCAAACCCACCCATGTGCCAGCTACCACATTATAGTGTTATGTTTAATGCATCATAGGTGCCTATCATAGGTGTTTCTGTCTCCATGCCACTAGGGCTCCATTTCTAAAATGAAACCTCTATGAGCTTTGCTTGGGCCCCAGATATTGCCACTTGTTCCTAAAATCCCTTTTGAAATTTAGTTTTTAGTTTTCCACATTAAAAAATGTTTCATTACTTACACAGAACATTTAACCCCACAGCAGGAGATCTCCCCTCGCCGTCTTGATTCTGACACTGACATGTGTATTCTCCACTGTCCTCAGAGCTGATGTTCAGAACGCTGTAGATTTCTCCTTCTCCTAATTTGGCAGAACCCTTAAACCAGCTGTAGATCTCCACAGGTGGATCAGCATCACTGCTGCAGGTCAGAGTCACTGAAATGCCCTCCACTATTTCACCAGAGGGACTGATGGACACTGAGATGTCCCTTGGAGGAGCTGGTGAAGACATTAAAACAAAAAGATATTTAAAATTAAATAGGGAATTGGGGGGAAAGAGATAATTTAGTATGTTTTTGGTCAGTGCTTTAATATATAACTTTTGTAAACACTCTTTAAGATTCCAAAATCAACAGTGCTTTATACTGTTTTAGTATGATGGACGTTGGCCTACATTTGACAGTAAAGTTCACCACTGAAGAAGTCAAGTGTCCACCAATGGAGCATGAGTAGCTGCCAGTATCTTCCCTTTTGACCTGCAGTTTATCCAATAGGTTGTTGCCATTTATCCTGCTGTGTTCATGTCCATTTTTCATCCAGACATAAGTTGGTACGGTGAGGGAAGGGATGCATGTTCCACAGCTCAGAGTCACCCAGCTTCCCTCCTCCACAACATCTGACTCTATCTCTGAGTACATCTCCACCTTTAGATCTGGATGACAATATAAATAACACCAAACTCTTTAAATAACAGCTGGAATATGGAGTATATTGGTTAGTTGTCATGAGGATGTGGCTATATCTTCTGGTAAGTGGTTAATACATTGTTCCAGGTGATTGCTAAGAAGTGTAGCACTGGAAGTTGTTGATATTTTATTCATTTCTTGCACAGTATTTTATTTTTTTCTGCAGTTCCTCTATGTGAGATCAGAATAATGTTCATTCACTCCTGATTTAGTGAAAACCGTGGGACAAGAAAACTGGCAAGAACAGAAGAAGATAACAGGAAAGTAAAATAGCATTCAAAGCATCATATTTTTGCTTTTAAGTTAGTTTTTCTTAGATTTTTGTTTTTTTCTTTTGGAACTTTTGTCCATGGGCGGCACGGTGGCGCAGCAGGTAGTGTCGCAGTCACACCACTCCAGGGGCCTGGAGGTTGTGGGTTCGATTCCTGCTCCGGGTGACTGTCTGTGAGGAGTTTGGTGTGTTCTCCCCATGTCTGCGTGGGTTTCCTCCCACAGTCCAAAAACACATGTTGGTAGGTGAATTGGTGACTTAAAAAAAAAGTGTATGTAGGTGTGACTGTGTGTGTTGCCCTGTGAAGGACTGGAGCCCCCTCCAGGGTGTATTCCTGCCTTGAGCCCAATGATTCCAGGTAGGCTCTGGACCCACCACGACCCTAAATTGGATAAGCGGTTACAGATAATGAATGAATGAACTTTTGTCCATGACATTATTGCTACGCATGCCATTGACTGGAAGAAGACTCCCCTAAGAACAAGAGGAAGCAAGATGCAATGAGGAACCTCTGCTCTTCACTGTTGCCTTATCTGCAGTCCCTGTTTCCTTCTCTAGTTTGTTTCCCTGTATATTAACCCAGTGTTTGGGTGTTGTCTTTGCTCGACCCTATGCCTTGATTTCTAGTCTGTCATAGACTCTGATATTTGTTTGTAAGTTTTTCTTGTTGTCTGTTGGGTTGTATCTATTTTATAGCTATTATTCTTGATTTGATAGTGTTGTTTTTGTGGTCTGTAGCATGTTAAGCCACTTCCCATCATGCAGCAGACCAGGGTTTGATTCCCAGTGCAGGCAACTGGGATTACTAACACGTCATTCACCTACATCCACAGCAGGATTAAAACTCTAATGTTAATGTATCCTAATTTACATCATTATGGAATACAATCAAATCCTCACAGCAATCTCCCAGCAGCCTGCCCTGACCACGTCACCTGTAGATGTTGGGTTTGAAAGAGCCTCAGAATAAGTTCCTCACCTGTGGTCTCTAGAGTTACCCCATGTTCATTGGTCCGATCTTGGGTGGAAGTGTTGGTCCTGAAGAAGAACTGATAGATGCCGGCATCGCCCTGCGTGACGTTTTTCAGAGTGAGAGAACAGTCACCGGCAACTCCTCCAAGTGCCCCGCCCACAGAGAGAGGCTCCGCCCCTTTCATATTCTTATAGAGCTGCCAGAAAGAAGTGGTGACCACCTGACCTCTGGGATAGGAGTATTTACAGGGTAAGACCACTGTGGTGTGATGGAGGGTGCAGATTTTGCTTGGAACATGTGTCACGCTCCAATCCTTGGACAGAGACTCTGTGGGTCCAGAAGTGTATAAAATACATGTGGAAACAATTTGTAAAGACATATAATATTATAGTACGGGTGCACTGTAAAAATGAGGTCGTCACATAATGTCAATACTTCTTTAAAGTCATGTGTAGTTTCAATGTATGTAGTCAAGTTGAAACAACAAGAAGTTCAAAGTCAAATCAACTCACAGAAAATAATTCAAAGCCAAACGACTTAAAGCCATGAGTTGCAATGAAGAGTAATTCTAATTGGATTTAACTTAAAAGTTTAAGGCAGCTTTTTGAACGTTTTTGAGTTGAAGCTGGTGAATTTTGTACAGTGTAGGTTGGTTAAACTAATTACTTAGGCAAAGACAACCCAAACATCCTGATGCATCATGATGACATAGTAGTTTAGTTTTCTCACTAATTTCTCTTTAGAGAGAATTAGGTTTTAATTTAAATTATTATTCACTGAAGATGATGTTAGTTAGCACAACATTACATACTCTGTAGCCAGAAGGAAATACTGAGCATTGGTTGAACAAGTAATATAAAATAAAGTTGGTGAAACAGACTAATTTAAGTAAAGACAGCTGCATAAAACCTTGTTGACAAGTTCTCAGCATTTTCTTTTTCACAGTGTAAGCTACATTAAGATGGTATTGTTAATTTAAGCTCCACTGGAAAGCAAATAATACAAATTGAAATTCTGGAGTAGCTACACATGAGCTAGACATCCTCATGCCCATTGTCAAGTGTCAGTTAAAGGGGTATAAAGACCCCTAGCACTGGGCTTTTGAGCAGTTGGATGGACTGGACCGAGGTTTATGATCTAGAACTGACCATGCAGCACCAGCCACTGACCTGACTAACGTTTGTGAAGTTGAACGTCATCACATCCTCACTGTAAATATTAGCAGAACATTAGTAAATGCAAAGATAGGCTCTGAACTATACACAGCGCTGCAAACCCAAGAAACCTGACCACCAGTGGTGCCACATCAATTGGGTTTGTTTACAAACAAACAAAAATAAATAAACACATTAGTTCGAAAAAACACCATTGCATTAAGGATTACTATTTTACTTCTCCTTGAGGTTTGAAAAAAGAGGAAGCTGTGTGGATGAGATGAGGTCCAGCGCTGAGAAGTGTGAGAACTTCAAATGTAAGCCAAGTGTGTTTATAATATGTATTGTTTAATTCAATTAATTTAATTAAAAACACTGACCTTGTGCAGCAAGAGAAATCAGCCCAACTATATTCAGCAATGCCCACTGCAGCACACGAGACCCCATCTGCCCAGCAGAGTTCACATCAGAGGAAGATTCGGCCCAATCACTGGCTTCATTAAAGACAAAGGAGTGCGGGGAGGGTGGGCTTACCTTGTTTACATTCGTCTTTCAGAGTGTAGTCGTCCTTCACCATCGACCCGTGGAGGGAGAAGTGTACAACTAGAGTCTGACTGACAGCGAACATTAGAAACACACCAGACACCAGACTTCCCGCTTGGCCCAGAGAGCTGAGTCATAACGTGTCAAAACACACCCCTGCCTGCACTTACTGCAAAGCAACTCCAAATATGTATTACTTCTACTTTTTATACATAGACCAGCCATAACATTATGACCACCTTATTTTGTTCTAGAGCTCCTCTGACCACACAGGAGCACAATTTAATTTTACATCAGACTGTAGTCCATCTGTTGCTCTGCATATATTTTAGCCAATTTTACCCTGTTCTTTACTCCACAACCACCACAGAGCAGGTAAGATTTGGGTGGCATTGCACTGGAAAAAGCATTGAGTCTAAGCCCTTTAGGGTATCCAAAACACCTGGCTGCTTTGCTGTTAATAGGGAGTTTGTTCCCTTTGTTGCAGTGGTGTAGAAACTCTGTGTGTGTGTGTGTGTGTCATAAGTGATACAAAATTAAACACACATCAGTTTTAAATGACCTAATATTGATGTTTTTTTTTTTTTTTTTTAATCATATTCAAGAGAAATTCTCCAAGTTGGAACTGGAGAATAAATGCCAGCAGAAAACATCCCATAATTTTAAGAGAATTTTGTACATATCAATGCTGTCCAGAGAAAATCATATCTCTTCAGTTTTGTAAATTTTAAATACAGCAGCTGCCCTTAACATTGCGTGAAAATGTCATGGCAAACCAACCAATAGAAATTCTCCAAAATTAAATCTTTTTACACTGACTTCCATTGAAAGTTAAGGTTGCTTTACTACTTGTGTAAAATTACTATTTTGAAGATGCATGTTTGTCTTTGGATAGTGATGATATACACAGTAGAACATTCAAAAGAAGGCCAACAGAACCTCATCAAAACCAACCAATAAAAAAAACACAACCCAGTACACAATGCATGACATGAAATATACAGTATAATATTTTCAAAACATTACACAATAGCAGCCTAGAAAAATGACAATGCCAGTACTTATAGGCCTGTATCCACTGAGCTGAATCAAACTCAATATTCACAGCAGACATAAACATACCAGAACACTCAGAAAACATCCCGTAATTTATACAAACATCACAGGACATGCAATATGTTATATAGTGTCCAATATGTTAACCCTTGATCCTGTCTCTGGAAGCAGCTGCAGTTGTGGAAGTTGAAGGTAGAACTGAAGAGGAGGTGGTGGCAGTTTTGTCCATCATTTGACCGTGCTGTAGATGACCGAGGAGTCCACTGTGTCAGCAGGTCTAACAAGAGGATCGCATGACAAACACTCAGTGAGGTTACAAGGTTAAAAAAGGGGCTTGTACAGTGTAAGTTTATATTGATATTGCATGTCTGAGTAGTGATTTGAACCCCAGCCACACATAAAGAACGTGTTGTCCACTACGCTATGCTAGTAATGAGCAGTGTATAAAGTGCAGTATAGGGTACTCTACCTGGGCGAGTGATTGAAGACAATAGCAGCGTAATCAACATCGTCGCCCTGCTGAGTCTTACGTTCTTTTTTGTTGCTGCTGTGCTGGACACTGGCATACTCCACCTCCTCAGCTTTGGAGATACAAGAGCCCCCAGTGTGGGGTACACTGTTGGCATAGTGACCCTCATCCTGAATGACTAGAGCAGTAGTAGTCTGTTAAAAATGATTGAATGAATAAATAAATAAATAAATAAATAAATAAATAAATAAATAAATAAATAAATTCATGAAGTCACCAGCAATGAAACTATTTAATGTAACTAGTGTTGTTCAGATTTTGCACTGCATCATACACTGCAGAGACTTAAGAATCGCCCCCCACACCCATCTCATCCGAGTCTGTGCAATCACAGCGCTGGACCTGCATTTATGTGAGAGTGCAAAGATGAGGTTAAACACAGCAATGAGTGCAGAGTAATAAGAGCACTGAGTAAAAACAGGAAAACGAAAACAGAGAAGAAAGAGAACCAAGTGAAAATGGCTAAAAAAACAGATTCTGCTAAAAAGAGATTCTGCTCCTCGCTTCTCACTGCTGTGCGCTCAGGGTTGGGGTGAACAGTGAGCGGCTCATTATCATTTAAAGGAACAGGTGCTGAAAGTGAGTTTTCTGAATTGGGCTGTTTAGAGAGTGGGAGAATGCTGCTGTTGGGTTTTGACCAAAGCAGAACTATTCCACTCTGGAGAAGAGAGAGAATATGGCCTATTTAATTCTCTGAACAAACAAAACCAAAGCAAAACAGTAGTTTAGGAAACGAAATAAATGTTCTGCTTACATTAAAACCTCAATTATTTAGACATTATGGGAGTTATGAAAACTGACCATGTTCCAGTTAGCTCTGTCATCTTTGGTCATACCAAAATGGCTATAGATACATTTCTACTTAGCTGAGCAGACTGTGCACAGACGTACCTGACTGAAGATGTGACCCTCAGACCAGCAGTACCTTTTCTTCCTCCTGTTTCAAACAAATGTCATATTTATTATTTTATTCAATTAAAATCATTAAAACAAGTACAGTAGAAACTGTATGCTACTTAGTTTGAGAGCGCTGTAAAAATACAAGTGCTAAAAATGTATGAGTGAAATTTTTGTGATGGTTCAAGAATCCTGTATAAAATATGCTTTCACAATTCATTTCAATTCCTTAATGCATGCTACTTTACAGCAGTTTCTCCTGCTCGATTGCTAACATTTAGCATGTGTCCAGCCATTGCGGTTTTCAAACTAATACAATATTATCAGATTTAATACAATCTTTTCTTAGCTTGTAACATTTGGAACAGAGCAGTAACTTTCCACTGTGTTAGCTAGCAGTCATACACATTGGTTAGCATCATAGGATAAGAATGGGGGAAGTGAAAAGGGCTTCCTAATGAGAAACTTGAGATTCCCAGGCTCCTGTTTACGGATGGCTGTGGCAACTCCCAATGATTATTTTCTTAGGTTATGACACCTATTGTACTGGATTTGAGTTTCTGGGCAACCCCTTGAGGTAGGCCCACTATAAGAAGTATAATGTCCATTCGGGTATGAGAAAACAGTGATGTAAATATAAAAACAAAAACAGTAAGTCCAGAC
The DNA here is from genome assembly GCF_029633855.1 of Hoplias malabaricus. NCBI lineage: Eukaryota > Metazoa > Chordata > Actinopteri > Characiformes > Erythrinidae > Hoplias > Hoplias malabaricus. The sequence goes on along the minus strand of NC_089801.1, from coordinate 60,089,255 downwards.
AGGGGCCCAGTTGCCCTCTAGGCCATTCCCAGCCACCAGAGGGAGACATGGAGACACCACTCCATAATTAGGAGAAATCAGCAGCAGCTGTTCCTCTCCTACTTAAGGAAAGCCAACACACACCTCAGTACTCAGTTTTGGGTTTCTTTTTCAAGAGTGCTATACAAGCCTGACTGGTAATTTTGGTAAAGTCCCCTCGAGTGTTCTTCTGGGTCTCCTTTCTATCAAGTCTTTGGACTGCTCAGTTTTTCTCTAATTTCTCTTGAGCCTTTTGTCTATCTTAAGGAAATTCTTTCTACTGATCTCTAGGTTTCTAATTATTTGCTTCACACCAATCTTTGTGTTTGGCATCATTGCTTTTGTTTAGCTGCCTTTTCCCTCTTTATTTTTGGAAGTCAACATTTACTTAAGTCTCCTTTTGCTCTCGGGTTTTGAGCCATACAGTCTTTCCCTGATCACATGGAACTGGTGGCACTGAGCATGCGTTAACGGTGTCAGTGGGGCTAGGTACAGCACTAGTCAGCAGGGAGGACAGTGTGGATTTACGGTTGTTAATGGTAAAAGGTAACGTAGGGCTGTAAAGCTGGCTTGGAGTGGAGATGGGTCTGGGATGCCAGACTACACTGTTCTGGAGGTGTTGTGGGCTTAATTTGGTGAAACACTGACAAGGAGAGGGGCCTACCTGATGCCCCCTGTGAAAAGCTAGTGATGCAGTGGGTGGTTTGGGTACTCATGTGATCTGCTCAATGAGTAGCTTTAGATGTTAAGTGTAGCTGGTTGCAGATCGGATCGTAAATGGCCACTGTAAACTTATGGTGTAGCTGTAGGACTGGAACAAAAGAAATTTTGTGGCTACCGGTTGGAAGAGGGTAGGGTTGGGTGGGTCCCATGTGAAATTCTAAAGAATTGGCATATGATATTTTACGTCATATCTTGTATATGATTATAATCTCCTGATGGCTTTGGTTTCTTCCTAATTGTGACTGCTTTCAGTAAATGTTTACTTTTAATAAAAATAACAAGTAGTATGAGTGGTTTACCTCAGGAGAACTAAGAAGACCACAAAGAACAAAGTTCCACAGGAAACGATGACCCCAATAACAACAGGAACCCATTTTCTCTGTCCAGCTGTGAACAATGAGAAATCACAATGTATGCTCTTAAATACTGTACCACTGAGGACTCCAGTAGTTTGAGCCTTCTAATGTGCATAACAAATACACTTAGCCTTACCAACTATTTTCAGAGTAACACCCGCAGAGTACCGATAATCCACTGCATTGATGGACTTGCACTTGTACAGTCCATCATCCCCAGAGCTGATGTTGGAGATGGTGTAAGTGTTGCCCTTTGCTACCAATTGCTTTTTCTTAAACCAAGTATATTCCATCACAGGTGGATTAGCATCACAACTGCAGGTCAGAGTCACTGAACTGCCCTCCACTATTTCACCAGAGGGACTGATGGACACTGAGATGTTCTTTGGCGGATCTGCAGATTGATGAGTGAGATCATTAGTTTAAGAACTCTGACCCATAAACGTATGGCGCTTTTCCACTGCATAGGATCAGCTCGACTCGACTAAGCTCCCTTTTAGCTGATTGTTTTTGTTCCTCAGTTCTCACAGATCAGTTTTACTTGATGTACGTTCTGCTTTGGCTGAAGACTTTTGTCAGCCACCACCCCAAGGAGCATTTGAACCTCTTCAAAATTCCTCAGGGACATGTTACAAGCTACCATTGAGTTGGATAAAACAAATGTGAAAACAGCTGCAACTTCAGAGATTTTACAAGCAGTGAGTTTTTGCTGGAGCTCTGCATTTCATGATGATTAACGGGTCTGTGGCCATTTTACACCTCACCATTTTAGTCCCTCCCTAGTTGGAAGCATTATTGAGCAGGGACTGCTTTCAGGACCAGATTTGGCCAATGGGAAGGAAATGTAGTTTGGATCATTGTCTTGATTCACTTGTGAAGAGATGACTTATCCTATACACCATAGTACCTTCAGTTATAGCATGTCACCAGTGTACAGAAAAAGCATGGTAGCCCTACACTTTCAGAAAATCATCACTGTGCTTCAGGGATTGATTTTTTTTTTTTTTTTTGTACAAAACTAGACCAATTTGCTTCCTATCTTTGAGAATAATGAGACAACTCCCTTTATTGGAAACAATTTGTAACCAGTATCTTTCTAATGGTCAACTCGTGAATGCTAGTTTAATTTGTAGTGAACTAAGTCTACAGAGTAAGGTTCAGAATCCTAGAGCATAACAATGGCATAGTTACACTTCCCCAAACTGATATATGATTTATTTTTTAACCCTTATGTCTTCCACAATTTAATTGCATTGTCGTATCATGTGCTAAATTTAATTAGTTCTATTAACAAATTAATATGTTAACATAGGGTTGTTTAATAGTGTTTTTTTCTCCTCCCCATTTGTTACATGAATTGTATATTGTATTTACTCAGGTTGCCTTGGTTTTATGTAATGATTTGTGGAGCTTATGTTATAACATATATATATTGCTATGTAATCAGAATGTTATTAATTTCTTATAAAAAGAACTGTTTAAAGTATGTCGGGCCACAGCATTTACTCACATCTGACACTGAGGGTGACTGCAGGAGAGGGAAGGTGTTCATAACCTTGAACAGCGCAGCTATAACTGCCCGAGTGGTCTTTTCTTGTCGGCTGGAGGGAGAGTGTGTTATTTTTTTTATTTGTAGCGATACGGTGTCCGTCTTTAAACCACATGAAGGCTGACGCATCCATCAGACTGCAGTTTGATGAACAGGTCAGAAGGGTTGTATTTCCTTCAGTAACATTCTCAGGAATCTCCACTCTAAGACCTGAGAGAGTGGAAGAAAGAGAGTGAGAGGAGAGAAAGACAATATAAGGGTTACATTTGAAGATGATTTTTCACTCTATACAGGCTTCAGAAGTTTGTACAGACACCTTCAAACCTTGCACACATTATTCATTCATTCATTCATTATCTGTAACCGCTTATCAAATTCAGGGTCGCGGTGGGTCCAGAGCCTACCTGGAATCATTAATAATTAAACTAATAGTCAAAGAATATTGGTGTGAAAATATTTGTTATATTATAACAGTTTAAACTTCTTCATTTCAAACATTCTTCACAAAGTTATTGTATATCTTCAAAACTTTAAATCAAAAACGATCCAATAAAAAACTGTAGTTCCTATAAAAATAAAAACATTGTAACTAACACTGTTAAGAAGTTTAACAGTTACACATTCAACCATTTAACTAACTCTAGCCCTTGGTTGAAATCAAGACATTTTGCAAAAGACAAGATAGAAAGAAAATCATAAATCAGTTATAGCTGAGTTTTATTCATTTCTAAAAGTGAAAATGTGCCAATTCTATCTACTGTATCAGAAATTTAACACTTTCTTTTACTGGTTTAAAAGGCTTTTACTTAAAGACAACATCAGAAAGTGTTCTATAGTAAGACTTTTAATAGATAAAACTAAAATGCTTAAAATATTGAGTACATCCCAAAGCAGCTAAGAACCACAAAAAACTACAATACAGCAGGCCATTTAGCACTATCTAGAACGTAAATTAATTAAATGCTGCCAATTACATGCAAATGAGTGTTGAATTTAGACCCAACACCTTGTAGATAAAAGGCCTTTGAAGATTATTATGACTAATAACGATATGAATGGTTTTAGTAATTTTCAATTATCTAATTTTAATTATGTACTGATAATAAGAAAATAATACATTTGTCTTGTTTTGAACTTTAAAAAAACATTTATAGCAAGACTTTTACTAATCATTTATCAGTTTATAAGTTTATTTATTAGTTAACCTGCTATTGTCTTTATTTTAAGCAGAAATAAAAATAAATAGTATAAAAATTAAAAGTAATGCTTTAACACACCTGTGACTATAAGATTCACTCCAGGAAAGCCCAGAAACCTTTGTCTCTTAGAATCTGAAGTGATTCTACTGCAGAACATGCTCTCATCTTTCTCTGTGATGTTCTCCAGTCTGAGGGAAAATATTTTTCCTTGTGGATTTTCCAGATACTCAGTCCTGTGTTTATAATCCGGATCTTCCCTCAGATCCACTCCTTCCTCATGTTTGACTGGACTCTTGACCCAAAACATCTTGACCGATTTGAGATAAGATGGATATTTAAAGCTGCTGTGCATAGTCACTCTGGACCCCTTTAAAACACATATTTGTCTTCTGGTGTATACCACATTCCACTGTTGTTCAGAAACCACTGAAAACAAGATGCATGAAACAGCTTAACAGTGGAAAAGGTAAATTCAGACTTCAGTCTTAGAAGTTGGGTGCATTTGGAAAATGCTCTGCATTCACTAACAGTGATGTCTGGGCTGAGGTGAGTCCATTACTCTGAGAAACACCAGCACAATCTCTGCTTAATTGCTCTGCTGCTTAATTCCATTTTCTCAGCCTGAGTGTCTCCTCTCTGTCTCTACATCCTTTCAGACCCAGTGATTAGCTGTTCTCACAGTACAAGGATGGACCCAGACAGCTTTGGATGTTCTCAGATCTGAAGTGAGTAAAAGTGGTGCTCGATTTTCTCCTATCAAATTCTCCTTCTATCAAATTGAAAGGTTTAAATCATCTTTTAGAGCATTGTCCTCAAATCAAGGGTGAGGGTGGGACATTATTTTCTGCTTGCCTCCTATGAGTTACATAGTACACTTTCTGCAGTGCTGAGCCCAGAGGAGCAATGATAGAGGCTATTCTTTCTATTACAGCTCAGTGAAGCATCACAATGATTTTGAAGCTGTAATTTATAGTATCATATTATCTGTTATTACTTTCAGTGATGGTAAACCATGTTGTTTGTTTTCTACTTTATCCACAGTTTTCCATCAATCATTGGACTACATCCTGACGAATATCTAATGGTTCTTTTGATTTTGCAGTGAGTTTTTACTTTGACTTTTGCAGTATCTTCAGGTCTGTGGAGATTGAACTCAGGACCCCGAGAACCCAGTGTTGTGTGCCGTTGAATACACCTGGTGTACCACAGCGCCACCTCTGTTCATTTTATTGATGAAAAATGATTTTCAGGGTGTCTAAATATTTACACACTTGTTAATAAATAATAGAGTGAGTAAGGGTGGGTGCAAGAAACAGCTCTGACTCACCAGGGAGTGTCAGATGAAAGAACAGCAACTGCAGAAGAGTGGTTACGAGAAACATCTTATATATATAAAAAAAAAAAAAGAAAAGAAAACAAGAAAAAAATAAGTTTAGTTTAAGAGCAAGCATTTAACACATATCAGTGTGAAATTTCTAGTTAAAAACTGAGCTCTGTCGACTTTTTCCTCAAACAGTGTTTAAATGTTTTATCAGTACTATTTAAAGGGGGCAGCTATGATTGTGGGGAACTGCAGTTCTCTCTGGTTAGTTTACATTCAGAAGCTCTGCATCTTAAGGTGCTTTGGAGGAAAAAAAAATACTTTTGTTGTTGTTTGTATGTGGCTTAAGTATAACTTGTCTGTTGTTTTATTCACAGTTTGAATTACCACAGAAATTCATTTGCAACTCGAGTTAAGTTTTGTAGCATATTTATTCTGTGTTTACTTTTATACAATTAGCACTCTCAGTAAATTACAGTGGGTTCCTGCCTAAATGATCGGAAACAGCAAAAATAAGTCAGTATTACCCACATGTGCAGCAAGAATAAAGAAATATACTGATTTCAGTGATTGTAGGTCTCTCTTTGCTGTTTTGCTGGAAGCCTAGCCCTTTCTTGCTTAGTGACACCTGTGTTCCATTTAAAGCATTAGTCCATTTTCCAGTGCACAAACTGACTGGAGACCAGCAAATGGTGATAAAACACTTTTCTAAAATTTATAAAAATATTTTTAGATCATTACAATCATGAACCTTGCCTTTAATCAGTGTTATCAAAGTTAAGAAAAACAGTATCTGAACTGAATAAAGTGACACTGCTATACAAAATTACGCACTCACACAAAATAAACAAATGATATATAATGAAATCCAAACTTTAAAATGTTGTTCATTTCAACCATAAATAATATAACAATATAATAATCTATTATACCACATCAACAAAGGAATGTATAAATAATCGCTAATAATTTCTCCAGTGTCTACTCTCAAAAGACCTCTCCAAAAAGGTGAATGCTTTACTGCAGCAAAACTGAATGAAATCCTTCATTATACCGGCAGAATTTAGGTTTTCCAAAAGTATTTAGACACATAAGCATCCAACAACTAGGTTTTATTTACCCAGATACTGGCAAAGACTTTCAAATCAGTTTAGTTAAACTGGCTTGGAATTTACAGTCATGTCCCCTGTTGTGCTATCTAGAAGTACCTAAAGGCTTGTACAAGGAAGTATTACCAAAAATAGCAAATTGGTACCAATCCAGTCATATCTTTAGATTTCTGTTGTTTATATTGTAGCAACAGACAGCGGTGACTTACCATGGTCTATGAGTTCTAGTTAATAATCCCTGAATAAACAGCCACAGCGGTCATGTGACAAACCCATTCACTCACAAGAAAACCCCAGCAAACCAAGCAGAAACGTCCCTTCCTCTCTTGTTCCGTCTGTATGTTCTCTGCTTTTAACAAGTCTTCAGAATGAAGCTGATACAAAGCCAACACAGAGATCATTGACTCGTCCTGTTAATCTCAATTTCTAACTACATAGGTCATTAAAAAATCTGCTTCAAAAGTGTGAATCTTAAACTGACAATGTGCTCTTTCCTTCCAGCAGTTGTAAGGCTCTGTATTACCCCACAGCTTCCCTTTCTTTAACCAGGGAAATTGAGCAACTTCCTCGTGTTGTGACTTCCTTTTGTGGTAAGAGGTGGAAAGAGTCATTGAGACATAAGTGAATTTTGCTGTCATGAACTGTTCATAATCTTAAAACTGAATTTAAAAAAAGATTCTACTGTCTAGGTCACAGGTCCTCAACCATGTGCAATGTTGGGAAACATTACCACGAGTCTAAATATATAACGTCTTCATAACACATGAAGCTCACACCAAAACACAAACTGTGGAACAAGAATGCCAAGTCAGTTTCTGTGGCCTATCCATTCTGATTACAATTGCCCCGCCTTCTTATCTATGTCTGTCCAATCTCAGCACTGGACCTGTGTTTACGTGAGAGCACCTAGACAAGGTTAAAAGCAGCAAAAATGACCCAATGAGTGCAGAGAAATTAGAGTAAAAACATACAGTAGGGTCAGAGCGAACAGCGAGTGGCACGTTATTATTTAAAGGGACAGGTGCTGAAAGTGGGTGTTCTGGACAGGGGGAGAACGCTGCTGTGGTGCTTGTGGAGTTTGGACCAAAGCAGGTCACAGACGTTTCATTAAGAAACAGAACTGTGTTCCACCATGGAACCTGAGAGAATATATCCCCTTTAAACTACAGGGAGGTAGACTTGTTTAATAACTTGTCTAACCTTCATGAAGGTGTTATAAATGAAGCTACATTTAATGAAAAATCCCTTGCATCAATAGAAAAGAATTTAAAATCAAGTAACAACTTGACTTAGCTGTGTCATCTTTTTATACATACCAAAGCATTGTTTTATAAATGTGTTATTCAATTGTTATTCATTCGTCATAAAGTCCCTGTGGAAGCAGCCTTCAAATTAAAGGCCAAAAATGAAATGACGCATATTTCTTATGTACACATTTTCTACAAATATCAGTTATCCAAGTTTTAATGCACTATTTTGGTTTAAATAATTGCACAGATAAATAGAATAATTTGTTTCTGTTTCAGACTTCAGATTTGCCTGTGTGTTTGTCCATTCAAGTTCCATATATATGAACTAATTTGTGGGTTACTCCCTCTATTCGTAAACAAACATCAGTTGGCCCTGGATCCTAATTGTGTCCTGCAACTTGAACTCTATTAATTTAAATGTCCTTCATCCCAGATTTTATACCTTAAATCCAATTTGTGTGGACCCTACTTCCTAGGCTCTGTATCCTAATAGCTTCTTATGTTCTTGTAAAAAAAAAATCTAAATTGCTACGCAGATAAATATGTTGTTTGTAGTCTTTCTCTGAAGTGCATGTGCCACTAAACTGTGTGTATGCATGATATGATCAGATAAAAAATGAACAGAATGAAAGGATAATGTAGATATTTTTATTTGTGACCTTTGAAAGAGCAACATAACGATCATAGCAAAAGCAATAAGCAGATTATATCATGAATGTGTAATATTAATAACATACTGCTTAATTGAAGCCTTTAGCATAATTCAGTACTTTGCTAAGAGAGACAACATTTTTAATAAGTGTAACTGTTTATAATTAAGGTTAATACAATTTTTATAATATAATCCTTTTTTTTTTTTTTTCTTTTTGTTAAGAGAGACTCAATGAACCTTGAAATATAAGTTTTAACCCTTAAGTACAAAAGACATGTTTTTCACACTTTTGATAAATCCTCAGATGTAATTTGTGGAATAGGTTTGAATATTCTGGAAGACAGAGAAAAGAAAAGAGAGAGAAATTAGACTTTCTAGTAGCATATAGAATTATGAAACTGCAGCCTACATATGCATCTTAAGTTATTTTGCTGATTTTAGACCTGAAAAGTGACCATATTTATATGGCTGAATGTGACATAAAATAAGTCACAAAATACAAAGTGTCCTTCTCAAAACTGAACATATATTTATAATATTAAATTGGCATCTGACACAATATTTTTACATTTATTTACATTTAATGTAAAATAAAACATCAGTATTAAATTGTTACTCACTTCGTAGATTGCTTCTTCAGTGTAGGACAAAGCCCCAGGATTAAGGTAAGTGTCGTGATGGTCACCGCAACATGGGTCCGTATTGAAAAGGCCCTGGTTTTCAAATACATCTGTAGAGTATGTGTTCAGAACCTTGTGGTTCTCATCTTGGGACATTTGCAGATCTGTCTGCGTAAAAGACTGAGAGACAGCAAGAGACCGATTCTCAAATTCTTGACAACACCTTGTCATTTAAAAAAGAAAAACATTCTTTAATGGTTCTTTAGTAAAGGATTCAGCTCAGTATAGAACAATGGAAATTTCAAGCTTGCTTCATACATAGAAACACACTTGCCTTCCATCTTAAAAATTTTAAATCAATTTAAATCAGTGTTAAAATGTAATAGATAAACTGAAGTCAAATCATGTAAAATAAATAAATAAATTATTACTTAAGGAACAAAGCAAATAGCATCACTAGATCAAAAATTAGATAAAAACAGTCTGTTTGAATAATATAAATCCCTTACCATAGCAGGAGAAGCATTTCGGAAGCCCTGAGTTTTAAACAAAAGCAACAAAGTTTGATCTTATTTCATACAGATATATTTAAATAATGAATTAGATTTCTTGCATTAAAAAAAATATGTATGTGTTATTTGTAATAAATATGTAGATCCATATTATCAACAATGTAATCACCGATTTCTCTAAATACATTTGTATCAACTTTTTAGTCAGGGTTACACAAGTGTAACAGGGTATTTACTCTTGTATAAATACTTTTATATCACTCTTGTATCCACTATGCATAATGCATTGTGTAAAATGTGTAATAGGTTGGATGGTAAACTGAAAATTTATTGCTGTTTTTGATTACAGTTGTCTGTAAAACCATATAAAATTCTGATAACATTTATCCAGCTACAGAAAAGACATTGATTTGTGATGTAGTAACCAAATCATGTGACTATGAAACATGTAAATGTAATGTGGCAACAATTTACTTATTAGATGTGTAATTACACAAGTGCAAATGCTCTGTATAACTGTAAAAATTAAATCGTGTAACAGGCATGTATCAATTCATAAGCCGTGAAACTGCACTATGATCCATCTGTAAGTGTAAAACATGACTAGTAATGCTGTTAAATATGTGTGAACATGTTAATATATAGTTATTACAGATTATGCATTTACTTTGTTTTAGAGACAGGAAAATCCCTAAAAAATAGAGTCAGCTTTGTGTAATGATGTGATGCAATACATTAGATGATTCCAAAAGCTTACCTGACAGTTCCTTTTAGAAAATCTGATGCAAATGAAGGCCAGACCTCCAACACACACTAGTCCCACAAGAACAAAAACAAGTGTATAATTCTGTCCTGGGATCAGAAAAATGAAACACATTCACAAAAATTGGTGGGGGCTCTTATTCACAGTGACTTCCAATTTGAATCATGTCACAGTTTTGCTGGATATGGTGTTAAGAGTCTTCTTTAAGGACAGTGTGTGGTTGCACAGGCAGGGAATTAAACCCCAGCCTGTGGGATAAAAATCAGCAGTGTAACTCACACTGCAGCAAGCATACACATTTCTTAGTTGCACCTTCTGCTATGAGTAAATGAAAGTGGGTAAAACTAAGTTCCAACCTGGACATTGAAATATAACAGTTGATGAATTCCGTCTTCCTACTTTATTCCAAGCTTCGCAGTAAAACCCCCCTCCATCATCTGCAGGAATTCTGAATTTCAATCCAGATCCAACAGGTGAGGCTCTACCTGCTTTAAACCAGGTATAATTCTGCACAGGTGGATTAGCATCACTGCTGCAGGTCAGAGTTAATGAACTGTGCTCCACTGTTTCACCTGAGGAACTGATGGACATGGAGACATCCCTTGGTGAATCTACAAAAGACACGAAATCAAGATGGCAATTATGTTTGAGATATTCATCTCTGTGGGGGAAAAGTAACATACTTCCCCATGTGTTTTTATTTTTGTAAACTTAAATTTGAACTAAAATTAGACAAACCAAAGGATGAAGTATTATTTATTTATGGTCATCATTTGTAAATATGTTTTAGTTATGTTATCAGATATTTTGACTGTTCTGACATTTGTATATTGAGCTCACTCACAGAGAATATTTAAATCCACAGCAGGAGATCTTCTCTTCCCCCATCGATTGCGACACTCACATGTATATTCCCCACTGTCCTCAGAGCTGATGTTGAGAATTCTGAAACTCTCTCTTGTTCTTATAGTCTTTAATCCTTTAAACCAGGTGTAGTTCTCCACAGGTGGATTAGCATCACTGCTGCAGGTCAGAGTCATTGAACTGCCCTCCACTATTTCACCAGAGGAACTGATTGACACTGAGACACTCTTTGGAGGATCTTTATAAGAAAAAAAACATTAAATAATATTCTCTAGACATACATGATTATGATTCTCCATGATATGAAATAAAACATCACAAACTTACACTGAACATTTAAGTTCACAGCAGGAGATCTTCCCTCTCCGAACTGATTCTGACTCTGGCAGGTATAATCTCCGCTGTCCTCAGAGCGGATGTTGGAAATTCTATAAGTCTTTCCTGTTCCAATATACTTTAATTCTTTAAGCCAGGTGTAGACCTGCAAAGGTGGATTGGCATCACTGCTGCAGGTCAGAGTCACTGAACTGTCCTCCACTATTTCAGCAGAGGGACTGATGGACACTGAGACATTCTTTGGAGGATCTGCCATTACAAATAAGAAATTAAGAAGTGAGAAGTTCAACACAACACACTCAATTTATGAGCGTATGTTAGTAACACAATGACAGGCGATATTGTCTTATTTGTGGTGACAGTGGTGCGTCATTTGCTATTGCTGAACAGATGACAGGGTCACATTCTAAATGTATGTGATGAGTGATTGGGTATGAGATGTTCAGAAATGGGCCTAAAATATTTAGGGATTTATTTTAATAATTTTATGAGTTTTTTTTTTTTTTTTTTTTTTTTTTTTTTTAAGCCAAGAATAGTATTTTATAGACTATGACTGTGTTACTGAAACTTTTTTTAGAATTTTCTGAACGAGGTTCACAGAAAAGTGTTGAAACTGTTGTGGGAGATCATTACACAAGAGACAGTCCTGCAGCTCCCGACCTTCTGGAACATAGGATAATGTTTATGCTTAAGATTGAGGTTTTGATTTGGCCTTATGTTTAAGGTTGGTATGTTTCCCAGACCTTTTGCTACAGACACTGTTGGCACCTCAATGTTGTGAGAAACGTTAGGCCTGTACTTACATCTAACGATGAGGTCTTTTGGAGGAGAGAAGACACTTGACATTTGTACAGCACAGATATAACTGCCTGCATCCTCACTGCTGACTGGCTGCAGGCGAAGCTGGTTGTTGATGGAGGTCTTTGTGGTTAAGGGATGTCTATTTTTGTACCAGATGAATGTTGGGGTGATCAAACTGCAAGTGGTTACACATTTCAGAACTGCTGCTCCTCCTTCTGTCACTGCTTCAGGAGTTTCTACACGGAGCTCTAAGGCAACAAGACAATGTTAGCTATTCAGGCCAAGTCCATCTTAATATATATATATATATATATATATATATATATATATATATATATATATATATGTCCAAAAATTATTGGACATAGAGCCTATTGTCAAACCACACACACACACACACACACACACACATATATATATATATATATATATATATATATATATATGTGTGTGTGTGTGTGTGTGGTTTGACAATAGGCTCTATGTCCAATAATTTTTATTTTGGCAAGAAAAATAAAGAATTTCAAATGTTTTTGAACATCAAAACTTCAAATGATTTTGGGTTCTAGCAAATGTGATTTAGCAAACCATTCATCTGTGTGTTAAGTACTGTACAACTGTGTTTCTCATTACAATGTGACATAGAATAATTTGTTCTTGTTTTGGAAGCATCCATCCAACTGCTGTCAAAGATCAACAACCACAGAACACCAGAAACTCAGGCAACTGAAAAATGTTTTTAATGTAAAGTAGCGAGTATAACCACAGCCCCCTATAGATTAGACTTAGGTTCTGTTCCCAGTTCAAGCAGTAACTTCAATTAAACCAGTAAACATTTGGACAAGATTCCCAATTCTGCATTAAACTAAATCATTCTGGATAACATTAAATAAATATACCAGATGAGGGAATACAGCTAGATATTAAGTGCTTCTCCTTTCATATGCAAACAAAAGTCATCCATTTGTGTTAATAAAATCAAAATCAACAACAACTATAAGAACAACAGAACTGATGAACAGATGAAGAAATAATTAATTTATTTGTGACCTATTTTGCACAAATGAAGAAATGAACTCAACCCCAAAAACATTATTCTGATTTTCAAGCACATTTGCTAGAAGACAACACATTCCCACCAGACAGTGATCCAAAACATAGAGCCCAATTGATCAAATATTTGTGAACAGATAATAACAAGTTAAAGGCTTGTTAATGATTATTAATTTAATTTCAGTAGTAACAAAGTATACCAGAGAGGAAAAAAAAAACAAACAAAAAAAACCACATGGGACTGAGAAGACAGACATGACTGGGACAATGTTGTTGTAGCATTGTTGAAAACTACAGCTTATACCCCTTCCACTGTAACAAATAAGATAAATCTATAATAAATTATCTAAGATGCTGATAAGACCATTAGCCAAACCCCAGTGAACAACAAGGTCAGAGACAATATTTGGAAGCCATAACAACTACTTTTCAGTTGTGTTACACTTTTAAAGTTGTATACTTACCGAGAGATGACCCATTTACACAGCTGTTTATAAGTGGTGGACTGCCAAGCATCCTCACCTTCTCCCTCTTAGCAGAACCTCCAGAAAATCATAGGCATGTCATAGAAAATCATTCAATTTCATTGTATTTCAAAGTGTTATACATGTATATCAGTTACTGGTTTATAACATACTAATAAGCAATACAGTTATCCTCAAACAGGAGCAATTGGTATAAAAATTATATAAGGGCTCTGTTCTCTGATACTTATATTTAAGCATTGTTTTCGTCACTGTAAGTTGCCCCAAGTGTGTTTGTTGATTGAGAGAAACATTGACTGACCATGTGTGAGGAAAACCAGGAAAATGAGCATCTGAAAAAGACTGGATTCCATTAAACCAGCAACTGGTGACAGGTCAACTACCAAAAAACAAAAACTAATTAATGGATGAATCCTAAAATCACATTTGTCATCTGAGGCAAATTTGAAAAGCCAAAGCCAATTTTATATTTACATTCTTAGTAAGAAATTGTACTGTGCAAATTTTTTTTGGACAATCATAAGAACATGAAACCTTTTGTATTGTTATACTGTCATTCCAAAATGCATTATGTGTTTACAACAATTAATACTACATTTATTACAAAAATTATTATACATTTCATACTATATACTAGCTATGCTAATTAATACATATGTTACTGATTAATTATTTTTAAACAATGTAAATAAATAAATAAAGAAATAAAATAAATAAATGAATATGCCCCTGATTCCTACCTTCCTACCTCGTTTTGTCTGCTGGAAGATAGAGAAGGTGCAAACCTAATATCTCAGAAAGTGTTTAGCAATATTCATATACCACCAGAGCCTTAACCCTCACCCTCTAACCCTTTGTCTCTGTTGCCTTAGGTTTGAACACTGCTCTGATTACTGGGTCAACCCGCAAATATGAAAAGAAGTCCATGCATCGGGACTGAATTCACCTGTGTTCTAAATGCATATCATTTACCCAGGATTACTGTATTTGAGACATTTGAAAGGAATAGTCTATGATCTTAAGAGTTAAATATATCTCACATTTGAGCTTAGAGGCAGGATGTGGTAAAGGAAAAAAAATATCTTTGTAACCTAGCAACCTTCAAGCCAAGGGCCAGTTCACACTATTTGTCATCACGATTGAGAGAAGCAATAAGTCCATTTTAATCGCAAAAAAGGAAAAATAGAATGTTCTTTTGTTTATTTATTTATTGATTACAGTGTTAAAACCTCTGACCTTCCATGATGTGATCTGAAGGGGGCACTGTGTGTTTTAAAAATAAACTCACTGTGGGTGTACCCTAAAGGGTGCATATTCAGTACCTTTAGTTATATAGGGAACATAATTGCACTTTATTCTATAACAACTGTCGATTTTAAAGTTGTGTTGATTTCTTTCGTCCCGTTTCATCTCCAGGACTTTCATTATGTTTTTTTAATCTCTTTCTGGAGAAGAGAATATAATAAACCTTTAGGGAACACAACTGGACTTTAACACCAATGCTCTTACTTTTTAAAATTATATTTACACTGTTTGTATCTTTAGTTACACTACTGTATCTTTTTGCGTGCCTATATTTTTGTTTGCTGTGAACTGAGAGTGAAAATGAGAAGTAGTTGTTTAGATTCATGTTCTCAAAAACAAACTGATTCATGCTTTCACAAATCTGAGTTTCATTTCATGGTCAAAGAGCTGGAGCAATGAGAGTCTACTTCTGTGTCTTAGTACTCTTATTCTCAGGTAGGAATATTTAATGTACATTTGATATATTTCCTGTAACATAAAAAATCTGCTAAACTGTTAGAAAAATAGCTAAAAGTTACCAGGTTGAAGGTGAAACTAAATTCTATAACAATCTAATGATATATTTTTATAAAAGCAATGATATAATTATATTTTTTATAAAAATTTAGAATTTAGAATTTTTAATAAAAGTATTACATTTAAGAATTTGAGTTTTGAGCTCTCAACTTAAAAAAACATAACATTAAAATAACCATAACATTTTTATGTAAAATTAGCTCCAGATTTTCCTGAAATCCTGAGTATTGTTATATAGACTGGTGTATATTCCTTATTGTTATACACCATTCAAAAATAATCTATTTCAAAAATTAAATCTTCGTAAATTTAATCAATATAACTCAAATTTCACACTGAGAGAAATACATTCACTAATTATAAGATTAAAAGCAATTTTTGGACGCTTCTTTTTTCCTGGCCACTGTTTTAAGTGAAATTATCAAATGACATAATCACATTTTCTTGGTGGACAACACTGACTGCTTTGCGTACAGGTCTTAAATGATTTCACAGGATCATTTCATTCAAATCAAGTTTTTAGATGTATACTGAGGTTTTGTTTCTTCACAGAAACCTGCTCCTCTGCAGACTGCGCTGAGTTCACTTCTCAAGAAGGACAAAGTTTACAGGTTGACTGCCCATATCCTCCAGGGAATGATGGAAAAAGAAAATATTTCTGCAGAGTCCAGGATGTTGACTACAAGGACTGTATTAGCACAACTGTTCACAACTCCTGGGACACACAAGGACGCTTTGCTCTGTTCGACAACAGCAGTGCCAGGTTTTTCAGCATTATCATCTCGAAGTTGGAGACTCACGATTCAGGGAAGTACATGTGTGGAGTGGACATCAAATTTCTCAAAGATTTCAATAGTGAAGTCAGGATAATTGTCAAGAGCAGTAAGTACAACTGCACTATTAACACTACACTGTCAAATATGTGTTTAACTATGAAAGCTATTGTATATATTTTTTATTGGTTTTATCTATTTTTCTGGCAGGCTTTACACTAGACATATGTATATAGCTGTAAGTTTTTGATGGCATTCAGCCACACAGACATTAATGAGGTGAAGTACTGATGTTGAATGATTAGTTCTGGACTAGAAGTATCACTCCAACTGATCCCAAATGTTGGATACCCAATACTACAAGGCGTTATACACATCTAACCATGGACAATGAGCATGATGAGCTCAGGCAAATGTGCAGTTGCTCCAGATTGTGTAATTTTATTGGTCATAGTCCCCGATTGGTTACTCTTAAATAAACTGAGTCCACTCAAGATGAGGTATTTCTGTAAACCTTTAGGCAGCAGAAATAGAACAATACAAGTCACTGTAAGTAAACAGAATTGAACAGCAAGTGAGTCCTTTTACTTTTCTGCTCAGATCTCTCCACTCAGCAAGCAGTTACAGGAGAAACTCATGTGGATGGAGGTGAGATTATCCTGTTACGTCATTCAGCATTACTTTTTAGTAATATTCATTTCATAACTGTGGTTAGGCCATCTTTATATGTATGATGACTTCCGTTTCTACATTGAAGTGGAGAACAGCACAAGTGCATTCACAAGACAGAAAACCACAGCACCACAGCAAAAAGAGGAAGGTATGACACTGACACACACATGCACTTACATGCACACATGCACACTCCCCCCACACACCCACCCACAAGCAAATACTCAAATGTTATCTTGTCTCAAAGGTTTCTGGAGGTTTTACCTAGACCCTACCCTTAACTCTAATTCCTAAACCCTATAACTCTAAACCTAATCCCTAAACCCTTTACATAACCCAAAACTTAACCTCTACCCCCTAAACTAACCCTAAACCCTAAAAGTCATTTTTGCACTCAATTTGCAGCGCATTTCTGAAATCTCTGTACCTGACATCAGAAACAGATTAGAATCAGAATGGCTCACTTTATCCCATGTATTTTTCTGATTTTGGCAGCACATAGAAACTGATTGGGTGATCTTGTTTCACCGTGTGTGTGTTGGTAGGCTCCAGATCCCAAAAAAAAAAAATCATATACACTGAACAAAGGAGTTTTCATATTGTCATCGGCCAAACAAAACCAGTTTCTCCCAAAATAGAAATTTCAGAGGAGAGAAAAAAACCTTTCTAAACTTTCAGTGGAAGTGAATGTAAAAAAAATAATTCCTTTTTTTTTTTTTAATTTTGGAGCATTTTTAAAAGGAGATACATCAATGATACTGTCCCCTCTAGTGGTACAGTGTATACTTTACACAAAGCAGATTTCTCCTGGATCAATCCAGAGTGGGGGCTGATTCAGTCTAATATAAGATTTAACATTAGTAATGACCTCTCTTAACTGTTTAATTTGTTTAGTAATTAACTCATTATCTGTGATATATTTCATTGCATTATGTTTTTGCTTTTATTAGGTAATATACTATAGCACAGGTCACATTGTTAGAAGTTTCATGTTAAATTTAATAAAAAGTCAGATATTAATTACAATAAAGTATATTAATGTACAATTTAACTAATTTAAAAAATAAACAAACAAATGTGACTTGAACAAAAAAAAACAAATCATTGTGTTTATTTAAAAATCAAAGCTCATGCGGATGTCTGCAGCATGTTAAAAGGTTTCCTTCTCATGGTGAATATAAACACACTCCTCGATTACTAAATCCTAGCTTATTTGTTTTTGTTTGTTTGTTTGTTTGAATATGTTTATTCTTCCCCTCAGATGTGTGCTTGTGTGTGTGTTTTTGTGTGAAGGCCAGTCTCGCTTCTCTTTTCTTTGCAGAATCTCACTTCAGGTTCCTGGCTGTGGTGACCATGGTGTGTGGGGTTATGCTGCTCTTCGTGTGTGTTTTCAGTTTGGTTCTGATTCTCAGACGCAACAGCAGTGCCCAGCTCTCAGGTGAACAGCCACACCATGCATTGTCCAAAATTAGAGCAGTTGAAGGTAAACTGTTGGGGATAAATTGGCTGCTGGTGGTAATCTGAATAATGGCTTTGAATCACCTATTGGGGTAAATCAGATGTGTGGACAAATTGGATGTTGGGGTCAATTTAGCTGCTGTAGGTAATTTGTCTCTGGTGATACTTGTTTTACTGTGTGTGTTGGTGGGCTCCAGATAAACCTATTCATGTAAAAATGCACTGTACAAGTGATGTTGTTGTAATATTTCCACTTTAAAAACAAATGGCAGAGTCATGCTCTCTAACAGTAGAGGGCAGCAAAGCACAGGACAGGGCAGTAGAGACCATGGTGACAGATGTGTTTATTTTTATTATAGTTCCTTTTATTATTTTATTCCCACAGTTTCAGCCTTTTACCACAGCAGAGGAAAATCAAACCCAGAACTCACTGAGGTGAGTGTGATAGAGTGAATGTGAAAAAGTGAGTGTTAAAGTGTGAACGAGAGCATGTGAATGTGTAAGCTATGGTGTAAATAAGGAAAATTACATATAGATGATGACAGATATGGTAACCACGGTGATATGTAAAATACCATGCACATTACAATATGATTCAGCATTATTTCATTATTTAATTATTATCATGATCTCAGTGTACAATAAAATAGGCACAGCAGTGTTCCAAAGCCAGTCCCAGCGGAACAGAGGTAGTTACTGCAGTACCGGAACACAACATCCCTATAAATATTTCTCGGTTCAGAAAAAAAAGCCCCACATGTGTAGAGCAGGTGTAACCAAAGTTTTGTCTCTCACTTCCTCTGCAGGATGACTATGTGAGAATGAACCCTGGCATCATCCAGGTCAGCTTGCCTGAGAACGAAGACAGGAGATCTGCATCGTGTGAAGGTCACCCACTGTTTCAGTCCCACCTCCCCGGTGCAGAGGTGGTCCCCACCAGCCCTGACTTAGACCCCTACTATCTACAGCCTTACGCCTTGGGGAGTCCTGAACTACACTCGGAATACATGGATCCAGACCATCTTCGGCTCAGCAGAGTGTATCAGACCCTCATGGTGGAGTCCGTCCAGGAGCCCATCTACCAGACACTGGACATAGACTCCTGCTGACCAGACTGGCTCACCGGGAGGGTTTGGAGTTTAGGTACAGGACCATGAACAGGGTCTGTCTGAATAAATATGTTCATATTTGCCCCCTCCATGCACCTCCCAAACCTGCAATGTTCCATTGTTAGTGTTTTTCCCCCAAAATAGTTTTTACTGGATTTCTGCAGAAAATACAGTAAATGTTTCATTGTTTTCATGGTTTTATTGTGTATTTGTACTTTCCAGCAGTTGCAATAACTGAACAATTTTGCATATATATTAGTGTTTTTGTTTGTTTTTACCAAATCTCTCTCTCTCTCTCTCTCTCTCTCTCTTAATATATATATATATATATATATATATATATATATATATATATATATATATATATATATATATATATATATATATTATGGCAAGCCAAACAGGAAATATTTAATGAACTTTGATATATATAGAATGATCATGGCCAAGGACTTCCGAACCATTCTGGAGGACCATGTGCATTCAATGGTTCAAACATTGTATCCTGAAGGCGATTCCGTGTATCAGGACGACAATGCACGAATACACACAGCAAGACTGGTGAAAGATTGGTTTGATGAACATGAAAGTGAAGTTGAACATCTCCCATGGCCTGCACAGTCACCGGATCTAAATATTATTGAGCCATTTTGGGGTGTTTTGGAGGAGCGAGTCAGGAAACGTTTTCCTCCACCAGCATCACGTAGTGACCTGGCCACTATCCTGCAAGAAGAATGGCTTAAAATCCATCTGACCACTGTGCAGGACTTTCTCAAGACAAATTGACCTGTATTGGCCGCAAAAGGAGGCCCTACACCACACTAATACATTATTGTTGTCTAAAACCAGGTGTTTTAGTTTCATTTTCCAACCCCTGTATGTCAGCTTTCATTCTATATATATCAAAGTTCATTTTATATATATCAGCGTTCATTCTATATATATCAGCGTTCATTCTATATATATCAGCGTTCATTTCCTGTTTGGCTTGCCATAATATATATATATATATATATATATATATATATATATATATATATATATATATATATATATATATATATATATATATATATATATATATATATATATATAATTGAACTTTTAAAACATCATAGATCCACCCCCCATCTTAATTAATCTTAACTTTATTTAACATATTAAAAAATGCCTATTTATTTCCACAAAATAAATATTCAAATTGAAAATACTGAGCATGTGAAAATACTTTAAAAAAAATATATATTTTTTTTACGAGGCATGGCATACATGTTTAATGTTTAACTATTTTTATTGTGTTGATGACACAAACTATTTATTTGTTTAGAAAATATAAAACATTATATTGAGAATTACTCAAAAATTCAAATTTAACATTAAGACACCAGCAATAAATGCTTCGACGAGCTGTAGCTGAGGTGCTACCTGAAGTAAAGTTGAATAAAGAGACAAAGAGGTTATAAAAGTTGAAAACATGACATTTCTGGCCACATCCAAGACTTTTATTAGAAGAATCAGAAATAAATCAAGGTTTTTAACTTAATAAAACTGTAATGAATTATTGAACAAAGTATTACATGCACATGAACATAGTTTAAAAAGTATTAAAAAATAAAACATATAAGAAGCCTCTCCTGAAAGACCTGAGTTCACATTCTCTTTCTAGTGGCTCAAATTCAAACAAAGAACCAAACACTCATGAAAGTATTGTTATTAATAAAACACACAGAATAAAGAAATAATTACAACTAAAGAAGAAATAATGTTTCGATATGAGACAGCTCTTTGTGAACTGAAGGGAAGAGAGAGGGACATGTGAGAATCTGAAAGAAAGAAAGTGATTTGGGGAAGGAGGACCAGACAAGGGCGGAAGGGAAAACCATGAACTAATTAGAGAAAGTGACCAAAAGATAAAAGGTTGCACAACATGTGAAGTCCTTTCTCAGATAAGCTGCACAATGAACATGAACCTTCTACTGATCAATATCATCTGTGTCCTGACAGGTACGACTGCACAAGAGATTTATATAATCCTTATAGTGAGGGGGTACATGGATATACAGTGTTTATGCTTTTTTAATATGTCTACCCTGCATGTATCCATTTCTAATGTGTACACAATATCTTTTAATGTTGAACTCTAAAATGATTATCATTTTTAATATTTAATAATTATTGTAAACACTGAAACATATATATAAAGAGTTGTCTGAGACTGTGTGTGTGAAATAGTCCGCTGCTGTGAGAGGTGCACAAGTTCAATAAATAAATGAATACATTAATAAATTAATGGTTATTATTATTATTATTTCTCTCTCTCTGTTCCTGGATGTAAATTCCACTGCACTGTTCCTCACTCAGATCTCCTGTGTCAGTTTTAGAGAGTGTTATACCTGAGGCGTTGATCTTGGAGGGTCGCGTTGGAGAAAATTTGAAGATCAGATGTTCTCATGAGTTCCACCATCAGAACATCAAATTCTTCTGCAATGTACAGTGCCTGACTGAAAAGGACATCCTCATTAAAAGCACAACAAACCACAATCCAGCCACCAGTGGGAGGTTCTCATTATCAGACGAAGGTTCAGGGGTCTTCATTGTGACCATCTCCAGTCTTAAGATGTCCGACTCTGGAACGTACTGGTGTGGAGTGAAGAGAGGCTCTGTGAACTCTCTTCTGGAGGTGATTGTGACAGTCCTGGAAGGTAGGAAATAAATTAATAAGTTAATAAATGATGATGTTGTTTTCATACTTTTTAAATTCAGGAGTTAAATGAAGTTAATAAAGGACTATGTCAGGGTTCATTTTAAAGTTTTTTTTTTTTTTAAGAAGCCTCCACTTCTGTAAGACATTAACACTGTGATGTAATATTCATGTGAAATGCCCCGCCCCCTCAGCTGAGATGGAGATTTTGATTGGTTCTGCCACTAAGTTTCAGTATGTTTGACACTGTCACACTGAGGTAACTGTGATGAGGAGGGTGTGAGACTCTTTCATGTTATTGCTGTTGTAGTTAAAGGAGTAAATGGAAATGGGGAAACAGAAAAAAAAATGAGGAAAGAAAATGCCTGCAATAACTGAGTTATAAAGCACAAACATGCAATCATCTGTTAAAAATTACCACACACACACACACACAATCTCGCGTTGAACACATCAGGTTTTTGGACAGAGACGCTGCAGAAAACTCAGAGCTGAAGAGAGAATGAGGACCTTTTTTCTGACCTCAGTCATCTGCACCTTCACAGGTTTGACTGGACATTTCTATCTTTTCACTTAAAAACATTATGCTCCCAAAGTTTCTGATAAATTATTGAGGAACAGAAGAAGGATTTTATTTTATTCCTGAACTGTGAGTGCAATATAATATAAATAACACACAACAAGTCCATATTCAAAGTAATAAATAAAAATAGCACAAAAAGGAAATTTGTGTTTGGTAGATACCATTGGAATGTCTGTTAATTTCCCTTTTAAATAGTGCCACATTTGTAAGGAACCTGCAATTGTGGGATGAGCAGTAGAGCTGAATTTGTCAAATTCTCTCTGCCAATGGCAAACAGTTTGTATTGTGTGATGGTGTGGCATCTCCTGCTGGTTGAAGAATGGGATGGCATCCCACAGCAGTGTGTGACCAGGCTGGTGACCAGCGTGAGGAGGAGGTGCCAGGCTGTTGTGGCTATGGTTCTTCCACCCACTACTGAGGCTCCTGTTTGTTAAATGAATACATTTTCACATTGCCAATATGTCTTGTTTCTTCAAACATCCTAAGCTACCAAACACACATTTCCATAATTAACTACATTGTACGTCATTTTTCAGCTAATGATTTGTTATTTATATTCCAGCATGTAATTATTAATCAAAATAATAATCACCGATTATAAAAGTAATGATCATGATGATGATGATGCATGGTTTCAGTGCAGCTGAAGTAAATCACAGAGAGAAAAATGCAAAATAAATCATAAAATAAAT
Organism: Hoplias malabaricus; assembly: GCF_029633855.1. Taxonomy (NCBI): domain Eukaryota; kingdom Metazoa; phylum Chordata; class Actinopteri; order Characiformes; family Erythrinidae; genus Hoplias; species Hoplias malabaricus. The sequence goes on along the minus strand of NC_089801.1, from coordinate 60,065,835 downwards.
GGAAATATCTGAAATGTAAACATAATGCTGAAGCTAAGAAAAAAGTTGCAATAAAATAGTAAATTAATATTACATAATCATAGAAATGACTCAAATACATTAAATAGCACAATCATAGAAATAATAAAAATCAATAAAAATGTCTTCTAAACAAACATCAACAGAAAATGTTGTTTTAAATTAATATTTCTTTCCCCACTCTGTGCTTTTCTTGTGTCAGTTTTAGGAAGCACTACGAAAAAAGTTTTCACTGCTTACGTCGGAGAAGACGTGACGATCCAATGTCCTCATGATGATGCTGAATATTTCCTGAAGTTCTTCTGCAAGTCTGAATGCAAATCTGTTTCTAGAGACTATATCATTACGAGTTCAACACTGCACAACCCCAGCACCAGGGGGAGGTTCTCATTATTAGAAGGTTCAGGGGGCTTCACTGTGATCATCTCCAACCTCAGGATGTCAGATTCTGGAACGTACTTTTGTGGCGTGGAGGGGTTACTTGACGACTTCCTGCAGGAGGTGTTTCTGACAGTTCTAGAGGGTACGACATGTTGAATTCATTCATTCATTCATTATCTGTAACCGCTTATCCAATTCAGCGTCGCGGTGGGTCCAGAGCCTACCTGGAATCATTGGGCGCAAGGCAGGAATACACCCTGGAGGGGGCGCCAGTCCTTCACAGGGCAACACAGACACACACACATTCACTTTTGAGTCACCAATCCACCTGCAACATGTGTTTTTGGACTGTGGGAGGAAACCAGAGCACCCGGAGAAAACCCACATGGACACGGGGAGAACACAGCAACTCCTCACAGACAGTCACTCGGAGCAGGAATCGAACCCACAACCTCCAGGCTCCTGGAGCTGTGTGACTGCGGCACTACCTGCTGCACCACCGTGCCGCCCATGTTGAATTCAGTCCAGATAAATAAAGAGACAGGATCAGACAGGAACTGTCTGACTGTTTAAATCTCTGGTGGACAAGAACTGTACCATTTTAATTGGTTGGCTTTGTCCGTTTGGGGGTGGGACTGTTATGCTATTGGTTGATTTTAAACAAGGGTTGATGTTCTTTCTGAGAATAAAAATTTAAATCTGAGAGATGAACGGTGAGCTAAGTCTTGCTAATGTTTTCTTATTGTTCTCTAGATAAGAGGGAAGTGTTAGATCATTTCCCAGCATCAGCAACACCAACCCCAACAGTACCTGGGAAAAGTGAGTAAAAGTGCTTTGTTCTCTCTCTCTCTCTCTCTCTCTCTCTCTCTCTCTCTCTCTCATGCCCAGACCCATTTCCCTTGTCCCTACCTCTTAGTCCTACCCCTGCTTTACCTAGGGGTGGGGGTGGGGTGCTTCATTTCTTTATAGGATAGAGGGGCTGAAATGTGACATAGCCCTTCACACTGATTTTTTTTCAGAGTCATACTCCAAACAGGGACTTATGACGCCTTGTGAATCACCACCATGACCCAGAGATGTCAGTATTTTCTTCTTTAAACTCTATGAAAACTCGGTGTATTACCTTAGAGCATAGAGTAGCTGATGCCTCTGTATTTAGCTGTAAATTTACAGTTCCACCTTAAATGGTGAAGCATTTACATTCTGGCGCTTGAGGCTACTGCAACATCTAAGGCAAAACTGGAAATTTCTAACAAATAGTTGCAGAGTAAGATGTAAGTTCTATACACGGAAGAGTGAGGAGAGGGGGATCATATCTGATTATGGAACTGCTTCTGAAGGCGAATGATTTTCTAAATGTAACTAAAATCCAGCAGCATATCTCTGCAGACTGGCAGAGCTCCTTATAACATAATCTTGAAAGGCTGTCCTGTTTCTTAGGGGAAGGTCACTACACTTGTCAGGATCACCTGGCGGACTGACCGAGCGGACGCACACGCTAAAGCACAGATAAACTTTAATTACGAAAAATAACAAGACAAAGATACTTTAACAGAAGGACAAGAAACCGGGATCCAAGCGGGCTAAACGGGACACGGGGAGCTAAACAGGGCAAACGGGACAGACAGACTAAAGAACGAAACGACAGAGGAAATACAACGACAACGTGGAAAACAATAACGTAGAAACTTGCAGAGACAGACAGACAGACTGATAACTGACTTGACACAGTACAAAGAACAAATGACCAACAAACAGGAAGTGCAGGAAGGGGACTTAAATACAAAACACAGACGAGATGCACCTGAGACAGATAACAAGGGGGCAGGGTAACACATGACACAGACGAGGAGGCGGAACAAAGGCAGAGACAGGAAAAAACAACAAACATAGCCATGTGCTCGCTCTCAGCACATGGCCGGACAAAACAGACATGAGGAGGGCATGACAACACTACACTAGCAATAGAACACTCAAAAACAAGGGGTAGGGAGATTGTCATTAAACTTCACTGACCTTGAGAACTAATAAAAGATTCTATGACAACTATGAATTTCCACGGCGGCGCGGTGGCGCAGCAGGTAGTGTCGCAGTCACACAGGGGGGTGACTGGGGGTTGTGGGTTCGATTCCTGCTCCGGGTGACTGTCTGTGAGGAGTTGGTGTGTTCTCCCCGTGTCCGCGTGGGTTTCCTCCGGGTGCTCCGGTTTCCTCCCACAGTCCAAAAACACACATTGCAGGTGGATTGGCGACTCGAAAGTGTCCGTAGGTGTGAATGTGTCTGTGTTGCCCTGTGAAGGACTGGCGTCCCCTCCAGGGTGTATTCCCGCCTTGCGCCCGATGATTCCAGGTAGGCTCTGGACCCCCCGTGACCCTAAAAATTGGATAAGCGGTTACAGATAATGGATGGATGGATGGATGAATTTCTACAGAAATATCCATCATTTGGTAAAAGTGAAACCAGCTTTTGAAAAATTGAAGATGTTAAACTGCAACTGCAAATAATTATACATATTAACACTGGACAGGGATGGTACCTGGGTTTGTTTCAATGAATGAATGAATGAATGAATGATTTTATTTTCTTTATATACAGCAAAGAAAGTTCCAGGCCCTGACCCTGAAACCACCCATACTCCAAAGTCTGAGGACCCAGTGTTGTTCTGCATGAAAACTAACACTCAGTAGAGATTACACACACATATCACACACCTGCTTTAATAGCTTCCTCAAGATCAGCAGCTGTCTACAGAAGACGAAACCCAGCAGTAGATCAATACACATGAATAATCAAGAAGAGTGAGGGGTTATGTCAGGGTTCATTTGTAAAACTTAACTCTGTAATTAATAATAAATGAATAATAAATAATATAATTATGTTGTGTGGAATGTAAATTCTTTGCTTGTTGTATTTGTTCCTTGTTTTATGGATGTGTTTTTTTCAGCAGGGTCTGTGCTCATTTTCTGTGGTCAGACTTCTCATTTACATTGGCATTTTTGGCAGATGCTCTTTTCCAGAGTGACTTAAAAGATTACTGGTATTACAGGTAGGCCAGTGCAGTTAGGAGTCTTATTGGTGTAGCACAGACTGCTTGCCCATGTCTCTCACAAGGGAGCCAGAGGTGTTTCTGCTGTACTACACCAACCAGTACCTCTCCAGGAACTGGTCAGTCCTTCTGGGTTTAGCTTCATCTGTGGGGCTGGTGTGTCTGGGCATTGTGTGGTCAGAGTGAAGGGGGTTGGGAGGTGGGGAGTGTTGGGTATTAGGACACAGCTTCTCATGTCTGAACATGAATGGGGAAGTAGGTTTTTTTTTTTTTTTTCTGCGTGTAAAAACTGGAAACTCAGTAAGGCAATGAGGAAAGAAAAAGCCTGCAGTCATCTGAGAATTTTAGAATAATACCAGACACACACACACACATTTAATGTTGAACAAAGAAAAGTTTTGGACAGAGATGCTGTAGAAAACTCTGAGCTGAGGTGAGAATGAGAACGTTTCTTCTGACCACGGTCATCTGCACCTTCACAGGTTTGACTAGACATTTCTATCTTTTTATTTAAGAACAGTTACAATATCTTTAGATTTATTTCTTCTTCTGTGAACCCCCCAAACAAAAGTTTATCAAAAGTTACTACATATAGTTCTCAGCCATTCTATAGCCATTTTGTACTGAGTGCTTTATGACGCAGCAGCATCTCTAGTGCAGAGAGGATGAGACTGGAGAAACTCAATAACCTCTTTTCTAGGGAGTCCCCCTGTAGACCCTGTTCCAGATGAAGGGAGAAAGCAGGATCTAAGAGCATCCATGCTGGAGAATGATTCTCACCCCCTTCAATGACAGGGTGTTCCACAATATGTGTATGAAGGAATGTTATCGTAGATCCTTCCTCCCTGCTGCTGTCAGACTACACACATATATGTAATGATATGTTTTACCCACATTGTTCTCAGTGTTTTCCTTTGTATCAGTTTCAGGGCAGCGTCATGAATATGTTGATCTTCACGGGTCATGTTGGAGAAGACCTGAAGATCAGATGTTCTCATGAAAATGCTGGTGATAACATGAAGTACTTTTGCAAATCTGTATGTAAAACTAATGGAGACATTATCATTAAGAGTTCAGAAACTCACAACCCAAACACCAGGGGGAGGTTCTCAATATACGATGAAGGTTCAGGGGTCTTCACAGTGACCATCTCTAAACTGAAGATGTCAGACTCTGGAATGTACTGGTGTGGAGTGGATAGAAGACTCTTAAAAGACCCCCTAGTGACTGTAAAAGTTTTAAAAGGTTAGACATATTGAAAGTCTGTGGTAGAAGATGTGACCGATTTATTACCATTCACCTGTTCTCTGTTCAAATGGGCACTTGATGGAAATTCTGTAAATACTTGGCAGAGCATTGATTAAGATTTGAATAAAATAACAAAATCCTTTATTGATCCTCAAAGAAATTCAAAATATTGACAAATGACCATAAAGCACATTTTAGCCTCCAATAAAAATAGGATATTAGTGTATTTGTTTCAATATCACTAATTAATGAAGCATTTATACATTATAAAGTGTAGTGTATGGATATGACACTTTGTGCTCATCCATGTTTAAGTTTAACAAGTTCCATTTTGTTCCAGAAATATTAGGATAATTTGCCATTAGGTCCTTTCAGAAGTTTTGTTGCACTCTGTCTGCTGCTATCTGCTGTATTTTATTGTCTACAATGTTTAGCTTGATCTGAGTGATCTGATTGGACAAGACACATTCCCTGAGCTCTGATACAGAACGTAAGAGTGGGTCAAGGATATTGGTGGGGAAACAAACACACATGACCTGCCAATTTCACTGTCCACGTGGTGAAGGGTTGAGAGTCCAGAGTCATTCTAACCATGAACTGATTAAGACAAGAACCAGCAGGATCATTTCAGCTTGAGTTTAACACTTGTGATTGTACACAGTAGAACAATCACAAGCTCATCTGATTCCAGACACTAGAATCTGGACCATTCCTGTGAGGATTTGATGGCACTCAGCCACAGAAATATGAGATGATGTTGTTGCCATCAAATCCTCATAGCAGCATTCCACCTCCAGTGTAAAGCCTTCCCAGAAGATTAGAGACTCTGACTTTGTATTGTAGACAGCACATGTCATGTGCATTTTTATTGTGTAAAAGGGAACAATACAACCTGAAACCTCCAACACCACCATCAGTCATTCCATAACAACCACAAGCACAAGAAAATCACTCAGTAAGAGCCAAGAAAAGATCATTTACTTTGAAAGGTGCTATGTACTTGATTGTGTGTATGTTGTAAATACTCAATGTATGTAAGTCTCTGGTCATATAATATATACTTAAAATACCATCTCTTCAATTTACACCTGGTAACAAATAAAAATAAGTTTGATCTTTTCTCTGTTCTGTCTTTTTTTTATTTACATTTAGGGAAGAAAGTTCCAGGCCCTGACTCTGAACCAACACAAACTCCAAAATCTGAAGATCCAGTTGCTGGGATGTTCTGTGTCAAAACAAACCCTCAGTGAAGATTAAACACGTTACAGGCCTCAACACTTCTGAGGAAGCTTCACATCAAAGTTCAACTGACTGGGTCCAGTGCAGACATTCAGTCTTACAGTGCAATGTTATTACGGCTTGTTCAATGGGTACATTTAGAGCTAGTCGTCTAGACAACTGTCACATTGCATGTTGCATTGTACACATTAATCAGAAAATTAACATGAAACCTAACATTGGCATAGTGTCATCTAACATTGAAGGGTTTTAATATTTATATGGTCACTTCATGTAGAAATACCACCAGTAACCACTAGATTCATAAAGTTTTTTCTTTATCTTTATATACTTTGTGGAGAGCTATAATCAAAAGTTTATTTTAAAGGTCTTCTTTAATAGAAAAGAGTTACATTTGCCTTCAGAGTTAATGGACAATCAGCTGTGGCCATAAATATATTGTCATTTAGTCAACCCCACAAACATTTTGAGGAGAGACCAGCTTTATTATTACTCTCATAGCATATATTTTTCACTCTTCTGTTTTTGGATAATGTTTTATTTTAGGTGCAAGGGGTGCACAATAAAGAATAATGTTAAATTAATGGTAGCCTTTGACTAGATTGCTATATGTTCCAGTTAACCCTTGGCTGTGCCCAAAATTAACCACTCCCCTATTTTCTATAATGTGCACTACATAGTGAGGAATATAGGGAATAGATTACAGGGCAATTTGGAGGCGAGACCCCCAGAAAACACTGAAATTGAACTGAAAGCTCTGCACCCCAAAAACTTAAAATGAGAGTCTTGTGCAATTTTCCATCATGTGGAAAATGCCCAAAAAGAGGTGGGAGTGTACAGAACAAAGCCTACCGCTGACTGGACTGTGATACTCAGAGGTGGGACTGTCACACTTTTGTCTTGTTTCTTTTCTACTGCTCTTTGTTTCCTGTGTCCCACCATGTGCTCCTTTAGCACATGGCTCTGTTTTGGTTTTGGTTTTTGTTTCCATCCTTGTCTCCACCTTTGCTCCACCCTCTCATTGTGCCTCCGTTGTGGTCCTGCCCCCTCGTTATCTGTCCCAGGTGTTTCTTGTTTGTGTTATCTTTTTATAGTCCATGTCAGTGGTTCCTGTTTGTGAGTCACTGTAAGTGTAGATTTATGTATGTTTGTGGTTCATGTCATTGTCTTTGATTCTTGCTGTGTTTTGGTTCTATGTTTAGCCTTGTTTAGTGTCCTAGCCTTAGTGTTTAGCATCTTAGCCCCAGTGTTTAGTATCCTAGTGATTAGGCCCCTAGCCTTCGTGTTTAGCCTCCTTGTTTAGTGTTTAGTTTCTCTGTTTAATGTTTAGCCCCTTGCTTTATATTTAATATTTCTGTTTCAAGGTCTTTGTATTGTTTTTGCTTAGTTTATTTAGTAGCCTTTGTGTGTTTAGCCCCTTTGTCTACTTTCCTAGCCTCATTAAAGTCTCCTGCAATTATCTCCATTCCTGTTCCTCACTCCTTGACCACCCCTACACCCGCCTCGTGACCAGGACAAACAGTGTGGCAGAGTTTTGTAAACATTGTGGGAGAATGAGAGAAAATATACAAATATACTTGCCATTTGCTTTTGGCAGCATATTGCCCCATCGCCCTATACAAATAGCTCATGTCTGCATTTTTAATTTTCTTAGTGTGTGTGTATATATACATATATGTATGTAAACCTTATAGGCAGAGCCTGAGCTCTTGTGGTGTGTACTGTGACCGCACTGTGGTCTCTACCTGTGCTGCTCACTCCCTCTGGGTTTAACATTTGGAGGTGTACTGTGGACAGTAGTTGACTGTAGTTTGTCAGATGTTCCTCCAGGGGGCAGTGTGGCTGTTAATATTACCAAACCACCAACAAGGATAAAGAGACCTTTGTTTAATAGTGTATCTGACTTAATGTTTATGTGAAATGCCACGCCCACTCAGCAGGAATGGAGGTTTTGATTGGTTCGGATATTCTTTCAAAAGTGCTCCTGTTTTTTAAATAAAAACAGCTCTCAGGGCGTGTGTGTGTGCAAGTGAGACAGAGGTTGTGTTTTTGTGTGTGTGTCTGAAAGTAAATAGCAGAAACGAGGAAAGACAGAAAGAGTAAAGTGAAGAAAGAAAATGTCTGCAATTATCTGAAAATTACAACACACCCTCTCACTTGCATGCACACACACACACACACTTCATATTGAGTACAGAAAAGGTTTAGAAGGAGACGCTGCAAAAAAATCTCAGCGCTGAGGTGAGAATGAGGAGGTTTCTGCTGACCAGGGTCATCTGCACCTTCACAGGTTTGACTGGACATTTCTAGTTTTTTTTTAGGAACATTTAGTTCCATATTCATTTACCTAAGACCTTTTAATGTAATCCTTCTTCTGTCAAAGCTTTAAACCGACCTTCATCAGATTGGGTTTACTGATGAAATCTTGAAGATATTATTTAGATGTCTAAAAGTCTCTGCGTACATTTGTACATATATTACTACTTCTAGTGTTGGCACAATGTGTACTAAATTTAGTTCCCCTATCAATGGATGTACCGTAATCTTAATCCTAAAGTTAACCCTAACAATAACCCTAACTCTAGCCCCAAGTATAAACCTAAACTTGACTCTCATTCTACTCTGTCTCCGTTTTACAGCTCTGTCTCTGCTTTATTTCTTCAGGTTTATAACAGAGGCTTTGTCTGGGTTTAGTGAAACCGTGCCACTTAGTGACCGTACGATATTTAAGGACCACAAATAGTGACATATGTAATAAATTAGGAGATGTTTCTGCAGCATCATGTGAATTTATTTTTCTATGAATGTGCCTTACAGAGCAAAAATGCAACAATGTACATAAAAATTTTAAAAGGAACAGAAAATTATTTTAAACTAAAGACAAAAAATTATTAATGAAGCAAGAGGTAAAAGGGAAAATAATAATGTCAATAATGATTCATTCATTCATTGTCTGAAACCACTTATCCAGTTCAGGTGGGTCTGGAGCCTACTTGGTATCACTGGGCGCAAGGCAGGAACGCACCATGAAGGGGGCACCAGTCCTTCACACTCACACCTACGGACACTTTTGAGTCACCATTCCACCTACAAACGTGTGTTTTTGGACCGTGGGTGGAAACCGGAGCACCCGGAGGAAACCCATGCAGACACTGGGAGAACACACCAAACTCCTTACAGACACACACCAGGAGCGGGACTCGAACCCACAACCTCCAGGTCCCTGGAGCTGTGTGACTGCAACTACCTGCTGCACCACCGTGCTGCCCTGTCAATAATCATAAAAATGATTAAATTAGGTCATAGGTAAGGAAGTTGTGAGTAAGAAAAACACAAAAAAAAACCTGTTAATTTACCTTTATTCCCCCTATTGTGCTCCATTCCCCCCTCTGTTTTCCTGTGTCAGTTTTAGGAAGTGTTGTGGATGGTGTGTTAATCTTCACGGGTCATGTTGGAGAGGACCTGAAGGTCAGATGTTCTCATGAAGATGCCAAAAATAACCTGAAGTACTTGTGCAACTCTGTATGTAAAACTAATAGAGACATTATCATTAAGAGTTCAGAAACTCACAACCCAAACACCAGGGGGAGGTTCTCAATACACGATAAAGGTTCAGGGGTCTTCACTGTGACCATCTCCAAACTGAAGATGTCAGACTCTGGAACATACTGGTGTGGAGTGAATAGATTCTTAATAGACTCCCTAGAGAAGGTGATTGTAAAAGTTCTAGAAGGTAAGACACACTGAAGGTCTGTAGTAGAAGATTTATTATCTTTCAGCTGTTCTCTCTTCAAATGGGCACTGGATGGAAAGTCTGTAAACACTTTACAGAGCATTGATTTAGATTTTAATAAAATAGCATGTATTGATCCTGAAGGAAATTTGAAAATGTGACTAACATCCACGAGGCATATTTTAACCTCCAGTAAAATGAGATATTAGCATATATTCATATCTATAATGACTTGGTCCAGTACATTGTCCAAACATATGTTTGGCTTTAACAAGTTCCTTTTTTTGTTTGAGAACTGCAATATTAAGACACTTCCCTGTGGGACATTAGAGTGACACGAGACTTATTGGTTCATTGGCTCCACTGTTGTAATCCAAGACAGAACAGGCATGTTGTTAGAATGGTCAAAGCTCACAAATATTATTTTCTCTCTCTCTCTCTCTCTCTCTCTCTCTCTCTCTCTCACTCACTCTCTCTATCTCTTGCTCTCCTTTGTCTTTCCCTGTGTGTTGTTCTCAGCTCTGGTGACCACCCCTCGCTCAACACCCAGACCAACCGACTTGAGCACAGCTACAGAAGCAGGTGAGTGGGCATCCACTGAAAACATAAAGGCAAGCTGAAACAGAAATCAGAACCTACATTTCTAACACAATGTAACTGTTTCACAAGTGGATCAGAATTATTGGTCAAGGAATCGTTTGGGGGGGACATGATTTCATCTATCAAAATTTGATTGGAGTGTGAAATACAGGTGTATCCAATCAGAGTCAGATTCAGAACTGTATGAATCTGCCACATGTATTTTTTCGTAGGGACAAAGGGAACAACACAATCAAGAACCTCCAGCAGCACCAGAACCACCTTGAGTCTCTTAACAATCCCAAGCAAACCACCCGGTAAGAGTCTGGAAATATTTGGCATTTTATTCAACTATGTATCTGAATTTGTGCTAATTGTAACTACTCTGTTTATGATGGTATCTGCCTATGATCTGTAATTTTTATGCAACACCATCTAATTACACCCGGTAACTGATACAAGCCTTGGGCTCAATGATTCAGGGTGGGCTCAGGACCCCCTGTGACTCTGATTAGGATTTATAATGAAATTCATAAATTACAGTTGTTTTTTATGACCATCTCCATTGCAGATGTTGTTGCTCTAAATTCTTAAAACATGTTTAATAACATTGTTATAAACATTGTAATGAAGTATAACACAACTTAATAATAAATAATAAACATTGTTTATTACTGTGTTTATAGACTCTCACATTAATAGAACTCATAGATATTGATACTAACATAATCTATGAGCAATACAAGGGGATTGTAAATGTCTGGCTTTTGTTTTGCAGACACAGTGATTTATATTGGAACAGGTCTCGCCATTCTGCTCTTCATATTTGCCATTTTGCTTTTCATTCTCATAAAACAAAGCAAGAAAAAGAAAGACGAGGTACATCTTTTGAGACTTTGTTTGGGTTAATACAACTTTAAAGAAACAATAATTAATTGTTTACCTAAAACATGCTGTAACAAGTATTTATAAAAGTGACTGTTTATTGTTTGTTCCATTGTTGTCTATATAGTGTTTTTCTAATTAATAATTTTATTCTCCAATTTAGAGCTGAATATCTAATACAGCTAGGCCTCTAGGGCTCAGTATAAAGACTGATTTATGACATGAATCATGACTCATTGGTCTTTTAGGCAAAATAATATTGTTAATTTATTCATGTTTTATTGATAGTTTATAAACATTTTATTAACTAAAACTTGTATAATTACAGAACTGATATATGCTATTTGAGAATGAACATTAATTTTATACTTGCATTGACAGGTTAGAATAATGCATTTTTAACCCTTTGGTTTTACAATAAACATGGATGATTTTCTACATTTATTTCATTATTATAAATAGCAACATTTTATTTCATACAGATAAGAGTTTCAAAACCAGCCAATATCTTTTACTAATATGTTTGAAACTGATTTCTAATTCAGGTTCAGCCCAAATGGAACCCACCCTCCACCCCGAGTCCACGCAAAACCAAAGAGCAGAAAGTGACTAAACCTTCTTCAGTAGAAACCTCCACCTCAGCCAATCGGAGGACAGCTCCAGATCTTGGGACTATGTGCTCGGACAATGAGAAGCAGCCACCTGAGGACAGTTCTACTATTTACTCCAACATTGCTCCACGCTCAGATCCTGATATAGTCAGTTATGCAACTGTGAAATTCAGCGCACTGTTGACACCCGATGAGGAGCCTCACTACGCCAGTGTTGTCTTCATCAGAGAGAACACAGAGGATACAGATAGACCTTCATCAACATCATCCTCAACCCTTAACCCAGTAAGCACTTCACAACCAGCTGATGCTGACAGTGCTCTGTACTCCACAGTAAAGAAAAAGAAGTAGAGCTTATCCATACTATCCGTCCATAACTTATTTGATAAGATTTATGCTCAAATTTTTCATCTAGTGAACACAGTTCTCAAGTCTTAATGACATCTGTGACCTGCTTTGTGCCGCTAACACAACAGCACTGGACAGCTCAGCACCAGCCCAGATCTGCTTTACCCACTAAGAGTTACAGTACATTAATGATGGAGAAAGATGACTATTCTGCAAAAAGGGAGAGGGCAGTGTTGACTGTTGATTGAACCAGCGTCCTCATTTTTAGACAACTGCCCAATTCAGGAGCCCCCAAAAAGCAATCATCCTGATTAGACAACTCTAGAGTGATCCTTTAGGTTCTCTGAAGGATTTACTCACTGATATTATTCATTTTTGTTTGTTTGTTTTATTCTCTAAACCTGAAGCCAAAGCCAAATATCCCATAATGGGCGAAACGATTGTAATCTGTTCCACTCTAGTGCCTTATATTTATGTATGGTTGAAAATGTGCACCTGTAACATGGACATTTTCCAGTTACAGATGCTGTAAATACTTGTTTCCTCTTTTTCACACCTGTGTGGAAGCTCTGTGATCATCTACACTGTAATATTCATAACTAATGTCCAGTCATTTTTGAGCTGTGTCCACTCCAGTCGCCAATAAACAAAAACCAGTACAAACTGTGAATTTTATAGATGTGTATAGAAGTGTAAATTTATTCTTTTTTTCCCTGTGTGTGTGTGTGTGTGATTTAATATTAAAACTTTGTCATCAGTATTTTATTACACATTAAGTCATGTTTATTTACAGTTTGTCTGATTTTACTGGTGCAAACAGGGGGCAGTATGGGTATTATAAATATATCCTTTCAGCCACAAAGATCAAAATCATGACATTTATGACTTCTAGGACATTGCTGTGAGGATTTAATGGCGTAACATCACATGATTATAATGGCAATTTTCCACTGCACGTTCCCTACTCTACTGGACTGTACTTGAATCTACTCTCTGTTTGTTTCTCGGTCCCTGATTCATGTTCAGCTTCCACAGTCCCCCCCATAAATCTACCCAGTGTCGTCTCAAAACCCTGTCTCTAATGGGAACAGCAGGCTTTGGAAACAACAAGAACACTGGCGACACTTTAGGTAACTTTAGGCCTTATTTACTCATTGCATATTAGCGTGATGTTGTTGTAGTTCAGACAGATCAGTAGAGTTGGTTCCTTACTTGTTGCAGCGTCCAGCACAAATGTGATCTCCGCTGCAGCTGGAGATTTTACAAATGGAGAGTTGGTGCTGGACATCTGCATTGCGTGTCGTAGAATGACGACTCTCTCTGGACAATCAGGCTTCTGCAAGGTTAACACCCCATGGTTTAGTCCCTACTCGGCTTTCTCTGAACCACGAGAGAACAGTGACTAAACAAGAATCCGCTTCCAGAACCAGTAAAGCAGTGTAGCCAATCAGGACCAGTCACTCAGACAATGGTAAGTCTGTGGACACTAGATGGTCCAAATGCAGCTGAGAACAAACAAGAAAGACAAGGAGAACCAGAACACGAGGGCATCAAAGTGTCTATAACAGTGGACGGTGCACTTTTAAAAATAAGATTCTGAGATAGTGGCCAATAAACTGTTCATAAACTCCTACCAGCCTTTAGCTAGAACCCCCTACCAGGCCATGCTGAAGAAAACTAGCACACGTCTTCCAGGGTTCTTCTATTGTTACGATGTCAGTCTTTTTACAATAGGAGAACCCTTTTGGTGCCATATTGAATCCTTTTCTGAAAGTCATTCAGACATTCATTTTGCCCACAGCGGTGCACACACGAGACGAGGAAAATCCATAACAAGAGATAAACCCTGACATCTGAGTGATGAGAGTTGTGTTGTTGTAAAACTAACTGATTGCTGCTTTAACTGTGTAGTTGTCAGTGCTGTCATGAGCAAGGTGAACTCAGAGGCCAAATGGGCTCCAGAACCACATCCTGTTTCATCTTAAAACACACACATTTACACACACACACACACACACACACACACACACACACACACACACACACACACACTGTAGTGGAAACAGCATGCACTACATTATTTGATTAATAATTAATTATTTAATTATTTTTGTTAACCTCCATGTTGGGAGTCCTTAAATAATATGTAGTGTCGTTACCTGTCCAATTTTAGCTTAGACAAGTAGGTCATCATGTTAGATGACTTTACATATTATACAGCAGAATTAGCTAGAATTAATTATTATTAATGAATTATGCTCATTGCCCCGCTGTAGGTTCTTGGCTCTGAAATTGAATCTGAACCAGAAGGAATAATTCTATACAAGAAAGGTGCACACACAAACAAATAACCAAGGATTGTTTTTGTCACACAACTGGTTTATTAATAATAATATCAAATAATGAATACTGATTATACATTCATATAATGAAATGGATTACAGCGATACATGAGTGAACTGGGATATTAATATATGAGGGAATTTTTCTATGATAATTACCCTAAATTCTAGAAAGGCTATTGTTTATCCCAGCAAGTATTCAGCACCACTCCTGAGCAATGAAAGAAATGAAACCATGTGACCTTACGTATCCTGGGAGATACTGGAGACTGGAGATAGATGGGATCATGTCACTGTGCTTTCTGGAGAACTGCAGACGCGGGCCTTAAAGTCATTCTGAGGGTGCATGTGGCCATCTTCGTTGCTGGTCTAGAAGCTTTTGTCATCACTCTGAGGTCTCCTTCATTCTCTGGGTGGCACTGAATTTTTGCTGAAGTCAAACTATAGATTTTCATAAACTGACTGTTAAAGACTGTTTAAGAAAGCCATGAGAGTCTGACACCTGCAGAAGAGCTTGCAGAGTCATTTCTATCTTTATCTTTGAAAAAGGCTAAAAGAGAAAAAGTGTAAAGTGAAATGAAGGTGTGTGAAGAGGGCGGAAAAGTGCGAAAAAAAAAAAGCCTTTCTCATTTGGCACCACTGGGCTTTTTAAACAGAATTTAGAAAACCCTCCTTGAAGCCCTGATTGGAGCCTCTCTTGCTCCTGATTGGTTTCCTGTACCTTGGTAGTGACATCACATAAAATTTATGACCCTTGACAAAAGACTTGAAGATTGTCCCTTTTTGAATGAATGTCCCAGGATTTTGAATCATACTTTGTAGTTTAAAAGATTAGATGTTAACACAAAGTAATATTATTAAGACAACAGTGTTTTACATAAATATTAACCAAATACACACACAGTATGTGGCTACCTTGGTTCCTACATAAGTTCATATGAAAAAAGAAATGACTTTAAACACATGTAAATTAATCCCACCCATTTTGATTCTCCAAATAGAATTAATTTCAAACAGCTGTGCCCATAGGCAACTTGTTGTTTTAAACCAATGGGAGTTAAGGTTTAATTCTATAGTTTGAGAAGTTACGCAGTTTTATTCAGAGCATAAACTGATCCTCGGGAGTGTCTCCCAAAAGATTCTTCTCTTGACCCTGTGTGGCCTTGGATCATAAAAAAGGTCCCTGAAGAGTGCTTTTTATGACTCTGCCCTGTGTTTTCTCAGATTCCATCTGCTGGTGCAAGGAGGGGATGTCTCTGAGAGCCAGCTAAAATCTGTGTGTTAGAATCAAATCTCAGAGTCAAATTTCTTATTAGAAATTAATACACATTCATCATATCACACTACAACACACACACACACACTCACACACACACTGGTATTTCAGTCTTTGTGGAGACTGTCCAAATAATTCATTTTTACATGAAACCCAGGGTTAACTTCAACAAACCATTAGCTCTGACCATTCATTTGTTCTAATAATCTTATATAAATGTAAATATATGTGGAAAATGTCCCCACACATCTTTAAAGCTACTAAATGTTCAGGTTTTCAACATAAGAGTGAAGGTGCAGTCCCCACAAAGCGCTAAATACATGCTCAAACAGACACACCAGGCTTGAGTTTCTCTGGTCAGAGGTAGAGCTGAGCTACAGCACAGTCATCATCCACAGTTTATCTTCAGCGGTGTAGATGAGTTCTCCCTGCGTTAGAGTTCGGAGCTCTTCAGGGCAGAAGGCGACTGAAAAGAAGATCTGTAAACACATCAGAGCAGCAATTTCTGCTGGACTTCTGCACTGAGAGGACGTTTGTGGAAGCTCTGGAGAATCTCAGATTGCAGTGAGCTTGAATTCGCAGCGATGAAGACCTCTCTCG
Organism: Hoplias malabaricus; assembly: GCF_029633855.1. Lineage (NCBI taxonomy): Eukaryota > Metazoa > Chordata > Actinopteri > Characiformes > Erythrinidae > Hoplias > Hoplias malabaricus. The sequence continues at coordinate 60,049,529 of NC_089801.1, read as the reverse complement.
TCACGGTGTGTACTCTGCTCACTGGTAAGACGCTGACTTTCTGTTGTTTAAGGCTTGGTCAGTGATGAGTGGCTCTGATCCTGATGTTCCTGGTCTAGTGTAGCCCCCTGGTCTGACAGTAAATTTGTACATATCTGACTATATTTTATATATTTGACTGAAATTATTCACACAATGTGTACTAACTATAGTTCACTATTTGTGGATGTACATTTTAATATCCGACACCTGAAACATCAGCATTAAACCTGTCCCTAAACAAAACCAAGACCATTTCCTCCTTCAAACACATCAACACTTCACTCACTGCCGGTCAGTGGTTTTAATCTTGTGTCTGATTGGTGTAGTGTTTATGCACAGGTTAGAATCTCATTGCATGTTTTATATGGATATATTTTATATGTATTACTTTCTTTTCATTTGTCAATATGTTTATTGCTTGCGTCTCTCATCGGAGCTAAACACACAGCACTACTTCAGCAGGGAACTGTGAAGTGTGTTGGTGTGAAATGTGCCCAAATTAAACTGTGACACAGATAACACCTTAACTCAAATGCAGCAGAGACCGTCCCGCCTCCCCCTCCTCTCACTGAACAGCCCCACTGTGCCCCGCCCCCAAATTGAAATGAAGATTCTAATTGGTTCTGCCTCTGACTCAGACTCATTGCTATAGGCCAGTGTGCCATGTCCTTAATGTGGTACACACTTAGAAATACAATGACACAGAAGAACCACTTCTGGTTCCATAAAGAACTGTTTGTTTAAGAGATGTGTGACTGTGAATAACCATTGAAATATTTAATAACCCATCACTCAATTTTCAGATTCTTATTTTCATTCAAAAGTATCAGCAAAAATGATTCTCTCTGGAACTAAAAGTGGTTCTTCACTGGCATCACTCAAAGAACCTTCTGTAGCACCTTTATTTATAAAGTCTGTTAGTATTAGAGTTAGGATTGTGTCAGGGATAGAATTAGAGTTAAGGCTCATTTATAACAATCTGAACTCATCAAATCAAACTACACACCTACAAAGAGGTGAACTGTAATTAGTACACATTGTACGAGTCCTGGGAAGGCTGATGTAGTTAAATATGTACAAATTGATCCTGAGACCAGGCTGCTGTGGGGGCCATTACTGAACTGACACTGGTGACGTTTTCTACTTCACATTCTCACTTTATCTTCATCCAGAAGGAGCTGTTGATCTTTGATCAGTCTGAAGACCACACTCAGTGTGGAGATGGTAAACGTTCCACATGCACTGAGTTACACCACTGAGATATTTCCTGAAAGACGAGGAGAAACACAGTCAGTCTTAACCTCACCACATGTTCTTAGATAGAGTCTAAGGTCTGTATTATGGTGCAGTCGTGGTCTAATGGTTAGAGAAGAGGGATTAGAGCTGGAAGTAGAGCTAGTGGTGTGAAGGAACAGAACTGTCCTCCTCCATCAATCCATGGCTGAGGGCCCTTGTGCAAGGCACTAAACCCACAACTGCCCCCAGGCACTGGAACCCTACTCTGGTCTGGGTCCACTCCCCCTAATGGACACACACACACACATAATGAATACAGTTACTTTATTTTCTGTCTCCTTTCTCTTGGGACGCCCCGTACAGAGCAGGAAAGACAATAAATCGATCAAAACTGTGACACACAGACACTGCTCTTTGGATCTGAGGTGTCTCTTATACAGTTTATTTAATGTATTTGTGAATGTTCCTACAGCTTAGCTCTGTGTTACACTTGTAGTCTGTGTGTGTATTAAAGTGTCTCATTTATTTATAGCCCACACTCACTGCAAGTGTTTACTACAGAGCACTGCACTGTGTCCATGTCTAGAGAGAGTGCAGTTACTCCACTGTATACTGTATATTGTACTGTCCTTATACAGTGAAGTGTACTCTATCTATCTATCTATCTATCTATCTATCTATCTATCTATCTATCTTCAGTTGAAGTCTACTGCCTCTTTAATCCTGTTAAATGCTTTATCCTGATAATGAAGTGTAGAGTAGTGTGGGTTTGGTGAAAGCTCTGTGACTGAAGAGAGATGCTCTGTTTTCTCTTTGTTGTGACAGTTGTGAGCGGTGGTGGTGGTATGATACATGAGGAGGTCAAAGAGACTGGAACAGAGGGCAGTGCTGCGGTCATCCACTGTCCTTACACTAAAGGATATGAAACTTACATCAAGTATTTCTGTAAAGGAGTTTATACAAACTGTACCACACTTCTACAAACTAATGGGGAGGACTCCTGGAGACATGAAGGAAGACTCTCTCTGACTGACAGCAAGGAACAGAGACTGATTGTAGTGACCATCAGAGACCTCAGGATGGAGGACACAGGACCCTACGGCTGTGGAATTGAGAGAATAGGACAAGACCCATTTACTCTGGTCCGTCTGACTGTGAATAAAGGTGTGTTGTGTTCAAATGAACTGTTCTGTGTATGGTTTTATAATCTGAGTTCACTGCTGGGATCATAAAGGGTTAATCTGTTTATCTCCATCAGCTCCACAACCTCCACAAAAACTCAACATCACCACTGTCTCCACACGTCCAACTCCAGGTAACTGAGACATCATTTGAGTTGTAAAGGCTTAGTTTCATTGCTTTGATAAAATTCATATCAATAATCATAACAGTCATCAGATGAGGGTTCTTTTCACTCATACCCAATCAGCCACAAGATTAAAACCACTCAGAGGTAAACTGAGGAAGAGGTAGAGGGGGGTCAGGTTTTGAAGATGATGTTGAAACCAGGAGAAATGGGTGAGTGTAAGGATCTGAGAGCCACATTGTGATGGTCATGCTTTGGTCAGTACATCTCCATAAGAACAGTTCTGTGGGGTGTTGTGTGTGAGCGGAGGTTGGTACCTGACAGAACTGCTCTAAGGAAGGAGCAGTAGTGAAGCAGCAGTAGGGTCTTGTGTGTCCAGGGCTCACTGATGATCTTAGAGAGTGAAGCCTGTCTGGTCCAGTCACTCAGACAGCAACAAGTCTGTAGACAGTAGATGGTCCAAATGCAGCTGAAATTTAAGAGGAAAGACAAATGGTAATTTAAATATTTAGCCTCTGAGTATTGAACACACAGCCACAGTGAACAGGAGAATGTTTCCATGCACAGTGCTGGACTGAGAAGCACATTCTCATTAAAAGTGCAGTACACCACAGTTTTCAGAGGAAGGTTTAGGGGTCTACACTGTGGCCTTGAGACGTCTGACTCTGGTAAATAATAATATAGAATTTCACTGTGGATTAATACGAATAAATCAGTTAAATTTATAACAATATTCCGTTTATCATTCATCCATTCATTCATTCATTTATTATCTGTAACACTTATTCAGTTCAGGGTCACGGTGGGTCCAGAGCCTACCTGGAATCATTGGGCGGGAATACACCCTGGAGGGGGCACCAGTCCTTCACAGTGCAACACAGACACACACACATTCACTCACACACACACTCACACTTTTGAGTCACCAATCCACCTACCAACGTGTGCTTTTGGACCATGGGAGGAAACATTTATTATTATTATTATTATTACTATTATTATTATTATTATTATTATTATATAATGAATGAATGAATGAATGAATGAATGAATGAATGAATGAATGAATGAACTGCTCAATTCTCTGATGTCTTTCTTCTTTTTTTTATTTCCAAACAGTAAAGACAGTCCCTGACTCTGGCCCCATCCACACTCCAAAGTCTGAGGACCCAGACACTGGGATGTTCTGCATCTAACAAACACTCAGTAGAGATCACACACACACATCACACACTTTTACACTTCTGTAGAACACCTTCACTTAGAAAAGCTTAACCCTGAATGAACATCAGCTGACCGGTCCAGTGCAGACGTTCAGATCACAGTGTCACAGGGACATTTCCAACAAGAGAAGAATATGTCACTGTGAGAACCTGTCTACAGCAGATAGGATTCATCAGTTAATCAGTGAATATCATTACAATTTAAATAAATCAATATGTAAATAAATGATGATGTTGTTTACACACTTTTTAAAGTCAGGAGTTAAATGAAGTTAATAAAGGAATAATGTCAGGGTTCATTTTAAAGTTACTTCTGTTATAAATAAAAGAGAAAATGAGACCTTTGTGAAGAAGTGTCCACTTCTGTAAGACTTTAACACTGTGACAATATTCATGTGAAATGCCCCGCCCCCTCAGCTGAGATGGAGATTTTGATTGGTTCTGCCACTGAGTTTGTGTGTTTAAGGTCAGAAATCTAGGCTCAGTAATAACAATGTGTGTGTGTGTGTGTGTGTGTGTGTGTGTGTATAATGTTCATGAGACCCTTCACTATTGTTATGAAATCAAGTTAATTAACAGACAGTTGTTACTAACACAGAAGTAATTTAATTGTTGATTAACAGTTAGTGAGTAAACAAGCTATGACCCTATGATTATTTTGTTGGCCACTAATTCAAGGAGCGTTTGAACCTCTTCAAAAGACCAGAGTGTAATTTTTTGAGCTGCCATCGTGAGTCGGATAAAAACAAATGTGATCTCTGCTGCAGCTGGAGACTTTACAGATGGAGAGTAGGTGCTGGACGTCTGCGTTGCGTGTCGTAGATTAACGACTCTCTCTGAACAATCAGCGCTCTGCAAGGTTTAGTCCCTACTCGGCTCACTCTGAACCATGAGAGAACAGCGACTAAACAAGAACCCGCTTCCAGAACCAGGACCAGTGAAGCAATGTAGCCCATCAGGTCCAGTCACTCAGACAATGGTAAGTCTGTAGACAGTAGATGGTCCAAATGATGTAGTGTGCACTGATGCCTTCAGGGGGCAGTGTGGTTATTTCTAAATGTAATGAGCAGTTTTCTCCTAAGTGTGTGTGTACAGAGAGATCATAAAGTGTGAAGATGCTCCTTTTGAGGGAATTATCATGATATTTATGACTTTTGGAACATTGCTGTGAGGATTTGATGGTGTACAGCCACATAATCATCAGTGAGATCAGGTGCTAATGGTGGATGATTTATTTTGAGTCACAAACCTCAACAGAGATCTGCACTAAACACAGCCACCCCAACACTGGGCTGAAATAACATGGTGTAAAGGGATGCACCTGTGAGTTGTGAGTCACATGACCACGTAATGGCCCACAACTGTGGGAAGAGGTGTGGCTAATGAACACACGAGGGAACAAGACATTGCAGACAAGAATGAACCAAAGAAAAATTCGTAACTAAACAAAGATAAATGCTGATACCTGACATTACCCCCCTTGAGTATTACCTCAAAATGGTATCAAACTCCTAACAATGGGGCTGCCACAGGAGGCTCTGCAAATACGTTCACAGAGTCAGAATCACCTCCTGCTCTCTTTGACACCTCTAAATGTCCCTCCACTCCTGAGCAGGAGTTTACTGCTGAGAGGAGACACTGGTCAGAGCTGAGCGAGGGGATCTTCATTTTGGTTTCTCTGTTTCTTCACTTCACGCTGTAACTGACTCTTGAACATGAAGTCGACTTCTGAATCAAATTGACCAGAACCTTTAAGCTCCGGTTAAGCGGCTGATACTCCAGTGTTCTCCCTTTGCTGGACCCCTGCTCTGGGCTGCCCCCTCTGACCACAGTGGTGCGCACTCAAGACAAGGACAAACTATAACCAGAGATAAACTGACTGATATCTGACTGATGAAAGTTGTTGTGTTGTTTTAAAACTAACTAATTGCTACTTTAACTGTGTAGTTGTCAGTGCTGTCATGAGCAAGGTGAACTCAGAGGCCAAATGGGCTAAAGAACCACATCCTGTTTCATCTTAAAATACACACCTTTACACACACACACACAAACACACACAGGTATTTCAGTCTTTGTGGAGACTGTCCAAACACCAGTTTTAAATGAAACACATAATTCATTTCAGCAAACCATCAGCTCTGATCTTTTACTTTTTCTAATATTCTAATATAAATGTAAATATCTGTGGAAATACCCACACATCTTTAAAGCTACTAAATGTTCAGGTTTTCAATATAAGAGTGAATGTGCAGTCCCCACAAAGTGCTAAATACATGCTCAAACAGACACAACAGGTTTGAGTTTCTCTGGTCAGAGGTAGAGTTGAGCTACAGCACAGTCATCATCCTCAGTTTATCTTCAGTGGTGCACATGAGTTCTCCCTGCGTTAGATTTCAGAGCTCTTCAGGGCAGTAGGTGACTGAAAAGAAGATCTGTAAACACATCAGAGCAGCCATTTCTGCTGGATTTCTGCACTGAGAGGACGTTTGAGGAAGCTCTGAAGAATCTCAGATTGCAGTGAGCTTGAATTCCCAGCGATGAAGACCTCTCTCGTCACGGTGTGTACTCTGCTCACTGGTAAGACGCTGACTTTCTGTTGTTTAAGGCTGGTCAGTGATGAGTGGTCATTTCTGGTGGGGGGAGCAGTTAAAACAGTGGGTCAAAGAAGGGCCCTCACATGTTTAATGACGCTGTCACCAGTTCAGGGCTTTGTCCTTCTTTGGACCTCCTTTAGTAGAAACTGGAAAACTCAAAGATTAGATTTAAGAAGCTATTATCTGAGCAGTAAGAGATTATTTGCTCAAATGAAAGTAAAAACAAATAACACTGAGTGATATTCTCTGTGTTAATGCATTGGTTTAACCTTTAACATCTTTCCTTGTGGCAGTGCAGATTTATTGGAGGTTATCAGACTTCATTATTCTAAATAAAGTGTGATATCACAAATTCATACGTGACGGAGAGCGTCTTTTCATCACACCCACTCACAGCACATACTTTAGAAAATTAGATGTTGTTTTTATAATTATATATAATTGTATATAATCAAAACTCTTATTTAGAAGATACATTATTTTAAAGAATGATAATTTCAGGGGCCTAAGACATATGCTCAGTACTGCATGATTCTGCTAAAGGCATAGAAGCTGCACAAAAGGTAAAGGCGTTTAGATACGAGCTCCATCTATGAGTTTTGGCACATTAGACTCTCTCTGTCTCCTCTTGTAGAGGGATAAATAGCTGTAGATTTGTTCCTGATTTGCAAAAGTTTCTTTAATTTATGTGTTGCGTTTCGTATGAAGCATGTTATAAAAGGTGCGCAGTGACAGGGCGCAGAGTAAATGCGCGAGACTACACTGCAGTTGTATAAGTTACAGTCCATCAAGTAAAACTTAACTTTAAATTCCTGGGATGAGTCTTGGATGATTGAGGACTTTAAATTCATGGTTCAAATGCTCCAGTGTCCAAGGAGCCAATCACAGACAGCTACTGCAAAGGTTCGATAACAGTACGGCGTTCAAAAATGTTGCACAAAAGAATGGATCTCATTAGTGATTAGTTTAAACTCTTTTATACTGCAACAATGATTTATCAAACAATTAATTCTGAACTACTGGAAGTTGCTCTGAATAACAGGTGGTATGATTTGTGAAATATAATTAGATTATTTATTATTTTTTTATTTATTAATTTATTTAGTTTCTGCCTTTTTATTATTTTTAATCATTTTTATTAAGAATTCAGTCATGTCAGATTATACATTCAAGGTCTTTCGGACAGTACACACACTTTATGTTTTATGTGTTTTCAGGAGCAGGTGTAAATTTCACAAGGCTATGAACATTTTGATGAATCTGAATATTCACAAAACAATTTATTTCTGAATGGTTTTCATGCAAATTAATTCTGCTCGCGTTTCATGAATGAGGCCAATTGTCTGTAAATGGACTTGCTCAGTAACCGCCAGCACACAAACTCACTCAAATGCATACTCACCCACATTTAACAAAATACTCCACAGAGGGCGCTGTTCAGTGTTTTGCTTCAGTGAGTCTAGGTTTCCTTGTTAGGATTTTATTATATATTTTTTCTTATATTATTGGTATTCTTTTCTGTCTTTCTACTTGTCCATGCTGGTGTTTGTTTGTGCATGTGCGTGTGTGTGTGTGTGTGTGTGTGTGTGTGTGTGTGTGTGTGTGTGTGTCTGTGGCACTAAATAAAAGCACATTGCCTTTTTTCCTACATGACGATCTATTTAGAGTGATTTGATCCCTGGTTATAACTGGAATATCAAAAATATTACAAATTTAAACATAGTCTAAGTTTCCTGCTGGTCTTTACCTATTACTCATTTGTACACAGTGACTGCTCTGTTGTGATCTGTGCAGAGTGGCTCCACAGGCCCTGACTGATAAATTTAACCAGGAAAGAAAAGAATGGCAGTTTAGACCCTTGCTTCTGTTGTTGGACCTAACCACACAGCACTACTTCAGCAGGGCGGTGTAGAGTGTGTGTGAATGTGGTCAGCAGTGAGGAAACACACTTCAGCTCAGCGCTCCATTACACACCTGCTCTCGGCACTTCTAGTGTTAAATGTGTCACTAGTCGAGGCTGATCTCCCATTTCCTTTTTTTATCTTTCACATTAAATGTTGTTGTATTCAATTGTTTATTTCTAAGAAGCTAATATTGGTGTTATTCTCCATCCTCTTTTTTAAATTTTCTGTTCCACATTAAAAATGCAGCTAATTTTTGAAATAAACCGTTTCTTTGTTTAAAACACACAAAAAACATGGACTTTACACTTTCAATAGCGTAGTTATTTCTCACTAACCTCGAAAAACCATGAACATTACATTTTTAATACCATTGTTAGTCCACTTTTCTTCATAAAAATAAAAAAAAACTTAGGCATCACAGAGTTACAGGTGAACATTTGAAAAGGGGTGTGTCAGAATATGGTGAATGGGTCAGTCTGCCATGAGGTTCAGAGTTTCTGTCTTTCTAATGTAACCAGCTGAAATAAGGCCAAGAACAGTTATAGGTATAGGTTATAGGTTATAGGTAGTATTAGAATTAGAGTCGTGCCAGGGATAATATTAGAGATAGAACTAGGGTTAGAGTAAAGGTAAGTTTTATGTTTTGTTTTGTGTTTAAGGTTAAAGTTAGGGGAAGGATTAAGCGTAGTTTATAAACTCTAAACATGTCAAAGTAACCTGTGCATCAACAAAGAGTGAACTATAATTAGTACACATTGTACGAGTCCTGGGAAGGTTGATGTAGATAAATATGTACAAACTGATCCTGAGACCAGGCTGCTGTGGGGGTCATTACTGAACTGACACTGGTGACGTTTTCTACTTCACATTCTCACTTTATCTTTATCCAGAAGGAGCTGTTGATCTTTGATCAGTCTGAAGACCACACTCAGTGTGGAGATGGTAAACGTTCCACATGCACTGAGTTACACCACTGAGATATATCCTGAAAGAGGAGGAGAAACACAAACAGTCTTAACCTCACCACATGTTCTTAGAGAGAGTCTAAGGTCTGTATTATGGTGCAGTCGTGGTCTAATGGTTAGAGAAGAGGGATTAGAGCTGGAAGGTGACTGGTTCAGTTCCCAGGACTGGGAGGAAAACTAGGGGCAGTGGAGTGAAGGAACAGCACTGTCCTCCTCCATCATCCACGGCTGAGGGCCCTTAGACAAGGCACTGAACCCACATTATCCCCCAGGCCCTGTAACTCTACTCTGGTCTGGGTCCACTGCCCCTAGTGGACACACACACACACAATGAATACAATTACTTTCTTATCTGTCTCCTTTCTCTTGGGACGCCCCGTACAGAGCAGGAAAGACAATAAATCGATCAAAACTGTGACACACACACACTGTTCTTTGGATCTGAGGTGTCTCTTATACAGTTTATTTAAAGTATTTGTGTATGTTCCTACAGCTTAGCTCTGTGTTACACTTGTAGTCTGTGTGTGTATTAAAGTGTCTCATTTATTTATAGCCCACACTCACTGCAAGTGTTTACTACAGAGCACTGCACTGTGTCCATGTCTAGAGAGAGTGCAGTTACTCCACTGTATGCTGTATATTATACTGTCCTTATACTGTGAAGTATACTCTATCTATCTATCTATCTATCTATCTTCAGTTGAAGCCTACTGCCTCTTTAATCCTGTTAAATGCTTTATCCTGATAATGAAGTGTAGATTAGTGTGTGTTTGGTGAAAGCTCTGTGACTGAAGAGAGATGCTCTGTTTTCTCTTTGTTGTGACAGTTGTGAGCGGTGGTGGTGGTATGATTCATGACGAGATCAAAGAGACTGGAACAGAGGGCAGTGCTGCAGTCATCCACTGTCCTTACACTGAAGGATATGAAACTTACATCAAGTATTTCTGTAAAGGAGTTTATACAAACTGTACCACACTTTTACAAACTAATGGGGAGGACTCCTGGAGACATGAAGGAAGACTCTCTCTGAATGACAACAAGGAACAGAGACTGATTGTAGTGACCATCAGAGATCTCAGGATGGAGGACACAGGACCCTACGGCTGTGGAATTGAGAGAATAGGACAAGACCCGTTTACTCTGGTCCGTCTGACTGTGAATAAAGGTGTGTTGTGTTTAAATGAACTGTTCTGTGTATGGTTTTATAATCTGAGTTCACTGCTGGGATCCTAAAGGGTTAATATGTTTATCTCCATCAGCTCCACGCCCTCCACAACGACCCCAGACCACCACAGTCTCCTCCACTGTCTCCACCACAGTCTCCACACGTCCAACCCCAGGTAACTGACACATAATTTGAGTTGTAAAGGCTTAGTTTTACTGTCTTCATAAATTTCATATCAATAATCATAACAGTCATCACGTGAGGGTCTTTATGTATATATCCAGTCAGCCACAAGATTAAAACCACTCAGAGGTAAACTGAGGAAGAGTGATGCTTTGACTCCAGTGCCCCCTGTAGAGTGGTGGGTTCAGGTGTTGAAGATGATGTAGGAACCAGGAGAAATGTGTGAGCAGCCACAGTGAGCAGGAGAAACAGCCTACAGAGACTGATGAGCTCTTACAGCGAAACTAGTCCAGAGTTCATTACGAATTAATGTGTGATTTTCAGACGTTCTGTGAATGAAGAGAGAGCCCTTGTTTTCTCTTTGTTGTGGCAGTAGTGATGCTGCATGAGGAGGTCACAGAGATTGGAACATAGGGCAGACCTCAGGATGGAGGACACAGGACCCTACAGCTGTGGAATTGAGAGAATAGGACAAGACCCGTTTACTCTGGTCCGTCTGACTGTGACTAAAGTGTTTTCTGTAAAATTAAACTTTCAGTTTAAGGTTCAATACAATTGATTCACTGCTGGGATCCTAAAGGGTTAATCTGATTCTGTACATTAGCTACAACTCTTCCACAAATATTCAACACCACCACAGTCTCCACTCAAAGTGGAGTTTTTAAACCCTGTGTCCACTCACTGTCCACTCTGTGAGACACTCCTCCCTCGTTGGTCCACCTTGTAGATGTAAAGTCAGAGACCGTAGCTCATCTGTCGCTGCACAGTGTGTGTCGGTCGTCCTCTAGTCCTTCATCAGTGACACAGGACGCTGTCGGCTGGATGTTTTTGGTCGGTGGACTATTCTCAGTCCAGCAGTGACACTGAGGGGTTTAAAAACTCCTGCTCCAGCACTGCTGTGTCTGATCCTCTTGCACAAGCACAGCACACACTAACACACCACCACCACGTCAGTGTCACTGCTGGACTGAGAATGATCCACCACCACATCACACCTGATCTGCAGGCCATTAAAAATGGGGTGAAAGTTGGCGAACAATGCAGAGCAACAGATGGGCTGAGAGGACATTGAGTGTGGATACAAGGTCATGGTTTTAATGTTACGACTGATCTGTGTATGTATATTGGTAAGTGCAGTGTACTTGTCTGTGAGTTTGTGTCTCTGTCTCTGTGTGTGTGTGTGTGTGTGTGTGTGTGTGTGTGTTATGAACAGGGAACGCGACTGCAGCAGTGACTAACACAACAGGAAACAGCAGTCGACCGATAGGCCCCCAGTCGTCCTCAGACTCAGGTCTGAACCACATTTCCCACAATGCCCTTCAAACACACACTGACACAGAGGCCCAGCTTTAACAGAAAACACAGTAAAGACCAACAGCTTGAGCACAAAGTGTAGAATTGTGTGTAAAATTAATAATTTCAATATCAGGATGTGGCTTCTACATGTTAGGAGTGGTTTGAGACACAGCAGATTACACACACCCCTCTTCTCCTCAGAGCAACACAGTTCTTAATGAAACATCTGTGACCTGCTTTGGTGCAAACCCCAGAGCAGTGTTCTCCCCCCTGTCTAAATAGCCCTGTTCAGAATGCCCACCTTCAGCACCTGTTCCTTTAAATGATAGTGAGCCGCTTGCTGTTCACCCCGACCCTGAGCACACAGCAGTGAGGAGTGAGGAGCAGAAGCTCTAGTTTTAAGCAATTTTCATTCAGTTCTGTTTCTTCTCCGTTCCTCCATTTTTACTCAGTGCTCTTATTTTTCCACACTCAATTTGTCAGTTTTGCTGCATTTAACCATGTCACAGGTACCGTGCTGTGATTGGACAGACTCAGACGAGGGGGCGGGGTGATTCTAAAAACTCTGCACTTGACGTCAGATGTGGAGCAGAATCAGAACGTCTCGTTTTATCTTATGTTTTCAGACTTAGGCAACACATAGTAAACTGACTGGGTCTTGTTTCACAGTGTGTGGGTTGGTGGGCTCCAGATTCACACATTAACCCATAAGAGCCCAGAAGTCACCATGAAGCCAACTTGTGAGAAATATAAAACAGACCAAAGACACACTGAACCCATTTTGTCCACATTTCTTGGTGTATTCTGTAGTTATTTTGGGGTTAAAATCCCAGTGTGGCATAAATATCATAGCAACTATTTGTTAAGTTATATTTCAACGATTTGTACTTGAAATGGGATTAAAATAGGATTTATGTGACACAGACCACTAAAGCATTGGAATTTTGAAAAAGGCTGGAATACAACTTTCAAAAACTAAAATATGGTTTTAGCATTTCTCTGGGCTCTCAGTCCTCACCAATCACACCGTCATTCTGTAAATGAGGTCACACTTTCACAAATTCACAAGAGGTCATGTGACTGCATCCAGGACGTTCAGTACGTGTCACTTAGGATCATCATGATTTAAACTGAAGGACAATGGGTGTAGGGAACTTCCCAGACCTTAGAAATGGTGTGTGTTACATTTGTCACCGCAGGTTCTCATTGGTTCATTTGTACATTCAATGAATAAGTGATTTTGTTTTCATAATATGTCCCTTTTAATAATGAAATCAGTGAACGACTCACTGTGTCCAGTAATATTTATAAGTTAATATTAGAGAATATATTTTTGGATGTAATTTTGAACCATTTCTATTGGTCAGTTTCTTAAAACATAGTAAAAAATGCAGGTGGAGTTTTTTAAATGACGTCCAAAAATTCAAATGAATTTCAAAAATGAAGATCCAATGTGTTACACCTTTTTGTGTTTTATTCTGACTTTTCACACATTAATGTTCTCAGGTTCCCTCTACACACTTGGAGGGGCTCTGTGTGGGGTCCTCCTGGTACTGATCGTTATATCAGGACTGTACTGTGCCTTAAGCAGGGTTCCGAAAGATGGGAGAGGTACGTAACAAGCAAATATTTTAGTGTTTATTAGAAATTCTATGTAGACATTTTTCAGAAACCATGTTTTTTTTCCTCGGCTCTAGTCTCAGGTCGGTCAAACTCAGTGAGGAACACAGAGGTTGGCAAAGATTTTTTGGTTATATCTTCTTTTATATATTATTATTATTTTAGGTGCATTATCAGAAAACTCTACTGGTTTATATTTTCAGGACGTCCCATTATACGAGGAGATACAGGATACTGACATTAACAACTCCATCACAACCCATCAGTGCCCAGCAGAACACTCCAGAAACACCTCCACCACTGACCAAAGACATAACTCTCATCCAACAAGCACCACTGTGTACTCTACAGGAACAGATGTGGTCCTGGATAACACACTGGGGGCCAGTCATACACACCCCAGTACGGACCTGCAGAACCAAGGCCCAGAACACCACTACAGTGAGGTCCATTTCATAAAAAACAAAGAAAATAATCCTTCACTGGAAAATAAAGATACCTATTCATCTGAAAAAGAAGTAATATATAATCCCATTTACTTGTTATAACTGATCTTCAGCTCTCTGCTGACACTTTGTGCTAATGTTAGCTATTGGAGCTAGGCTTCAAGTTCAAAACAGATGTAAAAAAAAATGCAGCTCTGTGATTTCACTCACTTCTGCTTTCACATCGCTGGGATTTCTAATGTTGTGTTAGTGTTATTCCTAAAACACATTTTGTATAAAACATGGTGTGTGATGTTTGCACTTCATCAACATATGAAAAGACTTGCTGAAAAAACTGGAACTCCTCTTGGGAAAAGTGCTTAGGACCCCCTGTTGGACCATGAGTGAAGTGCATGCATTACTTTTTTATTTACATTTCATAGCAGCACTGCATTGCACCAGTTGAAATATTAACTCCTGTACATTATCATATTAATCTCTGAGCAATTCAATCTGTTTTTCAAATCAACATTTATAAATAAACATTTAAACAATGCTTCAAAGTAATTTTAAGGAACCAAATTTATTTGTGTTATATCTAAAGGATTTTCAGTTTTTAAAAGTAAAAACATTTTGAAAATGTAATAAATGTGATACATTCTGAAAACTGTAATTAAAGATCTAACAGAATGTAATATATTTAAAATTCAGTTGTTTATATCATTGTTCTGTGTGATTTAGCCTTTTAAGGATTAAGGTCAGATTAATTCAGCACTCATTAAAGGCTTATGATTGTACTCATGTTTTACTTGATTTGACATTCAGGCAAAGTGTAGCCTGTGAGTGTTGTGTACATATGGGGTCTATACTCACCCTTGTGTCTCACAGCGTCTAAGCTTGATGTGTCTGGGAGATACAAACATGTTAAGTGTTTCTCTTTACCACAGTAAATGGATATATTACCTTCTGTATTTCAGTGCTCCATGACTCTTAGTTAAAAAAATATTGTAAGGGCAGCCGTGGGTCTGGAATGTCACCTGTTCAATCCCATGGTAATTGGGAGTGGGAGAAGAGCAAGGCACCTTGAGCAAGGCACCTAACCCCCAACTGCTCCCTGGGCGCCAGGGACACTGCCCACCGGTACGCAGCCGTGTGTTCATCCTAGTGCACTACTGTGCCTGTGTGTGTATTCAGTGCCACAGAGGGGTTAAATCCAGAAGACATGTTTTATTCAACATGGTACACTGACAAATAACAGATATTTAGCTTTAGGTTTTTACATTTATGTTTACACTTTTTATAATAATGATCCAAACACTGACTGTAAATGACAATTAATGACTTGAAAATGATGTTCTCGCATATATTTTGAATAAATATCCTTCAAGAAATGCATTTCTGAGTCACAAAGTGGTGTTTGTATTTGTTTTACATTTTTATGAAATCATCTTCTATGGACCTGCCCTGCTCTCTTATAAACAAAGGAAAACATAAATATCCTTGATGACTGAGAGTGGAGCTGATTGGATTCCCTAAGGGATTGTATCTGCTGATGTTGCTGTAGTTGTATCTTTTTTCTCCTGTGAAGAATCAGACAATTGTAAATGGTCATTACAATTTTTTGGGGTTCTCCAGGCCTCAAGGCAACTACACAAACACTGCAACATCTGAGCAAATAAAGATGTTTTTTCTTGCCAGCTAATGATGGTGATATACCCCACACAGGTCTCTGATTATATATGCCCTACTACAACACCTCTTGTTCTCAGTCCACCTTTTTGGACTTTCGATTCTTGCAGAGGTGTTAAACTAGTTTCTTGGCAATTCACAGCTCTGCAGAGACATGTGTGCAGAGGTGTGTTTCTGCTGTCCTCCTACACTCTGAGGTCAGCTCATGAAGTCTGTAATTAGCAGTAATTGGCGTGTATCTAGTGAGTTCACTGAGGTTGAAAAATAAACTGTGTGAAGTTTAGACTACTGCCCCCAGGCACTGTTGCCTGTAGGGGGATTGTGTGTTCAGACATAAATGATCCTCTCTCTGATTTGCCTTCCTCTCTCTTGAGCATATTAAAGATGCTGTCAGTAACTTTTTCCAATGATTCTTCTTCTTCTTCTTCTTGTTGTTAAACAGATGTTATACTGACACCTAGTGGCCTGGACGATGACTGAGTAACTCTGTACCAAACATGGCCACCCCTGGAGCTTTAAATAGCATGGCTTTAAGGATGCACCTGTGAGCTGCAGTCACATGACCACCTAACACCTAAAAAAACAAAGGTAACAAAGAAATCCTGATATCTGACAATGCTAAGAATGTCCAGAAAATGGACAAGAACAAATTCCCTGGAGAAGTGTTACTAATAAAAGAAAAAAAAACATTGGGGAGCACAACATGAGAAACCAAACATGACAAAGTCATCATAACAGTGGAAGAGCTACTGTGGATGAAACTGATGAAACTGCTGACACTGCGGCTAAAGTGTGGTACATTCAGTGCCTGTGGCACTAGCCCAGTCTCCGCACAGGTGTGAAATGAAGGCAGGGTTTGGTCCCTTTGCTGGGCTCTGGCCTGTCACCTCAGACAGCAGCCGCACACACATTTTTTTTTACTGTTTTGTTGTTTCGAAACCAACTGACTGCTCTTTTAACTGTACAATTGTCCGTGCTGTAATGAGCCAGGATAACTCACAGGGCAAAGTGGCACAAGAACCACATCCTGTTTCAACTAAACACACGCCCACTTACACACACACTTTCCCACATTTGTATTCCTATCTTTACTGGGACTGTACAAACACAACCATAACCATTGGGTATAACCCAGGGCTAACCTCAGCCAAACCATAAGCTCTGATCTCTAATATTCTTATGTAAATATAAATATCTGTGGAAAATGCCCCCACACATCTTTATAACTACTAAATGTTCAGGTTTTTAACATATAATGAAAGTGCAGTCCCCACAAAGCACTAAATACATGCTCAAACAGACACACCAGGCTTAAGTTTCTCTGGTCAGAGGCAGAGCTGAGCTACAGCACAGTCATCATCCTCAGTTTATCTTCAGTGGTGTACATGAGTTCTCCCGGCTTTACAGTTCAGCGCTCTTCAGGGCAGAAGGCGACTGAAAAGAAGATCTGTAAACACATCAGAGCAGCAATTTCTGCTGGACTTCCGCACTGAGAGGACGTTTGTGGAAGCTCTGGAGAATCTCAGATTGCAGTGAGCTTGAATTCCCAGTGATGAAGACCTCTCTCGTCACAGTGTGTACTCTACTCACTGGTAAGATGCTAACTTTCTGTTGTTTAAGGCTGGTCAGTGATGAGTGACTCTGATCCTGATGCTTCCACCTGGTCTAGTGTAGCCCCCTGGTCTGACAGTGTATTTGTACATATCTGACTATATTTTATATATGTTAGCGTGAAATGATTCGTACAATGTGTACTAACTATAGTTCACTGTTCATGGATGTACATTTTAACATCTGACTCCTGAAACTTCAGCCATAAATCCTTGCCTCATATAAATCACAAAAAAAAAAAAACTTGGACTTTACAGCTTTAATACACAGATACTTTCCAGAGCTACCACTATGTGCCGTGTGGCTCAGCGTTTCTGGCTTTTTTGTTTGTTTTCTTAACGTTTCCAGCTGAAATAAGGCCAATAACAATCATGGTTGTGATTATGGGTAGTATTGGAAATAGGGGTCATGTCAGGGATATTATTAGAGTTAGAGCTAGGGTTAGAGTAAAGGTTAGTGTTGTGTTTAAGAGGCAGTGTTAACACTCATTTATAACTCTCTGAACCCATCAAACTAACCTTTAAATCAACAAAGTGATGAACTATAATTAATACACATTGTACGCATCCTGAGAAGGCTGTTTTAGTTAAATATTGTCACTCTTTTTGCCTTGTCTCTTGTTTCTCTCATCTGTATTTGTTTTGTTACAGTCTCCTCCCTTGTCTCTGCCTTAGCTCCGCCCTCTCATTAATGTCAGCACCTGTGCCTCCTTTGTACCCCTTCCCCCTCGTTATCTTTCTCAGGTGTTCCTTGCCTGTAGTCATGGGTGTATATATATCCCCTTGGTTTCAGTCCTCCCTTGTCTGGTCTTTTCTGTGGATGTGTATGTTTTTTGTACATGTTCGCACCAGTTCACGGTTGTTTTCTGTTTGTTCTAGTTTGATCTTTATATTCTGGTTTGTGTTTTCCTTGCCCTTCCCGTGTTTAGAAAGTTTATGTTGTGTTTGATTTTTACTTATGTTTCTGTAAATAAAAGACTACTTCCATTTACGTCCGCCTCCATCATCCCTTTAACCGTGACAAATATGTACAAATTGATCCTGAGACCAGGCTGCTGTGTGGGGTTATTACTGAACTGACACTGGTGACATTTTCTACTTCACATTCTCACTTTATCTTCATCCAGAAGGAGCTGTTGATCTTTGATCAGTTTGAAGACCACACTCAGTGTGGAGATGGTAAACGTTCCACATGCACTGAGTTACACCACTGAGATATATCCTGAAAGATGTGGAGAAACACAAACAGTCTTAAACACCTCACCACTGAGCTGATCTGGAGTAATCACTACAGATTTCTGTTAGAGGAAATAAAGATTTCAATTCAATTCACAGGGGGCAGGGAACTCCAGCAGACCCCTGTCAACTTGATTTAACTTAACGATGTGTAAATTTGTTAGTGTTTCATGAAAGCTCTGTGACTGAAGAGAGATGCTCTGTTTTCTCTTTGTTGTGACAGTTGTGAGCGGTGGTGGTGGTATGATACATGACGAGATCAAAGAGACTGGAACAGAGGGCAGTGCTGCGGTCATCCACTGTCCTTACACTAAAGGATATGAAACTCACATCAAGTATTTCTGTAAAGGAGTTTATACAAACTGTACCACACTTCTACAAACTAATGGGGAGGACTCCTGGAGACATGAAGGAAGACTCTCTCTGAATGACAAAAAGATACAGAGACTGATTGTAGTGACCATCAAAGACCTCAGAATGGAGGACACAGGACCCTACGGCTGTGGAATTGAGAGAATAGGACAAGACCCGTTTACTCTGGTCCGTCTGACTGTGAATAAAGGCGTGTTGTGTTTAAATGAGCTGTTCTGGGTATGGTTTTATAATCTGAGTTCACTGCTGGGATCCTAAAGGGTTAATCTGTTTATCTCCATCAGCTCCACGACCTCCACAAAGACCCCAAACCACCACAGTCTCCTCCACAGTCTCCTCCACAGTCTCCACACATACAACCCCAGGTTAGTGAGGTTGTATGTGAGCCCTTTGAGGGCTATTAATATTATTTTAATAGTATTGCCTCGTGTAGGCATTTATAATTAAACATATAATTCCATCTGTTAAAATAAGCAAATGAAACATGGTTGTTTTTTGCTATAATATTTTTCTCTAATTATTTATCATTATTTATCATATTGTCATATCAAGTCTCTCTCTTTTTACTGAATGGTACAGTCTGATTGTGGCAGAGTGGGACACATGAATGTTTCTGCTCCGGGAATGCTCAGCTCAGCTGTCAGTTGTTCTAACATAAGTGCTACCGCTACACACTTGAGCTGTCGCTAAGCTTGAGCCAGCCAAAAGCAGACTTTTAGTTAGCGTGATGGGAGGCATCTTTCATGGCTGCTGTGTCACCCAGAGCAGCGGGCAGCCATCCCTGGCGCCCGGGTAGCATTTTGGGGTTCATGCCTTGCTCAAGGGCACTTTAGCCATGGAAGCCTTCCGGTACTAAGCCCAGTCTCTAACAATTAGGCCCAACAGTCTTGTGTGTAGCAGCAAACACACACTAACACACCACCACCACCACCACGTCAGTGTCACTGCAGCGCTGAGAATGATCCACCACCATACCTGTTCTGTGGGGGTCCAGACCATTAAAGAAAAGGGTGAAAGGGGACACACAAAGTATGCAGAGCAACAGGAATACAGTCTGTAATTGTAGAACTACAAAGTGCTCCTGTGATCAGGGGACATGATAAAGTGGAAACTGAGTGTATACAAGGAGATAGTTTTAATGTTATGGCTAATCGTTGTATGTGTGTGTGTGTGTGTGTGTGTGTGTGTGTATGTGTGTGTGTTATGAACAGGGAACTCCACTGCAGCAGTGACTAACACAACAGGAAACAGCAGTAAGCTGACAGACCCCCAGCCGTCAGCAAGCTCAGGTCTGAAGTAAACCACATTACCCACAATGCCCTTCAAACACACTTACACACACCATCACACACATACGGGGACACACACAAAGACAGACTGAGTCCCAGACTTAAAAGAAACCAGAGAAAAGATGAGCAAACAGATTGAGCACTAAATGTACAAGTAATAAAATAATAAAAATAGGATGTGGCTTCTGTGTGTTTTTCCTGACCTTCACAGTGCACTACAGAGGGGAGACACACAGTAGATCATACTCTGGTATGAAACACCATTAATCTGTACACATTAAAGTGGACACAGACCCCTCTTCTCCACAGCGGAACACATTTCTGTTTCTTAATGAACCGTCTGTGTCCTGCTTTGGTCCAAACCCCACGAGCCCCACAGCAGTGTTCTCCCCCAGTCTACACCGCCCTGTTCATAACGCCCACTTTCTGTTCTAAAGTCTCTCACTTGACGTCAGAAGCGGAGCAGGTTCATTTTATTCCATGAGTTCTGAGGCCACAGTAAACTGTGTGGTCTTGTTTCACAGTGTGTGGGTCGATGGGCTCAAGCATAAAGTAAATCAAAAGCTAAACAAAGCAAAAAATGCTAATATGTTAATTATAAAGATTTTAATTGACTGTACATATTCAGAAAACAAAATTCTTCTTTAAACACAAGCCTAGAAGAAACAGAAAATGCCTCTGTATTTCTTCATATGTTAATATTAGAGAACATATTTCATTCATTCTTTCATTGTCTGTAACCCTTTTCCAGTTCAGGGTGGTGGTGGGTTCAGAGCCTACCTGGAATCACTGGGTGCAAGGCAGGAACACACCCTGGAGGGGGCGCCAGTTCTTCACAGGGTGACACACACTCGCACATTCACACCTATGGACACTTTTGAATCACCAGTCCACCTACCAACGTGTGTTTTTGGACCATGCGAGGAAACCGGAGCACACGGAGGAAACCCACACAGACACAGGGAGAACACGCCACACTCCTTACAGACAGTCACCCGGAGCAGGACTCAGACCCACAACCTCCAGATCTATGGAGCTGTGTGACTGTGACACTACCTGCTGTGCCACAGTGTCGCCAGAGAACATGGATTTTTCAAATGACGTCCAGAAATGCAAATTAAATTCAAAAATGAAGATCCAATGTGTTACACCTTTTTGTGTTTTATTCTGACTTTTCACACATTAATGTTCTCAGGTTCCCTCCCCACAGCTGGAGGGGCTTTGTGTGGGGTCCTCCTGGTACTGATCGTTATATCAGGACTGTACTGTGCCTTAAGAAGCAGGGCTTCAAAAGATACGAGAGGTACATAACAAGCAAATAGTCAAGTGTTTATTAAAAATTCTATCAAGAAACTTCTCAGAAACCATGTTTTTCTCCTCTGCTCTAGTCTCAGGTCGGTCAAACTCAGTGAGAAACACAGAGGTTGGTAAAGATTTTTTTTTGGTTACATCCTTTTTTTTATATATAATTATTATTTTAGGTCCATAATCAGAAAATTCTACTGGTTCATATTTTCAGGACGTCCCGTTATACGAGGAGATACAGGCTACTGACGTTAACAACTCCATCACAACCCATCAGTCCCCAGCAGAACACTCAAGGAACACCTCCACCACTGACCAAAGACATAACTCTCATCCAACAATCACCACTGTGTACTCTACAGTAACAGATGTGGACCAGGATAACACACTGGGAGCCAGCCATACACACCCCAGTACAGACCTGCAGAGCCAAGGCCCAGAACACCAGTACAGTGAGGTGTATTTCATAAACAACCCAGATATGAATCCTGCGCTGAAGAATGAAGATACATATTCATCTGGAAAACAAGTTATATATAATCCCATTTACTTGTTATAACAGCTCTCAGCTGACTGGATTGAAACTAACACTTAAGCTAACGTTGGCTATTGGAGCTAGGCTTCATGTTCAGAACAGATGTAAAAAAAATGTCAGGAACAATGCAGTTCTGTGATTTCAATCACTTCTGCTTTCACAACGCCTGTATTTCTATTATTGGTACGTGAACAATGTGAGTCATGGCACGTAATGTTTGGGTCTAGCTTATCACTGTATGAAAAGACATGCTGAAAAATGTATGTATATCCCCCTAGCATCATTATTTTTGTATTGTACACCATCATTTGTATATTTTAACTATATGCTTCTGATAATGTGTAATATATATTTTTAAGTTAATTAAAAATAGAAAAAAAAAACCTTGTGCCTTATATCAGTTGAAATACCAGTACATCGTTCTTCAGGCAATTAAATATGTAAATTATATGTAAAAATTATAAATAAACATTTAGACAATCCTTCAAAGTAATTTTAAGAAAACAGATTTATTTTTTGATGTCCAAAATATTTTTTTTCACAGGTGTTTTTAAAACTAGAGAATATTTTGAAAGTGAATTAATAATTTAATACAATTAGTGAAATCATGTTATATTTTTATTATTTTAGTGAGTCATATTTTTTAGTTAAATATAGTTTTAACTGATGGAAAAATGAAACAACAAAATATTTTGTTGCTAGAATTACTTCATAATTGCAAATCCATATTTTGTCCAGTGTGATACATTCAGAAGACTGTAATTAAATATCTATCAGAATGTATATTATTTACAGTTCAGTTTTTTTATTAGTCTTTTAAAGGTTATGAATATATGTGGTCCTTCTGAATTAAAGCTTTAAAGTCAGATTAATTCAGCACTCATTAAAGGCATATGATTGTACTCATGTTTTACTTGATTTGACATTCAGGCAAAGTGTAGCCTGTGAGATCAATCCATGGCTGAGGTGCCCTTGGGCAAGGTACCTAACCTCCAAATCACTCACTGGGTGCTGGGGACG
This sequence comes from Hoplias malabaricus, assembly GCF_029633855.1. Classification (NCBI taxonomy): domain Eukaryota; kingdom Metazoa; phylum Chordata; class Actinopteri; order Characiformes; family Erythrinidae; genus Hoplias; species Hoplias malabaricus. Next base: position 60,026,535 of record NC_089801.1, on the reverse strand, counting down.
CTGCCCACCGCTACACATGAGTGTGTTCACTAGTGTATATATGTGTGTGTGTGTGTGTACACATTTTATCGAACGTTGTACTCAGACAATAACACACATTTAGGTTTATGTATTTACATTTATGTTTATTTTTTATGATAATGATCAACAATTTTACTGTAATTAACCTGATTTTCAATCCTGACAATTGTGTCCTCACATCTACTTTGATATCTTTTCTCTTTGTGAAGAATCAAAGAATTGCAAATGGTCAAAAAACTTTGGGTTCTCCAGGGCGTCAAGGCCACTACGAAAAATTGCATCTTCTGAGCAAATAAAGGTATTTTTCACATTTTTGAGAAGATGACATTGCTGCAAGGAAAGGACCACTGTTTTCCAATCGGAACATTGCTGCCTGTCTAGAGTTGGCTAAAGGCTTGGAGACACAACACAACTTTTAATGTTTGGACAGATTATGAACAGACTGGGAATAAAAGCTAACAGTGTGTTTTGTGGCTCACTGTTCTTTGTTACAGGTAAAACTTATTTGGGGACATGTGCATCCAGAACTATGTAATGTCATTTAGAGCTCCAGTGCACATGCCTGTGTTTACTTTCTGTGCTCTGTTCTTATTGGCAGTTGACAGGACTCGTTGAGATTTGAGTTGGTGAGCGACTACATCCAGATCCGTGTTGAAAAATATCAAACATGTTTGATATGCTGTGACTGGTCTGAAACACAATTTGAAGGTAAAAAAAATCTAAGTCTGTAGTAGGACTCCACAGACTCAGCCTTCAACAGGAAACCAGGGTTAACTTTGGGCTGATAATCATTTAGTGTAACCCAAGTTTAAGGCTGAAATGGACAAGCCAGAAATCAGTTGGAAAAATATTTGACAGATGAGAACTTGATTTTTTTAGTTCAGAGGAAGTAACAGTACTTTCCACCATAAAACATTATGGCACATGTGAAACATGGTGGTGGTGGTGGTGTCATGACTGGGGCCTGCCTTGTTGAGAGCTTGCCATTACAAATGGAACAATTCATTCTGAATTATACTGTAAATGTTCAGACAGGTGCCTTGTTGCCCACTAGGCCACCCCGAGCCAACAGAGGGAGATATGGAGCCACCACACCTTTATTAGGAAAAATCAGCAGCACCTGTTCCTCTCCTACTTAAGGGAGGCCAAGACACACTTCAGTGCTCAGTCTTGGGATTTCTCTTTTCAAGAGTACCACACAAGCAGGTTCTTTCCTGTGGAGTCTTTTAATTAATCCATTTCCCTCTTATTCTTTCTGAGTCTTTGGGTCATCTTTGTATAAAATGTGTTTTTCCTCAGGTCTCTAAGTTATATATAACTTTTGCCAGAGGTATACATACAGTAGGTGTATGCAAAATGTTGGTGTATCCACAGGATACATTTAAAGAAAGCTGGAGCAGATATTCCCAGAAACATAGACTACCTTATGTAATGCATAACATGAGATGTGTTGCTACTTCTCTTGGACAATGTCTTAGATCCACAATGGCCCTTTATAGACAAACAGTCTCTGTTTCTGGGAATGTCTGCTCCAGCTTTCTTTAAATGTATCCTGTGGATACACCAACATTTTGCATACACCTACTGTATGTACACCTCTGGCAAAAGTTATGTCTCTCATGAGTCAGACAACTTAATTTTTACATTGAAAGTAATTTTTTTGGATTATAACTGTTGCTGTTGTTTTGTGTGTATATACTTACATTCTGCAAAATATTGATAATTGGTCAATAAAAATATTTTAAAACCTGTTAAAAAAGCTGCTCAAATTATTGCCTACCCCACCATTACTTCATTCAAACAGCTACATGTTCTTTCTGAGCAATTTCATTAAACATTCAAAAGCTATTGAAATTTATTCTCAAAAATGCATCATCATGGGCCATTAATTGTTAAATTGACGAAAATAACAGGTGTAGTACATCATGTGGGTGGCACTTGATCAAATACAACTGGTTTAGAAACAATATCATCAAAGGTTCAAAAGCTATTGAAATTTATAATGAAATATTTATCACCACGGGCCAGCAATGGTTAAATTTATCAAGGTAGGAGATGTAGCATACATCATGTGTGAGGTTCGTCACCTTCGTTTTTACTGTGTAGTGTAGTTTGTAAACGGTCCCTTAGCTCTCGCGGAGATTGCGGCAGCCCATAGAAAACAATATATTTCGTGTTTTTTAAATGGCAAACATTTCTGACATAAACTGAGTTGTAGTTGCTTGTCTTGCATCCCAAAAACAATACTTTGCAAGTATTAAGTCATTTGCATGCACCGTTTGAGAGCTATTGAAGAAAGAAATCTGAATATGCGAATATGAAACCAACTTTACCGGAGTGGGTTAATGTAGTAATTACGGCGCTAGCCGACTATGCTAAGCTAACCATGTATTTTCATTGGGATTATGGTGATGCCTGTGCTTAAACGTGCCAATATAACCATTTAAAATTATGTAGCTATATCCCATATGAATGAGACAAAGCTTAAGAGTTGGATTTGTAGAGGCTGGGAGTGTGCAGTTTTGTGTTTATTGGGGATTTTTCAGTCGTGTAAACACAGGCTGTCCTTTGTGAGCCCGCGATAAGCGCCCCACAAATTCGCGCGTTGCGAGAATTTAACCCCTTGTGTGCAAAGCAGTGCATTTATCTTTATTTTCTCTGTACATAAATCCCAAATGCTGTAAATATGTTCGATTAATTGGTAAAGAAGGTACAGATGTTGTGAGTATGTGTAGTTGAATGTGAATTATTGTGTTGACCTATTATAGATCAGGTGTTTGGATAGATTTAAAATTGGACCCCCCTTTTCTACGTGTGATGGCGAGCCTCCCTGGATTCCGACCCTGGAAGCTGTCCACAAGTGCAACTCTGCTCTGTGAAACCCCCTTCTTTTCAGTGTTGCTGAACTTTCACTCCTCTCCAGAGCTGTAGGAGAAACACGTACTTTTCCACAGACTGGACCTTTTGCACATACTCAATTCCAACTGCCACCTGTGAAAAAACCGACATTAATTACTCATATATACACACAGGAAAAAAGGGAAACCTTATACTATTGTCATATAATTTGATATACACTGTATTGATTGTGACTGAATTTAATGTGTGCATATACAAAATCTAATTAGGAAGTATTTGTTAATTTATTTTATTTTTGGTATCTGGTGATTTAAACCAAAGAAAGGGATATTTTGATATTGATATATAATTTTTTTTCTTTTCTTATTGATATACATATTTTCCTACCCGGGTAGTAGTAGTAGTAGATAAATATTGATACATATACAGTAATCTGTATATGTATAAAGTAATATAAAGTAATAACAGTAATATAAGACATATTATTCATATTGAATATCCTGCCTGTTTTATTTGATTTTATAATATTTTACTTACCTTTCATTAAAAGGAGGCTTTCCCTAACATCCAAATCTCAGAGCAGTGGTGCAGTGTCATCTCTTGCGTGGTGTTGTCCTTGGCTCCGTAGACGATCCTAGGTTTTTCTGATTGGTTCACAGTATTATTTTATATTTCTTATTAATTAACCCCAGATACTTACCTTTGGTATTTAGCGCTGGTATTTAAATATTGGAAACTAGCTAAGTCATTACTATTTTCTAGTAATACGCTACACTTGGTTTCCGTGTTTAGTCCTGTGTCACACTGCTCTGGTGGTAGAGTGGGATTTCACTAGCCTCTAAGTCAGGAGTTCATCAGTTCTAATGTCTTTTTCTCTCTCTTGGTCCACACCAACACCTTAGTGGTACCTTTTTGTTAATCTTTAGTTAAGTTTGTTCTGAACTTGTGTCCATTAACAAACAACTTGTTTGTAGTTAACATTCTGCTCTTACGTAAAGGGTTCCTGGTTCAACCCCCCCCCCCCCCCACCCCTGTTCATGCTACATTACATATTACCAGTGCAATGTAAAGGTAAATATCAGGAGAGGTAATTAATATCAGGATTGGTGAAATTCCGTCCTGTTCAGGGTGTGTTCCTGCTCTGAACACAGTGATACCAGGCTCTAGACCAGAGGTATTCAAAATCTTTCTTCCTTTGGGACTTTTTTTGGAACCTGGGTCCACCCTCAACTGAAACATGTGTCAATATGCAGACACCTACAGTGTGTGTGTATATATATATATATATATATATATATATATATATATATATATATATATAATGGTTAAAGATGAGTGAATGAAGATTCAAGGTCCTCACCTTATAATCCTGAAGAAACTTGTGGCTCACAATAGAACTGGGTCCATGTGAGGACACTCACCACATGCCATATATGAAGCTGTTCTGTAGGGAGGAATGGGCTAAAAAGATCCAACATCATGTTCATGGCTGATCAACAGCTCCTGGAAATGTTTACCTGCCATTATTGCTGCACAAGTAGCTCAGGCATCACTGTCCACTTTGTCTTTTCGTTAGATTTGTCTTAAGACCAGGCTGGATCCAAGATTAATTTTATTTCTGATGTAAGATTCACAGCTGGACCCTCAGACTACTGCTGAAATGTTGGACATCCTTTAACATTGTACAGCACCTTTGTTCAGACTTTAAGGGTCATGAAAGATGTGTTCAATCTGCTCACCCACTCACTCACCCTCTCACCCCAATCAACACTCACACTCTTTGCCTTCATTCCTATATTATATATTCTATTTCCTATATTGTCATATACACAACACATGACTGCTGTAGATACAGTCAACTAAAGCAAGTCACCAACTCAAAATTACTGAACTTTATGTAATGTTCTGTCTGCAGGTGATAGCATAAACATCACTGCTGTGGCATGGACACTTCTTGCAGGTGAGTGCTACCTTTTGCTCTCCATTCGTTTCTTGCATTTGACAAGGGTGTTTGTATTCTCCGAGTCTGGTTGTATGAGTATCTCTGTTTAGTGACAGAACCCTTCCAATTATTTCAAGGCAATTTCTTGAGATTTACATAAAGCCAAACATAGCTTTGACCAAAACTTTTTTGTTAAAATCTACCCTGCATCATGATATCCACCGAACTTGTTCTTTTTATTTCTCTAATGATTTTCTCTCTTCCTTCCAGTCTTTTTCTGTGCAGTGTCTCCTGGACTCAGAGTGAAAGCACCATTATGAGGAAATGTGTCTATCAACTGTCCAGATGACAGAGGGTCTGAGAAACACCCCAAATACTTCAGCAAAGGCAGAGAAAAGGTGTAGATTGTGAAAAACATGGGTTCACTGTGGATGAGGATGAAGAGAGACAAGATGGACTATACTGTGACCATCAGGGATCTGAATGTGGAAAACACTGGACAATACTGGTGTGGCGTGGACAGGTGGAGTTCAGATGAGCTCACTGAGGTCACCATCCAGAGGACAAGGTGAGGCACTGACAAAGTACATGCTGTGATTTTAAGGAGAAAAAAAACCACAGAACTAACACGTAAGACTGATGGAGATCAGTTCAGAGTTCAGCATCAGGGGCCGGAAACTATGGGCAGCAGTGAAGGAGTTATCAAAAACAGCTAAAAGGTTTAGTCAGTAGTTGTTGATAAGGAGAGCACAGATTACATGGGGGAATTCACTGTAGAGGTGCTGTTGTGATGTAGCATTTAAAGTTCACATGGAACTTTAGGTAGGAAGAGTGTTGTAGGCCCTATGTGAAGCTTATCTTGTATGATTATAATAATTCAACATTTTAAAGGTGATTTGTATTCCAAAATGTATAAAGCCTTGCTCTGTCCACAAAGTTTGGAATGAGAACCGATATTTCCTCTCTGTGCTGTGAGTTCAGAAATTATTTGTGGTATGAATCATATTCTTAAAAATATGGTCACAGCTTTTGTTTTTGCGAAAGCAAGAGCTTAACCCTTCTGTCGTGTTCAGGTCAAACCTGACGGATTTACAACTTAAAACACTCTTAAATATCGTGTTTTACATCTGATTGCCTCAAGGCCTTATGATATCCTCCACACTATGCACCTGAACATAAAATTCAATGAAAGAGGTGATCATCACTTTTATGAGTATTTAGTCAAAAGTGACCGCCATAAGAAATGAATGGGTATCCAGACTATATTCATCCATCAGACAGAAAACATCCCCATATACACCACCCCAACTCACTCGCTCAAACATTTCAGACTGAACAATGTCTTTTGCGGGGACACATCTCTTTCCCATGCCTTTGTGCCTGTCCCCCACATGAAACACACCTTCCAGACGAGTCAGTGTATCATCTTCACACAGACCTCATATATATATATATATAGCTTGATGTTCGCATTGCACTCCTTTTAATATGAGCACAATGAGGAGACTGACCAAGAGGTTACCTGTCGAAGAGGTTCTGGTTTAGGTTTTTGGACATGATGAAGATGTAGTGGAGTATAGACCAAATACCAGATCGAAATGAAGAAATGAAAAGTTTTGAATTAAACTTTTCCAGTCTGAATAGGACCTTTCGTCTGTGACAACATCCAACATTCCACATGATTGTTTGTGCCCGCGGGGTTGCAAAGCTCCACACACACGCACACACATAAGCTAAAACATCAAAGAACCCTTTAAAGTAACACATGGCCCCAACACCCCCCTTCTCTCTTTTAACTAACAGGAACTGTCGAGATAACCAATTTTTATAATGCTTTTAAGAGACTCCTCCTTGGATCACCACCTTAACGTGGTGGAGGGGTTTGCGTGCCTGCGTGAGCCTAGGAGCTATGTTGTCGGGGGCAATAGCCCCTGGTAGGGTCTCCCAAGGCAAATTGGTCCTAGGTGATGGGCCAGACAAAGAGTGATCCATAAAGACACAGATGAAAAAGACAACGAGGACACAGCCTCCCTTGCCCGGAGCAGGGTTACCGGGGCCTCACCCTGGAGCCAGGCCTGGGGGAGGGGCTCCTTGGCGAGCGCCTGGTGGCCGGACTTTCACCTATGGAGTCCGGCCGGGCTTAGCCCGAAGGGGATACATGGGTCCACTCTCCCATGGGCCCACCACCTGTGGGAGAGGTAGTAATCCGGGTCTGGTGCATTGTGGATCGGGTGGTGGTCGGGGTCGGGGGCCCTGGCGTTCCGATCCTCAGTTACTGAAACTGGCTTTTGGAACATGGAACGTAACCTCTCTGGTGGGAAAAGAGCCTGAGCTGGTGCGCGAGGTTGAGAGGTACCGACTAGATATAGTTGGGCTCACCTCGACACACAGTATGGGCTCTGGAACCAATCTCCTCGAGAGGGGCTGGATGCTCTTTCACTCTGGAGTTGCCCAGGGTGAGAGGCGTAAGGCAGGTGTGGGCTTACTCATAGCCCCCCGGCTTAGCGCCTGTACGTTGGGGTTTACCCCAGTGGACGAGAGGGTAATTTCCCTGCGCCTTCGGGTTGGGGAAAGGGCTCTGACTGTTGTTTGTGCTTATGCACCGAACAGCAGTTCAGAGTACCATGCCTTCTTGGGGACCCTAGAGGGAGTGCTGGAGAACACTCATTCTGGGGACTCCATTGTTCTGCTGGGGGACTTCAATGCTCACGTGGGTAATGACAGTGAGACCTGGAGGGGCGTGATTGGGAGGAACGGCCCCGCTGATCTGAACCCGAGTGGTGTTCAGTTATTGGATTTCTGTGCTCGTCACAGTTTGTCCATTACGAACACCATGTTCGAACATAAGGGTGTCCACAAGTACACCTGGCATCAGGACACCCTAGGCCGCATTTCGATGATCGATTTTATAGTCGTATCATCTGACCTGCGGCCATATGTTCTGGATACTCGGGTGAAGAGAGGCGCTGAGCTGTCAACTGATCACTACCTTGTGGTGTGTTGGATCAGATGGCGGGGGAGGATGCCGGACAGACCTGGCAGGCCCAAACGTGTGTTGAGGGTTTGCTGGGAACGTTTGGCAGAGGAACCTGTCAGAAAGATCTTCAACTCCCACATCCGGCAGAGCTTCGACTGCATCCCGGGGGAGGCTGGTAACATTGAGTCCGAGTGGGCCATGTTCCGGACCTCCATTGTTGAGGCGGCTGAACGGAGCTGTGGCTGCAAGGTTGTCGGTGCCTGTCGGGGTGGCAATCCCCGCACTCGGTGGTGGACACCCCGGGTGAGGGGGGCTGTCAAGCTGAAGAAAGAGTCCTATCGAGCCTGGTTGGCTCAGGGGACTCCGGAGGCAGACGACAGATACCGAGGAGCCAAGCGGCTCGCAGCCTCGGCAGTCGCTGAGGCAAAAACTCGGGTGTGGGAGGAGTTCGGTGAGAACATGGAAAACGACTTTCGGTCGGCTCCGAGAAGTTTCTGGCAAACCGTCAGGCGACTCAGGAGGGGAAAGCAGTTTTCCACCAACACTGTATATGGTGGGGGTGGGGAACTGTTGACCTCGACTGGGGACGTCACCAGACGGTGGAAGGAATACTTCGAGGATGTTCTCAATCCCACCGGCACGTCTTCCGCAGAGGAAGCAGAGCTTGGGGACCCCGGGGGGGGCTCGTCTATCACTGGGGCTGAAGTGGCCAAGGTGGTAGGGAAACTCCTTGGCGGTAGGGCCCCGGGGGTGGATGAGGTTCACCCCGGGTTCCTCAAGGCTCTGGATGTTGTGGGGCTGTCCTGGTTGACACGTCTTTGCAACATCGCGTGGACATCGGGGGCAGTGCCTCTGGACTGGCAGACTGGGGTGGTGGTTCCCCTTTTTAAAAAGGGGGATCGGAGGGTGTGTTCCAACTATAGGGGGATCACACTCCTCAGCCTCCCCGGTAAGGTCTATGCGGGGGTACTGGAGAAGAGAGTCCGACCGATAGTTGAACCTCGGATCCAGGAGGAACAATGCGGATTCCGCCCCGGTCGTGGAACACAGGACCAGCTCTTTACCCTCGCTAGGATCCTGGAGGGTGCATGGGAGTTTGCTCAACCAGTCTACATGTGTTTTGTGGATCTGGAGAAGGCATTCGACCGTGTCCCTCGGGGTATTCTGTGGGGGGTGCTCAGGGAGTATGGGGTACTGGGCTCTTTGTTACGAGCTATCCAGTCCCTGTACAAACAGAGCAGGAGTCTGGTTCGTATGGCTAGCAGTAAGTCCGACTGGTTTCCAGTCGGAGTTGGACTCCGTCAGGGCTGCCCGTTGTCACCGGTTCTGTTCACAATTTTTATGGACAGAATTTCTCGGCGTAGCCAAGTGGCGGAGGGTGTCCGGTTTGGTGGTCTCAGGATCCCATGTCTGCTTTTTGCAGATGATGTGGTCTTGTTGGCTTCATCGAGCCGGGACCTCCAGCTCTTGCTGGACCAGTTTGCAGCCGAGTGTGAAGCGGTAGGGATGAGGATCAGTACCTCCAAGTCCGAGTCCATGGTACTCAGTCGGAAAAGGGTGGAGTGCTCTCTCCAGGTTGGAAGTGAGATCCTGCCTCAAGTGGAGGAGTTTAAATACCTCGGGGTCTTGTTCACGAGTGAGGGAAAGATGGAGCGTGAGATTGACAGGCGGATCGGTGCAGCGTCAGCAGTAATGCGGGCTCTGTACCGGTCCGTTGTGGTGAAGAAAGAGCTGAGCAGAAAAGCAAAGCTCTCGATTTACCGGTCAATCTACGTCCCAACCCTCACCTATGGTCACGAGCTTTGGGTAGTGACCGAAAGAACGAGATCGCGGGTACAAGCGGCTGAAATGAGTTTTCTCCGCAGGATGTCTGGACTCTCCCTTAGAGACAGGGTTAGGAGCTCGGACATCCGGGAGAGACTCGGAGTGGAGCCGCTGCTCCTCCACGTCGAGAGGAGCCAGTTGAGATGGTTCGGGCATCTGGTTCGGATGCCTCCTGGACGCCTTCCTGGAGAGGTGTTCCGGGCATGTCCAACGGGGAGGAGGCCCCGGGGCAGACCAAGAACACGCTGGAGAGACTATATGTCTCGACTGGCCTGGGAACGCCTCGGTATACCCCCGGAGGAGCTGGCGTCGGTGGCTGGGGAGAGGGAGGTCTGGGGTTCTTTGCTCCGACTGCTTCCCCCGCGACCCGGACCCGGATAAGCGGTGGATAATGGATGGATGGATGGATGGACCTCAAACAAAAGGAAGGGTTATAATCCCGCTTGGGACAAAGTGGCACCTCAATGTCTCGTTATCTTCCACGGGAATCAACAGATGTTCAGAAAGGGGTGACCTCGAATTGAACCCCATTGACTCATCTAAGCGACAACCTACACATGGATCAACAGCGACCCCAAATGGACACTGGCGAAACTACGCCTCGCTCGGAGTCGCCGAAACCATAGCGGAAAATAGTCGAACTCTGAATTATTCGTGTATAAATAAATGTATTAATGTCACTTTCTGTACCCTCAGATTAATGCCTACCTCCTAATGAAATGTTGTATATTGTGGATTGTTTCTATCATGAAGAGAAATCCTACCTCTGAATAGGAGAAAACGAATTAATATTCTTTCCCAGCATAGCATCATAAATGGGACGTAAAGATGGAACCTTATGTAAGCGTTTGATATTAATAGTCCAGTGTACCCATTGTTATATGTTGATAACAGGTATAAGAATTTCGATACGCAAAATTCATATTCTTTCTCTGTGAACCAATGACTCAAACCCCCTTCTACTCTCTCCCTCTCGCGAGAGTCACGTGAGACTGAATTTGTGTCCAATCAGAAAGAGGACGCCTCCCGTTAGGGCGTGACCGCGCCAGCCTTGAAAACACAGAGCAGCAACGCAGAACACAGAGTATCCAGTTCGAATCAGTTCAGCAGCCAAGAAGAGAAGAGTTCAGCCGACGAGAGGAAACAGTTCACGGAGAAGAAAAGACAACAATAACGGCGAGAACATCCGAGAAACTTTGAAACTACAAAGAAACGCTTTCTTCTCCACGCCGACAACGAAACAAAGGAAAACCTCAGAGACTTCATTGAAAGCTTACGAGAGACGTCTCGAAATTAGCTAAGAGTATGAAGTTTTACTAATACGTCGAGTAATTTGAATATCTTCTTTTCTTTTAATCTTGTTTATGTTTTATTACCCATCGAAGTGTGATCTCACGAGTGATCAAAGCGGGTGAAACTTATTTGTGGCCAGAATAAGATATCAACCTTTTGATTAGTCGATAGCAGATATATTAACGTTATAAGCTGATTCCTGAAGACATTACTCCTGGAAAACTGAACAACGAGACTAGCTAATACTCTGAGAAAGCCGCTCCATTCCGGTGGAAACCAGCCACGCCTGTGAAAATCCAAAGAAGGGAAATCTCAATCGACGCAGCTCAGCTTGGAATCGAAAGTTTTCAACTCAACCGGAAAGAGATCCTCCATAAGCGGGCCTGTCTCTCACCACGTGGGAACGACGAGAACACCCCAGGACACGGAGATTAAACAGCAGGACGCGACGGCTCGGTGAAACGGTGAACGAGTAAGCTAGCGTATTTAACACCTTTTCCAGGAGCTAATGTCTAAATAAACCCTCTTTATAATTTACCATTTATTAACCTTAGTTAGCAACAATTTAATCACGAGACAGTAGTGCCTAGCCCACCTTAAGGTCAAAATCGGTTGTCCCTGCTGTGATACCGTGAGATTATAAGGCTACGCTATGTTAATTAAATATCTTCTCTTTATTAATAAAACTCTCATTATTTGAAATCACAGTGTTTGCGATTTGTTCATTATTTTCCTGAAAATCCTGAAGTACTCATTTAGCAAGATTATTATTCATTCTCAAACTAATTATTAATGTTTTAATTGCTTAAGCCAATTATAAATCTTAATTAATTTCATTAAGTCAAATATCAGAGATTGGAGGAGTTTGAATAAGGTCAAGGCTATAAAACAAATTATAAAATATATATATATATTCACAGAGGTATCACGGTGTATGACCAACATACACTACATATACCCTATATATATTTATTTTTGGCGCCCACGCGAGGCCAGGAAAAAGGCTTTTAATGTACAAACTGCAAAACACTGAAACAATCTCAGCTTGGGTTTATGAAATACTTTCCGCTGTTGTGTTGCTGAATAACGATTGAGATTCAAAGCTTGATGTGGGCAATTTCGTCTTGTGTTTGTTACTTTTGAAAAACTGTTGTGATATATACCGGTTAGAAAATAAGCTTGGTTGTTTTTGAAAGAGCGCGGCTCTGCGCCATTTTGCATGCATTAAATTGAGGCCTGGGCACGTCTGAACTGCGCGAAATTCCGCTGTAAGACTTTGCCGTCGGTTCGACCCCTCAGCCGCGAATCCCGGCGAGAAACCACCGAACCGAATACCCCCGTTCGTTTTAAACTGGGTCGCTACCAGCGTTAATAACGAGATCGCGCGCTAGGTGATTGGGAGGTTATTAAACAGCCGAAAATACGGCTTGTGTGAAGAGCGATCTGCTCTTGTCAGCTGTTCCTGTTAAACTGAACGCGTATTCAGAAAAGGAATGAACCCCTTTGAAGGGGCGGAGCTGAAACTAAGGAGGGAAATTCAAAACACCCCCAAAACAGAGGAAGACAAATTCCCTCTTGTGGTATAAGTGCGTAATTGCAGGGAAAAATACTTCATAACTAGCGTCCATTGAAGCGTGTCCTCCCGTGCTCCTCCTTGTGGTCAAGCGGTGCTACCCTTGACGTTTGATTCCCGTACACCCTCTAGTGGTTGGGAGGTTGTCCGCCGAGACAACATAAGTGTTTAGCAGCCCTCTGGTGTTTAAAAGTTGTCATTACAGATGAAATTCTTTTAAAATACCTTAGTGTAAAATCTCTGTTCCCCTTTTAAAATTTTTATTTTTATTTTTTGATAGAGTATCTGAGCATTTAAAATCTTTATCCCATCTTAGATTTTAACTTGATAACACCCTCTAGTGTTGAAACTTCCCGCTACAATGGAAATTCCCATTTGTGTTATTGTGTCTGCTCGTGCCGTGTTGATTGGGATTCCCACCAGCGCCGACTGGTGTCCATTGCTGCTATTGCATTGTAACTTGCTTGTCGCCCTCTGGTGTCCTAGTCTGGTATTACAATTTAAGTTCAACTTAAATACTGAAGCTTGCTGTTGCCATTCAGACTTACCTTCAGTACCCTCTGGTGGAGAAAACTTGCTATCGCAATTGAAATTGTCGACCAGTTCACACTGATAAGACCTGGTATCACAGCTCTAGTGGCTGTCTCTAAACTCTGCACATCTGAATAATTACAAGTAAAGGCTTGGAAGCATAATAAGTTGATACAACTACAGCAGACAGTGTGCAGTAATTAGAGATTGACACTTTAACTTGATACCAGATCACAAACGCAGTTAAAAGAGAGAGTCCTTTAATCTTGCTATTCTTAATAATTCTGTAATTCAAAATTCTTTTACTTTCATAATTCCTTAATTGGAAATTATATCTAGTAATAAACCTCACTTAATATTAAAATTCCTTCATCCAAATTTTTCGACAATTCTTTAATTCAAAATTTTTATAAATTTTAATTATTGGAAATTTAAAAAAAAAAAAAATAATTTTTTTTTTCTCTCTTCTTGTATTCACTTGCGCATAACAACTTTCACTCCACCCTCTCCTACTAACAGACTTCCCTTAGAGATTCACAAGTGAACTCTAACACCATACATACTAGCAGTTGCTCTTAGAGCACTCGGTACAGGTGAATTTAGTTCAGATTTAGTTAGAAAAGGGATTAACGGAATTAATCCTAACTAAATAGAAGTAAGTTACACCTCGCAGTTAAAACACAGCTAACATGGCAGAAGGAACCTTTCCCTCGGAAGTATATGTAGAAGGTTTGTGGGATGAGGCATTCTCTGTTCTGACCAGCATCACCAGTGATGTGATGCCTGGATTCGCAGAGACTGTGCAGAAGACCTCCCTGGTCGGCCGTGACCACATGGTGGCTAAGTGGGTAGAGAACCACTTAACCCACATGGCCAAGGGCAAGTCCCTAACGGAGGCATTAGGTCAAATAGCCATCCTCGCTTTAGTACAGCTCAGAGCCAGCGAACGTGAGCTCGAGGTATCACAGCGACAGCAGGCAAAGGTAGAGGCAGAGTTAAGTCAACTTCAAAGCGAAATAGCTGAAGGGAACACACTGCCCCAGGTCACACCTGATGTGCCACCTAGTGCCGCTACAGAAAGACAAGGCCAGCAGGAAGATAGTGAGGATCAGGAACCAGACTCAGGGACCGTAACCTTTAGAGCTGCTGCAGCACCTCCTCTGGTATCAACGGGTATTTCACCTTCCCCTGTGTCTCCTGTCAGCCGTCCCTTACAACGCCCTGCTAGACCCAGAGCACTGCAACCCAGTGTCTGGTCCCCTCAACCTTTACCCTCTCACGGTCCCTCATACAAGAACCTAGATAAAATCGCGCGTAATATAACCCGCTTTGATCCCAAACCTGACGGTTCTAATGATATCTTTTCCTACCTAAAAGATATTGACTTCTACCTCCAAAGGTTCCCCGGGATCACCATAGATGACAGACTATATGTGATTAAACTGACCTCCAACCGAGACGTCAGCAACTTCATTGAACGTCAGCCAGACTATGTAAAAGCGCGATATGATGTGCTGTGCCAAGCCTTGGAGGACGAATTCTCCAATCACCTGTCACAGACCGGACTGGCCACTGCTTTGAACATAAAACAGCAACACCAGGAATCCCCTCAGCAATATTATAATCGACTTAGACAGGCGTACTTCGGACCTAGAAATGACTCCGGAAAGGAGGAAGAGTTAAATTTCAAATCACTATTTATCCAAAACCTCCATCCCCACACCAGTCATCAGTTGGGAGTCTCAGCTTGCCCTCGCACCCTGTCTAGCAGACAGCTGCGCGATTTAGCACTCAGAGGTTTCCTAAAATCCCAACAAATTCCCAACAGGCGGTCCGAAATACCCCAAGTCTTTAATGTCGACTCCAACTCCCCACGTTTAGAGTTAGAAGGTGCCACCCAGGCCGATCCACAAAGATCCGCCCTGGATCCTTCCTCCACTCCATGGACTAGTGAGGGCCCGAAACCTCATCCGCCCTCACACCAATACAAGCGCTACCCTCCTCGCAGGCCAGACAGAAATCACGACAAAGATTTCTGGAACCCTCGGGACAGGGCTGGGTATGGTCGTGACTATTACCCTGTAGAAAACCGCGGTGCGGGCCGTGGAAAACCATCACATCCCCATAAGGGATATGAGCGAACAGCTCCGAACCAGCTTTCTGATTCCTATAGAGAAAAGAAAGAGAAATACTGGTATCAAAATAAAGAAAATCACGCTAAAGACAAGCTTAAAGGCACGGAACTCAGCTCTAAGGAGTTAGAGGACATCCGCCGAATGCTTGCAATAATTTGCAAAGAGAAAAAGAAAAAACCTGACGTTCTCTCTATCACCTCTTCGCGGTCTAACCCAAAGCCATCCTCTAACACCCCAGAAATGTTAGAGAGTTATGTAGGAGAAGTGACAAGCGAAGCTCCGTCTTCTAGCGCACCGTGCAATCTCCTCGTGACCCAAACAAACACTGAAGACCCAATGATACAGGGGGGTGACTCGCAACTACCCTCCAGTGCTGTTTTGGTTGTTCAGTTAGACGGTAAAGAAGGTTTAACGCCAAATGACCCTTCAGTCATTGAAGGCGACACACCCGTCCGACAATTCATGGGACACTTAACTGAGAAAGGGATTGCACGCAAATTCTATTTGTCCACCATTGTGGAAAGAAGGCTAGTACATGAGGCCCTGTTGGACACTGCATCAGATGTCACGCTCATGTCTTCCGCCTTGTTCCACCAGGTTCGAGCCATTGCACGGCGTGAAAATCGCGGGATACAGCTCCAAAACTGTTCTCTTAAAATTCAGCCGTATTCACATGCAGGCCTCACTATCCAATCTATGGCACTAATACACTTAGCCATTGGACCAATGACCTTAGTGCATCCAGTCCATGTGTCTCCGCTCGAAACAATTCCCTTCCTCATCGGCAAAGATCTCCTTAACCGCTTCGAACCACTGATTGACTTCAAAAGGTCAAAGATCTGGGCACAAGTGCGTGAGCCTTTACCCATCTGCACCCCACATCACCGGGAAGCTCAGTGTTGCCGTCTCGAAATCCGGCCTGAATCAATAGGAGATCCACCAAGTCAGATCCCTCACTTCGAGGAAGAGGAAACTGAGCCCATGGCAGCCACGCCGGAGACAGCAGTCTCTCCCTGGCCCCCTAGTGCCATGTTAGAACAACGGAACACATTCCTGTGCACTTTCACACAGCCGTCCACAACAGACGCTCCCGGCCTTCCCATCGTGAATGGTCTCACAATGCAGGACCATCATGTAGACAATGCAGTTCTGGCTCTATGGACCGACCAGTCCGCCATAAGCCAAACCCTCTTTAACACTCTGCGCCTCACTCAACCAAATATTCCTTTGGTGAGCAGTCCTTGTCGCTTTTCTCTTAACCTGGCATCAAAAGCAATGTCACCCACTGATGGAATTTATGCTTTAACCGTCCAGTGGAACAAAAGGGTAATCACCCATTATTTCTTGGTCGTCCCTAACTTGCCGCACGACGCTTACATTGGAAGTGACTTCTTGGTGCGCCTCGACGTCCACGTAGACACCCTCAATAGCGTGCTGTGGTCTTTGACTGATGTTTCAACGGAAACCTGGTCCTCTGATCTCAGCAACCTAGGCTCAGGACAAACTATTCCCGAGGTATGTCAGGTCACTAACCAAGGTTCACTGGTGGTACCTGCGAACACCGCAAATGTACCCATCCGCTTAGTCATGCGACCTGGCCAACACTTGAGCCACGCACATGCACTTTTCCAACCGTCACCTCAGTTCTTCGAACTAGGCCTCACCCTCGAAGCCACACCTTTGGTGGAGACGCGAGCAAGATCCACCTATCTATTCGTACGGAACGAAACCACTCAACCCTTGACGATCCCTCACTCATCCCCTCTGGGTTGGTTAGTCAGTACGAAATTCCATGACTTCGAGTTGCGAATTCCGATCATAGGACCAATGCCTGAATACCTGCTTCTTGACCATGCAGAATCAAAGGTGTTCTACACTCATCCGACATGAGCTGTTGCTCTCTTCTCAGCTCTGGACATGAGTAACGACGCCATTTGCAGGATAGATCTCGCTGACGACAATCAAATGACGATCACGGTTCTTTCCATAGATTCATCCCCGGAATCCTCCCTTCAAATCCACGTATTTCGAAAGAACTATCTGACTCCGAATTTCGTATCCAAGTCGAACAAGTTCTAAAGGAGGCCGACGCCCTCCAAAGCAAAGAAGAACGTGAGAAACTCTGTGAAGTGCTCCTTAAATATCAAAAATCTTTTTCCAAAGATTCAACGGACTGTGGTCTCACTGACATTCATTCAGTACGCATTCCCACTCGTCCAGGAGCACCACCCACGTTTGTCCGCCAATACAAAATTCCGTTGGCATCCTATGAACCGGTACAAGAAATCATTGATGACTTGCTGGAAAAGGGCATAATTCGACCCTGTAACAGCACGTATTCGGCACCATTATGGCCCGTCATAAAACCAAATGGTAAATGGCCTTTAATCATCGACTATCGGAAACTAAATCAACAGGTTCCCTTGTCTCGATGGCCGATGACACAATTGGAACAAGAACTTCCCTCGGTCCGAAACGCTAAATACTTTTCCACCATCGATGTAGCCTCTGGCTTCTGGACCATCCCGGTGCAAGCAGAAGACCAACACAAGCTCGCTTTCACTTTCGCAAACCGACAGTACACATTCACTCGGTGCCCTTTTGGATATGCCAACTCACCCGCGGAGTTCAATATTTTCTTAAACAAAGCATGCCCTGATGCCCGCGAGCGAGGCACCCTCATATATGTGGACGACATATTCATGCGTAACCACTCCCTACAGGCACACATTGACGAGATTGATCATGTTCTTGACCAGCTTACAACAGCAGGTGCGAAAATATCACTCTCCAAATGTCAGTGGTGCAGAACAAAAGTGAATTACGTCGGTCTGCTCGTAAGCACTGATGGTGTTGAACCACAAGTGAGTCGAGTGCAAGGGGTAACAAACCTCGCAGCACCCACCAATCTTAAAGAACTCCGCAGTTTCTTAGGAGTATGCAACTACTCACGACAATTCATAGAGAACTACGCGGACCTAGCTCGTCCACTTTATGACCTCCTGAAAAAGGACACTCCGTTCACCTGGGGCGAAGCCCAGGAACATGCCATGCAGGCACTAAAATTGAAACTGTGCACGGCTCCATACCTTGCCTATCCTGACAGTAGCAAAGAATTCTACCTAGAAGTAGGGTTCTCGAACCACTGTCTCAGCTCCGGTCTGTATCAATTACATGACAGAGACAAACGTGTCATAGCCTATGCTAGTAAAACTATGCTGGCTGCCGAAAACAAATACAGTGACTGCGAAAAAGCACTACTAGCAACAGTGTGGGCAGTCAAACATTTCTCCAACTACCTAGGTGGTCAGAAGGTGATTGTTGAAACCCATCATCAACCAGTCACTTTCCTAAACAGCCAACGAATTCGAGAGGGTGTAGTAACTAACGCTCGAGTAGCATCATGGCTAATGGCTCTCCAAAGCTTTGACTTAGAGGTGCGTTACGCGCAAAACTACAAGAGCCCCCTAGGCACAGGCCTTGCTTCCTGCAGGCGATGCGAAGGAAACATTCCTTCCCAAGTGCCACAATCTCCAGAAACCCTCTTACCCACCGTGGCTAACCACCACTATTTCGATCCTAACACATGCAAAGACCTTGTCACTGCGTATGTAGATGGTTGTTCCTTCCGCCGAGAACACACCCTGATGGCAGGGGTGGGTATTATCGGAATAAACGGATGGCCTCACGAACCCCTAAGTTTCAAATTGGGTGCTCAGTCCTCCCAATATGCTGAAATAGCAGGAATTCTCATCACAATCCAGTCTGCAGTCCAGAAAAGCGTAAAAACGTTGGTGATCTGCACAGACTCCAACTACGCGCGCCTAAGCTTCACATGCCACTTGAGACTGTGGAAAACCAACAACTACACCACGTCAAACAAAAAGCCAGTTAAACACAAAGAGCTTTTCGCGGCATGCGAACACTTGGTAGACACACATGACCTGCAGATCTACTGGAAGAAAGTGAAGGGTCACTCCCGAGTCCCGGGAGATTCAATGATCAAGCAGACAGCTTAGCCAAACAAGGGGCCCGCGAAGGCACATCGTGGGCATTCGATCCCTCCCTTTTTCCAAACCCACCCGACATCGAAGTCCTAGCTGTCACACGGTCTCGAACTGTAACAAAGGCGTTGCCTGACAATGCCAAAACTACCATCGTCTCTATTAACCCTGCTTTTTCGGACACTGACTTAGTTACTCTCCAAGCTCGAGACCCATCCATTTCTAAAATGCTTAGCCATATCTCTGACCCATCTACTAATCCCATCGCAGCACAGGATTTTGACACCATACCAGGCCTTAAAGACCTATACGGCGCCAGAGCGTCCCTCCAAGTCGTCAAAGGCTTGCTACTTCATGCCACTGACTCGCACACTTCACCTACGTTCGAGGTTCCTCAGTGCCACAGGGGGGTGATGCTGATGCACGCCCATGACTCCCCATCTGCGGGACACAAAGGGGTCAAAGCAACACACCATGCGCTCAGGCAGGTGGCATATTGGCCCCACATGGTAAAAGATGTGGCTGACTATATTAAAGGCTGTCTGGTATGTTGCCAATTTCAACCCTCAAATCCTCTTCATAGAGCCCCCTTGCAAAAGAAAGGAGTATCCTTCCCTTGGTCAAACCTCCAGATAGACTGGGTTGGACCACTCACTCGAACAGTAAGAGGTAACAAGTACTTCCTCACAGTCACGTGTGCATTCACTAAATGGGTAGAATGCCTCCCCGCACCGAATGACACAGCGCTAACCACTGCATACTTACTGATGAACCATGTCTTCTCACGGTTTGGCCTACCCAGCCGTGTCGACTCTGACAGAGGGACACATTTCACAGCTGAGGTCATGCAGCAGCTCTGGCAACTCTTAGGAGTAAAAGCCAGCCTTCACATTAGCTACCATCCTCAAAGCTCAGGTCAGGTAGAGCGAGCCAACCGAACTGTTGTTAGCATACTGAAAAAGTACGTAGCAGCAAACCAACGAGACTGGGATGTCAAACTTCCCCTCGTACTGATGGCCATACGGGCGACCCCACACGACGCGGTCGGGGTCTCACCCTTTGAGTTGATGACAGGGAGACAAATGACTCTGCCTCTACATCTGTTATATCAGCCAGGTGAAGCTAGCATAGCCGTAGCCTACACCACTCATCAGTATATGGAGGATCTGCAGAAACACCTCAAAGCCACCTTTGCCTTTGCCCAGCAGAAACTGGAAAAGAGTGCAGAAGGTCGCAAAGCGTACTACGATCACAAAGCATCCCACGACGAACTCCAAATAGGGGACAAGGTATGGTACTACATCTTTGTCCAACCTGTTGGAAGGTCGCGAAAAACGGGGGGGAATTTGGCCCGCAAATTCCTACCCCGATGGTCCGGTCCCTATAAGATAACAGACAAACTGTCCCCCGTTGTTTACAGGATCAAAATAAACAAAGCTCGGGGCAGTACCGAATTTAAATGGGTCCACCGCAACCAAATCCGACCACACACAACCCCCATGGGACTTGTAGGGGATACTAACGCTTATGTTAGATCATAAACGACAGAACCAAAGGCAAGAAGGGTGTTAGTTAACAAACAACTATAACCTTCTACTCACACCTTAGTTCTCCTATCCCTTTTCTCTTTTTCTCTCGCTCTTTAGCAGGCAACGAGCTTCTAACCAGACTGAGGACACTCAGGGTGCAAGACCCTAGTCCCTCATCGTCAATTATTATAGATTGTTTACCCTAGGAAACTTTTATCAAAAGGGGGTATCGAAAAATTTTTTTTATAATTTGTCTAAACGACTCGCCGTAAATACCCTAAAACTAATCATGAGCATCTCTTCCGGTAGAATGGCCCCGCTGCTCATTCTCCTGATCGTCGGCTCCCTAGGAACCGCCGTGCTCCCTGAAGTGATTGAACCGGGTCCTGACTCAGGAATAATACTGAAAGACCAGCCGGGACTGCTAATCACTAATTGCCGCCTCCATACCCAGAGAGTATTTGTACGATTGAATCCCGCCGAAGCGTGTAGCAAAAACCTACCGATAACCACTCTGCAGACTGGTCGGAATGGAGTTAGATGGACTGAGGAAGCTATCAGCCATGCTGAAGCAGACGTAACTCACATGCTCCGCCAGCTACAAAAGTTCACCGTAACGCAATCAGAACTAAATGGTTTCAATAAACGACCTAAACGCTTCATAGGCGGATTGCTAATGGCAGCTGCAACTGTGGGATCACTACTGAGTCTCGGAACGTCCGCCGTCAATGCCGTCAATGTAGCCACTGTTAAATGTCAAGTAGGACCACTAACTATCATCACCAGTAGATTGACCAGAGGAGGATGGGTCACCCCTTGTGAGCCTTGGTTCCTCCCAAGGTTTCTTCCTCAGCTGGGGGAGTTTTTCCTTGCCACTGTCGCCCCTGGCTTGCTCACTTGAGGGTTTTACATTTGTCTTTACATTTCATGTCAAATCTTGTCTTACTGGAATTCTGTGAAGCTGCTTTGTGACAACATCAGTTGTGAAAAGCGCTATATAAATAAATTTGATTTGATTTGATTTGAAGTAGGGGAATTGCAAGCGGAAATTCCGAACATTAAAACCCAATTAGACAAACAGCAGCAGCACCTGCAAACCATTGGGCAAACCCTACGTGGCACCGTCGTAGTGCTCAACGCTCACAGTGTCGCCTTGAACAAAATGCTCCAGACGGTTAACTCCATGCTTTCAGTAGTACAACTTGACCTTGCCCACATCCAGCTTGTGAATATGTTATTGTCTGATATGCTACAAGAAATCAGCTCCTCTGTAGATAGCCTAGCCATGGGGAGAATTCCTCCCTACCTGGTGCCTCTATCCTTAGTACAGGAGATTTTATCCACAGCAACTCGAGAAGTAGTTACTGACCTCCAGGCCCACCTAGCCTATACCTTAGGTAGCGCCATCCCAATTTATGTTAATCCTCAAGACCGAGAATTAGCATTCATTATTAACCTTCCCATAATGGCGCCTGAAAACATATACCGTTTGAAAGATGTTGTCAACTTTGGCTTCTGGCAAGATTCTGCCTACGTTCGTGTGAAAACAACATCTCTTGTAGCATACCAAGACGATAACCCTGACCTATATCTGGTACCCAATTTGCTTATGTGCACACTCACTAAAGACATTCACTACTTGTGCCCTAGCAAACCTTTCATTCGTGACAGCGCAAATGGGATCTGTGGCCTTAAGCCTATGATGAGTAATACTCAATGCCCGGTAGTCGTCACACCCCGACGTTTGGTAACCAGTACTCAAGCTGAAATTGTTGGAAATCGTTGGTTGGTTAACACCCCCTTTAGAGAGGCCCTACTAACTTATGATCAACATGACACCTCAGAAAGGGTACTCCTTCCTAGCCAAACCTTCTGGGTAGACGTCCCCGTAAACGCAATCTTACATGTAGGAGACCTGGCCCTGTATCACCTAAACCCTGACCAATATGAGAGCGACGTAGAAATCTCAGAGTTCTTCTCCAAACACACCATCGAGCTAGATACTAAAACCCTAACTCGCCTAGAATATGAGGGAACCCAAGTCATTGACCTAACCCCCATAGATAACACTCTTAGAGAACTGTCGTCTCAACCCCTATGGCCAGTTCAGCCTGTCACCTATGCATGGTCCACCCCGGACACCTTACTAGTTACCCTGGTAGGATTAGGATATCTTTTGACCTTTGGTATAGCTTGGTTCTATTTCAAACGCACTCAAGCCCTCCAGAGCAGGTTAGAAACTTGGTCTAATAAAATGGTTAAATTCGTTAGACATAAAAGAGCCCAGAGAGGTGAACCCCCAAGTTTTAGATATGAAGCCGAAGGCCATGTCGAAGAATCAGCTCTCGAGGTTGCGTTTGAACAAGACCTACCCCTAAATAATTAGGATCCCTTCAGCATGCAAACATACACACTCCATATACACCCATACACTAATAGGAATACATCAGCTCTGGAAATGTGTTTAAATATGCTTGCTGATCTCACCTTCCTCCACAGCAAAAGTTCTTTTCAGCTCCATGATCCCTGACGAACCATAAAACTGAAAAGAAAGGGGGGAATGTAGTGGAGTATAGACCAAATACCAGATCGAAATGAAGAAATGAAAAGTTTTGAATTAAACTTTTCCAGTCTGAATAGGACCTTTCGTCTGTGACAACATCCAACATTCCACAGGATTGTTTGTGCCCGCGGGGTTGCAAAGCCCCACACACACGCACACACATAAGCTAAAACATCAAAGAACCCTTTAAAGTAACACATGGCCCCAACACCCCCCTTCTCTCTTTTAACTAACAGGAACTGTCGAGATAACCAATTTTTATAATGCTTTTAAGAGACAGG
Organism: Hoplias malabaricus; assembly: GCF_029633855.1. NCBI lineage: Eukaryota > Metazoa > Chordata > Actinopteri > Characiformes > Erythrinidae > Hoplias > Hoplias malabaricus. The sequence goes on along the minus strand of NC_089801.1, from coordinate 60,003,003 downwards.
GACCTCAAACAAAAGGAAGGGTTATAATCCCGCTTGGGACAAAGTGGCACCTCAATGTCTCGTTATCTTCCACGGGAATCAACAGATGTTCAGAAAGGGGTGACCTCGAATTGAACCCCATTGACTCATCTAAGCGACAACCTACACATGGATCAACAGCGACCCCAAATGGACACTGGCGAAACTACGCCTCGCTCGGAGTCGCCGAAACCATAGCGGAAAATAGTCGAACTCTGAATTATTCGTGTATAAATAAATGTATTAATGTCACTTTCTGTACCCTCAGATGAATGCCTACCTCCTAATGAAATGTTGTATATTGTGGATTGTTTCTATCATGAAGAGAAATCCTACCTCTGAATAGGAGAAAACGAATTAATATTCTTTCCCAGCATAGCATCATAAATGGGACGTAAAGATGGAACCTTATGTAAGCGTTTGATATTAATAGTCCAGTGTACCCATTGTTATATGTTGATAACAGGTATAAGAATTTCGATACGCAAAATTCATATTCTTTCTCTGTGAACCAATGACTCAAACCCCCTTCTACTCTCTCCCCCTCGCGAGAGTCACGTGAGACTGAATTTGTGTCCAATCAGAAAGAGGACGCCTCCCGTTAGGGCGTGACCGCGTCAGCCTTGAAAACACAGAGCAGCAACGCAGAACACAGAGTATCCAGTTCGAATCAGTTCAGCAGCCAAGAAGAGAAGAGTTCAGCCGACAAGAGGAAACAGTTCACGGAGAAGAAAAAACAACAATAACGGCGAGAACATCCGAGAAACTTTGAAACTACAAAGAAACGCTTTCTTCTCCACGCCGACAACGAAACAAAGGAAACCCTCAGAGACTTCATTGAAAGCTTACGAGAGACGTCTCGAAATTAGCTAAGAGTATGAAGTTTTACTAATACGTCGAGTAATTTGAATATCTTCTTTTCTTTTAATCTTGTTTATGTTTTATTACCCATCGAAGTGTGATCTCACGAGTGATCAAAGCGGGTGAAACTTATTTGTGGCCAGAATAAGATATAAACCTTTTGATTAGTCGATAGCAGATATATTAACGTTATAAGCTGATTCCTGAAGACATTACTCCTGGAAAACTGAACAACGAGACTAGCTAATACTCTGAGAAAGCCGCTCCATTCCGGTGGAAACCAGCCACGCCTGTGAAAATCCAAAGAAGGGAAATCTCAATCGACGCAGCTCAGCTTGGAATCGAAAGTTTTCAACTCAACCGGAAAGAGATCCTCCATAAGCGGGCCTGTCTCTCACCACGTGGGAACGACAAGAACACCCCAGGACAGGGAGATTAAACAGCAGGACGCAACGGCTCGGTGAAACGGCGAACGAGTAAGCTAGCGTATTTAACACCTTTTCCAGGAGCTAATGTCTAAATAAACCCTCTTTATAATTTACCATTTATTTACCTTAGTTAGCAATAATTTAATCACGAGACAGTAGTGCCTAGCCCACCTTAAGGTCAAAATCGGTTGTCCCTGCTGTGATACCGTGAGATTATAAGGCTACGCTATGTTAATTAAATATCTTCTCTTTATTAATAAAACTCTCATTATTTGAAATCACAGTGTTTGCGATTTGTTCATTATTTTCCTGAAAATCCTGAAGTACTCATTTAGCATGATTATTATTCATTCTCAAACTAATTATTAATGTTTTAATTGCTTAAGCCAATTATAAATCTTAATTAATTTCATTAAGTCAAATATCAGAGATTGGAGGAGTTTGAATAAGGTCAAGGCTATAAAACAAATTATAAAATATATATATTCACAGAGGTATCATGGTGTATGACCAACATACACTACAAAGAGGGCACTGAAAGTGAACCAGAGATGGAGGAGGATGTCTCAGAAGTGGAAGACCTGGCCTGTGGCAATGTTCCAAAACATTCTTGATTTGTTTGATTTCAACGCATATGTGGTGTGGACAGCTTTGGTGACTCCTCTTATTCAACGGCACCAGCACATTCCCCACACACCAGCCTCTGCCAGTCTGGTTAGGAGTGTGCAAGCCCCAGCTCCAGCCGCTGCCCTGGCTGCTCTCCCCCAACAAGGACATGGGCAGAAAATGGAGCGCTGTGAGCTTTGTGACCCTAGAGACTGTAACACTTATCCAGTTCATGGTCATGGTGGGCCTACCCTGAATCATTGGTTGCAAGGCAGGAACACACCCTGGAGGGTGCGCCAGTCCTTCACAGGGCAACACACACATTTACTCACAACTCTCCAATCCACATACCATCATGTGTTTTTGGACTGTGGGAGGAAACCGGAGCACTCCTCACAGACAGTCACCCAGAGCAGGACTCAAACTCACAACCTCCAGGATTCTGGAGCTGTGTGACTGCGACACTACCTGCTGCCTATTTGTATTTTCACAGTAGTTATTTTATGTCTTATTCTATAAATTCATGGTAAACACTACTTAGAGACATTATTTTTAGCTGTGATATGAACAAAGTTGAATAAAAATGTTGACAGGGAACAGTAAAGTAAGGGGCGGGAGGTGAACACAACCGGAGGGTTAAAACTGCAGACCACTAGCTTCTAAACACACTGAGACCCCAGACACTGAAGATGAGTTTCATTTTTTTGCTTCAAGCAATGGCAAACTGACATGTTGATTTTGTGTGACTTTCTTCAGCTTGTATTCTCCACATTCCATCATCTCCCTTCACTAATCCCTCATTGGCTGAGGACAGCGATGTATAAAACTGGTCAGCCTCTCTGATTGATTATATATGCCCTACCACAACACTTATTTATTTTATTTTTTCTCAGTTCACCATATTAGATGTTCCATTCTTGCAGAGGTGTCAGACTGGTTTACTGGTGGTTCACAGCTTTGCAGAGACGTGTGCATAGTTTGTTTCTGCTATGTCCTCCTACACTCTGAGGTCTTGATATCTTGAAATCTTGATATAATTAGCTGATGGCCTGCATGTAGTCTCTTCATTGAGGTTGAAAAAAAAACTGCGGTGCTCCTCTGTGACTGTTCCAGATGTATCAAACTGCCAAACCATGCCAGAGTTCAGAGGAAGGCAGATGTGTTTTATATGTCCATTAAGCAAAGCAGCATTCAACCCCCGCAAAGTGTGACTGAGCATCCCTCCCGCTGTCCAATCACATTAGCGTTCATACAGCCTAGGTTGCCAGATTATGGATGTGAACAAGCGTATACATAATGTTAGATTTTACTGAACCTAAAAAGCCTCTGAATCTTTTGAAAATAGCAGTGAATTAGATTGTGTAAAACAAGAGGGACACAGGTTTGTTATCACATCCAGGGACACAGGTGTATAAAACCAAGCACATGGGCATGAAGAGTGCTTCTATAAACATTTATGAAACAATGGGTCACTCAGGAACTGTAGTAGGATGCCACCTGTGCAACACACTCAGAGATGAAATTAGGGCTGCAACAACTAATCAATTAAATTGATTAAAATCGAGTGTTAAAATAGTTTACAACTAATTTAATAATTGATTAGTTGGGTCTAAGTTATTATACACATAGGTACAGTTGCTACACGTGACAAACTCTTGAAGAAGGGTTTAAAAAATGGCGGAGGCGGTCACAGCAGAGGATAATGTTAGCACAAGCAGAGAGAAAAATGTATGTCCCAAGTCATCAAATGTATGGGAACACTTTACATTAACGCCTTCAAGGAACAGCGTTGGGTGCAAAATGTGCACAGCTGATCTCTCATGGCACAGCAGCACAACATCACTGCATGAGCATCTGAAAATGAAGCCTGTTGGAGCTGTGTGTGAAAGAGATTAAGTATAGTAAGTTAATTCTACTTTTTTCTCTTACTCAATGTTACTAGAGCCTGCTAGAGTAGTTAAACAACATTTGTTTTTCTTAGTACATTGATATTACACTCGCGTTTAGCGAACAAGCCTCAGCATCCCCCGGGTTTTCTCTTCCACCTTAAATGTGTCAGCTCGACCAGCAGTTCCAAAACAAGCCGTAGTTTTAGTCAAGCTAACGTTAGCAACAAGTTCTATTTTTTCTCTCACTCAGTGTCACTAGAGCCTGCTAGAGTAGTTAAACAAGATGTCTCATTTTTAGTAAATTTATATCATTCTTGTATTTAGCGAGTTTTCCGTTCCACCTTAAATGTGGCGGCAGTTACATTCAGAGTTTAAAAAAATCAATCCAAAATTTTTTTAAAATAATATATTTAAAGCCTTTTTCAAGGTCTTTTCTATAGAGTATCACAGCCAAGTGTGTATTACATTATAAGTGTATATCACATTACATACACTGTGTTAAATATTGATAAATATAAAATTAATGTAACGGTTGGGTTAATTCTTCATGTAAACGCTAATTTTTAATAATGGTAGGTTGTGTGTTCCTTATACAATTACAACATTAGTTCTCTAAAAACTTAAATATATTAACGATATCTGATCATATGTGTTAGATGAATTTCCCTTTTATTCTCAGCACATGACAGCATCACTGTTCTCACTGATGGTATCCTGAATATGCTAGTAACAGAAACCAAATTTGGCTTGTCTTCCTTTTTATCTGATTAATAATCGATTAATAAAAAAAAAATAATAATAATCGACAGATTAATCGATTATCAAAATAATCATTAGTTGCAGCCCTAGATGAAATATCCTTGCTACTAAATATTGCACAGTCAACCCTCAGTGGTATTATAACAAAATGGAAGTGATGTGGAAGGAAAGTCACAACCATGATGCTGAGACACAGAGGTCAGCATTTTTCTGCAGATTCAATCGCTACAGACCTCCAAACTCTGTGGCATTCAGATTAACTCAAGATCAGTGCGTAGAGAGCTATATGAAATGGGTTTCCATGGTCAAGCAGCTGCATCCAAGCCTTACATCACAAAGCATTGGAGGCCACGATGAAGTGTAGACATGTTCTACTGAGAAATTACACTTCTCCTTCCAGCAATCAGTTGGATGACTCTGGGTTTGTTGATTTGCCAGGAGAACAGTGTTTGTCTGATTGCATTGTGCCACGTGTAATGGAGGGTGTGTCTGAGCCCTGGACACGAACAGGAAGGCTATTCCAAAGTTGAGAAGCTTTGTGAGAAAAGGTTCTACCTCCTGAGGCCAGACTCATGAAAACACTCCTAGTTTTCAACATAGTTCCAGAGTCAGGAGTGGAGCCAGGAGAGTCTGCTGAATGCCTTACATGCTCGAGAGTACATGCGCAGGGGGCCTGTAGATGATCATCCTAACATCTGTCTTCTTCCGAGAAGTATCCAGGGGTGAGTGGTAGTGTTCCTTCAAGATGTAGCTGCAGCAGGTGGAGCTGTTGTATGTCCCCACATGTAAATTGATGGTGCCAAAGTGTTTGCATTGCCAAAGCACCAAGGGAGTCTGTCTGACAACGTCCAGTACATTTGCACCTTGAATACAGGACACATTCGCGTTGTTCTTAGTGCCTGACACTTTTAAATGTCTAATTATGGAATCTTTAATGATAAGCACACCACCCAGTTTTGTCTGTGGAACTGGAGCAGGTGAAAGCTGCTTCTGCTCCTATGGCCCAATCCCAGTCCTGCACAGGTGTGAAACGAAGACAAAATCTGGTCCATTGGCCTGACCTCTGCCACCTCATACATCAGGCATGCACACATGTTGTCTTAAAGCTAATCGATTGATTGCTGCTTTAACCATGCGACTTTGTCAGTGCTGTCATGAGCAAGGTTAACTCTGAGGGCAAATGGGTACCACATCCTGTTTCATCTTAACACGTACATTCACACACACACTTGTACCGGTATTTCAGTCTTTGTGGAGACTCTCCAACTAATTCATTTTTAAGTGAAACCCAAGGTTAAACTCAGTCACACCATCAGTTTTAATCTTTTACTTTTTCTAATATTCTTATATAAATGTAAATGGCTGTGGAAAATGTGCCCAAACATCTTTAAAGCTGCTTAATGTTCAGGTTTTCAACATGAGTGAAGTTGCAGTCCCCACTAAGCACTAAATACATGCACAAACAGACACACCAGGCTTGGGTTTTTGTGGTCAGAGGCAGAGCTGAGCTACAGCACAGTCATCATCCTCAGTTTATCTTCAGCAGTGTACATGAGTTCTCCTGGCGTTACAGTTCAGAGCTCTTCAGGGCAGAAAGTAACTGAAAAGAAAATCTGTAAACACATCAGAGCAGCCATTTCTGCTGGACTTCCGCACTGAGAGGACGTTGGAGGAAGCTCTGGAGAATCTCAGATTGCAGTGAGCTTGAATTCCCAGCAATGAAGACCTCTCTCGTCACGGTGTGTACTCTACTCACTGGTAAGATGCTAACTTTCTGTTTAAGACCGGTCAGTGATTAGTGGCTGATTGATGTAGCGTTAAAGGATGGGCCATCAGACACTCACTGAAATACAGGCTGATTCTGTCCAGCTGTGGGATTAGTTCTGTATCTCTTGTTTTCCTCTCTCTTCCTTCCTCTCTGTCACACACACACACACACACACACTAATAATACACCCTGCACTCTCTGTAAATGAACTTGATCATTTGTAGTCTACACATTCACTCGCTCAAATGAATACTTGCCCATATTTAACAAAGTGCTCCACAGATGCCACTGTTCAGTGCTTTGTATCAGTGAGTTTTGGTTTCCTTACTTAAACCTAGTCCCAAATTTAGGAACTTTAGTGTTGAGGCAGCAGAGGTAGAGCAAGGCAGACAACATTTAAAAAAGAAAGTGAGGTAGCAGAAACAGAAACTAACAATGTGAACATTATATTAACAGAAATCAAAACAAAAAAAATAAGAATATTTACATAAAGTGCACATAAACCTTATATGATGCTATGAAGGTATTATGTTAAGAAAAAGATACAAATTAAATAGTATGGATATATATTGCAAGTGACGGTCTGTGTAATCAACTGGGAGCAGTGTTGGTTGTACAGTCTGACAGCAGCATAGTATCAGTAATTACGCTCCTTCGAGCAGCCCATCACTGAAGAGGGTGAGGATGATTCTCCAGCATGGGTGCTAATTTAGAAAATATCCTGCTTTCTCCCACCTACTGTACTGGGTCTAGGGGACATCCTAGTACAGAGCTGACCTTCTTGATGAGGTTATCTAGTCTGCACTTTACAGTAGAGACACTACTGCTCCAGCAGACCACTCCATAATAAATGGCTGATGCTATGACTGTATTGAAAAAGGTCTTCAGATGTACCCCTTGCACCCCAAATGGCCTGCTGAGATCCTTAGGGTGCTGTGTTTTTGGGAACTGGCACCAAACAAGATGTTTTCCACAGTTGTGGTACTTTGCCCAGCTTCAGACTCGTGTTGAACTTAAGCTCAACTATTCCACACAGTTGATCAGAACATATTTTTTGTATTGTGTTTTAATTTTTTTTATTTATTTTTCTTTTGTGTTATCATGATAGAAAATAAGACACTCTCTGAGTCGGCATCAAGTGAGACAGCATTTATTAATTAACGTGAGAGAGGGACATGCGTGCAACGCTGTTTTTCACCTCTCTGCTGACCATTTTTGATCAGCGTCTTTTTATACATGGAAAACCCTTTGAAGTTCACCATCTGTTTGCTCTTTAACATTTCAGTCATCTTTCACTGTATCCTGTTCCCAAAACTCAGAGTTTCCCACCATTTGTTTTCCCCTATCTCCTGTATTTCTAACACCTTTCCAGACGTGGCCTGTGCCTCCCCCTCTATCTCCTTGGTCTGGAGACAAAGGGAGGTGTCAATATGTTATTTGAAACACACACACATACAAGTCTGCGGTCTCACACAGAGAATTAGGAATAAAACAATTTCAGTTTACACAAACATGCGTGGCCATTGCTGATTAAATATCTCTATTGATTATCAATCATTTATATAAACAAATTTCCATCACAGTGTATACTTTTATTTCTACGTGTCCACACTACGTGTTTTTGTGTGTGTGCGGCATCAGTTGAGTAAATGCACCTAACCTTACACCTAAATAACAATCTATTTAGAGTGATTTCAGTCATGGCTATAACAGGAGTATCAAAAATATTACAGATCTAAACATAGTCTGAGTTTTCTGCTAGTCTCTTTCCATTAGTCGTTTGTACACAGTAACTGCTTTGTTGTGACTTCTGTAACTGCTCTGTTGTGATCTGTACACAGTGGCTCCAGAGGCCCTGACTCAGAATGATAACCAGAAAATCATGTTTGTTTAGACCCCTCGCTTCTATTATTAATCTAACACTACTTCAGCAGGGTGGTATGTTTGGCATGCTGGTGTGAGTGTGGTCAGCAGTGAGAATTCACACTCCGTTAATGAGTAAACATCAAGTTTACAAAATAAAGAAGGACACAGATAAACTTGTACCCAGTGACAGTCCTGCTACAGTGATGTGCTGGAGGAGTAAATGCCTTCACTTCAGATGGAGAGAAAACACAGGAGAGGGAGGAAATACTGAGGCAAAAAGTGAACAAGCAATTGCTGTTTTACTACAGAAGGTACCACAAAATGTGTTTCACAAAATCTTCCAGCGTCTTATTGGAATTTTCATTTCCACATTAACACTAGCAGCATTTAACATTTAACATGTCCCACTGAGAACTGGAAGCACAGAGAGTCACTGGGCTGACTGCTGTGATTTCCCTCCCATATACAAGTCCAAAATTACACAGTCACAGAGCTCAAATACACCCCTGCTCTCTGCACTTCTAGTGTTAAATGTGTCACTAGTCGAGGCTGATGTTAACTTCCTTACTGTATTTTTTTTTTTTACCCTTCCACCTTAAATGCTGTTTTAGGCGGCAGATGTTTGCTTTCCCAGTTTTCACGTTCAAAGATTTATTTCTACCCTAAATGAGACTGTGTTCCATGTGGCTCAGAGTTTCTGTTTTCCTACTGTAACCAGCTGAAATAGGCCAAGAACAATAATGGTTATTAGTAGTATTGGAAATACGGGTCGCGTCAGAGACAGTGTTAGAGTTAGAACTAGGGACAGAGAAAGGGTTAATGTTCATTCATAACTCTCTGCACCTGTGCATCAACAAAGATGTGAACTATAATTAGTACACATTGTTCGAGTCCTGGGAAGGCTGATGTAGTTAAATATGTACAAATTGATCTTGAGACCAGGCTGCTGTGGGGGTAATTACTGAACAGACACCGGTGACATTTTCTACTTCACATTCTCCCTTTATCTTCATCCAGAAGGAGCTGTTGATCTTTGATCAGTCTGAAGACCACACTAAGTGTGGAGATGGTAAATGTTCCACATGCACTGAGTTACACCACTGAGATATTTCCTGAAAGATGAGAAGAAACAAAAACAGTCTTAACCTCACCACATGTTCTTAGAGAGAGTCTAAGGTCTCTATTATGGGGCAGTCGTGGTCTAATGGTTAGAGAAGAGGGATTAGAGCTGGAAGGTGACTGGTTCAGTTCCCAGGACTGTTCCCAAAACTGGGGGCAGTGGAGTGAAGGAACAGCACTGTCCTTCTCCATCAATCCACGGCTGAGGGGTCCTTGGGCAAGGCACTGAACCCACATTATCCCCCAGGCCCTGTAACTCTACTCTGGTCTGGGTCTACTGCTCCTAGTGGACACACACGCACACACACAATGAATACAATTACTTTCTTATCTGTCTCCTTTCTTTTGGGACGCCCCGTACAGAGCAGGAAAGACAATAAACCGATCAAAACTGTGACACACAGACACTGCTCTTTGGATCTGAGGTGTCTCTTATACAGTTTATTTAATGTATTTGTGTATGTTCCTACAGCTTAGCTCTGTGTTACACTTGTAGTCTGTGTGTGTATTAAAGTGTCTCATTTATTTATAGCCCACACTCACTGCAAGTGTTTACTACAGAGCACTGCACTGTGTCCATGTCTAGAGAGAGTGCAGTTACTCCATTGTATGCTGTATATTGTACTGTCCTTATACTGTGAAGTGTACTTTATCTATCTATCTGTCTGTCTGTCGGTCTGTCTATCTGTCTGTCTGTCGGTCGGTCGGCCGGTCGTTGAAGCCTACTGCCTCTTTAATCCTGTTAAATGCTTTATCCTGATAATGAAGTGTAGAGTAGTGTGTGTTTGGTGAAAGCTCTGTGACTGAAGAGAGATGCTCTGTTTTCTCTTTGTTGTGACAGTTGTGAGCGGTGGTGGTGGTATGATACATGAGGAGGTCAAAGAGACTACAACAGAGGGCAGTGCTGCGGTCATCCACTGTCCTTACACTAAAGGATATGAAACTTACATCAAGTATTTCTGTAAAGGAGTTTATACAAACTGTACCACACTTCTACAAACTAATGGGGAGGACTCCTGGATAAATGAAGGAAGACTCTCTCTGACTGATGACAAGGAACAGAGACTGATTGTAGTGACCATCAGAGACCTCAGGATGGAGGACACAGGATCCTACGGCTGTGGAATTGAGAGAATAGGACCAGACCCGTTTACTCTTGTCCGTCTGACTGTGAATAAAGGTGTGTTGTGTTTAAATGAACTGTTCTGTGTATGGTTTTATGATCTGAGTTCACTGCTGGGATCCTAAAGGGTTAATTTGTTTATCTCCATCAGCTACAACTTCTCCACAAACACTCAGCGTCTCCACAGTCTCCACACGTCCAACCCCAGGTAACTGAGACATCATTTGAGTTGTAAAGTATTAGTTTTACTGCTTTGATGAAATTCATATCAATAATCATAACAGTCATCAGACGAGGGTTTTGTTTTTTTCAAACATACCCAATCAGCCACAAGATTAAAACCACTCAGAGGTAAAATGAGGGAAAGTGATGCTTTGATTCCAGTGCCCCCTGTAGAGGGGTGGGGTCAGGTGTTGAAGATGATGTTGAAACCAGGAGAAATGAGTGAGTGTAAGGATCTGAGGAACACATTGTGATGGTCATGCTTTGGTCAGTGTGTGTCTATAACAGCAGGTCTAATGGGAGGGTGTGTATGTGTGCAGTTGTTAGTGACTTTAAATACTGATTGAATGAAAAAGCAGCAATGAAGCAGCACCAGGGTCTTGTGTGTCCAGAGTTCACTGATGATCTTAGAGAGTGAAGCCTAGTCCTTCCTGTTCAATCCCATATACAGCAGCAATAGTAAGTCTGTACAGAGCAGATTGTCAAAATGCAGCTGAGGTTTAACAAGAAAAAGCTATCCACTGAGCATCACACCACCACAGTGAGCAGGAGAAACAGTGACTGACCAGATCTTACAGTGAAACCTGTCCAGACTGTAGAGTTCACTATGAATTAGTGTGTGCCACCTTTAAAATGTCTGTGAAATAATACAGATACCTTGTTTTATCTTTGTTGTGGCTTTAGTGATGCTGCATGAGGAGGTCACAGAGACTGGAACAGAGGGCAGTGCTGCGGTCATCCACTGTCCTTACACTGAAGGATATGAAACTTACATCAAGTATTTCTGTAAAGGAGTTTATAAAAACTGTACCACACTTCTACAAACTAATGGGGAGGACTCCTGGAGACATGAAGGAAGACTCTCTCTGACTGATGACAAGGAACAGAGACTGATTACAGTAACCATCAGAGACCTCAGGATGGAGGACACAGGACCCTACGGCTGTGGAATTGAGAGAATAGGACAAGACCTGTTTACTCTGGTCCGTCTGACTGTGAATAAAGGTGTGTTGTGTTTAAATGAACTGTTCTGTGTATGGTTTTATAATCTGAGTTCACTGCTGGGATCCTAAAGGGTTAATCTGTTTATCTCCATCAGCTCCACGACCTCCACAAAGACCACAAACCACCACAGTCTGTACCCATACAACCCCAGGTAACTGAGACATCATTTGAGTTGTAAAGGCTTAGTTTCACTGCTTGATAAAATTCATATCAATAATCATAACAGTCATCAGATGAGGGTTCTTTTCACTCATACCCAATCAGCTGCAAGATTAAAACCACTCAGAGGTAAACTGAGGAAGAGGTAGAGGGTGGGGTCAGGTGTTGAAGATGATATTAAACTCAGGAGAAATGGGTGAGTGTAAAGATCTGAGAGCTACATTGTGTTGGTCATGCTTTGGTCAGTACATCTCCATAAGAGCAGTTCTGTGGGGTGTTGTGTGTGAGCGGAGGTTGGTACCTGACAGAACTGCTCTAAGGAAGGAGCAGTAGTGAAGCAGCAGTAGGGTCTTGTGTGTCCAGGGCTCACTGATGATCTTAGAGAGTGAAGCCTGTCTGGTCCAGTCACTCAGACAGCAACAAGCCTGTAGACAGTAGATGGTCCAAATGCAGCTGAGATTTAACAAGAAAGACAAATGATAATTTAAATAATTAGCCTCTGAGTATTGAACACACAGCCACAGTGAGCAGGAGAATGTTTCCATGCACAGTGCTGGACTGAGAAGCACAATACACCACCGTTTTCAGAGGAAGGTTTAGGGGTCTACACTGTGGCCTTGAGACGTCTGACTCTGGTAAATAATAATATAGAATTTCACTGTGGATTAATACGAATAAATCAGTTAAATTTATAACAATATTCCGTTTATCATTCATCCATTCATTCATTCATTTATTATCTGTAACACTTATTCAGTTCAGGGTCACGGTGGGTCCAGAGCCTACCTGGAATCATTGGGCGGGAATACACCCTGGAGGGGGCGCCAGTCCTTCACAGTGCAACACAGACACACACATTCACTCACACTCTCACACTTTTGAGTCACCAATCCACCTACCAAAGTGTGCTTTTGGACCATGGGAGGAAACATTTATTATTATTATTATTATTATTATTATTATATAATGAATGAATGAATGAATGAATGAACTGTTCAATTCTCTGATGTCTTTCTTCTTTTTTTTATTTCCAAACAGTAAAGACAGTCCCTGACTCTGGCCCCATCCACACTCCAAAGTCTGAGGACCCAGACGCTGGGATGTTCTGCATCTAAAAAACACTCAGTAGAGATCACACACACACATCACACACCTTTACACTTCTGTAGAACACCTTCACTTAGAAAAGCTTAACCCTGAATGGACATCAGCTGACCGGTCCAGTGCAGACGTTCAGATCACAGTGTCACAGGGACATTTCCAACAAGAGAAGAATATGTCACTGTGAGAACCTATCTACAGCAGATAGGATTCATCAGTTAATCAGTGAATATCATTACAATTTAAATAAATTAATATGGAAATAAATGATGATGTTGTTTACACACTTTTTAAAGTCAGGAGTTAAATGAAGTTAATAAAGAATTATGTCAGGGTTCATTTTAAAGTTACTTCTGTTATAAATAAAAGAGGAAATGAGACCCTTGGGAAGAAGCCTAGACTTCTGTAAGACTTTAACACTGTGACAATATTCATGTGAAATGCCCCGCCCCCTCAGCTGAGATGGAGATTTTGATTGGTTCTGCCACTGAGTTTGTGTGTTTAAGGTCAGAAATCTAGGCTCAGTAATAACAGTGTGTGTGTGTGTGTGTAATGTCCATGAGACCCTTTACTATTGTTATGAAATCAAGTTAATTAACAGACAGTTGTAACTAACACAGAAGTAATTTAATGGTTGATTAACAGTTAGTGTGTAAACAAGCTATGACCTTATGATTATTTTGTTGGCCACTAATTCAAGGAGCGTTTGAACCTCTTCAAAAGACCACAATGTAATCTTTTGAGCTGCCATCGTGAGTCGGATAAGAACAAATGTGATCTCTGCTGCAGCTGGAGACTTTACAGATGGAGAGTTGGTGCTGGACGTCTGCGTTGTGTGGCGTAGAGTAACGACTCTCTCTGAACAATCAGCACTCTGCAAGGTTTAGTCCCTACTCAGCTCACTCTGAACCATGAGAGAACAGCGAATAAACACGAACCCGCTTCCAGAACCAGGACCAGTAAAGCAGTGTAGCCCATCAGGTCCAGTCACTCAGACAATGGTAAGTCTGTAGACAGTAGACGGTCCAAATGATGTAGTGTGCACTGATGCCTTCAGGGGGCAGTGTGGTTATTTCTAAATGTAATGGTGCAGTTTTCTCCTAAGTGTGTGTGTACAGAGAGATCATAAAGTGTGAAGATGCTCCTTTTGAGGGAATTATCATGATATTTATGACTTTTGGAACATTGCTGTGAGGATTTGATGGTGTACAGCCACATAATCATCAGTGAGATCAGGTGCTAATGGTGGATGATTTATTTTGAGTCACAAACCTCAACAGATATCTGCATTAAACACAGCCACCCCAACACTGGGCTGAAATAACATGGTGTAAAGGGATGCACCTGTGAGTTGTGAGTCACATGACCACGTAATGGCCCACAACTGTGGGAAGAGGTGTGGCTAATGAACACACGAGGGAACAAAACATTGCAGACAAGAATGAACCAATGAAAAATTCGTAACTAAACAAAGATAAATGCTGATACCTGACATTACACCCCTCGAGTATTACCTCAAACTGGTATCAAACTCCTAACAATGGGCTGCCACACAAGGCTCTGCAAATACGTTCACAGAGTCAGAATCACCTCCTGCTCTCTCTGACACCTCTAAATGTCTCTCCACTCCTGAGTAGGAGTTTACTGCTGAGAGGAGATACTGGTCAGAGCTGAGCGAGGGGATCTTCATTTTGGCTCCTCTGTTTCTTCACTTCACGCTGTAACTGACTCTTGAACATGAAGTCGACTCCTAAATCAAATTGACCAAGACTTTTAAGCTCTGGTTAAGCGGTTGATACACCAATGTCCTCCCTTTGCTGGACCCCTGCTCTGGGCTGCCCCCTCTGACCACAGCGGTGCGCACTCAAGACAAGGACAAACTATAACCAGAGATAAACTGACTGATATCTGACTGATGAAAGTTGTTGTGTTGTTGTAAAACTAACTGATTGCTGCTTTAACTGTGTAGTTGTCAGTCCTGTCATGAGCAAGGTGAACTCAGAGGCCAAATGGGCTAAAGAACCACATCCTGTTTCATCTTAAAATACACACCTTTACACACACACACACACACACACACAGGTATTTCAGTCTTTGTGGAGACTGTCCAAACACCAGTTTTAGATGAAACACATAATTCATTTCAGCAAACCATCAGCTCTGATCTTTTACTTTTTCTAATATTCTAATACAAATGTAAATATCTGTGGAAATACCCACACATCTTTAAAGCTACTAAATGTTCAGGTTTTCAACATGAGTGAAGGTGCAGTCCCCACAAAGTGCTAAATACATGCTCAAACAGACACAACAGGCTTGAGTTTCTCTGGTCAGAGTCAGAGTTGAGCTACAGCACAGTCATCATCCTCAGTTTATCTTCAGTGGTGTACATGAGTTCTTCCTGCGTTAGATTTCAGAACTCTTCAGGACAGAAGGCGACTGAAAAGAAGATCTGTAAACACATCAGAGCATCCATTTCTGCTGGACTTCCGCACTGAGAGGACGTTGGAGGAAGCTCTGGAGAATCTCAGATTGCAGTGAGCTTGAATTCCCAGCGATGAAGACCTCTCTCGTCACGGTGTGTACTCTGCTCACTGGTAAGACGCTGACTTTCTGTTGTTTAAGGCTGGTCAGTGATGAGTGGTCATTTCTGGTGGGGGGAGCAGTTAAAACAGTGGTTTAAAGAAGGGCCCTCACATGTTTAATGACGCTGTCAGCAGTTCAGGGCTTTGACCTTCTTTGGACCTCCTTTAGTAGAAACTGGAAAACTCAAAGATTAGATTTAAGAAGCTATTATCTGAGCAGTAAGAGATTATTTGCTCAAATGAAAGTAAAAACAAATAACACTGAGTGATATTCTCTGTGTTAATGCTTTGGTTTAACCTTTAACATCTTTCCTTGTGGCAGTGCAGATTTATTGGAGGTTATCAGACTTCATTATTCTAAATAAAGTGTGATATCACAAATTCATACGTGACGGAAAATGTCTTTTCATCACACCCACTCACAGCACATACTTTAGAAAATTAGATGTTCTTTTATAATTATATATAATTGTATATAATCAAAACTCTTATTTAGAAGATACATTATTTTAAAGAATGATAATTTCAGGGGCCTAAGACATATGCTCAGTACTGCATGATTCTGCTAAAGGCATAGAAGCTGCACAAAAGGTAAAGGCGTTTAGATACGAGCTCCATCTATGAGTTTTGGCCCTTTAGACTCTCTCTGTCTCCTCTTGTAGAGGGATAAATAGCTGTAGATTTGTTCCTGATTTGCAAAAGTTTGTTTAAATGTGTTGCGTTTCGTATGAAGCATGTTATAAAAGGTGCGCAGTGACAGGGCGCAGAGTAAATGCGCGAGACTACACTGCAGTTGTATAAGTTACAGTCCATCAAGTAAAACATAACTTTAAATTCCTGGATGAGGTTTGGATGATTGAGGACTTTAAATTCATGGTTCAAATGCTCCAGTGTCCAAGGAGCCAATCACAGACAGCTACTGCAAAGGTTCGATAACAGTACGGCGTTCAAAAATGTTGCACAAAAGAATGGATCTCATTAGTGATTAGTTTAAACTCTTTTATACTGCAACAATGATTTATCAAACAATTAATTCTGAACTACTGGAAGTTGCTCTGAATAACAGGTGGTATGATTTGTGAAATATAATTAGATTATTTATTATTTTTTTATTTATTAATGTATTTAGTTTCTGCCTTTTTATTATTTTTAATCATTTTTATTAAGAATTCAGTCATGTCAGATTATACATTCAAGGTCTTTCGGACAGTACACACACTTTGTGTTTTATGTGTTTTCAGGAGCAGGTGTAAATTTCACAAGGCTATGAACATTTTGATGAATCCGAATATTCACAAAACAATTATTTATGAATGGTTTACATGCAAATTAATTCTGCTCACGTTTCATGAATGAGGCCCATTGTCTGTAAATGGACTTGCTCAGTAACCGCCAACACACAAACTCACTCAAATGCATACTCACCCACATTTAACAAAATACTCCACAGAGGGCGCTGTTCAGTGTTTTGCTTCAGTGAGTCTAGGTTTCCTTCTTAGAGTTTTATTATATATTTTTTCTTATATTATTGGTATTCTTTTCTGTCTTTCTACTTGTCCATGCTGGTGTTTGTTTGTGCATGTGCGTGTGTGTGTGTGTGTGTGTGTGTGTGTCTGTGGCACTAAATAAAAGCACATTGCATTTTTTCCTACATGACGATCTATTTAGAGTGATTTGATCCCTGGTTATAACTGGTATATCAAAAATATTACAAATTTAAACATAGTCTATGTTTCCTGCTGGTCTCTACCCATTACTCATTTGTACACAGTGACTGCTCTGTTGTGATCTGTGCAGAGTGGCTCCACAGGCCCTGACTGATAAATTTAACCAGGAAAGAAAAGAATGGCAGTTTAGACCCTTGCTTCTGTTGTTGGACCTAACCACACAGCACTACTTCAGCAGGGCCGTGTAGAGTGTGTGTGAATGTGGTCAGCTGTGAGGAAACACACTTCAGCTCAGTTACTGAGCAAATACAAGACACAGATAAAACAGTGACAGTCCTCCCCTCTCTCCACCCACTGAACAGACCCTCAGTGTCCTGCCCCCAAACAGAATTGAAGATTTGAATTAGTTTTACCTCCCCCTCACACTCATGCTTATTCACAGTATTTCCCAGGACAGCAGGGGCAGGGCCATGTTTGTTCACTTTGTGTGAGAACTTCCAGTGGATCCATTGATATCGATTACACACAGAGTGATAATAAGCCCAAAAATCAAACCTATGTTCTGGACTCTAACTCCAGTGAGCGTTAAAGCTGACAGAGCGCCACAGTGGACGTGGAGGAGATAATGTCTCCACTTCAGATGAACAAAAAGCCCAGGAAAGGGAGGAGATGCTGAGGTAAAAATTAATGAGCGAGCACCATTTCACTGCTGGAGGTACCACAAAATGAGCTTATCCACCAGTTTCATATGAATTTTAATTTCCACCTTAACACTAGCACAATTGTCTCCCACTGAGACCTGGAAACACAGAGAGTCACTGCTTTGAACTGTGATTTCCCTCCATCCTTCAACGCAGCAGTAAAGTCAGTCACAGCTCTCAATTACACACCTGCTCTCGGCACTTCTAGTGTTAAATGTGTCACTAGTCGAGGCTGATCTCCCATTTCCTTTTTTTATCTTTCACATTAAATGTTGTTGTATTCAATTGTTTATTTCTAAGAAGCTAATATTGGTGTTATTCTCCATCCTCTTTTTTAAATTTTCTGTTCCACATTAAAAATGCAGCTAAATTTTGAAATAAACCGTTTCTTTGTTTAAAACACACAAAAAACATGGACTTTACACTTTCAATAGCGTAGTTATTTCTCACTAACCTCGAAAAACCATGAACATTACATTTTTAATACCATTGTTAGTCCACTTTTCTTCATAAAAATAAAAAAAAACTTAGACATCACAGATTTAACACAGACATATAATTTACAGAGTTACAGGTGAACATTTGAAAAGGGGTGTGTCAGAATATGGTGAATGGGTCAGTCTGCCATGAGGTTCAGAGTTTCTGTCTTTCTAATGTAACCAGCTGAAATAAGGCCAAGAACAGTTATAGGTATAGGTTATAGGTATAGGTAGTATTAGAATTAGAGTCGTGCCAGGGATAATATTAGAGATAGAACTAGGGTTGGAGTAAAGGTAAGTTTTATGTTTTGTGTTGTGTTTAAGGTTAAAGTTAGGAGCAGGATTAAGCGTAATTTATCATCTCTAAACATCTCCAAGTAACCTGTGCATCAACAAAAGGGGGAATTACAATTAGAGTAATAACTCTATAATTAGAGACCAGGCTGCTGTGGGGGTCATTACTGAACTGACACTGGTGACGTTTTCTACTTCACATTCTCCCTTTATCTTTATCCAGAAGGAGCTGTTGATATTTGATCAATCTGAAGACCACACTCAGTGTGGAGATGGTAAACGTTCCACATGCACTGAGTTACACCACTGAGATATTTCCTGAAAGACGAGGAGAAACACAAACAGTCTTAACCTCACCACACGTTCTTAGAGAGAGTCTAAGGTCTGTATTATGGGGCAGTCGTGGTCTAATGGTTAGAGAAGAGGGATTAGAGCTGGAAGGTCACTGGTTCAGTTCTCAGGACTGGGAGGAAAACTAGGGGCAGTGGAGTGAAGGAACAGCGCTGTCGTCCTCCATCAATCCACGGCTAAGAGCCCTTGGGCAAGGCACCGAACCCATATCATCCCCCAGGCCCTGGACCCCTACCCTGTTCTAGTCTGCCCCTAGTGGACAGACACACACACACACACACAATGAATACAATTACTTTCTTATCTGTCTCCTTTCTCTTGGGACGCCCCGTACAGAGCAGGAAAGACAATAAACCGATCAAAACTGTGACACACAGACACTGCTCTTTGGATCTGAGGTGTCCCTTATACAGTTTATTTAATGTATTTGTGTATGTTCCTACAGCTTAGCTCTGTGTTACACTTGTAGTCTGTGTGTGTATTAAAGTGTCTCATTTATTTATAGCCCACACTCACTGCAAGTGTTTACTACAGAGCACTGCACTGTGTCCATGTCTAGAGAGAGTGCAGTTACTCCACTGTATGCTGTATATTGTACTGTCCTTATACAGTGAAGTGTACTCTATCTATCTATCTATCTATCTATCTTCAGTTGAAGTCTACTGCCTCTTTAATCCTGTTAAATGCTTTATCCTGATAATGAAGTGTAGAGTAGTGTGTGTTTGGTGAAAGCTCTGTGACTGAAGAGAGATGCTCTGTTTTCTCTTTGTTGTGACAGTTGTGAGCGGTGGTGGTGGTATGATTCAAGACGAGATCAAAGAGACTGGAACAGAGGGCAGTGCTGCGGTCATCCACTGTCCTTACACTAAAGGATATGAAACTTACATCAAGTATTTCTGTAAAGGAGTTTATACAAACTGTACCACACTTCTACAAATTAATGGGGAGGACTCCTGGATAAATGAAGGAAGACTCTCTCTGACTGATGACAAGGAACAGAGACTGATTGTAGTGACCATCAGAGACCTCAGGATGGAGGACACAGGACCCTACGGCTGTGGAATTGAGAGAATAGGACAATACCCGTTTACTCTGGTCCGTCTGACTGTGAATAAAGTGTTTTCTGTAAAATTAAACTTTCGGTTTAAGGTTCAATACAATTGATTCACTGCTGGGATCCTAAAGGGTTAATCTGATTCTGTACATTAGCTACAACTCTTCCACAAATATTCAACACCACCACAGTCTCCACCTAAAGTGGAGTTTTTAAACCCTGTGTCCACTCACTGTCCACTCTGTGAGATACTCCTCCCTCGTTGGTCCACCTTGTAGATGTAAAGTCAGAGACAGTAGCTCATCTGTCGCTGCACAGTGTGTGTCGGTCGTCCTCTAGTCCTTCATCAGTGACACAGGACTCTGTCGGCTGGATGTTTTTGGTCGGTGGACTATTCTCAGTCCAGCAGTGACACTGAGGGGTTTAAAAATTCCAGCAGCACTGCTGTGTCTGATCCACTCGCACCAGCACAACACACACTAACACATCACCACCACGTCAGTGTCACTGCTGGACTGAGAACGATCCACCGCCACATCACACCTGCTCTGCGAACCATTATAAAATGGAGTGAAATTTGGCAAAACAATGCAGAACAACAGACTGAAAGGACACTGAGTGTAGATACAAGGACATGGTTTTAATGTGTTATGACTGATCTGTGTATGTGTATTGGTAAGTGCAGTGTACTTGTCTGTGAATTTGTGTCTCTCTCTCTGTGTGTGTGTGTGTGTGTGTGTGTGTGTGTTACGAACAGGGAGCTCCACTACAGCAGTGACTAACACAACAGGAAACAGCAGTCGACAGATTGGCCCCCAGTCGTCCTCAGACTCAGGTCTGAACCACATTTCCCACAATGCCCTTCAAACACACACTGACACAGAGGCCCAGCTTTAACAGAAACCACAGTAAAGACCAACAGCTTGAGCACAAAGTGTAGAATTGTGTGTAAAATTAATAATATCAATATCAATAGGATATGGCTTCTACATGTTAGGAGTGGTTTGAGACACAGCAGATTACTCATCCCCCTTTTCTCCTCAGAGCAACACAGTTCTTAATGAAACATCTGTGACCTGCTTTGGTGCAAACCCCAGAGCAGTGTTCTCCCCCCTGTCTAAATAGCCCTGTTCAGAATGCACGCTTTCAGCACCTGTTCCTTTAAATGATAGTGAGCCACTCGCTGTTCACTCCGACCCTGAGCACACAGCAGTGAGGAGTAAGGAGCAGAAGCTCTAGTTTTAAGCCATTTTTGTTCAGTTCTGTTTCTTCTCCGTTCTTCTCCTTTTCTCCAATTTTACTCAGTGCTCTTATTTTTCCACACTCAATTTGTCAGTTTTGCTGCATTTAACCGTGTCACAGGTACCGTGCTGTGATTGGACAGACTCAGACGAGGGGGCGGGGTGATTCTAAAGACTCTGCACTTGACGTCAGACGTGGAGCAGAATCAGAACGTCTCGTTTTATCTTATAATTTCAGACTTAGGCAACACATAGTAAACTGACTGGGTCTTGTTTCACAGTGTGTGGGTTGGTGGGCTCCAGATTCACACATTAACCCTTAAGAGCCCAGATTTCACCATAAAGCCAACTTATGAGAAATATAAAACAGACCAAAGACACACTGAACCCATTTTGTCCACATTTCTTGGAGTATTCTGTAGTTATTTTGGGGTTAAAATCCCAGTGTGGCATAAATATCATAGCAACTATTTGTTAAGTTATATTTCAACGATTTGTACTTGAAATGGGATTAAAATAGGATTTATGTGACACAGACCACTAAAGCATTGGAATTTTGAAAAAGGCTGGAATACAACTTTCAAAAACTAAAATATGGTTTTAGCATTTCTCTGGTCTCTCAGTCCTCACCAATCACACCGTCATTCTGTAAATGAGGTCACACTTTCACAAATTCACAAACGGTCATGTGACTTAGGATCATCATGATTTAAACTGAAGGACAAATGGGTGTAGGGAACTTCCCAGACCTTAGAAATGGTGTGTGTTACATTTGTCACCGCAGGTTCTCATTGGTTCATTTGTACATTGAATGAATAAGTGATTTTTTTTCATATGTCCCATTTAATAATGAAATCAGTGAACGACTCGCTGTGTCCAGTAATATTTATAAATTAATATTAGAGAATATATTTTTGGATGTAATTTTGAACATTTTTTCTTAAAACATAGTAAAAAATGCAGGTGGATTTTTTTAAATGACGTCCAAAAATTCAAATGAATTTCAAAATTGAAGATCCAACGTGTTACACCTTTTTGTGTTTTATTCTGACTTTTCACACATTAATGTTCTCAGGTTTCCTCCCCACAGCTGGAGGGACTTTGTGTGGGGTCCTCCTGGTACTGATCGTTATATCAGGACTGTACTGTGCCTTAAGAAGCAGGGTTCCGAAAGATGGGAGAGGTACGTAACAAATCAATATTCAAGTGTTTATTAGAAATTCTATGTAGACATTTTTCAGAAACCATGTTTTTTTTCCTCGGCTCTAGTCTCAGGTCGGTCAAACTCAGTGAGGAACACAGAGGTTGGCAAAGATTTTTTTGGTTATATCTTCTTTTATATATTATTATTATTTTAGGTGCATAATTAGAAAATTCTACTGGTTCATATTTTCAGGACGTCCTGTTATACTAGGAGATACAGGCTACTGACGTTATCAACTCCATCACAACCCATCAGTCCCCAGCAGAACACTCCAGAAACACCTCCACCTCTGACCAAAGACATAACTCTCATCCAACAAGCACCACTGTGTACTCTACAGGAACAGATGTGGTCCTGGATAACACACTGGGGGCCAGTCATACACACCCCAGTACGGACCTGCAGAGCCAAGGCCCAGAACACCAGTACAGTGAGGTCAATTTCATAAAAAACAAAGAAAACAGTCCTTCACTGGAAAATAAAGATACCTATTCATCTGAAAAAGAAGTTATATATAATCCCATTTACTTGTTATAACTGATCTTCAGCTCTCTGCTGACACTTAAGCTAATGTTGGCTATTGGAGCTAGGCTTCAAGTTCAGAACAGATGTAAAAAAAATGCAGCTCTGTGATTTCACTCACTTCTGCTTTCACATCGCTGGGATTTCTAATGTTGTGTTAGTGTTATTCCTAAAACACATTTTGTATAAAACATGGTGTGTGATGTTTGCACTTCATCAACATATGAAAAGACTTGCTGAAAAAAACGGAACTGCTCTTGGGAAAAGTGCTTAGGGCCCCCTGTTGGACCATGAGTGAAGTGCATGCATTACTTTTTTAGTTACATTTCATAGCAGCACTGCATTACACCAGTTGAAATATTAACTCCTGTACATTATCATATTAATCTCTGAGCAATTCAATCTGTTTTTCAAATCAACATTTATAAATAAACATTTAAACAATGCTTCAAAGTAATTTTAAGGAACCAAATTTATTTGTGTTATATCTAAAGGATTTTCAGATTTTAAAAGTAAAAACATTTTGAAAATTAAATAAAAGTAATAAATGTGATACATTCAGAAAACTGTAATTAAAGACCTAACAGAATGTAATATATTAAAATTCAGTTGTTTATATTATTGTTCTGTGTGATTTAGCCTTTTGAGGATTAAGGTCAGATTAATTCAGCACTCATTAAAGGCTTATGATTGTACTCATGTTTTACTTGATTTGACATTCAGGCAAAGTGTAGCCTGTGAGTGTTGTGTACATATGGGGTCTATACTCACCCTTGTGTCTCACAGCGTCTAAGGCTAATGTGTCTGGGAGATACAAACATGTTGAGAATTTCTCTTTACCACAGTAAATGTATATATTACCTTCTGTATTTCAGTGCTCCATGGCTCTTAATTAAAAAAGGACGTGTTTTTATCAAATTTTTTTTTTTTTAATTTTTTTAAATATTGTGTTGTAATGTAATGTTTTCCTTATGGCTCACTTTGTCTGTGTTTCAATCTGGTGTGGGGCAGCCGTGGGCCTGGAATGTCACCTGTTCAATCCCATGGTAATTGGGAGTGGGAGAAGTGCTGAGGTCCTCCCGCAATCTATGGCTGAGGTGCCCTTCAGCAAGGCACCTCACCCCCAACTGCTCCCTGGGCACTGGGGACGCTGCCAACCGGTACACAGCCGTGTGTTCACCCTAGTGCACTATTGTGTTTGTGTGTGTATTCAGTGCCACAGGGGAGTTAAATCCAGAAGAGATGTATTATTCAACATGGTACACTGACAAATACCAGATATTTAGCTTTAGTAAATGACAATTAATGATTTATAACTTGGAAATGATGTTCTCACATATATTTTGATTAAATATTCTTCAAGAAAAGCATTTCTGAATCGCACAGTGGTGTTTGTATTTGTTTTTAATTTTTATGAAAACATCTTCTATGGACCTGCCCTGCTCTCTTATAAACAAAGGAAAACATAAATATCCTTGATAGCTGATAGGATTCCCTAAGGGATTGTATCTGCTGATGTTGTTGTAGTTGTATCTTTTTTTCTCCTGTGAAGAATCAGACAATTGTAAATGGTAATTTTTTGGGTTCTCCAGGCCTCAAGGCAACTACACAAACACTGCAACATCTGAGCGATTAAAGATCTTTTTTTCTTGCCAGCTAATGATGGTGATATACCCCACACAGGTCTCTGATTATATACGCCCTACTACAACACCTCTTGTTCTCAGTCCACCTTTTTGGACTTTCGATTCTTGCAGAGGTGTCAAACTAGTTTCCTCGCAATTCACAGCTCTGCAGAGACATGTGTGCAGAGGTTTGTTTCTGCTATGTCCTCCTACACTCTGAGTTCAACTCTTGAAGTCTGTAATTAGCAGTAATTGGCTTGTATCTAATGAGTTCACTGAGGTTGAAAAATAAACATTGTTCTCCTCAAGGTCTGTTCCAGATGTGTTGAACAGCCAAACCACATTAGAGCTGAGCTGAAGGTAGATCTGTGTCATATGTATTCATTAAGACAAGTTGAATTCAACCCCTCAAAAGTGTATTCTGCTCCAGAAGCTGTTGAATGGGCATTGAATAGATTAGATTAGATTCAACTTTGGTTGGATGCTAAACTATATTTTGTTGCTTTGTACTTGTACATGTGTAATAACAACAGAGTGCAGTAAGCAGTAAGTGCAGAATGTACATATATAGAAGATATAGGCATGAATATGGACAAATACATGTGAATATATTATATATTATAAAGTAATAAATATAGTTTGGCGAGAAGACATGATGAACAGATGGAGTAGAAAAATGCTATAAACATGATATACAATGGATATATAAATACTATAAACATGATATACAGATAACTAACTTACAGGTTGGGTTACCAAAGGAGGGTTGGATATGTTTACATTAATTGAATGGGCAGAATATATAACCCAATATAATATAAAATTATGTACAGTGTAAAAATTTATAGAGAACGTAGTGCAGTCAATGACCAGATTATGGATGAGTATGTGTTATCAGTGGACAGAGTTCAGTAAGGAGACAGCTCTGGGGAAGAAGCTGTTTGTCAATCTACTTGTCCTGGTCCGGAGATCCTATACCAAACATGGCCACCCATGGAGGTATAAATAGCACGGACTAAAGGATGCATCTGTGAGCTGCAGTCACATGACCACCTAACCCCCCCCCCCCCCAATAAAAACAAAAACAAAAAACAAAGGAAACAAAGAAATCTTGATATCTGACAATGCAAAGAAAAACACAAACTTAGAAAATAGACAAACAAATTCCCTGGAGAAGTATTACACAAAAAGAAAAAAAAATTGGGGAGCACAACATGAGAAACCAAACATGACTAATTAATCATAACAGTGGAAGAGCTACTGTGGATGAAACTGATGAAACTGCTGACACTGCGGCTAAAGTGTGGTATAATCAGTGCCTGTGGCACTAACCCAGTCCCCACACAGGTGTGAAATGAAGGCACAGTTTGGTCCCTTTGCTGGGCTCTGGCCTGTCACCTCAGACAGCGGCCGTACACACATTTTCTTTACTTTTTTGTTGTTTTGAAACCAACTGACTGCTCCTTTAACTGTACAATTGTCCGTGCGGTAAAGAGCCAGGATAACTCACAGGGCAAAGTGGCACAAGAACCACATCCTGTTTCAACTAAATACATACCCGCTTACACGCACACTTTCCCACATTTGTATTCCTATCTTTGCTGGGACTGTACAAACACTTAACCACAACCATTGGGCATAACCCAGGGCTAACCTCAGGCAAACCATAAGCTCCAATCTCTAATATTCTTATATAAATATAAATACCTGTGGAAAATGCCCCCACACATCTTTGAGTGAAGGTGCAGTCCCCACAAACACTAAATACATGCTCAAACAGACACACCAGGCTTGAGTTTCTCTGGTCAGAGGCAGAGCTGAGCTACAGCACAGTCATCATCCTCAGTTTATCTTCAGTGCACATGTACATGAACAGTGTACATGAGTTCTCCTGGAATTAGAATTCAGGGCAGAAGGCGACTGAAAAGATCTGTAAACACATCAGAGCAGCCATTTCTGTTGAACTCCTGCACTGAGAGGACATTTGAGGAAGCTCTGGAGAATCTCAGATTGCAGTGAGCTTGAATTCCCAGCGATGAAGACCTCTCTCGTCACGGTGTGTACTCTGCTCACCGGTAAGACTCTGACTTTCTGTTGTTTAAGGCTGGTCAGTGATGAGTGACTCTGATCCTGATGCTCCTGGTCTAGTGTAGCCCCCTGGTCTGAAGGTGAATTTGTACATATCTGACTACATTTTATATATTTTACTGAAATTATTCACACAATGTGTACTAACTATAGTTCACTATTTGTGGATGTACATTTTAATATCCGATGCCTGAAACATCAGCATTAAACCTGTCCCTCAACAAAACCAAGGGCATTTCCTCCTTCAAACACATCAACACTTCACTCGCTGCCGGTCAGTGGTTGTAATCTTGTAGCTGATTGGTGTAGTGTTTATGTAAAAGAAAAAGGTCTCGGGGGGGGGGTGGAGTGATGAGCTCTCGCCCCTCACTGCCTTTATATGCTTAGCTGAACCTGTGTGCGCTTTTAGGTCCTTTACACCTTTATTTGCTACACAAAACATGGGAATATCTTTTTTTATTTAAGTGTACTTTATCTATTTATCTATCTATCTAGCAATTCCACATCTTCAGTTGAAGCCTACTGTGGTTTAATCCTGTTAACTTTATCCTAATAATGAAGGGTAGAGTAGTGTGTGTTTGGTGAAAGCTCTGTGACTGAAGAGAGATGCTCTGTTTTCTCTTTGTTGTGACAGTTGTGAGCAGTGACGGTGGTATGATACATGACGAGGTCAAAGAGACTGGAACAGAGGGCAGTGCTGCGGTCATCCACTGTCCTTACACTAAAGGATATGAAACTTACATCAAGTATTTCTGTAAAGGAGCTTATACACACTGTACCACACTTCTACAAACTAATGGGGAGGACTCCTGGAGACATGAAGGAAGACTCTCTCTGAATGACAACAAGATACAGAGACTGATTACAGTAACCATTAAAGACCTCAGGATGGAGGACACAGGACCCTACGGCTGTGGAATTGAGAGAATAGGAGCAGACCTGTTTACTGTGGTCCGTCTGACTGTGAATAAAGGTGTGCTGTGTTTAAATGAACTGTTCTGTGTATGGTTTTATAGTTCACTGTTGGGATTCTAATGGGTTAATCTGTTCATTTCCATCAGATACAACTCCTTCACAAAGATCCTTCACAGTCCCCACCACAGTCCCCACACATCCAACACAAGGTAATTAAGTCATCTGTTCATTTGATATTTAGAGTTATAAATCGAGGTGAGGGTTCGCAAGATTAAAACCACTGGTAAGCTGAGTAAAATTCAGGATGTAGAGGAGTGAGGTCAGGTGAAGTTGTAAGGATAAGGATCTGAGAGCCACATTGTGTTGGTCATGCTTTGGTCAGTACATCTCCATAAGAACAGTTCTGTGGGGTGTTGTGTGTGAGCGGAGGTTGGTACCTGACAGAACTGCTCTAAGGAAGGAGCAGTAGTGAAGCAGCAGTAGGGTCTTGTGTGTCCAGGGCTCACTGATGATCTTAGAGAGTGAAGCCTGTTTGGTCCAGTTACTCAGACAGCAACAAGTCTGTAGACAGTAGATGGTCCAAATGCAGCTGAAATTTAACAAGAAAGACAAATGATAACAGACAAAGTTTGTCACTGAGTATTGAACACACAGTAAAATTAAGACTTTAACTGCTAATTCACTGATTTTAAGAAGCCACCACAACCCTCATCATGATGAAGTGGTCACAGAAGATGAAAAGATGAACAAGTGAATGAATGAATTAATTGTTCGTTTCTCAGATGTCTTTTTTTTTTTTTCCAAACAGTAAAGACAGTCCCTGACTCTGGCCCCATCCACACTCCAAAGTCTGAGGACCCAGACTCTGGGATGTTCTGCATCTAACAAACACTCAGTAGAGATCACACACACCTTTACTCTTCTGTAGAACACCTTCACTTAGAAAAGCTTAACCCTGAATGGACATCAGCTGACCGGTCCAGTGCAGACGTTCAGATCACAGTGTCACAGGGACATTTCCAACAAGAGAAGAATATGTCACTGTGAGAACCTATCTACAGCAGATAGGATTCATCAGTTAATCAGTGAATATCATTACAATTTAAATAAATTAATATGGAAATAAATGATGTTGTTTACACACTAAAGAAGTTAATAAAGAATTATGTCAGGGTTTATTTTAAAGTTACTTCTGTAATAAATAAAAGAGGAAATGAGACCCTTGTGAAGAAGCCTCCACTTCTATAAGACTTAACTTACACTGTGATGTAATATCCATGTGAAATGCCCCGCCCCCTCAGCTGAGATGGAGATTTTGATTGGTTCTGCCACTGAGTTTGTGTGTTTAAGGTCAGAAATCTAGGCTCAGTAATAACAGTGTGTGTGTGTGTAATGTCCATGAGACCCTTTACTATTGTTATAAAATCAAGGTAATTAACAGACAATTGTAACTAACACAAGTAATGTAATGGTTAATTAACAGTTAGTGAGTAAACAAGCTATGACCCTATGATTCTTTCGTTAGCCACAGATCCAAGGAGCATAAAAGTCGGATAAAAACAAATGTGATCTCTGGTGCAGCTGGAGATTTTACAGATGGAGAGTTGGTGCTGGACGTCTGCATTGCATGGTGTAGCAGAAATAGTATGCACACGTCACAGCAAACTCTCAGTACCAACCCATGAGCCGTGAGAGACATGAGACCACGTGACCTTACGTATCTGGAGATGGACAGGGAGCATGTCGCTGACGGTGCCTTCCGGCACGACTTCCTGGAGGATTGCAGTCGCGGGCGTTTCTTTTCTCCCTCTGTTCAAATGCGGCGAAGGACGGGATAGCGGGGAGCATGTTGCTGACGCGCGGTGTTTTCGGGCGTGAGTCTTGTAGCGTTGCAGACGCGGGCTTTTCTTTTCTCCCGAGGCTTTCAGACACCGCCGTCGGAGCTGGTGGCGTTCTGAAGGTCTCTGTGGGGATTCTCCGTCGCCTCTTGAAAAAGGCTAAAGAGTAAATGCCCCAAGTGTCTGGAGCCTTGAAGAGAAGAGTCGAGCAGCAGAGGAAGGGGTGTGTCGTTTGGCGCCACAGGTTTTAAACCAGAGTTTAGAAGACCCGCCTTTACTACCGATTGGATAAGATTGGAGATTCTCTTGCTCCTGATTGGCTGCTTCCTGTATCTTTTCATCATCATCATCATCATCATTTTCTTCTCCGCTTCTCCATTTCAGGGTCGCGGTCCTGTATCTTTTATTAAAATTAATAATCTGTTCATCTCCACTACAATGGCGTAGAGTGACAACTCTCTCTGGACAATCAGCTCTCTGCAAGGTTTACACACCACAGTTTAGTCCCTACTCTGCTCGTCCTGAACCATGAGAGAACAGCGACTAAACAAGAACCCGCTTCCACAATGAAATATCAAGGGATGCACCTGTGAGCTGTGAGTCACATGACCACGTAATGGCCCACAGGTGTGGGAGGAGGTGTGGCTAACGAACACACAAGGGAACAAAACATTGCAGACAAGAATGAACCAAAGTAAAATTCATAACTAAACAAAGATAAATGCTGATACCTGACATTATGCACCCCCCAAAATATTATCTCAAACTGGTATCAAACTCCTAACAATGGGCTGCCACACAAGGCTCTGCAAATACGTTCACAGAGTCAGAATCACCTCCCGCTCTCTCTGACACCTCTAAATGTCCTGAGTAGGAGTTTACTGCTGAGAGGAGACACTGGTCAGAGCTGAGCGAGGGGATCTTCATTTTGGTTTCTCTGTTTCTTCACTTCACGCTGTAACTGACTCTTGAACATGAAGTCGACTCCTGAATCAAATTGACCAAGACCTTTTAAGCTCTGGTTAAGCGGCTGATACTCCAATGTCCTCCCTTTGCTGGACCCCTGCTCTGGGCTGCCCCCTCTGACCACAGCGGTGCGCACTCAAGACAAGGACAAACTATAACCAGAGATAAACTGACTGATATCTGACTGATGAAAGTTGTTGTGTTGTTGTAAAACTAACTGATTGCTGCTTTAACTGTGTAGTTGTCAGTGCTGTCATGAGCAAGGTGAACTCAGAGGCCAAATGGGCTCCAGAACCACATCCTGTTTCATATTAAAATACACACCTTTACACACACATACGCACACACAGGTATTTCAGTCTTTGTGGAGACTGTCCAAACACTTCAGTTTTAAATGAAACTCATAATTAATTTCAGCAAACCATCAGCTCTGATCTTTTACTTTTTCTAATATTCTAATACAAATGTAAATATCTGTGGAAAATGTCCCCACACATCTTTAAATCTACTATATGTTCAGGTTTTCAATATAAGGGTGAAGGTGCAGTCCCCACAAAGTGCTAAATACATGCTCAAACAGACACAACAGGCTTGAGTTTCTCTGGTCAGAGGTAGAGCTGAGCTACAGCACAGTCATCATCCTCAGTTTATCTTCAGTGGTGTACATGAGTTCTCCTTGCATTAGATTTCAGAACTCTTCAGGACAGAAGGCGACTGAAAAGAAGATCTGTAAACACATCAGAGCAGCCATTTCTGCTGGACTTCCGCACTGAGAGGACGTTTGAGGAAGCTCTGGAGAATCTCAGATTGCAGTGAGCTTGAATTCCCAGCAATGAAGACCTCTCTCGTCACGGTGTGTACTCTGCTCACTGGTAAGACGCTGACTTTCTGTTGTTTAAGGCTGGTCAGTGATGAGTGGTCATTTCTGGTGGGGGGAGCAGTTAAAACAGTGGGTCAAAGAAGGGCCCTCACATGTTTAATGACGCTGTCAGCAGTTCAAGGCTTTGTCCTTCTTTGGACCTCCTTTAGTAGAAACAGGAAAACTGAAAGATTAGATTTAAGAAGCTATTATCTGAGCAGATAAGATATTATCTAAGAGATTATTTGTTCAAATGAAAGTAAAAACAAATAACATTGATATTCTCTTTGTTAATACTTTGGTTTAACCTTTAACATCTTTCCTTGTGGCAGTGCAGATTTATTGGAGGTTATCAGACTTCATTATTCTAAATAAAGTGTGATATCACAAATTAAAAACAATTAATTCTGAACTACTGGAAGTTGCTCTGAATAACAGGTGGTATGATTTGTGAAATGAAATTAGATTATTTATTAATTTATTATTGATTAATTTATTTAGTTTCTGCCTTTTTATTATTTTTAATAACGTTTATTAAGAATTCAGTCATGTCAGATTATACATTCAAGGTCTTTCGGACAGTACACACACTTTGTTTTATGAGTTTTCCGGAGCAGGTGTAAATTTCACAAGGCTATGAACATTTTCATGAATCCGAATATTCACAAAACAATTATTTATGAATGGTTTACATGCAAATTAATTCTGCTCACGTTTCATGAATGAGGCCCATTGTCTGTAAATGGACTTGCTCAGTAACCGCCAACACACAAACTCACTCAAATGCATACTCACCCACATTTAACAAAATACTCCACAGAGGGCGCTGTTCAGTGTTTTGCTTCAGTGAGTCTAGGTTTCCTTCTTAGAGTTTAATTACATTTTTTTTCTTATATTATTGGTATTCTTTTCTTTCTTTCTACTTGTCCATGCTGGTGTTTGTGTGTGTGTGTGTGTGTGTGTGTGTGTGTGTGTGTGTCTGTGGCACTAAATAAATGCACATTGCATTTTTTCCTACATAACGATCTATTTAGAGTGATTTGATCCCTGGTTATAACTGGAATATCAAAAATATTACAAATCTAAACATAGTCTAAGTTTCCTGCTGGTCTCTACCCATTACTCATTTGTACACAGTAACTGCTCTGTTGTGATCTGTGCAGAGTGGCTCCACAGGCCCTGACTGATAAATTTAACCAGGAAAGAAAAGAATGGCTGTTTAGACCCTTGCTTCTGTTGTTGGTCCTAACCACACAACACTACTTCAGCAGGGCCGTGTAGAGTGTGTGTGAATGTGGTCAGCAGTGAGGAATCACACTTCAGCTCAGTTACTGAGCAAATACAAGACACAGATAAAACAGTGACAGTCCTCCCCTCTCTCCACCCACTGAACAGACCCTCAGTGTCCTGCCCCCAAACAGAATTGAAGATTTGAATTAGTTTTACCTCCCCCTCACACTCATGCTTATTCACAGTATTTCCCAGGACAGCAGGGGCAGGGCCATGTTTGTTCACTTTGTGTGAGAACTTCCAGTGGATCCATTGATATCGATTACACACAGAGTGATAATAAGCCCAAATATCAAACCTATGTTCTGGACTCTAACTCCAGTGAGCGTTAAAGCTGACAGAGAGCCACAGTGGAGGTGGAGGAGATAATGTCTCCACTTCAGATGAACAAAAAGCCCAGGAAAGGGAGGAGATGCTGAGGTAAAAATTAATGAGTGAGCACCATTTTACTGCTGGAGGTACCACAAAATGAGCTTATCCACCAGTTTCATATTTGAATTTTAATTTCCAACTTAACACTAGCAGAATTTTCTCCCACTGAGACCTGGAAAAACAGAGAGTCACTGCTTTGAACTGTGATTTCCCTCCATCCCTCAACGCAGCAGTAAAGTCAGTCACAGCTCTCAATTACACACCTGCTCTCGGCGCTTCTAGTGTTAAATGTGTCACTAGTCGAGGCTAATGTTATCTCCCATTTACTTTTCTTATCTTTCACATTAAATGTGGTTGTATTCAAATGTTTATTTCTAACAAGCTAATATTGGTGTTATTCCCCATCCTCTTTTTTAAATTTTCTGTTCCACATTAAAAATGCAGCTAAATTTTGAAATAAACCGTTTCTTTGTTTAAAACACACAAAAAACATGGACTTTACACTTTCAATAGCGTAGTTATTTCTCACTAACCTCGAAAAACCATGAACATTACACCTTTAATACCATTGTTAGTCCACTTTTCTTCATAAAAATCAAAAAAACTTAGACATCACAGATTTAACACAGACACATAATTTACAGAGTTACAGGTGAACATTTGAAAAGGGGTGTGTCAGAATATGGTGAATGGGTCAGTCTGCCATGAGGTTCAGAGTTTGTTTTTCTAATGTAACCAGCTGAAATAAGGCCAAGAACAATCATAGTTATGGTGATAGGTAGTATTTAGAATTAGGGTCATGCCAGGGATAATATTAGACATAGAACTAGGGTTGGAGTAAAGGTAAGTTTTATGTTTTGTGTTGTGTTTAAGGTTAAAGTTAGGGGCAGGATTAAGCGTAATTTATAATCTCTAAACATCTCCAAGTAACCTGTGCATCAACAAAAGAGTGAACTATAATTAGTACACATTGTACAAGTCCTGGGAAGGCTGATGTAGTTAAATATGTACAAATTGACACTGAGACCAGGCTGCTGTGGGGGTTATTACTGAACTGACACTGGTGACGTTTTCTACTTCACATTCTCAGTTCATCTTCATCCAGAAGGAGCTGTTGATCTTTGATCAGTCTGAAGACCACACTCAGTGTGGAGATGGTAAACGTTCCACATGCACTGAGTTACACCACTGAGATATATCCTGAAAGACGAGGAGAAACACAAACAGTCTTAACCTCGCCACATGTTCTTAGAGAGAGTCTAAGGTCTGTATTATGGTGCAGTCATGGTCTAATGGTTAGAGAAGAGGGATTAGAGCTGGAAGGTGACTGGTTCAGTTCCCAGGACTGGAAGGAAAACTGTGGGCAGTGGAGTGAAGGAACAGCGCTGTTCTCCTCCATCAATCCACAGCTGAGGGGCCCTTGGGCAAGGCAATGAATCCACAACAGCCTCCAGGCACTGGAACCCTACTCTGGTCTGGGTCCACTGCCCCTAGAGGACACACATACACACACACACACACAATGAATACAGTTACTTTATATTCTGTCTCCTTCCTCTTGGGACGCCCCGTACAGAGCAGGAAAGAAAATAAATCGATCAAAACTGTGACACACAGACACTGCTCTTTGGATCTGAGGTGTCCCTTATACAGTTTATTTAATGTATTTGTGTATGTTCCTACAGCTTAGCTCTGTGTTACACTTGTAGTCTGTGTGTGTATTAAAGTGTCTCATTTATTTATAGCCCACACTCACTGCAAGTGTTTACTACAGAGCACTGCACTGTGTCCATGTCTAGAGAGAGTGCAGTTACTCCACTGTATGCTGTATATTGTACTGTCCTTATACTGTGAAGTGTACGCTATCTATCTATCTATCTATCTATCTATCTATCTATCTATCTATCTATTCCACATATTCAGTTGAAGTCTACTGCCTCTTTAATCCTGTTAAATGCTTTATCCTGATAATGAAGTGTAGAGTAGTGTGGGTTTGGTGAAAGCTCTGTGACTGAAGAGAGATGCTCTGTTTTCTCTTTGTTGTGACAGTTGTGAGCGTTGGTGGTGGTATGATACATGACGAGGTCAAAGAGACTGGAACAGAAGGCAGTGCTGCGGTCATCCACTGTCCTTACACTAAAGGATATGAAACTTACATCAAGTATTTCTGTAAAGGAGTTCATAAAAACTGTACCACACTTCTACAAACTAATGGGGAGGACTCCTGGAGACGTGAAGGAAGACTCTCTCTGAATGACAACAAGGAACAGAGACTGATTGTAGCGACCATCAGAGACCTCAGGATGGAGGACACAGGACCCTACGGCTGTGGAATTGAGAGAATAGGACAAGACCCGTTTACTCTGGTCCGTCTGACTGTGAATAAAGGTGTGTTGTGTTTAAAATGAACTGTTCTGTGTATGGTTTTATAATCTGAGTTCACTGCTGGGATCCTAAAGGGTTAATCTGTTTATTTCCATCAGCTCCACGGCCTCCACAACGACCCCAAACCACCACAGTCTCCATCTCTACAACACAAGGTAATTAAGTCATCTGATCATTTGATATTTAAAGGCTCATTGTGAAATATTCATGTGTTTCAAGTCAACAATGAAACCAGTCATCACCCGATTTCTGTTCACATACACACACCAGTCAGCCACAAGATAAAACCCACTCACAGGTAAAGTCAATATAGTTCAGTCTCTGGTTCCAGTGTTCCCTGTAGACAAGTGAAGTCAGGCTTAAAGTTGTAAGGATAAAAATCTGAGAGCCACATTGTACATCTCCATAAGAACAGTTCTGTGGGGTGTTGTGTGTGTGAGCGGAGGTTGGTACCTGACAGAACTGCTCTAAGTAAGGAGCAGCAGTGAAGCAGCAGTAGAGTCTTGTGTGTCCAGGGTTCACTGATGATCTTAGAGAGTGAAGCCTGTCTGGTCCAGTCACTCAAGACAGCAACAAGCCTGTGGACAGTAGATGGTCCAAATGCAGCTGAGATTTAACAAGAAAGACAAATGATAATTTATAAAATTAGCCTCTGAGTATTGAACACACAGCCACAGTGAGCAGGAGAATGTTCAAATGCACAGTGCTGGACTGAGAAGCACAATACACCACAGTTATCAGAGGAAGGTTTAGGGGTCCACACTGTGGCCTTGAGACGTCTGACTCTGGTAAATAATAATATAGAATTTCACTGTGTAGTAATACGATTATACCAGTTACATATATACCTGTATTACATTTATTATTATTATTATTGTTGTTGTTGTTGTTATTAAATATATTATACGCATACACGTAAAATTAAGACTTTAACTGCTAGTTCGTTACATTTAAGAAGCCACCACATTCCTCATCATTATGAAGTGGCTACAGGAGATGAATGAATGAATGAATGAATGAATGAATGAACTGCTCAATTCTCTAATGTCTTCCTTGTTTTTTATTTCCAAACAGTAAAGACAGTTCCTGACTCTGGCCTTATCCACACTCCAAAGTCCGAGGACCCAGACGCTGGGATGTTCTGCATCTAACAAACACTCAGTAGAGATCACACACACACATCACACACTTTTACACTTCTGTAGAACACCTTCACTTAGAAAAGCTTAACCCTGAATGGACATCAGCTGACCGGTCCAGTGCAGACGTTCAGATCACAGTGTCACAGGGACATTTCCAACAAGAGAAGAATGTCACTGTGAGAACCTGTCTACAGCAGATAGGATTCATCAGTTAATCAGTAAATATCATTACAATTTAAATAAATTAATATGGAAATAAATGATGATGTTGTTTACACACTTTTTAAAGTCAGGAGTTAAAATGAAGTTAATAAAGGATTATGTCAGGGTTCATTTTAAAGTTACTTCTGTTATAAATAAAAGAGGAAACGAGACATTTGTGAAGAAGCCTCCACTTCTGTAAGACTTTAACACTGTGACATAATATTCATGTGAAATGCCCCGCCCCCTCAGCTGAGATGGAGATTTTGATTGGTTCTGCCACTGAGTTTTGGAATGAGACACTGCAGAAAACTCAGAGCTGAGATGAGAATGAGGACGTTTCTTCAGACCGCGGTCATCTGCACCTTCACAGGTTTGACTGGACATTTCTTTTTTTTCATTTAAGAACATTTAGAATGTCTTTTCATTTGAATCTTCTTCTGTGAACCCCCCAGACAAAAGTGTACCAGCTTTTGTTTCTTGGTAAAATTTCGAAGAGCTACTAAAATGTTCAGTTTTATACATTAGTTACAAGTGTAAAATAAAACCAATAACATGAAATGGGTCAGTCTCTAAAGAACATTTACATTATGTTTACAGCAGGAGAGATGAGGCCACCACCTCAAAAAGGAAACCTCAACTTATTCCTGTTAAAGATTTCTCTGGAGGTTGATGTATCAGCAAGATTTTATACATATTTTAATACCAGATCACTCCCAGGATTCATACAGTGTGTACTACATATAGTTCTCAGCCATTCTATAGCTATTTCCTACTGAGTGCTCTATAGTGCAGCAGCTTCTCTACTGCAGAGAGGAAGAGACTGGAGAAACTCATTAAGAAGGCCAGCTCTGTCACAGGGAGTAACCCTATAGACCCAGCGCAGGTGGTGGGAGAAAGCAGGATCTAAGTTAGCATCCATGCTGAAGAATGACTCTCGTTCCACAACAGGTGTATGAAGGAACCTTTTCACAGATACTTCCTCCCTGCTGCTGTCAGACTGTAACACCAACACCAGTCGACTACACACAAATACAGTATACCTCTATACAACTTAATTTGTGACATTTTGTTATTATCAAATAATACTATGCACATTATAGACTTTCCAAGTGCAATATACTTTTTTGTATATATGTGCTGTGGTGGAGACCACTGTAATCTTAGGAGGCTACCACTTATACGTGGTTTGTCCTGGGTTCAATCCGCTGTGTCGGCCAGAACACCACTTGAGGCCAGAGTTAATTCAAGAATTTATTAGTCCATGAACATGAGGAATGAGAGCTCTGGGTGTGTGTGTGTGTGTGTGGTCTGTAGAAAACAAATACATACAAGATTGTAAATATTAATACTCAAAAATAGCAATATGAATAAGAAAGAAATACGACACGTGTCGAACTGTGATAAATGGGTGGGTTTCTAAACTCAGGATTCAGTACAGCAACATCAGAGCATTAATCATTATAAATAGAACTGAGACACCACCTAGCGGTCGGTTCCTGTAACTAACCCAATGATATTCAGAGAAGACGATGGTAGCATTCCTACGGTTTCTCCACCCACCATTTCAATGTCCATAACATAAATTAAGAATATTACACATATATATGAACATATACATAAAGAATATACAAAAGGAGCACATGGACAGAACACACTCGCCTAATTAAGCAATAATGCTCATAAACATGAACTCGCGGAGATTCCTTCGCATCCAGGTACTAATATGAATGAATAACATTTGACTCACGTTTCATCAATGACGCACATCGGCTAGTTTGAATAACACAAAGCAGACTGAGAGGGAACTATGGTGGCGGCACTTAACAACTGCTCCCCTAGTAGACGATGCTGGAAACTAACGTGAGTCATGTGACAGAGCTTCAACCAATGAGAAATAACTATGGCTAAATGCACATTTATAAAGAAAACTAAATATTAACATACACATTTAAGTTCTTATGTACTGAACAACTACAAGTCTGTTATACACACTGGGCCTTTTGAACATGTGCAATACACATTTTTTATTAATATGTTATTTTCTAGTTTTTATTGTTGTTTACTTTGCTATACCTCTGCTGCTGAAACACTGTACATTTTCCTGCTATGGAAATATATTTTATATATTTTATAAATTAAATTACAATATATATATATATATATATACTTACCTTTTTAATATTTGTTTCACACATTGTGCTCCATGTTTCCCTTTGTATCTTGTGTCAGTTTTAGGCAGCGTCATGAATGTGTTGATCTTCACGGGTCACGTTGCAGAAGACCTGAAGATCACATGTTCTCATGAAGATGCTGGTGATAACCTGAAATACTTGTGCATCTCTGTATGTAAAACTAATGGAGACATTATCATTAAGAGTTCAGAAACTCACAACCCAAACACCAGGGGGAGGTTCTCAATACACGATAAAGGTTCAGGGGTCTTCACTGTGACCATCTCCAAACTGAAGATGTCAGACTCTGGAATGTACTGGTGTGGAGTGGATATAAGACTCTTAAAAGACCCCCTACAGAAGGTGACTGTAAAAGTTCTAGAAGGTAAGACACACTGAAGGTATGTGGTAGAAGATTTAAACTGTTCTCTGTTCAAATGGGCACTGAATGGAAAGTCTGTAAACACTTGACAGAGCAATGATTTAGATTTTAATAAAATGTATTTGATCCAGAAGGAAATGTATAATGACTTGGTCCAGTACATTGTCCAAACATATGTTTGGCTTTAACAAGTTCCTTTTTTTCTTTGAGAACTGCAATATTAAGACACTTCCCTGTGGGACATTAGGGTGACACAAGACTTATTGGTTCATTGGCTCCACTGTTGTAATCCAGGACAGAACAGGCATGTTGTTAGAATGATCAAACCTCACAAATATTCTTCTCTCTCTCTCCTTTGCCTTTCCCTGTGTGTTGTTCTCAGCCCTTGGGACCACCCCCCGCTCAACACCCAGACCAACCGACTGGAGCACAGCTACAGAAGCAGGTGAGTGGGCATCAACTGAAAACCTAAAGGCAAGCTGAAACAGAAATCAAAACCTATATTTCTAACACAATGTAACTGTTTGATGATTGGTCAAGGAATCATGTGTGTGTGTGTGTGGGGGGGGGGGGGGGTATGATTCCATCTATCGAAATTCGATTGGAGTGTGAAATACTGGTGTATCCAGTCAGAGTCAGATTCAGAACTGTATGAGTCTGTCACGTGTATTTTTTCGTAGGGACAAAGGGAACAACACAATCAAGAACCTCCAGCAGCACTAAAACCACCTTGAGTTCCTTAAAAAACGCAAGCAAACCACCCGGTAAGAGTCTGGAAATATTTGGCATTTTGATCAACTATGTATCTGAATGTGTGTTAATTGTAATTAATCTGTTTATGATGGTATCTGCCTATGATCTGTAATTTTTATGCAACGTCATCTAATTACACCCGGTAACTGTCACAAGCCTTGGGCTCAATGATTCAGGGTGGGCTCAGGACCCCCGGTGACTCTGATTAGGATTGATAATGAAATAGCATTAAAATTGTTTTTTATGACCATCTCCATTGCGGTTGTTGTTGCTCTAAATTTTTACAACATGATTAATAATATTGTTATAAACATTGTAATAAATTATATCACAACTTAATAATAAATAATAAATATTGTTTATTACTGTGTTTATAGACTCTCACATTAATAGAACTCATAGATATTGATACTAACATCATTTATGAGCAATACAAGGGGATTGTAAATGTCTGTCTTTTGTTTTGCACACACAGTGATTTATATTGGAACAGGTCTCGCCATTCTGCTCTTCATATTTGCCATTTTGCTTTTCATTCTCATAAAACAAAGCAAGAAAAAGAAAGACGCAAAACTTAAAGAAGAGGTACATATTTTGAGACTTTGTTTGTGTTAATACAACTTTAAAGAAACAATAATTAATTGTTTACCTAAAACATGCTGTAACAAGTGTTTATAAAAGTGACTGTTTATTGTTTGTTCCATTGTTGTCTATATAGTGTTTTCTAATTAATAATTTTATTCTCCAATTTAGAGCTGAATATCTAATACAGCTAGGCCTCTAGGGCTCAGTATAAAGACTGATTTCTGACATGAATCATGACTCATTGGTCATTTAGGCAAGATAATATTGTTAATTTATTCATGTTTTATTGATAGTTTATAAACATTTTATTAACTAAAAATATAAACTTGTATAATTACAGAACTGATATATGCTATTTGAGAATGAACATTCATTTTATACTTGCATTGACAGGTTAGAATAATGCATTTTTAACCCTTTTGTTTTACAATAAACATGGATGATTTTCTACATTTATTTCATTATTATAAATAGCAACATTTTATTTCATACAGATAAGAGTTTCATAACCAGCCAATATCTTTTACTAATATGTTCGAAACTGATTTCTAATTCAGGTTCAGCCCAAATGGAATCCACCCTCTACCCTGAGTCCACGCAAAACCAAAGAGCATAAAGTGACTAAACCTTCTTCAGTAGAAACCTCCACCTCGGCCAATCGGAGGACAGTTCCAGACCTTGGGACTATGCGCTCGGACAATGAGAAGCAGCCTCCTGAGGACAGTTCTACTATTTACTCCAACATTGCTCCACGCTCAGATCCTGACATAGTCAGTTATGCATCTGTGAAATTCAGTGCACCTTTGACACCCGATGAGGAGCCTCACTACGCCAGCGTTGTCTTCATCAGAGAGAACACAGAGGATACAGATAGACCTTCATCAACACCATCCTCAACCCTTAACCCAGGAAGCACTTCACAACCAGCTGACAGTGATCTGTACTCCACAGTAAAGAAAAAGAAGTAGAGCGCATCCATACTATCTATCCATAACTTATTTGATAAGATTTATGCTCAAATTTTTCATCTAGTGAACACAGTTCTCAAGTCTTAATGACATCTGTGACCTGCTTTGTGCCGCTAACACAACGGCACTGGACAGCTCAGCATGTCACATCCTGGCCCTTTCTTGTTTGTTTTCCCCCGCCATGTGGCTCTGTCTATCTGTTTTGTTGTCCATGTCTCCGCCTTTATCCCGCCTTTGTTCCGCCTCCTCGTCATTTTCCCTCATTATCTGTGTCAGGTGTCTCTTGTTTGTTCATGTATATAAGTTCCGTTGTTGTCACTTCCTGTGATCGGTCATTTGTTATTGTTTGTTTCCTATCCCAGTTGTGCCGTAACCATTCTTAGTCATTTGTTGTTGTAGTTGTTTTGTTTCTCGTTCTCGTTCGGTCTCATGCCTCAGTCCTGTAGTGTTGTTTCGTGTTCTTTTCCTATATTCTAAGCCGTGTTATTTCGTGTTTCTCCTCCAGTTCATTTGTTTTGTTATTTCTATAATAAATTATCTGTGTTGTAGCGAGTGTGTCCGCCTCCGTAAGTCCACCCTTCACGTCCTTGTGACATAATGACCGATCCACAAAAGGACACAGCTAGCACGGACTACTCTTTTAAGAGATGTGCAATTCGCCGGACTCCATTTCGAACAGGCCCTA
This sequence comes from Hoplias malabaricus, assembly GCF_029633855.1. Classification (NCBI taxonomy): domain Eukaryota; kingdom Metazoa; phylum Chordata; class Actinopteri; order Characiformes; family Erythrinidae; genus Hoplias; species Hoplias malabaricus. The sequence continues at coordinate 59,960,753 of NC_089801.1, read as the reverse complement.
AAGATCCTGTGGAGGAGGCTTTAAGAGCGGCTTCAGAATGGAGTCGACGGCTCCAGCTCATGCCCAGCGCGGTTCCTTCCCACCTAACAGAGGACTCGATTCGAGAATCGACGGATTATTCCAGCAAGAATCGTAGGAGCCGCCGAAAGAAGCGGGCTGGAGTCTCCCCCTCGCTGGTGGATTACCCCCTCGGGTCCGGGGGAATTCTTGGGGGGGGGTTAAGGGTAGGGGCTGTTAGCCTCCAACCTCAGGACAACGGAGGTGAGGCTAACAGGGGCGCACCTCCGGGGGAATCCCTCAAGAGTGCGCCCATCAGACCCCCTAAACCCTTAACAGCTCCAGTCCAGGACGTCGCTGCTGTCCCTCCTGACCTCCAGGAGAAGATTGCAAGCCTCTTGGCAAGTCTGGAGGTCTCCATGAAGGCTCCGGTCCCCGAGAAGGCGGCTTCCACGGCCGCTTCTGTCCTCGTGAAGGTGGCGCCTCCAGCCGCTCCTGTCCTCGTGAAGGCGGCGCCTCCAGCCGCTTCTGTTCCCGTGAAAGCGGCGCCTCCGGCCGCTTTTGTTCCCATGAAAGCGGCGCCTCCGGCCGCTTCTGTTCCCGTGAAAGCGGCGCCTCCAGCCGCGCCTGTCCCTGTGAAAGCGCCGTCTCCCGCCGCGCCTGTCCCCGTGAAAGCGGCGCCCGCCTCTCCTGTCTCCGTGAGTGCGGCGCCAGCCTCTCCTGTCTCCGTGAGCACGGCGCCCGCCTCTCCTGTCTTCGTGAGCGCGACGACCGCCTCTCCTGTCTTCTCCTGCGCTTCCAGCCGCTACTGCCTCCGTGGATGACGTCGCAGGCTCCCCTGTCTCCGTGGACGTCATCGCAGGTTCCCATGTCTCCGTGGACGTCGTCACAGGTTCCCCTGTCTCCGTGGACATCGTCGCAGGTTCCCCTGCCTCCGTGGACGACGTCGCAGGGCCTCCTGTCTTCGTAATGACGGCTCTCCTGTCTTATTGAATCCTTTTCTGAAAGTCATTCAGACATTCATTTTGCCCACAGCGGTGCACACACGAGACGAGGAAAATCCATAACAAGAGATAAACCCTGACATCTGAGTGATGAGAGTTGTGTTGTTGTAAAACTAACTGATTGCTGCTTTAACTGTGTAGTTGTCAGTGCTGTCATGAGCAAGGTGAACTCAGAGGCCAAATGGGCTCCAGAACCACATCCTGTTTCATATTAAAACACACACATTTACACACACACACACACACACACACACACACACACACACACACACTCTCTCTCACACTGTAGTGGAAATAGCATGCACTACATAGCGGAGCCAATGATAATTAATTATTATTTGATTAATAATTAATTATTTAATTAATTTTGTTAACCTCCATTTTGGGAGTCCTTAAATAATATGTAGTGTCGTTACCTGTCCAATTTTAGCTTAGACAAGTAGGTCATCATGTTAGATGACTTTACATATTATACAGCAGAATTAGCTAGAATTAATTATTATTAATGAATTATGCTCATTGCCCCGCTGTAGGTTCTTGGCTCTGAAATTGAATCTGAACCAGAAGGAATAATTCTATACAAGAAAGGTGCACACACAAACAAATAACCAAGGATTGGTTTTATCACACAACTGGTTTATTAATAATAATATCAAATAATGAATATTGATTATACATTCATATAATGAAATGGATTACAGCGATACATGAGGGAACAGGGAGATTAATATATGAGGGAATTTCTCTATGATAATTACCCTAAATTCTAGAAAGGCTATGTTTATCCCAGCAAGTATTCAGCACCACTCCTGAGCAATGAAAGAAATGAAACCATGTGACCTTACGTATCCTGGGAGATACTGGAGACTGGAGATAGGTGGGATCATGTCACTGACGCGCTGTGCTTTTTGGAGAACTGCAGACGCGGGCCTTAAAGGCTGCAACCGTGGGCGTTCCTTTTCTCCCCCTTTTCAGACACGGCGACCTCTCCGTCCGAGCTGGTGGCGTTCTGAAGTTCTCTGTGGGGATTCTCCATCATCGCTGATCTGCCGCCTTGTGAGAGACATGTCCATGCAGGTCTCTCCTGGGCCTCATCTCAGAAGGTCATTCTGAGGGTGCATGTGGCCATCTTCGTTGCTGGTCTGGAAGCTTTTGTCATCACTCTGAGGTCTCCTTCATGCTCTGGGTGGGACTGAATTTTTGCTGAAGTCAAACTATAGCTTTTCATAAACTGACTGTTAAAGACTGTTTAAGAAAGCCATGAGAGTCTGACACCTGCAGAGGAGCTTGCAGAGTCATTTCTATCTTTATCTTTGAAAAAGGCTAAAAGAGAAAAAGTGTAAAGTGAAATGAAGGTGTGTGAAGAGGGCGGAAAAATGCGGGAAAAAAAAGCCTTTCTCATTTGGCACCACTGGGCTTTTTAAACAGAATTTAGAAAACCCGCCTTGAAGCCCTGATTTGAGCCTCTCTTGCTCCTGATTGGTTTCCTGTACCTTGGTAGTGACATCACATAAAATTTATGACCCTTGACAAAAGACTTGAAGACTGTCCCTTTTTGAATATGAATGTCCCAGGATTTTGAATCATACTTTGCAGTTTAAAAGATTAGATGTTAACACAAAGTAATATTATTAAGACAACAGTGTTTTACATAATTATTAACCAAATACACACACAGTATGTGGCTACCTTGGTTCCTACATAAGTTTATATAAAAAAAGAAATGACTTTAAACACATGTAAATTAATCCCACCCATTTTGATTCTCCAAATGGAATTAATTTCAAACAACTGTGCCCATAGGCAACTTGTTGTTTTAAACCAATGGGAGTTAAGGTTTAATTCTATAGTTTGAGAAGTTACACAGTTTTATTCAGAGCATAAACTGATCCTCAGGAGTGTCTCCCAAAAGATTCTTCTCTTGACCCTGTGTGGCCTTGGATCATAAAAAAGGTCCCTGAAGAGTGCTTTTTATGACTCTGCCCTGTGTTTTCTCAGATTCCATCTGCTGGTGCAAGGAGGGGATGTCTCTGAGAGCCAGCTAAAGTCTGTGTGTTAGAATCAAATCTCAGAGTCAAATTTCTTATTAGAAATTAATCCATATTCATCATATCACACTACAACACACACACACACACACACACACACACACTGGTATTTCAGTCTTTGTGGAGACTGTCCAAATAATTTTTACATGAAACCCAGGGTTAACTTCAACAAATCATTAGCTCTGATCATTAATTTGTTTTAATATTCTTATATAAATGTAAATATATGTGGAAAACGTCCCCACACATCTTTAAAGCTACTAAATGTTCAGGTTTTAAACATAAGAGTGAAAGTGCAGTCCCCACAAAGCGCTAAATACATATTCAAACAGACACACCAGGCTTGAGTTTCTCTGGTCAGAGGTAAAGCTGAGCTACAGCACAGTCATCATCCACAGTTTATCTTCAGTGGTGTACATGAGTTCTCCCTGCGTTAGAGTTCAGAGTTCTTCAGGGCAGAAGGCGACTGAAAAGAAGATCTGTAAACACATCAGAGCAGCAATTTCTGCTGGACTTCTGCACTGAGAGGACGTTTGAGGAAGCTCTGAAGAATCTCAGATTGCAGTGAGCTTGAATTCCCAGCGATGAATACTTCTCTCGTCACGGTGTGTACTCTGCTCACTGGTAAGACGCTGACTTTCTGTTGTTTAAGGCTGGTCAGTGATGAGTGACTCTGATCCTGATGCTCCTGGTCTAGTGTAGCCCCCTGGTCTGACGGTAAATTTGTACATATCTGACTATATTTTATATATTTGACTGAAATTATTCACACAATGTGTACTAACTATAGTTCACTATTTGTGGATGTGCATTTTAATATCCGACACCTGAAACATCAGCATTAAACCTGTCCCTAAACAAAACCAAGACCATTTCCTCCTTCAAACACATCAACACTTCCCTCACTGCCGGTCAGCAGTTTTAATCTTGTGTCTGATTGGTGTAGTGTTTATGCACAGGTTAGAATCTCATTGCATGTTTTATATGGATATATTTTATATGTATTACTTTCTTTTCATTTGTCAATATGTTTATTGCTTGCGTCTCTCATCGGAGCTAAACACACAACACTACTTCAGCAGGGAACTGTGAAGTGTGTTGGTGTGAAATGTGCCCAAATTAAACTGTGACACAGATAACACCTTAACTCAAATGCAGATCATCAGCAGCAGCGACCGTCCCGCCTCCCCCTCCTCTCACTGAACAGCCCCACTGTGCCCCGCCCCCAAACTGAAATGAAGATTCTAATTGGTTCTGCCTCTGACTCAGACTCATTGCTATAGGCCAGTGTGCCATGTCCTTAATGTGGTACACACTTAGAAATACAATGACACAGAAGAACCACTTCAGGTTCCATAAAGAACTGTTTGTTTAAGAGATGTGTGACTGTGAATAACCATTTAAATATTTAATAACCCATCACTCAATTTTCAGATTCTTATTTTCATTCAAAAGTATCAGCAAAATGATTCTCTCTGGAACTAAAAGTGGTTCTTCACTGGCATCACTCAAAGAACATTCTGTAGCACCTTTATTTATAAAGTCTGTTAGTATTAGAGTTAGGATTGTGTCAGGGATAGAATTAGAGTTAAGGCTCATTTATAACAATCTGAACCCATCAAATCAAACTACACATCTACAAAGGGGTGATCTATAATTAGTACACATTGTACGAGTCTTGGGAAGGCTGATGTAGTTAAATATGTACAAATTGATCCTGAGACCAGGCTGCTGTGGGGGTTATTACTGAACTGACACTGGTGACGTATTCTACTTCACATTCTCACTTTATCTTCATACGTTCACTGAGTCAGAATAACCTCCTGCTCTTCCATCCCGAAATTTCCCTCCACTCCTGAGCAGGAGTTTACTGCTGAGAGGAGACACTGGTCAGAGCTGAGCGAGGGGATCTTCATTTTGCCTCCTCTGTTTCTCCAAATCAAGTTGAACGAGACTTTTAAGCTCTGGTTAAGCGGCTGATACTCCAGTGTTCTCCCTTTGCTGGACCCCTGCTCTGGGCTGCCCCCACTGACCACAGCGGTGCTCACTCAAGACAAGGACAAACTATAACCAGAGATAAACCGACTGATATCTGACTGATGAAAGTTGCTGTGTTGTTGTAAAACTAACTGATTGCTGCTTTAACTGTGTAGTTGTCAGTGCTGTCATGAGCAAGGTGAACTCAGAGGCCAAATGGGCTCCAGAACCACATCCTGTTTCATCTTAAAATACACACCTTTACACACACATACGCGCACACACACACACACACACACACACACACACAGGTATTTCAGTCTTTGTGGAGACTGTCCAAACACTTCAGTTTTAAATCAAACACAATTCATTTCAGCAAACCATCAGCTCTGATCTTTTACTTTTTCTAATATTCTAATATAAATGTAAATATCTGTGGAAAATGTCCCCACACATCTTTAAAGCTACTAAATGTTCAGGTTTTCAATATAAGGGTGAAGGTACAGTCTCCACAAAGGACTAAATACATGCTCAAACAGACACAGCAGGTTTGAGTTTCTCTGGTCAGAGGTAGAGTTGAGCTACAGCACAGTCATCATCCTCAGTTTATCTTCAGCGGTGTACATGAGTTCTCCCTGCATTAGATTTCAGAACTCTTCAGGGCAGAAGGCGACTGAAAAGAAAATCTGTAAACACATCAGAGCAGCAATTTCTGCTGGATTTCTGCACTGAGAGGATGTTTGAGGAAGCTCTGTATAATCTCAGATTGCAGTGAGCTTGAATTCCCAGTGATGAAGACCTCTCTCGTCACGGTGTGTACTCTGCTCACTGGTAATCAAATTTTAATTCAATCAAATTTTATTTATATAGCGCTTTTCACAACAAAAAGTCGTCACAAAGCAGCTTTACAGAGATCCGGGTCCAAGCCTCCTATGAGCAAGCCAGGGGCAACAGTGGCAAGGAAAAACTCCCTCAGCACACGAGGAAGAAACCTTGGAAGGAACCAAGACTCATACGGGGAACCCATCCTCCTCGGGTCGACACCGGAGACACAATAGAGAACAGAAGTAAAAGTGAAATGACCGATGAAGGGGTTATAGTAATATAAATGTAGTATATTAGTGATGATGGAGAAGCAGAAATGAAAATGGTGAGGATGATGATATTAGTGATGTATGAGTCTTAGCAAGGCCAGGATCTTGTACAGGACACGGGCTGGATCAGGGCAAAACCTGGAGAGCAGCAGGACATCTCAAAGCATGAGAGAGAGACAGGAGAAAGAAAGCCAGACAAAGGGAACAAATAAAAATACAAAAGGTTAGTAGGGTCATGGTAAAGAACGGGGAAATTTGTCCTGCGAAAAAAGCTTCCACTGGTCAGGCAAGAGAACCCAGCGACAGACAGCGTTGTTGGCAGTTACTACAAAGCTAACTAAGAATGCTGTAGCTATGGTGATATGACAGGATTAATACAGAACAGTGATAATATGAAAACCAGCCCGAACACCAATATAGAAGGAGTAACCTGAAGGTGAGTGATTAACCAAAAGCTTGTTTGAAAAGGTAGGTTTTTAATCTAGATTTAAAGATTGAGAGTGTGTCTGAGCCCCGAAGAGTAACCGGAAGGCTATTCCAGAGTTGAGGAGCTTTGTGAGAAAAGGCTCTTCCTCCTGCTGTGTTTTTCTTAATGCGAGGAACAAAGAGTAGATGGGCATCCTGTGAACGAAGTGTACGTGACGGGCGATAAGGTATGAGAAGTTCAGTAAGATACTGCGGGCCTAAACTGTTTAGAGATTTATAAGCTAAGAGGAGTATTTTATAGTCAATGCGAAATTTTACAGGTAGCCAGTGTAGGGACGAGAGAACTGGGGTGATATGTTCGAATTTTCTAGCTCTAGTGAGCACCCTGGCTGCTGCATTTTGAACTAACTGAAGCTTGTGTAACGCTTTGCACGAGCTCCCTGCCAGGAGCGCATTGCAGTAGTCTAGACGTGAAGTTATAAAAGCATGCACTAGTTTCTCTGCATCTTTTAATGATAAAATATGCCGAATTTTGGCAATATTGCGTAGGTGGAAGAAGGCGGTTTTGACTGTATTGGATATGTGGGTATCAAATGTGAGAGTCGAATCAAAGGCTACACCTAAGTTTTTAATGATGGCATTGTGTTTTACTGTTGAATTATCAAGATTAATAGCAGCATTTCTGAGTGAATGTATCTGAGTATCTGTACCTAGTAACAAGACCTCAGTTTTATCAGAATTTAACATGAGAAAGCTTTGCATCATCCAGTCTTTAATTTCAGTTAGACATTCTGTTATTTTACGTAGACAAGCAACATCATTGGGTTTGGCTGATATATACAGTTGTGTGTCATCAGCATAACAGTGGAATTGAATCCCATGCTTACGGATTAGTCTACCCAGTGGCAGCATGTAGAGTGTGAACAATACAGGGCCAAGCACTAATCCTTGTGGGACACCATATTTAACTAAAGTATGATTAGAGGATTTATTATTCAGATAAACAAATTGGTAACGATCGGATAAATAAGATCTGAACCAAGAGAGGGCAGATCCTTTTATTCCTACCAGATTTTCCAGCCTATCAAGAAGCATCACATGATCTATGGTATCAAATGCTGCACTAAGGTCAAGCAGCACCAGAATAGAGATATAGCCCTTATCATGTGAAAGGAGTAAGTCATTAGTTACTCTTGTTAGAGCCGTTTCTGTGCTGTGATTTGGTCTAAATCCAGATTGAAAAATGTCATGAATGTCATTGTTTTGTAGATAAGAGCACAACTGCTGTGACACGACTTTTTCTAGAATCTTAGCAATAAAAGGGAGGTTTGATATTGGCCTGTAGTTTGCGAGTACAAGAGGGTCAAGATTGGGTTTTTTAATAATTGGTTTGATTACTGCTAGTTTCAGAGGTTTTGGTACATATCCAATGTTGAGGGATGAGTTTATTATTGTGAGCAATGGTCTAATGACTTTAGGTAAAATTTGTTTAAATAATTGTGTTGGTACAGGATCCAGTGAACATGTAGTTGATTTAGATGAGCTAATTAAACTAAGCAAGTCATTTTCATCGACAGAATTCAAGTAGTCTAAGTGCACCTCAGAGCTGGCAGGGGGTTCATCTACGAGAGCCGATGTGACTTTGGACTGATTTTGGATTTTGAGGCGAATGCAAGCAATTTTATCATTAAAAAACCTCATAAAGTCATTGCTACAGAAATCAGAGGGAACAATGGGGTTGATTTCCTTTTTGTTTCCAATTAGATTTGATACAGTGCTAAAAAGGAATCTAGGGTTGTCTTTGTTGTGTTCTATAAGGGAAGAGATGTACTGTGATTTGGCTTTAGATAAGGCATGTTTGTAGTCGGTGAGGCTGTGCTGCCATGCAATTCGGAAACATTCTAGTTTTGTGTGTCTCCATTTACGTTCATGGTTACGAGCAGCCAGTTTTAATGCACGCGTGCTGTCACTGTACCATGGAGCAAGCCTTTTCTCTCTAAATTGTTTGGTCTTGACTGGTGCAACACTATCTAGGTTTGTACACAATAAGTGGTGTAGGTTGTTTGTAATGAGCTCAAGGTCATTTGGGTGAGTTGGAAAAGAAATGGTGGTAAGGTCTGGAAGGTTGTTGATAAAATCACTAACTGTTGAGGATGTTATAGTGCGCTTTCTAATATAGCGTGGTTGTGGACAAATATCAAAGTTTAACGCAATTTCATATGTGATTAGATGGTGATCAGAGATGGTCTCATGTAGCGAGAGATTGGATAGATTCTTTATCTCAATGCCCCGTGTTAACACTAGGTCCAATGTGTGTTTGCATTGATGAGTGGGCCCAGTAACATTCTGAGTGAACCCTAGCGCATCCAAAATTGATTCAAATGCAATTTTAAGTGGATCATGGTCCTTCTCAAAGTGAATATTGAAATCACCAACAATTAAGGCCTTTTCTGATACGATAACTACACTTGAGAGGAAATCAGCAAATTCACAAAGAAATTCTGTATAAGGGCCAGGAGGACGATAGATTGTGATGAGCATAAACGAGTGCTGCCTTTTTGATGCAGTGACTTTAAGAGTAAGTACTTCAAAGGATTTAGTATCATAACTAGATTTTTGTGTTGTGTCAATGGTAGGGTCATAAATTGTGGCTACACCACCACCACGACCAGATGTTCGTGGGCAACTGTAATAGCTGAAGCCAGGGGGAGTGGACTCATTTAGGGCAATGTATTCATTGGCTTTAGCCCATGTTTCACAGAGACATAATGCATAGAGTTTGTTATCAGTAATAATATCACAGACAGTGAGTGCTTTGGATGTTAGAGATCGTATATTTAAAAGCCCTAATTAAAATTAAAAGCCCTAAACAGTCTCAATGCTGAAAAATTTATTAGCGTTAATCAGAGTGGGTGACATGGACATGCTACTCATCATACTAGCAGTAGAGAGATGGTCAGGAGGAACATTAGGAATTTTAATATTACTTACCTGCTCGCTATCCATTCCACCTACCTGACTGATGTGACTGGGAATGACCAGTCAGTTCCGGCGCAGAACCACCTCAATGTTCTCAGAGAGAACTACGGATCCTAGACGGCTCGGATGAAGCCCATCCCAACGATACAGGGCCGGACGCTCACGAAAGCACTCCCAGTTGTCGACGTAGTCCACGCCGACAGTGCCGCACCAATCCAGGAGCCAGGAGTGGAGCCCGAAGAGCCTGCTAAACGCCTCGCATCCTCGACGGTAGGTGGGCAGGGGGCCAGAGACGATGATCCTAGCATCCGTCTTCTTCTGAGCGGTATCCAGAAGCGAACGGTAGTGCTCCTTCAGGACCTCGCTGCGGCGGGCGGAGATGTCGTTCGTTCCCACGTGGAGAACGACGGTGCCGAAGTCCTCGCGCTGCCGAAGCGCCGACGGAAGACGCCTGGCAACGTCCAGGACACGTGCGCCTGGGAGACAAGACACGGTTGCATTACTCTTTATCCCCGGCACTTTTAAATGTCTAACTATTGAGTCACCAATAATAAGAACACCGTCCTGTTTAGTCTTCGGCGCTGGAGCAGGTGAAGGCCAGGAGCTGAGCACCTCAAACCGGTTGGCAGAAGTGAAGACTGGCTGCGGTGGAGGGGGAGGACGGCCTCGGCTTCCCACGCCCACGCTGGCGCTCCCATCCCGGTGCAGGCGTGTAGATGGGTACCCCCCGCAAACCGCCGCGGCAGAGGAGCCGGAGAGGCGACGGCCACGTAGGAGGCGTCGCGGGCTGCCTCGAGTCTCGTCTTCTCCCGCTGGAGCTCCGTCTGCTTCTCCAAGAGACGCTGAATCCGGCGACCGAGCTGCTCGAGCTCCGCGCCGAGCTCAGAAAGGGCTCGTTCCTCGGCAGGCGCCATGAAGAGAGAAAAATAAACAATGAGAAATAATATGTACGAAAAAAATGAAGTTAAGAAGCACGGTGGGTTAGGAACGATGAAGACAGCACACTAGGATAAGCAATGCCAAAGAATATGCAATAGAGATTGTAAATAAACGTCTAGAGGACTAAAACAGCGACAAACAGCAAACAATTTCAAATCAAGCACGCGAGTAGTCAGCCGGAAGTGACGTACCTGTGACCAGCCCAATGGAGATGCATGAGGTAAGACGCTGACTTTCTGTTGAGAGACTACTATGAGAAACCTATGTTCTGGACTCTAACTCCAGTGAGCGTTAAAGCTGACAGAGAGCCACAGTGGAGGTGGAGGAGATAATGTCTCCACTTCAGATGAACAAAAAGCCCAGGAAAGGGAGGAGATGCCGAGGTAAAAATTAATGAGCGAGCACCATTTTACTGTTGGAGGTACCACAAAATGAGCTTATCCACCAGTTTCATATGAATTTTAATTTCCACCTTAACACTACCACAATTGTCTCCCACTGAGACCTGGAAACACAGAGAGTCACTGCTTTGAACTGTGATTTCCCTCCATCCTTCAACGCAGCAGTAAAGTCAGTCACAGCGCTCCGTTACAAACCTGCTCTCGGCACTTCTAGTGTTAAATGTGTCACTAGTCGAGGCTGATCTCACATTTCCTTTTTTTTAATCTTTCACATTAAATGTTGTTGTATTCAAATGTTTATTTCTAAGAAGCTAATATTGGTGTTATTCCCCATCCTCTTTTTAAAATTTTCTGTTCCACATTAAAAATGCAGCTACATTTTGAAATAAACCGTTTCTTTATTTAAAACACACAAAAAACATGGACTTTACACTTTCAATAGCGTAGTTATTTCTCACTAACCTCGAAAAACCATGAACATTACATTTTTAATACCATTGTTAGTCCACTTTTCTTCACAAAAATCAAACAAAACTTAGACATCACAGATTTAACACAGACACATAATTCACAGAGTTACAGGTGAACATTTGAAAAGGGGTGTGTCAGAATATGGTGAATGGGTCAGTCTGCCATGAGGTTCAGAGTTTCTGTCTTTCTAATGTAAGCAGCTGAAATAAGGCCAAGAACAGTTATAGGTATAGGTTATAGGTTATAGGTAGTATTAGAATTAGAGTCGTGCCAGGGATAATATTAGACATAGAACTAGGGTTGGAGTAAAGGTAAGTTTTATGTTTTGTGTTGTGTTTAAGGTTAAAGTTAGGGGAAGGATTAAGCGTAATTTATCATCTCTAAACATCTCCAAGTAACCTGTGCATCAACAAAGGGGGGAATTACAATTAGAGTAATAACTCTATAATTAGAGACCAGGCTGCTGTGGGGGCCATTACTGAACTGACACTGGTGACGTTTTCTACTTCACATTCTCACTTTATCTTCATCCAGAAGGAGCTGTTGATCTTTGATCAGTCTGAAGACCACACTCAGTGTGGAGATGGTAAACGTTCCACATGCACTGAGTTACACCACTGAGATATTTCCTGAAAGACGAGGAAACACAGTCTTAACCTCGCCACATGTTCTTAGAGAGAGTCTAAGGTCTGTATTATGGTGCAGTCGTGGTCTAATGGTTAGAGAAGAGGGATTAGAGCTGGAAGGTGACTGGTTCAGTTCCCAGGACTGGGAGGAAAACTGGGGGCCGTGGAGTGAAGGAACAGCACTGTCCTCCTCCATCATCCACGGCTGAGGGCCCTTGGACAAGGCACTGAACCCACATTATCCCCCAGGCCCTGCAACTCTACTCTGGTCTGGGTCCACTGCCCCTAGTGGACACACACACACACAATGAATACAATTACTTTCTTATCTGTCTCCTTTCTCTTGGGACGCCCCGTACAGAGCAGGAAAGACAATAAACCGATCAAAACTGTGACACACACACACTGTTCTTTGGATCTGAGGTGTCCCTTATACAGTTTATTTAATGTATTTGTGTATGTTCCTACAGCTTAGCTCTGTGTTACACTTGTAGTCTGTGTGTGTATTAAAGTGTCTCATTTATTTATAGCCCACACTTACTGCAAGTATTTACTACAGAGCACTGCACTGTGTCCATGTCTAGAGAGAGTGCAGTTACTCCACTGTATGCTGTATATTATACTGTCCTTATACAGTAAAGTGTACTCTATCTATCTATCTATCTATCTATCTATCTATCTATCTATCTATCTGCTAAGTATCTTCAGTTGAAGTCTACTGCCTCTTTAATCCTGTTAAATGCTTTATCCTAATAATGAAGTGTAGAGTAGTGTGTGTTTGGTGAAAGCTCTGTGACTGAAGAGAGATGCTCTGTTTTCTCTTTGTTGTGACAGTTGTGAGCGGTGGTGGTGGTATGATTCATGACGAGGTCAAAGAGACTGGAACAGAGGGCAGTGCTGCGGTCATCCTCTGTCCTTACACTAAAGGATATGAAACTTACATCAAGTATTTCTGTAAAGGAGTTTATAAAAACTGTACCACACTTCTACAAACTAATGGGGAGGACTCCTGGAGACATGAAGGAAGACTCTCTCTGAATGACAACAAGGAACAGAGACTGATTGTAGTGACCATCAGAGACCTCAGGATGGAGGACACAGGACCCTACGGCTGTGGAACTGAGAGAATAGGACAAGACCCGTTTACTCTGGTCCGTCTGACTGTGAATAAAGGTGTGTTGTGTTTAAATGAACTGTTCTGTGTATGGTTTTATGATCTGAGTTCACTGCTGGGATCCTAAAGGGTTAATCTGTTTATCTCCATCAGCTCCACGACCTCCACAAAGACCCCAAACCACCACAGTCTCCACACGTCCAACCCCAGGTAACTGACACATAATTTGAGTTGTAAAGGCTTAGTTTTACTGCTTTGATAAAATTCATATCAATAATCATAACAGTCGTCACGTGAGGGGTCTTTACGTATATATCCAGTCAGCCACAAGATTAAAACCACTCAGAGGTAAACTGAGTAAGAGTGATGCTTTGACTCCAGTGCCCCCTGTAGAGTGGTGGGGTCAGGTGTTGAAGATGATGTAGGAACCAGGAGAAATGTGTGAGCAGCCACAGTGAGCAGGAGAAACAGCCTACAGAGACTGATGAGCTCTTACAGCGAAACTAGTCCAGAGTTCACTACGAATTAATGTGTGATTTTCAGACGTTCTGTGAATGAAGAGAGAGCCCTTGTTTTCTCTTTGTTGTGGCAGTAGTGATGCTGCATGAGGAGGTCACAGAGATTGGAACATAGGGCAGACCTCAGGATGGAGGACACAGGACCCTACAGCTGTGGAATTGAGAGAATAGGACAATACCCGTTTACTCTGGTCCGTCTGACTGTGACTAAAGTTTTTTCTGTAAAATTAAACTTTCAGTTTAAGGTTCAATACAATTGATTCACTGCTGGGATCCTAAAGGGTTAAACTGATTCCGTACATTAGCTACAACTCTTCCACAAATATTCAACACCACCACAGTCTCCACTCAAAGTGGAGTTTTTAAACCTTGTGTCCACTCACTGTCCACTCTGTGAGACACTTCTCCCTCGTTGGTCCACCTTGTAGATGTAAAGTCAGAGACAGTAGCTCATCTGTCGCTGCACAGTGTGTGTTGGTCGTCCTCTAGTCCTTCATCAGTGACACAGGACGCTGTCGGCTGGATGTTTTTGGTCGGTGGACTATTCTCAGTCCAGCAGTGACACTGAGGGGTTTAAAAATTCCTGCTCCAGCACTGCTGTGTCTGATCCTCTTGCACAAGCACAACACACATTAACACACCACCACCACGTCAGTGTCACTGCTGGACTGAGAATGATCCACCACCACATCACACCTGATCTGCAGGCCATTAAAAAAATGGGGTGAAAGTTGGCGAACAATGCAGAGCAACAGACTGAAAGGACATTGAGTGTGGATACAAGGTCATGGATTTAATGTTATGACTGATCTGTGTATGTGTATTGGTAAGTGCAGTGTACTTGTCTGTGAGTTTGTGTCTCTGTGTGTGTGTGTGTGTGTGTGTGTGTGTGTGTGTGTGTGTGTGTTATGAACAGGGAACGCCACTGCAGCAGTGACTAACACAACAGGAAACAGCAGTCGACAGATTGGCCCCCAGTCGTCCTCAGACTCAGGTCTGAACCACATTTCCCACAATGCCCTTCAAACACACACTGACTCAGAGGCCCAGCTGAGCACAAAGTGTAGAAGACTATTTTGGTGCATAAAATTAATAATATCAATAGGATGTGGCTTCTACATGTTAGGAGTGGTTTGAGACACAGCAGATTACACACCCTCCTCTTCTCCTCAGAGCAACACAGTTCTTAATGAAACATCTGTGACCTGCTTTGGTGCAAACCCCAGAGCAGTGTTCTCCCCCCTGTCTAAATAGCCCTGTTCAGAATGCACGCTTTCAGCACCTGTTCCTTTAAATGATAGTGAGCCGCTTGCTGTTCACCCCGACCCTGAGCACACAGCAGTGAGGAGTAAGGAGCAGAAGCTCTAGTTTTAAGCCATTTTTGTTCAGTTCTATTTCTTCTCCGTTCTTCTCCTTTTCTCCAATTTTACTCAGCGCTCTTATTTTTCCACACTCAATTTGTCAGTTTTGCTGCATTTAACCATGTCACAGGTACCATGCTGTGATTGGACAGACTCAGACGAGGGGGCGGGGTGATTCTAAAGACTCTGCACTTGACGTCAGATGTGGAGCAGAATCAGAACGTCTTGTTTTATCTTATGTTTTCAGACTTAGGCAACACATAGTAAACTGACTGGGTCTTGTTTCACAGTGTGTGGGTTGGTGGGCTCCAGATTCACACATTAACCCTTAAGAGACCAGAAGTCACCAAGAAGCCATCCATCCATCCATCCATTATCTGTCCATTATCCAATTTTAGGGTCGCGGGGGGTCCAGATCATTGGGCGCAAGGCGGGAATACACCCTGGAGGGGACGCCAGTCCTTCACAGGGCAACACAGACACACACACATTCACTCACACACTCATACCTACGGACACTTTCGAGTCGCCAATCCACCAGCAACGTGTGTTTTTGGACTGTGGGAGGAAACCGGAGCACCCGGAGGAAACCCACGCGGACACGGGGAGAACACACCAACTCCTCACAGACAGTCACCCGGAGCGGGAATCGAACCCACAACCTCCAGGCCCCTGGAGCTGTGTGACTGCGACACTACCTGCTGCGCCACCGTGCCGCCCACCAAGAAGCCAACTTGTGAGAAATATAAAACAGACCAAAGACACACTGAACCCATTTTGTCCACATTTCTTGTTGTATTCTGTAGTTATTTTGGGGTTAAAATCCCAGTGTGGCATAAATATCATAGCGACTATTTGTTAAGTTATATTTCAACGATTTGTACTTGAAATGGGATTAGAATAGGATTTATGTGACACAGACCACTAAAGCATTGGAATTTTGAAAAAGGTTGGAATACACCTTTCAAAAACAAAAATATGGTTTTAGCATTTCTCTGGTCTCTCAGTCCTCACCAATCACACCGTCATTCTGTAAATGAGGTCACACTTTCACAAATTCACAAGCGGTCATGTGACTGCATCCAGGACATTCAGTAAATGTCACTTAGGATCATCATGATTTAAAGTGAAGGACAAATGG
This sequence comes from Hoplias malabaricus, assembly GCF_029633855.1. Taxonomy (NCBI): domain Eukaryota; kingdom Metazoa; phylum Chordata; class Actinopteri; order Characiformes; family Erythrinidae; genus Hoplias; species Hoplias malabaricus. The sequence continues at coordinate 59,944,657 of NC_089801.1, read as the reverse complement.
GTGTAGGGAACTTCCCAGACCTTAGAAATGGTGTGTGTTACATTTGTCACCGCAGGTTCTCATTGGTTCATTTGTACATTCAATGAATAAGTGATTTTGTTTTCATAATATGTCCCTTTTAATAATGAAATCAGTGAACGACTCACTGTGTCCAGTAATATTTATAAGTTAATATTAGAGAATATATTTTTGGATGTAATTTTGAACCATTTCTATTGGTCAGTTTCTTAAAACATAGTAAAAAGTGCAGGTGGAGTTTTTTAAATGACGTCCAAAAATTCAAATGAATTTCAAAAATGAAGATCCAATGTGTTACACCTTTTTGTGTTTTATTCTGACTTTTCACACAATAATGTTCTCAGGTTCCCTCTACACACTTGGAGGGGCTTTGTGTGGGGTCCTCCTGGTACTGATCATTATATCAGGACTGTACTGTGCCTTAAGAAGGAGGGCTCCGAAAGATGGGAGAAGTACGTAACAAATAAATATTCAAGTGTTTATTAGAAATTCTATGTAGACATTTTTCAGAAACCATGTTTTTTCTCCTCAGCTCTAGTCTCAGGTCGGTCAAACTCAGTGAGGAACACAGAGGTTGGTAAAGATTTTTTTGGTTATATATTCTTTTATATATTATTATTATTTTAGGTGCATAATCAGAAAATTCTACTGGTTCATATTTTCAGGACGTCCCGTTATACGAGGAGATACAGGCTACTGACGTTAACAACTCCATCACAACCCATCAGTCCCCAGCAGAACACTCAAGGAACACCTCCACCACTGACCAAAGACATAACTCTCATCCAACAATCACCACTGTGTACTCTACAGGAACAGATGTGGACCTGGATAACACACTGGGGGCCAGTCATACACACTCCAGTACAGACCTACAGAACCAAGGCCCAGAACACCACTACAGTGAGGTCCATTTCATAAAAAACAAAGAAAATAATCCTTCACTGGAAAATAAAGATACCTATTCATCTGAAAAAGAAGTTATATATAATCCCATTTACTTGTTATAACTGCTCTTCAGCTCTCTGCTGACACTTAAGCTAATGTGGGCTATTGGAGCTTGAAGTTCAGAACAGATGTAAAAAAAAATGTCCAGAAAAATGCAGCTCTGTGATTTCACTCACTTCTGCTTTCACATCGCTGGGATTTCTAATGTTGTGTTAGTGTTATTCCTAAAACACGTTTTGTATAAAACATGGTGTGTGATGTTTGCACTTCATCAACATATGAAAAGACTTGCTGAAAAAACTGTAACTCCTCTTGGGAAAAGTGCTTAGGGCCCCCTGTTGGATCATGAGTGAAGTGCATGCATTACTTTTTTAGTTACATTTCATAGCAGCAGGGCATTACACCAGTTGAAATATTAACTCCTGTACATTATCATATTAATCTCTGAGCAATTCAATCTGTTTTTCAAAGCAACATTTATAAATAAACTTTTAAACAATGCTTCAAAGTAATTTTAAGGAACCAAATTTATTTGTGTTATATCTAAAGGATTTTCACAGTTTATAAAAGTAAAAACATTTTGAAAATTAAATAAAAGAAAACTGAGAAAAATATATAATTTATTAAAATGAATGAAATAGTCATATACCTGTATAATTAAGTTAAAATGTAGTTTTAACTGAAGCAAAAATGAAATGACAAACAGTTGGAATCACTTCATTTTTGAAAATGCATGTTTTGTCCAATGTGATACATTCGGAAAACTGTAATTAAAGATCTAACAATGTAATATATTTAAAATTCAGTTGTTTATATCATTGTTCTGTGTGATTTAGCCTTTTAAGGATTAAGGTCAGATTAATTCAGCACTCATTAAAGGCTTATGATTGTACTCATGTTTTACTTGATTTGACATTCAAGCAAAGTGTAGCCTGTGAGTGTTGTGTACATATGGGGTCTATACTCACCCTTGTGTCTCACAGCGTCTAAGGCTGATGTGTCTGGGAGATACAAACATGTTAAGGGTTTCTCTTTACCACAGTAAATGGATATATTACCTTCTGTATTTCAGTGCTCCATGACTCTTAGTTAAAAAAATATTGTAAGGGCAGCCGTGGGTCTGGAATGTCACCTGTTCAATCCCATGGTAATTGGGAGTGGGAGAAGAGCTGAGGTCTTCCCTCAATCTATGGCTGAGGTGCCCTTGAGCAAGGCACCTAACCCCCAACTGCTCCCTGGGCGCCAGGGACACTGCCCACCGGTACACAGCGTTGTGTTCATCCTACTACTGTGCCTGTGTGTGTATTCAGTGCCACAGAGGGGTTAAATCCAGAAGACATGTTTTATTCAACATGGTACACTGACAAATAACAGATATTTAGCTTTAGGTTTTTACATTTATGTTTACACTTTTTATAATAATGATCCAAACACTGACTGTAAATGACAATTAATGACTTTTTAACTTGGAAATGATGTCCTCACATATATTTTGAATAAATATCCTTCAAGAAATGCATTTCTGTGTCACAAAGTGGTGTTTTTTATTTGTTTTACATTTTTATGAAATCATCTTCTATGGACCTGCACTGCTCTCTTATAAACAAAGGAAAACATAAATATCCTTGATGACTGATAGAGTGGAGCTGATAGGATTCCCTAAGGGATTGTATCTGCTGATGTTGCTGTAATTGTATCTTTTTTTCTCCTGTGAAGAATCAGAGAATTGCAAATGGTCATTACACGTTTTTTTGGGTTCTCCAGGCCTCAAGGCAACTACACAAACACTGAGCAAATAAAGATGTTTTTTCTTGCCAGCTAATGATGGTGATATACCCCACACAGGTCTCTGATTATATATGCCCTACTACAACACCTCTTGTTTTCAGTCCACCTTTTTGGACTTTCGATTCTTGCAGAGGTGTCAAACTAGTTTCCTGGCAATTCACAGCTCTGCAGAGACATGTGTGCAGAGGTTTGTTTCTGCTATGTCCTCCTACACTCTGAGGTCAGCTCATGAAGTCTATAATTAGCAGTAATTGGCGTGTATCTAGTGAGTTCACTGAGGTTGAAAAATAAACTGTGTGAAGTTTAGACTACTGCCCCCAGGCACTGTTGCCTGTAGGGGGATTGTGTGTTCAGACATAAATGATCCTCTCTCTGATTTGCCTTCCTCTCTCTTGAGCATATTAAAGATGCTGTCAGTTACTTTTTCCAATGATTCTTCTTCTTCTTGTTGTTGTTGTTAAACAGATGTTATACTGACACCTAGTGGCCTGGACGATGACTGAGTAACTCTGTACCAAACATGGCCACCCCTGGAGCTTTAAATAGCATGGCTTTAAGGATGCACCTGTGAGCTGCAGTCACATGACCACCTAACACCTAAAAAAACAAAGGTAACAAAGAAATCTTGATATCTGACAATGCTAAGAAAAACACAATCTTAGAAAATGGACAAGAACAAATTCCCTGGAGAAGTGTTACTAATAAAAGAAGAAAAAAAACATTGGGGAGCACAACATGAGAAACCAAACATGACAAATTCATCATAACAGTGGAAAAGCTACTGTGAATGAAACTGATGAAACTGCTGAAACTGCGGCTAAAGTGTGGTACAATCAGTGCCTGTGGCACTAGCCCAGTCTCCGCACAGGTGTGAAATGAAGGCAGGGTTTGGTCCCTTTGCTGGGCTCTGGCCTGTCACCTCAGACAGCAGCCGCACACACATTTTTTTTTATTGTTTTGTTGTTTTGAAACCAACTGACTGCTCTTTTAACTGTACAATTGTCCGTGCTGTAATGAGCCAGGATAACTCACAGGGCAAAGTGGCACAAGAACCACATCCTGTTTCAACTAAACACACGCCCACTTACACACACACTTTCCCACATTTGTATTCCTATCTTTACTGGGACTGTACAAACACAACCATAACCATTGGGTATAACCCAGGGCTAACCTCAGCCAAACCATAAGCTCTGATCTCTAATATTCTTATGTAAATTTAAATATCTGTGGAAAATGCCCCCACACATCTTTATAACTACTAAATGTTCAGGTTTTTAACATATAGTGAAAGTGCAGTCCCCACAAAGCACTAAATACATGCTCAAACAGACACACCAGGCTTAAGTTTCTCTGGTCAGAGGCAGAGCTGAGCTACAGCACAGTCATCATCCTCAGTTTATCTTCAGTGGTGTACATGAGTTCTCCCGGCGTTACAGTTCAGCGCTCTTCAGGGCAGAAGGCGACTGAAAAGAAGATCTGTAAACACATCAGAGCAGCAATTTCTGCTGGACTTCCGCACTGAGAGGACGTTTGAGGAAGCTCTGGAGAATCTCAGATTGCAGTGAGCTTGAATTCCCAGCGATGAAGACCTCTCTCGTCACGGTGTGTACTCTACTCACTGGTAAGATGCTAACTTTCTGTTGTTTAAGGCTGGTCAGTGATGAGTGACTCTGATCCTGATGCTTCCACCTGGTCTAGTGTAGCCCCCTGGTCTGACAGTGAATTTGTACATATCTGACTATATTTTATATATGTTAGCGTGAAATGATTCGTACAATGTGTACTAACTATAGTTCACTGTTCATGGATGTACATTTTAACATCTGACTCCTGAAACTTCAGCCATAAATCCTTGCCTCATATAAATCACAAAAAAAAAAAAACTTGGACTTTACAGCTTTAATACACAGATACTTTCCAGAGCTACCACTATGTGCCGTGTGGCTCAGCGTTTCTGGCTTTTTTGTTTGTTTTCTTAACGTTTCCAGCTGAAATAAGGCCAATAACAATCATGGTTGTGATTATGGGTAGTATTGGAAGTAGGGGTCATGTCAGGGATATTATTAGAGTTAGAGCTAGGGTTAGAGTAAAGGTTAGTGTTGTGTTTAAGAGGCAGTGTTAACACTCATTTATAACTCTCTGAACCCATCAAACTAACCTTTAAATCAACAAAGTGATGAACTATAATTAATACACATTGTACGCATCCTGAGAAGGCTGTTTTAGTTAAATATTGTCACACAATATTTAACCCCCCCCCCCCACATACGCGCGCGCAACAGCGCGATAGGCATTCTTGGTGCTTGTGTAGCATTTGTCTAGTGTGTTGCCTTCACGTGTAGCGCACGCGATATGTTGCCTGTATTTGGGCATCTCCTTCGTGAGGTTAGCGCTGTTAAAGTCCCCCAGAATGATCAGCAGCGAGTCTGGATGATCACTCTCTAGTTCCATTATCTGTTCGGCCAGTTGTCTCTGCGCGTCGCTGGTGCACGCGCTCGGCCTAATGTACACGCCGGCCAGAATGAAGGAACTGAATTCTCTGGGAGAGTAAAACGGCCGACAGTTAATGAAGAGAGACTCCAGATGAGGAGAGCATGATGTTAACAATACTGTAGTGTCTCTACACCAGCGCTCGTTGATGTAGAAGCAGATTCCTCCTCCCCTACTCTTCCCGCTACGTTCCACGTCTCTGTCCGCTCTCAGTAGCTGGAAGCCCGGTACGTCCAGTGCACTGTCCGGGATCAGCTCGTTCAGCCAGGTCTCCGTGAAGCAGAGGGCAGAAGCAGAGGAGAAGTCTCCATATGCCTCCATCATCCCTTTAACCGTGACAAATATGTACAAATTGATGCTGAGACCAGGCTGCTGTGTGGGGTTATTACTGAACAGACACTGGTGACATTTTCTACTTCACATTCTCCCTTTATCTTCATCCAGAAGGAGCTGTTGATCTTTGATCAGTCTGAAGACCACAGTCAGTGTGGAGATGGTAAACGTTCCACATGCACTGAGTTACACCACTGAGATATATCCTGAAAGAGGTGGAGAAACACAAACAGTCTTAAACACCTCACCACTGAGCTGATCTGGAGTAATCACTACAGATTTCTGTTAGAGGAAATAAAGATTTCAATTCAATTCACAGGGGGCAGGGAACTCCAGCAGACCCCTGTCAACTTGATTTAACTTAACGATGTGTAAATTTGTTAGTGTTTCATGAAAGCTCTGTGACTGAAGAGAGATGCTCTGTTTTCTCTTTGTTGTGACAGTTGTGAGCGGTGGTGGTGGTATGATACATGACGAGGTCAAAGAGACTGGAACAGAGGGCAGTGCTGCGGTCATCCACTGTCCTTACACTAAAGGATATGAAACTTACATCAAGTATTTCTGTAAAGGAGTTTATAAAAACTGTACCACACTTCTACAAACTAATGGGGAGGACTCCTGGAGACGTGAAGGAAGACTCTCTCTGAATGACAAAAAGATACAGAGACTGATTGTAGTGACCATCAAAGACCTCAGAATAGAGGACACAGGACCCTACGGCTGTGGAATTGAGAGAATAGGACAAGACCCGTTTACTCTGGTCCATCTGACTGTGAATAAAGGTGTGTTGTGTTTAAATGAGCTGTTCTGTGTATGGTTTTATAATCTGAGTTCACTGCTGGGATCCTAAAGGGTTAATCTGTTTATCTCCATCAGCTCCACGACCTCCACAAAGACCCCAAACCACCACAGTCTCTACCACAGTCTCCTCCACAGTCTCCACACATACAACCCCAGGTTAGTGAGGTTGTATGTGAGCCCTTTGAGGGCTATTAATATTATTTTAATAGTATTGCCTCATGTAGGCATTTATAATTAAACATATAATTCCATCTGTTAAAATAAGCAAATGAAACATGGTTGTGATTTGCTATAATATTTTTCTCTAATTATTTATCATTATTTATCATATTGTCATATCAAGCCTCTCTCTTCTTACTGAATGGTACAGTCTGATTGTGGCAGAGTGGGACACATGAATGTTTATGCTCCGGGAATGCTCAGCTCAGCTGTCAGTTGTTCTAACATAAGTGCTACCGCTACACACTTGAGCCATCACTAAGCTTGAGCCAGCCAAAAGCAGACTTTTAGTTAGCGTGATGGGAGGCATCTTTCATGGCTGCTGTGTCACCCAGAGCAGCGGGCAGCCATCCCTGGCGCCCGGGTAGCATTTTGGGGTTCATGCCTTGCTCAAGGGCACTTTAGCCATGGAAGCCTTCCGGTACTAAGCCCGGTCTCTAACAATTAGGCCCCACAGTCTTGTGTGTAGCAGCAAACACACACTAACACACCACCACCACCTGAGTTCATGTCAGTGTCACTGCAGCGCTGAGAATGATCCACCACCACATCACACCTGTCCTGTGGGGGTCCAGACCATTAAAGAAAAGGGTGAAAGGGGACACACAAAGTATGCAGATCAACAGGAATACAGTCTGTAATTGTAGAACTACAAAGTGCTCCTGTGATCAGGGGACATGATAAAGTGGGAACTGAGTGTATACAAGGAGATAGTTTTAATGTTATGGCTAATCGTTGTATATGTGTGTGTGTGTGTGTGTGTGTGTGTGTGTGTGTTATGAACAGGGAACTCCACTGCAGCAGTGACTAACACAACAGGAAACAGCAGTAAGCTGACAGACCCCCAGCCGTCAGCAAGCTCAGGTCTGAAGTAAACCACATTACCCACAATTCCCTTCAAACACACTTACACACACCATCACACACATACGGGGACACACACAAAGACAGACTGAGTCCCAGACTTAAAAGAAACCAGAGAAAAGACGAGCAAACAGATTGAGCACTAAATGTACAAGTAATAAAATAATAAAAATAGGATGTGGCTTCTGTGTGTTTTTCCTGACCTTCACAGTGCACTACAGAGGGGAGACACACAGTAGATCATACTCTGGTATGAAACACCATTAATCTGTACACATTAAAGTGGACACAGACCCCTCTTCTCCACAGCGGAACACAGTTCTGTTTCTTAATGAACCGTCTGTGTCCTGCTTTGGTCCAAACCCCACGAGCCCCACAGCAGTGTTCTCCCCCAGTCTACACCGCCCTGTTCATAACGCCCACTTTCTGTTCTAAAGTTTCTTACTTGATGTCAGAAGCGGAGCAGGTTCATTTTATTCCATGATTTCTGAGGCCACAGTAAACTGTGTGGTCTTGTTTCACAGTGTGTGGGTCGATGGGCTCAAACATAAAGTAAATCAAAAGCTAAACAAAGCAAAAAATGCTAATATGTTAATTATAAAGATTTTAATTGACTGTACATATTCAGAAAACAAAATTCTTCTTTAAACACAAGCCTAGAAGAAACAGAAAATGCCTCTTTATTTCTTCATATGTTAATATTAGAGAACATATTTCAATCATTCTTTCATTGTCTGTAACCCTTTTCCAGTTCAGGTGGTGGGTCCAGAGCCTACCTGGAATCACTGGGTGCAAGGCAGGAACACACCCTGGAGGGGGCGCCAGTTCTTCACAGGGTGACACACACTCGCACATTCACACCTATGGACACTTTTGAATCACCAGTCCACCTACCAACGTGTGTTTTTGGACCATGCGAGGAATCCGGAACACCCGGAGGAAACCCACACAGACACAGGGAGAACACGCCACACTCCTCACAGACAGTCACCCGGAGCAGGACTCAGACCCACAACCTCCAGATCTATGGAGCTGTGTGACTGTGACACTACCTGCTGTGCCACAGTGTCACCAGAGAACATGGATTTTTCAAATGACGTCCAGAAATGCAAATTAAATTCAAAAATGAAGATCCAATGTGTTACACCTTTTTGTGTTTTATTCTGACTTTTCACACATTAATGTTCTCAGGTTCCCTCCCCACAGCTGGAGGGGCTTTGTGTGGGGTCCTCCTGGTACTGATCGTTATATCAGGACTGTACTGTGCCTTAAGAAGCAGGGCTTCAAAAGATACGAGAGGTACATAACAAGCAAATAGTCAAGTGTTTATTAAAAATTCTATCAAGAAACTTCTCAGAAACCATGTTTTTCTCCTCAGCTCTAGTCTCAGGTCGGTCAAACTCAGTGAGAAACACAGAGGTTGGTAAAGATTTTTTTTTGGTTACATCCTTTTTTTTATATATAATTATTATTTTAGGTGCATAATCAGAAAATTCTACTGGTTCATATTTTCAGGACGTCCCGTTATACGAGGAGATACAGGCTACTGACGTTAACAACTCCATCACAACCCATCAGTGCCCAGCAGAACACTCAAGGAACACCTCCACCACTGACCAAAGACATAACTCTCATCCAACAATCACCACTGTGTACTCTACAGTAACAGATGTGGACCTAGATAACACACTGGGAGCCAGCCATACACACCCCAGTACAGACCTGCAGAGCCAAGGCCCAGAACACCAGTACAGTGAGATGTATTTCATAAACAACCCAGATATTAATCCTGCGCTGAAGAATGAAGATACATATTCATCTGGAAAACAAGTTATATATAATCCCATTTACTTGTTATAACAGCTCTCAGCTGACTGGATTGAAACTAACACTTAAGCTAACGTTGGCTATTGGAGCTAGGCTTCATGTTCAGAACAGATGTAAAAAAAAATGTCAGGAACAATGCAGTTCTGTGATTTCACTCACTTCTGCTTTCACAACGCCTGTATTTCTATTATTGGTACGTGAACCACGTGAGCCATGGCACGTGATGTTTGGGTCTAGCTCATCACTGTATGAAAAGACATGCTGAAAAATGTATGTATGTCCCCCTAGCATCATTATTTTTGTATTGTACACCATCATTTGTATATTTTAACTATATGCTTCTGATAATGTGTAATGTATATTTTTAAGTTAATTAAAAATAGAAAAAAAAAACCTTGTGCCTTATATCAGTTGAAATACCAGTACATCGTTCTTCAGGCAATTAAATATGTAAATTATATGTAAAAATTATAAATAAACATTTAGACAATCCTTCAAAGTAATTTTAAGAAAACAAATTTATTTTTTGATGTCCAAAATATTTTTTTCACAGGTGTTTTTAAAACTAGAGAATATTTTGAAAGTGATTTAATAATTTAATACAATTAGTGAAATCATGTTATATTTTTATTATTTTAGTGAGTCATATTTTTAAGTTAAATATAGTTTTAACTGATGGAAAAATGAAACAACAAAATATTTTGTTGCTAGAATTACTTCATAATTGCAAATCCATATTTTGTCCAGTGTGATACATTCAGAAGACTGTAATTAAATATCTATCAGAATGTATATTATTTACAATTCAGTTTTTTTATTAGTCTTTTAAAGGTTATGGATATATGTGGTCCTTCTGAATTAAAGCTTTAAAGTCAGATTAATTCAGCACTCATTAAAGGCATATGATTGTACTCATGTTTTACTTGATTTGACATTCAGGCAAAGTGTAGCCTGTGAGTGTTGTGTACATATGGGGTCTATACTCACCCTTGTGTCTAAGCTGGATGTGTCTGGGAGATACAAATGTTAAGGGTTTCTCTTTACCACAGTAAATGGATATATTACCTTCTGTATTTCAGTGCTCTATGACTCTTAGTTAAAACAATGTAATAAGTCTATTTTAATCTAATTTTCTAAGACATGTTGTGAATATAATGATTTCATTTGACAGATAAAAAAATAATATTTTACATCACTGTATTGTGAAAAATGTTTTCAATATGACTTAATGTATATGTGTTTTAACCAGACGGGGGGCAGCCATGGGTGTGGACAGTCATCTGTTCAGTCCCATAAATCTGGGGGTGGGGGAAGTGATGGAACAGTGCTGAGGCCCTCCCTCAATCCATGGCTGAGGTGCCCTTGGGCAAGGTACCTAACCTCCAAATCACTCACTGGGTGCTGGGGACGCTGCCCACCGCTACACATGAGTGTGTTCACTAGTGTATATATGTGTGTGTGTGTGTGTACACATTTTATCGAACGTTGTACTCAGACAATAACACACATTTAGGTTTATGTATTTACATTTATGTTTATTTTTTATGATAATGATCAACAATTTTACTGTAATTAACCTGATTTTCAATCCTGACAATTGTGTCCTCACATCTACTTTGATATCTTTTCTCTTTGTGAAGAATCAAAGAATTGCAAATGGTCAAAAAACTTTGGGTTCTCCAGGGCGTCGAGGCCACTACGAAAAATTGCATCTTCTGAGCAAATAAAGGTATTTTTCACATTTTTGAGAAGATGACATTGCTGCAAGGAAAGGACCACTGTTTTCCAATCGGAACATTGCTGCCTGTCTAGAGTTGGCTAAAGCCTTGGAGACACAACACAACTTTTAATGTTTGGACAGATTATGAACAGACTGGGAATAAAAGCTAACAGTGTGTTTTGTGGCTCACTGTAAAACTTATTTGGGGACATGTGCATCCAGAACTATGTAATGTCATTTAGAGCTCCAATGCACATGCCTGTGTTTACTTTCTGTGCTCTGTCCTTATTGGCAGTTGACAGGACTTGTTGAGATTTGAGTTGGTGAGTGACTACATCCAGAGCCGTGTTGAAAAATATCAAACATGTTTGATGTGCTGTGACTGGTCTGAAACACAATTTGGAGGAAAAAAAAAATCTAAGTCTGCAGCAAAACTAAGATTCAGCAGACTCAGCCCAACAGGAAACCAGGGTTAAAACTGGGCTGATAATCATTTAGTGTAACCCAAGTTTAAGGCTGAAATGGACAAGCCAGAAATCAGTTGGAAAAATATTTGATTGACAGATGAGAACTTGATTTGTTTAGTTCAGAGGAAGTAACAGTACTTTCCACCATAAAACATTATGGCACATGTGAAACATGGTGGTGGTGGTGGTGTCATGACTGGGGCCTGCCTTGTTGAGAGCTTGCCATTACAAATGGAACAATTCATTCTGAATTATACTGTAAAGGTTCAGACAGGTGCCTTGTTGCCCACTAGGCCACCCCGAGCCAACAGAGGGAGATATGGAGCCACCACACCTTTATTAGGAAAAATCAGCAGCGCCTGTTCCTGCTGGAGGCCAAGCCACACTTCAGTGCTTACTGTTGGGGTTTCTCTTTTCAAGAGTACCACACAAGCAGGTTCTTCCCTGTGGAGTCTTTTGATTAATCCATTTCCCTCTTATTCTTTCTGAGTCTTTGGGTCATCTTTGTATAAAATGTGTTTTTCCTCAGGTCTCTAAGTTTATACTTTTTCTTCTTTTAACAAATGTTTGGCATTTTGGCTTCTTTTTCATCTTTAGCTTGGGAAGCCTCATTCTAAGTTGTCTTTTGAGCCATTCGGTCTTCCCCTGATAGCCTTGTGTAACCCAGATTATAAAAGCCTGACTTATTAAAAGAATATTTTATTATTAAAAGGGCACAAAATTTAGATGCAGCCTATTCGAATTAGTAATGACTAATTAGTAATAAAAAATAGGTAATAAATAGAACAAAATAACTCATTTATGAGGAATACTTGAGCTAGACTAAAGCTGAAATTGAACAAGAAGCTTTGAAAACATTATAAATAAATAAAGACACAAATATGTGAGGAAAAGAAACTTTATTCACTTAAAAAATAATCGTTTTATATATTTTTGAGAATATTAAATTTTTTTAGTAGTACGTCACACGCTACAGCCAATAAGGTGATTGATTACGTTGATAAGCGCGGGTAATTCTACTGATCTGGGCCCAGTTCTTCTTTTTGGGTCGAGCATCCGTCGTGAGCAGAAGACATCTGCAGAAGAAAGAGAGAAAGATAGACAAATAGTTTATGTAGTAAAAAGAACTGCAGTGTTAGCAGGTAAACCCTCTTTAAACTAAATCACCGAGCTGGTGGAGCTGGGAAGCCCTCCGTGGCGAAGAGGAGCGTTATTATCTGGGAAACACTGAGTTTTGCATCGGTGAGTTAATTTAGTAATTACGGCGCTAGCCGACTATGCTACGCTAACCATGTATTTTCATTGCGTGTGCTTAAACGTGTCAATATAACCATGTAAAATTATTTAGCTATAACCCATATGAATGAGACAAAGCTTAAGAGTTGGATTTGTAGAGACTGGGAGTGTGTAGTGTTGTGTTTATTGGGGATTTTTCAGCCGTGTAACCACAGGCAGGCCTTTGTGAGCCTGCGATAAACGAGGGTTACCCCCTGTGTGCCAAGGAGTGCGTTTATCTTTATTTTCTCTGTACATAAATCCCAAATATTGTAAATATGTTCAATTAATTGGTAAAGAAGGTACAGATGTTGTGAGTATGTGTAGTTGAATGTGAATTATTGTGTTGACCTATTATAGATCAGGTGTTTGGATAGATTTAAAATTGGACCCCCCTTTTCTACGTGTGATGGCGAGCCTCCCTGGATTCCGACCCTGGAAGCTGTCCACAAGTGCAACTCTGCTCTGTGAAACCCCCTTCTTTTCAGTGTTGCTGAACTTTCACTCCTCTCCGGAGCTGTAGGAGAAACACGTACTTTTCCACAGACTGGACCTTTTGCACATACTCAATTCCAACTGCCACCTGTGAAAAAACCGACATTAATTACTCATATATACACACAGGAAAAAAGGGAAACCTTATACTATTGTCATATAATTTGATATACACTGTATTGATTGTGACTGAATTTAATTTGTGCATATACAAAATCTAATTAAGAAGTATTTGTTAATTTATTTTTGGTATCTGGTGATTTAAACCAAAGAAAGGGATATTTTGATATTAAGATAAATATATATATATATATACTTATTGATATACATTTTCCTACCTGGGTAGTAGTAGATAAATATTGATACATATACAGTAATCTGATATATAAAGTAATAGCAGTAATATAAGACATATTATTCATATTGAATATCCTGCCTGTTTTATTTTATAATATTTTACTTACCTTTTTATTAAAAGGAGGCTAACCTCCAACTCTCAGAGCAGTGGTGCAGTGTCGTCTCTTGCGTGGTGTTGTCCTTGGCTCCGTAGATGATCCTAGGTTTTTCTGGTTGGTCCACAGTATTATTTTATATTTCTTATTAATTAACCCCAGATACTTACCTTTGATATTTAGGGCTGGTATTTAAATATTGGAAACTAGCTAAGTCATTACTATTTTCTAGTAATACGCTACACTTGGTTTCCGTGTTTAGTCCTGTGTCACACTGCTCTGGTGGTAGAGTGGGATTTCACTAGCCTCTAAGTCAGGAGTTCATCAGTTCTAATCTCAGGCAGCGCAGTTCTCAGATTCTTGTTTTTTTTTCTCTCTCTTGGTCCACACCAACACCTTATTGGCACCTTTTTGTTAATCTTTAGTTAAGTTTGTTCTGCACTTGTGTCCATTAACAAACAGCTTGTTTGCAGTTAACATTCTGCTCTTACATAAAGGGTTCCTGGTTCAAACCCACCCCTGTTCATGCTACATTACATATTACCAGTGCAATGTAAAGGTAAATATCAGGAGAGGTAATTAATATCAGGATTGGTGAAATTCCGTCCTGTCCAGGGTGTGTTCCTGCTCTGAACACAGTGATACCAGGCTCTAGACCAGAGGTATTCAAAATCTTTCTTCCTTTGGCACTTTTTTTTGGAACCTGGGTCCACCCTCAACTGAAACATGTGTCAATATGCAGACACCTACAGTGTGTGTGTGTGTATATATATATATATATATATATAATGGTTAAAGATGAGTGAATCTCACCTTATAATCCTGAAGAAACTTGTGGCTCACAATAGAACTGGGTCCATGTGAGGACACTCACCACATGCCATATATGAAGCTGTTCTGTAGGGAGGAATGGGCTAAAAAGATCCAACATCATGTTCATGGCTGATCAACAGCTCCTGGAAATGTTTACCTGCCATTATTGCTGCACAAGTAGCTCAGGCATCACTGTCCACTTTGTCTTTTCGTTAGATTTGTCTTAAGACCAGGCTGGATCCAAGATTAATTTTATTTCTGATGTAAGATTCACAGCTGGACCCTCAGACTACTGCTGAAATGTTGGACATCCTTTAACATTGTACAGCACCTTTGTTCAGACTTTAAGGGTCATGAAAGATGTGTTCAATCTGCTGACCCATTCACTCACCCTCTCTCCCCAATCAACACTCACACTCTTTGCCTTCCTTCCTATATTATATATTCTATTTCCTATATTGTCATATACACAACACATGACTGCTGTAGATACAGTCAACTAAAGCAAGTAACCAACTCAAAATTACTGAACTTTATGTAATGTTCTGTCTGCAGGTGAAAGCATAAACATCACTGCTGTGGCATGGACACTTCTTGCAGGTGAGTGCTACCTTTTGCTCTCCATTCGTTTCTTGCATTTGACAAGGCTGTTTGTATTCTGAGTCTGGTTGTATGAGTATCTCTGTTTAGTGACAGAACCCTTCCAATTATTTCAAGGCAATTTCTTGAGATTTACATAAAGCCAAACATAGCTTTGACCAAAACTTGTTTGTTAAAATCTACACTGCATCATGATATCCACCGAACTTGTTTTTTTATCATATTTCTCTAATGATTTTCTCTCTCTTCCTTCCAGTCTTTTTCTGTGCAGTGTCTCCTGGACTCAGAGTGAAAGCACCATTATGAGGAAATGTGTCTATCGACTGTCCAGATGACAGAGGGACTGAGAAACACCCCAAATACTTCAGCAAAGGCAGAGAAAAGGTGTAGATTGTGAAAAACATGGGTTCACTGTGGATGAGGATGAAGAGAGAGAAGATGGACTATACTGTGACCATCAGGGATCTGAATGTGGAAGACACTGGACAATACTGGTGTGGCGTGGACAGGTGGAGGTCAGATGAGCTCACTGAGGTCACCATCCAGAGGACAAGGTGAGGCACTGACAAAGTACATGCTGTGATTTTAAGGAGAAAAAAAACACACAACTAACACGTAAGACTGATGGAGATCAGTTCAGAGTTCAGCATCAGGGGCCGGAAACTATGGGCAGCAGTGAAGGAGTTATCAAAAACAGCTGAAAGGTTTAGTCAGTAGTTGTTGATAAGGAGAGCACAGATTACATGGGGGAATTCACTGTAGAGGTGCTGTTGTGATATAACATTTAAAGTTCACATGGAACTGGTGGCACTGAGCATGCATTAATGGTGCCAGTGGGGCTAGATACAGCCTTCGTCACCTGGGAGGCCAGTGTGGATTTATGGCTGTTGATGGTAAAGTGTAAGGTAGGGTCTGGTACGCCAGACATCACTGAGCCTTCTGTGGGTTTAATTCAGCAGAAAACCAATGAGAGGAGCTGGTTGTTGATTGGATCATAAATGGCCACAGCATCCTTAACGTTGAGGTGTAGGATTCTACTGAAATTTTGTGGCTGCAGGTAGGAAGTGTTGTAGGCCCTATGTGAAGCTTATCCTGTGTGGTTATAATAATTAAACACTTTAAAGGTGATTTGCTTTCCAAAATGTATTAAGTCATGCCCTACTATTGTTTGTATACTGTGCAGTGCACTCTGTCCACAAAGTTTGGAAAAAAAGGGATGAGAACCGATATTTCCTCTCTGTGCTGTGAGTTCAGAAATTATTTGTGGTATGAATCATATTCTTAAAAATATGGTCACAGCTTTTGTTTTTGCAAAAGCAAGAGCTTAACCCTTCTGTCGTGTTCGGGTCAAACCTGACCGATTTACAACTTAAAACACTCTTAAATATTGTGTTTTACATCTGATTGCCTCAAGGCCTTATGATATCCTCCACACTATGCACCTGAACATAAAATTCAATGAAAGAGGTGATCATCACTTTTATGAGTATTTAGTCAAAAGTGACCGCCATAAGAAATGAATGGGTATCCAGACTATATTCATCCATCAGACAGAAAACATCCCCATATACACCACCCCAATTCACTTTAATCATTTCAAACTTTACACATTTCAGACTGAACAATGTCTTTTGCGGGGACACATCTCTTTCCCATGCCTTTGTGCCTGTCCCCCACATGAAACACACCTTCCAGACGAATCAGTGTATCATCTTCACACAGACCTCGTGTATATATAGCTTGATGTTCACCTTGCACTCCTTTTACTCTGAGCACAATGAGGAGACTGACCAAGAGGTTACCTGTCGAAGAGATTCTGGTTCAGGTTTTTGGACATGATGAAGAGGGCACTGAAATTGAACCAGAGATGGAGGAGGATGTCTCAGAAGTGGAAGACCTGGCCTGTGGCAATGTTCCAAAACATCCTTGATCTGTTTGATTTCAATGCATATGTGGTGTGGACAGCTTTGGTGACTCTTATTCAACGGCACCAGCACATTCCCACACACCAGCCTCTGCCAGTCTGGTTAGGAGTGTGCAAGCCCCAGCTGCTGCCCTGGCTGCTCTCCCCCAACAAGGACATGGGCAGAAAATGGAGCGCTGTGAGCTTTGTGCCCCTAGAGACAACACTTATGTAGACTGAAACACTTATCCAGTTCGTGGTCGGCCTATCCGGAATCATTGGGCGCAAGGCAGGAACACACCCTGGAGGGTGTGCCAGTCCTTCACAGAGCAACACACATATTCACTCACAACTCTCCAATCCACCTACCAACATGTGTTTTTGGACTGTGGTAGGAACCTGGAGCACTCCTCGCAGACAGTCACCTGGAGCAGGGCTCAAACTCACAACCTCCAGGACCCTGGAGCTGTGTGACTACCACAGTACCTGCTGCCTATTTGTATTTTCACAGTAGTTATTTTATGTCTTATTCTATAAATTCATGGTAAACACTACTTTGTTCATATCACAGCTAAAAATAATGTCTCTAAGTTGAATAAAAATGTTGACAGGGAACAGTAAAGTAAGGGGCGGGAGGTGAACAAAACCGGAGGGTTAAAACTGCAGACCACTAGCTTCTAAACACACTGAGACTCCAGACACTGAAGATGAGTTTCATTTTTTTGCTTCAAGCAATGGCAACCTGACGTTGATTTTGTGTGACTTTCTTCAACTTGTATTCTCCACATTCCATCATCTCCCTTCACTAATCCCTCATTGGCTGAGGACAGCGATGTATAAAACTGGTCAGCCTCTCTGATTGATTATATATGCCCTACCACAACACTTATTTATTTTATTTTTTCTCAGTTCACCATATTAGATGTTCCATTCTTGCAGAGGTGTCAGACTGGTTTCCTGGTGGTTCACAGCTTTGCAGAGACATGTGCAGAGTTTGTTTCTGCTATATCCTCCTACACTCTGAGGTCAAATCTTGATATAATTAGCTGATGGCCTGCATGTAGTCTCTTCATTGAGGTTGAAAAAAAAAACTGCGGTGCTCCTCTGTGACTGTTCCAGATGTATCAAACTGCCAAACCATGCCAGAGTTCAGAGGAAGGCAGGCGTGTTTTATATGTTCATTAAGCCAAGCAGCATTCAACCCCCGCAAAGTGTATTCTGGTCCGGAAGCTGCTGACTGGGCATTGAATAGGAACATGTGAACAGACTGTGAAATTGTGTGTATTGTGTTTTACTGTTTTTACTACTTGGCTTCCAGTGTGTCCCCCCCACTCTCCCTTGCATCCATCTGCATGTGCTCCCTCCCGCTGTCCAATCACATTAGAGTTCATACAGCCTAGGTTGCCAGATTATGGATGTGCACAAGCGTATAGATAATGTTAGATTTTACTGAACCTAAAAAGCCTCTGGATCTTTCGAAAATAGCAGTGAATTAGATTGTGTAAAACAAGAGGGACACAGGTTTGTTATAATCACGTCCAGGGCCACAGGTGTATAAAACCAAGCACATGGGCATGAAGAGTGCTTCTACAAACATTTATGAAACAATGGGTCACTCAGGAACTGTAGTAGGATGCCACCTGTGCAACACACTCAGAGATGAAATTAGGGCTGCAACAACTAATCAATTAAATTGATTAAAATCGAGTGTTAAAATAGTTTGCAACTCATTTAATAATCGATTAGTTGGGTCTAAGTTATTATACACACAGGTACAGTTGCTACACGTGACAAACTCTTGAAGAAGGGTTTGAAAAATGGCGGAGGCGGTCACAGCAGAGGATAATGTTAGCACAATCAGAGAAAAATGTACAACCCAAGTCATCAAAAGTATGGGAGCACTTTACATTAACGCCTTCAAGGAACAGCGTTAGGTGCAAAATGTGCACAGCTGATCTCTCATGGCACAGCAGCACAACATCACTGCATGAGCATCTGAAAATGAAGCCTGTTGGAGCTATGTGTGAAAGAGATTAAGTATAGTAAGTTAATTCTTCTTTTTCTCTCACTCAATGTCACTAGAGCCTGCTAGAGTAGTTAAACAAGATGTCTCATTTTTAGTAAATTTATATCACTCTTGTATTTAGCGAGTTTTCCGTTCCACCTTAAATGTGGCGGCAGTTACATTCAGAGTTTAAAAAAATCAATCCAAACATTTTAAAAAATAATATATTTAAAGCCTTTTTCAAGGTCTTTTCTGACTGGCATTGCGTGTTAGTGTTTGAGTATCACAGCCAAGTGTATATTACATTACATACACTGTGTTAAATATTGATAAATATAAAATTAATGTAACGGTTGGGTTAATTCTTCATGTAAACGCTAATTTTTAATAATGGTAGGTTGTGTGTTCCTTATACAATTACAACATTAGTTCTCTAAAAACTTAAATATCTTAACCACATCTGATCATATTTGTTAGATGAATTTCCCTTTTATTCTCAGCACATGACAGCATCACTGTTCTCACTGATGGTATCCTGAATATGCTAGTGACAGAAACCAAATTTGGCTTGTCTTCCTTTTTATCTGATTAATAAACGATTAATAAAAAATAATAATAATCGACAGATTAATTGATTATCAAAATAATCATTAGTTGCAGCCCTAGATGAAATATCCTTGCTACTAAATATTCCACAGTCAACCCTCAGTGGTATTATAACAAAATGGAAGTGATTTGGAAGGAAAGTCACAGCCATGATGCTGAGACACAGTGCACAGAGGTCAGCATTTTTCTGCAGATTCAATCACTACAGACCTCCAAACTCTATGGCATTCAGATTAACTCAAGATCATTGTGTAGAGAGCTATATGAAATGGGTTTCCATGGTCAAGCAGCTGCATCCAAGCCTTACATCACAAAGCATTGGAGGCCATGATGAAGTGTAGACATGTTCTACTGAGAAATTACACTTCTCCTTCCAGCAATCAGTTGGATGACTCTGGGTTTGAAGGTTTGCCAGGAGAACAGTGTTTGTCTGATTGCATCGTGCC
Organism: Hoplias malabaricus; assembly: GCF_029633855.1. Taxonomy (NCBI): domain Eukaryota; kingdom Metazoa; phylum Chordata; class Actinopteri; order Characiformes; family Erythrinidae; genus Hoplias; species Hoplias malabaricus. The sequence continues at coordinate 59,924,584 of NC_089801.1, read as the reverse complement.
ACGTGTAATGGAGGGTGTGTCTGGGCCCTGGACACGAACAGGAAGGCTATTCCAAAGTTGAGAAGCTTTGTGAGAAAAGGTTCTACCTCCTGAGGCCAGACTCATGAAAACACTCCTAGTTTTCAACATAGTCCACACCAATCCCAGAGTCAGGAGTGGAGCCAGGAGAGTCTGCTGAATGCCTTACATGCTCGAGAGTACATGCGCAAGGGGTCGTAGATGATCATCCTAACATCTGTCTTCTTCTGAGAAGTATCCAGGCGCGTGTGGTAGTGTTCCTTCAAGATGTAGCTGCAGCAGGTGGAGCTGTTGTATGTCCCCACATGAAAAATAATGGTGCCAAAGTGTTTGCATTGCCAGAGCACCAAGGGAGTCTGTCTGACAACGTCCAGTACATTTGCACCTTGAATACAGGACACATTCGCGTTGTTCTTAGTGCCTGACACTTCTAAATGTCTAATTATGGAATCTTTAATGATAAGCATGCCACCCCGTTTTGTCTGTGGCACTGGAGCCGGTGAAAGCTGCTTCTGCACCTGTGGCACAAGCCCAGTTCCTGCACAGGTGTGAAACGAAGACAAAATCTGGTCCATTGGCCTGACCTCTGCCACCTCATACATCAGGCATGTTGTCTTAAAGCTAATTGATTGATTGCTGCTTTAACCATGCAACTTTGTCAGTGCTGTCATGAGCAAGGTTAACTCTGAGGGCAAATGGGCGCAAGTACCACATCCTGTTTCATCGTACATTCACACACACTCGTACCGGTATTTCAGTCTTTGTGGAGACTCTCCCAACTAATTCAGTTTTAATTCAGTGAAACCCAAGGTTAACCTCAGTCACACCATCAGTTTTAATCTTTTACTTTTTCTAATATTCTTATATAAATGTAAACGGCTTTTTGAAAATGTCCTCAAACATCTTTAAAGCTGCTTAATGTTCAGGTTTTCAACATGAGTGAAGTTGCAGTCCCCACTAAGCACTAAATACATGCTCAAACAGACACACCAGGCTTGGGTTTTTGTGGTCAGAGGCAGAGCTGAGCTACAGCACAGTCATCATCCTCAGTTTATCTTCAGCAGTGTACATGAGCTCTCCTGGCGTTACAGTTCAGAGCTCTTCAGGGCAGAAAGTAACTGAAAAGAAAATCTGTAAACACATCAGAGCAGCCATTTCTGCTGGACTTCCGCACTGAGAGGACATTTGAGGAAGCTCTGAAGAATCTCAGATTGCAGTGAGCTTGAATTCCCAGCGATGAAGACCTCTCTCGTCACGGTGTGTACTCTGCTCACTGGTAAGATGCTGACTTTCTGTTTAAGACCGGTCAGTGATTAGTGGCTGATTGATGTAGCGTTAAAGAATGGGCCATCAGACACTCACTGAAATACAGGCTGATTCTGTTCAGCTGTGGGATTAGTTCTGTATCTCCTGTTTTCCTCTCTCTTCCTTCCTCTCTGTCACACACACACACACACACACACACTAATAATACACCCCGCACTCTGTAAATGGACTTGATCATTTGTAGTCTACACATTCACTCGCTCAAATGAATACTTGCCCATATTTAACAAAGTGCTCCTCATGCCATTGTTCAGTGCTTTGCATCAGTGAGGTTTGGTTTCCTTACTTAAACCTAGTCCCAAATTTAGGAACTTTAGTGTTGCAGCCGCAGAGGTAGAGCAAGGCAGACAACAATTAAAAAAGAAAGTGAGGTAGCAGAAACAGAAACTAACAATGTGAACATTATATTAACAGAAATCAAAACAAAAAAAAACAAGAATATTTATAGAAATTGCACATAAACCTTTTATGAAACTATGATGGTACTGTTAATAAGAAAAAGATACAAATTAAATAGTATGGATATATATTACAAGTGAAGGTGTATGTAAACGACTGGGAGCAGTGTTGGTTGTACAGCCTGACAGCATAGAAGAAGTATCAGCAATTACGCTCCATAGTTTCCCCCAGGGGTGGAGCAATCCATCGCTGAAGAGGGTGAGGATGATTCTCCAGCATGGGTGCTAATTTAGAAAATATCCTGCTTTCTCCCACCAACTGTACTGGGTCTAGGGGACATCCTAGTACAGAGCTGATCTTCTTGATGACACTACTGCTCCAGCAGACCACGCCATAATAAATGGCTGATGCTATGACTGTATTGAAAAAGGTCTTCAGATGTACCCCCTGCACCCCAAATGACCTCAGTCTCCTGAGTAGGTAGAGTCTGCTCTGTCCCTTCCTAAAATGTAAACTATTGTTGTCTTACTAGTGTTGTTCACTTGTTGAGGTGAACACCTGGGTACTTTGAAAGGGTAGACTCTTATGTCTGTACCCTGGATTTTCACATTTGGAGGGGGGGGGCAATCTGCTGAAAAAAAAAAAAAAAAAAATATATATATATATATATATATATATATATTTATTTATTTTTTCCTGCGGTTATCTGGACGTGATGCTGCAGACACCAGTCCACAAAGTCCTGGATCAGTTCTATGAACTCCCTGTTGTCCTCATTTGTTATGAGTCATCAGACAACTTCTGTAGGTGGTTGTAATTTTGTGAGTTGTGCCTGAAATCTGCAGTGTACAGGGTGAAGTGAAATGGTCCCGAGACTGTTCCGTGTGGGGCCACTGTACTGCCTACCACACTTTCAGACACACAGTGACTTGCCTTTACATATTATGGTTGATTTGTGAGGTAGTCTAGATTCCAGTTAGACAGATGATGTTCCACTCCAACTTGTTCCCTTTTGTCCTTCAAGAGCCCAGGCTTTATGGTGTTTACACCATAGAGAAACACTAGAGAAATCCAAGAACTCAGGGTAGGAGGTAGATTATGGCATCATTCACCCTGATGCCAGGCTGATAGGCGAACTGAAGGCGGGTCCATAGCTGAGCTCACCATAGGGTGGAGAAAAATAATTACCAGTCTCTCCAGAATGTTCATAAGGTGAGATGTCAGTGGCACTGGCCTGCAGCTGCTGAGATCCTTAGAGTGCTGTGTTTTCAGGAACTGGCACAAAACAAGATGTTTTCCACAGCTGTGGTACTTTGCCCAGCTTCAGACTCGTGTTGAACTTAAGCTCAACTATTCCACACAGTTGATCAGCACATATGTTTTATTGTGTTTTAATTTTTTATTTTTCTTATGTGTATATTTTTATTTCTACATGTCCACACGGGTGTGTGTGTGTTTTTGTGTGTGTGCGGCATCAGCTGAGTAAATGCACCTTACCTTACACCTAAATAACAATCTATTTAGAGTGATTTCAGTCGTGGCTATAAGAAGAGTATTAGAAAATATTACAGATCTAAACATAGTCTGAGTTATCTGCTAGTCTCTTTCCATTAATCGTTCGTACACAGTATAACTGCTTTGTTGTGACTTCTGTAACTGCACTGTTGTGATCTGTACACAGTGGCTCCACAGGCCCTGACTCAGAATGATAACCAGAAAATGATGTTTTTTTTAGACCCCTCGCTTCTATTATTAAACTTAACACTACTTCAGCAGGGTGGTATGTTTGGCATGCTGGTGTGAGTGTGGTCAGCAGTGAGAATTCACACTCCGTTAATGAGTAAACATCAAGTTTACAAAATTAAGAAGGACACAGATAAACTTGTACCCAGTGACAATCCTGCTACAGTGATGTGCTGGAGGAGTAAATGCCTTCACTTCAGATGGAGAGAAAACACAGGAGAGGGAGGAAATACTGAGGCAAAAAGTGAACAAGCAATTGCTGTTTTACTACAGAAGGTACCACAAAATGTGTTTCACAAAATCTTCCAGCGTCTTATTGGAATTTTCATTTCCACATTAACACTAGCAGCATTTAACATTTAACATGTCCCACTGAGAACTGGAAGCACAGAGAGTCACTGGGCTGACTGCTGTGATTTCCCTCCCATATACAAGTCCAAAATTACACAGTCACAGAGCTCAAATACACCCCTGCTCTCTGCACTTCTAGTGTTAAATGTGTCACTAGTCGAGGCTGATGTTAACTTCCTTACTGTATTTTTTTTTTACCCTTCCACCTTAAATGCTGTTTTAGGCGGCAGATGTTTGCTTTCCCAGTTTTCACATTCAAAGATTTATTTCTAACCTAAATGAGACTGTCATGTGGCTCAGAGTTTCTGTTTTCCTAATGTAACCAGCTGAAATAAGGCCAAGAACAATAATGGATATTGGTAGTATTGTAATTAGGGGTCGCGTCAGAGACAGTGTTAGAGTTAGAACTAGGGACAGAGAAAGGGTTAGTGTTCATTCATAATTCTCTGCACCTGTGCGTCTACAAAAGAGTTAACTATAATTAGTACACATTGTACGAGTCCTGGGAAGGCTGATGTAGTTAAATATGTACAAATTGATCCTGAGACCAGGCTGCTGTGGGGGTCATTACTGAACTGACACTGGTGACGTTTTCTACTTCACATTCTCACTTTATCTTCATCCAGAAGGAGCTGTTGATCTTTGATCAGTCTGAAGACCACACTCAGTGTGGAGATGGTAAACGTTCCACATGCACTGAGTTACACCACTGAGATGTATCCTGAAATACGAGGAGAAACATAGTCTTAAACACCTCACTTCTGAGCTGATCTGAAGTAACAGCTACAGAGTTCTGTTAGAGGCAATAAAGGTTTCAATTCAATTCACAGGGGGCAGGGAACTACACACTGACTGCTTCAGCAGACACCTGTCAACTTGATTTCACTTAATAATGTGTAAAGTTTTCAGTGAAAGCTCTGTGACTGAAGCTCTGTTTTCTCTTGTGACAGTTGTGAGCAGTGGTGGTGGTATGATACATGACGAGATCAAAGAGACTGGAACAGAGGGCAGTGCTGCGGTCATCCACTGTCCTTACACTAAAGGATATGAAACTTACATCAAGTATTTCTGTAAAGGAGTTTATAAAAACTGTACCACACTTCTACAAACTAATAGGGAGGACTCCTGGAGACATGAAGGAAGACTCTCTCTGAATGACAACAAGGAACAGAGACTGATTGTAGCGACCATCAGAGACCTCAGGATGGAGGACACAGGACCCTACGGCTGTGGAATTGAGAGAATAGGACAAGACCCGTTTACTCTGGTCCGTCTGACTGTGAATAAAGGTGTGTTGTGTTTAAATGAACTATTCTGTGTATGGTTTTATAATCTGAGTTCACTGCTGGGATCCTAAAGGGTTAATCTGTTTATCTCCATCAGCTCCACGACCTCCACAAACACTCAACAGCACCACTGGCTACACCAGTGTCCCCTCCAATGTCTCTTCCACTGTCCCCACCACAGTCTCCACACGTCCAACCCCAGGTAACTGACTCATAATTTGAGTCGAAAAGGCTGTTTTACTGTCTTCATAAATTTCATACCAATAATCATAACAGTCGTTAGATGAGAGTTATTTTCATACTTATCCAATCAGCCACAAGATTAAAACCACTTAGAGGTAAAATGAGGGAGAGTGATGCTTTGATTCCAGTGCCCCCTGTAGAGGGGCGGGGTCAGGTGTTAAAGATGATGTTAAACTCAGGAGAAATGGGTGAGTGTAAGGATCTGAGAGCCACATTGTGTTGGTCATGCTTTGGTCAGTGTGTGTCTATAGCAGCAGGTCTAATGGGCCTTGTGTGTGAGCGGAGGTTGGAACCTGACAGAACTGCTCTAAGGAAGGAGCAGCAGTAGGGCCTTGTGTGTCAAGGGCTCACTGATGATCTTAGAGAGTGAAGTCTAGTCTGTATGGTCCAGTCACTCAGACAATAGTAAGTCTGTACAGAGCAGATTTTAAAATGCAGCTGAAATTTAACAAGAAAATGTTATCCACTGAGCATCAGCTCACACCACCACAGTGAGCAGGAGAAACTGACTGAGCAGATCTTACAGTGAAACCAGTCCAGACTGTAGAGTTCACTGTGGATTAGTTTGTGCCACCTTTAAGAAGTCTGTGAATTAACAGAAACACCTTGTTTTCTTTTTGTTGTGGCTTTAGTGATGCTGCATGAGGAGGTCAAAGAGACTGGAACAGAGGGCAGTGCTGCGGTCATCCACTGTCCTTACACTAAAGGATATGAAACTTACATCAAGTATTTCTGTAAAGGAGTTTATACAAACTGTACCACACTTCTACAAACTAATGGGGAGGACTCCTGGAGACATGAAGGAAGACTCTCTCTGAATGACAACAAGGAACAGAGACTGATTGTAGTGACCATCAGAGACCTCAGGATGGAGGACACAGGACCCTACAGCTGTGGAATTGAGAGAATAGGACCAGACCCGTTTACTCTGGTCCGTCTGACTGTGAATAAAGGTGTGTTGTGTTTAAATGAACTGTTCTGTGTATGGTTTTATAATCTGAATTCACTGCTGGGATCCTAAAGGGTTAATCTGTTTATCTCCATCAGCTCCACAACCTCCACAAAAACTCAACACCACCACATCATCCACCTTTAAATCAGAAGGTAAACATCACTGAACAGTTCAGTGAGGACTGACTTTTGGATCTTGGCTATGAGCATTGTTAGTGTGTGTTGTTCTGGTATCAGTGGATCAGACACAGCAGTGCTGCTGGAGGTTTTAAACCCTGTGTCCACTCTGTTAGACATTCCTACCTCAGTGGTCCATTTGTAGATGTAAAATCAGAGACATTAGCTACTGCCTGCTCTGTGTGGGTCCTGACCATTTAAGAACAAGTTAAAAGGGGACAAAAATGTATGCAGAGCAGCAGACAGACTACAAAGTGCTCCTGTGGTCAGTTGAGCTGATAAAATGGACACGGAGTGAGTGAAGATACAATGAAATAATTATAGTTATGGCTTATCAATGCATATGTATTTGTAAGTGCAGTTGCAGTGTACTTGTCTGTGAGTTTGAGTCAGAAACTGTGTGTGTGTGTGTGTGTTATGAACAGGGAGCTCCACTGCAGCAGTGACTAACACAACAGTAAGCAGCAGTCGACAGACAGGCCCCCAGCCGTCAACAGACTCAGGTCTGAACTAAACCACATTACCCACAATGCCCTTCAAACACACACTGATTCAGAGGCCCAGCCTTAACAGAAACCAGAGTAAAGACCAACAAACAGTTTGAGCACTGAAGACTATTATTGTGTATAAAATAAATAACATTAATATCAATAGAATGTGGCTTCTACATGTTGTTTCCTGCACTACAGAGAGAGAAGGGAGAGGTTTGAAACAGAGCTGTATAGCAGATTACACTCAGGCATAAAAGAACAACTTCTTCACATTAAATGAGACACATCCAACTCTTCTCCACAGTGGAACACAATTTTGTTTCTTAATGAACTGTCTGTGTGCTGCTTTGGTCCAAACCCCACGAGCCGCACAGCAGTGTTCTCCCCCAGTCTACACCGCCCTGTTCAGAACGCTCGCTTTCTGTTCTAAAGTCCATTGATGTCAGAAGCGGAGCAGTATCAGAATGACTCATTTTATTCCATGTTTTCTGAGCCCACAGTAAACTGTCTGTGGCCTTGTTTCACAGTGCGTGGGTTGGTGGGCTTACTATCTATATTTTTTCATATGTCCCTTAACAAAAATGAAATCAGTGAAATGACTCACTGTGTCCACAATGTTGAACCAGAGTTTGGGGGTGAACTTGGAGCATGAAGTTAGCTCTAGAATTTAAGGTTTCTTTCAGTAAATCAGAATAATAGAACCTAGCACAAAATGCTAATATATTAATCATAAAGACTATAAATGAAGATCCATTGTATTACTTCTTTTCGTGTTTTAGACTTTTCACACATTAATGTTCTCAGGTTCCCTCCCCAAAGCTGGAGGGTCTTTGTGTGGGGTCCTCCTGGTAATGATCTTCATATCAGGACTGTACTGTGCCTTAAGAAGCAGGGCTCCGAAAGATGGGATAGGTACGTAAGAAGCAAATTTTCAAGTGTTTATTAGAAATTCTATGAAGAAATTTCTCAGAAACCATGTTTTTCTCCTCGGCTCTAGTCTCGGGTCAGTCAAACTCAGTGAGGAACACAGAGGTTCGTATAGATATTTTGTTTTGTTATATATAATTTATCTTATTATTATTATTATTTTAGGTGCATAATCAGAAAATTCTACTGGTTCATATTTTCAGGACGTCCCGTTATACGAGGAGATACGGGCTACTGACGTTAACAACTCCATCACAACCCATCAGTGCCCAGCAGAACACTCCAGAAACACCTCCACCACTGACCAAAGACATAACTCTCATCCAACAAGCATCACTGTGTACTCTACAGTAACAGATGTGGACCTGGATAACACATTGAGGGCCAGTCATACACACCCCAGTACAGACCTGCAGAACCAAGGCCCAGAACACCAGTACAGTGAGGTGTATTTCATAAACAACCCAGATATTAATCCTGCGCTGACAAATGAAGAGCCGTATTCACCTGAAAAAGAAGTCTTATATAATCCAATTTACGTGTTATAACTGGCCAGGTTTGAAACTAACACTTAAGCTAATGTTGGCTATTGGAGCTAGGCTTCAAGTTCAGAACAAATGTAAAAGAAATAATGTCCAGAAAAATGCAGCTCTGATTTCACTCACTTCTGCTTTCACATCGCTGGGATTTCTAATGTTGGGTTAGTGTTATTCCTAAAACACACATTGTATAAAACAAGGTACATGACGTTTGGACTTCATCAATGTACAAAAGGACTATGAGTGAAGTTACATTTCATAGCAGCATATTTGAAGTATTATCTACTGTACGTAATGTCATATACATTTACAGGCAATTTAATCTGTTCTTTAATGCAACATCAATAAATAAACCTTTAAGCAATGCTTCAAATAAATTTAAGAAATCAATATTTCTTTTTATCCTAAAGACTTCACAGAACATTTTAAAACTGAGAACATTCTGAAAATCTATTAAAAATATAATACATTTAGTGAAACTTAATTACTATATTGTCATACATTATTAAGACAAATATTAGTTTATTAAGTTAAAAGGTATCCCGTGTGATATATTTTACATTCAAAAAGCACATCACTTTTAAAACACTGACTTAATTATCTAATAACATGTAATATTCAGTTGTTTTTTTAATTATTTTATTATGATAATGCTTTCCTTGATTGGACGTTCAGGCAAAGTGACTGATTACAAATTATTCTACATTACTGTAATGTGAAATTTGTTTTCATTATGACTTATTTTGTATATATTTTAACCTGATGGGGGTAGCCATAGATCTGTAAGGTCACCTGTTCAATCCCATGAAAATTGGAAATATAGGAAGTGAAGGAACAGTGCTGAGGCCCTGTTTCATGGCTGAGGTGCCCTTGAGCCAGGTGCCTAATCCCCAACTGCTCCCTGGGCACTGGGACCGGCTTCCACCACTCTGTATGAGTGTGTTCACATTTGTGAACTAGTTTATTTGTGTATTCACTGCCACAGGGTTAAATCCTGAAGACACACATTGTTGAACATGGTACACTGACAAATAGCACACATTTAGGTTATGTTTTCACATTTATGATTACATATTTTATGATAATAATCACAAATTTGACTGTAAATAATCAGGGTTGCAAGGAGGAGATCACTGCTTTCCAATTTGAACACTGCTAAATTCCTAAAGTTGACAAAAGCTCAAACGCACAAGCCAGAATGAGTCGGAAATTTGTTTGAGGGACAGATGAAACCATTATTTTTTAGTTCAGAACATTCCACCATAAAACATCATGGAATCTGTCAAACATGTTAGTGGTAGTGTCACTGCTTGTGTCTGATTTGTTATGTGAATTTGCCATTACAAATAAAACCATTTATTCTGAATTATACCAGTGAGCTCTAAAGGTAAACATCAGGAGAGGTGATTAATATCAGGAAAGGTTAAGTCCTGTCCAGGGTGTATTCCTGCTCTGAACACAGTGATACCAGTTATAAAAGATGAATAAATTAATAAATGAATAAAAATGTCCTCGTCTTAATCCTGAAGAAAATGGAACTGGTTCCATGTGAGGAAACCCAGCAACATTCCAGATATGAAGCGATCCAACATTATGTTCATGGTGGATTTACAGTTCCTGGAAAGGTTTACCTGCCATTATTGCTGCACAGGAAGTGCAGCATCACTGTCCAATTTGTCCATTTTGTGGACACACATTTTCATCAAATGCGTTCATCAGATTCTTCTTGAGACCAGGCTGGATTCAAGATTAACTTTGCTTCTGATAAGGCTTCACAGTTGGACCCTCAGACTACCGCTGTAAATGTGGACATCCTTTAACACTGTACAACAATTCAGACTTTGTATAAGGGTCATGAAGGGTAAGTATTTGTACATGAACTGCCCACGCCCTCTCACTCTCTCAAACACACTTCGACTCACTTCCTATTTGTCATTTTACATCTTGCTGAATGTGTGCTGCTCTAGTTGCAGTCTAAGTTGTGTGTAAGTTTTTGGCTGGTATTTTTCTTCATCGCATTCATTTTCAACTGAAAACCAACTCAACCAATGTCACTGACATTTCTGGGTAGTTCTGTCTGCAGGTAAAAGCATGAACAACACAGCAGTGGCGTTGACACTTCTTGCAGGTCAGTGCTACCTTTTGCTCTTCACTCTGTCCTTGCATCTGACAAGGGTGTTTGTACTCTCTCAGTCTGCTTTCATAAGCATCACTGTTAAGCGACAGAACTCTTCCAACTCTTACAAGATTATTTCTTGATATTTTGAAATTCCTGTAGAACATTTTTGCTAAACTCTCCACAAATCAATACACCATGATTTCCACTAAACTGTCACCTAATCATATATATCTCTGATAATGTTCTCTCTCTTTCTCTCAGTTGTTCACTGTGTGGTGTCTGCAGGACTCAGAGTGAAAGCACTATTAGGAGGAAATGCATATGTCCACTGTCCGTACGACAGAGGAACTGAGCAATACCCTAAATACTTCAGCAAAGGCAGAGAAAAGGTGCAGATTGTGAGAAAGGGCAGGAACTCGGGGTGGTCTGTGGATGTAAAGTACTCTCTCAAAGACAACACAGAGAAGATGGAGTTCACTGTGACCATCAGGGATCTGAAAATGGAGGACACTGGACAATACTGGTGTGGAGTGGACACGTGTGGGTCAGATAAGCTCACTGAGGTCATCCTGGACGTTGTTCAATATCCTCCATCCAGAGGACAAGGTGAGATACTGACAACCAAAGTGAGTTTAAAAGTACTAAAGTATTGTTGGGATTGTACCCTTCTAGACTGGTATTAATGTGTAAATGTCCATATTTAACTAACAGTGTATTCCAAGAATTAGTAAATAGTGTACAAATGAGATGTATATATCTGTCAACCTTGCGGTAAAAAAGCATCATAACCTTAACCATACCCCTAATCCTAAAGCCTAACCTCAGAATCCAGAAAGTTAGAAAAGCAGTGTGTTGTGTTTGTGTGATGCTATCACTAACAGAGGGTTCTGCTCTTTTTTGTAGCTCTCCTTTTGGTAAACAACAGAGGCTTTGGGTGTATGTAGTGAAACAGTGCCACAACTGGACTGGGACTCCCTTAGTTAATGTACAATAAACAGGAAATATGTTGAAGCAGTGTCCTTAACCTATTAAGGACAATGTTAACATAGAAATGGTTTGTAAGTAGTATATGTTTTAAACACAATACCAGGTTGTACACCTCATATGTATAAAAAACATTACATTAATAATCAGTGTTGCATGAGCTTCTCATATGAGGCTTTTATGATAACTGACACTTATTAATCTTTTATGTTTACATCATGAAAGGCCGGTTTAGGTCTCACAGTCTTATAAATATGGCTAGCAGTAAAATAGCCTACTGTGTCTAATGCCCCACTGGTTTATGTATCTTATGCAGTGTACTCTGCCCACTAACATTTCCCCTAGTTTGAGCTAGACAAAGGTAATGAGTACCGATATATTCTCTCTGCGCTGTGATCTCAGAAAGAATTTCTTGCATGAATCGTGTCCTTAAAAACACGGTCACAGCCCAATTTTTTTTATTTAGGCAAACAGGAGTTGAAAACTGTAGAAATTGCTCTTAAACACATTACGAGAACCCAGACACTGAAGACAATGATTTTATATATGACTTTAGACAATGGAAACTGACATGTTGACTTTGTGTGACTCTCTTCAGCTTCTCTTCTCCACACCTCACCATCTCCTTTCACTTCAAGGTGGAGTGAGCCTCATCTCTCACTGGCTACGAATGGTGATAAAGCCCACACAGGTCAGCCTCTCTGTTTATTTATGCCATACCACAACACTTCTTTCTCTCAGTTCCCCATCTTAGACTTTCCATTCTTGCAGAAGTGGCAGACTGGTTTCCTGGTTGCTCACAGCTCTGCAAACATATGTATGCCCTCCTACACTCTCATGTCAAGTCTTTAAGTCCTTGTCGATGGTCTGAATCAAGTGCGTTAATAGAGGCTGATATTGAGATTGAGGGTGATACTGTTTTACTGTTAGTTACTGAGGTGTATAAACCTCACCAGTTACAGTGTCAACCGAAGTTACAAACAACCTCCCAAATGCAGGTGAGTTTGGGAAACACACCGGAGAGACTGAAAAGTAAGCTAATGGGCTTTAACTGATTTAACTGGAGGTGCTGATTTATTCATTTTATTTCATGTTTAATGACAAACAAGACATCTCCAGCAAAATGGAACACATTTTAGCCAGAATTACAAACTTTCCACCTTAAAGGTTGCCATTTTAAGCAAGGGTGTAGATTTGCTCTTGACATTGGTGGTGACCTATGAATCTACACCCAGCACAATTGCGAATTGCGTTTTTTATTTTATTTTTTTTAGTAGTTTTCCCTTTGCTCAGTGAAAAAAAACAAAACAATAAAAGACTGATATAGCACATACGCTATTCTACGTGCATTTAAATTATTCTGAATAATGATTCATAATTTAGTTATATAATTATATAATGATAAATAAATGTTAAACTTATTTAAAAAGAAGTTGGCAGTTTGTTATGCATTTAATTTCCAAACCATGTTATTCATAGCTACAGACGATTGTAGCCTTGCCGTTAACGTTATTCTGATGGACTAATTTCATTAGCGAACTTCACTGTAAGTGACTTATAGGTTTCTTTGAAAAACCACTCCTTATGTCCACCTTCTTCTTTTTTGCTGCCATGCTCACTCACTTTTGACTCCCATGTGTCACCCATGATGCACCTAAGCCATGCACAGTGAGTCTCACATATTACTGGAAAGTTTTCCTTCTAGTTATGAAACTGATAAGAACCAAATGTAGCTACAGAGTCTCAGGTAGGGAGGGAAAGGCACAGCCAATCACACTGGCCATAAGTGTTAGGTGTAGGTAGGACTCGAGTAGAGAATGCGATTTAACCCTTTCTGCACCTTTAGGTTAATGAGAAGTTGACAGATTGTTTTTTTTTTTTTTTTTTTTTTTGAAATGGATCAAATTATTGGTGAGGGCAATTTAATAATCGTTAAATATTGGTGGGGACACATCACTTCTGTCTGTGCTAATGCTACGTCCTTGATTTTAAGTGCTGTTATAATTATAAATTACTGATTTTTCCATATGGGCGGCACGGTGGTGCAGCAGGTAGTGTCGCAGTCACACAGCTCCAGGGACCTGGAGGTTGTGGGTTCGAGTCCCGCTCCGGGTGACTGTCTGTGAGGAGTTGGTGTGTTGTCCGCGTGGGTTTCCTCCGGGTGCTCCGGTTTCCTCCCACAGTCCAAAAACATACGTTGGTAGGTGGATTGGTGACTCAAGTGTCCGTGTCTGTGTTGCCCTGTGAAGGACTGGCGCCCCCTCCAGGGTGTATTCCTGCCTTGCGCCCAATGATTCCAGGTAGGCTCTGGACCCACCAAGACCCTGAAATGGATAAGCAGTTACAGATAATGGATGGATGATTTTTCCATCCCACCTTAAATTGAGGATAAATCTATTTTTTTTTAAACAGTGCTATATAAAATTCTGCTACCAAAATTACGTTCCGTGTTAAATCACATTTTTCTTTGTGCTTTACGAGCTGTTTGAAATCAACTTGTCTTTAAAAAGGACCTCCGTTTCACCTCTGTAGTAAGTGAAATTCCACAATAAAATTATGTTGATACAGTTATAGGGCGGCACGGTGGCGCAGCAGGTAGATAGTGGATGGATGGATGGATGATACATTTATGATATTGATCATCATTATGAGTTATGATAATGATCATCTGTTAAACTAAACCTAACAAATGATTATCTCCTTTTAGGGCTATTTTTGTTTAAATATTGTTTAAATAATCAAATACAGTGCTGGTCATTTTGGTTATTTTTAAATTTATTATTTAAATCAATTATTATTTAAATGTGTGTATATGTATTTTTGAACTTTATAGTGATAACTGTAAAATTTAAATTCCATATTATTTCATGTCTATAAACACTCCTTTCCTTTATGTGTTCCTTAAAAAGACACTCATAGCTTTGTTGAATGTCATCCAGCTTCTTTTATAAAGAGTGTAACCCTGATCTAACATCATCTCCTAAATATCCAGAGAGATTTATTTAATCATGTCTTTTTTTAAGCCACTTCTTCAGACAAGTGGGTGTATCTCTGTGCCTGTCTCGCTGTGGTGCTGCTGATGTGTGGAATCACGAGTGCTATTTTTATCATGAATAAGAGGAACAATAACAGTGAAGCACGAGGTAATTTCCTCATTATTATAAACCAGATATATCCCCATCTGCTGAACCTCTGATTTGGCTGATTCAGCCTGTCTGTAAAATGAGGCTTTTGGAGTAATGTAATTCTTCTTCCCAAGCCCAAAATAAATAAATTAATAATAATAATAATAATAAATGTATAAAAATCATAAGTACACTTGCTCTAGTTATGATGTCATAGTATGTCATGTACTTTCAAATGTAGCATTGCAGCTAACAGCTACTCTTTTTTTCAGCTATACATCCTGCCTGCTGCCCCTGGAGAGAAATGGCCAACAGTGAACATGCAGAGGTGCATCTGGTGAACCCACAATAAGAAAAACAGAATAAACAAATTTAATTATAGTTGTGAGCAAGTTGCAATTGTGCCAT
Organism: Hoplias malabaricus; assembly: GCF_029633855.1. Classification (NCBI taxonomy): domain Eukaryota; kingdom Metazoa; phylum Chordata; class Actinopteri; order Characiformes; family Erythrinidae; genus Hoplias; species Hoplias malabaricus. Next base: position 59,909,497 of record NC_089801.1, on the reverse strand, counting down.
ATTTTCCAAAAGTGAGGACACATAAGACTAGAAGCAATAATATTCTTTCTATCCAGTCATAAACAAGTCTAGTTTATGATTGGTTACGATTGGTAGCTATCTTAGAATCCATTTCTGAGCTCCTGACTTTCTGGATCTTAGAGTTAGAGTCAGGCTTAGGTTTAGGGTTAGGGCTAGGGTTAGGCTTGGAGTTGAATTTGCAGTTTGTTTTGTTTGTAGAAGAGGCTTTAGATCAAATATTTACTGAAATTATGTTTAGATCAGTTCATTTTGTGCATCATGTAGAGAATATCATTCAAACTATCAGACAATGTTCATTCATTCATTCATTATCTGTAACCGCTTATCCAATTCAGGGTCGCGGTGGGTCCAGAGCCTACCTGGAATAATTGGGCACAAGGCGGGAATACACCCTGGAGGGGGCACCAGTCCTTCACAGGGCAACACAGACACACACACATTCACTCACACCTACGGACACTTTTGAGTCACCAATCCACCTGCAACGTGTGTTTTTGGACTGTGGGAGGAACACACGGAGCACCCGGAGGAAACCCACATGGACACAGGGAGAACACACCAACTCCTCACAGACAGTCACCCGGAGCGGGAATCGAACCCACAACCTCCAGGTCCCTGGAGCTGTGTGACTGCGACACTACCTGCCGCACCACCGTGCCACCCATCAGACAATGTTGTTACACATAAATGTATTATTTCAAATTTGTTTCATTAAATCTAAATATAATATAAATGTACCTACACTCATCAGAAATTCCAAGTCTTATATAGGCTATAAAACATGTCAAATATCTATAAATTCACCAATTATTACACTGTGATCCTGAATTTAAAGCACATGATGAGGGGCTTTGAGATTATAACTCTGACCTAGTAATCATGTGATCATGTGAATGCTGTAGAGGCCACACACTGACCCTGCTGTCTGAAATTATGTTCTCTCTTACAGGATGAATGTATGAGGGTGAAACCTGCTGCTGCTCAGATGAACTCAGCTGTAGATGATGAAACTTCACCTCCTTCACAAATAAAACCTCATCACACAGTCCAGCCTTGTGTGCATCCAGACTGTATATTCCCTCATTCTTCTCAGGGTAGCAATGTTTACGAACACCTCAGAGTGGACTCCCTGCAAGACCCAATCTACCACACTTTAGATCAGACGTCCAGATGATACTGTATGTTCCTAACACTTTCATGAGTGGTGTGCTTTAGACATGCAGTGTCACATTAGTTACTCATATACAAGGAACTTGGGATTTTATTATTTTCCATTGAAGTATATTTAGTCTATTTACTTAACTACTAACAATCATCATAGTGAAAGCACTCCGGTCTCAGATGCTGTGCTGAGAGATGCTGGATGTTCTCAGAAGATTAACTGACTTCACACAAAACTAAAGGAGCTTCTTGATTATTTTAATACTTCTAATGCAGTAGTTTGGGGAAGGTACTCAAGCAGCCTTCCCATATGATTGAAATTTAAAGTAGAAATGTTCTAGCCACATTCATGGGTATCATTCAGTAATGGGCCTAACTGTACAATGCTTGTATATGACATGTCAAAATAAAATAATATGGAGAGCACAACTGCACCACATTTGATGTCATAAATCTGTATAATCATTTTATAACAGAAAGAAAAGCCTTTTATTGCCTATAGAGAAATGTTAGCCACATCAGTGTGTGATAAAGTTTCCAGAAACTTACTTTTCTCTGTACAAGTGTAATAAACATGAGAAAAAATAAATAAAAAACATACATACTTAGAGAAAGGGTAATACAACCGGCTAGGCTTCAGTTCCCCACTCAGGTAAATACACAACTATACAGTAGTAGAGTCCCTGGGCAAGATTCCTAACACAAGTTCTGGCACAGGTCTCAAAAACAGTATTGCAATATTTAATTCAATTCTGTGTGTAGTGATTTTACTCTGTGTTAAAGCAAGTGCGAAATGAAGTGGGAGTTAAATCCACATTTATTCAGCACACAACATGTGCAGCCAATAGAAAGATAGTATACAGCAGGGCCCCTATCACCATGGCAACTGCTCATATTCCCGTTTACATTTGAAGCAGTGGTCTACCCATATTTCAGTTTATGAAAATGCATGTTAGTCTTACGTGCCATGGACTCTGTGCTACACCCAGTGCTATATTCAATACACACATAAAGTCAATATATGTATTGCTGATTATAATTTCCAGAAATCCTCTGAAGCTTTTCTGAGCTGCGAGCGCAGCTCAAACCACAGAACTTGTAACAGCGTTACCATAGCAACGTAAACAAAATGTCAGTAGGGGAGATTTAGCACTAGTGAGAAGCTAGTAGAGTTAGCCTGGGTTGGACAGCCCTACAGCTGATGAGAGCTGAGAAGAAACCAGCAATGAAACTGCAATCTATGATCTAGAGAATACACACACTGCAACCGGTTGACTTTGAATTGAGGGTCCATGTTGTACCCTGTCACCGTGCACATAATGCCATATGTAACCTGTCAGTTGGAGGCAGCCAGAGGCCTGTGTTGCAGTTCTAGAGTCTTGAATGTCAGACAGACACTGCCCATAAATTGAGGTGAGGGTCATAATGTATTCCTTGCTGTGATTGGTTCTGTGGGGGAACTGACATCACCAAAGCTAACTTTAGCCACACCCTAAAAATGTAGAAAAATAACTTGGTCACTCTCCTATGGAAATCTCACAGTAATTAATAATGATGTTAATCAAATAGCAAATCAGTTCTGTGTGTGATATTATTTTGATTACTTATGTGTTTACATCATAAATGGTGCAGCCTCCTGCAGCATTGAAATATTCCTGCAATCCACAGAAAATGTGATCAAACATATATGAACGGGTGAATATTGAGCACTGTAGCTGGCCGTATTCATTCTTGAAATGACCTGTTATTTGTAACAAATTAAATACATAGATATTGGAATAAAAAAAAAAACATAAAAAGTCATGCACTTTAGTAAAGTGTAAGGCACACAATTAAACCCTCAGTCTACTGCTGTATCTTTGGGGTTACTTTTACTCAGTACAATAACTTTCTGTCCAGAAAATGTAGAAGGGTCATGAAGGGCAATGATTTGTCCAAGCCCCCTCCCCTGCCCACTCCCTCAGTCACTCACTGTCTTACTTAAACCACCGCTCACACTTCTGCACACTTCCTACATCATCGTACATACAAACTCAGCCTGAGGGTTCGCAGATTTGCAGCAGTAGCTGCAGCTGTCCTAAGGTCTATATCATTGTTTTCTGGTATTTGCCTTCATCAATTTTATTTTCAACATGATTTAACCACAATTCACCAATTCAAATAAAATCACTGATCTTTCTGGATGTTCTGTCCTGTCTGCAGGAGAAGCATGAACATCACAGCAGTGACACTGACTCTTCTCACAGGTGAGTGCTATCTTTTGCTCTTCATTCTTTCCTTAAATTATACAAGTGTGTTATTACTTCCTCAGTCTGGTTTTATAAGCATCATTGTTTAGCGTTCTTGGAAAGGACTCTCCCCCAACTCTTACAGGGCGGTTTCTTCAGGCTTCCAAGTTGCTAACTGTATATTTGACCAGAAAAGTTATTTGCTAACAGATGTTGGTGCTAAACAATTGCATCATATCATCCAATAAATCATGTATCATTTTATTATCAAATGGTTTTCTCTCTTTATTTTTCTCCAAGTCTTTCACTGTGTGGTGGCTGCAGGACTCAGAGTGAAAGCACCATTAGGAGGAAATGTGTCTGTCCACTGTCCGTACAAGAGAGGATCTGAGACATACCCCAAATACTTCAGCAAAGGCAGAGAAAAGGTGCAGATTGTGAGAGAGGGCAAGAACAGGGGGTGGTCTGCAGATTAAAAGTTCTCTCTTGAGGACGACAGGGAGAAGATGGAGTTCACTGTGACCATCAGGGATCTGAAAGTGGGAGACGCTGGACAATACTGGTGTGGAGTGGACACGTGTGGGTCAGATGTGCTCACTGAGGTCAACCTGGATGTCGTTTATGATCATTCAACCAGTTCACAAAGCTCAAAAAGCCAGAATGGTGAGAACACATGGGGTGTTACCCCTCATATCTGTGGCATTATTATTATTATTATTATTATTATTATTAGTTAAGGATAAAATATGGCTCGTCAATTAATAGCAATTCAAAAAATGTTAATGAAGATATAACAATCAATTATGCATTTTTCTACAAAAATATTTTTATAAGTTTTTGGTACAAACGTGTAAGTGATGCCACTCTGTTCACACAAGTCTTCTAGTTTCCGTTGCACAATGTACACTGAAAGTTCCCTTTGTTTAAGCTTGTTGAGGCTTGTCGTCGTTTTCTTTCTGTGTTGTGGTTTCAGAGAGTGATGTTTCCTGTATGACACATGTTTTTATCACAATGCTCTTCTTTACTAAAGAACTACAACTTCTTTAAAAAGCTTCTACAAAATTACATTTAGAAAAAATAGAGCTTAACACTGCAGGAAACTTGGCCATAAACAAACCAAGACTACAGAGAAACTGAAGATAATTGTGTGATTGAATGATTACTGATATGTTAACATCCTGTAACTGTCTTCAGCTTCTCTTCTCCACACCTCATCATCTCCCTTCACTTCAGAGTGGAGAGTACCCGTTCCCTCGCTGGTTAAGGGCAGCAATAGACCCCACACAGGTGAGACTACCATGACATTTCTTCTCTTGGGACAGTCCTCTTTAAGATGATCGACAAAAAGCCAATAAATCATCTGCAAACTGTCAGTAACCGGTCAGTTGACCCTCATAAATCAGATTATCAGTTGCTTCTCTAAACTGTGTAAATAGATCTTTAATATTCTTTCAACAAATGTGTCATGAACTCAGTCAGCAGATTACAAGTTGTCTATGAACTAAGGATGCAAATTGTAAGTTGTCTATTTCAACAACTGTTTAGTTATTTTATATTTCTCCTGGTACAATTATGTGCAATGTCTGCTATCTGTCAGCATTCAAAATATCAACTAACTGTCAACAATCATGGACATTTATCCCTGTTTCTATTGATATGTGGTACATGATGTCATACCACATCAGGTCTTGTATATTACCTGACTCCTTACAACAAATCTGCATATACTAATTGGGGCAAGCAGAACTAAGACAGCACTAGAAAATAATTTCTACAGAATATCTCCTCCATGTCTACCACTTTTGACCAGACTATACAAAATATCTGCTATACAAACTCGAGCACCCTGAGGTCAGCTCTTGAAGGCTGTATTTAGCTGAGGAGTTGAATCTGAGATAGATGACGATAGGGAAGCCTGTATGGAGGTATGAATTCAGGAAGAGTGTTGTGAACACTGCTAGTTTTGCCTTTATATATGAAATCTTTTATTCTGTGGGTTTTATTTAATGGAGGGAGAGATATGGATATAATTCTCAGACATATAAATGCTGCACGATGTGCATGAAATGCAGTTTTCCATACATGTTTATAGCTTTAACTGTAAAAGATGTCAAAACAATAAGTGAGGTTAAGTGAGAAGGAAGAGGGTTAAGATTATGGTTAGAGGTTAGGTTTGAGGTTGTGGTTGGGGTTAGCGTTAAGAGGGAAAAAGAAACAGGTTAAGCCTAAATGTGGGAAATTCTGGTGTACATTCATGAAATGTAATTATAGGTAGTACACATTGTACACATTCTGGGAGTGGTCTATTAGTCAAATATGCACTCATTACTCAGTTTTCAGTGCACAGTGTGTGTTAATGTTTTTCTTTGAGCCAGACAAGGCAGCCTCGCATTTCTGTTTTATGGTTTCAGAGGGTGAAGTTTCCTGTTTACGGTTCTTAAAATGATATTCACTTTCTCCTTTCTCTGTCAAATCACTTGTTCAGATCAGTCAGCGTATCTCGGAGCATGTCTGACTGTGGTTGTGCTGTTGTGTTTACATTGTTTACATTTACCATCATATTTATATATACATTATAATTATTTCATAACTCAAATCTGAAGTACAAATTTCCACAGATTCTCCACAACCTGGGATTAATCCTGGATTCAAAAAGGTGAGTGTAAACAGAAGTGTAATATCCAATCAAATGTCTGTAATGGTTTGGTGCCTCAGATCTTAAATAAGGACAGGTCCTGAAACAATGTGTGCTTTTGTTCCCTCAGGACAGCTCCATCTATGAGACAGTCTACCCATCAAACCCAAGCCCTACAGCCACCAACAACAGGTGAGATCTACACCCTGCATATCATACTACAGCCCCCAGACAACCCCCTCCCTCCAACCCAAGAGCCTCTAGCAAAAGTCAAGTCCCACACCATTCGAGTCTGGTGTACACTCTTCTCAGCCTACCCCAAAACCCTTGTGATCATGCAACACTTCTTCCTTCACCACAATCCACTTCCACCCTCTATGCCACAGCCCACACTGCACAGAGTTCACAGATGCTCACTCCTGTCATCTGTGGGAAGTCACATGACATCTACGCCACCATCCAAAAGCACAGTGACCCTGAGTGGGCAGCTAATGAACACTAGAGGGCAGAAGAGAGCTGCAGACTCTCACCTCCCAGATGAGACCAACCTGATACTGAAGCTGAACTTGAATAACAAGCCGTCCCTGCTGTTGACATAGATGACAATGTTAGTGAACAGCACCAGGAATTAGTAAATTATGGAATCACTCAATTCTGAGGAAAAAATTATGGAATAATGACAAACAAAATAACGCTCCAACACATCACTAGTGCTTTGTTGCACCACCTCTGGCTTTCATAACTGCTTGCAGTCTCTGAGACATTGACTTAATGAGTGACAAACAGTACTCTTCATCAATCAGGCTCCAGCTTTCTCTGATTGCTGTTGCCAGATCAGCTTTGGAGGTTGGAGCCTTGTCATGGACCATTTTCTTTAACTTCCACCACAGATTTTCAATTGGATTGAGATCCGGACTGTTTGCAGGCCATGACATTGACCTTATGTGTCTTTCTTCAAGGAATGTTTTCCCAGATTTTGCTCTATGGCAAGATACATTATCACCTTGAAAAATGATTTCATCTTCTCCAAACATCCTTTCAATAGATGGGATAAGTAAAGTGTCCAAAATGTCAATGTAAACCTGTGCATTTATTGAAGATGTAATGACAGCCATCTCCCCAGTGCCTTTACCTGACATGCAGCCCCATATCATCAATGACTGTGGAAATCTGCATGTCGTCTGCATAAATCTCATTGGAACGGCACCAAACAAAAGTTCCAGCATCATCACCTTGCCCAATGCAGATTCGAGATTCATCACTGAATATTTCATTTTCTTCCAGTCTTCCACAGTCCACAATTGCCTTTCCTTAGCCCATTGTAACTTTGTTTTTTTCTGTTTAGGTGTTAGTGATGGCTTTCCTTTAGCTTTTCTGTTTGTAAATCCCATTTCCTTTAGGTGGTTTCTTACAGTTCGGTCACAGGCGTTGACTCCAGTTTCCTCCCATTTGTTCCTCATTTGTTTTGTTGTACATTTTCTGTTTTCAAGGCATATTGCTTTAAGTTTTTTGTCTTGACGCTTTGATGTCTTCCTTGGTCTACCCGTATGCTTGCCTTTAACCACATTCCCATGTTGTTTGTACTTGGTCCAGGTTTTAGACACAGCTGACTGTGAACAACCAACATCTTGTGCAACACTGCGTGATGATTTACCTTCTTTAAGGAGTTTGATAATCCTCTCTTTTGTTTCAATTGACTTCTCTGGTGTTGGAGCCATTATTCATGTCAGTCCACTTGTTGCAACAGCTCTCCAAGGTGTGATCACTCCTTTTTACCTGCATACTAACGAGCAGCTTTAATCTGATGCAGGTGTTAGTGTTTGTAATGTAAATTTGCAGAGTGATTCCATAATTTTTTCCTCAGAATTGAGTGATTCCATAATTTATTCCATGTACTTGTTCTAAACATCTAACTGTTACTGGCTACAACAATTATTTTTCTTATGATTAATAATTTATTTATTATTTATTTTATTTTAGTGTTTCTTAAAGCCAGAAAGCTGCCATTTGAAATGCCTTTAGTTTTTTGTCATGTCTGATACAGAAGCTGAACTTGAATAACAAGCCGTCCCTGCTGTCGACATAGATGACAATGTTGGTGAACAGCACCAGGAATTAGTAAATTATGGAATCTCTCAATTCTGAGGAAAAAAATTATGGAATAATGTCATATCTGTGATCTGCTTTTTTCTACAAAAACTGAAGGAACATCCTCAGAGACTTGTATTTTGCCCAGGGTGAGCCCTCCATATATCTAAAATATTCAATATATTTTTGAATGAATGAAAACTTACTGTGACTGATTTTATGAAAGGCTTTAGTACTATACACATCTAAAAGTGGGTTGTTAGATAGATTCCCCACTCCCACTCAATCCATCACATACTACAGTGTACGTGATCCTCATTGTGATATGCTGACATCACATGCAGTTATGGCTATTCAAATTGTTTTTATGTGTGGATTGGTGTGCAGTGGCAACTCAGGCAAGGTGCCATCTGGCTGCCCATGTCACCCTTAACCTAATTCTCCACTGCTAGAAGTAGGAAAATATCAGTGTCCTGTGGTCAGCAAAACTTCTCAGAACCTCCTGAGCCTCTCACTGAAAGGTGGACCACTCTGTTCCTCTTTTTCTGAAACATTTAGCTCTGAAACTAATAGCCAAAGCCGTAGAGTCAGTGGTGTGATTTGATCAATGATTAAAGGCACTTTTGCCTAGATTAGTGAAAATAAAACTGCAGGAGGTTAACCAGCTGAAAACAATGATCCCCGAAGCACCACAACCCTGCAAGTTTCAGAGGTTATCCACACTGCCAGCTTCAACACCACTGCTGCTTCTCACACGCTTCTGGCCCTCTGCTCTTAACCCTGATCATCACAAGAGGAACTCCTGAGATATGAACAAACACTGTTTCCAATTGATATAAAGTGTAAGGTAAAAAGTGTAAAGTGTAAAGTGTAAGTATAAGGAACCTAATATACCAGCAGTGGGACATAATGAGCCCTCATCTAGTGAGTGCACATAATGTATCTTCATCCTTCTAGCAACCCCCAGCCATAAGAATGCTGGTTCTGCTTCCAAACTCTGACTGGCATACTGCCCAAACTTGCCCTAGTTAGTAGACGGATTTGCTAACTTCAGATGTTTGGCATGAATCCATTTATCTTTTCCTTTTATCTTTGCGGCTGCATTTGTTACCAACAAAACTTGATAAGGGCCTTCCCACTTAGCTTCAAGAGCCATTCTTTGGGGTTTATGCAACATTACCCTTTGGCCTGGCACTAAACTATGTCCACGCTGAGGTGGCTCTTCCCATGCCTCATGAACTTGAAATTCTGCTCGTCAAACCACATTGCTAAGAGCTTCACAGTATTCAATCAGAGCGTCAGAGGTCAAGTGGACATCAGTTTTGCACAGATTAATAGTTCCTGGTAGTGACATTGGTCGTCTAGTAATCACCTCAAATGGACTCAAGCCAGTTTCCTTGTTGTGAGTAGCATGGATGCTACAAAGTACTGCTGGAAGGGCTTCAGGTCATGGAATGCCTTCCTAATGCATCTTTGACAAGCGTTTCTTGATGACACGGTTCATTCTTTCTGTCTGACCTGAGGTTTGAGGATGGTAAGGACAGTGAAGTACCCAACGGATATTCATCATTCTACTTACTTCACTACATACCACGCCTGTGAAATGTAATCCTTAATCAGAATCAATTTTGTCCGGAAGGCCCCATCTTGGTATGATGTCTTTCACCACCACCTTCACTGTGTGAGTTGCCGTTCCCCGTCCTGTTGGAAAACATTCCACATATCTCGAGAACTTGTCCACAACCACTAAGATATCTTGAAACCTTCCACATTTTGGCAGAGTGATGTAATCCATTTGAAGGTGTCTGAATGGACCAGGAGGAGCAGTTGATCCCTCAGCAGGAGTTTTTACTCTTGTGCCAGTATTGCTTTTCTCACATGTCGCACAGCTTTGAAGAACATAACATGCTAGTGCTCTAAACTTTGGGTTCCACCAGACTTAATTGAACCGTTGAGTCATTTTGTCAACCAAAACATGTCCCAGCGAGTGAATCTGAGTTGCTAGGTTGGGAAGCAGACATTTTGGAGCCACTAGACGTGTCCCATGTAGTCAGATGGCATCTTTATGCAACTTGACGCCATTCTCCATCCAGCTCCAGACCTCCTCTCTTGAAGCATCCTGTTGCATCTGTTTGATATCAGAAATGGCTCGAACTTCCTTGTCTTGTTCGAGTTTAAGATGTCAGACTTTGGTATTGACTTTGTTCGTGTTTCCATTGTCATTGCCGCCATGTTCCTTGTTGGCGTCTCCCTCTCTGGCAGCGAGTTTTGCAGCGGCATCTGCTAGTGCATTTCCTCAAGCTGTAGATGTATTTTCTTTTGTGTGTGCTTTAATCTTTAAGATTGTGACTTTCCAAACACTCATTTGATGTCTTCTAATCCCCAACTCCCATCTTCTTTCTGATTGATGGTGTATTTATTATGAATTTTTTCACATTGCTCTTTCAAGCCAAACCTTGCATCAAAATACTGGCTTATACATTCAAGCATCTCATCTATTGAAACTTCTGGAGGTGCAGAATCATGTTTCTCAGTAGTTGGTCCTTCAACAACTTCAGAAATTTTGTTTCTTGCATTTCAACTCTGCCCTGCTCCATTATAGTTAACACAAAGACAAACACACACAAAGTGAGAGTCAAAAATGGAGGGTGAAAGATAAGACTTGCTGAGAGAGACTAGAAGGCCGTTTAAACCGATAAGATGTGCAGCACAGATGAATTTAGCCCCCCTTTTCTCTACACCACTGAGACAAAACACTGAGACAAAACACACTGGAATAATTTGGCAAACGCCACGACAAACAGAAAAAGGCTTATGTATTTACAAAGAAAGTAGGCCTAAATTTTTACAAGTATTATACTCAAGTCATTTCCAGCGCCCCATGTGAGGAAGAAAACCACAGTTACAGCTTTCACGTAGAACAGCAGCCTTAGTCAAATTACCACTTTCACATTGAACAGCCGCCATAACTAAATTATATTCACTTTGAAATCATGCCAACCTCTAAGCTGTTAATCAATCCTTGGGATAACCATTTAGCAATATTTTTCAAACCTCCTAAGAGTTGATAAAGCTTAGGATAACTCATGTCTACAATCTTACTCCAAAAACCTCATTAACCTCATAATATGTAGTTAATGAAGCATCAAATAAGTTTTAATAATTAAGCATTATTTGATTATTTACCTTCAGCAAGGATAGCACCATTCAACTCACCAATGTTTGGATGGATGTTTCTGTTTATGGGCCCTTTGTCTCACACAGCACAGCAGGTGTGGAAGTCGGCACAGCTTGCGGCTCAAACTTGACTTTGGACTTTTTCAGAAGATGAATCTTGATTGATGTAAAGGCTCCTAGCTCTGCCTCGGCCAGTTGTTGGATTGAGGTTGTTGGATACAGAGATGTTTCTTGGTCATGACTTGGTTACTCTCTCCCTCCGTTAGTGGGAGCAAACACGTATTATAGAAAATTTTATCACCCTCAATTTTTCCATTAACACTTTTCCCCCCATAAGCATCAAGGTTATAAACCGATGATACACAGGCAGAGAAGAGACAAACAACTGTGAAAGAGTTCACAGTAACCTAAAACAAAGTATAACAGAATCCGAATAAAATAAGGAATGAATATGAAATTAATCTCTTTCCAACATTTCAGAGGTTATCCACACGCTTCTGGCTCTCTGCTCAACCCTGGTCATCACAAGAGGAACTCCTGAGATATGAACAAACACTGCTTCCAATTGATATAAAGTGTCTATAAAAACTATCCTTTTATACATTGAAAAGACATCAGACACCAGTGTAAATACTGGTGATGGGCCCAGTGTTACAGAAGGAGTACAGTAGTGCAGTTTACACAAATAAGAGCCTAATAGAAACTACAAATATTGGAGGATCAATATGGGCACAAAGCATCATGGGAAATGTAGTTCTACATTATGAAGATGTATTAGTCAGACAATGTAAACTCATATATCCTGATTAACATGAGATATGGGGGCTAGGGGTCAAAATGTTGCTGGTTCTGTCCCCAGGACTAGCAGGACAAAATGGGCAGTTGGGGGATATGGCAGTAATGAAACAGTGCCTTCTCCTCCCTCAATATCCACGGTTAAAGTGCCCTTCATCAATGCACCTAATCCCCATCGGCTGCCCTGGCGTGTGTGTGTGTGTGTGTGTGTGTGTGTGTGTGTGTGTGTGGAAGAGCTTCTTCCCTTGTAGCTTCACTTCACTGTTTACTACTAGTCTTAGCCCTCACTAATGAAGTTTGTTCTAACCCTCAGAAGCTGACCAGAGAGACTCTTGGTTGAGGACTCTTTGAGTAAATTGACACCCGGTGACATAGTGATGACACTTGTGTGCAATAACACCAGCAACACACACAGACACTTGTTGTGTTACTGCTATGCTAAGAATGGGCGTCCAGCCCATGTTTTGTTTCCATGGATGGTGGACTCTAGTACTGGGGTTGGACAGTGTGTAACTTTTCTTTTAGGTGGTTCTTCAATAAAGGTCTCAAAAGCATGAAAACCCAGGCTGAGTCCAGTCTTATTCGGGCAAAAGGACAACACTGATACACTCCCACAGTCACCCCTTACCTCCATTGTGTTTAATTAATAATAAAACAAATTATTCACCTTGTTCTTGTCCTCCAGTTTATTAAGTATTAAAAAATAAGTTAGTGTCCTCTCCTCTGGGGCTTGCCGAAGCCCACTACACACTGATTGTAGGAAATGATACGACATGAGTCACATTAGGGGAAGTGGTGAAATAGCGGAGCAAATATACACTGATCTGAAACTATATACACAGCATTATCACCATAGTAACCAGCATGTGACTCCCTTCTCTGTGGTCTGCTGCTCCTCACACTTTCTTAGATCATTTACACCCATTTTTGTAATTGTCAGGACTCTGCTGCTGTGACACTGATGTGGTGTTAGTGTGTGTTGGGTTAGTGTACTCCTACTGGCGTAACACACACTAACACACTACAACTACATCTGTGTCCACTGCAGCGCTGAGAATGATCCTCTGCCCACATCATACCTGCTCTGTGAGGCTCCTGAGCACTGAGGGATGGGGTGAAAGGGGGTTAACAAAGTATGCACTGGGACAGATGAACTACAAAGGACTACAAAATGCTCCTGAGAGTGTTTTATCAACCACTGCCCATAAACAATAGTGCCCACACTGTGCATGGGTTAACGTAATATTAGACACGGGAGTCAGTGTAGGTTTCTAGAAAGAGAGAATGAGACTGGACAACAGTAGTAGTGTGTGGTCAGAGTAGTTCTGACATTTCACCTCCATTAGTCTGAGCTGCTCATATGTGTGAGTTAATGCACGTGTTAATGATGTGTTCATTGATGTGGGAGAGAGATAAAGAGAGAGAAATAGAAAGAAAAAAATGAATGTGTGTGAGAGAGCAAAGTGTAAGAGGAAATGGTGGTGGTTGAAACCTCATCATAGTTTCAGCAGTGAGGAGAGCAGAAAGCAGAAGCAACAAAGTACAGAACAAGAAACGGAAAGTTTCGGACACTGAGTCCAGCATGTGGACACTCGTACTCCTTCTGTCTGGGTTCTTAACAGGTGAGTTTCATACTGCACTTCATTTATAAATTATATTTCTATATATATATATATTTCAATATCATTTACCACTATAACTACCACTACATATTTACCACCGCTACTTTTACTATTGCTACTGCTACTGCTACAGCTATCTCTACCACTACTAATTTCCTGTTCTAACACTACTAAATACTACTATATTACTAATAATTGTGTGTGGCCTAGATATTCACCAAATTTTGGAGACCAAAATAAGTTTACACAGAGCAATCACCGGATTAGGAGCACCTTCCTTGTTTCTACACTTATACACCCTTTCATTCTATTCTTCAAAGCTCAGGACCCCACAGAGCAGGTGTGATGAGGTGGTGGATCATTCTCAGCACTGCAGTGACACTGATGGGGAGGTGGTGTGTTAGTGTGTGTTGTGCTAGTGTGAGTGGATCGGACACAGCAGTGCTGCTATATTTTTAAACCCTGTGTCCACTCACTGTCCATTCTGTTCGTTATTGCAGAACAGTGCTCCTGCATGAGCTGAGAGAATGGACAATGAGGGTACAAATAAGGAAGGTTGTCCCGGGAATTGAACAGGAGACCCTCCGGCCTCAAGTTTGCTTCTCTAACCTCAAGCCAATGGCTGCCTCTTGGAGTGCACTGTTATTCAGACAGCCTAGACAGACTGTGTGATGTTCTCAGATGTGTTCAGTAAACAATGGGATCAGAGTTGGTCAAGTTTCATCCCTAGTGTTTTGGAGCATACATAGTTAATTTCAAGTTTCATAAATACGTTAAGCTGCAATAACCCTCTTCTAAAGCTATCTACACAGTGCATTTACTGTTGTCATGGCAACCACTGTGTGACTTGTACCTTCACTTTAAAGTAGGGTTTTTATTAAGATTAAACTGTAATGTCTAATACAAAACTGTACATAGCTGTGAGAGTGTCAGTGAGTGGTTGGTATATGTTTGTGTGTTTGTTTGTTGCACTCAGTGTTTGGCTCATGTTTATTGTTGTGGATTGTGTTTTACAGCTGGAGTCAATGCTGTTAGAACTGTAACTGGACTCAGAGGACACTCAGTTCAGATTCACTGTCCCTATGACTCTGGATATGAATCCAACACAAAGTATCTCTGCAGAGGGGAATGTTCTACTTTACTCTGGAGTACTAAAGACATTCCTGTTGACTCTGGATCTGCTAAAGATCAGAGATTCTCTCTGAAAGACGACACAGTGAACAGAGTCTTCAACATCACCATCACTGACCTGAGAACAGAGGATGCAGGAAAGTACTGGTGTGGGATAGGGAGAGCTTTACCATTACGTGATGACTACACTGAGATTACGTTACTGGTGAAACTGGGTGAGTGATTTACAGCTTTAGGAATACTGTCATATTCTGGCCCCAATTGAATGATTAGTTTTGTTGATTTTATGAGTAATATATTTCTTTATTATGTTAACCTCAGCACAAACACAAAGTGTGACACAATTCTGTTCCCTTACACTCAGACAAAATGGAACTGTACAGATACAGCAGTGATGTTAAAGTCCAGTTGTGTTCCCTACATTCCTTACAGGTACATTATATTCTCTTCTCCAAAAGGAGAGGGAGATATCTGTAATCTTTCATTATACCACTGTGGAGAATAAAAGAGCAGAATAAAAGTCCTGGAGATGAAACAAGGCTAATGAAATTAACAAAAAAATCTTCTGTTCACACAGAGGAATCTGGAGCCCAAATACAGGAGACAGTGAATGTATAGGCTTTGTAAATAGAACAGAATTCAGTGCAGTGAAAATGTCTGAGACTGATCTGATTTTACTGTTCTCATTGTTCAGATAACTTCAATAATACTACAGTCCTTGCAAGTTATCCTCCATCAGCTCACACACTGTCTACAGCTGTCTTTACTGCTCCATCTACAGGTATGTACTTTGTTTAATGACCATCCATCATTCATTCATTATCTGTAACCATTTATCCAGTTCAGGGTCCTGGTGTGTCCTGAGCGTGGAGGGGGCTCCAGTCCTTCACAGGGCAAGACACACACACACATTCACATACACCTACAAACACTATTTGAGTCGCCAATCAACCTAACAACGTGTGTTTTTGGACTGTGGGAGGAAACCGAAACACCTGGAGGAAACCCACACAGACACAGGGAGAATACACCAAACTCCTAACAGACAGTCACTCGGAGTGGGACTTGAACCCACAACGTCCAGGTGTGACTGCAACACTACCTGTTGCACCACCGTGCTGCCCACCATCCATCAGAAAGACCATAAATACCACTCACTTTCCATTGTTAACCATTCAGCTGTAACGTATTCAGCCCCAGTTTCACAGTTTCAGGGACACACTGGAAGACAAGGGGATGTGTGACTGCAGAGTGGGATCTGTGTTATTCTGAAAGACAGCTCTGTGAATTATTTCTCTCTCTCTCTCTCTCTCTCTGTCTCTCTCTCCCAAAGGACAGCAAAGGACTTCTACCCCAAATGTCCCACACTCAACCTCATCCAGTACCACCCACAATGACAAAACTGGACCATCAGGTAGGTGCTTTGCTTTTTCACACTTCCCTAATATCATCTGTTTCACACCTCACAGTGAATATTGTCATAATTAAACATGTTAACATCCCTGCTGAATTAAACAGAAAGACTAGGCAGCTGTGGATTTGAGGAGTGGGCTTAGGACCAAAGGGCTGACCCAAAGGGGTGGGGAGAGTGGAGGAAAAGAACTTTTCCCTCTCTCAAGATCTAAAGCTAATATGTGCTCCAATTTGGCTGTCTGACTGTGTGTGTGTGTGTGTATTTGTGTTTGCTGTTATGGGTGAGTTAAATTTGTAGTCTTAATTTCCTTATGGTCATTAATAATGTTCTTCTACAAAATGTGTCACAGGGCACAAACTGAATTTTCTGCTGTTGATTTTTCTCTCTTCTGTATTGTTTAATAATGGCACTTAAGTAGATAAGTAAAGTGTTAGGCATCTTGCTCAAGGATGCCTACTGGTTCAGTGAAGTGTGTTTACCCAAGCAGGGTATCAAACCTAGTCAATGCTATTCCAAACAGACTAGGTGTGATAAAATCTAAAATGTACTGAAAGGTTCATGTCATTAAAAAGGTCATAAAAGGTCCAGTGAGTGGAGGTTGGGGTTTCCAGTAAAGTGACCAGTGTGTATTGTGATGTGATGCGATGATTGTCTCTGAAAGTATCCTATGTAGCAAAAAACAAACAAAAAATTTGTTGCCATGGTCATGGTGGTTTTCACTACTTCCTGCCTGTTTCTGCTATGTGGTGCATTCTGTGTACAAGGGGTTGTGGTGTTTTTTAAGGTAGTATCAAATTGTTGTGTCCAACGAGTGGAGGTTGGTGTTTCCAGTAAAGTGGCCAGTGAATATTTTTGGGGTATTATGTCCTCTGCTGGGTGTCTCAAATATATACCATGTGACTAAGACTAAAGAAAAAGCATTGGCTGTCATCATGGTTGCCATGGTAATTATGGATTTAGCCATGTTGCTATGCTCTTTTGGTTTTGTGAATGTGAAATTTGGATAGTTCATTCCTATTTTAGGCTCCTGTGTCTACGGGTGATATGTTTTTAGAAATATTTAACCATTTTTAATCTGATGCCAGAAACACATTTCAGAAATCTTGGGACAGGGGATTTGTTTACCACTGTGCTTCCTCACCTCTTCTGTTAATGATTCTGCAAATTTTGGGATCTGAGGAGACTGTAGTTTTGAAGGCATAATATTTTCCCATTCTTTTTTTGAAATAGGGTTTCAGTTGCTCCACAGCTCAGGGTCTCCTCCATTTCAGAATTCGCAAGGTGGCTGACAGGTCTGAACTGCATTTGTGTCAGCTTGAAGTCCGGTATCATCCCTTGTGCAGCCAAGCTGCTGTGATATGTGCAAAAAGTGGTGTGGCATTTTCTTCCAGGAATAAGTGAGGCCTTTCCTGACAGTGACATCATTTGCAAGGAAGCACATTCCTTGAACACCTGTATATATAATTCAGCATTAACAGTGCCTTCATAGTTCTGCAAGTTATCCATGCCATGTGTACTAATGCACTCTCATACCATTGTGAATGCAGGGTACACCCATACCATCACAAATATATTTATTGTAGTGCTGTCTGAAGGCCTGAAGAGCACATCGATTCAGTATTAGTGTGGGCCATATCCTGGCATATGAAAAAATCTCTGGAATCTCTAAAACTTTTAATAATATTTGTACCGTAAATGATGACTTTACCAGGTTCTTTGCCATTTCCCATGGAGGAAAAGGTATTCTTAAATTGTTGCATTATTTGTCACAATGCTAGTTTTCTCTTAAAAGTTATAAGTCTTTTGTACTGTCTGTTTTAAACATACTGCTAGCAGCAAAATCAAACTATGTTTCAGCAAACATTTTCTCAGGTTCAACCTTTCATACATTTTCAATTAAATGTAGGATTTTCAGGATTTGCTCACCACTGCATTGTATGTGTTTACATTTTTCACATAGTCTCAATGATTTCTTGAAAATGATGATGCAATTTAAATTTTAGTGACCTCATGATGCTGGATGCCATTTTCACATTCTCAGAAATGACTGCACCATAAATGTTAATTTAATATCATTTAAAACAATGAATGAAAGGCATGATGAACCTTTACATTACATATGGTCTATAGATACCAATGATATATGGGCTAAGGGTAAGGATTTCTGTTATCAATCCATATATATATGTAATACACACCAGTCCAAAAACATGGAGTGTAGGTGAATTGGCTTCTGTCTAATAACTGTCCTGGTGTGTGAGTGAATGAGTGTGAGCCCAGAAATGGATTGGCACTCTGTCCTGGGTGAAACCCTAGTGCCCGATGCAGTCCTCCAGGTGGACGGTCGTTCCTGGTTGAGAGTACGCTGTGCGCGTTTGGCTGCCGCTTCTCACCAGTGTGTGTGTGGATTGAGTGTTCTGAGCAGTGTGGATTGTAAAGCGTCCTTGGGTGTCTAGAAAGGTGCTATATAAGTGTAAAGATACATACATACATACACCTTTCTTATTTTACAACCTCTGGAGTAATATATTCATTCATACTTGTAATGAAGTAGTGTCTGTAGATTGTTGCAGTTTACCACAGACTCCTCTGCGCTAAATCACATCTGATCTCATCCCATCCCACTGGCTAATGTTGGTCCGCATTTTAAATACAGAGTTTTGGAAAGTGCTGCTCTGACCTGGGCCCAGTTTCTAAACCATGGCCACTGTAACATTTTTCTGTGTGAATGAATGTTTGACAGAACCGTGACTGTGATTAATGCATTGACGTGTGTCTAGACCCTGTGATGTACATCAGTGTTGGATTGGCCTTTGTGATGATAGTACTGCTGGTGGCCATGACAGCGCTGTACAAACAAAAAAGAAGTA
This sequence comes from Hoplias malabaricus, assembly GCF_029633855.1. NCBI lineage: Eukaryota > Metazoa > Chordata > Actinopteri > Characiformes > Erythrinidae > Hoplias > Hoplias malabaricus. Next base: position 59,890,355 of record NC_089801.1, on the reverse strand, counting down.
CAAAGAGGACCAAAGGTACCAGTTCCAGCAAGCACACACACACACACTGGCATGTACATACAAACCCACAACACTGAGGTGTCACTCTCCACATTGAGCTGCAGTCAAAATGAAAGCAATACCAAGACAAACTATGTAATGGTGTCATGGGTGAAGTCACCATGCTGAGGTATGAAACAGTTTCCAGGAAAGGCCTAGTCCTTTATGAGCAAGAGTTGAGGGTCTTCAGTTTCTGAAATAAATCCCCAGTGACTGAGCCAGCAGTTCAAGTGCAGTGTGTGATTGAAGGAAATGCACTGTCAGCATCAACTGATTCAGAGATTCTGGAAATATTAATCACTACTCTCTGCATTTATCAGCATCACACTTCCTTTCCTAACTGTTGTGGATTGGGATTTGTAGTTTCTAGCTCTAGTGGTTTGTAGTTCATTCAGCATCTTGACTGAAATATTACTCTTCTGGATTGTGATCTTTCTCTAGACAAGTCGATCCCTCTGAGTGCAGTGCCGGCCGACCCTGAAATGGTAAGTGCTTTGAGTAAACACTTACGTTAGTGATGCACCGACACTGAACCCAAAACACAGGACACATCAACACCAACAACTGAAAAACCAACCAATAAAATCTGAAATAAAATATAAAACAAGAAATTAACTCTAATTATTAAATTATAGCAGGGTCACTTTGTACTTTGGCTCAATGAATATTTACTCAGTTCAGAAACTGTGGCTAGAAGTGACATTGGATCGCTACAATAGCACTTCACTTCCACTGGTGGCGCTGTTTCACTAAAACCACAAAAATTTTCTTTTATGAATCTGAAGTGTAACAAAAAAATCTTTTGTGCGAGAATATTCTTTGTAGAGCTTACAGTTAGGCTTCAGATTAAGGATAAGCTTAGGACTATGGTTTGGTTTAGAGTTAGGGTTAAGGTCAGGTTTAGGTTTATAGTTATATTTATTTTCTTCAGGTCAGAGTTATTTTTAGAGTTAGGATTAGGTCTGATTTTGCAAATTGGGTAGGTTTCAGAAAATCACATTGTCTCTATTCTCTGAATTATCTTTAGTGTCAACTATGTAGGAAGAGATAGCAGACTCAGACATCACCCTCACCCCTGTTTTCTGCCATGTTCTGTGTTTCCCTAGTCTGCCACATGCTAAATTATCTGTTTTGTTTCAGTCTCGTCCCTTGTCTTTGCATTAGCCCCGCCTTGGGATTAGTATTCTCACCTGTGTCTCCTTTGTTATCCTGCCCCCTCGTTTTCTCTTCCAGGTGTTCCCATGTGTACAGTATATATATATCCCCTGGTTCCTAGTACTCCTTTGTGTTGTCTTGTGTGTAAATGTATGTTTTCAGTGTCTGAGTGGTTTACGTATGTTTGGGAGATGATTTACAGTAGAACTGATGGACGTGTTTCCTCAGGGTGACAGGATCTATCAGGAGATTGAGGAGAGGGAGCAGAAGCCTGGGGAAGATTCTACTAATTCTCCACTTTACTCCACTATTGAACCTCCTGATTTATTCATATACAACACTCCAACCCCGTCTCAGCAAGGTCCACAACAGTCCCTCAGCTCCACTGTTTACTCCACTGTAAACTCCACTAAACACTCAGCTGGAAACTCCACTATTTACTCTGCAGTGCGTGTCCCCAAGTGAACACAGTCATACACTGAAAAACAGCTCTGGGAGTGAATCTAATTGGTATATTTTATATTTATTGTTTTAAAGTGTTATTTTCAGCACATTTACTTGATTAGAGTATATTTATTTAAAAATATATTTTCCTATGAATTACATTTTTGCAGACTTTTTCCTTAGTAGTGCCCCCTACTGTTCACTAGTGTGTGTGTGTAAATGTGTATTTCACCTCATGCATTGGGTTAAATGTGGAGAACATATTCCTATGTGTCCAAGCACAGTGGCCAGTAGTGATTCTGATTCTAATTCTAATTTTTATAAAATATCACAATTCCAGCAAAAACATCAAGTACAGAGAAAATTTACACAAAAAAGTAAAAATATCTAGAAAATCCACCAATAATCTTATACTATTCCTGCAACACACTCAGGATGGGTGGATACCGCTTGTACATATAACTGTACTTTCAATTAAATTCACACATATTCTGCTGTTTATTATAAGGGTCAGGCCCAGACCTGTTCACAAAGTGAGAATGTAACAAGCTGTTGTGTTTGTTGTTGTTTGTTAGTGTTAATGCCCAGTATCATTTTTAATAAGTAAATGGTAACATGTATTTTTGATAATATATATATTTTCTCTCTTGTGAAGCATATTTTATTTACATTTTCAGAATCTTGATTAAAATATTTGTATTTTATTAATGCAGTATTAATGCAGCCATAAAATATTTTCTTATGCTGCAGTGTAAAGGTTTTATGGATGTTGTATTTAATATTTTAACGTTGTTTAACATGTTTTAATTCCATTTTTAGTAACATCCTCATAAAAATAAACTTTAAACTGTGTTAAATATAAATGTTTGTTTGGTGCTCATTCCTAAGAAAATATAAATTTAGGTGACTGTATAATGTATTAGTTTCTGTAAAAAAAAACACGATCCAAACACGTAACACCCAGCAGAACACACGGGCACATACACAGGATGAGTTGGTTTCAGTACCTAGCTTAGACAGGTTTTATTGTTTTACTCTGTTTCACCTACAGGAGGGGGGGCATGGTGTAGGACACCTGGAATGAGGAATGGCAACTTTTAATGTTACAGTTTTTACAGAGGTTCTTATATTGATCTGTAAATGGTTTGTAGCTGATATTGCGCAGAGCTGGAGGACTGAGTCTAGAAGAGGGGCATCTGGTGGAGAATGCTGGGGTGATGCTGGACAATGCAGAGGCAGTAGCTCGGAGGCTGGGAATGAGCTGATCACGGAGGATTAGAACCTGCTGAGGATGTGGGCTCCAGGAGAAAGGGAACCACTGAGAGAGGACCCCATTTCAGTGTTTGTGGGTCAGCCCCAATGTTACAGGTGTGGAAGTGCAGGGACCATTATTAGAGCTTTGGACACGAAAGACATGGCGTTTTTTTGTGAGTCAGTGTTAACTGGTGGAATGGGAAATGATGGCATTAAAAAAGTTCCACTTAAAACTCTCTCTCTCTCTCTCTCTCTCTCTCTCTCTCTCTCTCTGTGTGTGTGTGTCTCTCTCTCTCTCTCTCTCTCTCTCTCTCTCTCTCTGTGTGTGTGTGTCTCTCTCTCTCTCTCTCTCTCTCTCTCTCTCTCTCTGTGGGTGTTAAAAGGAAGTGGGTGTACACTCTGTGCTGATCTGCTGAACTATAAGCGCTCAAACAGAAGCTGAGAAAGAAAGGTGACTTTTTAAAATCCTAAATATTTTATATATACTTTTTTCAGTCCGGTCAAAGCTGAAATGACCATAAAGTTCCTCCTCATCTTCAGCCTCTACCTGATTTCAGGTAAGAAACACACTTCTAAATCATCAGCTCTATCAGCAGTGTCACATCCAGCCTTTCTTCCCATGGACATGGGGGCGTTGGATGTTGCACTGTGTGTTTGGCTCATGTTTATTGTTGTGGATTGTGTTTTACAGCTGGAGTCAATGCTGTTAGAACTGTAACTGGACTCAGAGGACACTCAGTTCAGATTCACTGTCCCTATGAGTCTGGATATGAATCCTACACAAAGTATCTCAGCAGAGGGGAATGTTCTACTTTACCCTGGAGTACTAAAGACATTCCTGTTGACTCTAAATCTGCTAAAGATCAGAGATTCTCTCTGAAAGACCACACAGTGAACAGAGTCTTCATCATCACCATCACTGACCTGAGAACAGAGGATGCAGGAAAGTACTGGTGTGCGATAAAGAGAGCAGTACAGGCAGCTGTGCATGATGACTACACTGAGATTCAGTTACTGGTGAAACTGGGTGAGTGATGAGTCTGATTTTACAGCTTTAGGAATACTGTCATATTTTGGCCCCAATCTAATGATAAGTTTTGTTGGATTTCTAAGGAATGTATTTCTTTATTATGTTCATCTCAGCACAGTAAACACACACTGTGCACTAAAATATGCAGGAAACTTTAAACACCACACTGTTCCCTGTAGAGAATCATTCAGAAATTCAACAGACCAAGGGTTGCCTGCATTTTACCACAAAACTGAATATGAAAATGTGTACATTATATATATATTTACATATGTCAGAAAGGTATGTAACTGAGATCCCGACTGGAGAACCAACAGTAAAGTGTCCAGTGAGTGGAGGTTGATGGTATAAAGTCTGTTGTGTGAGGTCTGTTCATAGTTTAAGAGTAAACACAGTAAACAGGATTACTTCAACCTAAAGAAGAAGGAATGTAATATATTACTTCAGGCTTTTCCCCACTACAGCCACTAGAGGGCAGTATCAGTCTAACTTCATCTGCAACATCCTTTAAATATTTCATTTAAAAAAATACACAACTGCCCTCTAAAAAATTACACATAAATTAAATTAAATTTAATTAAATGTTTATCTTCATCATTTGAACAAGCAGTGAACTCATCAGTTCCAGAGACTAGTGCAAAAACCTCAACAACTGCCACAACCTCCAGAGAATCTACTTCCAAGAAGACAGCACCAGGTACAGCACTCTGTTCTCACACTCCATTGTGTTCCTTTATGTCTGTGTGTATTGTGTGTAGTGTGTGTGCACACACAGATGCACTCATGTTGATCAGTCACCACCAGGGGGAGCTGTCTATGAAAATGCCCCATTTAGAGAGAAGCTCCAATGCTCCTGTGTCTGATGTGTCTTCTGTTGTGATCCAGCTGTGTTCCACAATTCAGGATTTCTCAGTTTAGTCAGATAACCTAAGCCCCAAATCAAGTCTTATCTTATAGGAGCAGAACTGAGGGAGATTCCTACTGGACAGTCCTCAACTTTGGGCTTAACTTTCATGTACATGATTTTAATCCCATGCACTTTTTATAAAAAGGTTTCTTCACCATTTACTGCCCTCTGGTCGGTTTACACAATGGAAAAAGATGTTTATACACAGCCCTGAACCCAGTATCTCTGACAGAACACCAAAATACTACTCATGCTCAGGTATAGGACGGTGGAGGGGGGGAAACAGGTGCTGTATCTGGGTAAAACTGATTTATTTTTGCTGTTTCAGATGCATTTCTTAAAGGGAATGTCTACAACTGTGGGGAAACGCTGTTCTCTGGTTTATGTTCAGAAGGGCCACATCATTTAAGGTGGAACTCTATGTTTGAGAAGGAGAAAAGACTGCTGTTTGTACGTAGCTGAAGTTTAACTGTCTGTAATCAGTGTCAGGAGGGATACTTTTATAATGTGTTCCATTACAGAATACAAAATACATGGCGTAAAATGTATTTTATATCATATTCTGTTACATTACTCAGTGAGAGAAATGTATTCTGAATACTCTGGAATACTGCTACATTTTCTTATGTTTTTAAACAATGTGAATATGGCAGTCACACCAGGAATCAAGAAGAATATTCTGTTGTGTTCTACTGTAACAACTAGCTGAATGTATGAGCTCTCCTGAATGCTTAAAGCATTTGCTGTAAAGGTGTAAAGACTATACAAGTATGTAAACAGACCTTCAGTTACAAGTCTCTTAAGAAAGAAAGAAAAAGACCCAATATTCCCATGATAAATTCCACAGCTATTAAGAGCTTTATTTATATACTCCAGTACCAATATTGTTTTAATGGAGGAATAGGCTTTGGAACAGCTTTTCTGTTGTTTGGCTTTATGTGATATTGAAGAGAAAGAGCCTGAAGCAAGAGGCTGTCAGGTCTCACTAGAAGCGCCGTGCCTGGTTCCGTTAGATACTTTGCACTGAATGGAGTTCTTTGTCTTTCTGGTAACTTAGAATACAAGTAGATATATTTCTTATTCTAAATACGTAAGGTCATTACATGTTTTCTGTTACTCCCCTGTTTTACTGTATAATATTGTACCAGATCATCATTAACCCCTAATGAAGAATACAGTAACACCTTGTTCATTAAAAAGGAGTTAACACCTGATAACTCCCCAAAAAAACAAACAAACAAAAAAACATAGTGACAGCAAATTCACTATCTAACAAAAATGGCTTGTAGATTTGCAATAATTTATTAAAGAATAAGGAGGTGGGACATTGCATGTATGATGAATGATCTCCTGCACAGTGAGAACAATCAGGGACGAGGGACTGGAGAGTGGGTCTGTGAAAGACAGCTCTGAGTATTATTTCACTCTCTCTCTCTGTTTCTTTCTGCTTCTGTCCCAAATGTTCTAAGCTCAACCTCTTCCAGGACCACCCCCAAAACCACACCATGGTCCACACCAAATATTCACCACCAGGTCAGTGCTTTGCTTTTTCACACATCCTTAATATCATCTGTTTCACCCCTCACAGTGAATACTGTTGTAAATGAACATGTGAACATCCCTACTGAATTAAACATAAAGACTAGGCAGCTGTGGTTTAGAGAAGTGGGCTTGGGACTAAAGGGCTGACCCTGAACTGTCAGAGGAAGAGGGTGGGGAGAGTAAAGAAACAGAACTTTCTCCTCTCTCAACATCCACAGCTAAAATGTGCTTGAGGAAGACAACTAACCTTCCACTGGACTCCAGGCTCCAATGTGACTGTCTGGTACTCTGGCTGTGTTTATGCTCACACAACTGTGTGTGTGTTTGTGTGTGTGTGTGTGTGTGTGTGTCTATTTGTGTTTGCTGCTATGAGTGAGTTAATGTGGAGTCTCAGTTTCCTCAAGTGCATTAATAATGTGTCACTACTTCTGCTATAAAATGTGTCCAAGACTCTTATGTGTTGTTTTGTGCTTTCGATTTTTTTTCATCTTTTATGTGTTGTTTAATCATGGCACTAAAGTTAATGCTGTGTGTTAGGCGTATTACCCAAGGACTCCTACTGTTTCAGTGAAGTGTGTTTACCCCCGTGTAGTTGAGGTATTATGTCCTCTCTTAAGTGTGTGAAATATAAACCATGTGACCAAGACTAAAGTAAAAGTAGGGGATGTCATCGTGGTTGCCATGGTAACTGTGGATTTCGCCACAGTCGCTATGCTCTTTTGGTTTTGTGAGTGTGAAGCTTAGACAGTGCCTTCCTATTTTCTCACGGTTGTGTTGGAAAATCATGACAGAAAATAAGACAGCTCTTGAGTCTCTGAGTCGGCATCAAGTGAGACAGCATTTATTAATTAACGTGAGAGAGGGACGTGCGCACAACGCTGTTTTTCACCTCTCTGCTGACCAATTTTGATCTGCGTATTTTTATACCTGGAAAACCCTTTGAAGTTCACCATCTGTTCGCTCTTTAACATTTCAGTCATCTTTCACTGTATCCTGTTCCCAAAACTCGGAGTTTCCCACCATTTGTTTTCCACTCTCTCCTGTATTTCTAACACCTTTCCAGACGTGGCCTGTGCCTCCCCCTCTATCTCCTTGGTCTGGAGACAAAGGGAGTTGATTGAATGGAAAGTGTCGATATGTTATTTGAAACACACACAAACATAAGTCTGCTGTCTCACACAGAGAATTAGGAATAAAAAAATTTCAGTTTAAACAAGCATGCGTGGTCATTGCTGATTAAAATATCTCTATTGATTATGAATCATTTCTATAAACAAATTTCCATCACATTTCCCTCCTTTGATTCTTAATCAATCATTTTTACAGATTATCTTCATCAAACAAATGTTCCAGCCCCAGGTCTTTATCTACTTCATCAGGTTTAGAGTTCTTTGTGATCTGCAGGAGCTGGTATCTCGCTTGAACGCGATGACACAAAGTTTCGTTCACGTTCTCGTCCTTTTGGGGTTGACCATTATTATCACTCTTCAAGTTGTTGTTTCTTCGGGTGAGGTTGGAGCCTTCTTGCAGTGAGTATGATGTACACACGTCCCTCGTCCTTTTAATTTCACGGCTGTGTGGGTCACTAGGAGCACCTGGTGTGGTCCAGTCCACTTGGGTTGGTTCCACCTTCGTCTGCGGAGGTCTCGTATCAACACCCAGTCACCTGGCTTGTGGTCGTGGAAGGGCTGGTCGGCTGGTTGCGGCAGCACTGCTTTCACCTGCTTAGATATGGGCAGAAACGTCTCGAGACGCAATACGTTGTGAGAGAGTGGGTCAAGCAACTGATTATCAAGTGGACGTGGACCTAACCCGGTGTTGGGAGGCCTGCCAAACACTATCTCAAAGGCACTAAGACCAGATCTTTTCTGTGGTCTGGTTCTGCTTTGCCAGAGGACCAGAGGGAGGCACTTAACCCAATTAAGGCCTTTTTGTTGTGTCATTTTGCAAGACCATTTTTAATGGTTCCATTAACCCTTTCTACTGACCCAGCATTGGCGGGGTGGTGGCATGTCTATTTCTAGGTACTTAGTTAGACTAATTAGGCCTGTATGTACAAATGGAGTGCCATTATCACTCGAGACGCATTGTGGCAGGTCCCATTTGGGGATTATTTCTCTGAGGAATGTTTTGGCTACTGCCTCGCCATCTTGAATACCTATAGGAAAAGCTTCAAACCATTTACTGAACATGCATACACAGACCAGGAGAAACTGCTTCTCTTTTGCTGGTGTTAGCTCCACAAAATAAATATGCCAATGGAATGGCTCTGTCGCTGGGGGGTGACCTACAGGTTGTTTCGACAGTGGTTGTTTGTGCATGTGTGTGTTTTGTGCACACCTGAGGCATGCTGAACAAAAATTTTGGGTGAGTGTAGAGAGTCCGGGTGCATACCAATGTCTGGCTATCATATTTATCATCCTTCCCTTGCTCATGTGACTTTTCCCATGAGCAATAGCAATTAACCCTTTCATGTATGTTTTTGGGAGACATGGTCTGTTTGTTGCAGTGTGTATCCATACATTGTTTTGCTTAATGCACCCTGATTTGGACCACTGAGCTCGCTCTGCTCCAGTGGCAGTGGATTGAATATCCTGCAGAGTGGGTTTCTCTTGATCTGTTACAGGAAGTTGTGTGGTGGCGACCGGAGCTGTGAAAGTTGTGTGTTTAGCTACATGAGTTTATAATTATCCCATGCCAGGTCAGGTTTCATGGGGTTTCACACACATTCGTATCTAATAAATGTGATATAAATTTATTAATCAAAATGTGATATTGATTTCTCAGTTATCACATGTTCTAAAACATGTTAAATCAGATCTTATATTAAGCAAATTGGTTGGCTGAAATCAATAATGACTCAATTCATATCAATAACCGGTAACCATTAATCACACTGAGGATAAAATGAATCTCATTGTTAATAATAATTTTAAATTTCAAATATTTAGAATAAAAGTCAATCAAACCATCACCAAACTCAACAAATTTGAGGATAATTAATGAATCAATTTCAACAAGTTGAAATTTGAAACAAAGTATCATAAACTTAAATGAAACAAATGTAAGGTTCAAGTGAATCAAATTGTCACCTCAATGAATCAACTCAGTGATTCAATCTGAATCAAACCAATGACTCAAATGTAAGGTTCAAGTGAATCAAATTGTCACCTCAATGAATCAACTCAGTGATTCAATCTGAATCAAACCAATGACTCAAATGTAAGGTTCAAGTGAATCAAATTGTCACCTCAATGAATCAACTCAGTGATTCAATCTGAATCAAACCAATGACTCAAATGTAAGGTTCAAGTGAATCAAATTGTCACCTCAATGAATCAACTAAGTAATTCAATCTGATTCAAATCAGCGACTCAACCGAATCACCTTATCAAATGAATCCCCCTTTTTTGTCGTGCAGTGGCCTCTACGCGGCAAAATAGGGGATTTTTATTTATTTATTTTTTTTATTATTATTTTTATTTATATAGACATGTTTGCATACAGTCTATATAAATAAATCTATACGTCATGCTAAATGCATATATATATATATATATTTATACCAGAGCTCTGGGGGATTCCATTCAGTCTTAGGTAATCCCTTGAAATCACATATTTCAGATCAGCACATAGATCTACACATAGAATAGAAGCATTTTCATATTTTTCCCTAATAAATACTTCGCATGGTCTATCAATAAAATCCCCATTATTTATTTTTTTTTTATCATTAGTTTCTATAACATTATCTGATCTGCAGATTTATAGTAATTATGTAGTCAGGCAGTTAACTTAAGTTTTGAGAAGAAGAGAGTACTTCCCTTTTCACTGTGTCAGTGCGTCCCATCTCAGCGCGTCCTGCCTCTCCGCCGCCCATCACTTCTCGCAGTGTGCTGTTTCTGGCTTTTCTTCCTCCTGAGCATATTGCTCCAGGCAGTCTCTGACAAAATGTACCTGTTTGCCACATCTGTCACCCATATATCTCTCTGAAACACGTTTGGCTGGAAAGCTGGTCCATTGCCTGCAAATCCTCTTCCAAATTGCTCTGCGTTGCCCTCGACCCCTCCTTTGTCCTCTTCCTTTGTCTCCTTCACGTGAAACGTTGGTGGGTGGGGGGGGGGGGGTCGCAACTTGCTTATACCATCGTACTAACAGGGGTTCTTCTGGGCCAGCCACTTCTACCATGGGGAAAGAGCCGCTCTGGGTTCTGGAGCAAGGCTATCACCTGTCCTTGGTTGGTCGGGTTTCCGGAGGGCGGGGAGGGAATTGGTCTCCCCCTTCAGTTCTGCCTGACGTTTTGGTTCGGGTTCGGGCGGAGACGGGTGGAGAGTGAAAGCCGATTCTCTCCTGCTCTCTGTCCAACACTTAGATTTCCCGCTGCAGATTGACATAGGGGCCGGGTGCTGGATGTCGGTCCACTGTGGCCTGGTGCTCCGGTGAGTGGAGGTGGTTGCATTGCCACTTGCTCAGGTGCTGCTGTGGCTTGGTTGTTCTCTGGTGCGGTTCTTTTCCGCGGGGCGGCATCGAGGTCAGGATTGGCTGGAAAAGGGACACACTGAGACACTGGTTTAGTTTTGCCCCTTCACTTTTTTTTTTTTTTTTCAAATATTTGATCACCGCTTGTGGGCTCCCCACAGGTACTTTTTTATTTTCCTTTACACAGGGTTTAATCACCACTTGTAATTGAAGGGAAAGTGTCGATATGTTATTTGAAACACACACAAACATAAGTGTGCTGTCTCACACAGAGAATTAGGAATAAAACAATTTCAGTTTACACAAGCATGCGTGGTCATTGCTGATTAAATATCTCTATTGATTATAAATAATTTCTATAAACAAATTTCCATCACACGGTACAACTTTATAATAAGACTACACTTAGAAATATTTATAAAAGAATTTAAATATCTTTATTAATAGTTCATAATTATGTTGTTAATACATTTGTAACACTTTATACATTCATCTCCACTGTTAAACCTCAGATCTTGCCAAATACTGACCTCACTTTGTCTTCTCCATTAGTCAACGTTATTTAGTAATCACCTCAGGGTGTCTGACAAGAACAGGAAGATGTCACTTTCCAAACTGTTGGTTTATTAACACACTCTTATGCCACTCAATTTCAGCTTGAAATCTTTGCAATTAAATCTAAACCTGTGGTTTCTATGAACAGAAATAAACAGACTATACACAAGTATCAATCAGTGCAATAAACAAATATGTGGAAATGTGCACATCACAGAATAATGTAATCCTGAATTAGAATCTAATGCAAGGCGTGTAACAATCTGACAATAACAACAAATAGAGTTTTAACCACTCTCTACAAAAGCTTAACTGCTGCAGATAAAGATTATCTGTATTAGTAAATTACTGACGTTAGAAATACAGAAGTAACTATTACAATTACTAGAGTGCTAAATAGGATACTGTCCATTTAAGAATACACGCGTCGCTATGTCGCATTAATCACACAGAGGCTACCTCTCTAACAGCGCACAAAGCACCGTCCTGCCACGACAGATGCACCGAGTGACTAACAGACACTAGCTTGATTCTCTTTCTCTTTCCACTAACTAAAGCAGTGATCATCAATGCTAAACTGAGTAAACAACATTAACGTATCACTTACAGTCTCATGGACGCACGGTAGAAATAATGATAAAGAAATTGTCCGTGATAAATCTTAAATAAATAAATTACTCCACTGTGCTGTCCTCAACTCCGTGCAGCAGCAGGTCCAGGTGGCGCCTTCATGAGGAAACCGACAGCGTTCTGATTGGTTTTCTAGCTGAGCACTGTCCGACCACCAGCTCAGCACCTGAACAGAGCACATTATCCACGACCCACACAACAAAAGCTACACAGCTGGGCACTGCAAGTTAGGGTGACCGCATTTTGAACAGGTGACAATGGGCAGCCCTGATGGAGATCACTGCCAGCCATGTGAACCAGACTCCTGCTCTGTTTATATAGGGACTGGATTGTGTTCTTTCTCTTTTGCTTTTTCACACATTCCTAATATCTTCTGTTTCACAGTTCACAGTGTGTAACACTCATTTATAAAAGCATTCAAATACAAATCCACAACACTGATGTGTCATTCTCCACAGTCAAAATAAAAAGACTAACTATGTAATGGTGTCATGGGTGAAGTCACCATGCTGAGGTATGAAACAGTTTCCAGGATAGGCCTAGTCCTTTATGAGCAAGAGTCGAGGGTCTTCAGTTTCTAAATTAAATCCCCAGTGACTGAGCCAGCAGTTCAAGTGCAGTGTGTGATTGAAGGAAATACACTGTCAGCATCAACTGATTCAGGGATTCTGGAAATATTAATCACTACTCTCTGCATTTATCAGCATCACACTTCCTTTCCTAACTGTTGTGGATTGGGATTTGTAGTTTCTAGCTCTAGTGGTCTGTAGTTCATTCAGCATCTTGACTGAAATATTACTCTTCTGGATTGTGTTCTTTCTCTAGACAAGTCGATCCCTCTGAGTGCAGTGCCGGCCGACCCTGAAATGGTAAGTGCTTTAAGTTAACACTTACGTTAGTGATGCACCAACACTGAACCCAAAACTCAGGACACATCAACACCAACAGCTGAAAAACCAACCAATAAAATCTGAAATAAAATATAAAACAAGAAATGACTCTATTTATTAAATTATAGCAGGGTCACTTTGCAATTTGACTCAATGAATATTTACTCAGTTCAGAAACTGTGGCTAGAAGTGACATTGGATTGCTCCCATAGCACTTCACTTCCACTGGTGGCGCTGTTTCACTAAAACCACAAAACCCCTCTGTTATGAATATGAAGCATCACATAAACACTTGTGTGAGAATATTTCTTTTCTTCTGGAGCTTACAGTTAGGTTCAGGATGGTCTGGGTATGTTTTGTGTTATTTGTACAGGGATTAGATCTGATTTTGTAAACAGGGTTAGTGTCAGAAATTCACATCAGATAAAACATATTGTGTGAATTCTGTGAATGGTCTTTAGTGTCAACTATTTAGGAAGTGAGAGCAGGCCGAGACATCACCCTCTTATTACTGGTGTAGTGTGAATTTACTATACACTTATTCCACATCTGCTGCTTACAACATGTTTCAAAATACATTCACTGAGCTCACAGTGTAAAAGGCCAGCTGGAGTGTTCCAAATGAGAAAATAAAAACAGACAAAGTTGTGATACACAATTGTGTTGGGGGATGATTTACAGTAGAACTGATGGGTGTGTTTCCTCAGGATGACAGGATCTATCAGGAGCTTGAGGAGAGGGAGCAGAAGCCTGGGGCTGGGTCCATGGCGAATAAGATCTACTCTACAACAGATTCTACTAATACTCCACTTTACTCCACTATTGAACCTCCTGATTTATTCATATACAGCACTCCAACCCCATCACAGCAAGGTCCACAACAGCCCCTCAGCTCCACTGTTTACTCTGCAGTGTCCCCAAGTGAACACAGTCACACACTGTGAAAACAGCTCTGTGAAAATGGAGTGAATCTAATTGGTATATTTAATATTAATTGTTGAAAAGTGTTATTTTCAGCACATGATTGACTTGATTTGAGTATTTTTATTAAAAAAAGAGTATTTTGAATTATTTTTTGGCAGATTATTTTGGTTGTTTCAATAAAATATCATAATTCCAGAAAAATAATTTATCAGCACAGAGAAAATGTACACAATATAAGAACAATATCTGGAAATTCCATGAATAATCTTCTAATGTGAGTAATCCAATATCTCAGGTTTGTTTTATTAAAGCTTGTGTATATAACTCTACTATAAAATGTAATTGCACATATTCTGCTGTTAATTATAAGGGTCTGGCCTTGACCTTTTCATGAAATTAAAATCTGTTAATGTTAGTGTTGTTTTATCTCTTAGTATTTACACAGGCCTGGCACAACTGAGCATAAAGAGTCAAGTACTAAAATGTAGTTGAATCAATATTATATTCTCTGATCTCGTACATATTTTACTTCCATTTTCATAACAGAACCCTGAATATAATCTAAGTTGGTGTTTGTATGATGTATTGTGTGTTTTATTTTATTTTTCAGTATTAATGCAGGCTTAGAATATATTCTTATGCCGCAGTGTAAAGGTTTAAGAATGTTGTATTACGTTTTTTAACTATTTTTTTCATTTTATAGTAACATCTTTATAAAAAAAATCTAAATTATACAACGTTAAATATAACACCTGTAACGTTGTGTGTTCTTTCTTAATGATATTCAAATTGAGGTCACTGTAAAATGTATTTGTTACTTTAAAAAATGCTGATTAAATGTATAATACAATGCAACATTAAATATTCTAATATTTTTGGTGTGTTTTACAAATTTATGTTTAATTTATACCAGAAAAACTGCATAGAAAACACATGCTTTTGATTGATTGAGTTCATGGATATAGTCGAGTATTGCAGTCAGAATTACTCAGTAATTGGAGATTGTGTTAATGGTGTGCTATTATTTTCAATGTTTAAACTGAGGTAATAACACAATCTAGTGGATGGCTCCTGACAAACAGCCCCAGACCATGGTCCCTCCTCCAACAAACTTTAGAGCCAGTGTGTAGTGTTCTCCCAGGCTCCATCAAACACAGACTCATCCATCATCAGTCCAGAGAAGACATTTCCACAGCTTCAGACTTCAGTGGCATTTTGGCTTTACACACTTTCAGTGAGGGGTTAATATCACACATTAATCAAGAGAGTGTTCACATTTAACTACTGCACTTGTAGCTGTAAAAGAAACCATTCAGATAAAACTGGTTGATTATGTTATGATCCAGTGACAAAAATAGGAATCTTGGTGCCCTGCAAAACAAAATGGGCACCAAACAATTATGTACATGTAGTGCTACAGCAACCACAAAAGAAGTCTCTCTCTCTCTCTCTCTCTCTCTCTCTCTCTCTCTCTCTCTCTCTCTGGCTTGGTAAACAACAGAGACGCTCGCGGGTGTTTAACAAAAAGAGATTTACTTTAGGGATGTGCAAAGCACACCGTAAAGAGAAAGCAATTACAACAAAAGGGGCAATCCAAAGAATAGTGAGGGACAGGCTACGGTCAGAAACACAACGTAGTAAATAGTAGCAGTCCGTAATCAAAAACACAGAGTCAAGTGAAACGTAAGCAAGGGTCATACACGGGTAGGCTTTCAGAGATAAGGTTCGCTCGGTAAGTAACATGGGTTAGCAATACTTCGCAAAGGGTGAAGGTAAGAGTCCGGGTTTATACGGTGAGTGAGTGATTAAGCTAAAACCGAAACAGCTGTGAATTAGAACTCAGGTGACTTGGAACGTGTGAGAGGAGTTTTATTGGTTGGTGATGTCAGGTAACCATCAGCTGAATCATGGGAGTTGAAGTTCTCTGAGTCTCTCCCAGACTCAAGTATTGAAGTGTCCTGAACTGAGGGAGGATGCGAGACGTCCGCCGCTACAGGCGTGACACACTCTCTCTCTCTCTCTTTCTCTCCTAAACCACTCATAGGAAGTGGTATATTTTAAGTGCTGGTCATGTGGTCTGTGGAGCCACAAGCTGATGAAAAGTAAAAACAGAAGCTGTACATTTAAATTACATATAAACATCTGAATGTCTTTTTCAATACGGACAAAACTAAAATGACAATGAAGATCCTCCTCATCTTCAGCCTCTACCTGATCTCAGGTAACAAACACACTTCTAAATCATCAGCTCTATCAGCAGTGTCACATCCAGCCTTTCTTCACACGGACATTCCTCCTCTTTTAGCAGCTGCTGGAGGATCCAGGAGAGTGAGGGGATTTTCAGGAGGAGGAGTACTCATCAAGTGCAGATATGAGACACAATACACATCAAACACAAAGTATTT
The DNA here is from genome assembly GCF_029633855.1 of Hoplias malabaricus. NCBI lineage: Eukaryota > Metazoa > Chordata > Actinopteri > Characiformes > Erythrinidae > Hoplias > Hoplias malabaricus. The sequence goes on along the minus strand of NC_089801.1, from coordinate 59,874,101 downwards.
CTGTAAGAGTTCAGGGTTGATCTGTGCTGACCAAATCAAGACAGATGTTAAAAATGAGTGGGTGAATTCAGGAAGATTCTCACTGTTTGATGACACTAGTGCTGCAGTTTTCTGGGTGAAGATCAGAGACCTCACTGTAGAAGATTCTGGATTCTATCAGTGTGCAGTGGATAAAACCTTGTTGGACAGCTTCACCCCAGTGGAACTGGAGGTAGAGGAAGGTGAGTGTCCTCATCATTGTCCTCTTTATGATCTAAATCCTCCAGCATCATTAGCTTCAGTTACAGTGAGAGAAAACACATAGAAGCCCATAGAAGAACTGAGATCAGGAACTGTGTTCTCACAGTGTCTTGACAGTTCTGTTAAGAGACGAGTGGAGGCTGCACCCATTGTTCTTCCTCGTTTCTGATTCTGTTTAAAGTGTGTGTTACTGAAGACTAGTGAAACTGAGACTAAAAAAACTTAAATATCTGAGTTCAGTGTGATTTTTAAGTGCAGTGAAGTCAGTTTAACAGTGTTCTCAGCTGCTGCAGTGTCCTTCACTGTGGAGACGGAGAGACGTCTGATTACAGCAGCAGCTTGTGTTTCAGAGAGGACAGTGTATTGAGGACATTTTGTAATTTTGGTTTGTTTCACAACAACAGCCCAGAATCTGATTAAATGATGTTAGTTACACTGAAGCAGCTGCACATGAGCTTAAAGTTAGGTGTCCTGTACTGATCTGTAGATCAGTGTGACTGTGTTGCCTGGAGTGATGTTTGTGTTCCAGAAATAGTCCTCAGACACCAGCAGCTGACCTCACTGATGTTTATTAGGCTGAATGCCATCAAATCTTTGTATGTGATTTTTGTATTCATCTACTTATTGACAGATCCAGAGTTTGGAAAGAGCATCAGTGTGACTGGCCGTGCTGAAGGAAGTGTGAACATCAGCTGTAAATACCCAGATCTCTTCAGGAATTACCTCAAGTTTCTATGCAGGAGGGTGGACAGTGGTGACTGTGTTTATAAAACACCTGTTAAAAAAAGTAGGAAACTGATAAATCAGGGAAAATACTCACTATATGACACTGTATAACACCCTCAGTGTGATCATCAGTGATGTGAGAGAGGGAGAGTCTGGTGAATACTGGTGTGGAGCTGAATCAGACTGGGAATCTGATCATGGATACAAGCTCTACATCGCACACATCAGCCTCACAGTGACCGGTGAGTAGAGGACATTTTTGATGCAGTTGTAAATGTTTAGACACCTACTGTTGAGTGTTTTGTCTGAGTAAACTCTGCAATGTGCATTTTATGTTTGAACACTCCACTTATTGTAAAGGTGGTGAATGTCTGGGTTCCTGGATCCAATTAAACCTTCACATAAAGAGGAGCTGGGGTGGTGGGGTCAGCATCCAACTGGAGAACTGTAGCTGGACTCAGAGGACACTCAGTTCAGATTCACTCTCCCTATGAGTCTGGATATGACTCCTACACAAATTATCTCTGCAGAGGGGCATGTAGGTCTTATACTAAAGGGGAAATGTAGTTCCTTTACTACATTATCACCATCACTGACCTGAGAACCAAAGATGCAGGAGCTCTGGGTCATCACTAGAGTGAGATTATTTTACATGTTAATGACCTTCAGAAAATCCACGATTCCCCTCACTTTCCATTGTTCCCCATTCTCTCCTGTATCTCATCACTCTTACACTGTCCTCAGCCCATTGTTCACAAGATAATGACCTCAACCCAAACAAACAAAGTCAGCTCCAGTTTTAGTTTCAGACAAACATTGGACGACAGGGGGACGAGGGACTGGAGAGTGGGTCTGTGAAAGACAGCTCTGAGGATTATTTCACTCTCTCTCTCTGTTTCTTTCTGCTTCTCTCCCAAATGTTCTAAGCTCAACCTCTTCCAGCACCACCCCCAAAACCACACCACCGTCAACACCAAATATTCACCACCAGGTCAGTGCTTTGCTTTTTCACACATCTGTAATATCATCTGTTTCACCCCTCACAGTGTATACTGTTGTAAATAAACATGTGAACATCCCTACTGAACTAAACATAAAGACTAGGAAGCTGTGGATTAGAGAAGTGGGCTTGGGACCAAAGGGCTGACCCTGAACTGTCAGAGGAAGAGGGTGGGGAGAGTGAAGGAACAGAACTTTCTCCTCTCTCAACATCCACAGCTAAAATGTGCTTGAGGAAGACAACTAACCTTCCACTGGACTCCAGGCTCCAATGTGGCTGTTTGTTACTCTGGCTGTGTTTGCGCTCACTGTGAGTGTGTGTGTGTGTGTGTGAGAGAGAGAGTATGTGTGAGTGTGTGTGTGTATTTGTATTTGCTGCTGTGAGTGAATTAATGTGTAGTCTCACTCCTGAAATGCATTAATAAAGTGGCTATTTCTGCTGTAAAATGTGTCACAGGCTCTTTTCCAATGTTGGTGTTGATTTTTATCTCTTCTGTGTTGTTTAATCATGGTACTAAAGTTAATAATGCTGTGTGTTAGGCGTATTACCCAAGGACTCCTACTGTTTTTACCCCAGTGTAGTTGAGGTATTATGTCTTCTGCTGAGTGTGTGAAATATATGCCATCTCTGTCACTGTCAAATGAAAGGCATCAACACTGAACCCAAAGCTCAGGACACATCAGCACCAACAGCTGAAAAACCAAGGAAAAAAAAAAATAATGAAGCAAGAAATAAACACTAATCATTAAAATACGGAACGTTATCTTTGCCATTTGGCTCAATTTACATTCACTCAGTTCAGAAACTACTAGAAGTGACATTTGATTTCTACCACAGCACTTTCCTTCCACTGGTGGTTTCACTAAATCCACAAAATCTCTCTGTTATGAAACTGAATCATCGCAGAAATAATGCTGTAAACTGCTGTGTGAGAATATTTCTGTTTTTGTGGAGTTTACAGTTAGGTTTAGGGTTAGGATTAGAGTTAGAGGTTAGGGTTTGTTTAGAGTTAAAATCAAGGATAAAGTTGATCAGTTTTGGGTTATTTTTTACAGCGATTAAATCAGATTTTTCAAACTGGGTTGGTGTCAGAAAGTCACATCAGATAAAACACATTGTCTCTATTCTCTGAATGGTCTTTAGTGACAGACAAAAACAGAGAAGCATGCTTGTGTTGGGAGATGATATAGAGTAGTGTCTGTGTGAGCATGAGACTTGGAGCCTTTATCAGAAATCTTTCAGGTGAAATGATCCAGTGACAAAAACTGAGAACCCTGGTGCCCTGCAAAAGAAAATGAACACAACCTCTCTCTCTCTCTCTCTCTCTCTCTCTCTCTCTCTCTCTCTCTCTCTCTCTCTCTCTCTCTTCCCACTCAAGGGAAGTGGAAGTACCTACTTTTTTGTGCTGATCTAGTGGTCTGTAGAACCACAAACAACTGAAGAGTAAAATCAGAAAACTGTTTAATGTCCTGAACATCTTTTTTCAATTCAGACAAAGCTCAAATGACCATGAAGATCTTCCTCATCTTCAGCCTCTACCTGATCTCAGGTAAGAAACACACTTCTAAATCATCAGCTCTATCAGCAGTGCCACATCCAGCCTTTCCTCACATGGACATTTGGGTAACACTTTATAATACAGCCTGGATCTTTCCAGCAGTATATCTTTCTGCATTATAGGGTTTACTTTCCTGGTATTTACTGTGTAATTCCCAGCATATTAAAATATAGTTTCCCACATTTTAAATTTGCATCTTCATTTTACAGTGTATTTTCCTGGTACATACAGTGTAAATGTATTAAGATACACACATATATTTTTAATCACAACACACAATAATGAGTCATGTACAGATTTATATATTATATTCATTAATTACACAACAACAGTGATGTTCTGCTGTTCTTACTCACTTACTTACTTATTTAATCACAACACACAATGAGCTATGTACAGATGTATAATTAATGAATATAATATATAAAACAACAGCAAGTGATGTTCTGCTGTTCTTACTCTGTGAATAACGAAGACTTCTTGTGTAAGTGTGGCAGTGAGAAGTGGTTACAGTGCTATTTATGAAGTTTACTTTGAAACCATTGAGGACTAACAACTACCAGAGTAAACCACTGAGGAGTGTCAGCCGCCTGTGTACACAGTACTGTGCAGAAGTCTTAGCCTCCTACGATAATGATATATATTTAAACCCATGCCTTCTCAGTAAGTGGTGCTTGTGTAAAGTTAAATATAATCACAGTAAATACAAAAGAATTATATGAAGCAAATAAGAAGATGTTTTTTCTATAAAGTAGTAGGTGAGAGTGAGTTTGAAGAACAATGTTTTTTTTCATATTCTCATGGATTTTCATAAATTTGGTAAATCAACATTTGGAAGTAAAAAAAACAATTAAAATAATTCAAACAATTGAAATGATACATTAAATGTAAAAACCAGTAAACTGCTGTTCTAGAATAAAAACGAGGAGTGTTTTAAACTCAGGGCTATTCTAATGTTCTCAGCTTGGCTCACATGTCAGTAGCAGATCTCATAAATACACTGGTCCTACACCTTTAAGACATTTATAACCAGTAACAACACCTTAAAGTCTATTCTGTAATAGACTGGTATCCAGTGTAAGGATTTAAGAACAGGGGTGTCCCATCCAATTAGTGATGTGTTTAAGGCATTTACACAATGAGTCAACTGAACCAGTGTCATTTGGACAGCCAAGTAAATCTGAGTATCATCTGCATAGTTGTGATTGGACAGCCAATAGTCTTTTAGAATCTGGCCAAGAGGAAGCATGTATAGATTAAATAGAAGTGGAGGAACCCTGGGGGACACCACTGGTCATGGACACACTCTCAGAACTATTACTTTCTATTTCTACAATGTAGTTCCTGCCTTGCAGATATGAACTGAACCAAGGCTGGATTTACGTGAACTGACACGGGGGAACACACAACACTTCTCACAGACAGTCACCTGGAGCAGGACTCGATCCAAAAACGTCCAGGTCCCTGGAGCTGTGTTACTGTGACACTACCTGCTGCACCACCATGCCACCTGTAGATGTGCAGTCTTTTATTATCCTTGACACAAACTCATCTGCCTTTAAGATAACTACATCCAGAGTGTGACCATGACTGTGTATACCCCTGTATAAGAGTCCAAAAGAGTCCAATATGGCACATAGTTCTATGGTAAAACTGTCATTATATATGTTAAAGTCACCAGCAATAACAAAATGGCCAAAATCAGTACAAATTAAAGACTCTCTGAAATGGGGTCATTGGCGAGTTTTGGGTTTGTTACCCCATTAAAAGAGTAATTTCCAAAGAGCGGGGTGTTTGCTGTCTGCTGTGACCAGCTCAGCTGTGTTGTTCACTGTGTTTGTGATTCTTCCCATGGTCATGCAGTGGTTCAAATCTGTTTTTCAACTGAAGCTGGTCTGGTTCTGTGCTGTGGCCTCTAAGCAGCAGTGTTAGGTTTAGCAGTTGAATTTTCGAGATGGGAGTATAAGATGAGACTACAGAGCTGTACAAAGTGTGGCATTTGTTCCTAGCTCTAATATGCACCCATTGTCCATCTCTATCAACTATACTCACTATTGTCTGGTCCGGTTCTGTTAAGCCCTCCCCCTGCTGTCTGTTGCCAATATTCCCACAGATACTCCTCACACAGTGGCAACATAGTGCTGCTGACTTGTGTATATCAACTCTGTCACAGAAAAACATGATGTTTTTGAAGGTGAAGTAAAGAAGTAATAGATAGCAGAACTTCTGTTCCCTGCAGATAATTTTAATAATATATTCATTTGGAAACTCAACAAAACGTAGGGTGCCCACACTTTACCACACAACTATATATGCAGATGTGTACATAATAACTGTTTATATATAAGTATGTAAATGAGCTCAAGACTGACACAATGATCTGAACATTAGCTTTATCACTGGGAGATAGTGAGACTGATTCCTGGTGATGCCTCAGTCATAACCAGGAATCCCCAAGATCATGCGTGACCTGTTTCGCCCCCAGTACCTGTTTAATAACATAATAGATCTGGACCATCCTTTATATTTTAGTTGCAAGAACTGCCCTCACAACAACTGTTGTCTAAATCACACACAACAAAACAAAATGTGAAATGTTCTACATCAACAGATCAAGATCAATCAGCAGAAACAACAGCATCAAGCACAACCCAGCACAAGACCACTACCGCAGCAACTTCCAAGAAGACAGCACCAGGTACAGCACTCGGTTCTAACACTCCGTTGTGATCTTCTTTTTGTCTGTGTGTAATGTGTGTATTCTGTCGCTATGTATTTTCCAGAGCTAATGGAGGACAGATGCACTCATGTTGCTCAGTCACCACCAGGGGGAGCTGTCTATGAAAGTGTCCCATCCAGAGAGAAGCTCCAATGCTTCTGAGTGTGACGTGTCTTCTGTTGTGTTCCCGGGTCCCTAATCAGGAGAAAGACTTGTTCTGGTTTGTCTTAGTTTTCTCCTGGTGTGCTAGAAGAGGGGTTGATTCTGTTCTTTAACTTAAGAGCTGAAAATTAAATATATCATACCATCATTGTTGTTGTTTTTGTAGATTGGGAATCTGGACGACAAGGATCTCTCTCTATTTTCACGTTGTGGCCTGACCTAGACCAGGTTATAAAAGCCTGTGAAGTAGACCTAGGACAAAACGACTTATCAGCAATCTAAATTCTCAATGGAGATAAGGTCATTAAAAGGTATGTGTGAACAAAAGGAATGTACTTACCTGGAAATTGTTCCAGTGAAGGGTCCGGTGGGTCTGGGTGAGTTGGTGCCAGTGGGAAATTCAAGAATGGCAATCTTACACTGTTGGAAGGATCCACCAATGAGGAAAGATGTGTGGATCTCTCACCTCCTGCAGGGCCACAAAAAGATAAAATAAGAATGTTAATGATAATATGCTTATCCATACTGTGATTTGATTTTTGTAAATATCGACTCAACACCTTTCAGTAGAGTTACTTTAATACAGTTTGTATAATAGTGATGTTCGAACCGATAATGAGTAAAATTGAGCACTGAACTGAACACATGGCTCCATTTGTACTCTGCCATTGTGTCTTTGTCTACAGACTGAGTGAATGAGCAGTGTGCCGTTGTGCTTACACATCACACACGTACCCAGGCAGAAGAAAAAGTAGTTCCCATCAACCGCATATCATTTAGACAAGATCTCAATAGTTTAGTTACTTTCCACTGTTTCCAGTATCCTGTTAATTATATACATTACCTCAAATGACTGAAGTATCAAACGTATCGATATTTTGATTTCAGAATAGATTTTAGAGCATAAAGGTCAGAGGTATCTATGTTTCAGTATCAATCTGCACATCACGAGTGTTTAATGTGTACAAGCACCTTTGTTAGAGAAGAGTGCGCTGTGTTCCATTCTCTCTGACGTCTACAGTAAACCCTAGTCTAAGATGGAGTCAGAGCTGGACTTGTTGTATAATAATAACTCTTATCAGGAGAAAGGCTTTTTCTGGTTTGTCATGGTTTTAAAAGGAGAAATAATAATACTAATTTTAATGATGTGTAATATATCTGTACAGTCCCTGATAACAAGGAGATGGCAGACCACTGTTCGCCCACTGAGGGCAAAGTTGGAGGTCCACTAGTCCAAAACTCCTGTTAAGCACAGCATTTTCTGGGCGGACTGCTGGTGATTAAACATAATTTTAGACAAAATGCCACATTTTAGCATTTCATTACGTTCTTTTGTTATTCTTTATAAATAAGATCAGTAAATAATTTTAATCAGCACAGTGTCATTTTTAGCATTTAATCATTTTCTATCAGTCTTATACTCGTTATTATATCTCTCATAGTTGTTGGTAATATTTGTATTAGTTTGTTTTCCAGAATAAAAGTCTCTGTGAATTTAAAATCTGTTTGAGGAGATTAATAATTAGTTTTATCCTGTACAGGACAGTAATCTGAGTGGCCCCATGGTGGACCAGCAGTGGTCTACAGTCAGTGGTGTGCCAGCCTTTTTATGCCAGTGGACTGATATATGCTCGCTGCGCTGTCTGGGATGGTTAGCTTGTGTATTGAGTGTGAATGTCATGCTTAGTGTTTAAAACCCTGAGTCTACAGTTCATTCCTGCTGTTCAGTTTAGTTCTGTGCTCCGCAGCTTGTTTTATCAGCCACCGGGGGAGTTTGGGTGTCTGCATCTGTGAGCTGGGATGCTTGAAAATTGTGTAAATATATTTTCATCCCATTTCTTTGTGTTTGTACAGTCTTTCACTAGTTTTATCATGCCACATAATACATCAATTGTTGCACTGTTATATCGGAGTCTCCATTATAACTCCCAGAGACCTTACTAACTAGCCTTGTGTAAATCTGAAATCCCCTCTAGTGGGGTAGTAACACCTAACACACTGTTTCACACAGGAGTAAATGTTGGTCTCTAGAAAGAGGGAAATACAAGATAAATAGAAACCAAGTGGAAGACCTGGCTGCAGTCAGTGCAGATCTCTAGGACAGAAGAACACAGAGCAGAGCGACCCCACACCTCTCAGTAGAGTTAGTTTAAGAGCTGCACAAAGAGAAGGGTCCATATACATAATGTGGACGGTGAGAAACACTGTGGACAGCTGTAGTATGGTATATTCAGAGTAGTTCTGACAGTTCACCTCTATTCATCTGAGCTGGTCATAAGTGTGAGATTATGCAGACATGCTAATGATGTAAACTTTAAGACAGAGAGGTTACTGTGAAATTTGTGTAAGAGGAAATTTGTGGTTGAGCAGTGACGACAGCAGAATGCAGAAGCGACAAAATACAGCACAAGAAACAAAGAGTTTCAGACAAAGATTTCAGCATGTGGCCACTCGTAATCCTCCTGTCTGGCTGCTTTCCAGGTGAGTTTTATACTGCGCTTCATTTACCATCATTATTCCTACTATTGCTTATTTACCATTATTTTTACTACATCTACAGCAATACTATTAAAAGCATCAGTATTACTACTACTACTACATCTGATTTACTGCTACCTCACTACTACTGTGTTTACTGCTACTGCTTCAGCATCACTATCACCACTGCTATTTCTAATTCTATTAATAGTGTTACTTCTCATTCATCACTATGGTGGACTTTATCAAAATACACTGAAATGTAGAAGGGATGCTCAGAGACAGTTTCAGTCTATTGTTCAGTGAATACTTTGTCAGTGTTGCTTAGAGTTTATCTTTATTATGAAGGAATTTACTTCATTCATTTCAAGGTGGTGCAGCAGGTAGTGTCTCTGTCACAGCTCCAGAGACCTGGAGGTTGTGGGTTTGAGTCCCGCTCCGGATGACTGTCTGTGAGGTGTTTGATGTGTTCTCCCTGTGTCTGCGTGGGTTTCTTCCAGATGCTTGGGTTTCCTCCCACAGTTCAAAAACACACGTTGGTAGGTGGATTGGTTACTCAAAAGTGTCTGTGTCTATGTTGGCTAAAGTACAACAAAAGCCATTTTTTGCTGGTTAGCACATGAAGTGAAAATGACTGAAGTGAGATCAATCTGCACGACAACACATAATCACAGCTTTTCTGGTGTAACCTAGGGCTCTTTGTTCATGGCTGATCTTTGGCAGTGAACCAACTTAGTGCTGCATTGTGGTTATTCCATGCAATGCAGACACAGTTTTGGCCTTTTGGTCATTTGTTGGAAAGTGAACATCACTAAGCACACATTGCAGCCAGCTATGTGTAAATGTTAAAATCTCCTGAAACAGTGTTATTTTGGCTTAAAATGCAACAATTTGTCTCACAGTTACTAAATGCGACAGACATCACGGTTGTATTTAGTTAGGATTTGATTGGACTGCAGCTGTAATTATTAAATGAGATTCAGACGGCTGGTATGTCATCACACATGGAAAATTATATTTGGAGGTGTCTAGTCTATCCTCATTTTGTTTCTCTGTTCTCTGTTTGTTTCTCTATTTCTTTGTTAAAAGTGGCAGTGTGTTCCTGGCTTTCTCACTCACAGTCGTCCATTCCTCTCTGTGTTTCTAGCTTCCCATTGTGGTCTTTTGTTCATGGTGTCTCTGTGTTTCTGACCTGCTCCATTATGGGTTGTGGTTGACCTCTTCTCGTTCTGTTCTTGTTTCCACTGTTAGGTTAGTGTCTGTTTTATTATCTCTAAGCTTCCTGTGTCATCTCTCTACCTGTGTTTGTTCTCATGTTTGGTCTCCTATATCTGCTTAAGATTCTAGTCCTGGTTTCCCTCTAAGTCTTTTTATGTTCCTTGGTGTTTCTCAGTCTCAGTTCCTCTTTCTGTTCTGGTGCATGTTTAGTTTTAGTGTTATTTTTTAGTTTTCGTTGTCTATAGTTCTGTGAATTCACTTTGTATCTCAGAGCCTTGGTTATTGTATATTGTACGTCGTGTTGTTTATAGTATTATGTCTTTCCTTGTTAGTCACATTATTTTGTTTGGTTTGTTTTAGTCTTGTGTCTTGTATATATTTATATTTCTGTTCATTACAAATGCATCTCTGACTCTGTTCCACTTCCTTTTGCCACACAATTTAACAAAGAGTAAAAAAGAGATTATTATTTACAGTAATATTAATATTTCTCTGAATATGGCTGTGTGCACAGTGTAATACACATTCCCAGGGAGTTCTATGCTCTTTAATGTGTGTAAATCAGCCACTGTCTCTTGTGTGTGTGATGTTTGAGGCTCACACTGGTGCAGGCGGAGAGAAGGTTATCACTCCTGGGGGATGCTCTCCCTCTTGTGGGTGCTGTTCTGTGCTCTGTATTTCACACACGTGTGTGACTGGTTCTCAAATGTGCCTTTATTAAATGCATTTTAAAAGTATCCTTAATACATTACTCTTTATGCACAGTGATGAAATGCATTAATTAACACGTTACAAACTAAATATTTACCCAACTTTGAATGTAAATTCTCGATATGGTTTAATTAATATTAAAGTGCTGTGTATTTTATAAGACAATTTCAGCTCCTTGTTATCAGCTCATACTGGGGGTGGGGGTGTAACTGTGACTTAGCTCTTCCTCTAGGAGCCGCTCCAGTTAAACCTCCACAAGATGAGCTGTGGAGTGTTGGATGTTGCATTGTGTGTTTGGCTCATGTTTATTGGTGTGGATTGTGTTTTACAGCTGGAGTCAATGCTGTTAGAACTGTAACTGGACTCAGAGGACACTCAGTTCAGATTCACTGCCCCTATGACTCTGGATATGAATCCAGCACAAAGTATCTCTGCAGAGGGGAATGTTCTGTCTGGAAGATTAGAGACATTCCTGTTGACTCTAAATCATCTAAAGATCAGAGATTCTCTCTGAAAGACGACACAGTGAAAAGAGTCTTCATCATCACCATCACTGACCTGAGAACAGAGGATGCAGGAAAGTACTGGTGTGCAGTAGAGGGAGCTGTGCATGATAACTACAGTGAGATTCAGTTACTGATGAAACTGGGTGAGTGATGAGTCTGATTTTAGAGCTAAAGAAAATCATCATAGATTGGCCCCAGTCTTTTGATTGGTTTTGTTAATTTACTGAGAAAGTATTCCTTCAGCGTGTTAATCCTTAATATTGTAGTTTATTTTCAATGTTGTGAAGATGATGAAGAGGACTCTAACACCGACACCATTTTTACACTGTAAATAAAAAAGTTTATTAAAATGAAAAACAGCATCTAAACAAGCACCAGTGGACTGTTGGTTGAGATGAATTCAGCCAGTGTACCTCTGGCATTCATCCCCCATCCTCAGCTTTTATAGGTTATTTTGTGTCTATACAAGGTAAAAGGTCTTGTGTACAATATCTCCTACTCAGGTACTGAAAGAGAGAGAAAAATATATTTATAGCTTCCTGTCCTCTCGTTTTAAGGAAAGGAGCTTCACCATTCTCATGCAGACATAAGTCAGAACAGTAAAACACTGCCTAGTGCTGCACTTAATATCATTTGTGCATATAATACACTTCATTAACATCTTTTAAACACCATACTGTTCCCCAAAGAGAATGTGAAATTATGTTCATTTACAAAATCAAAAACAAAACAAAAAACATGGTGTGCCCACACTTTACTACTGTGGGGTAAAAATTATAACAGAAATAAAAAGACTGAGTCTCTGAGTCTGCATCAAATGAGAGAACATTTTATCTGGAGAGATTACTACACGTAGCACCTTTTCCTCTCTCCCCGACCCGCTTAACAAACTGCATCTTTATACCTGTGGCTCTCTACCTCTGATTACCAGAGCTCTCATTTCTTTACCTTAAATGGCTACGAGCCAAGTTACCATTATTACGTTTTACACATTCCATTTGCTTTCTTTGCACATCGATTGCATTCTAGTGCACTCTGTTCTCAGCATGTCTACAAGCCATTTTACCATCTCTTTTGCATATCTTTCACCTTTTAAAATGCGCTCTGTGCACCCCCTCTATTCAGTTGGTCTCGGTGGTCTCCTCTCTGTGGCCTGGAGACAAAAGGAGTTGATTGAACGGAAGGTGTCGATATGCTGTTATTTGAAACACACAGACACACATAAGTTTGCTGTTTCACACAGAGAATTAGGAATAAAACAATTTCAGTTACACAAGCATACATGGTTATTGTTGATTAAAAATACCTATATTGATTGTGAATCATTTCAATAAACAAATTCCAACACACTACACAAATGTATATACAAATGTGTACAATCTAAATATTTATATATGTCAGAAATGTAAGTAAAAAAGCCTCCAGACTGGAGCAATGATCTGAACATTAGCTTTTTCACTGGGAGGTAGTGAGATTGATTCCTGATGATACTACAGTCGTAACCAGGAATCCCCAAGATCATACCCTTTCTCTCCCCCATCACTCAGTTCAGTGCTAGCCTTAGGCATCTGTTTGCTAACATAACTGATCTGGACCATCCTTCATATTTTGGTGGCAAGAACTGCCTGTTGTGAAATGTTCTACATCAACAGACCAAGATCAATCAGCAGAAACAACAGCATCAAGCACAACTCCACAAACCAGCACAAGAACCACCACCACAACCACTTCCAAGAAGACAGCACCAGGTACAGCACTCTGTTCTCACACTCCATTGTGATTTTTGTTTTTGTCTGTGTGTAGTGAGTGAGTGTGTGTGTGTGTTTTCCAGAGCTAATGGAGGACAGATGCACTCATGTTGATCAGTCACCACCAGGGGAAGCTGTCTATGAAAGTGTCCCATCCAGAGAGAAGCTCCAATGCTTCTGCGTGTGATGTGTCTTCTGTTGTGTTCCCAGGTCCCTGCTCCATCTGGAGAGATAACACAGTGTGTTTAATGTGTAGGAGCTCCTCTGTTAGAGAAGAGTGAATGTTTGCTGCTTCATGATCTAGACACAGAGCACTTGGTGTTAATGTTTAATTGTCTCTTGTGTCTACTATGAAATCTGATCTAAGATGGAGGCTTAGACCCAGATCTGTTTTATATAATAACTCTTATCAGGAGAAAGGCTTGTTCTGCTTTGTCTTAGTTTTCTCCTGGTGTGTCTGAAGAGGGGTTGATTCTGTTCTATATCTTGAAAATAAAATATATTATACCCTCAGATGTTGTGGTTGTCTTTGTAGTCTGGGAATCTGGACAGCATGTATCTCTCTCTACTTTCACATTGTAGTCCAACCATTATAAAAACCTGTGGAACTGGCCTAAGACAGAGTGACCTATCACCAACCTAAATCCTCATTGGAGATAAGGTACACTAGAAAAGGTACACTATAGTGCTAAAAGTATTCAGTCATCCTTTCAAAATCATTGAATTCAGGTGTTCCAATCACTTCCATAGCAACAGATGTATAAAACCAAGCAAGTACAAACAGACTGCTTCTACAAACATTTGTGAAAGAATGATTCACTCTCATTGGCGACTTGAAAGTGTCCGTAGGTGTGAGTGTGTGAGTGAATGTGTGTCTGTGTTGCCCTGTGAAGGACTGACATCCCCTCCAGGGTGTATTCCCGCCTTGCGCCCGATGATTCCAGGTAGGCTCTGGACCCCCCGCGACCCTAAATAGGATAAGCAGTTACAGATAATGGATGGATGGATGGATGATTCACTCTCAGGAGCTCAGTGGTATTATAAATTGGAAGCAATTGGGAATGACAGCAACTCAACCACAAAGTGGCAGGCCACTATAAAAGACAGAGCAGGGGATCTTGAGGTGCATATTACACAGACGTCTCTAACTTTTGCAGAGTCAATGGCTACAGACCTCCAAACTTCATGTGGCCTTCAGATTAGCTCAAGAACACAGAGCAGAGTGACCCAACACCTTTCAGTAGAGTTAGTTTAAGAGCTGCACAAAGAGAATGGTCCGCAGCCTGCTGTGAAGACAGTGATGTAGAATGAGACGGGTGTAGGGTAACGAAATGAATGTGCTTTAATTTCTAAAAGGAAATTTGATTTTCTGGGTCTTTAATACTAGAATTTAGACTGGTCACTTTCAGAGACATCTTCACTTCCCAGCCCAGATTGGAATCTGAGATAGCACCCAGAGGGTAATAAAACCACTACAGGCCCTGTTTATGAACCTAGGTCTCTAAAAGTGTCAAGAAAGGAAATTTTGGTGATGGCAGAGACACTTCAAGGATCAATTTATGCTACCTGCTTAATCAAGAACTTTTCAAACCACAGAATTATATCTTAATTCCCATTGGTTTAAAACAGTTTCAAGTTGCATATGGGATACTACTGTAAAATTAATTCCAGTTGGACAATCAAAAATGGAATTAAAATCATGCCTTTAAAATGACCTTTCGTATGAAGTATTATTGAGGAACTACCAAGGTCGTCATATACTTTGTGTGTTATTTGGTTAAAAATGATGTAAAACGTGGTTTTGTCTGAATGATATATTTTATATTGCATGAGCATGATGCAGACATGTTGGATACTCATTCAACAGAAAGAGATTACAGAAGTCTTTATCTTGTCAAATGTCATATGTGATGTCACTACTTCAGGGAGGCAAGAGATGCTCCAATCCTCAATCCCTGAGGACCAATCAGGCCTTCAAGGTGGGGCTCCTGAATCCTGGTTTAAAAACCATTGGCACTGAAACTTTTCAGGTGAATTGTTCTTCAGGTGGAGTTCAGTTGAGTTTTCAGTCAGTTCAGATTGAAAAACAGAAGAGACAAACAGAACAGGGAAGCAAGAGAAAAGAAAATGGGAAATTACGAACAAGAGAAGTTTCCCTTGTGAAAATTGGACTACCATTTTGGAAGTTCTGCCCTGCAGATATGAAGTTATAGAGAATAATCTACTTCGTTTAAGTTTAGAGCCGTTGACTCAAGGCAATAGGAAATCGGCCAAAGTTTTATTTCATTTCAGTTAGCAAAATTAGAAAGCTATAGTTTAATCCAGCAAAGCTTGATGCAATGTCTGGGGCATGAAAGAGACCTCAGGCCTCTGATCCTCGAAGCAGTGGAACATAAGCTTCATGATTGTGATGAAGAAGGCCATATGGACCTTCAAAATGATCACCTTCTGAGGTAGCGTCTCTGATCAAAGGCACAGGAGAGACATGCATGGACGTGGCTCTCTCAAGGAAGCAGACCCTGCGAAGGAGAATCCCCACATGCACCCTCAGAATGCCACCAGCTTTGATGGAGTGGTCGCCATGTCCAAGGCTGTGTCTCTGACCAAAAGCCCAATGAAAGAAGAGGTGCAATGATACCCAGCCTGTGTCTGAGGGAAGCTCCAGAAAGCCTGGCGTATTTGAAGTCTTTTACTGGTATCGTCTGGTATCGCCACTCAAGGGAAATGTGAGATAATTGGTTAAATTTTTCATAGCTCATAGATTTTCATAGATTGGTGCTGAATGCTTTGATTGTTTGTGTGTACACGTTTCCTGCATGAAATTATTACTTTCTTGTCACTACAGTGGACAGTAGTGCATCTATACAGACTGAAGTGTATAAGTGCACTAGTGCACAGACAGTGAGCTGTAAATATGTGTGGTTTTCTCAGAGGTTGTTAGATTGTGTGTTCAGTAAACTATACGCTAGCATAGTTCAATGTTAATTTCAATATTTAGTAACTTAATTTATTTCTAGTGTAATACAATTAATCAAATCAAATGTATTTGTAAAGCACTTTTTGTCACAAAGCAGCTTCACATTCTAGTAAAGACAACGTTTTAACATTAAAAAAAAAAAAAATATATATATATATATATATATATATATATATATATATATATATATATATATATATAAACCAGGTGAGCAAACCAGGGGTGAGAGTGGCAAGGAAAATCTCCTTCAGAGCTAAGGAAGAATCTACCTACAAATTACTAACCAAAAGGACCCTACACCGTCACATAGGTCAGTAGTAGTAGTAGTGGAATAAATCAGAATATAAAAATGAACTAATCAGTGTTCAGTCCAGGGTACATTATTAAAGACAGTATTTAGTGTAGTTACATGATTTTAAATATCAGGAGATTACTTTCAGAAACTGTGACTTTACCCTCAGAGGTACATACACTTTATTGCCAAAAGTATTCTCATGTTTGCCTTCACACACATATGAACTTGAGAGACATTATTAATCAACAGGGTTTAATATGAGGGTGGCCCTCCCTTTGGTGCTATAACAACCTGAACTCTTCAGGGAAGGCTTTCCAAAAGGTTTAGGAGTGTGTTTATTCTTCCAGAAGCACATTTGTGAGGTCAGACAGACATCGAATGAGGCCTGGCTCACAGTCTCTACACTAATGCATCCCAAAGGTGTTTAATCGGATTGAGGTCAAGACCCTGTGCACGCTTGGTAGTTGATTAGCTATGGGGGGTTTCATGTAGCACTCAGTGATAGGCTCATGTTTATTGCTGTGTATCTGTATTTTTCTTTTACGGTTGGAGTCAATGCTGTTAGAACTGTAACTGGACTCAGAGGACACTCAGTTCAGATTCACTGCCCCTATGACTCTGGATATGAATCCTACACAAAGTATCTCTGCAGAGGGGAATGTTCTACTTTAGTCTGGAGTACTAAAGACATTCCTGTTGACTCTGGATCTGTTAAAGATCAGAGATTCTCTCTGAAAGACCACACAGTGAACAGAGTCTTCATCATCACAATCACTGACCTGAGAACAGAGGATGCAGGAAAGTACTGGTGTTCAATAAAGAGAGCTAAAACTTTACTTGATATCTACACTGGGATTCAGTTACAGGTTAAAGAGGGTGAGAGGAGTGTGATTTACAATTTTTAAAAATACAGGCACATTTTGACCCCAATCCAATGATTTGTTTTGTTGATGTGGAATGTATTTCTTCAATAAACACAACCTTGCACAAAAACATACAGGAATTTGCCATAATTTAAAAGCCGTAGTCCCTGTTTACATATTTCAGAAGTGTGTGTAAAAGAGATCTTGACTGAGCATTAGCTTTATCACTGGGAGATAATGATGCTTCAGCATTAAAGGTTTAGGGGAGTCCTAGTTAAAGGTGTAGGCAGACAGTGAGTGTATTGATTTTGTGAATAGGACATGGATCAGTTGGAGGATGGTGTAGTGAGGTATGTTTAGCAGATCTAATAGATTAACTTGGATAAACAACAAAATGTAAATTATCCAGCAGTGTTGTAAACCTCTGCTTCTGAATTCTTATAGTGCAGCAGTGAGGCAATGATTATTTAAAGCTAAAGGTGAATTTTTTATATATTGCTACTAGCTGTTCCCTGGCACAGCCACTAGAAAGCAGTATTAGTTTAAGGATAGAGCTACGCCACTGTCAGGAAGGCAGAGAAATTTTCACCTGGCAGAAATATGCTTAGTAAATAGATTAACTCCATCTACACTGTCCTTTATATTTTAGTTGCAAGACGCCACAACTTATTTCAAAGGAAATAAACATAAAACAAACAGTGAAATATTTATCTTCATCAACAGAGCAAGAACAAGCAACAGAAACATTGCCATCAAACACGACTCCACAGCGCACAACAACTACAACTTCCCGAGAATCTACTTCCAAAAAGACATCACCAGGTACAACTTTCTGTCCTCGCAGTGTCTCCTGATTTGTTTGTTTGTTTTTGTTAATGTTTAGTGTGTGTGTTCTCACTCTGTATTTTGCAGAGCTACTGGAGGACAGATGCACTCATGTGGACTGGTCACCACCAGGCGGCGCTGCTTATGAAGCTGATCCATCCAGGGAGATTTTACAATGCTTCTGCGTCTGACATGTCTTCTATTGTGTTCCCTGTTCCCTTGGGAGGGGGTGTTAATATACACAGTGTAGGATTTCTAGGATTAGCAAGGTTCAATAGGAACAGAGCTGACTGAGATTCCTATTGGACAGTTTATAATTGATCTACATTATTTTACTCCAACACATTTTTAATATAAAATTCAGAGGGTGATTCCTCACCATTTGCTGCTTTATGGTCTGTTTGAATGCTGGAAACAGCTCCGGTGCTGTGTGGACTTTTCCTGAATTTGGAAAATGGCAATAAAATAAAAACCAAAGCACTTTACCAGTCAATAAGCAACATGTGGCATACATGCTAATGCATAGAACAGTGGGAGGCAAATTAACCAGTTGAGGACATTCACCATCAGCCAGTGGTAGTGCACAGAAGAGAAGTGGCTTGAAACAAACCTAGAATAAAACAAAAGTACACATGACGCTAGTAAACTACTCTAAACCCTGGGCTAAGATGAAGGCTCAGACACAGATATGCTGTTTATAATAACTCTTATCAGAAGAAAGGTTTGCCTTAGTTATCTCCCGGTGAGGTTTAGTTGGGAAGGCAGGCCAGTGATTGTGCTCTGTTCTTTTGTGTGCTAGTTTTCTAAAAATGTTATTTATTTTCCTGTTCTCTCTCTCTGTTCTATGTCGTCTGAATATTATCTCAGAATCTTAACATCAGACATTATTTATGTGGCAAAAATGATCAGGCGAATAAATCATTCACTTTTACCCCACGGGTCCAGTAGTCTTTAGCATATCGCATACTAACAACAGGACCACTTATCTGTGTATTTTCCACTGATTGACCACTTTTGACACTCTAAACAGAACATGTGAATGTGCAAGCACCCCCCCCACACACACACACACACACACACACATATCTATCTGAGTTGTGGGGAGATTACATAGACTTTCATTCATTGAGTTTTCCATATAAGTACTATTAGCTTAACGCTAACCTTAAAACATATACTCATTTTAAAATGTAATGACTTATATAATAGGGACCTATGGTGTCGCATCAATGTCAACATGTGGCTCTTTTGGCCTGAGGCCTGGTGTCAGAATTTTAAAAGTACAAAGTGCCCCAAAAGTAAGGAACAGAAACGAAAGCAATCATCCTATTTAATTGTGAAACACCCACCCACCCACTGTTATACTGGGAAACACCACACAAAATAATAGTGATCGAGTTAGGCCCCAAAATTGGATCACCATCTTTTATATGGGTGTTTCCATATGTTTAACCTAATACCAGGTCGTGCCGCCTTGAGCTGTAACAACTGCAGACAAATGCTAGTAATAACTTCTAATGAGTGTTTTTCATTGCTGTGGGGTGAATATTGCTGAAGACCTGCCACAGCATCTGAGTGGGATTCCACTTAGGACTTTGACTCAGTCACTGTCCTCCTCCAAAAAGAGAAAATGCTGAAACTGACAAATAGGGAAACACTAGATTAACAAAACACAAGTGTAAGAGCCGTCAATGCTGAGCTCTAGGAACAGAGCAGAGTGTCAGTGCAATTTGTGTAACTGCTGAAGTAAGAGAAGGGCCTTCATTTCTATTAGTCTAAGCTGTTCACATTTCTGAGTTGGTGCAGGGTGATGACGCTGTCCATAATAGAGAGATGTGGAGAGATAACGAGAGAGATAAAGGTATTAAAGAGAGTGAACTGTGAGAGGAAACGCTAGTGGTTAGAAACTCTTATGACCACTTAAGCAGTGACGACAGCAGAAACAAAAGCGACAAAAGACAGAAGAAACAGGTTTTGACAACATCCAGCATGTGGACACTCATTCTTCTCATGACCAGCTTATTTCCAGGTGAGTTTTACCACTTCTCATGTACATCTAAAGCTCATTTACTACTAGTACTAATAATATTACTGTTACTCATAGACCATTAGTATAAATGTTAATAAGTTCTTATTCCTTTGCATAGATTTGATATCAATAACTTAAAAAAAAGTTGGGTCTGTTGACCACTGTTTTGCATCATGACTTCATTTAAAATCACTCTTTAAACTTGTGTGGGGTTGGTGGCTGTGGGTGGGTTGAAGGATTAACGTAATACTATAGAGAAAGAGGTTTCTGCTAAGGTCTAAGAATGTTTTCTCAATTTTTGCAAATCTTAAATTCACATTTACATGCATTTCATCACCATATCTTTCATATCAAACTATTCAGCTTGTGAAGGGTTAATGAAAGGCAACACTGAAAAATGAGCACTCATGTACTGTACAATAATTACTCTAGGCTCTAGGCTTAGCTCTTCCTCTAGGAGCTGTTCCAGTTAAACCTCTACATGGAGGTGTTTGGCACATGTTTATTGTTGTGCATTGTTTTACTTTTACAGCTGGAGTCAATGCTGTTACAACTGTAACTGGACTCAGGGGACACTCAGTTCAAATTCAGTGCCACTATGAGTCTGGATATGAATCGTATATAAAGTATCTCTGCAGAGGGGAATATTCTATATTTACTCTGAGTGCTGAAGACATAATTGCGAAGTCTGGAACTTCCAATAGAGAGTCTTCAACATCACCATCACTGACCTGAGAACAGAAGATGCAGGAAAGTACTGGTGTGCGATAGAGAGGCTACTGCTACACTGAGATTCTGTTACAGGTTACAGAGGGTGAGTTTTGAGACTGATTTTATGTATTCATAATTATCATGTTTATAAATGCATGATTTTTTAAATAATGTATTTGTTCAATATGTTAAAAAAATGTGCACTGATATAAGCAGAAAATAGCCATAATTTAAAGGTCATACTAATTCCTGAATGTGAACTTACATTCATCAAAAAACATGGGGTGCCATGGGGTCCCTTTGGCACACAGCTGCACGTTATCACTGGGAGTCTGATTTCTGGTGACGTCATGGCTATAACCAGGTATCCCCAAGATCATGGCCTGTTCCTCCCACATCAGTCAGTGCAGTGCTGGCTGTAACAGGCACATGTTTGCTAACATAACTGATCTGGGCAGTTAGTGCTTTTCTCCAAAGTGTGTTCAGTCCCAATGATTTACATAATCAGAGGAAGCTTGTAATATTTACCCTCCCAGTTATAGCACTGATGGTTCAGGGGAGTCCTTAATAAACAGACAATAAGTGTACTGACTTTGTAAGTGGTCAGTGACATAAATATCAGAGTGAGTTTTCATTATATTTGTTGTATTGTTCAGATGATCCCAGTAAAATAATCATCATCATCATCATTTCCTTCTCCGCTTCTCCATTTCAGGGTCGCGGTCAGTAAAATAATCATCTCCAAAATTACCCAAGGACTTTTACTGGTATCAAATTGTCAAATGTTTATCTACATCAACAGAACAAAAAAGAGCAGCAGACACAACAATCACAACCTCAACCACAAACACAGCCGCCCAAGAATCAACTTCCGAGAAGAGATCAACAGGTACAGCACTCAGTTTTCACACTATGACTCAGTACTTTTTTGTTTTGGTTTAGTGTGTGTTTGTTTGTGTATGTGTGTGTGTTCTTTATGCGTTTTGCAGAGCTAATGGAGGACATATGCACTCACATTGATTGGTCACTACCAGGAGGAGCTGCCTATGAAGGGGACCCATCCAGTGAGAGGCTACAATGCTTCTGTGTATGATGTGGCTTCTGCTGCATTCCTGGTTATCTGTATGGTGGTGGGGGGGTGTTTCTTATTGGACAGTCCTCCAATAATAGGCTTAAAAGAAATGTAAATTATGTAAATTCAATACAGTTTTTTTTTTAATTCAGGGTTTCCTCATCATTACCTAGCTTTCTGGTCTGTTTGACTGTTGAAAAAAGGATTAGTGTTTGTATACAGGTCTTGCTCAGTGAACTGAAAAAAAAAGGGATCTCATTCTGAAACACTATTCCAACCAGTCAGCAAGTGGTGGTGTTCATGCTTTTTCATAAGATGGTGTAAGGGTGAAGGGTTTTCATAAAATGGTGGAATCGATCAAATTTAGGGACAAATGTTAATCTGAAAAAAGAGACTGAAAGTTCCAATCTTGAGAAATAAGGGTAGAATGATTTTTCTGTCAGTTTAAATAGAAATTTGATTCAGAATTACTTTAAATAGGTATTTTTTTCACTTTCATATTTTGATACATTTTTTTTTGCTTGTTTCAAATCTTTTTTTTCAGTTACAGACCTTTTTTTACTTTCACTTTTAGTTACAGATTTTGTCCCTGATCTAACATGGGAGGGTCATTAGCTGAGGGGGTATGGCATAATGACTGACAGCATAAAAAATAAGGCAAAAGACCTTTCTCATTGTTGGCTGTGAGAAATATCACAGAGCTCACGCTATACACAATATT
This sequence comes from Hoplias malabaricus, assembly GCF_029633855.1. Taxonomy (NCBI): domain Eukaryota; kingdom Metazoa; phylum Chordata; class Actinopteri; order Characiformes; family Erythrinidae; genus Hoplias; species Hoplias malabaricus. Next base: position 59,851,542 of record NC_089801.1, on the reverse strand, counting down.
CAGTGTAAAACATTGACTTTAGTGACAAAGTTCTCTATAGTGAGTTCTTTTAAACAACATTCAACACCAATCTCACTATAAGAGCGAGAAACTGCGAGATTGTGTAGTTCTCCAGTCACACTTTCCCCCCAGCCCTTTGCTGGCTATGGCATCCGCTCCATCAGGACAAGCTGCTGGCTCTATTGTGCAGATAAGAAATGTTAACTAGATATTTTTTCTTCCACCTTTAATGGTATTGCATCTTTCAACACTCAGTTTTAACGCTGGAAAATGTGCATGTAAAACACTGTGTAAATGCTGTTAATGTAAAGGGGTATACACACAGCAACAGAACCAGTTTAAATTAAACCACCATTTATGGTAGAACAGGATATCAGACTAAGAAGCTGGAGAATAAGGGGCAATATTTTTAAGGTTCAGTACCTGCACACTGCAGATTGTCTTCATGGAGCAAATGCCATTGCCAGCAAAGTGCTGTGAAACTAAAGTGTGGCTTGGAACTACACAATCTAGCAATTCTGTCTCTTATACTGTGAATGGTGCCAGATACTGTCTAAAAAAGCTCATTATACAGAACTTAGTCACTAAATTTAATGTTTTATCATTTATATTATGTTTAGTGAGAGTGTTCTGTGATATTTCTTATAGTCAACACTGGGGAAGGTCCTCTTTTTTTTTATATGCTGTCAGTCATACCACACCCCTCTCAGCTGATGTCCCTCCTCCCAAAGCAATAATAATACATTTTATTTGTAATGCACTTTACATTTCAAGGAAATCATAAAGTGCTACAGGATAATCAAAAGCAATAAAATCCATTAAGAAAAAAGTAAATAAAAACAAGATCAGATAAATAAAAAAAATGAATTAATTAAAATATAAAAATAAAAACCTAAATCCTAGAAAGCCTTTTTGAATAAAAAAAAAAAAAAATTAGTTTTTTTTTAAAGACTCCATGCTCTGTGGTGCCCTCAGAGAGTCTGGGAGTGAATTCCAAAGACGTGGGGCATAGGAGTCTGAAACAGAAAGAAGATCTGAAAGTGGAAAAAGAAATGTGAATTTGAAAATAAGGTCTGTAACTATTATTTAAAATAAATTATTTGAATCAAAATTCTATTTAAACAAAATAAAAATATTTCTGTGCTTAATTTAATTGTGAATACAGTGTTGTAATTTTCAGAGTTCAATCTCAAGACGTGAACTGTCAGTTTCAGTTTTTCATTTCCAGATGAACAAACCTTTGTCCCTAAATTAGCTCCAAAGAAGGGGAGGACCAGGCCCCAGCTCTGTACATCTACCTATGCCCCGGCTTTGATGCTCCCTCTCTTTCTGTTGCTGCCTCAGCCACGGCCAAGAAATGGCATCTGGAGGCATTTGGAGAGACCTTATAAGTTTCAAAGGAATGAAAAGAGTTGATAATATTTCTCTACACCTGCTCCATAAGTGGGTAATATTGACTTATTTTTTGCTGTTCGAAATGCCATGTTTTCCTTGAGCTCATGCTGGGACCAAATATCTTTTCATCTGAATCTTTGTATATGAGCTACATTTTCATCATGGTAACCACCATGTGACTTTCTGTCCTTTACTCTAAAGGCCTAGGTTTGTTTACATTAGAAAAGTGGACCTTTCATCTGTGAATGTGTGAGCAGTTCTGATCAAATCTTATTATTTCTAATATGGGGATTTTACAATGTTACAATTAAACAAACCATGAAATATATCCTTCACTTTGTAGTTTATATAATGCTTGCCCAAAATGCAATGTGTGGTAAACATAGCCTGGTGTCAGTTTCTATTTACAGCATCTGCAAGTGTAGCATAATCTCTAGTAATTAACATTATTTAAATAATATTTAATTTAAATATTAACCCTCTATGGCAACCCTCTATTAACTCTCCAGGTAGGCTCTGGACCCACCGCAACCCTGAACTGGATAAGCGCTGACAGATAATGAATGAATGAATAAATGAAATGCCTGCTTTCTTCTTGAAGCTTATTGTTTGCCTGTTGATAATGATGAAAATGAAGAAAATTATTTTGACAATGCATTGTGTAGCATATAGACTTTACTGCTCTACAATGACTTGCAAAATGTCTTCAAAAAATAGCTTGAAGTACTCCAGGGGGGCCAGATTCTGGGTAATCAGTAAAGTTCGCACTGTGTTGGGTTCTCCACCGAGGTAAGCATGGAACATCATTGTCAGATACATAATCAACATTTTTTTTCAGCATTTTTCTGAAGACATGTTGCAAGTCATTGTAGAACAAATCAACTGGAGCAGTTTCTGTGTATTGTATATGTCATTATTTGGGTTGCCAGGCACACGCACATGCCGGAATGCACACCTATGCTTCACAACCACAAAAAAGTGTGAAGTTCCACACAGAATAGGAATTCACAATTAGCTAAAAAAGAAACATTTTATCAAAAAATATTCCACAAAAAACACACTTTCCATCACACACACACGCACCCAAACATACAAAATACCTCCAGTATAGATAGAGTTCCAATGTTACAAAATTGATGCATAAGTCTTATTTTGTGGTGATTAATGAATCCTTGCTGAAGCTTGTTGTAATATAATATTCTCATGCATGTATCACACGTTTTTACATTGTTTCACGTATTAAATGTATTATAGAAATCCTCTGTGTTTTAGTACAACTGTTGCACACTGTTGCCCTGAGGCAACAAAGTAACACTGGCTTGAGGTGTGTGGGGGGGTGTCAAATTGTATGACTGATACATGGGGCTGAGGTGCCTGAAGTGGTAAGAAAACCCCTTGGTGGTAGGGCCCCGAGGGTGGATGAAGTTCGCCCCGGGTTCCTCAAGGCTCTGGAGGTTGTGGGCTGTCCTGGCTGACACGTCTTTGCAACATTGCGTGGACATCAGGAGCAGTGCCTCTGGACTGGCAGACTGAGGTGGTAGTTCCCCTTTTTAAGAATGGGGATCGGAGGGTGTGTTCCAACCAGAGTCGATTGCTCTAAGCCTGCAAGGGAAGCTCAGCTTCCCCTAAAATGTCAAAAAATAAGTGATCAAATATAGTAACACTGGCTTGAGGTGTGTCGGGGGGTGTCAAATTTTATGACTGATACATTATCAGGGACCCCCAATCTTCCAAAAAATAGTCAGTAATAATTTTTTCCTAAAAAAATAAAAATTCATGCCATAGAGGGTTAATGTATTTTTTTTATTATATGCAAAAGATTATATTCCCATTTTTATTAAAAAAATATTAAAATCTGCATTGATTTTTTATTAATATCAAGGCAGTCTTAGGATATTTTTTAGGCTGTATTTCACAAACTTTTTACCTTGTGCAATATATTTTACTTCCATTTTGGTAGTAAAATAAAAATTAAAATGTAATTTCCAACAAGATCTTGTCCGATACAAACACCATGTTCGAGCATAAGGGTGTCCACAAGTACACCTGGCATCAGAATACCCTACGCCACATTTCGATGATCGACTTTATAGTAGGCCTGGGCCATTTGTTCTGGACACTCGGGTAAAGAGAGGTACTGAGCTGTCAACTGATCACCACCTGGTAGTGAGTTGGATCAGGAACCTGTCAGAAAGATCATCAACTCCCACATCCAGCAGAGCTTCGACTGCATCCCGGGGGAGGCTATTGACATTGAGTCGGAATGGGCCATGTTCCGGACCTCCATTGTTGAGGCGGCTGAACGGAGCTGTGGCTGCAAGGTTGTCGGTGCCTGTCAGGGTGGCAATCCCCGCACTTGGTGTTGAACACCCCGGGTGAGGGAGGCTGTTAAGCTGAAGATAGAGTCCTATTGAGCCTGGTCGGCTCGGGGGACTCCGGAGGCAGCTGATGGGTACTGAAGAGCCAAGCAGCTCGCGGCTTTGGCTGTCGCTAAGGCAAAAACTCGGGTGTGGGAGGAGTTCGGTGAGGACATGGAAAACGACTTTCGGTCGGCTCCGAGAAGTTTCTGGCAAACCATCAGGCGACTCAGGAGAGGAAAGCAGTTTTCCACCAACACCGTATATGGTGGGGATGGGGAAATGTTGACCTCGACTGGAGACGTCATTAGGTGGAAGAAATACTTAGAGGATCTTCTCAATTCCACCAGCACATCTTCCACAGAGGAAGTAGAGTTTGGGGACCCCGGGGAGGGCTCGTCTATCACTGGGGCTGAGGTGCCTGAAGTGGTAAGAAAACCCCTTGGTGGTAGGGCCCAGAGGGTGGATGAAGTTCGCCCCGGGTTCCTCAAGGCTCTGGAGGTTGTGGGCTGTCCTGGCTGACACGTCTTTGCAACATTGCGTGGACATCGGGAGCAGTGCCTCTGGACTGGCAGACTGAGGTGGTAGTTCCCCTTTTTAAGAATGGGGATCGGAGGGTGTGTTCCAACCAGAGTCGATTGCTCTAAGCCTGCAAGGGAAGCTCAGCTTCCCCTAAAATGTCAAAAAATAAGTGATCAAATATATACTGTTGTGTGTACATGTCATTGAATAAATATGCACTACGCACTCAACTTTTGTTCAGAATCAGCTTCTTATCACTGGTAAAGACGTGGCTTTCCCGCAGTTTCACAGTGCTTTAAACAGCGTCCACAGAGTTCAATAGCGAAGCAGCGAAACGGGTCTATGGGGCAGTGACAGCAAAATGAGCGAATCAGCGATCCTTTGGTGTAGAGATCCGTGGGCGCATTACATTTTCATTCTGTTCTGAGTTGAATCCTTTTAGTGGCATTTTCTCTGTTAAAAACGACTAGCGACAAATCAAGCTTCTATTTCTGGTGGGTTTTTTGTAGCTGTTTGTGTTTGGAGACTGGCTTCTATCACTCTTTCTGACTTCGCAGTTTCTGTCCAGCGGGTGCTGCTGAGCCCCTCCACCGTCACAAAGCACTCACAGGCGGACACACTTCACATGGGCCAAGGCCGTTTAAGCAGCCTAGCTCTGCTGGCCATTGAGAGGACACTACTCAAGTCCTTGGAAAAGACCCCTTGTTGGTACGACAGGGTCACGGATCATTTTCTTGAAAAGGAAAAGAGGGTAGAATTTACGTATAAATAAACCGACACATTTTATGATGTAGGCCGAAATTGAGCTTCCCCTCCTTGAAAGACCAGCATCCGCCACTGCTTGTAAGATAGATTCCCCACTCCCACTCAATCCATCAGGTACTACACAGTGTACGTGATCCTCATTGTGATATGCTGACATCACATGCAATTATGACTATTCAGATTGTTTTTATATGTGGATGGGTGTGCAGTGGCAGGAGGTTATCCACACTGACAGCTTCAACACCACTGCTGCTTCTCACACGCTTCTGGCCCTCTGCTCTTAACCCTGATCATCACAAGAGGAACTCCTGAGATATGAACAAACACTGCTTCCAATTGAAGCTAGATAGAAGCTGACCAGAGTGACTCTTGGTTGAGGACTCTTTGAGTAAATTGACACCTGGTGACATAGTGATGACACTTATGTGTGCGATAACACAAGCAACACACATAGACACTTGTTGTGTTCGTGCTATGCTAAGAATGGGCGTCCAGCCCATGTTTTGTTTCCATGGATGGTGGACTCTAGTACTGGGGTTGGACAGTGTGTAACTTTTCTTTTAGGTGGTTCTTCAATAAAGGTCTCAAAAGCATGAAAACCCAGGCTGAGGGTCTTATTCGCACAAAAGGACAACACTGATACACTCCCACAGTCACCCCTTACCTCCATTCTGTTAATTAATAATAAAACAAATTATTCACCTTGTTCTTGTCCTCCTGTTTATTAAGGATTAAAAAATAAGTTAGTGTCCCCTCCTCTGGGGCTTGCCGAAGCCCACTACACACTGATTGTAGGAAATGATAAAGCATAAGTCACATTGGGCGAAGTGGTGAAATAGTGGAGCAAATATACACTGATCTGAAACTATATACACAACATTATCACCATAGTAACCAGCATGTGACTGCCATCTCTGTGGTCTGCTGCTCCTCACACTTTCTTAGATCATTTACACCCATTCTTGTAATTGTCAGGACTCTGCTGCTGTGACACTGATGTGGTGTTAGTGTGTGTTGGGTTAGTGTACTCCTACTGGCGTAACACACACTAACACACTACAACCACATCTGTGTCAACTGCAGCGCTGAGAATGATCCACTGCCCACATCACACCTGCTCTGTGAGGCTCCTGAGCACTGAGGGATGGGGTGAAAAGGGGTTAACAAAGTATGCACTGGGGCAGATGAACTACAAAGGACTACAAAATGCTCCTGAGAGTGTTTTATCGACCACTGCCCATAAACAATAGTGCTCACACTGTGCATGGGTTAACGTAATATTAGACACTGGAGTCAGTGTAGGTTTCTAGAAAGAGAGAATGAGACAGGACACCTGTAGTAGGGTGTGGTCAGAGTAGTTCTGACATTTCACCTCCATTAGTCTGAGCTGCTCATATGTGTGAGTTAATGCATGTGTTAATGATGTGTTCATTGATGTGGGAGAGAGAAAAAAAAATGAGTGTGTGACAGAGAGCAAAGTGTGAGAGGAAATGGTGGTGGTTGAAACCTCATCATAGTTTCAGCAGTGAGGAGGGCAGAAAGCAGAAGCAACAAAGTGCAGAAGAAGAAACGGAAAGTTTCGGACACTGAGTCCAGCATGTGGCCACTCGTACTCCTTCTGTCTGGGTTCTTAACAGGTGAGTTTCATACTGCACTTCATTTATAAATTATTTCTCTCTCTCTCTCTCTCTCTCTCTCTATATATATATATATATATATATATAAATGTCATTTACCACTACAATTTCTACTACATATTTACCACCGCTACTTTTACTAATGCTACTGCTACTGCTATCTCTACCACTACTAATTTCCTGTTCTAGATATTTTTCAAATTTTGGAGACCAAAATAAGTTTACACAGAACAATCACCAGATTAGGAGCACCTTCCTTGTTTCTACACTTATTTTCCATTTTCCCAGCTCCACTGTCCACACAGGTGAACTTTGTATTTCTACAGTTAAAGACTCTAGCCCATCTGCTGCTCTGCATACTTTCTTATCCCCCTTTCATTCTATTCTTCAAAGCTCAGGACCCCACAGAGCAGGTGTGATGAGGTGGTGGATCATTCTCAGCGCTGCAGTGACACTGATGGGGTAGCGGTGTGTTAGTGTGTGTTGTGCTAGTGTGAGTGGATCGGACACAGCAGTGCTGCTGAATTTTTAAACCCTGTGTCCACTCACTTTAGCCTCAAGGCAATGGCTGCCTCTTGGAGTGCACTGTTATTCAGACAGACTAGACAGACTGTGTGATGTTCTCAGATGTGTTCAGTAAACGATGAGATCAGAGTTGGTCAAGTTTAATTCCTAGTGTTTTGGAGCATACATAGTTAATTTCAAGTTTCATAAATACATTAAGCTGCAATAACCCTCTTCAGAAGCTGTCTACACAGTGCATTAACTGTTGCCATGGCAACCGTTGTCTGACTTGTACCTTCACTTTAAAGTAGGGTTTTTATTAAGAGTAAACTGTAATGTCTAATACAAAACTACATAGCTGTGAGTGTGAGAGTGAGTGGTTGGTATATGTTTGTGTGTGTGTGTTGCACTCAGTGTTTAGCACATGCTTATTGTTGTGGATTGTGTTTTACAGCTGGAGTCAATGCTGTTAGAACTGTAACTGGACTCAGAGGACACTCAGTTCAGATTCACTGTCCCTATGACTCTGGATATGAATCCTACACAAAGTATCTCTGCAGAGGGGAATGTCCTACTTTAGTCTGGAGTACTAAAGACATTCCTGTTGACTCTGGATCTGTTAAAGATCAGAGATTCTCTCTGAAAGACCACACAGTGAACAGAGTCTTCATCATCACCATCACTGACCTGAGAACAGAGGATGCAGGAACGTACTGGTGTGGGATAGGGAGAGCTTTACGTGATGACTACACTGAGATTACGTTACTGGTGAAACTGGGTGAGTGATTTACAGCTTTAGGAATACTGTCATATTCTGGCCCCAATCTAATGACTAGTTTTGTTGATTTTATGCGTAATATATTTCTTTATTATGTTAACCTCAGCACAAACACAAAGTGTGACACAATTCTGTTCCCTACACTGTTAGATAAAATGGAACTGTACAGGTACAGCAGTGATGTTAAAGTCCAGTTGTGTTCCCTACATTCCCTACAGGTACATTATATTCTCTTCTCCAGAAGGAGAGGGAGATATCTGTAATCATTCATTATACCACTGTGGAGAATAAAAGAGCAGAATAAAAGTCCTGGAGATGAAACAAGGCTAATGAAATCAACAAAAAATCATCTGTTCACACAGAGGAATCTGGAGCCCAAATACAGGAGACAGTGAATGTATAGGCTTTGTAAATAGAACAGAATTCAGTGCAGTGAAAATGTCTGAGACTGATCTGATTTTACCGTTCTAATTGTTCAGATAACTTCAATAATACTGCAGTCCCTGCAAGTTATCCTCCATCAGCTCACACACTGTCTACAGCTGTCTTTACTGCTCCATCTACAGGTATGTACTTTGTTTAATGACCATCCATCATTCATTCATCCATTATCTGCAACCGCTTATCCAGTTCAGGTTTGCGGTGGGTCCTGAGCCTACCTGGAATCATTGGGCGCAAGGCGGGAATACACCCTGGAGGGGGCGCCAGTCCTTCACAGGGTAAGACACACACACACATTCACTCACACCTACAGACACTATTTGAGTCACCAATCCACCTACCAACGTGTGTTTTTGGAATGTGGGAGGAAACCGAAGCACCTGGAGGAAACCCACATGGACACAGGGAGAACACACTAACTCACAGACAGTCACCCGGAGCGGGAAATGAACTCACAACGTCCAGGTCCCTGGAGCTGTGTGACTGTGACATTACCTGCTGCACCACCGTGCTGCCCACCATCCATCAGAAAGACCATAAATACCACTCACTTTCCATTGTTAACCATTCAGCTGTAACATATTCAGCCCCAGTTTCACAGTTTCAGGGACACACTGGAAGACAAGGGGATGTGTGACTGGAAAGTGGGATCTGCGTTATTCTGAAAGACAGCTCTGTGAATTATTTCTCTCTCTCTCTCTCTCTCTCTCTCTCTCTCTCTCTCTCTCTCTCTCTCTCTCTCTCTCTCCCAAAGGACAGCAAAGGACTTCTTCCCCAAATGTCCCACACTCAACCTCATCCAGTACCACTCACAATGACAAAACTGAACCATCAGGTCGGTGCTTTGCTTTTTCACACTTCCCTAATATCATCTGTTTCACACCTCACAGTGTATACTGTCGTAAATAAACATGTTAACATCCCTACTGAATTAAACATAAAGACTAGGCAGCTGTGGATTAAAGGAGTGTGCTTAGGACCAAAGGGCTGACCCAAAGGGGTGGTGAGAGTGGAGGAACAGAACTTTTCCCTCTCTTAAGATCTAAAGCTAATATGTGCTCCAATGTGGCTCTGACTCTCTCTCTCTCTCTCTCTCTCTCTGTGTGTGTGTGTGTGTGTGTGTGTGTGTGTGTGTTTGTGTTTGATTTTATGGGTGAGTTAAATTTGTAGTCTTAGTTTCCTTATGGTCATTAATAATGTTCTTCTATAAAATGTGTCACAGGGCACAAACTGAATTTTCTGCTGTTGATTTTTCTCTTTTCTGTATTGTTTAATAATGGCACTTAAGTAGATAAGTAAAGTGTTCAGTGAAGTGTGTTTACCCAAGCAGGGTATCAAACCTAGTCAATGCTATTCCAAACAGACTTGGTGTGATCAAATCTAAAAAGTACTGAAAGGTTCATGTCATAAAAAAAGGTCATAAAAGGTCCAGTGAGTGGAGGTTGGGGTTTCTAATAAAGTGGCCAGTGTGTATTGTGATGTGATTATTGTCTCTGAAAGTATCCTATGTAGCAAAAAACAAACAAAAAATTATGTTGCCATGGTCATGGTGGTTTTCACTACTTCCTCTCTGTTTCTGCTATGTGGTGCATTCTGTGTACAAGGGGGTGTTGTGTTTTTTAAGGTAGTATCAAATTGTTGTGTCCAATGAGTGGAGGTTGGTGTTTCCAGTAAAGTGGCCAGTGAGTGTTTTAGGGGTAGTATGTCCTCTGCTGGGTGTCTCAAATATATACCATGTGACTAAGACTAAAGAAAAAGCATTGACTGTCATCATGGTTGCCATGGTAATTATGGATTTAGCCATGTTGCTATTCTCTTTTGGTTTTGTGAATGTGAAATTTGGATAGTCCATTCCTATTTTAAACATGTCTTAGGCTTCTGTGGCTATGGGTGATATGTTTTTAGAAATATATAACCATTTTTAATCTGATGCCAGAAACACATTTCAGAAATCTTGGGACAGGGGATTTGTTTATCACTGTGCTTCCTCACCTGTTCTGTTAAAGACTCTGCAAATTTGGCATCTAAGGGTACACCCATACCATCACAAATGTATTTATTATAGTGCTGTCTGAAGGCCTGAAGAGCACATCCATTCAGTATTAGTGTGGGCCATATCCTGGCATATGAAATAATCTCTGGAATCTCAAAAACTTTTAATAATATTTGTACCGTAAATGATGAATTTACCAGGTTCTTTGCCATTTTCCATTGAGGAAAATGTATCCTTAAATTGTTGCATTATTTGTCACAATGCTAGTTTTCTCTTAAAAGTTATATGTGTTTTGTACTGTCTGTCGCAATTTTTTTAAACATACTGCTAGCAGCAAAATCAATCTTTCAGCAAACATTTTCTCAGGTTCAACCTTTCAATTAACTTTTTCAATTAAATTTAGGATTTTCAGGATTTGCTCACCACTGCATTGTATGTATTTACATTTTTCACATAGTCTCAGTGATTTCTTAAAAATGATGATGCAATTTAAATTTTAGTGACCTCATGATGCTGGATGCCATTTTCAAATTCTCAAAAATTACTGCACCAGAAATGTGAATTTAATATCATTTAAAACAATGAATGAAAGGCATGATGAACCTTTACATGACATATGGTCTATAGATACCAATGATATATGGGCTAAGGGTAAGAATTTATGATATCGATCCATATATATATGTAATACACACCTTTCTTATTGTACAACCTCTGGAGTAATACATTCATTCATACTTGTAATGAAGTAGTGTCTGTAGATTATTGCAGTTTACCACAGACTCCTCTGCGCTAAATCACATCTGAGCTCATCTCATCCCACTGGCTAATGTTGGTCCGCATTTTAAATACAGAGTTTTGGAAAGTGCTGCTCTGACCTGGGCCCAGTTTCTAAACCATGGACACTGTAACATTTCTCTGTGTGAATGAGTGTTTGACAGAACCGTGACTGTGATTAATGCATTGACGTGTGTCTAGACCCTGTGATGTACATCAGTGTTGGATTGGCCTTTGTGATGATAGTACTGCTGGTGGCCATGACAGCACTGTACAAACAAAAAAGAACTACAAAGAGGACCAAAGGTATCAGTTCCAGCAAACACACACACACACACACACACACAATGGCATGTACATACAAACCCACAACACTGAGGTGTCACTCTCCACATTGAGCTGCAGTCAAAATTAAAGCAATACCAAGACAAACTATGTAATGGTGTCACAGGTGAAGTCACCATGCTGAGGTATGAAGCAGTTTCCAGGAAAGGCCTAGTCCTTTATGAGCAAGAGTCGAGGGTCTTCAGTTTCTGAATTAAATCCCCAGTGACTGAGCCAGCAGTTCAAGTGCAGTGTGTGATTGAAGGAAATACACTGTCAGCATCAACTGATTCAGAGATTCTGGAAATATTAATCACTACCCTCTGCATTTATCAGCATCACACTTCCTTTCCTAACTGTTGTGGATTGGGATTTGTAGTTTCTAGCTCTAGTGGTCTGTAGTTCATTCAGCATCTTGACTGAAATATTACTCTTCTGAATTGTGTTCTTTCTCTAGACAAGTCGATCCCTCTGAGTGCAGTGCCGGCCGACCCTGAAATGGTAAGTGCTTTAAGTAAACACTTACGTTAGTGATGCACCAACACTGAACCCAAAACTCAGGACACATCAACACCAACAGCTGAAAAACCAACCAATAAAATCTGAAATAAAATATAAAACAAGAAATTAACTCTAATTATTAAATTATAGCAGGGTCACTTTGCAATTTGACTCAATGGATATTTACTCAGTTCAGAAACTGTGGCTAGAAGTGACATTGGATTGCTCCCATAGCACTTCACTTCCACTGGTGGCGCTGTTTCACTAAAACCACAAAACTTTTCTTTTATGAATCTGAAGTGTAACAAAAAAAATCTTTTGTGCGAGAATATTCTCTGTAGAGCTTACAGTTAGGCTTCAGATTAAGGATAAGCTTAGGACTATGGTTTTGTTTAGAGTTAGGGTTAAGGTCAGGTTTAGGTTTATAGTTATATTTTTTCTCTTCAGGTCAGAGTTATCTTTAGAGTTAGGATTAGATCTGATTTTGCAAATTGGGTAGGTGTCAGAAAATCACATTGTCTCTATTATCTGAATTATCTTTAGTGTCAACTATGTAGGAAGAGATAGCAGACTCAGACATCACCCTCACCCGTTTTCTGCAATGTTCTGTGTTTCCCTAATCTGCCACATGCTAAATTATCTGTTTTGTTTCAGTCTCCTCCCTTGTCTTCGCTATAGCCCCGCCTTGTGATTAGTGTTCTCACCTATGTCTCCTTTGTTATCCTGCCCCCTAGATTTCTCTTCCAGGTGTTCCCATGTGTACAGTATATATATATATATATATATATCAGTGGCGATTACTCTAAGACTGCAAGGGAAGCTCAGCTTCCCCTAAAATGTCAAAAATAAGTGATCAAATATATACTGTTGTGTGTACATGTCACTGAATAAATATGCACTGCAATGCGCTCAACTTTTGTTCAGAATCAGCTTCTTATCACTGGTAAAGGCGCGGCTTTCCTCTCAATCATTCGCGCAGTTTCACGGTCCTTTAAACAGTGAGGACGCTGAGCGTCCACAGAGTTCAATGGAGAAGCAGCGAAGGGCGGCGAAACGAGACGAGTGATTGGATAAATGCTGGGCTTTGTCCCGCCCATCGGACGCTCAGCGTCTCTGGGGGTCTATGGGGCAGTGGGCGGGCCTCGGCTGGCCCGGACGCTCAGCTTCTGCATGATGATTGGATGATCTGTCTGTGGCTGAATCCCTTTTTGATTGACAGCGAAATGAGCGAATCAGCGACCCTTTGGTGTAAAGATCCGTGGGAGCATTACATTTTCATTCTGTTCTGAGTTGAACCAGACTTTCTTAATCCTCTTAGCGGCATTTTCTTTGTTAAAAACGACTAGCGACAAATCGAGCTTCTATTTCGGGTGTTTTTTTTTGTAGCTGCTTGTGTTTGGAGACTGACTTCTATCACTCTTTCTGACTTCTATCGCAGTTTCTGTCCAGCGGGTGCTGCTGAGCCCCTCCACCGTCACAAAGCACTCACAGGCGGACACACTTCACATGGGCCAAGGCCGTTTAAGCAGCCTAGCTCTGCTGGCCATTGAGAGGACACTAGTCAAGTCCCTGGAAAAGACGCCTTGTTGGTACGACAGGGTCAAAGATCATTTTCTTTAAAAGGAACGGAGGGTAGAATTTACGTTTATGACACATTTTATGATGTAGGCCGAAATTGAGCTTCCCCTCCTTGAAAGACCAGCATCCGCCACTGATATATATATATATATATATACACCCTGGTTCCTAGTACTCCTTTGTGTTGTCTTGTGTGTAAATGTATGTTTTCAGTGTCTGAGTGGTTTACGTATGTTTGGGAGATGATTTACAGTAGAACTGATGGGTGTGTTTCCTCAGGGTGACAGGATCTATCAGGAGATTGAGGAGAGGGAGCAGAAGCCTGGGGAAGATTCTACTAATTCTCCACTTTACTCCACTATTGAACCTCCTGATTTATTCATATACAACACTCCAACCCCGTCTCAGCAAGGTCCACAACAGCCCCCCAACTCCACTGTAAACTTCACTAAACACTCAGCTGAAAACACTATTTACTCTGCAGTGCGTGTCCCCAAGTGAACACAGTCATACACTGAAAAACAGCTCTAATTTGTATATTTTATATTTATTGTTTTAAAGTGTTATTTTCAGCACATTTACTTGATTTGAGTATTTATTTCAAAATATATTTTCCTATGAATTACATTTTTGCATTTCCTTAGTAGTGCCCCCTAATGTTCACTAGTGTGTGTGTGTGTGTGTGTGTGTAAATGTGTATTTCACTGCATGGACTGGGTTAAATGCGGAGAACATATTTATATGTGTTCAAGCACAGTGGTCAGTAGTGATTTTGATTCTAATTCTAATTTTAACAAAAGTAAAAAAGCAAAAACATCAAGTACAGAGAAAATTTACACAAAAAAGTAAAAATATCTAGAAAATCCACCAATAATCTTATACTATTCCTGCAACACACTCAGGATGGGTGGATACTGCTTGTACATATAACTGTACTTTCAATTAAATTCACACATATTCTGCTGTTTATTATAAGGGTCAGGCCCAGACCTGTTCACAAAGTAAGAATGTAACAAGCTGTTGTGTTTGTTGTTGTTTGTTAGTGTTAACGCCTAGTATCATTTCTAATAAGTAAATGGTAATATGTATTTTTAATAATATATATTTTTTTCTCTCTTGTGAAGCATATTCTATTTACATTTTCAGAATCTTGTTTAAAATCTGTTTATTTTATTAATGCAGTATTAATGCAGAGCCATAAAATATTTTCTTATGCTGCAGTGTAACGTTTTTTATGGATGTTTTATTAAATGTAATATTTTAACGTTGTTTAACATGTTTTAATTCCATTTTTAGTAACATCCTCATAAAAATAAACTTTAAACTGTGTTAAATATAAATATTTGTTGGGTGTTCATTCCTAAGAAAATATTAATTTAGGTGACTGTATGATGTATTAGTTTCTGGAAAAAAAAGTCCTGTGTTATTCTGCATTATTTCTGTCTCTCTCTCTCTCTCTCTCTCTCTCTCTCTGTGGGTGTTAAAAGGAAGTGGGTGTACACTCTGTGCTGATCTGCTGAACTATAAGTGCTCAAACAGAAGGTGAGAAAGAAAGGTGACTTTTTAAAATCCTAAAAACTGAATGTCTTTTTTCAATCAAAGCTGAAATGACCATGAAGATCCTCCTCATTTCAGCCTCTACCTAATCTCAGGTTGGATGTTTCAGTGTGTGTTTATTGTTGTGGATTGTGTTTTACAGCTGGAGTCAATGCTGTTAGAACTGTAACTGGACTCAGAAGACACTCAGTTCATATGTCAGAAATGTATGTAACTGAGGTCCCGACTGGAGAACTAACAGTAAAGTGTCCAGTGAGTGGAGGTTGATGGTATAAAGTCTGTTGTGTGAGGTCTGTTCATAGTTTAAGAGTAAACACAGTAAACAGGATTACTTCAACCTAAAGTATCATAACTAAGCAGAAGAGCTTGGTCAGCTGGAGACTTCGCTCACTGCCAGGCTCAACTGACAGACTGAGGAAGTCATTTGTCCCCAGGGCTATTGAACTGTTCAATGCTTCACTAAAGGGGAGAGGAGAGATGGACTTCTCTGCATAGTCTGTCTGCCCATCCAACACCACCACCACCTCCATATTTGCACATGTGTACCTAACTGGACAATAGACAGGTCAACCACTGGACAAGTCAACCAACTCATCTACCTCATGGGTACCTTAATCTGATAGCTACAATAGTAGTTTTATACTTAATACAGGTACATTGCACTGAGTTGCCTTGCCTTGCACTATTTTATTTAATATATTTATTTCTAATTCTGAAACTGCACTGTTATTGCACTGTACTTATATTGCACATTCCATACCCTTTGCACTATCCACACTTTTTCAACTTTTAAACTATATACTGCACTAAAGAGATCATCCTCAGCTGCTCACAGTATCACAGATTCTTGCCAGCTATGTTTGATTATTCTGATGATTGATTGATTACTCTTAAGCACACTATGTCAACTTCTTGGGTATTTGATTTTGATATTTGTTTTAGGTGTTTTTTTTTTTTTTTTTTTTTTTTTAAACTTTATTAGTCCATTGCTGTTTAGTGATTGTTGTATGTGATGTCTGTAAGCTACTGAGACCTTGAATTTCCCCTGGGGATCAAAAAAGTATCTATCTATCTATCTAAAGGGGAAAGAATGTAATATATTACTTCAGACTTTTCCCCACCACAGCCACTAGAGGGCAGTATCAGTCTAACTTCATCTGCAACATCCTTTAAATTTTTCATTAAAACACACAAATTACACAAACAATTAAATTAAAATAAATGTTTATCTTCATCATTTGAACAAGCAGTGAACTCATCAGTTCCAGAGACTAGCGCAACAACCTCAACAACTGCCACAACCTCCAGAGAATCTACTTCCAAGAAGACAGCACCAGTTACAGCACTCTGTTCTCACACTCCATTGGGTTCCTTTTTGACTTTGTGTACTGTGTGCGCACAGATGCACTCATGTTGATCAGTCACCACCAGGGGGAGCTGTCTATGAAAATGCCCCATTTAGAGAGAAGCTCCAATGCTCCTGTGTCTGATGTGTCTTCTGTTGTGATCCAGCTTCTCTGGGGACTGTGTTCCACAATTCAGGATTTCTCAGTTTAGTCAGATAACCTAAGCCCCAAATCAAGTCTTATCTTATAGGAGCAGAACTGAGGGAGATACCTACTGGACAGTCCTCAACTTTGAGCTTAAGTGTGATGTACATGATTTTAATCCCATGCACTTTTAGTATAAAAGGTTTCTTCACCATTTACTGCCCTCTGGTCGGTTTACACAATGGAAAAAGATGTTTATACACAGCCCTGACTCAGTAAATGGGAAGAACCCAGCATTTCTGACAGAACACCAAAGTACTACTCTAGCCAATCAGCAACAGGCATCATTCATACTCAGGTATAGGACGGTGGAGGGGGAGAAACAGGTGCTGTATCTGGGTAAAACTGATTTATTTTTGCTGTTTCAGATGCATTTCTTAAAGTGAATGTCTACAACTGTGGGGAAACGCTGTTCTCTGGTTTGTTTATGTTGAGAAAGGCCACATCATTTAAGGAAAAATGACTGTTGTTTGTAAGTAGCTGAAGTTTAACTTGTCTGTAAGCAGTGTTTGGAAGGATACTTTAATGTGTTCCATTACAGAATACATGGTGTAAAATGTATTTTGTGTAGTGAAAATAGTTCACTAGTATAAGCACTACATAGCGGAGTCAATGATAATTATTTTAGTAATAATTAATTATTTAAGTTATTTTGATAAGCTCCATGTTTGGGAGTCATTAAATAATATGTAGTGTCGTTACCTGTCCAATTTTAGCTTAGACAAGTAGGTCATCATGTTAGATGACTTTACATATTATACAGCAGAATTAGCTAGAATGAACTATTATCAATGAATTATGCTCATTGACCCACCGTGGGTTCTTGACTCTGAAATTGAATCTGAACTATAAGTTGTAATTCCATACAAGAAAGGTGCACACACAAATAACCAAGGATTGGTTTTATCACACAACTGGTTTATTAATAATAATATAAAATAATGAATATTGTTATGTCTCCGTCTAGGAGATTATTGGTTAATGAAATAAAGTAGAAAGAGAAAAAAAGAGAAACACAGTTTAGAATAAATGAAAAAAATGTATTTACAAAGAAAATATGGATATTAAACAAAATCAAACAACCAAACCTTATAACAACAACACACAAAACTTAAAGCCATATCTCCAGGGGTAAGCCACAGCCAAAATAACAAACATAACCCAACACTAACTCCAACCCCCAACACTAACTTTGCTATTCAAACAAATAAACAAATGACAATAAATAACCCTGACTCCCTATCTATCAATAAACCAGGAGAAATTAGATAAACTCAAAAGGCGCTTACCCCCTTCTGGCACCGGTGACCACGAAAATAATAACCAGAACACAACTAACACACAGAAGGAAACACACAGTCTCCAGATATACACAAGTCCTCACACAGAGACAGCGCAATCACCAAGTTCACACCACATGGCAATTCACAATTGGAAAAAAAAAGGGCATGTCGATCTTCAGCTTCCTTCTTCTTTTATAGGCAGACACAGGAAACACCTCAGTAGCCAGCAATACCGGATATCTCCACAGCTCCACCTAAAGACAGGGAGGGATAGCAAGACAACAAGAAAAGAAGAGACACAGGCATACAACCCGTAACAAATATTGATTATACATTCATATAATGAAATGGATTATAGTGATACATAAGGGAACAGGGAGATTAGTATATGAGGGAACATCTCTATGATAATTACCCTAAATTACGGGCCACGTGGTTTGCAGCAGCGGGGGTTCCTTTTCTCTCGAGACTTTCAGACACAGCGTCATTTTAGTCGGAGCTGGTGGCGTTCTGAAGTTCTATGTGGGGATTATCCGTCATTGCTGATCTGCTGCCATGTGAGAGACAGTCCCTGCCGGTCTCTCCTGGGCAGGTCTCTCATCATCTCAGAAGGTCATTCTGAAGGTGCATGTGGCCGTCTTCTTCGTCGTTGCTGGTCCGGAATCTTTGTCAGAGGTCTCCTTCATGCTCTAGGTGTGGTGTCGAATTCTTGCTGGAATAACTACAGCCCTGTTTACTATAGTTCTCTATTAGGGGCATAATTAATATAGAACTTCTGTTTATTTGGGCCACGTTTAAGGGGCAGAGAATTTGGCACCACTGGTTTTAACCAGAGTTTAGAAGACCCGCCTTTAATACCGATTGGATAAGATTGGAGCCTCTCTTGCTCCTGATTGGCTGCTTCCTGTACCTCGGTAGTGACATCACATACAATTTATGACCCTTGACAAGACAAAGACTTAAAGACAATTCCTGACCATCCCAGAATTCTGAATCATACTTTGCAGTATAAAAGTTTAGATCTTAACACAAAGTAATATCAGAAATACAACCATGTTCTACATAATTATTAACCAAATACACACATATACATACACACATAGTGTAACCTTGGTTCTATACAAATTCATATAAAACAAAGATGACTTTAAACACATGTAAATAAATCCCACCCATTTTGATTGTCCAAATGGAATTAATTTCAAACAGTTGTGCACATATGTAACTTCAAATTGTTTTAAACCAATGGGAATTGAGGTTTAATTAAGGTTAAACTGATCCTCAGGTGTGTCTCTCTGCCTCCTGCATTTGAGAAGAGTTCCATGATCCTCAGGAGTGTCTCTCTAAAAGATTCTTTTCTTGACCCTGTATGGCCTTGGGTCATAAAAGATGTCCCTGGAGAGAGGTTTTACGAGCCTGTTCTGTGCTATCTGAAATCGCATCTGGCTTCTCTGAGCTAAGAGAGGGTTTTCAGCATATTAAGGTAACTTTGGCATATTAAGTCCCCAAAAAGTATATATTTTACTAAAATTAATAATCTGTTCATCTCCGCTACATTTGTATCATATTCTGTTACATTATTCAATGAGAGAAATGTATTCTGAATACTGCTACATTTTCTTATATTTTTAAACAATGTGAATATGGCAGTCACACCAGGAATCAAGAAGAATATTCTGTTGTGTTCTACTATAACAACTAGCTGAACGTATGAGCTTTCCTGAATGCTTAAAACATTTGCAGTAAAGGTGTAAAGACTATACAAGTATGTAAACAGACCTTCAGTTATATGTATGGTAAAAAAAAAAGAAAGAAAGAAAGAAAGAAAGAAAGAAAGAAAGAAAAGGACCCAATATTCCCATGATTAATTCCACAGCTATTAAGAGCTTTATTTATATACTCCAGTACCAATATTGTTTTAATGGAGGAATAGGCTTTGGAACAGCTTTTCTGTTGTTTGGCTTTATGTGATATTGAAGAGAAAGAGGCTGGAGCAAGAGGCTGTCATGTCTCACTAGAAGCGCCGTGCCTGGTTCCATTAGACGCACAAAATCTTAAAATAAAAATGCTGCTTTGCACTGAATGGAGTTCCTTGTCTTTCTGGTAACTTAGAGTACAGGTACTTATATTTTGTATTTGTATAAATACTTAAGGTCAGTGAGAACAATTATCTAATAGTGAATTAACTTTACAGATTATGTTACTAAAGCACCAGTACTACTGCAGTCCCCACAAGATCATTTCCATCAGCTCCTACACAGTATACACCTCTCTCTACTGCACCACCTACAGGTATGTTCTCTCTTTTAATGACTGACCTTCAAAAAATCCATGATTCCCCTCACTTTCCCTTGTTCCCCATTCTCTCCAGTGTCCAGTGAACATCCCTACTGAATTAAACGTAAAGACTAGGAAGCTGTGGATTAGAGAAGTGGGCTTGGGACCAAAGGGCTGACCCTGAACTGTCAGAGGAAGAGGGTGGGGAGAGTAAAGGAACAGAACTTTCTCCTCTCTCAACATCCACAGCTAAAATGTGCTTGAGGAAGGCAACTAACCTTCCACTGCTCTGCACAACTGTGTGTATGTGTGTCTATTTGTGTTTGCTGCTATGAGTGAGTTAAATGTGGAGTCTCAGTTTCCTCGGGGGCTTTAATAATGTGTCACTACTTCTGCTATAAAGCATGTCAAAGACTTTTTTGTGCTGTCGATTTTTTTTTTATCTCTCCTGGATTGTTTGGCACTAAAGTTAATGCTGTGTGTTAGGCGTATTACCCGAGGACTCCTACTGTTTCAATGAAGTGTGTTTACCCCAGTGTAGTTGAGGTATTATGTCCTCTGCTGAGTTTGTGAAATATAAACCATGTGACCAAGACTAAAGTAAAAGTAGTGGATGCCATGGTAACTGTGGATTTGGTCACAGTCGCTATGCTCTTTTGGTTTTGTGAGTGTGAAGTTTAGACAGTGTCTTCCTATTTTCTCACGGTACTACTTTATAATAAGTATTTAAAAAATTTATAAAATAATTTAAATATCTTTATTAATAGTTATTATGTTGTTAATACATTTGTAACACTTTTTACATTCATCTCCACTGTTAAACCTCAGATCTTGCCAAATACTGACCTCACTTTGTCTTTTCCATCAGTCAACGTTAACCCTGTCAGCTCCAGCACATATAAAATTGTAAATATTTAATGAATTAACTACCAACAGGGTCTTTTTATACATTGACGATAATAAAAACAAAAAAAAAAAGATGTTATTGTTTCTCTCATTATTTCGGTGTTACAAACAATTGTTAATGACTTAAGGTGTTTACAAACAAATTAATAACCATGTAATAAACAGGTTTTTAAACAATTTATAAACTTTATAATTCAAGTCTTATTATTATAGTGGGACCTTTTTCACTGAATAACAAGCTTCATCTCCTGTGTCTATACGACTACATTTCCAAAAGCATTGAGACTCATGTAAAATGTAAATAAAATCCAGGTGACTGTTTCTGAGGAGCTTGGTTTGTTCTCCCCGTATTTGTGTGGGTTTCCTCCAGCTCTGGTTTCCTCCCACAGCCCAAAACACACAGTGGTCGTTGGATTGGTGACTTTTTTTTTGTTCATTCTGTCATGCTTGTTGAGTGATCGAGACACAAGAGACGGAGACATGCACTGAAGTGGACATAATCACACAGAGACCTATGAACACGACACTCCAAAAGGCAACAATGAGTGACAAACACTACTGATAAAAAGGGAGCTTATAGGGACACCTGTAAACCCTGTTACATGACACCCTCAGGGCTCACCAGGGCATGGCTACAGGACGAGACAGAGAAAATGCCTTCACAGCTCTCTGGGAAGCTTCCGCTTCCGGGTGAGGGTACGCTGTGCGCGTTTGTTGCTGCCGCTTCTCGCTGGAATTATTATTATTATTTATTTTTATTTTTCTCCTTCCCCCCTCCCTCATCCCTGGTTATTTGTGTACTTTTTCAACTGTTTAACTCCTACGTCTGACGTCCCTCCGGTGGATTCTCTGGACTCCGTTTGCGAGTTTGTTTACATTGACGCGCTGAGCTGCATCGTGCTGTATGCGGGTGAGAGTTTGCTGTGCGCATTTGCTGCTCCCGTTTTTTTTCTATTTCTAACCTCCCCTTTTTAGCTAAACTGTTAGAAAGGGTGGTGGCCATTCAGTTAGAGTCATTCCTGATGGACAATAATCTTTTTGAGCCTTTTCAGTCTGGCTTCCGCACAAAACACAGTACTGAGACAGCCCTTTTGCGGGTTTTAAACGATATCCTACTCGCTACTGATTCTGGTGCACTCAGTATCCTTCTTCTCTTAGATTTGAGTGCAGCATTCGACACTGTTAATCACAGCATACTCATAACTCATCTCTCAGCTATTGGCATAACTGACACAGCACTTTCCTGGTTCAGCTCTTACTTTACCAATAGGTCTCACTTTGTTGCTCTTGGCACACACAGATCTTCCCCTAGTACTGTTACACAAGGTGTTCCCCAAGGTTCAGTCCTAGGCCCAATACTATTCATCATATACATGCTGCCACTTCGTCAGATCATCCACAGCCATGGTCTTAAAAATCATTGTTATGCAGACGACACTCAAATATACGTGAGCACCAAAAATACCTCCACTCTGCCCCCCTCTGCCATTATTTCCTGCGTTCAGGATCTGAGACACAGGTTGCACGCCAACTTTTTGAAACTCAACACAGAAAAAACTGAAGTCTTGCTCACTGGCCCCTAGTCCACTCTTTCAAAAATTTCTGATATCACACTTAACTTTGATGGTGTGGCAGTAAAAACCTCTCCAGTACTTCTTGACTCCTCCCTGTCCTTCAAACCTCATATTTAGGCCCTACATTCCCCCATTGGACATGCCCAAAGTACCTCACCAGGAAGGGGTCCAGGAGGCATCCAGACCAGATGCCCGGAACCACCTCAACTGGCTCCTCTTGATGTGGAGAAGCAGCAGCTCCACTCCGAGTCTCTCCCGAATGTCTGAGCTCCTAACCCTGTCTCTAAGGGAGAGTGCAGACACCCTGCAGAGAAAACTCATTTCAGCAGCTTTTACCCGCGATCTCGTTCTTTCGGTCACTACCCAAAGCTCATGACCATAGGTGAGGGTTGGGACGTAGTTTATATTGTAAATTTAGAGCTTTACTTTTCTGCACAGCTCTCTTCACCACAACGGACCGGTACAGAGCCCGCATTACTGCTGATGCTGCACCGATCCGCCTGTCAATCTCCCGCTCCATATTTCCCTCACTCGTGAACAAGACCCTGAGGTATTTAAACTCCTCCACTTGAGGCAGGATCTCAGTTCCAACCTGGAGAGAGCACTCAACCCTTTTCTGACTGAGTACCATGGACTCGAACCTTGAGGTGCTGATTCTCAGCCAACAAGACCACATCATCCGCAAAAAGCAGACATGGAATCCTGAGACCACCGAACCAGACACCTTCCGCCACAGAAATTCTGTCCATAAAAATTATGAACAGGAGCGTTGATGTTTTAGAGTCCAACACGTGACTGATGTAGACTAGTGCTGATGTATTTATTTAGTAATCACCTCAGGGTGTCTGACAACAACAGGAAGATGTCACTTTCCAAACTGTTGGTTTATTAACACCCTCTTTTGCGATTAAATCTAAACCTGTGGTTTCTATGAACAGAAACAGAAATAAACAGAATATACACAAGTATCAATCAGTGCAATAAACAAATATGTGGAAATGTGCACATCACAGAATAATGTAATCCTGAATTAGAATCTAATGCAAGGCATTTAACAATCTGACAATAACAACAAATAGAGTTTTAACCACTCTCTACAAAAGCTTAACTGCTGCAGATATA
The DNA here is from genome assembly GCF_029633855.1 of Hoplias malabaricus. Taxonomy (NCBI): domain Eukaryota; kingdom Metazoa; phylum Chordata; class Actinopteri; order Characiformes; family Erythrinidae; genus Hoplias; species Hoplias malabaricus. The sequence continues at coordinate 59,827,701 of NC_089801.1, read as the reverse complement.
GATTATCTGTATTAGTAAATTACTGACATTAGAAATACAGAAGTAACTATTACAATTACTAGAGTGCTAAATAGGATACTGTCCATTTAAGAATACACGCGTCGCTATGTCGCATTAATCACACAGAGGCTACCTCTCTAACAGCGCACAAAGCACCGTCCTGCCACGACAGATGCACTGAGTGACTAACAGACACTAGCTTGACTCTCTTTCTCTGTTAGCAGATGTGACTGCACAACAGTATTCAGACCCTTTCCTCTTGTTGTAGAAAATAATTGTATTACTTTGTGTTAGTGGACAAATATCCTTAAATGATTATTTAAAATTAAGCATTTATAATTGTGTGAAATCTTGTATCTTATATGTACTCATATGAATGATTAACCAGTATTTAACCATGCATTTAAACAGTTTAGAATCTGCACACTAACTGGCATGTTGACTCAGTATTTGCACCTTTCTAAATTCTTAAACACTTAACATTGAACAGATCTGCACTTAGGCTTTTACCAAGCTTACATAAATTAAAAGTGTTAGCCAGGACAGCTGAACTTTAGGGGCATTTTGTTGACCTGAAGTCCATTAGCCAGATCACTAAATTTTGGTGACAGAAAAGGAGGCTTGGGAAAGGAAAAGGTACTTGTCAGAAGGGCATGATGAGTGTTTTGGGGTCACAGGTGCATGGGAAACTTGCACGCGAGAAAGCTGAGTACTAACATGTCTTATTATGCATATTAATATATGTTAATCAGTCAGAAACGCCCCACCAGCAGGGGGATACGTCATTTGGGGTATAAAACTGGAGTCAGATGGGGGGAGAGGTCAGAACTCTGCGTGGAAGGGCACTAGGCTGTGTTTTTTCATGTATTAAGTTCTCCTGGATCCAGTATTGTAAATAAATACTTTGATTTGCTTTGAACTTCACTCGACTGGTTTCTGCGACACTTCCGGACGACCACGCCTCCCTGAGGAGGAAGGGTATATTTTGGACCTTTTGGATATTTTTAAATTTTAATTACTTTGGGAACGGTCCAAAAGAACATTTTAATCTTTACTCTACAGTATTTTGATGGAGGGAAAGAACATCACACATTATTAAATTCAAACTTGGAGTGGGCAGAGAGAGAGTTTCCTGTTTGCGCCACCTCCTTTTTATTTCACACATTGCATCACAGAACAAGAACACATCTTATTGGACCACGTATATAACACATCACTTCCCACAACAGACATTCGGGAATACAACATATTCATTCACACTGCAGAGCATATATCGTAACACCCCCACTTGCTCTGAGGTTATTTGCTTCATAAACAAAATGACTTTCTTAAACCTGTGTTCCAAAAACAAAACTGTCAAACTTGACTAACTTAACTGTTGTTACAGGCTTGGTCATTATGTCGGCTACCATCTGGTCTGTTAAACAATAGCTTAAGGTGACCTTTCCCTCATTCACTTTTGATCTGACAAAATGATACTTTATGTCAATGTGTTTGCATCGCTGTCTCTTTGCAGGATTTTTAGCTATCGCTATGGTACCCTGATTGTCCTCATAGATCTTAGTTGATGTATACTCATAACAGTCCATGTTTTTAAGTAGTTGCATCAAATACAGACACTCTTGAATGGTAGCAGCTAGAGCCATGTATTGTGCTTCGCATGTGGACAATGCGACTGTGGGCTGCTTTTTAGTCTTCCATGAAATCAGTGGTCCCTTTTCAGACAAGCTAACACAGTAACCAGTTGTGCTGTGGCGATCATTCACGTCAGCTGCCCAGTCACATTTTTTTTCACATTTTTTGTAACACAACTCTTTTCTAGAAGTGCCCTTAAGGTATCTTAACACATGTTTTACAGTAGTCCATTGTTGCTCTGTAGGTTCTGCAAAATGCTGTGACATCTAACTCACTACAAAACTTAAGTCCGGTCTGGTGCAAGTAGTCAGATAAATAAGACTACCAACAGCTTCTCTGCATTTTTTGACATTCTTCATTCTTTCTGTTTCTTCATCATAGTCCAGTTTTTGTTCACAAGGTGTGGCTTTGAATTTGGCTTTGAATTTGTCAGTTCCATCTGCATTCTTTTTCAAGGCATAAACCCATTTTCCCCCCACTGTCTGCTTGCCGGGCGGCATGGTGGCGCAGCAGGTAGTGTCGCAGTCACACAGCTCCAGGGACCTGGAGGTTGTGGGTTCGATTCCCGCTCCGGGTGACTGTCTGTGAGGAGTTGGTGTGTTCTCCCCGTGTCCGCGTGGGTTTCCTCCGGGTGCTCCGGTTTCCTCCCACAGTCCAAAAACACACGTTGCAGGTGGATTGGCGACTCAAAAGTGTCCGTAGGTGTGAGTGAATGTGTGTGTGTCTGTGTTGCCCTGTGAGGGACTGGCGTCCCCTCCAGGGTGTGTTCCTGCCTTGCGCCCAATGATTCCAGGTAGGCTCTGGACCCCCCGCGACCCTAAAATTGGATAAGCGGTTACAGATAATGGATGGATGGATGGATAATGTCTGCTTGCCTTCAGGAAGGGTTGTTTGAGTAAATGTGTTGTTTTCTTGTAGCGACAACATTTCCTCATCCATTGCTTTTTTCCATTCTTTGGAGTTTTGAGAGTGTACAGCTTCTTCAAATGTTAAAGGTACATCACACACAAGTCTGTAGCAATAATCAATGTTTGTTAACACCTGATCATCGATTTCCTCATCAGTCATATATTCATTTAGGTAATTTGGCTTCTTCCTCACCCTTGAGGGATAACATGTTGTAGCTGGGTCTGTGTTACAGATAGCATCATTTTTGTTTTCTGACTCTGATAAGGAGGCTGGATCCTGACTTTGCTCAGGTGTCTTAAATTCCTCTGGACCTGCTTGGTATGTCAAACTCATCCTCTGTTAATACATCAGTTTGTGTCTATTGCGTTACCGCCTTTTTTTTTTTCACTAGTCTGTGTTTTTGCACTTTTCCCTTGTGTGGAAAATAGATTAGATAGGCTGGGCTATTTTTGTCGTATCCTACAAAAATTCCCTCCTCACATTTTGAATCTAATTTTCCCTTGTCTTGTTTATAGGCATAACAGGCTGAACCAAACTTCTGCATCCTGGACAGATTTGGTCTTTTACCACTTACTTTTTGGTAAGGGGTTTGTCCTGTACGTCTATTGAAACATCTGTTTCTTATTGTGGCTGCTGTCTGAACTGCGTAAGGCAACAATGCTTTGGGTAAGTTGCTCTCTATCAACATGCACCTCACCGTGTCAAAAAGTGTATGGCAATTTCATTCAGCAGTGCCATTTTGGTGTGGTGAGTATGGCGCTGAGGTCTCATGTCTAATACAGTTTTTGTTAAGTAGTGCTTGATAACACTTTCCGGTAAATTCCATGCCGTTATCAGATCGCATACACTTAATCTTGCCATATGGTGCTGTGTCTGCAATAAACCTCTCTGTTGTTTGCACAGTGTCACTCTTATGTTTTAGAAAGTACACAAAAACCGCACTGGAGAAGTCATCAGTGAATGATAATGCAAATCTGTATCCATCTGTAGACTCTGGGTCTATTGGTCCAGCTAAATCTGCGTGAACCAGTTCTAATGCAGCTTTAGCTCTCTTATCTGGTTCCCTGTTTCATGATTGAGTGAACTTGCTTTTAATGCACACTTCACATTGTTTCACTTGTTTATCACTGTTATCCTTAATGTTCATTCCTTCAACAACACTCTGTAAATTTCTTATGTCATCGTAATTACAATGTCCCAGAATTTCGTGCCATGTTTGGATATCATAAGAACCTTTACACGGATCTTTCCCTTCATTACTCACAGTCTGAAGATGGGGAACTTTGTTCCATCTTTGTGTTTCAGAACATCTTCTCCCTGTTTGAAAATCACTGTTGCACCATTGTTTGATGCTGCTTTTACTGAAAACATGTCTTGTGGATAAGAGGGGATGTACAGCGCCTGCTTCAGCGTCGTCTTGCAGTGTTGCCCTCTGCTGTCCATCAAAGTCACCTCTGCCTCTCCTCTTCTTTTCCCTACTCCTTTGCATCGGGTGCCATCAGCCAGTTCGATGCAGTGTGTCTCTGGTTTAAAGTTGTCGTCAAATCCTTTAAAACATCCAAGGTCTGTGATGATGTGTGAGGTTGCTCCTGTGTCTACCATCAAACCTTTACCGCTCGTCTGTACCTCCCGATTTGCTTCACTCAGCCGAAAAGCATATTCTTTGCCATCCTCTTCATCAGAAGCTTTCTGCACCTCATCCAGCCATTGTTTTCTCCTGCACACTTCCTCTTGATGTGTGGGGCTTTTACAGAAGCTGCACCATTTCTTGCGGTGAAATACTCTCGCTTTGTGCCCTTTTTGTCCGCATCGGAAACACACTAAGTCGGTGCCGTCTGATCTCCGGTGGCCCACACTTGCCTGTGCGTGCTTTACGCTTGACTGTGCATGCGCTTTCATGACGTTGTCATCTGTTGCGGCTGCGCACATTTTTTCTGTGTCTTCATAACTCCTTAATTTACATTTGAAGTCAGTAAATGTCATTTTAGTTTCACTTTGCATGACATGGATGATAAATGGTTTGAATGACTCCAGTAGTCCTTTCAAAATCATAGCTATGAGCAGGTCGTCGCTCAAAGTTTCACCTGCGTTTCTTAATGCTGTAATGGCTGCTTTGGCTCTCAAAACATAGTCAGTCACACTTTCACTGTTATCTTTCTGCAGCGAAGTCAGCTCTGTATATAGACTGATGACATGGGGCTTAGCCTTTCCTGCATAGAAGTCTCTTAGAATCTTTAGAGCCTTTCGTCCGTCGTCGGTAGCTTCACGCATCACTAGCGATAGGCTTGTGTCGTCCAGAAACTGGATGAGCTCTGCGTATGCTTCTGCATTTTTTGTGTCATCTTCGACTTCCTTTTCGGGCTTTAAAATAACATCCTTCAAGCCTTGTAGTCGAAGGTGGCCTAAAAACTTTGTTTCCCATAGTTCATATTTCTCCACTTCTCCATCAAAAACTAGCCGTGACCAGCGGTTATTCGTTTCTGCGGTCCTCCGGCTCATGGTGTCTTTTTAGCCTTAGCACTTATCTTCGCCGGGCACGCAGTACGTTGCGAATTTTCTCGGCCGTACCTGCCATAAACTTTTGGTGCTCACTCTCGCCTGGGTCTCGAAGCGGGTCCTGGGCCCATAACCTGTCAGCAGATGTGAATGCACAGCAGTATTCAGACCCTTTCCTCTACAGTATTTTGATGGAGGGAAAGAACATCACACATTATTAAATTCAAACTTGGAGCGGGCAGAGAGTCTGCTCCCTGCTCCCTGCTTCCTGTCTGCGCCACCTCCTTTTTATTTCACACATTGCGTCACAGAACAACAACACATCTTATTGGACCATGTATATAACACATCAGTTCCCACAACAGACCTTTGGGAATACAACATATTCATTCACACCGCAGAGCATATATCGTAACATTCTCTTTCCACTAACTATAGCAGTGATTATCAATGCTAAACTGAGTAAACGACATTAACGTATCACTTACAGTCTCATGGACGCACGGTAGAAATAATGATAAAGAAATTGTCCATGATAAATCTTACAGTATCTAAGAGTATAACCTGCTGATATCCTTTACTCCACTGTGCTGTCCTCAACTCCGTGCAGCAGTAGGTCCAGGTGGCGCCATCATGAGGAAACTGACAGCGTTCTGATTGGTTTTCTAGCTGAGCACTGTCCGACCACCAGCTCAGCACCTGAACAGTGCACATTATCCACGACCCACACAACAAAAGCTACACAGCTGGGCACTGCAAGTTAGGGTGACCGCATTTTGAACAGATGACAATGGGCAGCCCTGATGGAGATCACTGCCAGCCATGTGAACCAGACTCCTGCTCTGTTTATATAGGGACTGGATTGTGTTCTTTCTCTTTTGCTTTTTCACACATTCCTAATATTTTCTGTTTCACAGCTCACAGTGTATAATGCTGTAAATAGACATTGTTATTGTAAACACACATTGGTAGGTGGACTGGCGACTCAAAGGTGTCTGTAGGTGTGAGTGAATGTGTGAGTGTGTGTCGCCCTGTGAAGGACTGGCGTCCCCTCCAGGGTGTATTACTCACTTGCGCCCAGTGATTCGGGGTAGGCTCCGGACACACCACCACCCTGAACTGGATAAGGGCTACAGACATTGAATGAATGAATGAATGTCTGAAAGCCTGTAGATTAAATACATTCAGTATGTGTTTGGGGTCTTGCCCCTGCATATGAAAATACATCTGGATTCTCTAAAACCTTTAACAATATTTGTACTGTAACTGATTAATTCACCAGGTTCTTTGCCATTTTCCATTGAGGAAAAGTGTTCTTGAATTGCTGCATTTTTTGCCACTGAAAACCTGTAACTATGTTAGTCTTTGTCTATGTTTCATTTTTTTAAACATTGATGCTAGCATCAAATTCAATATGAGAAAATAATTTAAAGTATAACAGAAAATAATTGATCAAATAAATTATTTTAAATTAAATCTGTTTATCTATCCATCTACCTTAATATATTAAGAGGGACGGCTTGTAATGAACCAATGTCTGCAGAGTAATGCAAATTACACACAGTACTCTGACCTAAACCTCATCTGTCCTCAAGGCAGACAGACCCCACTGGCTAATCCTGGTCCATATTTTATAGAATTTTGGAGACTGCTGCTCTAAGCTGGCCCCTGCTATCAGATACAAACAAACACTCATTTATAAAAGCATTCAAATACAAACCCACAACACTGATGTGTCATTCTCCACAGTCAAAATGAAAAGACAAACTATGTAATGGTGTCATGGGTGAAGTCACCATGCTGAGGTATGAAACAGTTTCCAGGAAAGGCCTAGTCCTTTATGAGCAAGAGTCGAGGGTCTTCAGTTTCTGAATTAAATCCCCAGTGACTGAGCCAGCAGTTCAAGTGCAGTGTGTGATTGAAGGAAATACACTGTCAGCATCAACTGATTCAGGGATTCTGAAAATATTAATAACTACTCTCTGCATTTATCAGCATCGCACTTCCTTTCCTAACTGTTGTGGATTGGGATTTGTAGTTTGTAGCTCTAGTGGTCTGTAGTTCATTCAGCATCTTGACTGAAATATTACTCTTCTGAATTGTGTTCTTTCTCTAGACAAGTCGATCCCTCTGAGTGCAGTGCCGGCCGACCCTGAAATGGTAAGTGCTTTAAGTAAACACTTACGTTAGTGATGCACCAACACTGAACCCAAAACTCAGGACACATCAACACCAACAGCTGAAAAACCAACCAATATAATCTGAAATAAAATATAAAACAAGAAATTAACTCTAATTATTAAATTATAGCAGGGTCACTTTGCAATTTGACTCAATGAATATTTGCTCAGTTCAGAAACTGTGGCTAGAAGTGACATTGGATTGCTCCCATAGCACTTCACTTCCACTGGTGGCGCTGTTTCACTAAAACCAAAAAACCCCTCTGTTATGAATATGAAGCATCACATAAACACTTGTGTGAGAATATTTCTTTTCTTCTGGAGCTTACAGTTAGGTTCAGGATGGTTTGGGTATGTCTTGTGTTGTTTGTACAGGGATTAGATCTGATTTTGCAAACTGGGTTAGTGTCAGAAATTCACATCAGATAAAACACACTGTGTGAATTCTGTGAATGGTCTTTAGTGTCAACTATTTAGGAAGTGAGAGCAGGCCGAGACATCACCCTCTTATTACTGGTGTAGTGTGAATTTACTATACACTTATTCCACATCTGCTGCTTACAACATGTTTCAAAATACATTCACTGAGCTCACAGTGTAAAAGGCCAACTGGAGTGTTCCAAATGAGAAAATAAAGACAGACAAAGTTGTGATACACACTTATGTTGGGGGATGATTTACAGTAGAACTGATGGGTGTGTTTCCTCAGGATGACAGGATCTATCAGGAGCTTGAGGAGAGGGAGCAGAAGCCTGGGGCTGGGTCCATGGTGAATAAGATCTACTCTACAACAGATTCTACTAATACTCCACTTTACTCCACTATTGAACCTCCTGATTTATTCATATACAGCACTCCAACCCCATCACAGCAAGGTCCACAACAGCCCCTCAGCTCCACTGTTTACTCTGCAGTGTCCCCAAGTGAACACAGTCACACACTGTGAAAAAGGCTCTGTGAAAATGGAGTGAATCTAATTGGTATCTTTAATATTAACTATTATAAAGTGTTATTTTCAGCACATGATTGACTTGATTTGAGTATTTTGAATTATATTTTGGCAGAATATTTTGGTTGTTTCAATGAAATATAATTCCAGAAAAATGATTTATCAGCACAGAGAAAATGTACACAATATAAGAACAATATCTAGAAAATCCATGAATAATCTTATAATGTGAGCAATCCAATATCTCAGTTTTGTTTTATTAAAGCTTGTGTATATAATTATACTATAAAATGTAATTGCACATAATCTGCTGTTAATTATAAGGGTCCGGCCTTGACCTTTTCATGAAATTAAAATGTAACAATCTGTTAATGTTAGTGTTGTTTTATCCCTTAGTATTTACACAGGCCTGTCACAACTGAGCATAGATAGTCAAGTACTAAGATGTAGTTGAATCAATATTATATTCTCTGATCTCGTACATATTTTACTTCCATTTTCATAACAGAACCCTGAATATAATCTAAGTTGGTGTTTGTATGATGTATTGTGTATTTTATTTCATTTGTCAGTATTAATGCAGGCTTAGAATATATTCTTATGCCGCAGTGTAAAGGTTTTAGGAATGTTGTATTAAATATTTTAACTATTTTTCCATTTTATATTGTATTATGTTTTTTAACTACAAACCGGATTCCAAAAAAGTTGGGACACTAAACAAATTGTGAATAAAAACTGAATGCAATGATGTGGAGATGGCAAATGTCAATATTTTATTCGTAATAGAACATAGATGACAGATCAAAAGTTTAATCTGAGTAAATGTAACATTTTAAAGGACAAATATGTTGATTCACAATTTCACAGTGTCAACAAATCCCAAAAAACTGGGGACAAGTAGCAATAGGTAGCTGGAAAAAGGAAATTGAGCATATAACAAACAGCTGAAAGACCAATTAACACTAATTAGGTCAATTGACTACATGATTGAGTACAAAAAGAGCTTCTCAGAGTGTCAGTGTCTCTCTGAAGCCAAGATGGTAAGAGGATCACCAATTCCACCATTGTTGCGCAGAAAGATAGTGCAGTAATACCAGAATGGTGTTACCCAGTGTAAAATAGCAAAGACTTTTAAGTTATCATCATCAACCGTGCATAACATCATCAAAAGGTTCAGAGAATCTGGAACAATTGCTGTGCGTAAGGGTCAAGGCCGTAAAACTCTACTGGATGCTCATGATCTCCGGGCCCTTAAACGTCACTGCACCTCAAACAGGAATGCCACTGTCAAGGAAATAACAGAATGGGCTCAGGAATACTTCCAGAAAGCATTGTCAGTGAACACAATCCACCGTGCCATCCGCCGTTGCCAGCTGAAACTCTACAGTGCAAAGAGGAAGCCATTTCTAAGCAAGCTCCATAAGCTCAGACATTTGCACTGGGCCAGGGGTCTTTTAAAATGAAGTGTGGCAAAATGGAAGACTGTTCTGTGGTCAGATGAGTCACGATTTGAAGTTCTTTATGGAAAACTGGGACCATATATAGAGAATAGGACTCTATAGAGAACATTTGGCGCATCATAAAGAGGAAGGCCCAAGACGATTGAACAGTTAGAGGCCTGTATTAGAAATGAATGGGAGAGCATTCCCATTTCTAAACTTGAGAAACTGGTCTCCTCTGTCTCCAGACGTCTGAGTGTTGTAAGAAGAAGGGGGGATGCCACACAGTGGTAAAAAATAGAAAACACATGCTTTTGATTGATTGAGTTCATGGATATAGTCGAGAATTGTAGTCAGAATTACTCAATAATTGGAGATTGTGTTAATGATGTGCTATTATTTTCAATGTTTAAACTGAAGTAATAACACCATCTAGTGGATGGCTCCTGACAAACAGCCCCAGACCATGGTCCCTCCTCCAACAAACTTTAGAGCCAGTGTGTAGTGTTCTCCCAGGCTCCATCAAACACAGACTCATCCATCATCAGTCCAGAGAAGACATTTCCACAGCTTCAGACTTCAGTGGCATTTTGGCTTTACACACCTTCAGTGAGGGGTTAATATCACACATTAATCAAGAGAGTGTACACATTTAACTACTGCACTTGTAGCTGTAAAAGAAACCTTTCAGATAAAACTGGTTGATTATGTTTTGGTCCAGTGACAAAAACACAGGAATCTTGGTGCCCTGCTAAATAAAATAGGCACCAAATAACTATGGTCTACTGCAATTGTACTATATACATGTAGTGCTACAGGAACCATAAAGGAGAAGTCTCTCTCTCTCTCAGGAAGTGGGTGTATATTAGTGAGACACATAGTGCTGGTCGTGTGGTTTGTGGAGCCACAAGCAGATGAAAAGTAAAAACAGAAGCTGTAAATTTAAGTTACATATAAACTCCTGAAGGTATTTTTCAATACGGACAAAGCTGAAATGAACATGAAGCTCCTCCTCATCTTCAGCCTCTACCTGATCTCAGGTAAGAAACACACTTCTAAATCATCAGCTCTATCAGCAGTGTCACATCCAGCCTTTCTTCACACTGACATTCCTCCTCTTTTAGCAGCTGCTGGAGGATCCATGAGAGTGAGGGGATTTTCAGGAGGAGGAGTCCTCATCAAGTGCAGATATGAGACACAATACACATCAAACACAAAGTTTTTCTGTAAGAGTTCAGCGCCAAAGTGTGTTGACCAAATCAAGACAGATGTTAAAAATGCGTGGGTGAATTCAGGAAGATTCTCACTGTTTGATGACACCAGTGCTGCAGTTTTCTGGGTGAAGATCAGAGACCTCACAGTAGAAGATTCTGGAACATATCAGTGTGCAGTGGATAAAATCTTGTTGTGGGACAGCTACACCCCAGTGGAACTGAATGTAGAGGAAGGTGAGTGTCTCCATCACTGTCCTCTTTATGATCTGAATCCTCCAGCATCATTCTCCTCAGTTACAGTGAGAGAAAGCACATAGAAGCCCATGAAGAACTGAGATCAGGAACTGTGTTCTCACAGTATTTATCTTCACACCTCTGTTAACGGATGAGTAGAGGCTGCACCCATTGTTTTTCCTCGTTTCTGATTCTGTTTAAAGTGTGCGATACTGAAGACTGGTGAAACTGAGACTAATTAAACTTAAATATCCGAGTTCAGTGTGATTTTTAAGTCAGTGATGAATGAGTTTTCACAGTGAACTCAGTTTAAAAGTGTTCTCACACAGAGACTGAGCTGCTGCAGTGTCCTCCACTGTGGAGACGGAGAGACGTCTGATTACAGCAGCAGCTTGTGTTTCACAGAGGACAGTGGAACATGGTTTTGTAATTTTGGTTTGTTTCACAACAACAGTCCAGAATCTGATTAAATGATCTTAGTTACACTGAAGTAGCTGCACATGAGCTTAAAGTTAGGTGTCCTGTACTGATCTGTAGATCAGTGTGACTGTGTTCTCTGGAGTGAAACTCTGCAATGTGCATTTTTCTGTTTAAACACTCCACTTATTGTAAAGGTGGTGAATGTCTGGGTGCCTGGATCCAATTAAACCTCCACATAAAGATGAGCTGGGGTGGTGGGGTCAGCATCCAACTGTAGAACTGTAGCTGGACTCAGAGGACACTCAGTTCAGATTCACTGTCCCTATGAGTCTGGATATGAATCCAGCTTAAAGTATCTCTGGAGAGGGGCATGTAGTTCTTATACTAAAGGGGAAATGCAGTTCTTACACTACATTATCACCATCACTGACCTGAGAACAGAGGATACAGGAGCTCTGGGTCATCACTAGAGTGAGATTCTTTTACTTGTAAAACTGGGTGAGGGAAGAGTCTGATTTTAGAACTTCAGGATCGTCATAATATTCTGACCCCAATTAAATGAGTCATTTTGTTTCTAAGAAATTATTAAACTCAGGAGAATTAAAAAAAAAAAACTGCACTAAAACCATATTTTAAATGCATTATTGTTCCCTACAGAGAACATTAACGTATATAAATATGGAGGATCAACAAAAACATGGGGTGCCCACCCTTTATCACACAACTGTACATGAAAATGTGTACGTAGTAAATGTTTACATGCAAAATATTCAAAAATATTTAAATAAGCTCATGACCTGTGCAATGATCTGAACATTAGGTTTATCACAGATAGATAGTGAGATTGATTCCTGGCTTGTTTCTCCACACATCCCTCAGCACAGTGCTAGCCATAACAGGCACCTGTTTACTGACACAACAGATCTGGCCAATTAGTGCTCTCCTCAAAGGGTGTTCAGCCCCAGTGAAAAACAAACATAAAAAAACAGGAAGTGAAATATTTTTTTCTACATCAACAGAACAAGAACCTGCAGCAGACACATCAACATCAAACACAACTCCACAGGCCAGCACAAAGACCACAGCCTCAGTCACTCGAGAATCCACTTCCAAGAAGACAGCACCAGGTACAACACTCTCTTCTCACACTGTGGCTCCTGCTTTTTCATCTCTGTTCAGTGTGTGTTTTCACATGTTCGTTCGTTCATTCATTCATTCATTCATTATCTGTAACCGCTTATCCAGTTCAGGGTCGCGGTGGGTCCAGAGCCGGAATCATTGGGCACAAGGCAGTAATACACCCTGGATGGGGTGCCAGTCCTTCACAGGGCAACACACACTCACAGATTCACTCACACCTACGAACACTCTTGAGTTGCCAATCCACCTACCAACGTGTGTTTTTGGAGCGTGGGAGAAACCGGAGCACCCGGAGGAAATGCACACAGACACAGGGAGAACACACCAACTCCTCACAGACAGTCACCCAGAGCGGGACTAGAACCCATGACCTCCAGGTCCCTTGAGCTGTGTGACTGTGACACCACCTGCTGCACCTCTTGGAAAAAAAACTAAATGTAAATTGACCAGCTGTGTTTAAAACCACTGCATATAACATTATACAGTGCAGCAGTGATGTTGATGTTATAAAATGGGGTAAACATAGTGTTATTTCAAATTAAAGGGGAAGGAATTTAATATATTACTTTCGGATGTTCCCTGCCACAGACACTAGAGGGCAGAATCAGTTTCGGTCTAGAGTTATACCCGTGTAGGATGCAGAGAACTTCACGTGGCTGAAGTCTGTTTAGTACAAAGACCAACTCTATCTGCACATTCTTTTATATTTTAGTTACAAGATGCCTCAACTGCTCTCTAAATCATACATAAAACACCGAAAGTGAAATATTTTTCTACACCAACAGAAAAAGGACAAGCATCAGACACATCAACATCAGCCACAATCACCCGAGGATCCACTTCCAAGAAGACAGCACCAGGTACATCACTCTGTTCTCACACTATGGCTCCTGTTTTTTCGTCTCTGTTCAGTGTGTGTTTTCACATGTTCTCTCTGTGTATTTTGCAGAGCTAATGGAGGACAGATGCACTCAGGGGTCACCACCGGGGGGAGCTGTCTATGAAAGTGACCAACAATGCTTCTGCATCTGACATGGCTTCTGTTTTGTTCCCAGTTCACTGGGGGATGTTCCACAATGCAGGATTTCTCAGTTTAGTCAGAGAACTTAAGCCCAAAGTCAAGCCTGTCCAATAGGAACAGAGCTGAGGGAGATACCTATTGGACAGTCCTCAACTTTGGGCTTAAGTACATGATTTTAATCCCATACAATATATATTTTTAAATGTTTCCTCACCATTTACTGCCCTCTGGTCGGTTTACACGGTGGAAAAACATCTGACTCAGTAAATGGGAAGTAACTGTGTCTGTGTAACTGTGAACACCAAAATACTACTCTAGCCGATCAACAACAGGCAGCATTCATGCTCAGGTGTAGGACGGTGGAGGGGGAGAAACAGGCCCAAACTCTGTTAGTCCCACTCTCTCCCTGGCTTTAGTGCTCCCTCTCTCCGTCACTGGCTCTGAGGCTGTCTCTCTGTGGCTCATTCAGGCATCTTCTCCCTCTCTCTCCCGCTCAGGTGTGGCCAAGAAACCGCATGAAAATTGTTGAGGATATTTTTGTATTCCCGTGCCTTATCTGGGTAAAACAGACTTATTTTTTGCATTTTAGATGCATTTCTTAAAGGGACCATCTACAAATGTTGGGAACTGCTGTTCTTTGGTTTGTTTATGTTCAAAAGCACCACATCTTTTAAGGTGGAACTGTATATTTGAGAATGAAAAATGACGAAAAATGTACGTAGCTGAAGTTTAACTTGTCTGTAAACAGTGTTGGGAGGGTTACTTTTAAAATGTCTTCATTACAAAATACAAAATACATGCCCTAAAATATATTTTGTAACCGTTTTTCTATTGTTTGCCTTTATGTGATTTTAATGTTGATGTAATCTAATAAGTAACTTATTACAAAACACTGCTAACATCAGAAGCATTACATATTTTTTAAACGTGATACCCTTTTCAGGGCTGTTCCTACAGCAGTAGTGGCGTTGACTATGTCACTAGACAAGAGGCTGTCATGTCTCACTAGAAGCGCCATGCTTGGTTTAGCTAGAAGCACAGAGCCTTAAAACAACAACTTTGAAATGAACTGAGTTCCTGGTCCTTCTGATAACTTAGAACCCATAAATCCTTGAGATCATTCATTTAAAGACTAGTTTAAATCAGTGGTGTAGCAAGAAATTGACCTTTGGGTGAGCCTGAGCAAAAAAAAAAAAAAATGTGGATACAATTATACTTCGTAAAACAATAAACAAATGCAATCTTTATTAATTTTAATAAAGTAGTGTATTACTCTATAACTGTTGTACTATTTTCATTCATTCATTCATTCATTATCTGTAACCGCTTATCCAGTTCAGGGTCGCGGGGGGTCCAGAGCCTACCTGCAATCATTGGGCGCAAGGCGGGAATACACCCTGGAGGGTGTGCCAATCCTGCACAGGGCAACACAGACACACACATTAACTCACACACTCACACCTACAGACACTTTTGAGTCGCCAATCCACCTACCAGTGTGTGTTTTTGGACTGTGGGAGGAAACCGGAGTACCCGGAGGAAACCCACACCGACACGGGGAGAACACACCAACTCCTCACAGACAGTCACCTGGAGCGGGAATCGAACCCACAACCTCCAGGCCCCTGGAGCTGTGTGACTGCGACACTACCTGCCGCGCTGTACTATTTTCAATAGTTCATTAATTACTATGACTGTTACTATATGAGCTCTGAAGAGAAAGCATGTTATCAGTCTAAAACGCCAGTCTTAATCTCATTACATTACCATATTTAACTTATGTCCTATAAAGTTGTCATATTTAGTTATGTTAAAAACTTTGCTGCCATTGTTTTACTGTTATGTCCTGTGTTTAACCTACAGACTATAGTCTGCTTATTTAAGACTTCTAAGTTTATCTTACACTCTAGGGTTATCAATTAAGATTTCTCATGAATAAAGAATTACTTTGATTCTAAAAGTCTTCTTTATTGTCATCACAGATGTGTTGAGGGAAAATGAAGTGTAGTTTCTCCAGGACATGGAGCTAACATTAGTTCTATCTAAAATCAGAGCTGTAAGATACCAGTGTTTCAGCACTGACCCCCTGCTCTCAGCTCCTCCACAAAACAAACCGCTGTAGGTGGGACAGTGACTCCATTGGCTAAAGTACTGAATGAAGGACAGCAAACTCCGTCTGCTGACCAGCTAAATAAAAGTGATGACTAATGAAAAGCACAGTCTCTGTTTAGGAGCTGTGGAGTGTGCCCATCCCTCCAGAGCTTCTGTCTCAAACAAATCATCCGTCTAAACAATCTCACCTCAAAACTACAGAATACAACACGTCCCGTATTGGGTTAAAATGGAAAATGGCTTTATTTGTCCATATGATTGGTCCCGTCACGCTCCAGCTCTGAATGGCTAACTGCATTGCTAGACTTTCTAGGAAGATTCTGGTGCTTTTCACCATTTAACGTGGCCTAGAACCGCCTACTACTGAAGAAATCTGACACAAAAAGACCAATCACAAGTCTGATATTTGGGCATGACGTGTAGAAGGAGGCAATTCACTTAGGACCAATACGAGTAGAAAAAACAAACCCAAAAGTGCGTATATGCGGATGTACAGAGAGCCAATCAGAATGCAGCTGGCAGAATCCTGACGGTGTAGGTGTTAATGCAGCACTAATCATTAGCTCCTGCTAAGTCCTTGCATAGTTATGTATTAACTACCAAACAGTATTGTCAGCATTTTAGCTCCAGTTTCACAGTGTCAGACAAACACTGGATGACAGGGGGACGAGGGACTGGAGAGTGGGTCTGTGAAAGACAGCTCTGAATATTATTTCATTCTCTCTCTTTGCTTCTGTCCCAAAGGAACCCAAAGGAATTAAAATGTTCCAAGCTCAACCTCTTCCAGGACCACCCCCAATGACCACAGCACCGTCCACACCAAATATTCACCACCAGGTCAGTGCTTTGCTTTTTCACACATCCCAAATATCATCTGTTTCATACCTCACAGTGAATACTGTCATAAATAAACATGCGAACATCCCTACTGAATTAAACATAAAGACTAGGAAGCTGTGGTTTAGAGAAGTGGGCTTGGGACCAAAGGGCTGACCCTGGACTGTCAGAGGAAGAGGGTGGGGAGAGTGAAGGAACAGAACTTTCTCCTCTCTCAACATCCACAGCTAGAATGTGCTTGAGGAAGGCAACTAACCTTCCACTGGAGTACTCACACACAGAGTATGACACTGGAATAATGTTATTGGGTTTTATTCTAATGTTGGGCATTATATGTTGCTTGTTTATTTGTTTTTTAGCTTTTTAAATCTCATAATCTCTTGTGCTTAAACATTTGCAAAGTACTCTTCCTTAATCTGAAGCAATTAGTTCCACGTGGGCCACTCCTATTTAAGGGAAACCTACCCTCACTGCAGTGCTCAGTCTTGGGTTTCTCTTATCAGAGTGCCACACAAGCCTGGCTGGTAATATGGTAAAGCCCCACGAGTTTCGGTCCTGTATCTCCCCTTCTCTCTCTCTTTATCTCCTAGTACACATATATATATATATATATATTAAAACAAGGGCTGGTAAGTGTTTTAGATTTACTGGTGCATAAAAGGAAGTTAAGGGGAGGTATACTGTAAGTACCAGGTAAATACACTTTAAAATGCAGAAGGCACACCATAAAATGCATGAAGATGCACTGTAAGGGTCAGTAAATACATGTTAAGATGCAAGTTGTAAAAAGTGTTACCAACATTCCTCTTTTTTTTTTGGGGCAGCTGCTGAACGATCCAGACCTGTGTTTTCAGGTGGAGGAGTCCTCATCAAGTGCAGATATGAGACACGATACACATCAAACAAAAAGTTTTTCTGTATGAGTTCAGGTTCAAACTGTGCTGACCAAATCAAGACAGGAGTTAAAAATGTGTGGGTGAATTCAGGAAGATTCTCAGTGTTTGATAACACCAGTGCTGCAGTTTTCTGGGTGAAGATGAGAGACCTCACTGTAGAAGATTCTGGAACATATCAGTGTGCACTGGATGTTACTCAGAGTCTGGACCGCTACACGCCTGTGGAACTGAATGTAGAGGAAGGTGAGTGTCTCAATTTCTGTGATCCAAAAATTATTATTCAACACTTGAATATTATTATTTTATGACCTCATAAACCCTGATGTTTATGAGGCTGAATAGTGTCAAATGTAATTGTTGTATTAATGTCTGCTTATCAGACAGACAGATCCAATGTTTGGAAAGAGCATCAGTGTGACTGGCCGTGCTGGAGGAAGTGTAAATATCAGCTGTAAATACCCACAATCCCTCAGGAGTTACCCCAAATTTCTCTGCAGAAGAATGGGCCATGGTGGCTGTGTTTATAAAACACCAGTTAAAGAAAGTGGAGAATGGATAAATCAGGGAAAATACTCACTGCATGATGACAGAGTAAAGAACACCCTCAGTGTGATCATCAGTGATGTGAGAGAGGAAGACTCTGGTGAATTCTGGTGTGGAGCTGAACTGGACTGGGAATCTGATGATGGATACAAGCTCTACATCACACACATCAGCCTCACAGTGACTGGTGAGTAGAGGACATTTTGAATTGACTTGTAAATGTTCAAACACTTTCTGTTGAGATTTTTGATGATGTAGAACCAATATATGTACAATAATATAAGCAAAGATATTTTCAATGAACAGCACAAACTGAGAGCTCTGGTTCTCTGTTACAGGTTAAATTGGGTGAGGCAAGGCAAGATTATTTATAGATCACTTAACACAGACAAGGGTAATTCAATCTGTGATCTGCAGACTGATTCACTTTCAAAAGAAAGTAAAAACAATTAAATTAAGAATAAGATCTAAAACTATAAAGAAGCATAGGAAATAAAAGAAAATATGTAAAAGGCATTAAACTTACATTTGGAAGTAAAAAAAAAACAATTAAAATAATTCAAACAATTGAAATGATACAATAAATGTAAAAAACAGTAAAATGCTGTTCTAGAATAAAAAAAAAAACGAGGAGTATTTTAAACTCAGGGCTATTCTAATGTTTTCAGTCTGCTTGGCTCACATCTCAGTAGCAGATCTTATAAATACACTGGTCCTACACCTTTAAGACATTTATAACCAGTAACAACACCTTAAAGTCTATTTTGTAACAGACTGGTATCCAGTGTAAGGATTTAAGAACAGGGGTGTCCCATCCAGTTAGTGACATGTTCAAGGCATTTACACAATGAGTCAACTGAACCAGTGTCATTTGGACAGCCAAATAAATCTGAGTATCATCTGCATAGCTGTGATTGGACAACCAATAGTCTTGTAGAATCTGGCCAAGAGGAAGCATGTATAGATTAAATAGAAGTGGACCAAGTATAGAACCCTGGGGGACACCACAGATCACTGACACACCCTCAGAACTATTATTTTCTATTTCTACAAAGTAGTTCCTGCCTTGCAGGTATGACCTGAACCAAGGCTGGGTTTACGTGAACTGACACGGGGAGAACACACAACACTTCTCATAGACAGTCACCTGGAGCGGGACTTGATCCCAAAACCTCCAGGTCCCTGGAGCTGTGTGACTGTGACACCACCTGCTGCACCACCGTGCCACCTGTAGCTGTGCAGTCTTTTATTATCCTTGACACAAACTCATTTGCCTGTGATGTGTAGTGAGGCCCACATATCGAACACACAGCAGTGATCTGACAAAGCCACATTCTTCACAGAGGCTGATGTGCTGAGACCCTTTGAGATAACTACATCCAGAGTGTGACCATGACTGTGTAAACCCCTGTAACATGCTGTAAAAGACCGAAAGAGTCCAATATAGCACATAGTTCTATGGTAAGACTGTCATTATACAGTGGGTACAGAAATATTCAAACCCTGTTAAATTTTTCACTCTTTGTTTCATTGCAGCTATTTGCTAAAATAAGAAATGTTCATTTTGTTCTCATTAATGTACACTCACCACCCCATCCTGACAGAAAAAAAGTGTAGAATTTTTTGCAAATTTATTAAAAAAGAAAAACTGAGATTTCACATGATCACAAGTATTCAGACCCTTTGCTCAGTATTGAGTAGAAGCACCATTTTGAGCTACTAAAGCCATGAGTCTTCTTGGGAATGATGCAACAAGTTTTTCACACCTGGATTTGGGGATCCTCTGCCATTCTTTCTTTCTTTCAGATCCTCTCCAGTTCTATCAGGTTGGAGGGTAAGCATTGGTGGACAGCCATTTTCAGGTCTCTCCAGAGATGCTCAATTGGGTTTAGGTCAGGGCTCTGGCTGAGCCAGTCAAGAATGGTCACAGAGTTGTTCCAAAGCCACTCCTTTGTTATTTTAGCTGTGTGCTTAGGGTCATTGTCTTGTTGGAAGGAGAAGCTTCGGCCCAGTCCGAGGATGTCTCTGTACTTGGCCGCATTCATCGTTCCTTCAAATGCTCTCCCTGCAGCTGAAAAACACCCCCATAGCATGTTTCACTGTTGGGATTGTATTGGGGCTGATGAGCAGTGTCTGGTTTTCTCCACACATACCGCTTAGAATTAACACCAAAAAGTTCAATCTTTGTCTCATCAGACCAGAGAATCTTATTTCTCATAGTCTGGGAGGCCGCCATGTGTTTTTTGGCAAACTTTATGTGGGCTTTCTTATGTCTTGCCACTCTGCCATAAAGCCTCGATTGGTGGAGGGCTGCAGTGACAGCTGACTTTGTGGAACTTTCTCCCATCTCCCTAGTGCTTCTCTGGAGCTCAGCCACAGTGATCTTTGAGTTCTTCTTTACCTCTCTCACCAAGACTCTTCTCCCATGAAGGGACCAGGTCTAGGAAGAGTTCTTGTTGCCCAAACTTCCTCCATTTAAGGTCAGTTGTATAGTTGTATACAGATATGTTGTATATAATAACTTTAATCAGGAGAAAGGCTTGTTCTGGTTTGTCTTAGTTTTCTCCTAGTGTGCTAGAAGAGTGGTTGATTCTGTTCTATAACTTAAGAAGTGAAAATTAAATATATCATACCATCATGTGCTGTTGTTGTTTTTGTAGCTTGGGAATCTGGACGACAAGGATCTCTCTCTATTTTCACGTTGTGGCCTGACCTACACCAGGTTATAAAAGTAAGTAGAACTAGGACAAACGACTTATCAGCAATCTAAATTCTCAGTGGAGATAAGGTCATTAAAAGGTATGTGTGAACAAAAGGAATGTACTTACCTGGAAATCTTTCTAGTGAGGGGTCCGGTGGGTCTGGGTGAGTTGGTGCCAGTGGGAAAGAATGGTAATCTTACACTGTTGGGAGGATCCACCAAAGAGGGATGGGGTGGGGATCTCTCACCTCCTGCAGGGCCACAAAAAGGAGAAATAATAATATTAATGAAAATATACTTATCCATAATGTGATTTGATTGTGTAAATAGCAACTCAACACCTTTCAGTAGAGTTAGTTTAAGAGCTGCACAATGAAAAGGGTCTGCAGTTTGCTGTGAAGACAGTGATGTGAATGGTGAGACAGGAGACAGTCTAATTGTGGACAGCTGTAGTATGGTAGCTCCGGTTTCCTCCCACAGTCCAAAAAAAAAAAAAAACACATTGGTAGGTGGATTGGCGACTCAAAAGTGTCCGTAGGTGTGAGTGAATGTGTGTGTCTGTCTGTGTTGCCCTGTGAAGGACTGGCGCCCCCTCCAGGGTGTATTCCAGCCTTGCGCCCAATGATTCCAGGTAGGGTCTGGACCCACTGTGACCCTGAACTGGATAAGAGGTTACAGATAATGAATGAATGAATGAATGTAGTATGGTATATTCAGAGTAGTTTTGACATTTCACCTCCATTCATCTGAGCTGGTCATAAGTGTGAGTTTATGCAGACATGCTAACTTTAACAGCATGATGGAGAGACAGATAAGAGATTAGTGTGAATAAGGAACACAAAAGAAATTGTGAATGGTTAGTAACCCTCATAGTCTGAGAAGTGACGTGAGCAGAAAGCAGAAGCGACAAAGTACAGAACAAGATCCACAGAGTTTCAGACACAGAGTCCAGCATGTGGCCACTCATACTCCTCCTGTACAGCTGCTTTCCAGGTGAGTTTAATACTGCTCACTTACCATCAATACACCAAATACTACAATTCATTTACCAACACCACCGACTACTACTGTTACTGCTTCTCATTTACAACTGTGACTTCTACAACAGTAGATTCAGTTTATTGTTCAGTAAACAATTTGTTTTCGGGGTTTATCATTTGTATGAAAGAATTCCCTTCATTAGTTTCAAGTGTATAACCTTAAACTAGTGCATTTGTCATTGCCCTGGTAACCACCATGTGACCAGTGTCAGGATGTAGTGTTGTACATGTGACAGATTTACATAATCTGATATAAATGATCAGTCCAGAGTAGATTTTAAAAGGGAGTATGTAGAATATTTACTTATTGTTAAAAGAGTGAACACATAAATTACATTGTGTACAAAATTCTAAACATTTTCTTCTAGCAGTAATTTCTGGCCTAAATCTCATTTCGCTAGTACAAACAACACCCACAACAGCTGAAAAGGGGAGGTGAACACTAAATACAACAACAAACATCTCAGAGCTTGTTTATTGTTGTACGTCCTGTTGTTATTAGTATTGTGTTTCCTTGTTATTCACATTATTTTGTTTGGTTTGTTCTAGTCTTGTATCTTGTTTATATTTCTGTTCATTAAAAATGCATCTCTGACTCTGTTCCACTTCCTTTGGCCACACAATTTAACACAAAGTAAAAAAAGAGATTATTATTTACAGTAATATTAATATTTCTCTGAACATGGCTGTGTGCACAGTGTAATACATATTCCCAGGGAGCTCCATGCTCCTTAATGTGTGTAAATCAGCCACTGTTCTCTTTGCAGTTGTGTGTGTGATGTTTGAGGGTCACGCTCTTCCCAGGTCCACATTGGTGCAGGTGGAGAGAAGGTTCCCACTCCTGGGGGATGCTCTCCCTTTCGTGGGTGCTGTTCTTTGCTCTGTATTTCACACACATGCCTGCTCTTTGTGTGACTGGTTTTCAAATGTGCCTTTATTAAAAGTATTGTAAAAGTATCCTGAATACATTACTCTTTATGCACTGTGATGCACTAATGCATTAATTAACACATTTTAAACAATATATTCATTGCCTTCAAAGTTCGGCAAATATCTTTGAATAATTTCTAGATATGGTTCAGGGATATGGTTTAATTAATATTAAAGGGGTGTGTATTTTACCCCTTGTTATTGGCTGATACTTGGGACTGTTAAAGTCATGTGGGGGGTAGCTGTGACTCAGGGCTTAGCTCTTCCTCTAGGAGCTGCTCAAGTTAAACCTCCACATGAAGATGAGCTTTGGGGGATTTGGATGTTTCACTGTGTGTTTGGCTCATGTTTATTGTTGTGGGTTGTGTTTTACAGCTGGAGTCAATGCTGTTAGAACTGTAATTTGACTCAGAGGACACTCAGTTCAGATTCACTGTCCCTATGAGTCTGGATGTGAATCCTACACCAAGTATCTCTACAGAGGGGAATGTTCTACTTTTCCTTTTAGTACTAAAGACATTCCTGTTGATTCTCGATCTATTAACTGTAGTTTATTTTCAATGTTGTGAAAATGATGATGAACACCATTGTTACACTGTAAATAAAAATGTTTATTACAATGAAAAACAGCATCTAAACAAGCACCAATGGACTGCTTGTTGAGAGGAATTCAGCCAATGTACCTCTGGCATTCAACTCCCATCCTCAGCTTTTATAAGTTATTTTGTGTCTATACAAGGTAAATGGTCTTGTGTACATTATCTCCTACTCTGGTACTGAGCTTCCTGTCCCCTTACGTTAAGGGAAAGGAGCTTACCATTTTCAAGCGGACATAACTCAGAACAGTAAAACACTGCCTAGTGCTGCACTTAATATCATTTGTGCATATAATACATTTCATTAACATTTTTTAAACATCATACAGTTCCCTGAAGAGAATGTGAAATTATGTTCATTTACAAAATCAAAAACAAAAAACAAGGGGTGCCCACACTTTACTGCCCTCATGACAACTGCCCTCTAAATCATAAAAAAAGTGAAATGTTATCTATCAACAGACCAAGATCAAGCTGCAGAAACAACAGCATCAAGCATAACTCCACAGACCAGCACAAGAACCAGCACCACAACCACTTCCAAGAAGACAGCACCAGGTACAGTACTCTGTTCTCACACTCCATTGTGATCTGTGTATTTGTACCTGTGTGTTTTCCAGAGCTAATTGAGGACAGATGCACTCATGTTGCTCAGTCACCACCAGGGGGAGCTGTCTATGAAAGTGTCCCATCCAGAGAGAAGCTCCAGTGCTTCTGCGTGTGATGTGTCTTCTGTTGTTTTCCCGGGTCCCTGCTCCATCTGGAGAGATAACACAGTGTGTTTAATGTGTAGGAGCTCCTCTGTTAGAGAAGAGTGAATGTTTGCTGCTTCATAATCTAGACACAGAGCACTTGGTGTTAATGTTTAATTGTCTCTGGTGTCTACTGTAAACTCTGATCTAAGATGGAGGCTCAGACCCAGATCTGTTGTATATAATAACTCTTATCAGGAGAAAGGCTTGTTCTGCTTTGTCTTAGTTTTCTCCTGGTGTGTCTGAAGAGGGGTTGATTCTGTTCTGTATCTTAAAAGCTGAAAATAAAATATATTATACCCTCAGATGTTGTGGTTGTCTTTGTAGTCTGGGAATCTGGACAGCATGGATCTCTCTGTACTTTCACATTGTAGTCCAACCATTATAAAAACCTGTGGAACTGGCCTAAGACAGAGTGACCTCTCACCAACCTAAATCCTCACTGGAGATAAGGTCATTAAAAGGTACACTATAGTGCTAAAATTATTCAGTCATCCTTTCAAAATCATTGAATTCAGGCTGTAGTGTAACCTATATATATTTTTATAATTTGTTTTATAGCCTTGACCTTATTCAAACTCCTCCAATCTCTGATATTTGACTTAATGATATTAATTAAAATTTATAATTGGCTTAGGCAATTAAAACATTAATAATTAGTTTGAGAATGAATAATAATCACGCTAAATGAGTACGTCAGGATTTTCAGGAAAATAATGAACAAATTGCAAACACTGTAATTTCAAATAATGAGAGTTTTATTAATAAAGAGAAGATATTTAATTAACATAGCGTAGCCTTATAATCTCACGGTATCACAGCAGGGACAACCGATTTTGACCTTAAGGCGGGCTAGGCGCTACTGTCTTGTGATTAAATTGTTACTAACTAAGGTTAATAAAGGGTCAATTATAAAGAAGGGTTTACTTTAGACATTAGCTCCTGAAAAAGGTTTGAGATACGCTAGCTTACTCGTTCGCCGTTTCACCGAGCCGTCGCGTCCTGCTGTTTAATCTCCGTGCTCTGGGGTTGTTCTCGTCGTTCCCACGTGGTGAGAGGCAGGCCCGCTTATGGAGGAGATCTCTTTCGGTTGAGTTGAAAACTTTCGGCTTCAAGCTGAGCTGCGTCGATCAAGATTTCCCCTCTTTGGAGTTTCGCAGTCGTGGCTGGTTTTCCACCGGAGCGGAGCGGCTTTCTCCGAGTATTAGCTCTTCTCGTTGTTCAGTTTTCCAGGAGTAATGTCTTCAGGAATCAGCTTATAACGTTAATATATCTGCTATCGACTAATCAAAAGGTTGATATCTTATTCTGGCCGCAAATAAGTTTCACCCGCTTTGATCACTCGTGAGATCACACTTCGATGGGTAATAAGACATAAACAAGATTAAAAGAAAAGAAGATATTCAAATTACTCGACGTATTAGTAAAACTTCATACTCTTAGCTAATTTCGAGACGTCTCTCGTAAGCTTTCAATGAAGTCTCTGAGGTTTTCCTTTGTTTCGTTGTCGGCGTGGAGACGAGAGCGTTTCTTTGTTGTTTCAAAGTTTCTCGGATCTCCTCGTTGTTGTTGTCGTCGGCGTCCTCTCATTTCCGCTTTCTTTCGTGGTTCGTTACTTCTGTCGAGCTCTCGGGACTGAATTCTCGTAACTCTGTTGAACTTCGAACTTCTCTTGAACTTCTTCTTCCTTGTCTGAATACTCTTCCTTGTCTGAATACTCTTCCTTGTCTGAATACTCTGTCTTCTGCGTTGCTGCTCTGTGTTTTCAAGGCTGGCGCGGTCACGCCCTAACGGGAGGCGTCCTCTTTCTGATTGGACACAAATTCAGTCTCACGTGACTCTCGCGAGGGGGAGAGAGTAGAAGGGGGTTTGAGTCATTGGTTCACAGAGAAAGAATATGAATTTTGCGTATCGAAATTCTTATACCTGTTATCAACATATAACAATGAGTACACTGGATTATTAATATCAAACATTTACATAAGGTTTCATTTTTAGGTCCCATTTATGACGATACGCTAGAAAGGAATATTAACCCGTTTTCTCTTATTCAGAGGTAGGATTTCTTTTCATGATAGAAACAATCCACAATATACAACATTTCATTAGGAGGTAGGCATTCATCTGAGGGTACAGAAAGTGACATTAATACATCTGTTTATACACAAATAATTCAGAGTTCGACTATTTTCCGCTATGGTTTCCGGCGACTCCGAGCGAGGCGTAGTTTCGCCAGTGTCCATTTGGGGTCGCTGTTGATCCATGTGTAGGTTGTCGCTTAGATGAGTCAATGGGGTTCAATTCGAGGTCACCCCCTCTGAACATCTGTTGATTCCCGTGGAAGATAACGAGACATTGAGGTGCCACTTTGTCCCAAGCGGGATTATAACCCTTCCTTTGTTTGAGGTCCCTGTCTCTTAAAAGCATTATAAAAATTGGTTATCTCGACAGTTCCTGTTAGTTAAAAGAGAGAAGTGGGGTGTTGGGGCCATGTGTTACTTTAAAGTGTTCTTTGATGTTTCAGCTTATGTGTGTGCGGGCTGTAGGGTCTTGCACCCTGTGGTTCGTGGAATGCTGACTTAGGGATCAGACGAAAGTCCTGGTCAGAGTGAGAAAGGTTTAATTCGAAGCCTTTCATTTCATTAATTTTTTTTGTTCGGTATTCATATTTGGCCCATACTCCACTACAAGGCGTTCCAATCACTTCCATAGCAACAGATGTATAAAACCAAGCAAGTACATACAGACTGCTTCTACAAACATTTGTGAAAGAATGATTCACTCTCAGTAGCTCAGTGGTATTATAAATTGGAAGCAATTGGGAATGACAGCAACTCAACCACAAAGTGGCAGGCCACTGTAAAAGACAGAGCAGCAGATGTTGAGGTGCATATTGCACAGACGTCTCTAACTTTCTGCAGAGTCAATGGCTACAGACCTCCAAACTTCATGTGGCCTTCAGATTAGCTCAAGAACACGGAGCAGAGTGACCCAACACCTTTCAGTAGAGTTAGTTTAAGAGC
This sequence comes from Hoplias malabaricus, assembly GCF_029633855.1. Classification (NCBI taxonomy): domain Eukaryota; kingdom Metazoa; phylum Chordata; class Actinopteri; order Characiformes; family Erythrinidae; genus Hoplias; species Hoplias malabaricus. The sequence goes on along the minus strand of NC_089801.1, from coordinate 59,800,634 downwards.
TGCACAAAGAGAATGGTCCACAGTCTGCAGTGAAGACAGTGATGTAGAATGAGACGGGTGTAGGGTAACGAAATGAATGTGCTTTAATTTCTAAAAATAAATTAGATTTTCTGGGTCTTTAATACTAGAATTTAGAGTGGTCACTTTCAGAGACATCTTCACTTCCCAGCCCAGGTTGGAATCTGAGATAGCACCCAGAGGGTAATAAAACCACTACAGGCCCTGTTTATGACCCTAGGTTTCTAAAAGAAAGGAATTTTTGGTGATGGCAGAGTCACTTCAAATTCAACTTTTCAAACCATGGAATTAAACTTTAATTCCCATTGGTTTAAAAAACCAAAAGACTGTAAAATTAATTCCAGTTGGACTATCACAAATGGAATTAAAATTATGCCTTTAAAATGACCTTTCGTATGAAGTATTATTGAGGAACTACCAAGGTCGTCATATACTTTGTGTGTTATTTGGTTAAAAATGATGTAAAACGTGGTTTTGTCTGAATGATATATTTTATATTGCATGAGCATGATGCAGACATGTTGGATACTCATTCAACAGAAAGAGATTACAGAAGTCTTTATCTTGTCAAATGTCATATGTGATGTCACTACTTCAGGGAGGCAAGAGATGCTCCAATCCTCAATCCCTGAGGACCAATCAGGCCTTCAAGGTGGGGCTCCTGAATCCTGGTTTAAAAACCATTGGAACTGAAAGTTTTCAGATGAATTGTTCTTCAGGTGGAGTTCAATTGAGTTTTCAGTCAGTTCAGATTGAAAAACAGAAGAGACAAACAGAACAGGGAAGCAAGAGAAAAGAAAATGGGAAATTAGGACAAGAGAAGTTTCCCTTGTGAAAATTGGACTACCATTTTGGAAGTTCTGCCCTGCAGATATGAAGTTATAGGGAAGAATCTACTTCATTTAAGTTTAGAGCCGTTGACTCAAGGCAATAGGAAATCGGCCAAAGTTTTATTTCATTTCAGTTAGCAAAATTAGAAAGCTATAGTTTAATCCAGCAAAGCTTGACGCAATGTCTGGGGCATGAAAGAGACCTCAGGCCTCTGATCCTCGCAGCAGTGGAACATAAGCTTCATGATTGTGATGAAGAAGGCCATATGGACCTTCAAAATGATCACCTTCTGAGGTAGCATCTCTGATCAAAGGCACAGGAGAGACATGCATGGATGTGGCTCTCGCAAGGAAGCAGACCCTGCGAAGGAGAATCCCCACATGCTCCCTCAGAATGCCACCAGCTTCGATGGAGTGGTGGCAGTGTCCAAGGCTGTGTCTCTGACCAAAAGCCCAATGAAAGAAGAGGTGCAATGCTACCAAGCCTGTGTCTGAGGCAAGCTCCAGAAAGCCTGGTGTCTTTGAAGTCTTCTGCTGGTATCATCTGGTATCGCCACTCAAGAGACATGTGAGGTCATTGGTTAAATTATTTCATAGCTCAGGAGATTGGTGCTGAATGCTATTCTGGGATAAACTATAGCCTTTTTTTAGAATTGAGGGTAATATTCATTGAGAAATTCTCCTCAAATATCAATCTCCCTCCTCCCACATGTAGCGCTGTTGTCTAATTTCATTATATGAATGTATAATCAATATTCCTTATTTGATATTACATTTAATACACTAGAAGTATGATAAAACAAGTTATTGGTTATTTGTTTGTGTGTGCACGTTTCCTGCATGAAATTACTCTCTGATCAGATTCAATTTCAGAGCCAAGAACTTTCAGCGGGTCAATGAGCAAAATAATTCATTAATAATAATTAATTCTAGCTAATTCTGCTATATTATGTGTAATGTCACTTAACATGATGGCCTACTTGTCCAAGCTGAAACTGGACAGGTAAAGACACTACATATTACTTAATGGCTCCCAACTGTGGAGCTTAACAAAATGAATTAAATAATTAATTATTAACTACATAATAATTAATCACCACTGACTCCGCTACACAGGAGACTGTCTCGCTGTGGACAGTTGCACTCTGGTACAGTCAGAGTAGTTCTGACATTTCACCTCCATTTGTCTGAGCTGCATGTATGTCTGGGTTTATTTAGACGTGCTAATGATGCTAACTTTAACAGCAGGGCAGAAAGATGGAGTGAGAGATAAGAGCAGGAGAGAAGTGTGAAGGAGAGAAGTTAGAGGAAATGCGAGTGGTTAGGCAGTGACAACAGCACAAATACAACAAAATACAGAACAATAAAGAGGACCCTCTCACACAGAGTATGTGGACGTTCATACTTCTCCTGTCTGGCTTGTCTCAAGGTAAATTTCCTACTGGATTTCATTTACCACTGCTTGTCATTTATTACCACAACTACTTCTGATTTACCACTACTACTAAAACCTGTTTACTACAACTGCTGCTGCTGCTAATACTGATTTACTACTAGTAGTACTAGTAGAAGTAGTACTCATTTACCACTACTACTGCTGCTTATTTATCACTACAGTGGACAGTAGTGCATCTATACAGACTGAAGTGTAGAAGCGCACTGGTGCACAGACAGTGAGCTGTAAATATGTGTGGTGTTCTCAGATGTTGTTAGTTTGTGTGTTCAGTAAACTATACGCTAGCATTGTTCAATCTTAATTTCAATATATAGCAACTTAATTTATTTCTAGTGATTTTTATTAAAATTAAAATTATTATCTTAATTTTTATTTCTTTGATTTATTTTAGTTAATCAAATCAAATGTATTTGTATAGCTTTTTTTTTGTCACAAAGCAGCTTCACATTCTAGTAAAGACAACGTTTTAACATTAAAAAAAAAAATATATATATATATATATATATATATATATATATATATATATATATATATATAAACCAGGTGAGCAAACCAGGGGTGAGAGTGGCAAGGAAAATCTCCTTCAGAGCTAAGGAAGAATCTGCCTACAAATTACTGACCAAAAGGACCCTACACCGTCACATAGGTCAGTAGTAGTAGTAGTGGAATAAATCAGAATAAAAAAATGAACTAATCAATGTTCAGCCCAGGGTACATTATTAAAGACAGTATTTAGTGTAGTTACATGATTTTAAATATCAGGAGATTACTTTCAGAAACTATGACTTTACCCTCAGAGGTACATACACTTTATTGCCAAAAGTATTCTCATGTTTGCATTCACACACATATGAACTTGAGTGACATCCCATTATTAATCAATAGGGTTTAATATGAGGGAGGGTGGCCCACCCTTTGCTGCTATAACAGCCTGAACTCTTCAGGGAAGGCTTTCCAGAAGGTTTAGGAGTGTGTTTATTCTTCCAGAAGCACATTTGTGAGGTCAGACACAGACATAGAATGAGGCCTGGCTCACAGTCTCTACACTAATGCATCCCAAAGGTGTTTAATCGGGTTGAGGTCAAGACCCTGTGCACGCTTGGTAGTTGATTAGCTATGGGGGAGTTTATGTAGCACTCAGTGATAGGCTCATGTTTATTGCTGTGTATCTGTATTTTTCTTTTACAGCTGGAGTCAATGCTGTTACAACTGTAACTGGACTCAGAGGACACTCAGTTCAGATTCACTGTCCCTATGACTCTGGATATGAATCCTACACAAAGTATCTCTGCAGAGGGGAATGTTCTACTTTACCCTGGAGTACTAAAGACATTCCTGTTGACTCTGGATCTGTTAAAGATCAGAGATTCTCTCTGAAAGACGACACAATGAACAGAGTCTTCATCATCACAATCACTGACCTGAGAACAGAGGATGCAGGAAAGTACTGGTGTGCACTAAAGAGAGCTAAAACTTTACTTGATATCTACACTGGGATTCAGTTACAGGTTGAAGAGTGTGAGAGGAGTGTGATTTACAATTTTTAAAAATACCAGCATATTTTGACCCCAATCCAATGATTTGTTTTGTTGATGTGGAATGTATTTCTTCAATAAACACAACCTTTGCACAAAAACATGCAGGAATTTGCCATATTTTAAAAGCCGTAGTCCCTGTTTACATATTTCAGAAGTGTGTGTAAAAGAGATCTTGACTGTGAGCATTAGCTTTATCACTGGGAGATAATGATGCTTCAGCATTAAGGGTTTAGGGGAGTCCTAGTTAAAGGTGTAGGCAGACAGTGAGTGTATTGATTTTGTGAATAGGACATGGATCAGTTGGAGGATGGTGTAGTGAGGTATGTTTAGCAGATCTAATAGATTAACTTGGATAAACAACAAAATATAAATTATCCAGCAGTGTTGTAAACCTCTGCTTCTGAATTCTTATAGTGCAGCAGTGAGGCAATGATTATTTAAAGCTAAAGGTGAATTTTTTATATATTGCTACTAGCTGTTCCCTGGCACAACCACTAGAAGGCAGTATTAGTTTAAGGATAGAGATACGCCACTGTCAGGAAGGCAGAGAAATTTTCACCTGGCAGAAATATGCTTAGTAAATAGATTAACTCCATCTACACTGTCCTTTATATTTTAGTTGCAAGACGCCATAACTTCCTTCTAAGAAAATACACATAAAACAAACAGTGAAATATTTATCTTCATCAACAGAGCAAGAACAAGCAACAGAAACATTGCCATCAAACACGACTCCACAGCGCACAACAACTACAACTTCCCGAGAATCTACTTCCAAAAAGACATCACCAGGTACAACTTTCTGTCCTCACAGTGTCTCCTGATTTGTTTGTTTGTTTTTGTTAATGTTTAGTGTGTGTGTTCTCACTCTGTATTTTGCAGAGCTACTGGAGGACAGATGCACTCATGTGGACTGGTCACCACCAGGCGGCGCTGCTTATGAAGCTGATCCATCCAGGGTGATTTTACAATGCTTCTGCGTCTGACGTCTTCTATTGTGTTCCCTGTTCCCTTGGGAGGGGGTGTTAATATACACAGTGTAGGATTTCTAGGATTAGCAAGGTTCAATAGGAACAGAGCTGACAGAGATTCCTATTGGACAGTTTATAATTGATCTACATTATTTTACTCCAACACATTTTTAATATAAAATTCAGAGGGTGATTCCTCACCATTTGCTGCTTTATGGTCTGTTTGAATGCTGGAAACAGCTCCGGTGCTGTGTGGACTTTTCCTGAATTTAGAAAATGGCAATAAAATAAAAACCAAAACACTTTACCAGTCAATTAGCAACATGTGGCATACATGCTAATGCATAGAACAGTGGGAGGCAAATTAACCAGTTGAGGACATTCACCATCAGCCAGTGGTAGTGCACAGAAGAGAAGTGGCTTGAAACAAACCTATCATAAAACAAAAGTACACATGACGCTAGTAAACTACTCTAAACCCTGGGCTAAGATGGAGGCTCAGACACAGATATGCTGTTTATAATAACTCTTATCAGAAGAAAGGTTTGCCTTAGTTATCTCCTGGTGAGGTTTAGTTGGGAAGGCAGGCCAGTGATTGTGCTCTGTACTTTTGTGTGTTAGTTTTCTAAAAATGTTATTTATTTTCCTGTTCTCTCTCTCTGTTCTATGTCGTCTGAATATTATCTCAGAATCTTAACATGACTTTATTTTTGTGGCAAAAATTATCAGGCGAATAAATCATTCTCTTTTACCCCACGGGTCCAGTAGTCTTTAGCATATCGCATACTAACAACAGGACCACTTATCTGGGTATTTTCCACTGATTGACCACTTTTGACACTCTAAGCAGTACACACACACACACACACACACACACACACATCTATCAGAGTTGTGGGGAGATTACATAGACTTCCATTCATCATGTGGAGACATACCATTAATGGTAATGACTTATATAATAGGGACCTATGGCGTCGCATCAATGTCAACATGTGGCTCTTTTGGCCTGAGGCCTAGTGTCAGAATTTTAAAAGTACAAAGTGACCCAAAAGTAAGGAACAAAAACGAAAGCAACCACCCTATTATATTGTGAAACACCCACCCACCCACTGTTATACTGGGAAACACCCCACAAAATAATAGTGATCGAGTTAGGCCATGGTTCCCCCTAAAATTGGATCACCATCTTTTATATGGGTGTTTCCATATGTTTAACCTAATACCAGGTCGTGCCGCCTTGAGCTGTAACAACTGCAGACAAATGCGAGTAATAACTTCTAATGAGTGTTTTTCATTGCTGTGGGGTGTATATTGCTGAAGACCTGCCACAGCATCTGAGTAGGATTCCACTTAGGGCTTTGACTCAGTCACTGTCCTCCTCCAAAAAGAGAAAATGCTGAAACTGACAAATAGGGAAACACTAGATTAACAAAACACAAGTGTAAGATCAAACTACAGTCAGTGCTGAGCTCTAGGAACAGAGCAGAGTGTCAGTGCAATTTGTGTAACTGCTGAAGTAAGAGAAGGGCCTTCATTTCTATTAGTCTAAGCTGTTCACATTTCTGAATTGGTGCAGGGTGATGACGCTGTCCATAATAGAGAGATGTGGAGAGATAACGAGAGAGATAAAGGTATTAAAGAGAGTAAACTGTGAGAGGAAACGCTAGTGGTTGGACCACTTAAGCAGTGATGACAGCAGAAACAAAAGCGACAAAAGACAGAAGAAACAGGTTTTGACAACATCCAAACACAACGTCCAGCATGTGGACACTCATTCTTCTCATGACCAGCTTATTTCCAGGTGAGTTTTACCACTTCTCATGTACATCTAAAGCTCATTTACTACTAGTACTAATAATATTACTGTTACTCATGGACCATTAGTATAAATGTTAATAAGTTCTAAGTGACTCTAGGCTTAGCTCTTCCTCTAGGAGCTGTTCCAGTTAAACCTCTACATGGAGGTGTTTGGCACATGTTTATTGCTGTGCATTGTTTTACTTTTACAGCTGGAGTCAATGCTGTTACAACTGTAACTGGACTCAGGGGACACTCAGTTCAAATTCAGTGCCACTATGAGTCTGGATATGAATCGTATATAAAGTATCTCTGCAGAGGGGAATGTTCTATATTTACTCTGAGTGCCGAAGACATAATTGTGAAGTCTGGAACTTCGAATAAAGATCAGAAATTCTCTCTAAAACATGACACAATGAACAGAGTCTTCAACATCACCATCACTGACCTGAGAACAGAAGATGCAGGAAAGTACTGGTGTGCGATAGAGAGGCTACTGCTTGATTTATACACTGAGATTCAGTTACAGGTTACAGAGGGTGAGTTTTGAAACTGATTTTATGTATTCAAGATAACCATCATGTTTATAAATGCATGATTTTTTAAATAATGTATTTGTTCAATATGTTAAAAAATGTGCACTGATATAAGCATAAAATAGCCATAATTTAAAGGTCATTCTAATTCCTGAATGTGAACTTACATTCATCAGAAAACATGGGGTGCCCTCCCTTTGGCACACAGCTGCACGCTATAAATGGTTAAATATGTCAAAAGTGTATGTAAATGTGAGTATTAGCTTTATCACTGGGAGTCTGATTTCTGGTGATGTCATGGCTATAACCAGGTATCCCCAAGGTCATGGCCTGTTCCTCCCACATCAGTCAGTGCAGTGCTAACTGTAACAGGCGCATGTTTGCTAACGTAATTGATCTGGGCACCTAGTGCTTTTCTCCAAAGTGTGTTCAGTCCCAATGATTTACATAATCAGAGGAAGCTTGTAACATTTTCCCTCCCAGTTATAGCACTGAGGGTTCAGGGGAGTCCTTAATAAACAGACAATAAGTGTACTGACTTTGTAAGTGGTCAGTGACATTAATATCAGAGCGAGTTTTCATTATATTTGTTGTATTGTTCAGATGATCCCAGTAAAATAATCATCTCCAAAATTTCCTCCATCAGTTCACACACAGAAGTGGATGAGTGCAGAGTTAGGAGTCTTACAGTCCTCCAATAATAGGCTTAAAAGAAATGTAAATGATGTAAATTCAATACAGTTTTTTTAATTCAGGGTTTCCTCATCATTCCCTAGCTTTCTGGTCTGTTTGACTGTTGAAAAAAGGATTAGTGTTTGTATACAGGTCTTGCTCAGTGAACTGTAGAAAAAAATAAAAATAAAAAAAATAAAAAGGATCTCATTCTGAGCACTATAACACTATTCCAACCAGTCAGCAAGTGGTGGTGTTCATGCTTTTTCATAAGATGGTGTAAGGGTCAAGGGTTTTCATAAAATGGTGGAATAGATCAAATTTAGGGACAAATGTTAATCTGGAAAAAGAAACTGAAAGTTCCAATCTTGAGAAATAAGGGTAGAATGATTTTTCTGTCAGTTTAAATAGAAATTTGATTCAGAATTACTTTAAATAGGTTTTTTTTTTCACTTTCATATTTTGATACATTTTTTTTGTTTGTTTCAAATCTTTTTTTTCAGTTACAGACCTTTTTTTACTTTCACTTTTAGTTACAGATTTTGGCCCTGATCTAACATGGGAGGGTCAATATTTGAGGGGGTATGGCATAATGACTGACAGCATAAAAAATAATGCAAAGGACCTTTCTCATTGTTGGCTGTGAGAAATATCACAGAGCTCATGCTATACACAATATTCAGTGAAAAACATTGACTTTAGTGGCAAAGTTCTCTATAGTGAGTTCTTTTAAACAACATTCGACACCAATCTCACTATAAGAGCGAGAAACTGCCAGATTGTGTAGTTCTCCAGTCACACTTTCCCCCCAGCCCTTTGCTGGCTATGGCATCCGCTCCATCAGGACAAGCTGCTGGCTCTATTGTGCAGATAAGAAATGTTAACTATGGTGAGATATTTTTTGTTCCCCCTTTAATGGTATTGCATCTTTCAACACTCAGTTTTAATGCTGGGAAAGGTGCATGTAAAACACTGTGTAAATGATCTTAATATAAAGGGGTATACACACAGCAACAGAACCAGTTTAAATTAAACCACCATTTATGGTAGAACAGGATATCAGACTAAGAAGCTGGAGAATAAGGGGCAATATTTTTAAGGTTCAGTACCTGCACACTGCAGATTGTCCTGATGGAGCAAATGCCATTGCCAGCAAAGTGCTGTGAAACTAAAGTGTGGCTTGAAAGATCTGAAAGTGGAAAAAGAAATGTGAATTTGAAAATAAGGTCTGTAACTATTATTTAAAAAAAATTTTTGAATCAAAATTCTATTTAAACAAAATAAAAATCTTTCTGTGCTTAATTTAATTGTGAATACAGGGTTGTACTTTTCAGAGTTTAATCTCAAGACGTGAACTGTCAGTTTCAGTTTTTCATTTCCAGATAAACAAACCTTTGTCCCTAAATTAGCTCCAAAGAAGGGGAGGACCAGGCCCCAGCTCTGTACCTCTCCCTATGTCCCAGCTTTGATGCTCCCTCTCTTTCTGTTGCTGCCTCAGCCACGGCCAAGAAATGGCATCTGGAGGCATTTGGAGAGACCTTATAAGTTTCAAAGGAATGAAAAGAGTTGATAATATTTTTCTACACTTGCTCCATAAGTGGGTAATATTGACTTATTTTTTGCTGTTTGAAATGCCATGTTTTCCTTGAGCTCATGCTGGGACCAAATATCTTTTCAACTGAATCTTTGTATATGAGCTACATTTTCATCATGGTAACCACCATGTGACTTTCTGTCCTTTACTCTAAAGGCCTAGGTTTGTTTACATTAGAAAAGTGGACCTTTCATCTGTGAATGTCTGAGCAGTTCTGATCAAATCTTATTATTTCTAATATGGGGATTTTACAACGTTATAATTTAATAAACCATGAAATATATCCTTCACTTCATAGTTTATATAATACTTGCCCAATATGCAATGTGTGGTAAACATAGCCTGGTGTCAGTTTCTATTTACAGCATCTACAAGTGTAGCATAATCTATAGTGATTAACAGTATTTAAATATAATTTTATTTAAATATTAACCCTCTATGGCATAGTGTTGCCGTCAGGCAACAAACTACATTTTTGGCCCTAAAATCTTCCCTTTAATTAAAAATAAATATTTAAATAATTCCAGTGTCACATGACATGTCAGTGACCAATAACATGGGGTGCTGAAGTGCTTATTGTCTGTTAGAGGGTGGAGCAACCCTTTCAGTAAGCAGTGCTGCATAGGCCACAGTGCTAGCAAAAGGTAAGAAAAAGCATTAGTTTTTCATGTTTTTAATAGACATATATTCACACAAAAAATATATGAAAATATAAATATAATATAATATATATATATATATATATAAAATAAGTACATGAATCTTTAATGAACTACATTTTATTGTTTAAATACATAATTTGTTAATATGTATATACTAAATCGTCATGTATTCATTTGTTGCCTCAAGGCAACATTGTGCAACTAGGCTACTTTTTATTTCCATATGGATGGATATGGGGTAGGGTGCAAAATAATGATCACATTGAATGCTTTTGCTGTCCAATCTACCTGTTCTTACAAAAAATGAGACACAAAGAAATTTTATGGCCAATAGAAACCCGATCAAGCAGTTAGCAGTGTAAAATGTGTAAAATGTTTTAACGTAAAATAAGATATATCCATGAGCTTTTTGGTGAGGTATTATGCTTTCAGTATGGGAATGAAATTATATAAATAACATTTGTATGAAATACACCTTGCGCCCAATGAATCCAGGTAGGCTCTGGACCCACCGTGACCCTGAACTGGATAAGCGCTTACAGAGAATGAAAGGTTGAATGAATAATCAACATTTTTTTTCAGCATTTTTCTGAAGACATGTTGCAAGTCATTGTAGAACAAATCTATATGCAATGCAATGCAATGTCAACAGGCCCCTAAATCTAACTGTCATAGAACTGGAGCAGTTTCTGTGTACTGTATATGTCATTATTTGGGTTGCCAGGCACACGCAAATGCCGGAATTGTGATGCACACCTGTGCTTCACAACCATCAAAAAGTGTGAAGTTCCACACAGAATATGAATTCACAATTAGCTAAAAAAGAAACATTTTATCAAAAAATATCCCACAAAAAACACACATTCCATCACACAAGCACACACCCACACACACAAAATACCTCCAGTATATATAGAGTTCCAGTGTTACAAAATTGATGCATAAGTCTTATTTTGTGGTGATTAATGAATCCTTGCTGAAGCTTGTTGTAATATAATATTCTCATGCATGTATCACACGTTTTTACATTGTTTCACATATTAAATGTATTATAGAAATCCTCTGTGTTTTAGTACAACTGTTCCTCAACTGGTGTTGTAGTTCAACAAAGTAACACTGGCTTGAGGTGTGGGGGGGAATCAAATTTTATGACTGATACATTATCAGGGACCCCCAATCTTCCAAAAAATAGTTATATTTTTTTCCTAAAAACATAAAAATTCATGCCATAGAGGGTTAATGTATTTTTTTATTATATGCAAAATATTATATTCCCATTTTTATTAAAAAAAAAATAATTAAAGTCTGGGTTGATGTTTGTATGGTGTCTGAGTTTCATATATTTTTTATTAATATTAAGGCGATCTTAGGATATTTTCTTATGCTGTAGATATTTCACAAACGTTTTTTACCTTATGCAATATATTTTACTTCCATTTTTGTAGTAAAACAAAAATTAAAATGTAATTTCCAACAAGAGCTTGTCCGATACAAACACCATGTTCGAGCATAAGGGTGTCCACAAGTACACCTGGCATCAGAATACCCTACGCCACATTTCGATGATCGACTTTATAGTCGGCCTGCGTTCATATGTTCTGGACACTCGGGTGAAGAGAGGTGCTGAGCTGTCAACTGATCACCACCTGGTAGTGAGTTCGATCAGATGGCGGGGGAGGATGCCGGACAGACCTGGCAGGCCTATATGTGTGCGGAGGGTTTGCTGGGAACATTTGGCAGAGGAAACTGTCAGAAAGATCTTCAACTCCCACATCCGGCAGAGCTTCAACTGCATCCCGGGGGAGGCTGGTGACATTGAGTCCGAGTGCGCCATGTTCCGGACCTCCATTGTTGAGGCGGCTGAACGGAGCTGTGGCTGCAAGGTTGTCGGTGCCTGTCGGGGTAGCAATCCCCACACTTGATGTTGAACACCCCGGATGAGGGAGGCTGTCAAGCTGAATAAAGAGTCCTATTGAGCCTGGTTGGCTCGGGGGACTCCGGAGGCAGCTGACGGCTACTGAAGAGCCAAGCAGCTTGCTGCTTCGGCTGTCACTAAGGCAAAAACTCGGGTTTGGGAGGAGTTTGGTGTTGACATGGAAAACGACTTTCGGTTGGCTCCGAGAAGTTTCTGGCAAACCATCAGGCGACTCAGGAAGGGAGTCAAGGAAGTTTTCCACCAACACTGTATATGGTGGGGATGGGGAATTGTTGACCTCGACTGGGGACATCATTAGGTGGTGGAAGAAATACTTAGAGGATCTTCTCAATCCCACCAGCACATCTTCTACAGAGGAAGTAGAGTTTGGGGACCCCGGGGAGGGCTCGTCTATCACTGGGGCTGAGGTGCCTGAAGTGGTAGGAAAACTCCTTGGTGGTAGGGCCCCGAGGGTGGAAGAACTTCGCCCCAGGTTCATCAAGGCTCTGGAGGTTGTGGGGCTGTCCTGGCTGACACGTCTTTGCAACATCGCGTGGACATCGAGGACAGTGCCTCTGGACTGGCAGAGTGGGGTGGTGGTTCCCCTTTTTAAGAAGGCGGATCGGAGGGTGTGTTCCAACTGTAGGGGGATCACACTCCTCAGCCTCCCCGGTAAGGTCTATGCGGGGGTACTGGAGAAAAGAGTCAGACTAATAGTTGAACCTCGGATCCAGGAGGAACAATGAGGATTCCACCCCGGTCGTGGAACACAGGACCAGCCCTCGCTAGGATCCTGGAGGGTGCGTGGGAGTTTGCTCAACCAGTCTACATGTGTTTTGTAGGTCTGGAGAAGGCATTCAACCGTGTCCCTTGGGATTATCTGTGGGGGGTGCTCTGGGAGTATGTGGTACGAGCCATCCAGTCCCTGTATAAACAGAGCAGGAGTCTGGTTCGTATGGCTGGCAGTAAGTATGGCTGGAAACCAGTCGGAGTTGGACTCCATCAGGGCTGCCCATTGTCACCGGTTCTGTTCATAATTTTTATGGACAGAATTTCTCGGCATAGCCAAGTGGCGGAAGGTGTCTGGTTTGGTGGTCTCAGGGTTCCATGTCTGCTTTTTGTGGATAATGTGGTCTTGTTGGCTTCATCAGGCCGGGACCTCCAGCTCTTGCTGGACCAGTTTGCAGCCGAGTATGATGCGGTAGGGATGAGGATCAGCACCTCCGAGTCCATGGTACTCAGTCGGAAAAGGGTGGAGTGCTCTCTCCAGGTTGGAAGTGGAAGATCCTGCCTCAAGTGGAGGAGTTTAAACACCTCGGGGTCTTGTTCATGAGTGAGGGAAAGATGGAGCAGGAGATTGACAGGCGGATCGGTGCAGCATCAGCAGTAATGCGGGCTCTGTACCGGTCCGTTGTGGTCAAGAGAGAGCTGAGCAGAAAAGCAAAGCCCTCAATTTACCATTCAATCTATGTCCCAACCCTCACCTATGGTCACGAGCTTTGGGTAATGACCGAAAGAATAAGATCACGGGTACAAGCGGCTGAAATTAGTTTTCTCCGCAGGGTGTCTGGACTCTCCCTTAGAGACAGGGTTAGAAGCTCGGACATCCGGGAGAGTGGAGCCGCTGCTCCGACTGCTTCCCCCACGACCTGGACCTGGATAAGCGGTGGATAATGGATGGATGGATAGATGGAGAAGCTAGTACAGTTAGCCTGGGTTTGGAAGCCCCTACATTGAGGTGAGGGTCATAATATATTGCTCACTGTGATTGGTTCTGTGGCAGACCTGACATCACTGAAGACAACTTTAGCCACACCCTAAAAATATAGAAAAATAACTTGGTCACTCTTGGAAATCTCACAGTAATTAATAATGATGTTAATAAAATAGCAAATCAGTTCTGATACTAACTCTGTTTTGATTACTTACTACTGCTGTATCTTTGGGGTTACTTTTACTCAGTACGATAACTTTCTGTCCAGAAAATGTAGAAGAGTCATGAAGGGCAAGGATTTTTCCAAGCCCCCTCCCCTGCCCACTCCCTCAGTCACTCACTGTCTTAAACCACCGCTCACACACTTCTGCACACTTCCTACATCGTCATACATACAAACTCAGCCTGAGGGTTCGCAGATTTGCAGCAGTATCTGCAGCTGTCCTAAGGTCTATATCATTGTTTTTTGGTATTTGCCTTCATCAATTTTATTTTCAACATGATTTATCCACAATTCACCAATTCAAATAAAATCACTGATCTTTCTGGATGTTCTGTCCTGTCTGCAGGAGAAGCATGAACATCACAGCAGTGACACTGACTCTTCTCACAGGTGAGTGCTATCTTTTGCTCTTCATTCTTTCCTTAAATTAGACAAGTGTGTTAGTACTCCCTCAGTCTGGTTTTATAACATTATTGTTTAGCGTTCTTGGAGAGGACTCTCCTCCAACTTTTACAGGGCAGTTTCTTCAGGCTTCCAAGTTGCTAACTGTATATTTGACCAGAAAAGTTATTTGCTAACAGATGTTGGTGCTAAACAATTGCACCATGTCATCCAATAAATCATGTATCATTTTATTATCTGATGACTTTCTCTCTCTTTTTCTCCCAGTCTTTCACTGTGTGGTGTCTGCAAGACTCAGAGTGAAAGCACCATTAGGAGGAAATGTGTCTGTCCACTGTCCATACAAGAGAGGAACTGAGACATACCCCAAATACTTCAGCAAAGGCAGCGAAAAGGTGCATATTTTGAGAGAGGGCAAGAACAGGGGGTGGTCTGCAGATGAAAAGTTCTCTCTTGAGGATGACAGAGAGAAGATGGAGTTCACTGTGACCATCAGGGATCTGAAAGTGGAAGACGCTGGACAATACTGGTGTGGAGTGGACACGTGGGGGTCAGATGTGCTCACTGAGGTCAACCTGGATTCATGTACTGTAATTATAGGTAGTACACATTGTACACATTCTGGGAGTTGTCTATTAGTCAAATATGCACTCATTACTCAGTGTCCAGTGCGCAGTGTGTGTTAATGTTTTTCTTTGAGTCAGACAAGGCAGCCTCACATTACTGTTTTATGGTTTCAGAGGGTGACATATTTCCTGTTCACGGTTCTTAAAGGGATATTCACTTTCTCCGTTCTCTGTTAAATCACTCATTCAGATCAGTCAGCGTATCTCGGAGCATGTCTGACTGTGGTTGTGCTGTTGTGTGGGATCATGGGTGCCATTTTTGTCATAATTAAGTGGAACAATATCAGGAAGAAAGTCACAAAAGAATCAGGTACTTACATTGTTTACATTTACCATCATGTTTAAATATGCATTATAATTATTTCATAACTCAAATCTGAAGTACAAATTTCCACAGATTCTTCACAACCTGGGATTAATCCTGAATTCTAAAGGGTGAGTGGACTTCTAAAAACAGAAGTGTAATATCCAATCAAATGTCTGTAATGGTTTGGTGCCTCAGATCTTAAATAAGGACAGGTCCTGAAACAATGTGTGCTTTTGTTCCCTCAGGACAGCTCCATCTATGAGACCAACCAAATCCCTACAGCCACCAACAACAGGTGAGATCTACACCCCACATATCATACTACAGCCCCCAGACAACCCACTCCCTCCATCCCAAGAGCCTCTAGCAAAAGTCAAGTCCCACACCATTCGAGTCTTGTGTACACTCTTCTCAGCCTACCCCAAAACCCTTGCGATCATGCAACACTTCTTCCTTCACCACAATCCACTTCCACCCACTATGCCACAGCCCACACTGCACAGAGTTCAAAGATGCTCACTCCTGTCATCTGTGGGAAGTCACATGACATCTTTGCCACCATCCAAAAGCACAGTGGCCCTGAGTAGGCAGCTAATGAACACTAGAGTGCTGCAGACTCACTAATACAGAGCTTAAATAACAAGAAGGTGGTGATGGATTAAGACTTTCTTACCAAGGTCTTCATCCTCCAGCCGTCCCTGCTGTTGACATAGAGAACAATGTTAGTGAACAGTACCAGAAATTAGTAGATTAGACTGTACCTAGACTCAAGATAATGTATAGTTATGTGGGTAGAAAGACGGCTGTTGTAGCTTGTATTTTGCCCAGGGTGAGCCCGCCATACATATTAAATATTAAATATATTTAATATGAATGAATGAAAACTTACTGTGACTGATTTTATGAAAGGCTTTAGGACTATACACATCTAAAAGTGGGTTGTTAGATAGATTCCCCACTCCCTCTCAATCCATCACGTACTACACAGTGTATGTGATCCTCATTGTGATATGCTGACATCACATGCAATTATGACTATTCAAATTTTTTTTATGTGTGGTGTGCATTAACCTAATGCTCCACTGCTAGAAGTAGGAAAATATCAGTGTTCTGTGGTCAGCAAAACTTCTCAGAACCTCCTGAGCCTCTCACTGAAAGGTGGACCACTTTGTTGCTCTTTTTTCTGAAACATTTAGCTCTGAAACTAATAGCCAAAGCCACAGAGTCAGTGGTGTGATTTGATCAATGAGTAAAGGCACTTTTGACTAGATGAGTGAAAATGAAACTGCAGGTTAACCAGCTGAAAACTATGATCCCCGCAGCACAACAACCCTGCAAGTTTCAGAGGTTATCCACACTGACAGCTTCAACACCACTGCTGCTTCTCACACACTTCTGGCCCTCTGCTCTTAAACCTGATCATCACAAGAGAAACTCCTGAGATATGAACAAACACTTCTTCCAATTGATATAAAGTGTCTATAAAAACTATGCTTTTACACATTAACAACACATCAGACACCAGTGTAAATACTGGTGATGGGCCCAGTGTTACAGAAGGAGTACAGTAGTGCAGTTTACACAAATAAGAAACTACAAATATTGGAGGATCAATATGGGCACAAAGCATCATGGGAAATGTAGTTCTACATTATGAAGATGTATTAGGCAGACAATGTAAACTCATATATCCTGATTAACATGAGATATGGGGGCAGCCATGGGTGCTAGGGGTCAAAATGTAGCTGGTTCTTCCCCCAGGACTAGCAGGACAAAATGGGTAGTTGGGGGATATGGCAGTAAAGAAACAGTGCTGTCTCCTCCCTCAATATCCACAGTTAAAGTGCCCTTCATCAATGCACCTAATCCCCATCGGCTGCCCTGGGCGTATGTGTGTGTGTGAGAGAGCTCATGTTCACTGCCAAGTGTGGGTTAAATGTCTAAATTTACATGAGGTATTTTAAAGTATGACTTCTTATTTCTGCGAGAAATATATCATTTGTAATTGTTACTATGGTAATTAAAATTCAATATTGATTAAAATGATAGAAAGCCAATGTTTATTAATTGTAATTTGTGTTGCAGTCTGTATTAGATAAAAAAAAAATCCTTCTCTTGTAGCTTCACTTCACTGTTTACCACTAGTCTTAGCCCTCACTAATGAACTGTTTGTTCTAACCCTCAGAAGCTGACCAGAGAGACTCTTGGTTGAGGACTCTTTGAGTAAATTGACACCTGGTGACATAGTGATGACACTTGTGTGCAATAACACCAGCAACACACACAGACACTTGCTGTGTTACTGCTATGCTAAGAATGGGCGTCCAGACCATGTTTTGTTTCCATGGATGGTGGACTCTAGTACTGGGGTTGGACAATGTGTAACTTTACCTTTAGGTGGTTCTTCAATAAAGGTCTCAAAAGCATGAAAACCCAGGCTGAGGGTTGATACACTCCCACAGTCACCCCTTACCTCCATTCTGTTGATTAATAATAACTTAATTAAACCAAATTATTCACCTTGTTCTTGTCCTCCTGTTTATTAAGTATTAAAAAATAAGTTAGTGTCCTCTCCTCTGGGGCTTGCCGAAGCCCACTACAAACTGATTGTAGGAAATGATACAGCATGAGTCACATTAGGGGAAGTGGTGAAATAGCGGAGCAAATATACACTGATCTGAAACTATATACACAGCATTATCACCATAGTAACCAGCATGTGACTGCTTTCTCTGTGGTCTGCTGCTCCTCACACTTTCTTAGATCATTTACACCCATTCTTGTAATTGTCAGGACTCTGCTGCTATGACACTGATGTGGTGTTAGTGTGTGTTGGGTTAGTGTACTCCTACTGGCGTAACACACACTAACACACTACAACTACATCTGTGTCCACTGCAGCGCTGAGAATGATCCACTGCCCACATCACACCTGCTCTGTGAGGCTCCTGAGCACTGAGGGATGGGGTGAAAGGGGGTTATCAAATTATGCACTGGGACAGATGAACTACAAAGGACTACAAAATGCTACTGAGAGTGTTTTATCGACCACTGCCCATAAACAATAGTGCCCACACTGTGCATGGGTTAAGGTAATATTAGACACGGGAGTCAGTGTAGGTTTCTAGAAAGAGAGAATGAGACAGGAGACTGGACACCTGTAGTAGGTGTGGTAGTGTTCTGATATTTCACCTCCATTAGTCTGCACTGCTCATATGTGTGAGTTAATGCGCATATATTAATGATGTTTTCATTGATGTGGGAGAGAGATAAAGAGAGAGAAGAACACTGAATGTTTGACAGAGAGAGAGAGAGAAGTGTGAGAGGAAATGGTGGTGGTTGAAACCTCATCATAGTTTCAGCAGTGAGGAGAGCTGAAAGCAGAAGCAACAAAGCACAGTGTCCGAAACTCTCCGTTTGTCCAGCATGTGGCCACTCGTACTCTTACTGTCCGGGGTCTTAACAGGTGAGTTTCATACTGCACTTCATTATCAATAAAATTTCATTTACCTCTACAATGACTACATATTTACCACTGCTACAACTATTACTACTGCTACTTCTACTGTTGCTACTACAAACACTACTCATCTGCCTTGTCTAATACTACTATAACCTAAAAAATAAATGTGGGAGGTTGGGTGGGGGGGTGGCCTATATATTCATGTTGTGGAGACCTTAATCAGTTTACACTGAACAATAGCTGGATTAGGAACAGCTTCCTTGTATCTACACTCATTGTCCATTCTCTCAGCCCCATTGACCACAGGAGCATTTTGTAGGTCTTCAAATAAAGACGGTAGTCCATCTGTTGCTCTGCATATTTTCTTAGCCTCTTTTACCTTGTTCTTCAACACTCATAACACCCACAGAGCAAGTGTGATGTGGTGGTAGATAGATCATGTGTTGTGTTGGTGCGAGTGGATCAGACACAACAGTGCTGCTGGAGTTTTTAAACCCTGTGTCCACTCACTGTCCACTCTGTGAGACACTCCTCCCTCATTGGTCCACCTTGTAGATGTAAAGTCAGAGACAGTAGCTCATCTGTCGCTGCACAGTGTGTGTCGATGATCCACCACCACATCATACCTGCTCTGTGGGGGTCTTGTGGGGGTCCTGACCATTAAAGAACAATAATTCATAATCCAGTGATCATTCAGTATACACATTTACATTGTGTGACTTTATTGGGACAGGAATCATGTCTTCATGTCTATAATCATTATATTTAAAGCTAAAGCTGTGTTAGGGTTAGTGTAGTAAATAGGTATGGTTAGGGTCATGGTACATCTCTACAAAATGAATGAAAGTCTATGTACTGTCTTTTTAAACAATGGAGACAAGACTCTCACAATATGCAGACAGTAAAGACTGAAGTGAAGTGCATTGCTGTAAATCTGTGTTGTGTGGTGGTCTGTAAACGATGGGGTCAGCGTTGGTCGAGTTTCAGCTCTAGTGTGGTACTTCAACACAGTAGAGCAAAAAAAAAAAGGAATCAGCTCCATTGTCCCCTCTGATTTCTGTAGTAATGACATTATGAGGGTTTTTTTAATGATAAAATTGATTGCATTCGACTTAAAATCCAAAATCAGTCCAAAATCACATTGGTTGTTGTAGAGGAACCCAGCACCAGCCCTAAGGTGCCCTTAGACATTTCAATCCTGTCAATGAATATGACTTGTTAGTTTAATTAGCTCATCTTAATTATCTTCATGTTTACTGGATCCTGTACCAACACAATTATTTAAACAAAACCTAAAGACATTAGACCATTGCTCACCATAATAAACTCATTCCTCAACACTGGATATGTACCTAATCTCGTAAGACCGTAACGACTAGAAGAGTCACACCATTTACAACAAACACTCTGTTCAAAATTAAACAGCCCTTAATAGTTTATTAGTTACAGGTCCAGGTCCAGATAGTACAGCGTCTGATGCAGAAAAACTAGTGCATGCATTTCTCACTTCACGTCTAGACTACTACAATGCACTCCTGTCAGGGAGCTCGGGCAAAGCATTACACAAGCTTCAGTTAGTTCAAAATGCAGCTTCTCATATACCCATCACCCATATACTTCATTCACAGGATGCCCGTTTACTCTTAACTCCTCGCATTAAGAAAAACACTGCAGGAGACACATTCTCAATTTTTAAATTTAGATTGAAAACCTACTTTTTCACTCAAGCTTTTAGTTCACTTTCAGGTTACTCTTTCTCCACTGGTATTAGAGCTGTTTTTCATTTTCACTACTTTGTATTAACCCTGTCTTACTATCATAGTTACAGCTTTTTTTAGCTAGCTTTCTGGTAACCACCAACCAGACTGCTCTCTCTCTCTTTCTCTCTCTCTCTCTCTCTCTTTCTCTCTCTCTCTCTCTCTCTCTCTCGCTTTCTCTCTCTCTCTCTCTCTCTCTCTCTCTCTCTCTCTCTCTCTTTCTTTCTCTCTCCTTCCCTCTTGTCTGTTGCTGGTTTCTTTTGCAGGACAATTTTGCCCATGCTTTACCATGAACCTACTAACCCCTTTATTTATTTATTTTTTCCCTTTGTCTGGTTTTCCGTTTCCTGTCTCTCTCATACTTTGAGATGTCCTGCTCCTACTGCTCTCCAGGTTTTGCCCTGATCCAGCCCCTAACCCTGCGTGTCCTGTACAAGATCTGGCCTTGTCCCACCTACAGTATCATGCTTGGCCATGCATGGATGCTGTTTTATCTCAAATTAACTCTGCACCTGCTTTTATCCTCCCACAGAATCATTGACCACCTCCTCCTTCCTCAGACTCATATCATTAATATTTTCCTTTCACATTACTATAACTCACTATCTATATCCATTCACTTTTACTTCTGTTCTGTTCTCTGTTGAGTCACTGGTGTTGACCCGAGGAGGATGACCCATATGAGTCTTGGTCCCTTCCAAGGTTTCTTCCTCATGTGCTGAAGGAGATTTTCCTTGCCACTGTTGCCCCTGGCTTGCTCATAGGAGGCTTGGACCTGGATCTCTGGAAAGCTGCTTTGTGACACCTTTCTGTTTTGAAAAGTGGTATTAAAAATATTTTGATTGATTGATTGGTCCATAGCTGTGAGTGACTGTGTGTGTGTGTGTGTGTGTGTGTGTTAAACAGGGCTTAGCCCTTCCTTTAGGAGCTGCTCCAGTTAAAACTCCACATGAAGATGAGCTGTGGAGTGTTGAATGTTGCACTGTGTGTTTGGCTCATGTTTATTGTTGTGGATTGTGTTTTACAGCTGGAGTCAATGCTGTTAGAACTGTAACTGGACACAGAGGACACTCAGTTCAGATTCACTGTCCCTATGAATCTGGATATGAATTCAGGACAAAGTATCTCTGCAGAGGGGAATGTTATGTCTGGAAGATTAAAAACATTCCTGTTGACTCTAAATCATCTAAAAATCAGAGATTCTCTCTGAAAGATGACACAGTGAACAGAGTCTTCAACATCACCATCACTGACCTGAGAACAGAGGATGCAGGAATGTACTGGTGTGTGGTACAGGGAGATCTGCGTGATGACTACACTGAGATTCAGTTACTGGTGAAAGTGGGTGAGTGATGAGTCTGATTTTACTGCTTTAGGAATTTTGGCCCCAATCTAATGATAAGTTTTGTTGATTTCTAAGGAATATATTTCTTTATCATGTTCATCTCAGCACAGTAAACACAAACTGTGCACTAAAATATGCAGGAAATTACTATATTTTAAACACCGCACTGTTCCCAGAACTCTCAGAAATAAAGGGACTGTAGAGGAACATTAATTGTCTCTAAACATACAAACAGTATAGTGTATCTTTAAACGTACAGCAGTGATGTTAAAGTCCAGCTCCCTAAAGGTATACTACATTCTCTTCTCCAGAAGGAGATGGACATATCTGTAATATTTCATTATAGAACTGTGTCAAATAAAATAACAGAATAAAAGCCAACTTTAAAACAATTATTATAGAATAAGGTACAATTATGGTTCCTAATTAATGGTCCTGGATATGTACACTTGAGCGTACAACCACAGTGATAGTTTTTCTGACAGTGTATTTTTATTCATTTAGAAAATAAACAAACAAGGGGGACCCACATTTTACCATAAGTCTGTATATGTAGGTCAGGAGTGTGTTTTTGAGTGGGCTGGAGTCATCTGCCCACACAGAGGAATCTGGAGTCCAATGAAAAGTAATGAAACTAAATTAAAATTGTTAAGACGTCTTCATCATCATCTGTCCACAACCACTCCTCACTGCCACCTGCTCCACAAATTTCCCCAATAACTTTCCCTCTGATACTGATTATGTTGCTTTGTGACAGTGTCAGTTGTAAAAAGAAATATATATATATACATTTTTTGGGGGAAAAATGACTGGAGCATTAGCTTCATCTCTGGGAAAGAGTGAGTTTGATTCCTGAAGATGTCACAGCCCAAAAAAGTTAATAGGCCTGTTTCTCCCTTGAAGCTGAAACATGTGCTGCCTTTACCCTCTCAGCACCAGCATCAAGGTATTGGGGAGTCTTAGCTATGGAGTCTTAGATATAAATATATATATATAACATTTCCCAGTTTATTCAGCATTGTGAAGACGATGCTGAAAAAGACTTATATACCTTCTGACATGTTAATTTCCATGTTCAGCTTATATAGGTTGGTCAGTGTCAACATATGGGGAATACTATGTTTTTGTTTATTTCATTTCCTGTCCCGGTAAAGAGAGTTAACGTGTAAGGACATTCTGTCTTGCTACCTCCAGGAAAGCATACCCAACATCCCATTCTCACAGAGATAAAACACCTATATAGGCAAAAATTAAGAACAATGGGTCATTCAATGTATGCACACACTTAATAACATACGCATATGTGGACATTAAGTTATATGTCATTTGAATATACATCAATCCAGAGTCTAATGTCTTGCAGCAAAGGGGAGAAATCTCACTAAAAATTGGTTAAAAAAATAGCCATATTACCACTGATTTCTGAAGAAATTCTAATGAGCAGGTGTCCACGGATGTGTGGCCATGTGTTGTAGATGTACCAAATACAGGAGACAGTTAGTGTGTAGCATTTTGATCTGATTTTACTGTTCTTGTTGTTCAGATCCCCCCAGTACTACTGCAGCCCCCGCAAGTTCTCCTCCATTGGCTCACACACTGTCTACATCTCTCTCTACTACTCCATCTACAGGTATGTTTAATGATCATCCATCAGAAAGACCATAAATCACCCACTTTCCATTGTTAAGCATTCAGCTGTAACATATTCAGCTTCAGTTTCACAGTTTCAGAAATACACTGGAAGACAAGGGGAAGTGTGACTGGAGAGTGGGATCTGTGTTATTCTGAAAGACAGCTCTGTATATTATTTCTCTCTCTCTCTCTCTCTCTCTCTCTGCTTCTATCCCAAAGGACAGCAAAGGACTTCTACCCCAAATGCCCCATGCTTGACTTCATCCTCTACCACCCACAATGGCACCACCAAACTAACAGGTCAGTGCTTTGCTTTTTCACACATCCCTAATATCATCCGTTTCACACCTCACAATGTATTCTGTCGTAAATAAACATGTTAACATCCCTACTGAATTAAACATAAAGACTAGGCAGCTGTGGTTTAGAGAAGTGGGCTGGGGACCAAAGGGCTGTCCCTGGACTGTCAAAAAAGGGGATGGGGAGAGTGAAGGAACATAACTTTCTCTTCTCTCAACATCCACAGCTAAAATGTGCATGAGGAAGGCAGCTAACCTTCCACTGGTCTCTAGGCTCCAATGTGGCTGTCTGGTACTCTAGCTGTGTTTGTGCTCACCATGTGTGTGTGTCTATTTGCATTGGCTGCTACAGTTGAGTTAAATGTGGAGTCTCAGTTTCCTTATTGGCATTAATAATGTGTCGCTTCTATAAAATGTGTCACAGCACAGAAACTGAATTTTCTGCTCGGTTGATTTTTTTTTAATCTCTTCTGTATTGTTTAATCATGGCACTGAAGTAGATAAGTACAGTGTTAGGCATCTTGCTCAAGGACTATTACTGGTTTAATAAAGTGTGTTTACCCAAGCAGGGTATCGAACCTAGTCAATGCTATTCCAAACAGACTAGGTGTGTTCAAATCTGAAAAGTACTGGAAGGTACATGTAGGTCATAAAAGGTCCAGTGAGTGGAGGTTGGTGTTTCCAGTAAAGTGAGTGTATTTGGGGTATTATGACTCTGTTTCTGATAAGTTTCCGGCCCCTGATGCCAAACTGCACAAGCAGGAATGTGGTAGATTTGGCTACAAATCCCCTAACACCTATCTCCACCGGTCTTACATGTGCCTGCCACCCGCGTTTCCTCACCTCAGTTTCCAAGTCCGCATAATATTCCTTTCTAATGCTTCATCTACTGCATCCTCAAATGCAACCGTTAACTCTGTGAAATAAACTATACATTTACTTTCAGAGTAGAGCACCATGTCTGGCCTCAGTGTAGTTAACACAATACACTCTGGGACCTGCAGCTTTTTTCAAAATATCTATCTTTCAGTATTAATGGTGATTTCACAGTTGTTCAAGAAACATATGCCATATTTAGTAGTGCACTCTCATACCATCGTGACTGCTGGGTACACCCATAGCATCACAAATGTTTAAATGTTGTGTGCCTGAATGCATGAATATCACATCTATTCTATATTAGTTTTGGGCCCTGCCCCTATGTAGTGGATATGATGAATGTGTATTAATTTCTATTAAGAAATTTTGACTTTCTGAAGATGTCATTTTAAATACACAAGCTTTCGCTAGTTTTCAGAGACATCTCTAACCAATATCGTAAGGTGAGATAAACCTCCAGAGCAGGCCCATAAAACCCCCTCCAAAGACCCTTTTTATGACTTAAGGACCCCCAGGGTCAAGAAAAGAATGCAGAGAGACACAGAGACTCAATCTTTATTGAAACTCACAATGCTCTCTTACACCTTTTTAAAGACTGTTAACTCTAAAAGACTCAAACATTCTAAAGTTCTTACATGGAAAACAAGTTGTATATGGGCACAACTGTTTGAAATTAATCCCATTTTGACACTCAAAATAGGTGGAATTAATTTACATGTGTTTAAAGTCATTTTTTGTGTATATGAATTTATGTAGAACCAAGGTAGCCACATACTATGTGTTTAGTTGGTTAATAATTATATAGAACATGGTTGTCTTTTTCTTAATGATATTATTTTGTGTTAACATATAACCTTTTATATTGCAAAGTATTCACTCAGGGATGGTCAAGTCTTTGTCTTGTCAAGTGTCATACAGTCTATGTGATGCCACTCCCAAGGACAGGAAACAGCCAATCAGGAGCAAGAACAGCTCTAATTCTCCCTCATTGAGGACGAATCAGGTATTCGGGGCAGGTTTTCTAAACTCTGGTTGAAAACCTGTGGCGCCAAATGACAAGAGCTTTTTGGGCTTTTTAGGCTTCTTCCCCTTTTTCTCCGCTGTTTGACTCTTCACTTCAAGGCTCCAGATACTTGGGGCGTTATCTCTTTTAGCCTTTTTCAAGGCTAAAGAGTAAAATGACCTGAGTTTTGGAAATGACTCTTCAGGCTCATGGCTTTCTTAAACAGTCTTGGGCCTTTAAAGCGTGGTCCAGATAGAAACTACAGATTAAGAAAAGCTATAGTTTAACCCTAGCAAAATTTCAATGCCACACCTAGAGCCTGAAGGAAACCTTAGACCTCTGACCTTCAAAAGGACAACAACGCCACAAAGAGGACGGCCACAAGCACCCTCAGAATGACCTTCTGAGATGAGGCCCCAGGTGGACCTGCTTGGACTGTCTCTCACAAGGCGGCAGATCAGAGACGATGAAGAATCCCCACAGAGACCTTCAGAACGCCACCAGCTCCGACGGCTTCGTCTGAAGGCCTCGGGAGAAAAGAAACGCCTGCGTCGGCAATTCTCCAGGAAGTTGTGCCGGAAGGCACCATCGGCGACATGCTCCCTGTCCATCTCCGGATACGTAAGGTCACATGGTTTCATGTCTCTCATGGCTCATGGGTTGGTACTGAAAGTTTGCTGGGAGAAACAATAGCCTTTCTTAGACCTTAGGGTAATAATTATCATAGAGAAATTCCCTCATATATTAATCTCCCTGTTCCCTCATCTATCGCTGTAATCCATTTCATTATATGAATGTCTAATTAATATTCATTATTTTATATTACAATTAATAAACTAGTGTAGTGTATGTTGTGTATACACTGTAATATATATATAAATATATATCATATATATATATATATTTATATATTGTGTTTGTAGCGTTTGACCTTATTCAAACTCTTCTGGTTACTAACGTTTTGACTAATGATAATAATTGTGTATTGTTATGATTGACTTAAATAATTAAAACATTAACAAGTAGTTAGAGAATGAATACTGTCATCGCTACGTGGGTTCTTCAGGATTTTCAGACTTTTAATGAACAGACTCCACACACTGTTATTTCAAATAATGTAAATATTTTATTAAAAGGAAAAAAGAATATTTACTTAACATAGCATAGTCTTAGGAATTCTCACTGGATCAACGCAGGTCAAACTAGTTGGAATCTAAAGATAGGCTAGGCGATATGACTTGACTTAGGCATCAGCTTCTGAAAAGTGAGTAAAGTTTGCTTGCTTACTCTTTTTGCCTTTTTCACCGAGCCGTCGGGTCCCGCAGTTTCAATCTCCGTTCTCCGGGTTTTTGCTTCTTATCCTCCCCGTATCGTCGAAGGTAGGCTCGCTGGAAAGGGTATTCCTTCCAGTTTGAGTCAGACACTCTTGGCCTTAGATGGGGTGACGTCAGTCTGGGGGATTCCCTTCACGGAGAACTGATGGCCTGGCTGGCTTGTCCCCTGAGAAAGGGGGGGGGGCGTCTCAGAGTCGTTCGCTCGTTACTCGAGTCTCCAGAAGCGATGCCCTCAGAAGTCAGCTTATGACGCTAATGTATCCACTATCAACTAATGTCAGGGGTGATATCTTATTCTGGCCAAAATAAGTTTCACCTGCTTTGATCAGTTGTGAGATTAAACTTAGATTGGGCGATCAAACATAAACACAATTAAAAGAAAATTAACACGAGTAACATGAGAAGGTCGCTGGATAGCGGAAGAGAAGCTCTTGGAAGAGCGAAGGCTAGAACTTAACTTTATTTATAGAGAAGAGGAAGTCAAAAAAGTAAGAGTTAAGAGCTTAAGAGTTAAGAGTTAAAAGTTAAGAGAGCGACGTGAGCCGGGCACTCTCTTTTCAGAGGTGGCGCGGTCACACCAAATTGGGAGGTATCCTTCCTTTGATTGGATCCTGGGTCTGAGGCTCACGTGACTTGTTTCACGTTTCAGAGAGAGAGAAAAGATTCACGTATACACAAAAATTACTCATACATATTTGTGGTATAGCACAATGAGTGTCCTGGATTATTAATATCAAACATCTACGTGTATATATCTTGGGTATTTTATGATTACATCCCACTACAATATTATGCTAGAAGATACTAATTCGTTTTCCTAATCAGAGAATTTCTTTCATGATTTAAACAGTAATACACATCACTTCATTAGTTGGTGGATGTTCATCTGAGGAAAACAGAGAGTGGCATTCATACATATTGCATAAACATATTTATTAAAATTTGATTGAGTCTGTTATGTATTTAGACTGCCTCAGGGCGAGACGTGATTTCGCAAACATCCACTTGGGGTCGCTGTTGGTCCATGCTGTTTGTCCTGTGCGGATGGGTTAACAGGAGTTCAGGGCGAGTTCAATCCTATTAGCCATCTGTTGATCTTGCATACGATAAGGTTTGCCTTGACGTCGCTCGTCATTAAAACTGGATTGTTAATCATAGTTATTCACCACTTTGTTTGATCTTCTTTTTGCCTAAAAGCACCATAAACTGGGTGTGTTATCTTTAGAGGAGGGGGTCGTAGCCAGGCGTCTTTTGATGCAGACCTTAGGTGTGTGCGTGTGTGTGGGTGGGGAGGGGAGCAGAGTCTGTATGCACACACACAATTCTGTGGAATGTAGGGATCTGTTCCAAAAAACCCTTAGTCTTTCATTCAGAACCTTTTATTGCTTTATTCGATCCATACTCCACTACACTAGTTGTGTGATAAAACCAATCCTTGGTTATTTGTTTGTGTGTGCACCTTTCTCGTATGGAATTATAACTTCTAGTTCAGATTCCATTTCAGAGTCAAGAACCCACGGTGGGTCAATGAGCATAATTCATTAATAATAGTTAATTCTAGCTAATTCTGCTGTATAATATGTGAAGATGACCTACTTGTCTAAGCTAAAATTAAGACAGGTAAAGACACTACATATTAGTTAATGGCTCCCAAACATGGAGCTTAGCAAAATAAATTAATTAATTAATTATTAATAAAATAATAATTAATTATCATTGACTCTGCTATGTAGTGTTAATGCCACCGCAACGTGTGTATACTATTTCCACTACATATATATAATATTTTATTGGCGCCCAACAGTAAAGCCTCTGATTAATAGTCGTGATCAGAAGTTATGATTCCAGTACAAGAAAAAATCGCACACCAATAAGTTAAGCGGCCCAAACAAAGGTCCCTGTTTTGTTTTAAGACTGGCAATGGTGTATTTTCCCTTCGGTGTCCGAACTGGAATGGTTTAAATTACGTCAAACCAGTGAACCTACCCCAGGGGGAGGGGTTAAGTAAATAAGGTGTTGCCACTGACCCAGCCCGGGAAACACCAGGAGCCCTGTGGCTGACTTTTGCTATTGCAACTGAAGTCAATTTATAGTGACCCCTTTCATATGACTTGTGTTATTTGCGTGCATTTAAAGTTTCTCTAGTGCACTCTTGTGTATGACTTGTGTAAGTGCAAGTTAATTAAAAGCAGTTGTCTTTCATAGAGTATAGTAAATTCACATATAAACTGTAAGTTATATTTGTTGTACTTCTTCTATCCTTTACTCATTCTTCCATAAGTGGGAGTAACCAATTACTGATTATAATATCTATATTGGTTGAGGTGAAATAAAATAAAACTGCAATAATTAGAGAAGGTACGCTCACACCTACTTAGCAACCAACAGAGAACTACTCACACTCATAGGAAGCTGCAGAATCCAAAGTCCAAAGGTATCCCTGAGTCACCTTTCTCAGCACCAACAGCCCCAGAATGACATCCAGCAGGGAAGTCAGCAGTTTCATTGAACGCCAACCTAACTATGTCAGGAGACAATATGATGTGCTCTGTAACGCTTTGGAGAAGGAGTTCTCCAATCAGCTGTCACAGACAGGACTGATGACAGCACTGCAAGTTAAACAACAAAGGCAGGAGTCACCCCATCAGTACTATCACCGCCTTAGACAAGCTTATTTCGGGCCCCGAAATGAACCGGGAATGGAAGAAGAGTTGGATTTCAAAACACTGTTTGTCCTAAATCTCCATCCCAACACTAGTTGCTATCTAGGGGTTGCAGCATGTCCACGCACCTTGTCTAGCAAACAGCTGCATGACTTAGTACTTAAAGGCTTTTTAAAAGACCAGCAAACTTTAAATCAACAGCCAGAAATGCCACACAATTTTAGCAGTTACACTCAGCCTTCCCCCATGGAGCTAGAGGAAGCCTCTAGGGCTGAATCATGGTATTCAAAACCGCTCCATCTCCTACAGAAAACCAGGGGAATAATAAACTTTACAGTCCAATAGGAGTTTGCCTCACTCCAGTCCTCACTGGTCAGGTGAAACTCAACATCACTCAAACCCCTGTGTTATGTCAGGGCAACCTCAGAATAAATTCCCCGCCAGTAGGCATGAGAATCCAGCACCCAAGGAAAATATTTTGGACCACGGATGGCTCCAACGCTCTCACACACACGACAAAACCCTAGACAAGTGCCCCTGTCCTAACTCAACTAATGAGAACAGGGATGAGAAGTATCTGGAATTAGCACAGAAATTCTAGTAACCGCTGAACAGGTGTTTTCGCACCTGTGTAAAGAGGAGCGTCAGACAGCTGCACCACAGTTCCTTGGACATTTAACAGAAAAGGGGGGTGCTCGTAGATTGATCTTGACCACAGTCCTGGAAAAGAAGCTTGTACAAGAAGCTCTCTTGGATGTCATCCACACTCTTTGATGAAGTGTGGGCTGCAGCAGACCACGTGCCACGGAGATTAAAGTTACAAAACTGTTCCCTCCAAATTGTGCCTTATTCATACACTGGTATCAAAGTACAGTCTGTGGCAAGAGTGCTCATAACAATAGGACCCATAAGTCTGGTTCACCCTGTATATGTGTCTCCTATTGAAAACATTCCCTTCCTTATTGGCAAGGACCTGCTCAACAGGCTTGAGCCACTGATTGACTTCAAGTGTTTGAAAATCTGGGCCCAGGTTCACAAACCCCTGCCCATCTCACACTCACATCACCTTGAAGCTCAGTTCTGTCACCTAAACACCAGGTACAAAGAGACTATCAACACCTATACACAAACAACTATATTGTTTGTGTGTGCACCTTTCTCGTATGGAATTATAACTTCTAGTTCAGATTCCATTTCAGAGTCAAGAACCCACGGCGGGTCAATGAGCATAATTCATTAATAATAGTTAATTCTAGCTAATTCTGCTGTATAATATGTGAAGATGACCTACTTGTCTAAGCTAAAATTAAGACAGGTAATGACACTACATTTTATTTAATGGCTCCCAAACATTGAGCTTTGCAAAATAAATTAAGTAATTAATTATTAATAAAATAATAATTAATTATCATTGACTCCGCTATGTAGTGTTAATGCCACTGCAACGTGTGCATACTATTTCCTCTAAAAACCTCTGGATTCTCTAAAAACCTTGTACTGTAAATGATGTATTCATCAGGTTATTTGCCATTTTCCATTGAAGAAAATGTTCATGAATTGTTGAACTATTTGTCACAACACTAATCTTCTCTTAAAAGTTACAAGTCTTGTTGCAGCTGTCCCAATATTTTGCTAGCATCAGACTCAAAATGGGTAAATATCGTTCAGCAAACATTATCTCAGGTTCAACATTTCATACATATTTGCACTTTTTTCAGGATATCACTGCAGTGTCTTTACTGATGTTTTCACATTGTCTCAATCTTTTTTTGAAAATGATGATGTAAACTAATTTTAGTGACCTCATGATCTTGGAAGCCATTTTAAAATTCTCAGAAATGACTGCAAGAGAAATGCGCATTTAATGTGATTTGAAATAATTAATGAATTGCATGATGTACCTTTACATTTCCTCTGGTCTACATTAATGTATATGGGCTGGGGACATCATGTATCTGTTCTTTATATTTACCTTTCTTATTGTACAACTTTTGTTGTCTCTGGATAAATCCATTTGGCTTGTGTGGCAGTAATTGCGGAGTAACACAGTTTACCACAGACTCCTCTGGCTAATGGTGATCCATATTTTAAATACAGAGTTTGGAGAGTGCTGCTCTAACCTGGCTCCTGTTTCTAAGCCATGGACACTGTGACCACTGTAACATTTCTGTGTGTGAATGAACATTTGACAGAGCAGTGCCCTGATTAATGCAATGACGTGTGTCTAGACTCTGTGATGTACATCAGTGGTGGGTTGGCCTTTGTGATGATAGTTCTGTTGGTGGCCATGACAGCACTGTACAAGCAAAAAAGGACTACAAAGAAGACTAAAGGTAACATTACCAAGAAACACATATACACACTTACACTGACCTGCAAATACAAACCCACAGCACTGATGTGTCATTCTCCACACTGAGCTACAGTTAAAATGAAATAATTACCAAGGCAATGTATGCAATGGTGTCACAGGTGAAGTCACCATGCTGTGGTATAGAGCAGTTTACAGGAAAGGCCTAGTCCTTTATGAGAAAGAGTAGGTTGAGGGTCTTCAGTTTCTAAAATAAAGCCCCAGTTTAAGTCCAGTGTGTGAAATTTACTGTCACCATCAACTGATTCAAAAATTTATTTTTTAGTTATGAAATAAATTAAGTTTGGGAAAAATACCATTCCCAGACTCCTCTCTTTCACCATTACACACCCTATAAAACCACTCCTCTCCCCTCACTATCTTGTGAAGGAATTGCCCTTCCCCCCACCACCCCTACTCCTC
This sequence comes from Hoplias malabaricus, assembly GCF_029633855.1. Lineage (NCBI taxonomy): Eukaryota > Metazoa > Chordata > Actinopteri > Characiformes > Erythrinidae > Hoplias > Hoplias malabaricus. The sequence goes on along the minus strand of NC_089801.1, from coordinate 59,768,222 downwards.
CTTTCCATCAATGACTTTGCCTGGCAAGGGGGCGCTGGCTTCAATCTTCCCCAGCAGAAGCCGCCCAGAACTCCAGCCCAAGTTCCTCTGAGTTCCCCTTCCTTGCCCTACTCATATCAGGAGTGGTCTGCACTCCGCAAACTGAATATATTAATCATTAGTTTCTGCATTTATTAGCATCACACTTCCTTACCCAACTGATTTGGGATTGGGATTTGTAGTTTCTAGCAGTGGTTTGTAGTTCAATCAGCATCTTGACTGAAATATTACTCTTCTGAATTGTGTTCTTTCTCTAGACGAGTCGATCCCTCTGGGTGCAATGCCGGCCGACCCTGAAATGGTAAGTGCTTTAAGAAAACATTTGAGTTAGTGATGCACCAACACTGAAACCTGAAATAAACAATAAAACAAGAAATTTACTCTAATTATTAAAATATAGCAGAATCCCTTTGCACATTGGCTCTATGAATATTTACTCAGTTCAGAAACTGTGGCTAGAAGTGACATTGGATTGATACCATAGCACTTCCCTTCCACTGCTGGCGCTGTTTCACTAAAACCATAAAACCTCCCTGTTATGGGTCTGAAGTGTAACATAAAATCTGTTGTGCGAGAATAATTCTGTTCTTGTGGAGCTTACAGTTAGAGTTAGGGTTAAGCTTAGGATTATGGTTTTGTTTAGAGTTAAGGTCAGGTTTAGGTTTATATTTATATTTTTAGGCTATAGGTTTTAGGTTAGAGTTATTTTTAGAGTTAGGATTAAGTCTGATTTTGCAAACTCAGTTCGTAGGTGTCAGAAAATCACATCAGATAAAACACATTGTCTCTATTCTCTGAATCATCTTTAGTGTCAACTATGTAGGAAGAGATAGCACACTCAGACATCACCCTCACCCCTGTTTTCTGCCATGTTCTGTGTTTCCCTAGTCTGCCACGTGCTAAATTATCTGTTTGGTTTCCAGTCTCCTCCCTTGTCTTCACTATAGTCCCGCCTTGTGATTAGTGTTCCCACCTGTGTCTCCTTTGTTATCCTGCCTCCTAGTTTTCTTTTCCAGGTGTTTCCAGGTTTATGTATACCCCTTTGTCCTAGTACTCCTTTGTCTGGTCTAGTGTGTATGTTTTTGGTGTCTGAGTGGTTTACGTACATTTACACCAGTTCCTGGCTGTTTCCTGATTGTTCCTGCCTTGTTTCTGTTTAATTGACTTCTAGTTTTTTGCCTCTCTGCTCCTGTTTGCTTTCAGAGTTTGTGGTGTTTTCCTTTGTTTTTGTAAATAAACCTTCCTTGCACATACATTCGCCCCAATTCAACCATGACAGTGAATTTACTATACAGCTTTTCTACATCTGGGAGATGATTTACAGTAGAACTGATGGACGTGTTTCCTCAGGATGACAGGATCTATCAGGAGCTTGAGGAGAGGGAGCAGAAGCCTGGGGCTGGATCCATGGTGAATATGATCTACTCTACAATAGATTCTACTAATACTCCAGTTTACTCCACTATTGAACCTCCTGATATATTCATATACAACACTCCAACCCCATCTCAGCAAGGTCCACAACAGCCCATCAGCTCCACTGTTTACTCCACTGTAAACTCCACTAAACACTCAGCTTGAAACTCCACTATTTACTATTTACTTGGAGTGCATGTCCCCTAGTAGAGTGAACACAGTCATACATTGAAAAACAGCTCTGGGAAAATAGAGTGAATCTAATTGGTATATTTAATATTAATTGTTGTAAAGTGTGGGCGGCACGGTGGTACAGGAGGTAGGTGACTGTCTGTGAGGAGTTTGGTGTGTTCTCCCAGTGTCCGCGTGGGTTTCCTCTGGGTGCTCCGATTTCCTCCCACAGTCCAAAAACAGTCCAAAAAGATTGGCGACTTAAAAGTGTCCATAGGTGTTAGTGTGTGTATGAATGTGTGAGTGTGTGTGTGTGTGTGTGTGTGTGTGTGTGTTGCCCTGTGAAGGACTTGCACCCCCTCCAGGGTGTATTCCCGCCTTGCGCCCAATGATTCCAGGTAGGCTCTGGACCCACCGTGACCCTGAACTGGATAAGGGTTACAGATAATGAATGAATGAATGTTGTAAAGTGTTATTTTCAGCACATGATTTACTTGATTTGAGTATATTTATTTTAAAATATATATTTTCCTATGGATAATGTTTTGGCAGACTATTTCCTTGTTTTAATAAAATATAATATCAGCAAAAACATTTAGCAGTCCAGAGAATATGTACACAAAGAAGTAAAAACCTCTAGAAAGTCCATCAATAATCTCATAATATTCCTGCAACACACTGAAAAAGAAATAATTAATATCTCAAATATATTTATTTTCGTTTCACAGGTCAATATTTTGTTTTAATACCACTTGTACATATTACTGTACTATCAATTAAATTCACACATCATTTATTATAAGGGTCTGGCCTAGACCTATTCAAGAAATGAGAATGTAACAAACAGTTGTGTTTGTTTTTGTTAGTGTTAATGCAGGCCTAGCATCATTTCTAATAAGTAAATTGTAACGTCTGTTTTTAATAATATATATTTTATATATTTTGTACAACATTTTATATTTACATTTTCAGAATCTTGATTAAATTCGTTGTATGTTATTTGTCAGTATTAATGCAGCTGTGAACTACTTTCTTATGCTGTGAAGGCTTTATGGATGTTGTATTCAATTTAATATTTTAACCTTGTTTAACATTCCATTTTAGTAACACCCCAATAAAAATGAATTTTAAACTGTTAAATAATACATATAATACGTTTGCTGAGTGTTTTTTCTTAATAAAATAAACATTTAGGTGACATGTATTTGCTTCTGTAAAAATAAATGATGCAGTTTGAATGTATAATACTGTGCATAACATTAAAATATTCAAATCATTTTGGTTGTATTTTACAAATTTATTTTTACTTAACCCACAGCGACCCTGAACTGGATAAGTGGTTACAGACAATGAATGAATGAATGAATAAATGAATGAATGTTTACTTTAAGCCAGAACACTGTTTGGAAACTGCATATGAATTGCATGCTTTTTATTTACAACCTAGGGGAGATTTTAATTATACAGCTGATGTAGATAGGAGTCATATTGAACTAGACTCTGCCTCTAGACATACGTTAAATAACATGATTGAGGAGCATGACCTGGCTGACGTGTGGCACTCCAAATGTAACTCCCAGCAGAATACATGGGCGCATACACAGGATGGGTTAGTTTCAGTGGCTAGGTTAGACAGGTTTAATTGTTTTACTCATCACCAACAGGTTTTTAAAGAATGTTCAATAACGCTACTGGGTTTTAGTGATCACTGTATGGTGTCAGGGTGAGTATATATCAATGCTGTGAAGCCCAAGTGTGCATATTGGCATTGTAATACAGAGCTGTTTAATGACACAATGACTTTGTTTTACCTACTTTTGGGACACTTGGAAGTCAAAAATGGGATTTTTTTTTTTTGAGGTGCTACCTCACGTGTCAATATGTGGTTGTTGCAGGCCATATCCATGAAGGATAGCAGTGGCCAGTGGAAAAGCTCCAGGTATCAACAGTCTTCCAGCTGATTTTTACAAGGCTTTCTGGGAGATGGTTGGTGAGGATGATAATCTAGTTGAAAGACTGCTACCACTGAGCTGCAGGAGAGCAGTGCTCACACTTCTGCCAAAAAAAGGGGACCTGGAATGGACTAAAGTAGGGATTAAGTTCTTGTGGACAGGAATCTGTGAGGAAGAACTGGGAGGAAGTTATTCAGGTGACACCGGACAGACTCAGAAGATGGTGGTGGTTGCTGCCCAAGATGTCATTAAGGGTTAGAACACTAATAGTTAGTGACTAATAGCAACTTAATTTTATCATCACTCTGGCATTTTTTGGCTGTCCTGGAAACCCCATGAAGGGCTTTTAGTTAGGATTCAGTCAATTTCTGTCAATTGTATCTGGGCAAGCTTCACCTTGTCCAGCAAATTATTTTGTTTTTACCAAGAGGGAGCAGGGGGGCAGGGTCTGTCAATGCCACGTGGAGGCCAACTTGGTATCACGTCAGAAACGTAAACAGTCTACTAAAATACCATACCTACTATAACGTCTTCATTTGTACGTAGGTGTTGTGGTATTACAACCAGAACATTAGGTGGTCGAGACAGACATGGCGCCGGTGTTGCCATGGTGCTAATTATTTGTTGATGAATGTTCAAAGGTAAAAGGTAAAGTATCTGTGATACTGACTTATGGGTTTCTAAATTGATCGGTTAAACAAGTAATAGTTTTGCTCCTTATACTAGCTAATAGTTTCATATCCTTGAGTTGATTTGACATCTAGCTTTATTTTAACTAAATACCTCGTATGTCGCTACTCTGAGCTGTAAGTCATATGTTTTTAGACATGCTTGTATGTCTTGTCGTTGCATATGGTGAGCAGTCGTGTAGTTGTCTGTGTTCATCAGACCCTTAATGAAAAGCTCAGCCAGCTAGCTACCACTCTGAACACCGTAGTGCTGGTCTCAAGCATAAATCTCTCTCTCTCTCTCTCTCTCTCTCTCTCTCTCTCTCTCTCTCTCTCTCTCTCTCTCTCTCTCTCTCTCTCTCTCTCTGTGTGTGTGTGTGTGTGTGTGTGGGTGCTAAAAGGAAATGGGTGTACACTCTATGCTGGTCTGCTGAACTATAAGCGCTCAAAAAGAAGCTGAGAAAGAAATGTAACTTTCCTAAGTCCTAAATATTGAATTTCTTTTTTCAGTCCGGTCAAAGCTGAAATGACCATGAAGATCCTCTTCATCTTCAGCCTCTACCTGAACTCAGGTAAGAAACACACTTCTAAATAATCAGCTCTATCAGCAGTGTCACATCCAACCTTTCTTCACATGGACATGGGGGCGTTGGATGTTGCACTGTGTGTTTGGCTCATGTTTAATGTTGTGGATTGTGTTTTACAGCTGGAGTCAATACTGTTAGAAATGTAACTGGACACAGAGGACACTCAGTTCAGATTCACTGTCCCTATGAGTCTGGATATGAATCCAGCACAAAGTATCTCTGCAGAGGGGAATGTTCTACTTTACCCTGGAGTACTAAAGACATTCCTGTTGACTCTGGATCTGTTAAAGATCAGAGATTCTCTCTGAAAGATGACACAGACTTCATCAGAGTCTTCATCATCACCATCACTGACCTGAGAACAGAGGATGCAGGAACGTACATGTGTGCAATAGGGAGAGCTTTACCATTCAGTCATGACTACACTGAGATTCAGTTACTGGTGAAACTGGGTGAGTGATGAGTCTGATTTTACAGCTTTAGGAATACTGTCATATTTTTGCCCCAATCTAAAGATAAGTTTTGTTGATTTTCTAAGTAATGTATTTCTTTATTATGTTCATCTCAGCACAGTAAACACACACTGTGCACTAAAATATGCAGGAAATTACCATATTTTAAACACCACACTGTTCCCTGTAGAGAATCATTCAGAAATTCAACAGACCAAGGGTTGCATACATTTTACCACAAAACTGAATATGAAAATGTGTACATTATATATATTTACATATGTAAAATGTATGTAACTGAGATCCCAATTGGAGAACCAACATTAAGTTTCCAGTGAGTGGAGGTTGATGGTATAAAGTCTGTTGTGTGAGGTCTGCTCACAGTTTAAGAGTAAACACAAATGCACTCATGTTAATCAGTCACCACCAGGGGGTGCTGTCTATGAAAATGCCCCATACTGTGTTCTACAATTCAGGATTTCTCAGTTTAGTCAGATAACCTAAGCCCCAAATCAAGCCTTATCTTATAGGAGCAGAGCTGAGGGAGATTCCTATTGGACAGTCCTCAACATTGGGCGTAAGTGTGATGTACATGATTTTAATCCCATGCACTTTTTATAAAATGTTTCTTCACCATTTACTGCCCTCTGGTCGGTTTACACGGTAGAAAAAGATGTTTATACACAGCCCTGAACCCAGCATCTCTGACAGAACACCAAAGTACTACTCTAGCCAATCAGCAACAGGCGTCATTCATGCTCAGGTATAGGACGGTGGAGGGGGGGAAACAGGTGCCATATCTGGGTAAAACAGATTTAATGTACATTTACGTAAAATGTATTTTGTATCATATTCTGTTACATTCCTCAGTGAGAGAAATGTATTCTGAATACTCTGGAATACTGCTAAATTTTCTTATATTTTTAAACAATGTGAATATGGCAGTCACACCAGGAATCAAGAAGAATATTCTGTTGTGTTCTACTGTAACAACTAGCTGAATGTATGAGCTTTCCTGAATGCTTAAAGCATTTGCTGTAAAGGTGTAAAGACTATAAAAGTATGTAAACAGACCTTCAGTTATAAGTCTCATAAAAAAAGAAAGAAAGAAAGAAAGAAAAGGAACCAATATTCCCATGATTAATTCCACAGCTATTAAGAGCTTTATTTATATACTCCAGTACCAATATTGTTTTAATGGAGGAATAGGCTTTGGAACAGCTTTTCTGTTGTTTGTCTTTATGTGATATTGAAGAGAAAGAGCCTGAAGCAAGAGGCTGTCAGGTCTCACTAGAAGCGCCGTGCCTGGTTCCGTTAGATACTTTGCACTGAATGGAGTTCCTTGTCCTTCTGGTAACTTAGAATACAGGTACTTACATTTCTTATTCTAAATACGTAAGGTCATTACATGTTTTCTGTTACTCCCCAACAGTGAATTTATAGTGTGTTTTACTGTATAATATTGTACCAGATCATCATTATCCCCTAATGAAGAATACAGTAACACCTTGTTCATTAATAAGGAGTTAACACCTGATAACTCCCCCCCAAAAAAACAAACAAACAAAAAAACATAGTGACAGCTAATTCACTATCTAACAAAAATGACTTGTAGATTTGCAATAATTTATTAAAGAATAAGGAGGTAGGACATTGCATGTATGATGAATGATCTCCTGCACAGTGAGAACAATCAGGGACGAGGGACTGGAGAGTGGGTCTGTGAAAGACAGCTCTGAGTATTATTTCACTCTCTCTCTCTGTTTCTTTCTGCTTCTCTCCCAAATGTTCTAAGCTCAACCTCTTGTTCCTGTTCCAGCACCACTCCCAAAACCACACCATGGTCAACATCAAATATTCACCACCAGGCAAGTGCTTTGCTTTTTCACACATCCCTAATATCATCTGTTTCACACCTCACAGTGTATACTGTTGTAAATGAACATGTGAACATCCCTACTGAATTAAACATAAAGACTAGGCAGCTGTGGTTTAGAGAAGTGGGCTTGGGACCAAAGGGCTAACCCTGGACTGTCAGAGGAAGAGGGTGGGGAGAGTGAAAGAACAGAACTTTCTTCTCTCTCAACATCCAGCTAAAATGTGCTTGAGGAAGGCAACTAACCTTCCACTGTACTCCAGGCTCCAATGTGACTGTCTGGTATTCTGGCTGTGTTTGTGCTCACTGTGAGTGTGTGTGTGTGTATGTGTGTGTGTGTGTGTGTGTGTGTGTGTTTGTGAGTGGGTGTGTGTGTGTGTGTATTTGTATTTGTATTTGCTGCTGTGAGTGAGTTAATGTGTAGTCTCACTCCTGAAGTGCATTAATAAAGTGGCTATTTCTGATGTAAAATGTGTCACAGGCTCTTTTCCGATGTTGATGTTGATTTTTATATCTTCTGTGTTGTTTAATCATGGTACTAAAGTTAATAATGCTGTGTGTTTGGCGTATTACCCAAGGACTCCTACTGTTTTTACCCCAGTGTAGTTGAGGTATTATGTCTTCTGCTGAGTGTGTGAAATATATGCCATCTCTGTCACTGTCAAATGAAAGGCATCAACACTGAACCCAAAGCTCAGGACACATCAGCACCAAAAGCTGAAAAACCAAGGAAAAAATAATAAAAAAAAATAATAATAATAAAACAAAAATGAACACTAATTATTAAAATACAGAAGGTTTTTCAATTAACATTCACTCAGTTCAGAAACTACTAGAAGTGACATTTGATTTCTACCATAGCACTTCCCTTCCACTGGTGGCGCTGTTTCACTAAATCCACAAAATTTTATGAAACTGAATCATAGCAGAAATAATGCTGTAAACTGCTGTGTGAGAATATTTCTGTTTTTGTGGAGTTTACAGTTAGGTTTAGGGTTAGGATTAGAGTTAGAGGTTAGGGTTTGTTTAGAGTTAAGATCGAGGATAATGTTTATCAGTTTTGGGTTATTTTTTACAGCGATTAAATCAGATTTTTCAAACTGGGTTAGTGTCAGAAAGTCACATCAGATAAAACACATTGTCTCTATTCTCTGAATGGTCTGTAGTGACATCACCCTCTTATCACTGGTATAGTGTGAATTTACTATACAATTATTCCACATCTGGTGCTTACAACATGTTTCAAAATACATTCACACAGCTCACAGTGTAAAAGACCTGCTGAGAAAAAAATAGACAAAAATAGAGATGCATGCTTGTGTTGGGAGATGATATACAGTAGTGTCTGTGTGAGCATGAGACTTGGAGCCTGTATCAGAAATCTGTCAGGTAAAATGATCCAGTGACAAAAACTAGAACCCTGGTGCCCTGCCAAAGAAAATGAGCACAACCTCTCTCGCTCTCTCTCTCTCTCTCTCTCTCTCTCTCTCTCTCTACCCACTCAAGGGAAGTGGAAGTACTTTTTTGTGCTGATCTAGTGGTCTGTAGAACCACAAACAGCTGAACAGTAAAAACAGAAAACTGTTTAATGTCCTGAACATCTTTTTTCAATTCAGACAAAGCTCAAATGACCATGAAGATCTTCCTCATCTTCAGCCTCTACCTGATCTCAGGTAAGAAACACACTTCTAAATCATCAGCTCTATCAGCAGTGCCACATCCAGCCATTCTTCACATGGACATTCGGGTAACACTTTATAATACAGCCTGGTTCTTTCCAGCAGTATATCTTTCTGCATTATAGGGTTTACTTTCCTGGTATTTACTGTGTAATTTCCAGCATATTAAAATATAGTTTCCCACATTTTAGATTTGCATCTTCATTTTACAGCGTATTTTCCTGGTACATACAGTGTAAATGTATTAAGATATACACATATATATTTAATCACAACACACAATGAGCTATGTACAGATGTATAGTTAATGAATATAATATATAAAACAACAGCAAGTGATGTTCTGCTGTTCTTACTCTGTGAATAACGAAGACTTATTCTGTAAGTGTGGCAGTGAGAAGTGGTTACAGTGCTATTTATGAAGTTTACTTTGAAACCATTGAGGACTAACAAATACCAGAGTAAACCACTGAAAAGTGTCAGCCGCATGTGTACACAGTACTGTGCAGAAGTGTTAGCCTCCTACGATAATGATATATATTTAAACCTATGCCTTCTCAGTAAGTGGTGCTTGTGTAAAGTTAAATATAATCACAGTACATACAAAAGAATAATTATATGAAGCAAATAAGATTTTTTTACTATAAATTAGTAGATGAGAGTGAGTTTGAAGAACAATGATTTTTTCCAGATTCGCCTTGATTTGCATAAATTTGGTAAATCAACAGCACACATTATTTAAAAATCATTATTTATTAACCGCTAAAACTAGGTATTGGACGATAGCCTCAAATAATACGGAGAGAAAGTTAAACCAACACATTCACATTCACAAACATTGCTTGTTTATTTGTTATTTAGCTTTTTAAGTCTCATAATCTCTTGTGCTTAAACATTTGTATATATATATATATATATATATATATTACAACAAGGGCTATTAAGTATTTTAGATTTACTGGTGCATATAAGGGAGTTATGGGAGGGTATACTGTAAGAACCAGGTAAATACACTTTAAAATGCAGAAGGTACACCATAAAATGCATGAAGATTCACTGTAAGGGTCAGTAAATACATGTTAAGATGCAAGCTGTATAAAGTATTACCAACATTCCTCTTTTTTTTTTTGCAGCTGCTGAACGATCCAGACCTGTGTTTTCAGGTGGAGGAGTCCTCATCAAGTGCAGATATGAGACACAATACACATCAAACAAAAAGTTTTTCTGTAAGAGTTCAGGTTCAAACTGTGTTGACCAAATCAAGACAGGAGTTAAAAATGCGTGGGTGAATTCAGGAAGATTCTCAGTGTTTGATGACACCAGTGCTGCAGTTTTCTGGGTGAAGATCAGAGACCTCACTGTAGAAGATTCTGGAACATATCAGTGTGCAGTGGATGTTACTCAGAGTCTGGACCGCTACACGCCTGTGGAACTGAATGTAGAGGAAGGTGAGTGTCTCCATCACTGTCACTGTCTTTATGATCTGAATCCTCCAGCATCATTATCTCTAGTTACAGTGAGAGAAAACACATAGAAGCCCTTGAAGAACCAAGATCAGGAACTGTGTTTGTGATCCAGGAATTATTATTCAACACTGGCACCTGACCTCATAAACCCTGATGTTTATGAGGCTGAATAGTGTTAAATGTGATTGTTGTATTAATCTGTCTGCTTATAATTGACAGATCCAACGTTCGGAAAGAGCATCAGTGTGACTGGCCATGCTGGAGGAAGTGTAAATATCAGCTGTAAATACCCACAATCCCTCAGGAGTTACCCCAAATTTCTCTGCAGAAGAATGGGCCATGGTGGCTGTGTTTATAAAACACCAGTTAAAGAAAGTGGAGAATGGATAAATCAGGGAAAATACTCACTGCATGACGACAGAGTAAAGAACACCCTCAGTGTGATCATCAGTGATGTGAGAGAGGGAGACTCTGGTGAATTCTGGTGTGGAGCTGAATCAGACTGGGAATCTGATCATGGATACAAGCTCTACATGACACACATCAGACTCACAGTGACCGGTGAGTAGAGGACATTTTGGATTGACTTGTAAATGTTCAAGCACTTTCTGTTGAGATTTTTGATGGTGTAGAATCAATATATGTACAATAATATAATCAAAGATATTTTCAATGAACAGCACAAACGGAGAGCTCTGGCTCTCTGTTACAGGTTAAATTGGGTGAGGCAAGGCAAGATTATTTATAGATCACTTAACACAGACAAGGGTAATTCAAAGTGATCTGCAGAGTGATTCACTTTCTAAAGAAAGTAAAAACAATTAAATTAAAACAAGATCTAAAAATATAAGGAAGCATAGGGAATAAAAGAAAATACATAAAACACTTACATTTAAAACAATTAAAATAATTCAAACAATCGAAATGATACAATAAGTGTAAAAACCAGTAAACTGCTGTTCTAGAATAAAAACGAGGAGTATTTTAAACTCAGGGCTATTCTAATGTTCTCAGTCTGCTTGGCTCACATCTCAGTAGCAGATCTGATAAATACACTGGTCCTACAACTTTAAGACATTTATAACCAGTAACAACACCTTAAAGTCTATTCTGTAACAGACTGGTATCCAGTGTAAGGATTTAAGAACAGGGGTGTCCCATCTAATTAGTGATGTGTTCAAGGCAACTGAACCAGTGTCATTTGGACAGCCAAGTAAATTTGAGTATCATCTGCATAGTTGTGATTGGACAGCCAATAGTCTTGTAGAATCTGGCCAAGAGGAAGCATGTATAGATTAAATAGAAGTGGACCAAGAATAGAACCAGGTCACTGACACACCTTCAGAACTATTATTTTCTATTTCTACAAAGCAGTTCCTGCCTTGCAGATATGAACTGAACCAAGGCTGGATGTACGTGAACTGACACGGGGAGAACACACAACACTTCTCACAGACAGTCACCTGGAGCGGGACTTAATCCCAAAACTTCCAGGTTCCTGGAGCTGTGTGACTGCAACACTACCTGCAGCACCATCGTGCCACCTTGACACAAACTCATCTGCCTGTGATGTGTAGTGAGGCCCACATATCGAACACACAGTAGTGATCTGACAAAGCCACATTCTTCACAGATGCTGATGTGCTGAAACCCTTTGAGGTAACTACATCTAGAGTGTGACCATGACTGTGTATACCCCTGTATAAAGGTCCAAAAAGTCCAATATGGCACATAGTTCTATGGTAAAACTGTCATTATATATGTTAAAATCACCAGCAATAACAAAATGGCCAAAATCAGTACAAATTAAAGACTCTCTGAAGTCGCTGAAGCTGGTCTGGTTCTGTGCTGTGGCCTCTAAGCAGCAGTGTTAGGTTTAGCAGTTGAATTTTCGAGATGGGAGTAGAAGATGAGACTACAGAGCTGTACAAAGTGTGGCATTTGTGCCTAGCTCTAATATGCACCCATTGTCCATCTCTATCAACTATACTCACTATTGTCTGGTCCGGTTCTGTTAAGCCCTCCACCTGCTGTCTGCTGCCCATATTCCCACAGATACTCCTTGCACAGTGGCAATATAGTGCTGCTGACTTGTGTATATCAACTCTGTCACAGAAAAACATGATGTTTTTGAAGATGAAGTAAAGAAGTAAAAGATAGCAGAACTTCTGTTCCCTGCAGAGAATTTTAATAGTATATTCATTTGGAAACTCAACAAAACGTAGGGTGCCCACCCTTTACCACACAACTATATATGCAAATGTGTACATAATAACTGTTTATATATACAGGGGTTGGACAATGAAACTGAAACACCTGGTTTTAGACCACAATAATTTATTAGTATGGTGTAGGGCCTCCTTTTGTTGCCAATACAGCATCAATTCGTCTTGGGAATGACATATACAAGTCCTGCACAGTGGTCAGAGGGATTTTAAGCCATTCTTCTTGCAGGATAGTGGCCAGGTCACTACATGATGCTGGTGGAGGAAAACGTTTCCTGACTCGCTCCTCTAAAACACCCCAAAGTGGCTCAATAATATTTAGATCTGGTGACTGTGCAGGCCATGGGAGATGTTCAACTTCACTTTCATGTTCATCAAACCTATCTTTCACCAGTCTTGCTGTGTGTATTGGTGCATTGTCATCCTGATACACGGCACCACCTTCAGGATACAATGTTTGAATCATTAGATGCACATGGTCTTACTGGTGCAACGTGCCATTAATGGAGATTGGCCACCAGGCTGGTGCAATTTAGCCATGAAACCTCCCACACTAAAATGACAGTTTCATTGTCTAACCCCTGTAAGTATGTAAATGAGTTCAAGACTGGCACAATGATCTGAACATTAGCTTTATCACTGGGAGATAGGGGCGGCATGGTGGCGCAGCAGGTAGTGTCGCAGTCACACAGCTCCAGGGGCCTGGAGGTTGTGGGTTTGATTCCCACTCCAGGTGACTGTCTGTGAGGAGTTGGTGTGTTCTCCCCGTGTCCGCGTGGGTTTCCTCCGGGTGCTCCAGTTTCCTCCCATAGTCCAAAAAACACACGTCTGTAGGTGGATTGGCGACTCAAAAGTGTCCGTAGGTGTGAATGTGTGAGTGAATGTCTGTGTTGCCCTGTGAAGGACTGGCGCCCCCTCCAGGGTGTATTCCTGCTTTGCGCCCAATGATTCCAGGTAGGCTCTGGACCCCCCGCGACCCTGAACTGGATAAGTGGTTACAGATAATGAATGAATGAATGAATGAATGAATAAATGAACTGGGAGATAGTGAGACTGATTCCTGGTGATGACTCAGTCATAACCAGGAATCCCCAAGATCATACGTGACCTGTTTGATAACATAATAGATCTGGACCATCCTTTATATTTTAGTTGCAAGAACTGCCCTCACAACAACTGTTGTCTAAATCACACACAACAAAACAAAATGTGAAATGTTCTACATCAACAGACCAAGATCAATCAGCAGAAACAACAGCATCAAGCACAACTTCACAAACCAGCACCACAACCACTTCCAAGAAGACAGCACCAAGTACAGCACTCGGTTCTCACACGCCATTGTGCTGTTCTTTTTGTCTGTGTGTAATGTGTGTGTTTTGTCGCTATGTATTTTCCAGAGCTAATGGAGGACAGATGCACTCATGTTGCTCAGTCACCACCAGGGGGAGCTGTCTATGAAAGTGTCCCATCCAGAGAGAAGCTCCAATGCTTCTGCGTGTGATGTGTCTTCTGTTGTGTTCCCGGGTCCCTGCTCCATCTGGAGAGATAACACAGTGTGTTTAATGTGTATGAGCTCCTCTGTTAGAGAAGAGTGAATGTTTGCTGCTTCATGATCTAGACACAGAGCGCTCTGTGTTAATTATCCATTCTCTCTGAAGTCTACTGTAAACCTTGATCTAAGATGGAGGCTTAGACCCAGATCTGTTGTATGTAATAACTTTAATCAGGAGAAAGGCTTATTCTGGTTTGTCTTAGTTTTCTCCTGGTGTGCTAGAAGAGGGGTTGATTCTGTTCTATAACTTAAGAACTGAAAATTAAATATATCATACCATCATGTGTTGTTGTTGTTGTTGTTGTTTTTGTAGCTTGGGAATCTGGACGACAAGGATCTCTCTCTATTTTCACGTTGTGGCCTGACCTAGACCAGGTTATAAAAGCCTGTGATGTAGGCCTAGGACAAAACGACTTATCAGCAATCTAAATTCTCAATGGAGATAAGGTCATTAAAACGTATTTGTGAACAAAAGGAATGTACTTAGCTGGAAATCTTTCCAGTGAGGGGTCCGGTGGGTCTGGGTGAGTTGGTGCCAGTGGGAAAGAATCGGAATCTTACACTGTTGGGAGGATTCACCAAAGAGGGATGGGGTGGGGATCTCTTACCTCCTGCAGGGCCACACAAAGGAGAAATAATAATATTAATGAAAATATACTTATCCATACTGTGATTTGATTGTGTAAATAGCAACTCAACACCGTTCAGTAGTGTTAGTTTAAGAGCTGCACAATGAAAAGGGTCTGCAGTTTGCTGTGAAGACAGTGATGTGGATGGTGAGACAGGAGACAGTCTCACTGTGGACAGCTGTAGTATGGTATATTCAGAGTAGTTCTGACATTTCACCTCCATTCATCTGAGCTGGTCATAAGTGTGAGTTTATGCAGACATGCTAACTTTAACAGCATGATGGAGAGACAGATAAGAGATTAGTGTGAATAAGGAACACAAAAGAAATTGTGAATGGTTAGTAACCCTCATAGTCTGAGAAGTGACGTGAGCAGAAAGCAGAAGCGACAAAGTACAGAACAAGATCCACAGAGTTTCAGACACAGAGTCCAGCATGTGGCCACTCATACTCCTCCTGTACAGCTGCTTTCCAGGTGAGTTTCATACTGCTCACTTACCATCAATACACCAAATACTACAATTCATTTACCAACACCACCGACTACTACTGTTACTGCTTCTCATTTACAACTGTGACTTCTACAACTGTAGATTCAGTTTATTGTTCAGTAAACAATTTGTTTTCTGAGTTTATCATTTGTATGAAAGAATTCCCTTCATTAGTTTCAAGTGTATAACCTTAAACTAGTGCATTTGTCATTGCCCTGGTAACCACCATGTGACCAGTGTCAGGATGTAGTGTTATACATGTGACAGATTTACATAATCTGAATATAAATCTAAATTCAGTCCAGAGTAGATTTTAAAAGGGAGTATGTAGAATATTTACTTATTTTTAAAAGAGTGAACACATAAATAACATTGTGTACAAAATTCTAAACATTTTCTTCTAGCAGTAATTTCTGGCCTAAACCTCATTTCGCTAGTACAAACAACACCCACAACAGCTGAAAAGGGGAGGTGAACACTAAATACAACAACAAACATCTCAGAGCTGGTTGTTGTACGTCCTGTTGTTTACAGTATTGTGTTTCCTTGTTATTCGCATTATTTTGTTTGGTTTGTTCTAGTCTTGTATCTTGTTTATATTTCTGTTCATTAAAAATGCATCTCTGACTCTGTTCCACTTCCTTTGGCCACACAATTTTTGTTGTTTTTTATTATTTACAGTAATATTAATATTTCTCTGAACATGGCTGTGTGCACAGTGTAATACACATTCCCAGGGAGCTCCAGTTGCTCAG
Source organism: Hoplias malabaricus (assembly GCF_029633855.1). NCBI lineage: Eukaryota > Metazoa > Chordata > Actinopteri > Characiformes > Erythrinidae > Hoplias > Hoplias malabaricus. The sequence goes on along the minus strand of NC_089801.1, from coordinate 59,752,262 downwards.
TCAACACCAGGGGGAGCTGTCTATGAAAGTGTCCCATCCAGAGTGAAGCTCCAATGCTTCTGCGTGTGACGTGTCTTCGGTTGTGTTCCCGGGTCTCTGCTCCATCTGGAAAGATAACCCAGTGTGTTTAATGTGTAGGAGCTCCTCTGTTAGAGAAGAGTGAATGTTTGCTGCTTCATGACCTACAAACCGGATTCCAAAAAAGTTGGGACACTAAACAAATTGTGAATAAAAACTGAATGCAATGATGTGGAGGTGCCAACATCTAATATTATATTCAGAATAGAACACAATTCACAGATCAAAAGTTTAAACTGAGAGAATGTATCATTTTAAGGGAAAAATATATTGTTTCAAAATTTCATGGCGTCAACAAATCCCAAAAAAGTTGGGACAAGGCCATTTTTTACTTTTATTTTTTTTTATTTTTGTCTTCTTACAACACTCAACAGACGTCTGGGGACAGAGGAGACCAGTTTCTCAAGTTTAGAAATAGGAATGCTCTCCCATTTGTAGTGGAGTATGGATCGAATAAAGAAATGAAATGTTCTGAACGAAAAGACTCATTTTTTGGAACAGAACCCCACATTCCACAGACTGCGTGTGTGCAAAGACTCTGCACTCCCCCATCCACACGCACACACATAAACTCACATCAAAGACTGAGCAGGACCCTTTCCAGTGACCCCCTCCTGCGTCTTCAGAAATGGAAAGAAAACAAACCCAGTTTATGATGCTCTTAGGCAAAAGGAAGATCAAACACAAGGTGATAAAGACCGAAATTAAAAGGGGCCTTTATGACGAGCGGCTCAAGATGGCAAACCTTATCTCCTGCAGAAATCAACAGATGGCTAATGGGACTGAACTCAGTTTGAACTCCTGTTAACCCATCCGCACAGGACGAACAGCATGGACCAGCAGCGACCCCAAGTGGACGTTTGCGAAATCATGTCTCGCCTGAGGCCGTCTAAATATATAACGCAAATAATCAAATTCTAATAAATATGTGTATGCGATATGTATGAATGTCACTCTCTGTTGTCCTCAGATGAACGTCCACCAACTAATGAAGTGATGTGTATTACTGTTTAAATCATGAAAGAAAGTTTCTGTCTCTGATTAAGAAAACGAATTAGTATCTTCTAGCATAATATTGTAGTGGGATGTAATCGTAAAATACCCAAGATATATATATACGTAGATGTTTGATATTAATAATCCAGGACACTCATTGTGCTATATCACAAACATGTATAAGTAATTTTTGTGTATGCATGAATCTTTTCTCTCTCTCTGAAACGTGAAACAAGTCACGTGAGCCCAGGATCCAATCAAAGGAAGGATACCTCCCAATTGGGCGTGACCGCGCCACCTTTGAAAAGAGAGTGCCCGACTCATTTCTTGCTCTCTCAAGCTTCCGACCTTCTCTCTTACGCTCTCAACCTTCGCCCTCTCGCTTCCTCTTCGGCCGCTTTCCGGCGACATTCTCACGTTGCGCACACTCTCTTCAAGCGCGACGCTCTTCTTCTCCCTTACGCCGACGAAACAAAGACTCTAAAAGGACCTCACTCAGCTCCAAGGTACGCCTTGCGCCAGCTAGCAGTGTGATACAAAAACTACAAGTAACGTCGAGTAACTCTAAGTAATCTTTTTTCTTTTTATTGTGTTTGTGTTTGATCGCCCACTCTAAGTTTAATCTCACGACTGATCAAAGCAGGTGAAACTTATTCGTGGCCAGAGTAAGAAACACCGCCGAGATAGAAGAAAGTCGTAAATAAGTATAAGCCTATTGACTCAATTTTCAGTTCTGGATCTGCAAGAATCAGCGAAACTTTTCATCCAAAGCGTCCATATGGTTGGAACCTCCTGCTCAGGACAGTGAGCCAGAGGGAATCCTTTCATCTGCGTCACCACGCTCTGAGTATGCCCGAGGCGACTCGACCCGCGAGTGACTAACTCCACGCTGACCCAGCCTGAAAACTTCCACGGAAGAACTGCGGGAACTAAGCAGGACTCCATCACTTACAGAACCTCAAAGAGCCTCTGTACCCATCGAGTGGTTGAGATCGACGAAAAGTAAGCTAAAACTACGCACTTCCAGAGCTGAAAATTGAATTAAGTCTCTTGATAAATTTATACGTTAATTAAATCTCAGTTAGCAACACAAGTCATATCGCCTAGCTTATCTTTAAATTCGAATCGGCTTCACATGCATTGATGCCGTGAGATTTTGAGATTATGCTATGTTAAGTAAATATTCTTTTTCTTTTTAATAAAATATTTCCATTATTTGAAATAACAGTGTGTGGAGTCTGTTCATTAAAAGTCTGAAAATCCTGAAGAACTCACGTAGCGAGGACAGTATTCATTCTCTAACTACTTGTTAATGTTTTAATTATTTAAGTCAATCATAAAATTAATAATTATCATTTGTCAAACATCAGTAATCATAAGAGTTTGAATAGGGTCAAACGCTACAAACACTATATATATATATATATATATATATATATATATATATATATATATATATATATATATATCACAGTGTATACACAACATACACTACACATTCATGTCTAATACAGGCCTCTAACTGTTCAATCGTCTTCGGCCTTCTTTGTCGCACCTTCCTCTTTATGATGCGCCAAATGTTCTCTATAGGTGAAAGATCTGGACTGCAGGCTGGCCATTTCAGTACCCGGATCCTTCTCCTACGTAGCCATGATGTTGTGATTGCTGCAGAATGTGGTCTGTCATTGTCTTGTTGAAAAATGCAGGGTCTTCCCTGAAAGAGATGATGTCTAGATGGGAGCATATGTTGTTCTAGAACCTGAACATAGTTCTCTGCATTAATGGTGCCTTTCCAGACATGCAAGCTGCCCATGCCACAAGCACTCATGCAACCCCATACCATCAGTGATGCAGACTTCTGAACGGAGCGTTGATAACAACTTGGGTTATCCTTGTCCTCTCTGGTCCGGTCCCAGTGTTCCATAAAGAACTTCAAATTGTGACTCATCTGACCACAGAACAGTCTTCCATTTTGCCACACTCCATTTTAAAAGACCCCTGGCCCAGTGCAAATGCCTGAGCTTGTGGAGCTTGCTTAGAAATGGCTTCCTCTTTGCACCGTAGAGTTTCAGGTGGCAACGGTGGATTGTGTTCACTGACAATGCTTTCTGGAAGTATTCCTGAGCCCATTCTGTTATTTCCTTGACAGAGGTATTCCTGTTTGAGGTGCAGTGACATTTAAGGGACCGGAGATAATGAGCATCTAGTAGAGTTTTATGGCCTTGACCCTTACGCACAGCAATTGTTCCAGATTCTCTGAATCGTTTGATGATGTTATGCATGGTTGATGATAATAACTTAAAAATCTTTGCTATTTTACGCTGGGTAACACCATTCTGGTATTGCTGCACTATCTTTCTGCGCAACAATGGTGGAATTGGTGATCCTCTTACCATCTCGGCTTCAGAGAGACACTGACACTCTGAGAAGTTCTTTTTACACCCAATCATGTTGTCAATTGACCTAATTAGTGTTAATTGGTCTTCCAGCTGTTCATTATATGCTCAATTTCCTTTTTCCAGCCACTTATTGCTACTTATCCCAACTTTTTTGGCATTTGTTGACACTGTGAAATTTTGAATCAGCACATTTTCCTTTAAAATGTTACATTTACTCAGATTAAACTTTTGATCTGTCATCTATGTTCTATTACGAATAAAATATTGACATTTGCCATCTCCACATCATTGCATTCAGTTTTTATTCACAATTTGTTTAGTGTCCCAACTTTTTTGGAATCCGGCTGGTAGACACAGAGCACTTGGTGTTAATGTTTAATTGTCCCTGGTGTCTACTGTAACTATTGTGATCTAAGATGGTGGCTTAGACCCAGATCTGTTGTATATAATAACTCTTATCAGGAGAAAGGCTTGTTCTGCTTTGTTTTAGTTTTCTCCTGGTGTGTCTGAAGAGGGGTTGATTCTGTTCTATATCTTGAAAATAAAATATAGTATACCCTCAGGTGTTGTGGTCTGGGAATCTCGACAGCATGGATCTCTCTCTACTTTCACATTGTGGTCCAACCATTATAAAAACCTGTGGAATTGGCCTAAGACAGAGTGACGTATCACCAACCTAAATCCTCATTGGGGATAAGGTCATTAAAAGGTACACTATAGTGCTAAAAGTATTCAGTCATTCTTTCAAAATCATTGAATTCGGGTGTTCCAATCACTTCCATAGCAACAGATGTATAAAACCAAGCAAATACATACAGACTGCTTCTACAAACATTTGTGAAAAAATGATTCAGTCTCAGGAGCTCAGTGGTGTTATAAATTGGAAGCAATTGGGAATGACAGCAACTCAACCACAAAGTGGCAGGCCACTATAAAAGACAGCGCAGTGGATGCTGAGGTGCATATTGCACAGACGTCTCTAACTTTCTGCAGAGTCAATGGCTACAGACCTCCAAACTTCATGTGGCCTTCAGATTAGCTCAAGAACACAGAGCGGAGTGACTCAACACCTTTCAGTAGAGTTAGTTTAAGAGCTGCACAAAGAGAATGGTCCGCAGTCTGCTGTGAAGACAGTGATGTAGAATGAGACGGGTGTAGGGTAACGAAATGAATGTGCTTTAATTTCTAAAAAGAAATTAGATTTTCTGGGTCTTTAATACTAGAATTTAGACTGGTCACTTTCAGAGACATCTTCACTTCCGAGCCCAGATTGGAATCTGAGATAGCACCCAGAGGGTAATAAAACCACTACATGTCACTCAACATGATGGCCTACTTGTCCAAGCTGAAACTGGACAGGTAAAGACACTACATATTACTTAATGGCTCCCAACTGTGGGGCTTAACAAAATGAATTAAATAATTAATTATTAACTACATAATAATTAATCACCACTGACTCCGCTACACAGGAGACTGTCTCGATGTGGACAGTTGCACTATGGTACAGTCAGAGTAGTTCTGACATTTCACCTCCATTTGTCTGAGCTGCTTGTATGTCTGGGTTTATTTAGACGTGCTAATGATGTTAAGTCATAATAGCAGGGCAGAAAGATGGAGTGAGAGATAAGAGCAGGAGAGAAGTTAGAGGAAATGCGAGTGGTTAGGCAGTGACAACAGCACAAATACAACAAAATACAGAACAATAAAGAGGACCCTCTCACACAGAGTATGTGGACGTTCATACTTCTCCTGTGTGGCTTGTCTCAAGGTAAGTTTCCTACTGGATTTCATGTATCACTACTTTTCATTTATTACCACTACTGTAACTACTACTTCTGATTTACCACTACTACTAAAACCTGTTTACTACAACTGCTACTGCTATTAATACTGATTTACTACTAGTAGTACTAGTAGAAGTAGTAGCCATGTACCACTACTACTGCTACTGCTGTTTATTTATCACTACAGTGGACAGTGGCGCAACAGATAGTATCACCTTCATACAACTCCAGGGACCTGAGTGGGTTCCCTCTGGGTGTTCCGGTTTCCTCCTATGGTCCAAAAACACGTATTGGTAGGTGAACTGAACACTCAAAAGTGTCCACATGTGTGAGTGTGTTTTGCCCTGTGAAGGACTGGTGCCCCCTCCAGGGTGTGTTCCTGCCTTGCGCCCAGTGATTCCGTGTAGGCTCCGGACCCACCGCGATCCTGAACTGGATAAGAGCTGCTTGCAGAAAATAAATGAATGAATGAATATTCATAGTGTAATACAATTTATCAAATCAAATGTATTTGTATAGAGCTTTTAAAGACAACGTTTTAAAATTGAATGTAAAAACTCCCAGGTGAGTGAGGTGTTTTGCCTTCACACACATATGAATTGCGCGACACCGCCATTTTTAATCAATAGGGTTTAATATGAGGTCGGCCCACCCGTTGCAACTATAACAGCTTCAACTCTTCTGGGAAAGCTTTCCACAAGGTTAAGGAGTGTGTTTTTCAGAATTTTTGACCATTCTTCCAGAAGCACATTTGTGAGGTCAGACGTGAAAACTGGACCTTTTTTTTTTTTAAGTATTGTAAAAGTATTCTGTATTAATTCATTTTTATGACTTGTAATGGAATGCGTTACTGAACACTCATTATTCAAAAATATTTTCCTTAATTTGAATGTAATTGTCAGAATATAATTTAGGAAAAAGAAATTTTGGAATTTACTGGAACTATTATTAAAGTGCTGTGTATTTTAAAAGACAGTTTCCCCGAGGACTGGGGGCTGTTACAGTGGGGTGGGGGGTAACTGTGATTCAGGGCTTAGCTCGTCCTCTAGGAGCTGCTCCAGTTAAACCTCCACATGGAGAGGAGCTGTGGGGTGGGGGTTGGATGTTGCGCTCAGTGTATGGCTCATGTTTATTGTTCTGGATTGTGTTTTACAGCTGGTGTCAATGCTGTTGAAACTGTAACTGGACTCAGAGGACACTCAGTTCAGATTCACTGTCCCTATGAGTCTGGATATGAATACAGCACGAAGTATCTCTGCAGAGGGGAATGTTCTGTCTGGAAGATTAAAGACATTCCTGTTGACCCTAGATCTGTTAAAGATCAGAGATTCTCTCTGAAAGATGACACAGTGAACAGAGTCTTCATCATCACCATCACTGACCTGAGAACAGAGGATGCAGGAAAGTACTGGTGTGCGGTACAGGGAACTTGGAGTGATTACTACAGTGAGATTCAGTTACAGGTGAAACTGGGTGAGTGATGAGTCTGATTTCAGAGCTAAAGAAAAGCATCATAGTTTGAGCCCAATCTAATGACTAGTTTTGTTAATTTACTAAAAATATATTTCTTCAAAATTTTAAATTTGGGAAAATAAACATAATTTATACAATAAATCATGCAAGTTATTAACATAATTTAAACACCATACTGTTCCCTGCAGTGAATGTGACCTTATGTTCATTCAAAAAATCATAAATATATAACATGGGCTGCCCACACTTTACCACACAAATGTATATGTAAATGTGTACATTTTAAATGTTTATATATGCCAGAAATCTATGTAAATGTGCTCCAGACTGGAGCAGTGGTCTGAACATTAGCTTTATAACTGGAAGATGGTGAGATTGATTCCTGATGATGCCACAGTCATCATTAATACTGTCCTCCAAGTTTGCACCCCTTACCCTCCCAGCTAGAGCACTGAAGGATCAGGAAAGTCCTAGATAAAGAAGGAAGCAGATATTTAATGTAAATGTACTTAATAAAACAGTGAGTGCACTGATTTTGTCAGAGAGAGATGTTCAGATAAACACAGTAATATGACGGTCTCCATAAGATCTCTTCCATTAGTTTACACACAGAAGTAGATAAATGCAGAGTTAGGGGTATTTCCCAAGGACTATTACTGGTGTAGTGAGGTGTGTTTACCCAAGCAGGGACTAGTTTGTGAAAAACAACATTACCACAAACTGAGAAGCTCTGTACATTATATCTGTACACTTTATATTAAATTATAAAGTGCAGCAGTGAGGCAGATCCAATCAGAAAAGTGTCCAGTGAGTAGAGAGTGGTGTCTCCAGTAAAGTGTCAAGTGAAGGGAGGGTGGTGTCTCCAGTAAAGTGTTCAGTGAGTGGAGGTTGATGGTATAAAATGTGATGACACTGTTGTGTGAGGTCTGTTCAAAGTTTAAGAGTAAACATAGTAAACAAGATTATTTAAAGCTGAACGGGATGTAATGTATTACTTCAGGTTGTTCCCTGCCATAGCCACTAGAGGACAGTGTCAGTTTAAGTGCAGAGTTATACCTCTGTGTAGAATGGAGAGAACTGTTAACTCCATTTGTCCTTTCTATTTTAGTTGCAAATATTTAGTTGCAATTCCATCACGCTCTCTAAACCATACACAAAAAAGCACAAAAAGTGAAATGTTCTACGTCAACAGAACAAGATCAAGCAGCAGAAACAACAGCGTCAAACACATCTCCACAGACCACAGCAACAACCACAACTTTTGGTGAATCTACTTCCACGAAGACAGCATCAGGTACAGCACTCTGTTCTCACACTTGATTGTGTTTTTCGTTTCGTCTGTGTGTAATGTGGGATCTGACTTTTTGTATTTTGCAGATCTAGTGGAGGACAAATGCACTCATGTTGATCGGTCACCACCAGGAGGAGCTGTCTATGAAAGTGACCCATTCAGAGGGAAGCTCCAATGCTCCTGCGTGTGTCAGAATGTCCATGCTCCATCTGGAGAGATAACACAGTGTGTTTAATGTGTAGGAGCTCCTCTGTTAGAGAAGAGTGAATGTTTGCTGCTTCATGATCTAGACCCTGAAAGCGCTACTGTAAACCCTGGTCTAAGATGGAGGCTCAGAGCCGGATCTGTTGTATAAAATAACTCTATTCAGGAGAAAGGCTAGTTCTCCTGGTGTGATTTAGATTGGTGGGGGGTTAAGATTTTCATCCCCTTCACTCTTCTCTTTCCTCTATTCTGTTCTATAACTGAATAAAATATATACAAAAAATTTAATGTTTTTTTGTAGTCTGGGAATCTGGATGGCATTGATCTCTCTCTACTTACAAGTTGTTGTCCATCCGTTATAAAAACCCGTGGAACTTGATTAGGATAGAGCGACTTATCCCCACCCTAAGTCCTCACTGGAGATAATGTCATTAAAAGGACACTATATTGCTAAAAGCATTCACTCACCTATTCAAAATCATTGAATTCAGGTCAATGTTCCAATCACCACAGATGTATAAAACCAAGCAGCTACATATACAGGCTGCTTCCACAAACATTTGTGAAAGAATGGTTCACTCGCAGAAGCTCAGTTGTATTACAACAAGTGGAAGTTATCGGGAAAGGCAGTAACTCAACCACAAAGTGGTAGGCCGTGATAAAAGACAGAGAAGAGTCAGCGGATGCTGAGATACATAGTGCGCAGAGGTCTCTAACTTTCTGCAGAGTCAATTGCTACAGACTTCCAAACTAAATGTGGCCTAAAGATTAGCTTAAGAACACAGAGCAGAGTTTGTTTAAGACCTGCACAAAAGGAAGGGTCTGCGGTCTGCTGTGAAGACTGTGATGTAAAGTGAGACCTGAGACAGTCTCACTGTGGACAGCTGTAGTGTGGTAAATTCAGAGTAGTTCTGACATTTCACCTCCTTTGGTCTGAGCTGCTCATATATGTGAGTTGGATTTAGATGTGCTAATTATGCTAACTTTAACAGCAGGACAGAGAAATGAAGTGAGAGATAATAGAAGGAGAGAGGTTAGAGGAAATGTGAGTGGTTAGGCAGTGACAACAGCACAAATACAACAAAATACAGAACAGTAAATAGGACACTCGCACACAGAGTATGTGGACGTTCATACTTCTCCTGTCTGGCTTGTCTCAAGGTAAGTTTCCTACTGGATTTCATGTACCACTACTTATCATTTATTACCACTACTACTTCTGATTTACCACTACACCTAAAACCTGTTTACTACAACTGCTACTGCTACTAAGACTGAAGTGTAGAAGTGCACTGGTGCACAGACAGTGAGCTGTAAATATGTGGGGTGTTCTCAGAGGTTGTTAGATTGTGTGCTCAGTAAACTATACGCTAGCATTGTATTTCAATATTTAGTAACTTAATTTATTTCTAGTGTAATAGAGTTAATCAATTAATCAAATCAAATGTATTTGTATAGCACTTTTTTTTGTCACAAAGCAGCTTCACATTCTAGTAAAGACAACGTTTTAACATTAAATGTAAAAAATAAAATAAAATAAATAAAAACCCAGGTGAGCAAACCACGAGAGTGGAGAGTGGCAAGGAAAATCTCCTTCAGAGCTAAGGAAGAATCTACCCACAAATTATTGACAAAAAGGACCCTACACCATCACATAGGTCAGTAGCAGTAGTAGTGGAAGAAACCAGAATAAAAAAATGAACTAATCAATGTTCAGCCCAGGGTACAGTATTAAAGACAGTATTTAGTGTAGTTACATGATTTTAAATATCAGGAGATTACTTTCAGAAACTATGACTTTGGAGGTACCCTCAGAGGTACATACACTTTATTGCTAAAAGTATTCTCATGTTTGCCTTCGCACACATATGAACTTGAGTGACATCCCATTCTTAATCAATAGGGTTCAATATGGGGGCGGCCCACCCTTTGGTGCTATAACAGCCTGAACTCTTCAGGGAAGGCTTTCCACAAGGTTTGGGAATGTGTTTATTCTTGCAGAAGCACATTTGTGAGGTCAGACACAGACATCGAATGAGGCCTGGCTCACAGTCTCTACACTAATTCATCCCAAAGGTGTTTAAACAGGTTGAGGTCAAGACTCTGTGCAGGCTTGCTAGTTGATGAGCTATGGGGGGTTTCATGTAGCACTCAGTGATCGGCTCATGTTTATTGCTGTGTATTTGTATTTTTCTTTTACCCCTGACATTCCTCCTCTTTTAGCAGCTGCTGGAGGATCCAGGAGAGTGAGGGGATTTTCAGGAGGAGGAGTTCTCATTAAGTGCAGATATGACACACAATACACATCAAACACAAAATATCTCTGTAAGGGTTCAGTGTTGAACTGTGTTGAACAAATCAAGACAGGAGTTAAAAATGCATGGGTGTATTCTGGAAGATTCTCACTTTTTGATGACACCAGGGCTACAGTTTTCTGGGTGATGATCAGAGACCTCACTGTAGAAGATTCTGGAACATATCAGTGTGCAGTGTATATGCCTTGGTTTTGGGACCGCTACACCCCAGTGGAACTAAAGGTAGATGAAGGTGAGTGTCTCCATCAATGTCCTCTTTAAGATTCTCCAGCATCATTAGCTTCAATTACAGTGAGGGAAAACACATAGAAGCCCATGAAGACCCAAGATCAGGATCTGTGTTCTCACAGTGTTTTACTTCACAGATTTATGAAGAGAAAGTTAGTGTTTGTGCCCATACTTTTTCCTCATCTATGTTTATATTTAAACACATTGGGATGCAAACTATAGATAAAAACATAATTCAATATAGTTATGCCTCTCTGGGTGCTCCGGTGCTCCAAAAACAAACATTTGTTGGTGGACTGGTGACTCAAAAGTGTCCATAGGAGTGAATATGTGAGTGTGTGTTCCCACCTTGCTCTCAGTGATTTCAGGTAGGCTCTGGACCCACAGCGACTATGAACTGGATAAGCAGTTACAGACAATGAATGAATGATTCTTATGCCAGCAGCACTTTACAAAAATGCTGGGATGGGCATTTTCACTGTGTTGCATTACATCTTCTTTTAACAACACTCTTATATACCTATCTCAGCTGTATTTCAACAGTTTATGTCTCTGTTTAACTTTTTATTGTTTTATAATTCAACAATTGTTTTACAATATGTCTGGTGTAGTTGAACGGCCAGACTCTTTTGCTAAGAAGCCATGCTGTTGTAATCAATGCAAAATGTGGATTGTCCTTCACAACCTGCATATATAATTCAGCATAAATGTGATATATAATGTGCATCAAATGTGATTGTTGTATTTATCTGACTGCTTAAGATTGACAGATCTAAAGGTCAGAAAACACATCAGTGTGACTGGCCATACTGGAGCAAGTGTAAATATCAGCTGTAAATATTCACAATCCCTCAGGAGTTACCCCAAGTTTCTCTGCAGGAGAGTGGTCAGTGGTGACTGTGTTTATAAAACACCAGTTAAAGAAAGTGGAGAATGGATAAATCAGGGAAAATACTCATTGTATGACGACAGAGTAAAGATCACCTTCAGTGTGATCATCAGTGATGTGAGAGAGGGAGACTCTGGTGAATACTGGTGTGGAGCTGAATCAGACTGGGAATCTGATCATGGATACAAGCTCTACATCACACACATCAACCTCACAGTAACCGGTGAGTAGACTGGTGGTTTAGATGAACTTCTAAATGTTTTGTTATTTTCTGTTGTGTGTTTATGCCAGGGGGTGGCAAGGTTAAAAATGAGTGGGTGAAAGACAGAGGTTAAAAATGCATGGGTGAATTCAGGAAGATTCTCACTGTTTGATGACACCAGTGCTGCAGTTTTCTGGGTGATGATCAGAGATCTCACTGTAGAAGATTCTGGATTATACCAATGTGCATTGGAAATAAACTGGATCTGGGACCAGTACACCCAAGTGGAACTGAAGGTAGAGGAAGGTGAGTGTCTCCATCATTGTCCTCTATGATTTAAATTCTCCAGCATCATTATCTTCAGTTACAGAGAGAGAAAACACATGGAAGCCCATGAAGAACAGAGATCAGGAACTGTATTTTCACAGTGTTTTACTTCACAGATCTGCGAAGAGGCATTTAGTGGCTGCGCCCATTCTTTTTCCTTATCCATGTTTATATTTATTATAGAAGCCTCATTTTCAAAAACGTTGGGACGCAAACTAAGTAAAAACAAAATGCAATATATTTGCCCATTTTAATTTGATGCCAACAACACTTTACAAGAAAATAATATGAAGGAGCATTTGTGTATCACCTTTTATTTTAACAGCACCCCAAAGAAGTATTTTAGCTGGTCCATTAAACAGTTTTTTTTCAACAGGTGATAGCTGTGGTGCAGTTGAATAACCATTCTCTTTTACCAATAACCCATGCTGTTGTAATCTATGGTGAACGTGGATTGATCTTGTCTTCCATAACTTGTATATATCATTCAGCATTAACAGTGCCTTCACAGATGTTTAAATCACATGTGCTATGTGCACAAATTTACCCCCATACCATCACAGATGCTGTTTTTTTTTTTAACTGTGCATCGTATTTTCCTTTTCCTCTTTAGTTTAGAGTACTCAGCATTCAAGATTTCCAAAAATAATTTTAAATTAGAATTTAAAAGTGCTCTCTGAGAGTTCCAACACTATGAATCATATGCCAACAGTTGATTTGAGCAGTTCCCAGACATTTGAAGAAACAAATGTTCAGAGTCAGCTACTCTTCACTAAAACATTTACACTGACTTTATTCCACCGTTCTCACTGTGAACAGAGACACTGCTCAGAGGGATGGCTTTGGAAACAGACTCTGAAAATAACTGCAGAAATCAGAGCAGTATCTGCACCATGTCGCAGGACTGTGAGGAAGAAAGAGTTTTTTAAGATAGAAATAGCATTGAATTTTTTAAATTTACACCAAAATCTCATCACATTCTTAAAAGAAAACCCTCTTACTTCCCCATAATCATGGGACATGGTGGCAGAAACTGTGGTGTGTTCTTTGTGCCATGTCTTAAATGATTTCAGAGTGTTATTCCAGAGTTGTCTGAGCAGTAGCTCTGAACAGAGAAAGAGCAGCAGGAAAAGTGAATGTGCTTCATCCCACTGACAACCGGAAATGGAGCATTGTCCTGTTAGTATTTGTGCCATTTTATATTTTTAAATGAGTAAGCTGATTATCTTTTTTTACATTATCATACATTTTTTGCCCTGCAAAAAAAATGGCTCCCCCTCCAGGGTGTGTTCCTGCTTGCACCCAATGATCACAGTCCAAATAGTTCAGCTGTTAATTGTTCTTCTACATCAGCAGAACAAGAACGACCAGCAGAAACATCAACCACAACCCCACAGACTACCTCAACCTTGACAACCCACACTCCAACAACAACTCCAACAATAACAACAACATCTCCAACCCCAACCACAAGAACTACAACAGTAATTCCAACCACAACTCCAACCCTAATTACAACAACCCCAAACAACCAAGAATTAAATTCCAAGAAGACATCAACAGGTACAGCACTCTGTTCTGACCCTGTGGATCATGTGTTCCTCTTTCATCTCTGCTTAGTGTATGTTCACATGTATTTTTGGCTGTGTGTTTTGCAGACCCAGTGGAGGACAGATGCACTGACGTTGATTGGTCACCACCAGGGGGAGCCGTCTATGAAAATAATCCTTCCAGGGAGAAGCTACAATGCTTCTGCATCTGATGTGGCTTCTGTTGTGTTCCTGGTGCCTAGCTCCATCTGGGGAGAAAATGCAGTCAGTTTAATATGTAGACGTTCCTATGTTTCACACACACAAAAAAAACCCTCTTGTATCTGTGTATTATAGGGATATTGCAGATGTGGCGAGGTGGTAGTGGTCAGGAGGAATATACAACAAAGTGATGCAGCACGACTACGCCACCTAAGGGACTTTCACCCCTAGGAAATCAAAAGGGGCGTTAAGGCCCAGAGGAAAGAAGAGAAATAAGAAAGACACTCAGGTTCGTTCACACCAAGAGGCCAGAGACGTATTTCCAACACTTCCAAATTTATTAACAATAGGTTTTAAAACAGTTTCATGTAACCAACAGGACTGGGAGAACTATCAGCAGTAAAATAATTACTAGACAAGACCAAGTAGTAGAACAGGGCTGGGCTTACCACGGCAGAGACTGAGCTCAGAGGGAGTCCCCTATACCACCACCATATGTAATCACACCACACAGGTTACACACCCAGTGCTCTACACTGCAGGACGAGTGACCGGGACTCCACAAACCAACCCTATAACCTCCTGCCGTGACCCACAGCTCCTGTCTAAACGAGAGAGAGAGAGAGAGAATCAGAGGACACAAATGTAGAAAATAAAAGAAAAATCAAAACTCACTCCAAAAAAACACCACTCTTCACATCAAACACACACACACACACACACACACACCGAGCGCTTGCGGGTAATGATGATAACTTTAACAAATTCAAATGAAAAAAATACAGAAGAAACCACAGAAACAAAACAAACTAAAACGAAACAATGTAGTCTTTAAAACAAAACAAAAACCCAAGACAAAACAGCAGCACCGCAGGAACTGGACAAAAGCCAGGACCACCCAGGCTCAGGAACCTAAAAAAAACACAAACACTAAACAATACATTCGACTAAAACCTAATTTTTTTAAAAGTAAGATAATCTGTATACCTACCAGGAGACAGTAGCACAGCGTTCCCCACTGCGGTCAAAGTCAGAGAGTACAGCAGCAGTAACGACCCAAACATGCAGCACGGTTGCTACTATCACCCACCAGATTAAAACAAATATTAGTATCTCCCAATCTGATCATTAATAAAACAGGTCAACTAGCGTTAACATACCCTCGCTATGATGCAAACACCGGAATCCAACCAGCCGACACCGGCAATCCAAGCACAAGCCAACGGCTTCCGATCGTCACGGAGCAAGCCACAAACTTCAGCAACGTTAAACACTGCCACCACAGGGATCAGACGCCGGAAGAGAAACAGAAAATGCCTTGGCAAGCAACCCACCACTGCCGATACATATAGCGCAAGGAAGACCCGCCCCCCTCATTAATTTGAAAGTCCCACCCCAAAATCCTCAGACTGGGAAGTATAGGAGGTAAAACCAATGGCAGAACCCCATCCTGCTACACATAGACTTCCATTCATGTAGTGGAGCCTTACCATTAATAATTCCATAAGGACAACTACCTAAACTCTAACCCTATTATACTTTTAACCTAACTCTACCTTAAAACATGTCTTCAGCTTCAATTGTAATGATCTATATAAATTGTGCAAAATCTGTAACAGCATGTTTGAGTAACAAACTGACTAGCTTATTGGAGGTTGAGGTTTAAGTTGTCTGTAAGTTTTTATTCACTGTTTTAATCACCACAGAAATTCATTTTTAACTTTAATTCGGTTTTGTTGCACTTTTGTTCTGCGTTCACGTTTATGCAGTCAACCTTAAATAATGCATCTGAAACAGCAAAAATAAGTCAATATTACACACCTACGGAGTAGGAATAGAACATCTTCAACCATGAACACCACTTTTAAATATCACAGATTTCCAGCTCTCACTGTGGTACCTTAGACAGGTCTCTTCATTTCAGGGTGGATCCCCATACTTTCCTTCAGGTAATAACATTGTGAAGCATAGGCGATGTACGTATACGTGCCAGTGGAGTAATCTTACAGAAAGACTGAAGAAGCGATGGACTTACCAACTTTTTAATGGGCAAAATCCCAAGAAAATAAAAAATAGACAGCACATAAGAGAGCAGCCCAAAACAACCTCTTGGCTAACACTCTCCTCCTCCCCCTCCTATAATAAAAGTCCTTAATATGTGTCTTCCAGTAACATGAGAGCACTTTAAATTGTAGACTAAAATTTCCATCTCACAATACTGAAGCATGTAAACATAGTGTGAGTGTGTTATTCAGGCACAAGCATGACTTTTGCATGCCCCAGACTACTGCAACATACTTTTATCCATAGGTCTTTATCCATAGAACTGATGGGTGTACATTCTACTTCAGGATTTTGTTAGAGAGCAGAATTCATGGTCCATCAATAAGGTCAAGTCATCCAAGTCCTGCAGAAGTAAAGCACTGCCAGACCATCACCCAACCATGTTTGATTTTTGTTATGATATTCCTACCATAAATCGTATGGTATCACTGTCAAACAGGGTCCTGGGGTTGTGGCTTCGAGCCCCACTTTGGGTGACTGTCTGTGCAGTATTTGGTATGTTCTCCCAGTGCCTGTGTGGTTTTCCTCTGGGTCCTCTCTGCTGGGTTTTCCTCCCACATCCCAAAATGCACCAGTAGGTGGATTGACAAATAATAATAACACATTTTATTAATATAGCACTTTTAAAAAACCCAGAGCACTTACAAAACACAAAAAATGATCACATCACAAACAAAAATGAACACAGCAATACACAAATACAAGAGAAGGCATGAGAAAGTGGTTCCCAGCCAATCAGCAGGCACTAGAGCCAATGTGAATAAACGGCTACCCACCAGTGTTAACAGATCCCTTGTCATCATTAGCAACAGCGACTGCAGGACACAAGCCACTGGGGATGACAGCAAATCCCCTGGTCTACAGTCCCAGCCAAACAGTAGCAACAAATATGTGCTCCTCTGGTCAGCATGATGATTCATTAGCATTTGAGATAGCAAATTGCTAAATGTCAGGCAGCATGTGAGAAACCAGACCTTTGCATAAACACACCAGGTCAGATCTGAGCAGACAGCAGCAGATGAGGAAAACCAACCACACACAGAATCTTTACAAAAAAAAAAGAATCAAACAAAATGACCAAACAAAAACAAACAGCGTGCCCTCACCCACAACACACTTCATAGGTTGTTTAACATGTCTGTAGGTTTTTATTCGCTGTTTGAACTACCACAGAAACTCATTTGTGACTCTTTTAGTTTTTTTTCTAAACTACTGTTTAATTTTTTAGGACTTTTGCTCTGCATTTAATAATAATCTGAAACAGCAAACTCATTTCAAGGAGGTACACCCGGGAAAAAGCTAAAAAACCTATCGCATGCACCAAATGCCAAAGGATAAGTGTGATAACAGAATTTATGTTTTGAAACAGGGCTGTGCATAACAAAGTTTTACAGGTTGGGCTACAACATAGGCTAATTTGGCCTATTCTTCAGCAGGACACAAACCACCGGTGATGACAGCAAACTGCATGGTCTATAGTGCCAGCCGAAGTGTAGCGATAAACACTGGCTCCCCTAGGCAGCATAAAATGCTGAGGAAATATCCTTTGAACAGTTTTTTTTTCCCAGTCATAAACACTCCTTTTAACTGAGGCAAGTGAGGTCTGCCATTCTTCAGATGAGTGGTCAGTGGGCTCTGTGGTCCCAATTACAGGTCAGTGGAGCTTCACAATGTTTCTGAAGCTGTAAAAAATACCTTTTAAGGCTCTGATTAAGGTGACATTCACAACAGTAACAAAAACACACAAAAAACTATTTTTTTTATAAAATTCAGAAGATGTTTCCCAATGAAGTTGGTAGTGAAGTTACCATTTGCTACTCTACTCTACTCTTAGTTTGCTGTCATATGTTTATAAAGTCCCAGTGTCAGTAAATCAGTAAAAATAAAATCAAACAGTATCAGTCAAGTATGTTAGGCTCTCACTTTCTGTCATCTAGAGGATTCTATACAATGAATAGACCTCCAAAGTTTGAGAAGCATGAACCAAGATGAGGATGTTGCTCCATACGTGAGTAATATTGCCTTGTATTTGCTGTTTTGGATTACTGAATGTGGAAATGTTTCCAAATCCAGGAGACAGCTAACTGCATTACGGAAAGTGTTACAAAATTTCCCCACGGTCGTAGATGTTCTCTTTAAAGCCATTTACTAACATTGCTATCATTTTGGCCAAATATGACCTAAATATGTTAGAGCACAAAGAAGTCTAAAATAACCTTGCATTAAGATGCTGTTAGATAGAGCAGTAAATGCTGGTAGCTACAAATAAAACACAAGTGTAAAAGTGGGCTCCAGTCTGGGCCAAAAATACAGAGCAGAGATTCAGTAGTTCAAGAGTTTAACTGCTGCAGCTAAAAATGTGTTTTATTTCCATTTCTCACATCTCTGAGCTCATGCCAGCTAATGATGCTATACAGGGTAAGTATTAAGAGAGAGAGAAGTGTTAAAGAGAGAAGTGTCAGAGGAAACGCTAGTGGTTAAAATACTCACGACATCATGAGCAGTGAGATGAGCAGAAAGGACAAAATGCAAAACATTAATTAGGACATAAACACACAACTTCCAGATGTGGACGCTTGGTCTTCTCATGTCCAGCTTATTTCTAGGTGAGTTTTTTTTTCTCATTTACCCACTAAAATTCCTTTACATCTACTGCTACTTCTCATTTGCCACTCACTGCCCATTCTTTCAGCTCACCTGATCAGACAGTAGCACCGTGTAGATCAACAGTTTCAGCTCTGCATACATTGTTAACTCTTTTCTGCATTTTCCAAAGGTCAGGACATAATACAAAGTGAACTTTGTAGGAGTGATCTAACAGTGGGGACAGTGAGTGGACACTGCATTTCAGTCTATCACTGTTCATACTTTTCAATTCAGTTCATCTTTATTGTTAAGACAATAAAGATGTTGTTGGGTGTGGTTGGGTTGTACAGATTAATGTAACAGAGTAAATGAGCTTTGGGGGGGGTTGGATGTTGCACTCAGTGTTTGGCTCATGTTTATTGTTGTGGATTGTGTTTTACAGCTGGAGTCAATGCTGTTAGAACCATAACTGGACTCAGAGGACACTCAGTTCAGATTCACTGTCCCTATGAGTCTGGATATGAATCCAGCACAAAGTATCTCTGCAGAGGGGAATGTTCTACTTTACCCTGGAGTACTAAAGACATTCCTGTTGACTCTAAATCATCTAAAGATCAGAGATTCTCTCTGAAAGACGACACAGTGAACAGAGTCTTCATCATCACCATCACTGACCTGAGAACAGAGGATGCAGGAAAGTACTGGTGTGCGATAGGGAGAGCTTTACCATTACGAGATGACTACACTGAGATTCAGTTACTGGTGACACTGGGTGAGTGATGAGTCTGATTTTACAACTTTAGGAATACTGTCATGTTTTGGCCCCAATCTAAATAGTTTTATTGATTTTCTAAGTAATGTATAAATTCTATATTAATCTCAGCACAATAAACACAAACTGTGCACTAAAATATGCAGATATGTAAATGAAAATTACAGAAATATATGTAAATGAGCTCTAACTTGGATAAAAAATGTGAGCATTAGATTTATAATTGGGAAATACTGTTTGACACCTGTTTACGCCACAACCATGACCAGCATTTCCCAAGATCATATGTAGCCTGATTGTTTCCTCATCACTCAGCACAATGGACGTCTGTTTGCTGATATAACAGATGAGGGCAATTAGTGTTCTTCTCCAAGTGTGTTCAGCTCCAGTGACACAGCTGTGACTATGATATATTGCCAGACAAGTGGTTGTCTCAGAGGTTGTCTGTTAATAAACAGACATGTGGTGTAAGTGTACTGAATAAAATAGACAGTGAGTGCATTGGTTCTGTAAACAGGGCAGAGGTCAGTGAGATGATCATGTCGGAGAGTGAGTATGTATTTCTTCTTGTTCATTGTTCACTTGACCCCAGTAATATCATCATCCCAGAGGAACTCCCCCGTCAAATCACACCCATAAGTAAGTGCAGTTTTAGGAGTCATGCCTAGGGACTCTCCTTCACCTTCACATTTGCTCTGTTCTGCTGATGCTCATTGGCTCTCTGTTCCATTTCAACCCCATGTCTGCCCATCATTATCCCCTTCATAAAACATTTAAAAACTTTTCCTTTTCAGACTGCTTTTCCTAATCCATAGTCTCACTGCCTCACTGCTTTGTTATTTTATCATAGTTGTGTTTTGTCCTGCCATTTTCTTACTGTAATTCTTGTCATGTTTTAATCTGTAATCTTGTACTGCTTTATTATTATTATTATTATTATTATTATTATTATTATTATTATTATTATTATTATTATTATTGTCATGTTTTACCCTGCTATTTTCTACATGTAGAGTTATCATGTTATCTGCTTTTGTACTGTAAAGTGCACAAGATACTTGATATGGGCAGTTGTAAATAAATTATTATTTATTTATTTATTTATTATTAGTAAGATGATTTTACCCAAGCTGGGAATTGTCCAGTTTTTCCAGAATTTTTCCATTGTCCAGAATTGTCCCGATACATCTGGAAAAACAAAATTGACCAGCTGTGTTTAAAACTTCATCACATTATTCAGAAAATGTTCACTGAGTGGGGGATATGGTTTCCAGTAAACTGTCCAGTGAGTGGAGGTTGGTGTTTCTAGTAAAGTGTCTCTGTAGGCAGGAGGCACCTCCAAGTAGGAGGTACAAACTAAAACCTAACCTCCCACTTCCTTGTATACGCGTACTTACAGTGTATGCCCCTCCTACTTCCTGGTTGACTGGCCTCCTTCCTGCAGAGAGAGAGAGAGATAGTTGGTGGGGCCTACACGAACCTGGACCTGTAACTATTAAGAGCTGTTTACTTTTGAACAGAGTGTTTGTTTTAAATGGTGTGATTCTTCTAGCCATTACAGCTCCATTTTAGCGCATCTTGCAGTTTTGCATGTGTTTCTGCATATCACACATGAGGCTACTCAGCCAATCATACCTGTGCATTATAATGAGTGCTGTGACTCAAATGATACACACAGGGCAGGGCACTGCTGTCCTGGGCCCAGCAAAATAGCCAAAGGGATGTGATAAAGGGTGTTTTGGAACACTTTTTTAGGATTCTGTTCCATCCTTCAGACTAAAAAGCTAATCACATTTCTGGTTATGGTCAACTACAAGTAATTATGGACTTTATTTTAAAAAACTTTATTTTTTTTAATTATGGTTTTATTTGTAAATTTGACTTGAAATGGGAAAATGACATTTTATTTAGAGTATTTGTTATTTATAATTATTTATAAATCTTGTTGAAATATTGATTTGAAATTCAGTTGTTAACTACATACAATATTGCTATCCCTACCAGGCTACTACAATGTGCAGGATATGGCACTGATCATATGCAGGCTATGCATTATTTACCGGACCTTAGCTTGAGAAAATTGTCTCTAACTGGATCTTAATGAATTTTAATTAATTACCACTTGTATAAAGTGTGATGTCACTGTAGTGTGAGGTCTGCCCATAGTTTAAAGTAAAATATTGTAAAAAGTATTATTTAAACCTAAAGGGTGAGGAATGTAATATTTTGCTTCTGGTTGTTTCCCGACAAAGCCACAAGAGGGCAGTACTAGTTTAAGTGAACGCTGTAAAGCAGAGAACTGTTCACTTGATGGAGTATTGAGTTGTTTCAGTACAATCTATACAATTCTTTATATTTTTAGTTATAAGACCCCTGAACCCCCAGCTGTTTTTAAAGCATACACAAAAAAGTGAAACGTGTCTGAAACATGATCATGAACACAGCCACAACCATCAATTCCCAGAATGACAGCACAAGGTACAGCAACCTTTTCCCACACTGTGGCCCGTGTGTTATTCTTTATTGGTTTCTGTGTTTTGCAGAACTAACGGAGGACAGATGCACTCATGTTGCTCAGTCACCACCAGGGGGAGCTGTCTATGAAAGTGTCCCATCCAGAGAGAAGCTCCAATGCTTCTGCGTGTGATGTGTCTTCTGTTGTATTCCCGGGTCCCTGCTCCATCTGGAGAGATAACACAGTGTGTTTAATGTGTGGGAGCTCCTCTGTTAGAGAAGAGTGAATGTTTGCTGCTTCATGATCTAGACACAGAGCCCTGAGTTAATGATCCATTCTCTCTGAAGTCTACAGTAAACTAGGGTGACCAGATCTGAGATGGTGAAAAAAAGGACACACTCTGGGGGTGGGGGCTCTCGCCCCTCGCTTCCGTTGTATGCTTAGCTGAACATATGTGTGCTTTTAGGTCCTTTACACCTTTATTACACAGGGAAAAACATGGGAATTTCTTTTTTATTTCATCAGAGAACTGATATTTACGTTTCGGCATAGCTGCTCGAGATGAGGGTAGGTACCTGAGCTTTGCCTGACGTAAACAAGGATTACTGACATGCAGACTGACCAATTAAATATTTACAGAGAAGGTTATTGACCAATAACAGTAGCTCTAGAGTCAGGCTGTCCAATCAGAAGATTTTAGGCTACTTCACCACGCCCCCTTCTCACTCAAGCGAACCAAATGGAGTAGGGGAGGGCGGGACTAGTTTGTGAACGAAACGCTTCTTGAAGTTCTATGTAAACTCCAGAAAAACAAAATCCCGGATGTTTGTGAAATTCCGCCCGGACATTTTTTGAAGTCTAAAAAAGAGGACATGTCCGGGTAAAAGGACGTCTGGTCACCCTAAGTAAACCCCGATCTAAGATGGAGGCTCAGAGCCAGATCTGTTGTATATATTAACTCTTATCAGGAGAAAAGCTTGTTCTGATTTGTCTTGGTTTCTTCTGGGGGCAGCCGTGGCCTTGAGGTTAGAGAAGCAAACATGAGGCCAGAGGAATTGAACTGGCAAGGAAAAATTAATTCATGGCTGAAGTGCCCTTGAGCAAGGCCCCTAACCCCCAAACTGCTCTCATGGCGCCAAGGTGGTTGGCAGCCCCCTACTCCAGTTGTGTGTGTGTTCACTGCCCCTAGTGTTTGGTTTTAAATGAAGAATTGCTCACTAGTGTGTGTTTGTGTGTTCACTACACGAATGGATCAAATGCAGAGAAGTAATTTGCCTAAGGGGATCGATAAAGGTTTTTCTACTGGTGTGATTTAGTTGGGAACACTGGTTTTGTTCAGTTTTTAAGGTTTTTATTTTTCTAAAATAAATGTATTTACATTTGTTCATTTTCTTCTTCTCTCTCCTGTATTGTATTCTATAAATAAAATGCTGAACATATTTGAATCCTTTGTGTTATGGTTGTTTGTAGAGTTGGGGAAACTGGACATCATGTCTCTCTCTCTAATTTCAGATTGTGTCCTGACCTGGGCCGGCTCATATCCACTCCTGCTATAGGCCTAGGTCAGAGCGACTTACAAAAGTGATTTGTTGTCCACAGTCCAGTACAAATAGGTTAGAGTCTGTAATGATCACAGACTAAGATACTGTTAGATTCAGGAGTCAGTGTTGATCTCCAGAAAGAGAGAAATACAAGATAAACAGGGCAGACGAACACAGAGCAGAGTGACCCCACACCTCTCAGCAGAGTTAGTTTAAGAGCTGCACAAAGAGAAGGGTCCATAGTGTGCTGTGAAGACAGTGATGTGGACAGTGAGAAAAGAGACAGTCTCACTGTGGACAGCTGTAGTATGGTGTAGTCAGAGTAGTTCTGACAATTTACCTCTGTTCATCAGAGCTGGTCATGAGCGTAAGCAGACATACTTAACTGCAGGGCAGAGAGAGAGAGAGAAGTATGTAGGACAGAAGCACGAGAGGAAATGTATGTGGTTAAGCAGTTATGAAACGGATCTCTTAAGATCCCTCTCTCTCCAAGTCCTGTCTCCTGAACCTACACTGTTAACAGGACTGGTTTCCTGTTTCTTATTAACCTGTGAGGGCCTATGTCTGTAAGGAGCCAAAGCACTGTAAACACTGGGCTGAGTGAGAGACACAGTCCACATCATGTCTCAACCCAACACCTTTCAGTAGAATAAACATATTACGTAGTGGTCATATGTCTGAATTTATGCAGACGTGCTAATGATATTAACTTTAACAACATGGGAGAAAGGCGAGACAGGGTATAGATGTGAAAGAGAAGTGCGAAAGGAAATGTGAGTGGTTGAGCAGTGACAAGAGACGAATGCAGAAGCAACAAAGTACAGAACAAGAAACAGAACGTTTCGGACACAGAGTCCAGCATGTGGACACTCATACTTCTACTGTCTGGCTTTTTTACAGGTGAGATTCTTACTGCAGTTTATTTGCCACAACTTCTCACTTACCACTACTGCTACAGGTATTGCATTTAACACCACCACAACTACTACTACTCATTTCTACAACTACTACTACTGTTCATTTATTTGTCATCAGTACCTGCACCACTACAACTGCTACTATTACTGCTTCTCATTTACTATAGTATTTCTACTACAACTACTTGTACTGCCACAGCTACTACTTATTTACCACAATTTCTAATGCACCTACTACAACTACAATTAGTACTACTACTATGTCTCCCTTACTACTGCTACTACTCATTTCACTACTATCACTATCACTGCTTCTCTTTTATCACTATTGTGGACAATATAGAGAATTAATACAGACTCTAGAAGAGCACAGCTGTAAAGATGTCTTGTTTTCAAAGGGCAGATTGAGTTTATTTTTCATTAAATCATTTCTCATTGTTGTTATCTTTAGTATGAAAGTGTATAACCATAAAGCAGTGCATTTTTTATTTTCACGGTTCTGTGTGACTAGGGTTAGTATATAATGTTATACATGTGACAGTGTTACACACTCTGAATAATAAAAAAATGCATTCAGATCAGTTCAGTAGTTTTTATAAGCCAAGGTTTGGAATAGTTTCTTTTTAAATGACGATAATATTCCTGGCATAAATCTGTTTTATGTTGGTTAAAACATACCCAAGCTGTTTTTTTTTTTTTTTTTTTTTGCTGGTTGGCACATCAGCTTTCTGTGCTAGAACCACTACACAAGTGTTCAGAGCACAGCCAGTGCAGGTTTAAATTGGTCATGAGTGTTCAAACTAAAACAAACCGGATGACAAGAATTGAAAGTGCTTACTAGAAAAAGAATGAGGACTTAAAACTGAACTTAAATAAGGGAAATAGATCTGCACAAATGCAGACATGATCATCTCTCAATTGCAGCATTTTATTATATGAACTGCCATCAGATTCAGGATTGTATGCAAAGTTGTCACTGGTTGTGACTGTTAAAATATGTTGGCACACCTTTTGCAACTTATTCTGGCTTAAATAGGCACTAGTGCCTCTGCCACCTCAGACTTGATCTTTAACTACCACCTTTAACAACAACCCAAATATATTCTTCATGATTGTGATGCTTCTCCGACATGTAATAGGTAGAATATCATATCTCACACTGCTCTGTGTGGCTGCTTCTCTAAAAACCAGACTATGCATCTTGAGAATCATAGTAATGTTCACGGGTGTTTAGTTCGCTGTAAAAAGAAGGCCATACAAGAGTAAATTTACTAAGTGGAGGGAACTGAGAGAGACATGACACAAAACAGATGCTGCCTTCTTGTTGGACTAGTAAGTAATAACCTGTTGCACTTTCTTTTTGAGAAAGTGCAACAGGTTATTGCTTTTTGAGAATGACTGAGCAGTGATCGAGAGTTTGCTGCTGTTAACTTTAGCCTGATTAACTCACCTTTCAGTGTTAGACATCGACCCTGGGAATATGTGCATTTCTCTGATTGCTGTGTGGATGAAACGACTAGTTACACTTTGTGTCAGTGGGACCCCAGCTTTGTTGAGGATGGTTATAATTAGGTTTTTGAGAGTTACTGATGAACGAGGACCAGTGCTAACTTTATCTGGATTAGATTGCTTTTTAGGGTTAATGATTCTTGTACACTTTGTTACACTTCATGCTTTTAACAAAACCGTCCAGTTATCGTGAGCCATGTATAGCTTTTATCATGTAGTCAACATCATTTTAGTGGATTACACACCTTCCCCCAGCTCAACATTCACACATTTAGCAAACACTGAGAGAGAGAGAGAGAGAGAGAGAGAGAGAGAGAGAGAGAGAGAGTGTGACTGGAGAGTGTGAGAGAGTGTGTTCATGACAGTACTGTACACGTACACTCAGCAACAGGTAGGGGGAGCCCAGGAGACAAAAAAAAAAAAAAAAAACGTTCTTGCATTGTTTATCTTTAACAGTTAAATAAGAATCAGAAAAAGTGGCATGTCAATATGCATGGAAATATATATCACTTAATTTAAATCAGGGGTTCCCAAAAATGTTGAAGAGGTCTACTTCTTCCAGGGGACATGCCACTGGGATTTATTTTATTCATTATTTATGTATTTATTTATTTATTTAATTTTTTTTTGAAGGGACATTCTAGATACAGCTTATAGTAGAGTCTGGAATTAAGATATTTTTTGTTTGTATCTTTTGTTCAGGTGATACTGGGAGTGGTTACAATGGTGTGTGGTGGTGGGAAGTAACTGTGGGCTTAGCTCTTCCTCTAGGAGTTGCTCCAGTTAAACCTCCACATGAAGATGAGCTGTGGGGGGTTTGAATGTTGCACTCAGTGTTTAGCTCATGTTTATTGTTGTGGATTGTGTTTTACAGCTGGAGTCAATGCTGTTAGAACTGTAACTGGACTCAGAGGACACTCAGTTCAGATTCAGTGTCCCTATGAGTCTGGATATGAATCCAGCACAAAGTATCTCTGCAGAGGGGAATGTTCTCGCTGGAAGATTAAAGACATTCCTGTTGACTCTAAATCATCTAAAGATCAGAGATTCTCTCTGAAAGACGACACCGTGAACAGAGTCTTCAACATCACCATCACTGACCTGAGAACAGAGGATGCAGGAAAGTACTGGTGTGCGGTAAAGGGAACTTTGAGTGATAGCTACAGTGAGATTCAGTTACAGGTTCGGCCGGGTGAGTCATCAGCATTACTTTAAATTCAGCACAATTAACACATTGTGTATTTGAACCTCACACACTTTCCTTTAGAGAACGTGAACTTTATTCATTTAGAAAATCAACAAACTTGGGGTGCCCACATTTTAGCACACACATGTGGAAGTATATATTTTTTTACTTATATCAGAAATATTTGTTCCTGATTGGAGAAACAAGAAATCTAACTTTATCACTGGGGGATAGTGAGTTTGATTCCTGGTGATGCCATTGCTGTAACCTGGACTGTAAAGTATGATTCTGTATGAGGCCTGTGCTCTCCTCCAAGTACATAATATTAGCAGCATTTAAGTAAGAAGTGGTCTCCGAGGAAGATTTGCTCATCACTCTTTTAACACCTCTTTGTCATTGAGGGATCAGGGGAGTCCTATCCCAAAGATGGAATTAACAGTTGAACATATGGAGGAAAAACTGGTTAAATGTGATAAATATATGAATATCTCTTCAAAACATATTGACCAGGATCTAAAGCACTGGGGCAAAGAGAGGACAAACTCTCAGTGATTCCCCTTCATTTCAGTAGAAATTCTGATGAGCCAGTGTTAGATTGGGACGTGTAATGCAATGTAATAAGTTTCTTATTATTTATTTATTTGTTGTTTGTTTGTTTGTTAGTAAATGGGACAGAGTTCAAAGTTATTAAAGTGTCTGAGAGTGAGTTTAATTTTCTTTTGTTTCATTGTTCAGATGGCAGTAATACCACCAACAGTAATAACATCACCACCACAAGCCCTCCTTCATCTCTGTCTGATCCTCCTAAAGGTATGTGCTCTTGGTTCATCTGATCTTTAATGTGTATCCATGTATATCTATTGTTAACCCACCACTCAAGTGGGTCTCATGACTATTCCATGATCCCTGTGTATAATAGCCCACTGTTCACAAGAGTTTGACCATCTCAGACCAAACAAAGTGCATCTTGCTCTGTGAAATATTCAGCTTCAGAGTGTCAGACATACACTGGGCATCAGGTGGAGGTGTGACTGGAGAGTGGGCTCTCAGTGTTATTCTGAAAAATAGCTCTGAGTATTTCTCTCTCTCTCTCTCTCTCTCTCTCTCTCTCTCTCTCTCTCTCTCTCTCTCTCTCTCTCTCTCTCTCTCTCTCTCTCTCTCTCTATCTTTTTACTTCCCAAAGGTCATGACCCACACTCAAACTCTTCCAGTACAACTCTCACTGACAACACCAAAGTCCACGATATATCCAAACATTCAACATCAGTTGCTCAGTGGTGTTGCTCAGTGAGTGGGGAGTTAATGTTTCTGATAAAGTGGCCAGTGACTGAAGTTGTGACATTATTTCCCCAGCACTCAGTGGAGTGTGTCTAATTAATTCACATGACTACTAAAAGCAGTGGATGCTATTGGAGTGTGTGTTGGCATGGTAACTGTGGTTTTAGCACCAACGCTATGGTGTTGTGGTTTCGAGAGAGACGTACTTTCTACCTGTGGCCACAAACATTTTAAAGTTTAAAGTTTGAGGATAAATGACCTCATGAGTCATGAGTGACCTCATAGTGCTAATGTTAAAGCTCTCTACACTGACTACAACAACAAAAAAAACTGATACTTAATTATACTTAATTATATTCCTCATTCGTAGTACACCTCCCGTATTTCTTTTTTTTTTTTTTTATGTTGTTGGGCATCTGTAGTAAAAATCCAAATCATAGAAACTATAAACCCTTGAAAAATGGGAGAAAGTAAAGTGGAAATGGGAAGGGACCTACAAAAACCCTTTATTCCATTTACCCTTTATTCTCACCTATTATTCTTATCATTTAACTTTCTGGGGTCAAAGAACGCACCGGCGCATCAAATACAACAATGCACAATGTTTCTATTAATATCTTAGTGATAACAAAGCACAGAAATACAGTTCAAACACTCTCTGAATGTGCAGACACTGCTCTTTCGATTTCATGTTATCGCAACTGTATGCAATACTGTACATACTGTAACAGAGTTACGAGCCTATAAATGAGCTTGAGACACACCTCCTCTGCCTCTCGCTGTGTCTAACTGGTGGATTCGCTTGTTTTTAAGACTCTTATAAAACTATTTCAATCACCAAAACAATTCATCCAAATGAGTAAAGGGATGTTTTCACAAGAGATACAAAGATTTTCTAAAATCAGATTTAAGATTTTCAGGGTTAGAGACAGATTATTTCTTCATACAGTGCTCTAGGTCACATGGGCCTCTCTTAATGAGAGAGCTGAGATTGTTCTGAACATGTTGATATAAAAGAAGTGGGGTAGTATAATACAAGTACTTTAAAGGCGAATTTCAGAAAATTGAGAAAAAGTCCATTGACCCCAAAGGGTTAATAATTCTTATAGCACATCTCCTATTGGCTTTGTGGTGTAATTTTTCTCTTTAAGTGCATGTTGAGCAGTGACTGTGATTAATGCCATGGTGTCTATGTCTAGACTCTGTGATGTACATTGGTGGTGGGTTGGCCTTTGTGGTGATGGTTCTGCTGGTGACTGCACTGTACAAGCAAAAGAGAAATACAAAAAGGACAAAAGGTAAAAGATACAAACACCCATCAATCATAACATGTAACCATTTGGTTTCTACACTCATTGTCCGTTTCATCAGCTCCACGGACAATTACAGACTGTAGTTCATCTAATGTATTACTTACATTGTCAGCCCCTTCCACATTGTTTTTCCGCCAGAGGACAACCACATGGAAGGTATTATTTAAGTGGTGGATCACTCTCAGTGCTCCAGTGACACTGAAGTGGTGGTGGTGGTCTGTTAGTGTGTGTTGCACTGGTATGAGTGGATCAGACACAGCAGTGCTTCTGCAGTGTTTAAGTGTAATGCATGCTTGCAGGGATTTCACAGTCTGAAGTCATCATTGGCAGATACAAGGACTCTGAATGTATTAATACCCTTCTTCTACTATCTTATATCAGCATCTCACTTCCTGTCCCAGCTGTTTTGGAATGGGGATGTAGTTTCCAGCAGCAGTGGTTTTGTAGTAGTCTATTTTGTAGTTTACTTTGCTGTTTGACTGAAATATGAAAAATTGTATCTCCAGCTGAGCCGATCCCTCAGAGCGTAATGCAGGCCGATCCTGGAGAGGTAAGTGATTTAACACGTTTAAGTTAATCACCTTACAGTTAAATGTAAAACTAGCTTTAACTATTACAGTATGGGTGATGACACGTTTCAGAAAATGTAATGTCATGTAATGTAGAGTCAGCTGCACCATTTAATGGTAAATTAAAATCTAGAATATATATTGTCGCTAACCCACTGGAGAAAAGTCATTTTAGCTGATTGTATCCACAATCATAATTTTTCAGGCATTACCATATGCATAAAATAAGAGCTTAGTTTTATAGCTCAACTCCCTTGCTACTTCAGATGCTGCATCTCACGTCTGTCCAATATCACAATCCCTTTTCCCATCCCTTGGGTTAAGGGAGAATACAGTCTTTTCTGAGAGACAACCATGGTCTCAGACTTCACATTGGTTGCAAACAACTCAAGTGTTCACTGGAGACCTCTGTAGAAAGAAGCCAGAAGACAACATCATGTGCAAAATGCAGATATAACATCTCCTGAACCCCCTGACAGAAGCCTTTGCTGTCCCAAAATATTTGTTGCCACCCTGTCCATGAATATCTTTAACAGGCATGGAAACAAGGCACAGATCTGTGGATCAGACACAGAGCACGCTTGACTTACTGCAGAAACCCAACCCACACTGAAAGTACAAGGTAATTTGCCAGTGCAGAGTTTTTCAACTACCTGGGTAACCTCCACCAAATATATGTAATTTCAAATGATGCCAGCCTCCAACCTGACCTCCTGCAGAGGAGGCATGTCTCTCAAGTTTAGAAGTCCCCCAAGTGCTCCTTTCAACACCTGAAAATATTATCAGTTGAGTTCAGAGTTGCACCATCCTTGCTGAACACTTGTATCCCATTCCCCCTTGAGCTGTGTTTTATAGAACCTCTTTGAGGTTGCCAGGAAGTCATTTTTCATGGCCTTTTCAAAGTGTTCCAATCAATAGATTCTCCTTCTGCCAATGCTGCAAATGTTTTTTGGCCTGCCAGAACCATCCACTGAGTCAGGATTCCCCAGAACCCTTTCGAAAAGCCTCCATTCTCCACAAGAGCCTACATCACCTGAAGTGTCCATTACTGGGTTCTTTGGCTGTCACCGTAACAGGCACCAATATGATTTTAACCACAGCTTTATGCAGCCACTTCCACAATAGTGAGCAGGGCCTATTCAGGCTCTATGTCTCCTACCTCCTTCAAGATATGAGAACCTCAGTTGGAGCTGTTTAACTTTAGTGTTTAAATTAACTATACACTTTTATACAGTTAACATGGTGGAAGGGCAGCTGGTGAGTTTGAACTGAGGAAACAAAAACAGACTAAAAATTGAGATGCGCCCTTGTGTTAGGAGATAATTTACAGTAGAACTAATGGATGTGTTTCTTCAGGATGACAGAAACTATCAGGAGGTTGATGAGAATGAACAGAAGACTGGTGTAGAGTACACGGTGAATGTTATCTACAGTACATCAGAACCTACTGATGATCCACTTTACTCCAATGCTGAAACATCTTCTGATTTACTCATATACATTACACCAACCCTGTCTCAGCAAAGTCCAGAACAGTCCCTTGTCTCCACTGATTACTCTACTGTAAACTCCACAAAGAAATCCCCTATTTATTCTGCAGTGTCTGTCCCCAAGTAAAGTCAAAACAATCATACACTGCAACAATGAGGTCTTGGAATAAAAAACATATACATTTTATTGTAACTATATAAAAATATGTCATTTAAGTTATGTAATAACATAATTATAAGAGTAGGGCCACTCCCATACTCCTCCCCTCAGGTTTATATACAGTATACCCTGCAAACTCACATCATTTCCATGTTGGAAAACTCACTTCCACCTCCACCCTGTATCCCCACTCCAATTTCATTAATCTGAGTTCACCTCCAAGTTTCAGCCTTGGCATGGTCCATAATAGCAAATTCAGAAACTGCAAATACCTGTGTCAAGTATATATTTAAAAAATGAGCAAAAACTATCAGTAAAGAAATAATTCTTATAATCTTATACTTACTCAGACCTCAAAATAGTAGGTTAATTGACTAAATTAAAGTTATTTTTCACTGGCCTGTGTTTGTGTTTATATGCCCCCCCCCCCCCCAACCCTCCTGTAACATGACATGAAAAAACAGAGGAAACTTGACACTGAACCAATGTTAAAAATTCATGTAACTGTAACTTGTAGTGAAATTACAAATGGATGCTACCTTCCTTCATGTTTTTTTTTTATTTAAATATATGTCAAATTCTCTGACTTCTCCAAAATACCAAGTGTTGCTTTTCTTGTTTTATTTGTTTGTAATTTGTTCATTTGTTAATATGCTGACAGGTAAATGTTTTTTATAACATTTAACTTATTGTGCTTTGTTTGTGCAACTTATTTTACTTCATAATCTGGAGTATTTAAATAAAGTTTTGGAAACAATATCTGATGATTGTCTGTGAACGTGGGGTATTTAAAAATTTATGTGTTTTAAGGTGTAATATATAATGTGCAACAGACGTTAAACAAATATAAATGGTTTTATTATCTGACATACAATGCACCATTTTTGTGCAGAAAACATTATGTTATGACTTGCACTGTGCACTATTTTGTGTGGAGGAAGACACTTGAGTTTCAGCTTATGAAACAAAATGGCAGCCAGCAGCTACCACTTGGTACAATGTATATTGCCAAAATAATAGTTCATCATATCCTGTTAGTACGAAACAGTATAGTATGTTAGTATTTTGTGTACTAACATGTCTATATTTTAAGGTTAGTACATACTATGTACTGTGTAGTATTAGTCAGTAGTTCACAATAGGGATTCAGCCTTGTTCTACTTTGTCTGTTGTAGCATTAACATTACTCTTGATAGGAACTAACGGCCAAACTTAGAAAACAGCTCCAGACTACTGTAATGCCTTCCAGCATGCAGTGTTCTCCTGAATTTCATCAAAAACATATTCATGCGTCATTGGTCTATGGAAGACATATTTCCACTGCTTCTTAGTTCAGTGTTAAACAAGAAACATTTCATACCTCTTTATCTCTCACATTAACCAAGAGAGTATGCACAAGTTCTTTCTCAGAGTAGAGTACTGCAAGGTTAGCAGCTGTTCGGGGCCTACATCAGAAAGCTTTCAGGTCAAACGTGTGAATAAGTTATGGTTCAATATCAGTTCATATGAATGTGTTGCACACTAAATCTGTACCACAGGGACCATGAACACACCACAAAACACACCGAATACAGAGGTACTGCAAAGACATGGTCAACTGCTGTACATATTCTACAGCAACGACAATCACAAGTCTCTCTCTCTCTCTCTCTCTCTCTCTCTCTCTCTCTCTCTCTCTTTCTCTCTTTCTCTCTCTCTCTCTCTCTCTCTCTCTGTGTGTGCTGAAGGCAAATGAGAGTACTCTTTGTTCTGGTCTGCTGAACCACAAGCACATAAACACATAAAGAAACAGTGCTCAAACAGGAACTGAAAAAGAAAGACAACAGGTTAAATCCCTGAACAGCTAATGTCTTATTTCAATATTGACAAAGCACAAATGACCATGAAGATCCTCCTCATCTTCAGCCTCTACTTGATCTCAGGTAAG
Source organism: Hoplias malabaricus (assembly GCF_029633855.1). Classification (NCBI taxonomy): domain Eukaryota; kingdom Metazoa; phylum Chordata; class Actinopteri; order Characiformes; family Erythrinidae; genus Hoplias; species Hoplias malabaricus. Next base: position 59,718,555 of record NC_089801.1, on the reverse strand, counting down.
AAACACACTTCTAAATCATCAGCTCTATCAGCAGTGTGACATCCAGCCTTTCTTCACACAGACATTCCTCCTCTTTTAGCAGCTGCTGGAGGATCCAAGAACAAGAGTCCTGCACAAAGCCATCCAAAAGTGACTGAATCGTCAGGAGGAGTCTTCATCAAGTGCAAATATGAGAGCCAATACATATCAAATGCAAAGTATTTCTGTAAGTCTTTATGGAGAAAATGTGAGGAAAAAGTCAGGACAAATGTTAACAATGAGTGGGTGAATTCACAAAGATTCTCACTGTTTGATGACACCAGTGCTGCAGTTTTCTGGGTGAAGATCAGAGACTTCAGTGTTAAAGATTCTGGAACATATCAGTGTGCAGTGGATATTCGTAGCATGAAGGACCGCTATACCCAAGTGGAACTGAAGGCACAGAAAGGTGAGTGTCTCCATCACTGTCACTGTCTTTATGATATGAATCCTCCTGCATCATTAGCTTCAGTTTCAGTGAGAGAAAACACATAGAAGCCCATGAAGAACCACAATCAGGATTTGTGTTCTCACTGTGATTTCAGCTGTTCAGATGATGACTAATGGACAGTTCCTATGATACTTCCTCATTCATGTTTATTTTTAAAATGTGTGTTACTGAGGTTAATATGTTGACTTGTTTTCCTTAGTAGAAATTTGGCATAGCTCACTAAGTAAATCTGATTTCACAGTGGAGAGATGAATGAGTTTTCACACTGAATTCAGTTTAACCGTGTTCCCACACAGAGACTTAATTGCTGCAGTGTCCTCCACTGTGGAGAAATTTGTGATTTTGTATTTTGTCTGAGAATAAGATAAATAAATTTTGAATATAACTTCTATCAATAAATAAAAATAATTAAGAATAGCTTAAGATACATTTTCTCATTTTCTTCAGTGTGCAGTAGAGGGGTGTATAATAACCAACTGTGGAGCAGTGTTCTCAGGATCCAAGTTCTTTTCATGTGATTGCTGCATTTATTCAATCTTTTATGTTTGACTTTTACAGACTTTGGAAAGAGCATCAGTATGACTGTCCATGCAGGAGAACATGTGGCAATCAGCTGTAAATATCCACAATTCCGTGGTTATCGACCCATGTTTTTCTGTAGAATGGACTCTGGTGACTGTGTTTCTAAAACACCTGGTATAAAAAGTGGAGAATGGGAAAATCAGGGGAAGTTCACATGGTATGATGACAGAATAAAGAAAGCCCTCTCTGTGTGGAGCAGTGATGTAAGAGAAGGAGACTCTGGTGAATACTGGTGTGGAGCTGAATCTGCCTGGCATTCCTCTCATGGATACAAGCTCTACTTCACACACATCAACCTCACAGTGACCAGTGAGTAGAGTGAACTTTTATTTCAACAAAATAATATATATATATTTCTTTTTTTACTAAATTATAAAGTGCTCTTGTTAAAATTATGGCTTTTCTGTTGTTAGGGTCAGTTTCAACCCAGGTAGAATTTTAAATAAGAAAACAAATAAGAAAGTGCCAAATCTGGAATCATAAACACACTATACAGTAACAGCCAGCTCTTCCTACAACCACTTAAGCTTCAGTCAGGGGTTTCTATCTTTGCCTGTTTCACAAAACAAGGAAAGACATACATGTCCAGACATGTAAGGCCAAGTCAGTTTAGAGTCTGTGTTTTATAGAGCATACATCTCCAGTTTACAGTATGCAATGTTGTTAACTTTTGCTGTATTGTGAAGACAGGTGATGGAAAAGAATCTACACAGACACGGTTAAAAGTGTAAATACATCTTTATTTACCAAAACAGTGTCTTACGGGTTCTTAAGGATCCCGTGAGAGGGTGTTCAATTGAGCGCTCCGATCATCTCTCCCCTCCTGGCTCGGATCCTTTCGTCTATATTGTTCTTTCCTTTCCAAATAAGGCAAACATAGAGAATAGTTTACATTTGCATGCACTTAAGGGAGGGTGTAAAATTGATAGTGTCCTGCCTCACTGACAGCTTATCCTAAACATCCCTCTCTGTAGCGCACATACATATGTTCAGCCATATGCTCTAAAAAACACACTGAACATTTCTTAATACTGTCTTATGAGGCCGTCTGATAAATATACCTCAGCAACAATGACAAATTAAAACCAACCCTTTCATGGACAAAGAAATCTAACAAGGTAAACAAGAGGTAAGAAACAAATTGGTTGATAATTAATTGTTTTTAGGGTGTCTTATGGCTTATTTAAGACACGGGTCAAAACCAACCCACTAACATAAGAGATGGTGACAGAAACACAGGAGGAAGGTTAAGTAAATTCACTTTTACAGCTGCCTGTGAGCACAAATGAACTACACATGATTTCTGTATAAACCAGGTGTGACTCTTTGCAAGTTTTATGTTTGTAACACATCTGTATAAATGACACTCACTGAACAAAAACAGGTGTATGACATGTGTGTTGTTTGTGTTTAAATCATCCATAAAAATACATGATTCAGGTGTAATATTTTACCTGTGAAATTTTCATCTACATCAACAGAACGAGAACAACTAGCAAAAACTACAACTACAACCTCAACTACAACCTCAAGCTCAACTCCAACCACCCACACATCAACTTACAAGAGGACATCAACAGGTAGAGCACTGACCCTATGCTCCTTGTGTCCATCTTGTCGTATGTTTACTATGTGTGAAAGTCTGTGTTATTGCGATATGTATTTTGCAGATCTGAAGCAGCACATATACAATGACACTGACTGGTCAACACCAGGGGGAGCTGTCTATGAAAGGGACCCACCTAGGGAGAAGCGACAATGCTTTTTTTTTCTGAGATGGCTTCCGTTCTGTTCCTGTTTCCCTGATCCAGCTCAAGAGATAATATGCCCCTATGTTAGAGTACTGTGTGTATCTATGATACTCTGAAATATTCACCTGGTCTGACCAGGAACTCAGACTTGTTTACTACAAGACCACTCCTCAATATGTAACCCTAACAATAACCCTAACCCAGAGTGTGTGTAGTTGTTTATGTACTACACTTTTGGAGATCTTGGAAATCTACTGTGAACGCTGATCTAAGATTGTGGCTCAGTCTCTGCATCTAAATGTGTTCTTCAGAGATCTGGGGAATTTGGGTGGAGAGTCAACACATTGAATTGTTAGTTCCTCAAACCATTCATGAACAGCGTTTGCAGTGTGGCAGGGAGCATTATCCTGCCTCGGTGATTAGGGGTGTTCTTGGTCTCGAGTGATATTTAAGTTAGTTGTACCTGTCAGTTTACATCCACATGAACACCAGGACCCAAGGTTTCCAAGGAGAACACTGATCAGTGCCACACCCAGTCTCTACCAGCTTCCCAAGTTTATCCTGGTGTCCCCTATTCCCCAGGAAAGCACAGCACATGGGCCCAGCCATCTACATGATGGAAATTAAATCAAGATCCATCTTGTACCAGTATAGCTACATGCTCTAGTTATGGTGCTCACATGCCCTATTTGGACACTTTTGGCAGTTGCCAGTGGATGAGCTCGTCTTCACTCCCTTGGTGCATCAGTGAGATTTCAGGAACCATGATCATGTCACTGGTTCATTGCTTGTCCTTCCTTTGTCCACTTTTGGTCAGTACCAACCATTTACCACTGGGACACCCCACTAGACCTGTGTTTTGGAGAAACTGTGATGAAAATATGACCATCACAATGTGGCCCTTGTCGAAGTGGCTGAGATCTGTCCGCTGAGTACTGCTCCTGCTTCCAACATTACCTTCTACCCTGCCAGTTCATATCCGCACCTAAACTGGGGGCCCAGTAACCAGATAATCAGTGTTATTCACTTCACATGTTAGAGGTTTTAATCTTGTTTTCATCTTGAGACAAGAATGTCTGTATTAAAACAGTTCTATATATCGTGAGATTATGTTTATAACGTGCAATTGTATTGAATTTTAAAATAATGCAAAATTAAAGCTTTCTCTTTCATGGACTGTGGATTCAAAAGTGTTTGTCACAGAATTATAAACTGCGACTTTTCCCTGTAATACTAGTTATAACATTATGACATTTCCTTCCCTTTAGGAGCAGGTGTTCAGCCATCAAGGGAAAATTCACAGACCACACAAGTAGCCACATCCCCAGTTTCGAACACTAAACTATCTTCATGGTCTGAAAATGGTGATTTCACATATGCAAATCCAGCCTCTCTCTCTCTCTCTCTCTCTCTCTCTCACACACACACACACACACACACACACAACACCAGTCTGATCACATCTGAATGATCAGAACTGATTTCATGATGATTCTGTTTCTCCTGAATTTCCAGGTTCCACTGTGACCTCTGTGGTGTCTGTGCTTCTGACTCTTCTCTTGATTGGACTTTGTTTCATTGTACTCACTCTGCAAAAGAGAAGGAAGAATCGAGGTAGCACACACACAAAACCATGGATATATTACTCTTTAGGCTACACAATTGTCCATAGAAAACAAAGAAGTTACAGGATGTAAACGTAAGGATTTTAGACAATTTTAGGCACAAGATGTAAGTGAAGAGCAAAACCCGTTAGTCATGGTACCCCCTGCCCCACAGCTTGTTTCTAAAATTGGACCCCTGTATGTTATATGGGTGATTTCATTCTTTTCTGTCCTTACTTTGGGACCCTCTGTTTTAGTCACCGTGAAGATGAAAAATTCACCGTTTCCAGTTTCTCCTTTTGAAAATAATAATTTTCTGTTCATACCAAACTTCAAAAGTGAAGCCCTGTATTAAAGTGACTTGTTTACAGACTTGATAAATCATCAGAAAATTGCTGGGATCCAGACCTTATGTAAATATTCTTTCATATTTTATATGGTCTGGCTGAAAAAAACGTGCCGTATTTGAGAGCTATAATTCAGTCTCTCCACTGTTCCCCTTTAATGATCCGGAGAGTTGCCCTGTTTTCATCTTAAGTTGATATTAAACAAAAAAAGCTGTGCATATGTAACTCGACTAACTCGAAAATCAGTAACCATCAGGTGTGTCCGTGTATTTGTCTCGTAATGGGGACGAATGGGACGACTTTCAGTTTTGTAAAATACAGAGCAGGAAGTGAAGGCTTCTGGGACACAGAAACACTTCCAAATGCAGACTATGTTAAATTAACACATTTCTGTTTGAGGCTCCATTAAATCAGTGATGTAAGCACCAGAAGGCGCGGGCTTGATCCCTCACAGCGCTTTTGCTCACCTATAACAACATCATCAAACATAATCGAAGTGTACACTTCAAGAAAGGGATTTGGGCATATTGTAGGAATTGGGACAAGGGAAAGACTGTGAACGGCAAAATCCCTCACAGTTTTGGAGATTTAGAAATCCATTTTTATGTCCCGAAAAGAGGACATGCCCAGCGAAAAGAGGATGTCTGGTCACCCTAGCTAAATTAACAGTGGTTTTCCAACTGTGGTGCATGTAACTCAGGTGGTAGTCCCACTGCATGGCTAGGCTCAGCCCTTTCACTAAAACGTGTATGGTAAATACATGTATGCCTATGGTATAAAGGTTTTTTGGTATGTGTGTGGTGTGTGTTTCTGTTATATGTCACACAGGTGATACTTGAAATTTGAGAACCACTGCTATAACAGATATGTGCTGCCCTCTGATGGACGTAGGTCCTCATTTTAAATTCTATGCATGAGCTAGAAGTTTATAAATATTTACAATAATATTCTGAAGGAAATGTTCCATTACTTAATGTAAATGATTCCCAGAAGAGCAGAGGCTGAAAGTGCAGTACGACTACCACTAATTTCAGAAGAAATGCAGGATGAACTTTTATTAATTCTTTCTTCTCAGACAAAGCCTCAAGTCCGAGTAAATCCATCAGAGGCTCCTTAAATGGTCCTCAGGTGAGACAGCTCTGTTTCAGTGTTATATTTATCAGTCAAGTCTTTAATAATGAACTCACAATAATTTATTATTATGTTATTCATAATTTATATAATGAAATTAGGATCTTACAGAGCAGATATAATAATAATATATTACTCTTATTATTATTTTTATTTCTACTTTAATATTTCAGGTGACTCTTGCTGAACTGGACTATGAGGACATTAAAGAACTTGAAGTTTCCACAATCTACGTTACTGCCAACATGCCCACAGGTTCCTCTGACCTTTCCTCAGCTCTTTATGGCAACGTTCAGTTATCCACAAGCTCCTGCAACATTTCAGACCCTATTTATTCCACAGCTGAGATATCCACAAATCTCTCTGATTCTGGGAAGGATCTGAATTACTCCACAGTGAATGTCAAGAAAGCAGACGGCAATGACACAGTTACCAAGGCAATGACCAACAAACCACAATACTCCTGTGAATATGCTACTGTCAGACATCCCAACAAACATGGTTACGTTGTGACAAGGTTGTGACAATGTATTTTTTTGGTGCCCACAACGTTGTCTTTTTGGTTGTCACTACGTTGTCCCAACGTTGAAATGAAATTCCTCAGAAGGTTGTGAAAACATTGTCTGACATCTTTCTTGGAGGTTGTCACAACTTCTGAGGAATTACATTTCAATGATGTCACATGTTGTCACAACATAATCCTGTTTGCTGTACAACTGTTGTGAAGTATAAATAAATACGAGACCTTCGTTTTGAAGGAACAAATGCAAAAAAAAAACAACAACAAATAAATAAATAAATAAATAAATAAATAAATAAATAAATAAGTAAAATAAAATATTAAAATTGTATAATTCTAAGATAAACTCTGCCAAAACTTCTTTCTACCAACAGTTCTTTAATTCCACTATCAAGCTGAGACTGCAAATTATTAGTGTGACTGTGTGTTTAATTTAGACTAGTAAAACATATATACACTGTAAAAAAAATCCGTAAAATTTACGGTAAAATACTGGCAGCTGTGGTTGCCAGAATTTCACCATAAAATATACGGTCACATTTTTGGCAATCATAAATTTTACATTTAAGGACTGTTTTGTTTACAGTACATTTCTGTTAAAAAAGATGGTATTTACAAAAAAATAACAAAGAAACATTGTTTTGCTATAAAATTAACATGTAAATTGTGTGACAAATTACAGAAAGGAGACTGACATATAGCCATATTTAGATATAGCCAAACTGCATCCTGTTTTCAGCCCTTAAAAGGTGCCACACGTGGAACACAGGCTGATGGTGAACTTTCCTGACCAACACACGTCTAGACATAACATGCACAGAAACACAAACACACACAGTGATCACCCCAATACAACCCAAAATCAGTAAGTCTCAAAGACAGAAAAAAACAAAGAAACAAAGTCACAGAAAATATGGCGAATCAAAGCATGCTGGGAGCTCCCTAATGAGTCTCTGCTCCTCCCAGTCCTTGGACACTTGTACCGTCCCCAATGGTTTGTGTGTTTAACAGTGAAATAATGTATATTTTACAGTAAAGAGATGTTAAAATTTATATTTTGGCTGATAAAAGTATTTACGGTATTTCACTGTTACAGAAACTGTTTTTAACCTTTTTAGAGTTTACAGTCATTTACTGTCATGGTTTTACAGTTTTCCACCGTAAAATTCACAGACATTTTTTACAGTGTGTGTATAATAATAATAATAATAATAATCAATTTTTATTTGAAAGCGCCTTTCAAGTGACCCAAGGACACTGTACAATAAATAATAAAGATAAAAAATAAAATAAAATAAAATAAAATAAAAATGAAAATAAAAAGTTAAAAAAGAAGAAGAAAGTCAATGAAAGGTAAATGCACATACAAATATAAAATGACCATAGAGACATATACATAGTATCATCCATATGCTAGTTTAAAAAGATGAGTTTTTAGTCTGGTTTTAAAAACATCTACAGGTGAACAAGCTCGCAGTTCTTCAGGAAGACTATTCCACAGCTTTGGACCCGCAACACAAAATGCTCTATTTCCAGAGGTGCTTAGCTTAAAATGTGGGACCTCAAGCAAATGGAGGCTTGAGGACCGAAGAGTGCGCACTGGAGAGTATGGTTTCAGTAGACTACTTAGGTAGGAAGGGGCAAGGTCATGCAAGGATTTAAACACCAACACAAGCAATTTGTACTGTATTCGGTACTTCACTGGAAGCCAATGAAGACGACTTAGGACTGGAGTAATATGCTCCCAAGATCTTGTATGGGTCAGCACCCTAGCAGCAGAGTTCTGGACATACTGCAACCTGCTCAAAGCCCGAGCAGGGAGGCCACACAACAGAGCATTGCAGTAGTCAAGTCTAGAAGTGACAAATGCATGGACTATGGTCTCGGCAGCAGTGAGAGAGAGAAAAGGGCGAACCCTAGAGATATTTTTAAGATGATAGAAGGCTGTCCTACATGTGTTGTTAATATGTGAGTCAAACGATAATGTAGAATCAAACATTACTCCGAGATTTCTCACTAGTGATGAGGTAGAGACAACAAAACCAGGGATACAAACAGTAGTGTCACCAAGCCTCCTAACTGTTGCAGGAGAAGCAATTATGATGGCTTCAGATTTTTTATTATTTAAGCTCAGGAAGTTCTCGATCATCCAAGCCCTCACATCAGTTAAGCATTCCAGCAAGGCACTAGGTGGCAAGCTGTGGGAAGGTTTTGTACAAATATATATCTGGACATCATCAGCAAAACAGTGAAACTGCAGCCCATGATGTCTAATGATGTCACCAAGAGGAAGGATGTACAAAATAAAAAGCAGGGGCCCAAGATCAGAGCCCTGGGGGACACCATGTGACAAGGAGCATGTGTCAGATTTTCCTAAAACCTGATTGGAAGACCTCAAACAGATCACATGATTGAATATGTTCTGTTAACTGAGCAGCTACTGTTCGCTCCAACAGTTTAGCAAGGAAAGGGAGATTAGAGATGGGCCTATAATTTGCGAGGTTCTCAGGATCTAAGCCAGGCTTCTTGTGAACTGGAGTAATAGCTGCCAGTTTCAAAGAAGCTGGGACCATTCCTGAACTAAGTAAAGCATTGATAATTTTGGTAATAAGAGGAGAGATAAATGGAGAACAGGCTTTCACCTGCTGTGTAGGAAAAGGGTCTAATTGACATGAAGTTGCCTTTGAGAAATTAATAATCTGTGAAACAAGCTGTTGGTTTACAGTATTGAAGGTGGAAAAATAGCTGCTGCTGAACTGAGGAGATAGTTGTGGAATGTTTAGCCTGGTTGCAGTGGGCTGGAACTGAGAGTAAATTGTAAGTATTTTATGATTGAAAAAGTCCATGAACCGAGAGCAGAGTTCAGCTGAAGGAACCATAGGGAAACTTTTCACAGGGCTCAATAGCTTATTAACAGTAGAAAAGAGAGCTCTAGGGTTACTGTGGGCACCAAGAATAACATCAGAATAATAGAGTGTTTTAGCTTCCTGTAGTTTTTTCTTATAAAACAAGACATGATCACTGTAAGCTAGGGCATGCACAGTCAGGCCAGTTTTGTTTGAGAGTCGTTCAAACTGGCGACCAACAGCTTTCAGCTTGCGCAGCTCAGCAGTGTACCAGGGAGCAGGCTGAGAAAATGTAACCAAGCGTGTTCTTAGAGGTGCCAGGTGGTTTAAAATATGTGACAATGTTTCATCATAGTGGGTCACTAACAAATCAGGATCTAAGCAATCAGGTACCGGGCTCTGACTGAGCATCTCCATAACAGCAGGAGGACTGATATTTTTGACGCTCCGGAATGTAAACTGGCGTGATTGACGCTGCCCTCGCAGTTGACATGTCAGTGGAAAGTCAAAGAACACAGCTTTATGGTCAGATACACACAGATCAATGCCTCTCATATTAAAAGGGGTTTTACCCAAAGAGCAAACAATGTCCAAGGTGTGGCCCTTGTTATGTGTAGGGAAATCAACGTGCTGAGAAATATCAAAGCTCTGTAAAACATTAAGAAATTCTTTAGCAAACAAACAGTTACCAGAATTGATATGAATATTAAAGTCACCAAGCAGCAACAGATCAGAATAAACAGGAATAAGTGTGGAGATTAGCTCAGAAAACTCTGCCACAAAAACAGATGAGGTTTTTGGGGGGCGATAGATAAGCAGAACCAATACAGGCTTAACAGCAGAGACCAACAGCGCCAAACACTCAAACGATGTCATATTTGGGATTAAAACAGTTTTAACTTTGAGGCCAGGGCTGTACACCACTGCAAGTCCTTCTCCTCGTCCAGTTAAACGAGGTTTATCCACGTATTGATAGTGTGGAGGCAGAGTCTGATTGAGCGCGAAATACTCGTTGGGCCGCTGCCAGGTTTCCGTGAGACAAAGCAGGTCAATGTCATGTTCCTGGATAATATCTGCGACAAACGTTGCCTTATTATTTAAGGAAAGAACTTTAAACAGAGCACATTTAAGATTATGATCAGTGCTCGGAGCGTGTAGAGATGTTGTAGACACGTAACACAGGTTCCGGTTATTTGCGTGATCAGTTGAGCCTGCCGTCGCCTGGGAAGATTTACGGCGACACGATGACCACAGTGAGGAAATATTGTTGGGGTGCTGATAGTAGTTATAAGTCCGACCAAGACCCCGATGACAATATTTAGGTCGTCGCAAAATACCAAGGTGACGATGGATCAATAGAGGAGCAGGAGTTTTACACTGTGCATTTCGGAGCGTAAAAAGTTCACCAAAAGAGTACCTTATCCTCCTTGTCGTCATGATAAGGCCACAATGGAAGTTGCAGCCGTAACAGCCCAGGATAAGCCAGAGAAATAATCTCGAAATAATCCACATAGCACGGGCGACACAGGTGCTCTCGCGGCAGATGTTAAACACAGTCACGGACGCTAAACTCTAAGAGAGCTCAGAGCCACAAGGAGAAATCCAAGGCTCATATTACAGTAAATCCAGTACAAAGTTTGATACAGTGTGTTGGGTTCCACAGCACTTTTGCACACAGCGGGCAGAAAAACCGAATACAAACTTTAAAACTATTACAAACTTTGTCACCGGGGGAGAAGCGGCAGCCAAACGTGCCAGCGTATCTCTTGCAACCCGGAAGTCCTACCTACCCATCTTTTTATATATATATAATGCTGAATTTAAGCCAGGTTCCAAATTTGTGAAGCTATCAACCCAGCAAAATGCAGGTTCTCTAAAATAGAGACTGAATTCTTGAAGAAGGAAGTCACAGTCTTAAGAGTAAAATGGCCAAAACCTTAACAGGAACACTTTCAAACAGGTGACATACCATTTGGGGCTTGAAGAGTTTGCTCTATAGGGATTGAATTCTGTTGGTGCATCTGTTTCATAGTCCAACAAAATGCTTTGCCTCAAATTTTTGTTTTAGGCCATCTGGATATTTCAATTTCAGTGCATAAAACAGTCCAAACAGTTCAAATCCTGAAACTATGGATACTGTAAGCCTGTGCTAGCATTTCTCCTGCTGTGTTGCTATCAGTGTGTGAAGAGTGGGAGAAGAGCGTTGCATTGACAATCCAACACTTTGAACACATTTTATATGTGGTCAGAAACTTGTAAATAACTCATGAAAGAATAAATTTATGTTAAAACCAAGCACACTATTGTTTTTCTTAAGAAATTCCCAATAAGTTTGACGTGTCACATGACCCTCTTCCCATTGAAAAAACAAAAGTTGGATCCAAAATGGCTGACTTCAAAATGGCCGCCATGGTCACCACCCATCTTGAAAAGTTTCCCCCCTCCCATATACTAATGTGCCACAAACAGAAAGTTAATATCACCAACCATTCCTATTTTATTATATATATTATCCATTATATGGATAAATATAATATAATTCCATAAAATCCATATAAATGGCCCACCCTGTAGATGAAGTTACATATAGCTTAAAGTTAATAACAAACTGTAAAAACACGAAACTGCATTATGTTAAAGTTACATAGTTTAATTAAATATATCTCACCAGTGTCAGAAAATTTCCAGACAAGGAATACTAATTTCAGAGTTACTGTTCCTTTTTCCTTGCATTGCCCATGCGCTCCACTCGCTTTGTTCGTCTAAATCATGGCCGCTCCAGGATCAGATATCAATCCCTAATTTCAAATCCAAGTCTTTGGTCACATGAACAACTGATTTATTCAGGAATTATATACAGCTCTTCAGTTCTGAGTCTCTCCTTCACTGTTACACAGCTGATTTATACTGAGTGGCAAGAACATTAACTTACTGAGCGACAGACTCTGTTTTAGGGTTTCATTTTCATATGTCATTTGAAATAAAAAGGTTATTTTCCCTTTTATTTCCCATGTTTTTTGTTGTTTTGAAAAAAATAGAAAAAAAGGATTTTAAATGATTTTTTACTACTGACAATATCAAATAATATAATAGTTTCAGTATATATACTCAGTTCTCATGCTTCCCTTTTAGGAAGTTACACTTTAAATTACTGCATGCACTGCCTATATTACAGGGAACAGAAATACCAGAAAGTACAGGGTACTAAACTTACTTATGTTTAGAATTTCAATAGATTCATAATTGTAGTTACATGCTTTATTGGTAAAATATTTGTAATATACCTGGTAATGAAACCATACATCTACTGTCATATCCTTAACTGTAATAATGTTTTACACCTAGAGGTACCTATTATTTGTCTAAGTAAAATGTTTGTAAAAACCACTTACATCTATTATCAAACCCTTTATTAGTCTTCGTCTTACTTAACAGGTACCTACTCCTTAAGTTACTTGTAAACTTTTTTATAAGATACCAGTGATAACTGCATACATTAGGTACTTTACTTACACTGTACTTATTTTTTGTTATACTTACCCTGTAATTTGCAGGCCGTAATTTAAAGTGGAAGACAACAACGATGTATATTCCCTGCTGTACCCATGTGAGCAGAAGAGAAACACCCATTCATAATTATTCAGTTATGAACATATAATGCCTCATTACATATAAGCAAAGTAGTGTAAAATATCTCTGAAGTATGTGATGATCATTATTGTGGTAAATCATATGTCTTGAACCTAATGAGTATAAATCACCTTGAAACTCTGCTAGTGCCTGTAATGAAAGTAGCCGACTATGTCCTTCTCTGTATGTAAACTGTAAATAATTTTAAAGGATCTATAACTACATTCAGACCTATAGTGAATTCAAAATATTAAAAGCATTTCTTATTTATAAAAAATGATAGTAATCGTCATTTGCATAAACTGTCATATTTTTAAGTCAATTTTATAATCTATAATTATGCTTAGAAGTACAATGGTTTTCAGAATGCAATACTTTGTAAAATGTACTTATTTGTAAAATATTTGTAAGATGCCCAGTAATAATCACACATTTCTAGTATCATACCCTTTACTTACTCAGTGCTTACCATATATTATGGCTTACTTAACAGGTACTTTACTCTGTACTTACCCAGTAATTAGCAGGCTGTAATTTAAAGTGTTACGAGATACTGTTATATACAGGATTCAGAGCTTGTCCCTACAAAGGCTGAAATACCAGGTAAACATAACCCAAATGTAAGACCAGGCTGCAGTCAATGTAGAGCGACACAACACCTTTCAGTAGAGCTAGTTTAAGAGCTGCACAAAGAGAATGGTCCGCAGTCTACTGTGAAGACAGTGATATGGACAGCTGTACTATGGTATAGTCAGAGTAGTTCTGACATTTCATCTCAATTCATCTGAGGTAGCCATATGTGTGAGGTTATGCAGAGTGCTTATGATGCTAACTTTCACTGCAGGGCAGAGAGAGATAAAGATAGGGAGGTTACTGAGAAAGAGAAGTGCGAGAGGAAATGTGAATGGTTGAGCAGTGACAAGAGCAGAATGCAGAAGCGACAAAATACAGAACAAGAAACAAACAGTTTCGGACACAGAGTCCAACATGTGGCCACTCGTACTCCTCCTGTCCAGCTGTTTTCCAGGTGAGTTTTATATTGCACTTCATTTACCACAACTCCTCCTCACTTACCACTACTGCTACCACTACTACAACTCATTTACCACTACCACCACAACTACTACTGTTACTGCTTCTCGTTTACTACGGTGTCTTCTACAACTATTTCAACTACTAATCTTTTACCACTGCTACTTATACTGCTCATTTATTGTTACCTCTAAAACTTATTTACCACAGCTTTGTTAGGGGCTACTACTCATTGACCCCCATTACGTCTACTAATACTACTATTGCTAATTTGCAACTATCAATATCATTGTGGCTGCTTATAGTTTTATTATTATTACTACTGCTCATTTTCAACTACAGTATATAGAGCTTCCCTAATTCAAAAATGAAGTATAGAAAAACACTGGTGCACAATGAGATGTAAGTGTGTGGTGTTCAAAAGACGGATTCAGTTAATTTTTCAGTGTTTTTCAGTATTTAGCTGTATTTAGTATTAAAGTCTTTATTTCATTAATTTCAAGTGTATAACACTAAATCAGTGAATGTGTCATCTTTACTGTAACCAGCATGTGATCATGGTCAGAAAGTAGCGTTATACATCATCAGAATTTTAAAAGTGGAGTGTCTAAAGTAGATGTTTTGTATATAGAACCTCTGAAACTAAACCTGGTTTATGTATAATGAAACACAACCAAGGCCACATCAACTTCCCGCACTGAAACCAGTACGCAAGTACTCAGAGCACAGCCAATGAAGGTTTAAAATGGTCACAGAAAGAGAACTTAAAACTGAAACTTAATGAACGACTGTAGTCAGTCCAAGATAAATAATTATTTTTTCAATCGAATTAGACCCCAGTTCTACTGTAACTGTTACATGAGAATCAGACAGAAATAGAAGCATATATAACTTAAATCATTTAAATAATTCATTATATTACACAATGTATTGGCTCTAATCACAGTGAAGAGTAATAACATGTAATTATTATTTTATTATTCCTATTATAAATGTATGATTACTAATATTTCTTTTTGATCATAGCTGTGTGGCAGTGAAATCCACATTCACAATGAGCTATCTCATTATGCTTTCATCAAGAAGCATATAAAACAGCCACTGTTGGTTGTTGCACTCAGTGTTTAGCTCATGTTTATTGTTGCGGATTGTGTTTTACAGCTGGAGTCAATGCTGTTAGAACTGTAACTGGACTCAGAGGACACTCAGTTCAGATTCACTGTCCCTATGAGTCTGGATATGAATCCAAGACAAAGTATCTCTGCAGAGGGGAATGTTCTGTCTGGAAGACTAAAGACATTCCTGTTGACTCTAAATCATCTAAAGATCAGAGATTCTCTCTAAAAGACCACACAGTGAACAGAGTCTTCGTCATCACAATTACTGACCTGAGAACAGAGGATGCAGGAATGTATTGGTGTGCAGTAGAGGGAGCTGTGCGTGATGACTACAGTGAGATTCAGTTACAGGTGAAATTTGGTGAGTGACTCATCTAATTTTAAAACTTGAAAAATACTGACATTTCAGCTCCAATTGTCTGAACTGAATTGTCCATTTTCTAAGGAATGTGCTGAACTAAAGACAATATAAATGAACAAATATAATGTATGCACAAAAATTTGCAGAAAAGTACCATATTTTAAAAGCAACACTGTTTTGTTCTAAGAATGTGTGCTTATATTAATTCTAGAAATCAGGAGAGCATGACACACCCACACTTTACCACACAACCCTATGTATGTACATTGTAAATGCTTAAATATATTAGAAGTATATGTAAATGAATCTAAGGTACTGTGGCCAGGAGGAATGATGATCAGATGTCCAAAGAGACTTGGACATGTAGTGTAGGAATTCTCAGTAAAGTATACAGAGATTCTACAGGTTTATGTAAAGGGCACAAATGTCAGTGGGATGAAAATATCTTTACTTTTTTATCATTGCTTAGATAACTCAACACCTCCTCCATCAGATCACACACAGTCTACATCTCTCTCTAATCCTAAAGGTATGTGCTCTCAATTCATCTGTGGTCTTTAATGTGTATCCATGTGTATCCACTGTTAACCCACCAATCCAGTGTGTTACATGATCCTCATGCTTTAAAGCCCACATTATCACAAGATTATGACTCAAGCCGAACAAATGACATATAGCCGAACTCTACAACATATTCAGCTCCAGCTTCATATTGTCTGAAATACACTGGCAGTCAGGATGAAGTGTTACCAGAGAGTGGGCTTTCAGGGTCATTCTGAAAAATAGCTCTGATTTGTTCACTCACTCTCTCTCTCTCTCTCTCTCTCTCTCTCTCTCTCTCTCTCTCTCTCTCTCTCCTTCCCAAAGGTCATGACCCATACTCAAACTCTTCCAGTACAACTCTCACTGACCAAACCACAGTCCAAAATCCACCAGAACATGCATCATCAGGTAGATGCTCTGCCTCCTCACTAATCTGTGATGACATCCATCTTGGAGATGACATTGTATAAAATCTTATGTAGACGACTAGAGTAGAACCCTAAATTTATTTATAAAATATAAAATATGCTATGCTCAAGGACTCTTATGGTGCATTTACATGGCATAGAACCTACTCTACTCAGATATTTTGCTTTTCCACTAAGAAAATCTGGTATCTGTTCCCTGAAAGCGTCGCTGCTCAAGTCTGGTTTGAAGCAAGCCAAGTAGGTACTAAACATCACGTGTTGACTTGCAGAGTGCTGACTGGCCCAAGAGACTTGTCAATCACCACGAAATGCAGATCTCCAGCACAATTTCTCTATCTCAAAAATTTCCAGCTACAGCAGATATCCCATTTGTTTTTATCTGACTCATGACAGGCATGATCCAAGTACTCATTAAAACTCCCTGGATCGGTAGCTTAAAAAGTCCAGTTAGATCCGGAAAACGCATGGATTTCAAAGCCTGCAGTTCCCATTAGAGACTGGATTTTGAGACTATGCCAGCTATATTTTGTGGGGGAGCTGTAGTAGTGGAAAAGCAGTGAGAGCAAAGAAAAGGAAATGAGGTCAGAGCAACTCAGTGGTGTCCATAAGTGGAGTTTATAATTAGGTATCCAGTGACTATATATAGATGTTTCCATTAAAGTGGCCAGCAGGTTGGGTCTACCAGCTGGTTGGGTCTACCAGTAAGTTCCCTAGTGAGTGAAGGTTGGGCTTTCCGAAAACGTGACAGTGAGTGAAGTTGTGGTGTTATTTCCTCAGTGGAATATGTGAAATTTATTCATGTGACACAAAAAAAAAGTGGAAGTCATGAGTGTGTGTTTTGTCATGGTAACTGTGGTTTTAGTGACATTGATATGCTCTTTTAGATGACCTCATGGCCTCGAGTGCCATGTTAAATTTCACTACACTGGTCGGAACATAAAGTGTTTTGTTGGTTATGAATCTTATTTAATGGAAGGCATTTAGGATTTTGCTGGGGTTAGGGGTTTTGCTGGACAACATTACATTTGATCTACATTCTTTTTATGGGCTTGGTGTAAGAAGGCCTCTTATTTTTCCTCACTATATATTTATTAATTATTTCCTTCCCTTTTCTTGTTAGTACTTCTCCTATTTAAGCACATGGTTGTGGTTTAATATTTCTGTTATTGAGTAAATGTCCACAGACCTGTGACTACAATGAATGCAGTTACCTCTGTGTCTAGACTCTGTGATGTACATCGGTGGTGGGTTGGCGTTTGTGGTGATGGTTCTGCTGGTGGCCATGACAGTTCTATACAAGCAAAAGAGAAATACAAAGAGGAAAACAGGTACAATCAAACACCAATCAATCATAGCATTAAACACATTTGTTTCTACACTAATTTCAACAGCTCCACTGATGAAAGAATGAACATCTGCAGTGCTACAATTACAGACCGTTGCAATTCTGATGACATTAATACTTTGTTAGCCCCATTTCACCTTGCACCTAGTGGATCATTCTGAGAGCTGCAGTGACACTGACGTAGTGGTGATGTGTCAGTGTGTGCTGTGTTGGTACATGTGGATCAGACACAGCAGTGCGTCTGCAATATATCTTTGCAGAAAATTCACAGTCAACAGTCAATATCAATACATTTAGGGACTCTTGAGTATATTTATCACTTCTTTCTTGTTTTTACCAATTGGGATTTGTAGTTTCCATTGGATTGCTTTATTGAAATATGACCCTTGTGGGGTTTTTTTTATCTCTAGGCGAGCCAATCCCTCCAAGTGTAATGCCGGCTGACCTTGGAAAGGTAAATACTTTAAGTATGTTTATTAATTGATGATGCACCAACGTTGGAAGCAAAATTCAGGACACATTAAAACAAATGCTCTGGCTGAGTAAAACACCTTCACTCATTATGTCTTACTCATGACTTACTGCAGAGAGTGTAAAACAGCTCACACTCAGAATACAGTAACTGAGCATCTAAGTGAATCCCAGATTACCTAACACACAATTTCCTGTGATATATGGTCATATGTTTTCTCCAGATCTATATAACACATCTAGAGTACCAAATCCCATGTCCGCTCAGTTATCTGCAAGAAGGCAAAGACCTGGTCTTTGGTTCCTCCTGAATCAGAGGTTCAGTCAATAATGGATTCCCCTTTTGAGTGCCCTGTCATAGACTTTCACAGTCTGATGCCTCAATTATTAGCAAACTTGGTCCAATCCCAGTTTTAAAAAATAGGGAACCACCACCATGTTGTGCCAGTCCAGAGGCACTGTTCCTAAGGTCCATGTGATACAGAAATGACAGCCCTCCAACGTCTGGGGCCTTCAGTAATTCTAGTTGAATCTCATCCATGTCAAGTGCCTTATCACTATGGAGCTTTTCAAACATCTCAGCAACCTCCACCAAGGAGGCATATCTCTCATGTTTAGAAATCCTCAAAGTGCTCCTTTCAATGCCCAACAATGTTATTGTCGAGTTCATAGTTGCACCATCCTTGCTGAGCACTTGGATTTCATTAAGTCCTGAGCCTTATTTCTCAGAAGCTCTTTGAGGTTGCCAGGATTCTCCATGGCCTCTCCAAAACACTTCCAAGCTCTGGAGATTGCTTCTGCCACTGCTGCAAGAATTTTTGGCCTGCTTGTACCAGTTATGCCAACCAAGTTTGAAAAGCCTCCATCACAGGGTTCTGGGGGTGATGCTGTAACACCAACAAACTTTTGCCCACACTTATATGCCGCCGCTGCCACAATGGTGGTCTGTTCAGACTGTGTGCCCCTACCTCTTACGCAAATATCTGAGATTCTAAATATTCTAAATATGGTGTTTAATAAATTTTTCAAAAATTTCACACAGCTAAGAGGGTGAAAGTTCAGCTGGTGTGTTCAAACTGAGAAAAAAAAAAAAAAAATAAAAATAGAGATGCACAAGGGTGTTGGTCTATGATGTACAGTAGAACTGATGAAGGTGTTTCTTCAGGATCACAGGATCTATCCAGAGATTGAGGTGAAGGAACCTGGTGTACAGTACACGGTGAATATGATCTATGGTACGTCAGATCCTACCAATGAGTCACTTTACTGCAATGTTGAGGAACCTTCTAATGTACTCATATACAGCACACCAACCCTGTCTCAGCAAAGTCCAGAACAGAACCTTTACTCTTCTGTAAACTCCACTGAAAACTCCACTATTTATTCAGAAGTGACAGTCCCTAAGTAGAGTGAATACAGTCATACACTGCAAAAATGAGGTCTTGGAATGTAAAATAATTGTAGTCAATGGATTTACTATTTATTGCTGTAATAATAGCAAATGTATGTAATTGATATTTCTCACATAATTTGTATTCACTGTGACTTATTTTGAAGTTTCAAGTACACCTTGTAAGAAATAGTAAATTGACTAAATTACTCTTGGAAATGTATTCAAGGATCATGTCTTCTTTCATGAAACGGTTATAATTGTAATTGTTTTTGGTAATAATATACTGAATGTATATATTATATGTATTTAAAATATGCTGAAGTGTAAATAGTTGTATAATGTTGAATTTTCTGTGTTTATTCTTCTTTGTGCAACATATTTTACTCATGTTTTAATAATATAATCTTCATTTAAATGTATGTATATATATGTTTAAATAAACATCCAGATAACAAATGCAGTATGGGATGTTCTTTATTAATATAATATAAATGAATGTAATATAATGTTCAACACGGGCAGCTTGGTGGTGTAACAGGTATTGTCGCTGTCGCACCGCTGCAGGGTCCTTGGGTTGTGGGAATATAAAAAGGGGAATATATTCCGTATGTGGACACACTGAAACCAGATAATACCAAAGAGGCAATGCTGGAAACATACGCATTCCTTCTGGTACACAACTGCACATAGCTGTAGATTATTCACAGAGAACATGTCGTTTGACCAGAGTCAATCCTCATGTGGCCGTGTGGACATGGGTCTTGAGGGCCTAAATCTTTGTACAAGCTTTAGGGTGAAATATGTTTGAATAAGTTATGTTTCAGTAACAGTTTATATGAATCTGTTGCACTGTAGTTCTGTACCACAGTGACCAGGAACACACCTCAAAACACACCGAGTACAGAGTTACTGCAAAGATTACTGCAAAGAGTCTACTGCCATTTTTGTATGTCATTCTACAGCAACCAAAATCACACCTCACTCTTTGTTCTTATCTGCTGAACCACAACAGATTGTGTGAAGTGCACAAACACAAAAAAACAGCCCTGAGAAAGAAAGACAACAGTTAAAAATCCTGTACAGTTAATGTCTTTTTCAATAGGGATAATGCTGAAATGATTATGAAGATCCTCCTCATCTTCAGCTTCTACCTGATCTCAGGTAAGAAACACACTTCTAAATTATCAGCTCTGTCAGCTGTGTCACATCCAGCCTTTCTTCAGCTGCTGGAGGATCCAGGAGAGTGAGGGGATTTTCAGGAGGAGTCCTCATCAAGTGCAGATATGAAACAAAATAATAAAGAAAGCCCTCAGTGTGAGGAGCAGTGATGTGAGAGAAGGAGACTCTGGTGAATTCTGGTGTGGAGCTGAATCAGACTGGCTGTTCTGTCATGGATATATGCTCTACTACATACACTTCAATCTCACAGTGACTAGTGAGTAGATGATGCTTTTACCTAAATTTACATTTACAGCTGCCTGTGAGCACTACTGAACTGTCACATGATTTCTGTATAAACCAGCTGTGACTCTCAAAAAAGTGGTGTATGAAATATGTGCTGTTTGTGTTTAAATCATACACAAAATACACGATTCACCTCGTTCAAGTGTAATATTTTAGCTGGGAAATTTTCATCTACATCAACAGAATGAAAACGACAAGGAAAAAAATCGACTACAACCTCAACTACAACCATCCAAGCATCAACTTCCAAGAGGACATCAACAAGTACAGCACTGCATTCTGACACTGTGCTCCTTGTGTCCTTCTTGTTGTCTGTTTACTGTGTGTGAAAGTGTATGTTATTGCACTATGTATTTTGCAGCTCTGAAGCAGAACATATGCATTGACACTGACTGTTCACCACCAGGGGGAGCTGCCTATGAAAGGGACCCACTCAGGGAGAAGCAACAATGCTTCTGTTTCTGAGATGGCTTCCGTTGTGTTCCTGTTTCTCTGATCCAGCTTGAGAGATAACACATCATATTGTAAAATCAGTCCTCGTATTAAAATGGGAATACGGGCACGTTAGTATCTCCTGCTTGAATCACATTTTCCTCAACAGGACTGCAAACCACTCGTTTAATATACAATTAAGACATGCAGGTGAAAATACAGACGGCTCTTACTGCTGTTCCAAGAGATCAGCTGGATTCCAAATGTCTCTATACAGCCTCTGTAGTGCACAGTGTAGGTCAGAAAGTAGCAGTTTCTGCACTCATAAAATACATTCTATATTGAATTAACCTGCCATAAGCTTCACATCCTCCAGTCGAACTGGTGCACTGCGTAAGGGGTATGATGCTATGTAGGACAATGATGGAGCCTCTCCTCTGTTGTTGTTTTGCAAAGTTACTGCTCCTGGCTGAAGTGATGACAGCTCTAGGCTTATGTGTACAGACTAAACGATATATGTATTCCCATCTGACTGTTCATATTCATTTCATATGCCCACAATTACATGTCTGATCTAGGACCACATTTTGAAAAAAGACAAAATCGGATTTCACGTGTCCACACAGCACTAAGACGATTAGATTTGAGTGACATTCATGCAGAAAATGAGTCACTCCAGCCTGGTAATGTGAACATAGCCTAAGTTTAAAAAAGTGTTTGTTACAGAACTGTAAACCACTGCACATCCCTGTAATGTTCAAAATAATATTATGACACTTCCTTCCCTTTAGGAACCTGTGTTCATCTCTCAGCCTGCAACAACCCAGACACCACAAAACAAGCAACATCTTTAGCACCAAACATGGAACTACACTCATTTTCTGGAAATTATGATCACACATATGCAAACCCAGGTGCTCACACACACAGTGCCAGTCAGATCACTTCCACTGTGATCCCTGTGGTGTCTGTAATTCTGGTCCTGCTCCTGATTGGACTTTTATTTTTTGTCCTCACTCTGCAAAAGAAAATAAAGGCTCAAGGTAACACACACACACACACACACAAACAAATAAATAAGACATATTATTATTATTAGGCTATGATATTTTCCATAGGATACAAAGACTGTAATCACTCTCCTGGGAAGATTCACCACTGTTCCTGTGTCCACTGTCCATTGTTTCAAAAGGTTTCTCCTTTTGGAAAAAAAACTCTCAGTGTGTTTTTCTTTTGCTTAGAAACTGCATTTAAACCCTTTCCTGAAATTAGTTAAACTATAAATAACCACCCCAGTGGACATAGATTAACAGGTATGTGCTGCCCACTGCTGGATGTACTTCACCATGCTACAGGCCAAGCACGAGCGCTTCCTAGAAGAGAGGGTGCTGTAAGTGCAATACGACCAGCATGGATTTAAAAGGAAATGCAAGATGAAGTGTTATAATTTTTTTTTTCTCAGATTCAGCCTCAAGTAAATCCCTCAGGGGCTGCTTAGATGGTGACAAGGTTAGACACATCTCTGTTTCAGAATCATATTCACCAGTGAAGCCTTTTTTAATGAACTCTCAATAATTAACTAAACATTATTATTATTATTATTATTATTATTATTATTATTATTATTATTATGTCCCTACAGGTAACCCTTGCTGATGTGGAGTATGAAGAGATTAAAAACTTCACAATTTTCACAATCTACTCTACTGCTGACCTGCCCACAGACTCTTCTGATCATGGAAAATCTATATTAGTAACCACGATAAATGTCTGATATGAACAGAGCTCAACAGGACTCTGCTGTAAATTATATTTTACAGAAATAAATGCTAATGTGTTCTGCTTCTGCTTCATTCGCTGTGTCGTTTAACACAGCAGGAGATAAACGAGAGATAAAAGAGTTCATTTAAAGATAAACATTACATTTACCTGCAGTTTAATAAACAGCTTCTTGCTCCTTAAAAAAAGGCAAATACATTTTTCTTCTTAATAAAATTTAAACTCTGTTTAATAAAAATTAAACCCTGTTCGCTCCTCTGCTGACCTCTCAATATTCTGAAATCCCCATGACACACAATGAACTATGGGATATCTCAGCTGGTGAAGGATAGTCCTGTTGCAGCCTTTGTTTCTAAGGAAAAGAAGGATGAATTTGTCAGCCACAAATGAAGGTGCTTCCGAAGTGGGACAGTCTAGTAGATCCACTGAGATGTAATTAGCCTACAAATGCATTCTTCGAAAGATTCAGCCACTGAACTGAGATGCACCTTGTGTCTTTATGAATCTAACTTTGTGCACAGGGGCACAGTCCTGTTTGAACAGGGAATGGTCAAATTGTCACAAATTTAGATTTGCACAGTGGTCAAATGAAACTTTGACTCCTTTGACACATGGAACATCTGGTGATATGACAGTACCTGGTCAGCACAGAATACAGGTGTGAATAGGGTACAGTGCATCTCAAGGACACATTGTGATTCGATCACTCAAACCATATTCAGAGATAGATAATGGCATTATTCTTGTAGAGTAAACTACAAAGCATCTCAATCAGTCGTTGACAGAAATAAGAACCACCCACATCAACCTCATCACGGCCCCATGCAGGGTTTTAACGAGTGATGAAGTTTCAGTAAACAGCCCTGTATTTTGGCCTTCACATGTAATCAAATGATCTGAGCCAAACCTGGGGGAAAAAAAGCCAGACCCTTATCCCTCCTCCACAAACTTTACTCTTAACCCTATACATTCCAGTGTGTAGAGGTCTCCTGAAATGCATCAAACCCAGATTCATCCTTCAGTCTGATAGTAAAGTAATCCCTCTGTCCAGAGAAAGAATTTCCACTGCTTCACACATTCAGTCATGATCTTATCTCTCTCTCATCAACACAAGTTCATTCTCAATGTGAACAGTTGACGTATAGCTGTTGTTTATTCGCTGAGAACTTGTTGGTTGACCAGAAAAGGCCAATCACTTTCATGTGTCTGTGTGAACACTTTTACTTGAGGACGCTTGTAAGAAAGTTTTCAGGTCAAATAGGGACAATGAGTTTACGGTCCAGTGACAATAACAAAGACTTGTAGTGCACTCTGTAGTTCTGTTTCACAGAGAGCAGACGAATACTGCAAAACACACTGAGCATACACTGAGTTATCTTAAAGATAACAAAAAGTTAACTCCAGTTTCAGTTTTTGTCACTCTACTACAACCCCAACCACAACTCTCTCTCTCTGTCTGTCTGTCTGTCTGTCTGTCTGTCTGTCTGTCTGTCTGTCTCTCTCTCTGTCTGTCTGTCTCTCTCTCTCTCTCACTCTCTCTCTCTCTCTCTCTTTCTGTCTCTCTCTCTCTCTCTTTCTCTCTGTCTGTCTCTCTATCTGTCTGTCGGTCTGTCTCTCTCTCTGTCTGTCTCTCTGTCTCTCTCTCTCTCTCTGTCTGTCTCTCTGTCTCTCTCTCTCTCTCTGTCTGTCTCTCTCTGTCTGTCTGTCTGTCTCTCTCTCTCTCTCTCTCTCTCTCTCTCTCTCTCTCTCTCTCTCTCTCTCTCTCTCCTCTCTCTCTCTCTCTCTCTGTGTGTGTGTGTGTGTGTTTGTGTGTGTGCGGGCTAAAAGGAAATGATCATATCCACATTATTACCACAAGTGCACAGGAAGATGATGAAACGGCACTCAAACAAGCTGAGAAATACAACAGTTTAAAGCTTTAAATGTCTAATGGACAAAGCTCAAATGACAATGAAGCTCCTCCTCATATTCAGCCTCTACCTGATCTCAGGTAAGAAACACACTTCTAAATCATCAGCTCTATCAGCAGTGTCACATCCAGCCTTTCTTCACACGGACATTCCTCCTCTTTTAGCAGCTGCTGGAGGATCCAGGAGAGTGAGGGGATTTTCAGGAGGAGGAGTCCTCATCAAGTGCAGATATGAGACACAATACACATCAAACACAAAGTATTTCTGTAAGGGTTCACGGGTGACCTGTGCTGACCAAATCAAGAAAGATGTTAAAAATGCATGGGTGAATTCAGGAAGATTCTCACTGATTGATAACACCAGTGCTGCAGTTTTCTGGGTGAAGATCAGAGACCTCACTGTAGAAGATTCTGGAACATATCAGTGTGCATCTGATATAAACTGGAGTGGTGACAGCTACACCCCAGTGGAACTGAAGGTAGAGGCAGGTGAGTGTCTCCATCACTGTCCTTTTTATGATCTGAAACCTCCAGTATCATTAGCTTCAGTTAGAGTGAGAGAAAATACATAGAAGCCCATGAAGAACCACGATCTGGAACTTTGCACTATTTATATATATTTCCTTAATACTGCTCTGTGTTCACACACTGTTTTTTTGTTGGTTGACCAGAAGTGAAGTGGTTCACATTGTTAGTCAATGATCATATCATAATTCTCTGGTTCTGAGCAAGATTTTCCTGCCAGTGTTGCATTGGCAATGCTCACTTACTTCTAGGACACTGAATTACCTTAATTGCTTTGTGAAAATAATGCACCAACTGTAAATAATGTCATCTATAATCAAAGTTGAATTCAGGTGAGTGCCATTTAAAAACATGTTTCATTTGATTGTTAATGTTTTTATTAATATTATTCTGACTATTTTTAATTGACAGATCCCGAGTTTGGAAAGAGCATCAATGTGACTGGCCGTGCTGGAGGAAGTGTTAACATCAGCTGTAAATACCCACAATCCCTCAGGAGTAGCCCCAAGTTTTTCTGCAGGGGGATGGACAGTGTTGGCTGTTTTTATAAAACAGCAGTTAAAGAAAGTGGAAAATGGATAAATCAGGAAAAATACTCACTGCATGACGACAGAGTAAACAACACCCTCAGTGTGATCATCAGTGATGTGAGAGAGGGAGACTCTGGTGAATTCTGGTGTGGAGCTGAATCGGACTGGGAATCTGATAATGGATACAAGCTCTACATCACACACATCAGACTCACAGTGACCGGTGAGTAGAGAGCAATTTGGATTCATCCATTTCTGTTGAGCGTTTATGGGAGTTCAGAGGAAATGTATGTACAATATTATAATCTTTGATATTTTAAAAAAATTGCAGAGTCTAATACTTGCTTTATCTGTGAAATGTTAATCTATATCAACAGAACAAGAACAACCAGTGAAAACATCAGCAGCAAGCACAACTCCACAGACCACAGCAACAACCACAACAACAAACACCCGAGAATCAACTTCCAGAAAGTTAGCATCAGGTACCACATTCTGTTCTCACATTCTGGCCCATTTGTACATGCTCCATCTGGAGAGATAACACAGTGTGTTTAATGTGTAGGAGCTCCTCTGTTAGAGAAGAGTGAATGTTTGGGTATCCATTCTCTCTGAAGTCTACTGTAAACCCTGATCTAAGATGGAGGCTCAGACCCAGATCTGTTGTATATAATAACTCTTATCAGGAGGCTAGTTCTGGTTTGTCTTGGTTTTCTCCTGGTGTGAATTAGTTGGGTGATTTAGTTCTCTCTCCTCTGTTCTAGTTTTCCTCAGGCCTAAAAATAATAAGTGTTTATTTGGCAGACTGGTTGATTGTGAAGATGGTCACCTGCTGCAGACAGTGCAGACATGCTCCAATGGTCTAAGACCACTTTGAAATCTTTCAAAATATTTGAGTAAGATGAGAAAAATGAAGTAATACATGCAGTATTTACACCTATCAGCCATTACATCAAACCACATGACTACTATTTTAACTGACTTGCACATGCCACTAAAACAGCACTGACTCACTTAGTCATGGATTCCACAAGACCTCTGATGGTGTCTTTCAGACTCCTGGGATCTTGGAGGCCAAGTCAACACCTTGAGCACTTTGTGGCAGGGAGCATTATCCTCCTGAAAGTGGACACTGATATTAATGTAATTTTTTTGATAGGGTGCTTTTTGACATCTGCGCAGAATAAAAGTGCTTTCACTAGGGAACAGGGGTAAACTGTCTGAACCTACACAACCCCCATTCACAGCACTCTACACTGCATGGTGTGTTCTGTCCCTGTTAGATCAAAGCAGCATTAACTCAATATTGTTTGCTACAGTAGCTCTTCTGTGGGTCTGGACTAGAATAGCTGGCTTTCACTCCTCTGCACTTCAGTACACCTTGGGTGCTCTTGACCTTGTTACCAGTTTACCGGTCAACATTCTTTGGACTATTTTGGTCTGTACTCACCACTTCATACTGGAAACACACAACAAGACCTGTGGTTTTGGAGATGCTCTGACAAGTCAGATGACTTCTGAGTGATCCGGTCTGATTTAATGATGATTCTGTTTTTACAGGATTTCCAGCTTCCACTGTGATCGCTGTGGTGTCTGTGATTCTGGTTCTGCTCCTGATTGCACTTTTATTCTGTCAATACTCTCTGCAAAAGAGAAGAAAGTCTCAAGGTACCACACACACACACACACACACAAGGATAAATTATAATTTTGGATACATTATTTAACTTAGGGGAAAAATCAGTTCCTAAGTCTTGTACCACTGTTCCCAGATTTGAAAACAATGACTCTCAAGGTGGTTTCTCTGAAATTATGATATTACCCATTTTAAACACAGTATATATATATAAATCAGTTCACTAGGCCCAAACTGTGGATTTACCGTAATAGATATGTGCTGCACTCTGCTGGTTCTTGGTTACAATGCTAAATGGCCAGCATGAGCTAGTAGGGGTGGATGTTGTTTTTTTTTTATTAATAATCATATCCTGACAGAAATTTTACATTATCTAATGTAAGTTTTTCCAAGATGAGCGGAGGCTGAAAGTGCTGAACGACTACCACTGATTTCAAAAGAAATGCTGGATGAACTTTTATTAATTCTTTGTTCTTCAGCCTCAAGTCCGAGTAAATCCCTCAGAGGCTTCTCAGACGATCGCAAGGTGAGACAGCTATTTCAGAATCATATTCACCAGTCAAGTCTAATAATGAATTGTAAATAACTTAACAAGTTATTATGATATTATCATGCTATAGAAAATGTTGTATTAAAGTCATTAAGCACACTTAATCAAGTCTAATATTTTGTATTTTCAGGCAAGCCTTGCTGAAGTGGAGTATGAAGTGATTAAAAACTTTGGAATTTCCACAATCTACATTACTGCCAATCTGCCCACAGACTCCTCTGACCCTTCCCCAGTTCTTTACGACAACGTCCATTTACCCACAAGCCTCTGCGACATTTCAAACCCTATTTATTCCACAGCGGAGTTACCCACAAGACTCTCTGATTCTGCAGAGGGTTTGACATACTCTAAGGTGAACTTCAGCAAGAAAGCAGATGGCTGTGATATTGTTACCATGACAACTGCCAACAAAGAGCAAGTCTCCTGTGAATATGCTACCGTTAGACATTAGCAAAGGTGTCTAGGTTAGCATGCTAGACATTAGCTTCCACTTCCACCAAACATAGATGGACAAAAAAAATGTTATAACAATAAAAATTGCAAAGTGTTTAAAAAGTGATTAAGTAACATATTTGCAATTTATTTTATGGAGTGTAGCTCACAGGAGGTGAAAAATCAAACTGCTTTGCTACACCCTAATGAATCAGTTTAGGGGTGGACATATTTAAAATTGGTTTAGTACACAGTTTATGACATATCCAGGCCACTAGAGGTCTGTAAATGACCGGTTTTAAAATAATAGAAAAATAAAGTGTCACTAATTGTAAATGTGAATGTAATGTAAATGTGTAAATGTTCATATTTCTGATCCTAATGAATTGATAAACTCTATGATTCTGCTGTCAGAGATTTATGGATATATTATTATTAACCTAATTATTATTTGTTTATTATTCTGTAACTGCTTTAATTTACTCATTAACCACTATCAAACTAATAAGCAGATGATGTACAAGACCCTCTGAAACAGCTGCAATCAAATCCTCACAGCAAATGTTGCAGCATGGTGTGTACTTACTCCAACAGTAGAAGCTGTTCCTGTAGTAAAGGGGATTAAACTCCTGATGATGATGAACTCCCCTCAGTTTGGAAGAAACTTTAGAGTAGCAGGTGTTTAAAAACATAGGGACCTTTCATTCCATTCTTCTAGGAATTGAACTGGTGGTGTCAGTAGAGCTCTCATCATTCAGACCAACACAATGCCATGAGTCATGAGTTCTAGACCTCACTTTCTGGATTTTACATACTGCGGAAAATATCAGGTGAAAATGTGTAAGTATTTAGATATTTAGTAACTAAAGTTTTTTTTTTCAATAACCTAAACACAGAAAAGATTTATACATTTAAACAGAACCCTAAGCAATATTTGGTATGTTTGCTACTTGTTTCCCCTTTACAGCTGCAGAGTGTAAGGGTGGTTTCTTACCCTTTACATTTGCATTCAGAAGTTTTTTTGGGTTTTTTTTTTGCTTAGTTTCTGTAGTGCAGAGACTGGAGTATCAACAACAAAGGCTATTATCCCTATTATAGTGGAGCATTTCTGATTTTAAGCTGTGATTTTAAGGTTAAAATGTTACCTAGTAGTCAAATTGGTTCATGTGGTGTTGTGGATATGAGATTAAGAGCTTTTATTAGACATTTTCCAGGCTGAACCATGGATGATTAGGGTAGGATTAAGTGATAATAACAAAGACTTCTATTGCAGTCTGTAGTTTTACCATGTACAGAGACCAGAAAAACAACACAAAACACACCGAGCACTGAGATGTTTAAAGATCACTGTATATAGTTCACTGCAGTTTCTGTTCATGTCATTCTACATCAACAAAAAAGAAAATGCCTCTCTCACTTTCTCTCTGTGGATGCTAAAGGGAAATGGGCGTACACTTATTTTTGTTATGGTTTGCTGAACTACAAGTGCATAAACAGATGACAAAATGGCTCTCAATCAGAAGCTGTGAAAGAAAGACAACAGTTTAAATTCCTAATGATGTAATGTCTTTGTTAAATACGGATAAAGCTGAAATGACCATGAAGATCCTCCTCATCTTCAGCCTCTACCTGATCTCAGGTAAGAAGCACACTTCTAAATCATCAGCTCTATCAGCAGTGTCACATCCAGCCTTTCTTCACATGGACATTCCTCCTCTTTTAGCAGCTACTGGAGGATCCAGGAGAATGAGGGGATTTTCAGGAGGAGGAGTCCTCATCAAGTGCAGATATGAGACACAATACACATCAAACAGAAAGTATTTCTGTAAGGGTTCAAGGTTAAACTGTGCTGACCAAATCAAGACTGATGTTAAAAACAAGTGGATTGATTTTAAAAGATTCTCACTGTTTGATGACACCAGTGCTGCAGTTTTCTCTGTGATGATCAGAGACCTCACCATAAAAGATTCTGGATTATATCAGTGTGTGGTTGGTAAATGGTTGTGGGACAGCTACACCCCAGTGGAACTGGAGGTAGAGGAAGGTGAGTATCTCTTGCTCTTCCTTAATTATGTTAATACTTAAAGTAAAATCCAGTTAGTTTGTAAAATAGCTGGGACACAATAAAGAGTGAAAAGCTTATACTATATTCAAAATATATCACAGTCTTGAAAGATTCCATAATAAGCAGGTGAACTGGTAAAAAGTGAGGTATTCATGATAGAATATAAACTTTGTGAGAAAACTGTCAAAAAAATTAAATATTCAATGCAAGATTTGATTTAATGAAATATATTAAATCAAATGTATTTCACCATATACTGTACCTAATATTTTAAGAAGAGGTACTCATGACAATTGCTGTATGTGTATGGCAGCACTTTTATGTTACCTTGATAAATATAGTCTGACTATATAAACTGACTAGGGAGAACTCTCGAAAGCTTTTGTCAAATAACAGTCCACTGCTACATGAGGAAATGCAACCTGAAACTATATTTTGCAAGGAGAAATTCCTACATCTGTCGAATGATGAATATCTAATAAGTTGTCTGGAAGCAAGCTCAGTTCTATGGTCAGAGGAGTCCATGTTTCAGCTTGTCCATGGTTATTTAGGAAGAAAATGCCAGGCATCATTCTGCACATGCTACAACAACATAGCTTAATAGACACAGAGTAGTGTGGCTGATGGATCTGCCTGCAGTCCAGATCTGTCTATTATGGCGCAGGACAATCAGGCATCAGGACAAACAGGCTTTAACCACAGACTGATGAGTAGCTGAAGCTATCAAACCAGAATGCACAAACATTCCACTTGCAAAACTTAAGCAACTGGTATCCAGTTATCATGTTTAAGAGAGAGCTGTTGGACATGTTTATGTGCTTTTAATTACTTTAATAAAAATAGCTCAAAAACGAATCAATGAATTGCTCTAGAACAGCTGCAAATTGGTTAAAATCCACTCTGCCCAATGAAAACTGTTCATTATAGAGGTATAAAAGGCACAAGTACTGAGGTGTAAAACAGTGGAATTGTGTTCTCTGGATAATCAGACTGTTGTGCATTCATCATAACTATAATTCTATGTTCACACTGCTCTGTGTGTATACATTGCTCTTTGTTTGTTTTGTTAGATCATTGACCACAGGAGGATGGGTTCCTTTTCTGATTCTTGGTTCATCACAGTAGTTCTTCTTGTTCTGGGAAGCTTTATCTGACACTGTTGCATTGCCAGTGCTCAGTTGGGGCTAGGACTTGAAAATCTGTTAAACAGCTTTATGACAACACCGTCTGTAAAAAGAGATTTATAAATAAAATTGACTTTATGATTGACAGATTTAGAGATTGGAAAAAGAATCAGTGTGACTGGCCACACTGGAGAAAGAGTGAACGCCACCTGTAAATACCCAGAATTCATGAGGAGCTACCCCAAGTTCTTCTGCAGGAGAGTGAGCAGTGGTGAATGTTTTTATAATACAGCCGTTAAAGCAAGTGGAGAATGGCTGAATCAAGGAAAATACTCACTGCATGAAAACAGAGTAAAGAACACCCTCAGTGTGATCATCAGTGATGTGAGAGAGGGAGACTCTGGTGAATACTGGTGTGGATCTGAATCAGGCTGGGAATCTGATCAAGGATACAAACTCTACATCACAAACATTACACTCACAGTGACCAGTGAGTAGAGAATTTTTTGGCTAATTTGTAAATCTTCAGACACTTTCTGTGGAGTGTATGACAGAGTAGAGGCAAGACGTACAAAGATACAGTCTAATATCCTTTCAGTGTATTACACAATGTACAGACTGGATGTGAAATATAAAAAATTGGGAATGGCTGAATTCCTAGGTATAGGCTCAACCAAATTTTAAAAATATTTGATCTAAATTCACATTTACAGCAGTCTGTCATTAGAGCTATGTAAAAGTCACATGCACATCAGGCTCACAACTGTAAGAGTTATGTTTATACCACATCCGTAAGGAGTACATGCAGGGGTGGCATATGGGGTGGAGATTAAGAGAGTCCTAAGGACCTGAGACTGACAGGCCCTTATAATTTACATGAAAATACATGTTACATAGGTTTCAGTCCAAATAATTCAGCTGTGAAATGTCCTACATCGACAGAACAAAGACAACCAACAGAAATATCAGCATCATATCCACAGAGTTTGATAACAATCTCAACGTCAAACACAAAAATCACCGCAGTGACAACCACCCAAGAACCAACTTCTAAGAAGAGATCAAAAGGTACAGCATTCCTTACTGGTCTTTTGGTTTGTTTCGGTTTTCTTCTGGTTTAATTTAGTTGGGAAGACAGGCGCTTGTGTTTCTGGTCTTTTGTCTGTTAGGGAATTCAGAGTTTAGTAAATGTAAGTGATGTTTTTTTTTTGTTATTTCCCCTTCTCTGTCCTCTATTACAGTTTTTCTCTATCCTTTCCTCTTATAATTAATATAGAACTCGAACAGCTTAAACTGATACACTTTATAAAGTGTTTTTTTTTCTGACTGTGGGAACATAGTAAGGGGATCTCAACTGTCACATTTAGTTCTGACTCATCAAGTGTCTCTGTGTCCTTGGTTATTGGGCACCAACTGATTAGATGTAAAAACTTAAAATTCCTGACATTTGCAATTCAGCCATGTTAAATCAACAAAATATGTGTTAAAATGTAACAGACTTTAAATGTAACAGACTTAATAATGTTCATTTAACACTGGTTAATTTGCTGTGTGGGGTCTCCAGAATTCAGACTTTTTCCAGCACATCCTGTTGATTGGATTAAATTTGAGGAACAAAGTTTCCCAAAAGTTGAAACAATTTTTTCTATCATGACATAATGTGTGTAATATGATTTGTTTTTATTAAACATAAAAACAATTGAAAGTAATGCAAAATTAAAGTTTTTTCTTTCATGGTCTCTGAATCCGAAAGTGGTTCTTACAGAATTATAAACTGTTGCATGTCTCTGTAATGTATTCTGACATTTCCTTCCGTTTAGGAGCAGGTGTTCAGCCATCAGCCCCCAACAGTTCAGAGACCACAGAACCAGCCACATCCTCAACTTCTACTGCTGAGTTATCTTCACTGTCTGGACAAGGTGATTGCACACACACACAAACACACACGCACACACACACACACACACACACACACACACACACACACAAACACACACGCGCGCGCACACACACACACACACACACACACACACACACACACACACACACACACACTAATTTCTAAATGATCAGGTCTGATCTAATGATGATTCTGTTTCTTCAGGATTTCCATCTTCCACTGTGATCTCTGCTGTGTCTGTGGTTGTGGCCCTGCTCCTGGTCGGACTTTTATTATTCATACTCACCCTGCAAAAGAGAAGAAAGTCTCAGGGTAAAACACACACACACATGAATATGGAAATGTCATTATTTAGGCTACAATATTTCAATAAAAGGCAAACAATACACTATTCACAAGTGTGGGAAGATTTACCACTGTTCCCAGGTTTCTCCTTTTGAAAATGGGTCTGGTAAGGTAGTTTGCCCATTCAAATATGGCACTGTAACTCCTTCCAGCTATACTTAAACAAAATTTAATTGTTTTTATTATTATTATTATTTCCCATTTATTGAAGAGCAATCAGCTCCGGTTTCCTCCCACAGACCAAAAACACACGTTGGTGGGTGGATTGGCGACTCGAAATTGTCCGTAGGTGTGAGTGTGTGAGTGACTGGCGCCCCCTCCAGGGTGTATTCCCGCCTTGTGCCCAATGATTCCAGGTAGGCTCTGGACTCACCACGACCCTGACCTGGATAAGTGGTTACAGATAATGAATGAATGAATGAATGAATGAAGAGCAATCATAATTAACTAGGTTTCACCGGTGCATTTGAATAATGGCTCTGTGCTGCCCTCTGCTGGGTGTAGTGACCATGTTAAATGTCCATACTGTTCTAAAAGGGCATAAAGATGTTTTTGCTTTGGTCTGTGGAGAAATGAAACTGTGCCATCAGTCATGTTACTTTGGAATCTGTTGGAGTGGAGTTAATGATCCATAACTAATCATTCAGCACCTGATCTCATTAATATTATGGGGATGGATGTAATCAAATCCTCTCAGCTAGGTTTCAATGTCTAGTGTGTAAAGCCTTTACAGAAGAAAGGAGGCTGTAAAATGGGGTATGAGTACCATTTATTTTAAAAGAAGTACTGGATGAACTGTTAATTTTTTATTCTGAAATTCAGCCTCAAGTACGAGTAAATCTCTCAGAGTCTCCTCAGATGTCCACAAGGTGAGACACAGCTCTGTTTCAGTCATTCACCAGTGAAATTTTTAATAATGAACTGTAAATAACAATAATAATAAAACAACATGACCATATACATTGTATCTAAACACTTTACCAGCTTTGACATCAACTTATTATTATCTTTCAGGTGACCCTTGCTGAAGTTGATTATGAGGAGATTAAAGACTCTGGAGTTTCTACAATCTACTCTACAGTTGACCTGCCCACACACTCCTCTGATCATTCCTCAGTTCTTTATGACAACATCCAGTTACACACAAGCCCCTGTAACATTTCAAACCCTATTTATTCCACAGCTGAGTTACCCACAAGTCTCTCTGATTCTGGAGAGGGTCTGAATTACTCCACAGTGAATTTCTGCAATAAAGCAGATGACTCTGACATTGTTATCACTGCAACCACCAACAAACAGCAAGACTCCTGTGAATATGCTACTGTCAGACACTAGCAATGGTGTCTAGATTAGCATGCTAGATGTTAGCATGCACCTAATCCAAATATAGGAGGATGAAAGTTTAAAATAAAATGTTAAAATATAAATTAAAAACGTGTTTAAAAAGTGATTCCGTTTTTTTTTTTTTTTTTTTTACCATACATTCAATGGCGTGCAACTCACAGGGTGTGAAATATCAAACTAATTGTTTTCCTTGAATTAACCATTTTATTGGTGAACAGATTTTTCTGATACATCTAGGCCACTAGGGGTCTGTGTAATAGATTCAAAAGATTTTGCCTGTAAATGTGTTTAATATTGACAGAAAAATACATATTTCCTAATCATAGATGAGAAATGTACTTACATATTTTTGGTGTGAGAACTTAAATGAGTGTGTGTATTGCAGCCATAAAGTGACCACACAAACAGAGATTGTTAGTTTTCACTGGACATAAAAAGTCTCAGTGCTCTTCTAAAAAATCTTCATGACCAGAGGAATCACTGGCCATATGTTTGAAAGATCGAGGCAGCTTAGAAGCAGCAAAGCTGCCAAAACTCATTTTCTCCTGAACAGGTAACATCAAGTCATTTCTGAATAATATGTAAAAATACAGATGCCTATGTATAGATTAAAAGTGTAACCACCATAGCTTGGGGTTGATTGAAAGGTGCAAGGATGGTGTTTTGTGTGTTTTATGTGAAGGTGGTGAATAACAACATGACTGAAATTGTAAATAAGATTATTTTAATGAAATTGAGACAGATTAATGTGTGTTTCTCTGTTGTTTGGGTGTGTTTTAAACTAAGTCAAAAGTTGAGTTGAATAGTTCAGTAGTTGAATCAGAATTTAATTTTTTCTCTGAAGCAGCACTGACAAAACTAATTTCAATTTCATTTTCTATGCTGGTATTTCCTGGTCAAATCTAAAACGAAAACTTTAATGAGGAAAACAAAATTTCATACACCACGTTAGCTTTACTTTTTGAGCTACATAGTAAGAGTGAAAATGAAAAAAAAAATTCATTTAATTTTTAAATGCAGTATGCAACAGATGACACAAAATTAAAATGAAATTGAAAAATTCATTCATTCATCGTCTGTAACACTTATCCAGTTCAGGGTCACGGTGTGTCGGAACAACACGGAATCACTGGCCGCAGGGCAAGAACACACCCTGGAGGGGGCGCCTACACAGGGCGACACACACTCGCACATTCACTCAAAATCTCACACCTATGGACACTTTTGAGTTACTGCAACACTACCTGCTGCGCCGCCATTCCGCCCTACAGTTAATCAGTGTTTGATTTATATTTGTTTACTTTTTTAAAAGAAGCAAAATAGAATTATTGATATCGAATGTAATATATGCTAACCACAGTTCATCCCAAAGTTGACTGAATTAGGTCAGTGCCCAGGAGCTGTACAGTCGTGCTACAACCAGAAATGGCCATTCCTGAACTGTGGTCATAAATTTGGTTTGTGCAACTTTAAATTTGGTGATTAGATGCCAAAGATGCCAAACTGATGAAAAACATCCAGTCTATTAATGGTTTTGGAGGCGGGATATCCAGACCATTATCCCGCCTCCAAAACCATTTATATTTAGCACTATGAATTCCATGGGTGGCACGGTGGTGCAGCAGGTATTGTCATTGTCATAAAGCTCCAGGGACCTGGAGGTTGTGATTTTGAGTCCTGCTCCAGGTGAGTGTCTGTGAGGAGTTTGGTGTGTTCTTCCCGTGTCCACGTGGGTGCCTTCTGGGTGCTCTGGTTTCCTCCCATGGTCCAAAAGTATGTTGGTAGGTGGATTGGTGACTCAAAAGTATCTGTAGGTGGGAATGTGCAAATGTGTGTCACCCTGTGAAGGACTGGTGCTCCCTCCAGGGTGTGTCCCTGCCTTGCCCTCAGTGATTCCAGGTAGGCACTGGACCCATGATGACTCACCAAACTCCTGGTGTATAAGTCATTGTACCACATACACAGGAAATTTGTCTTCCACATATAACCCATCTGTGGTAGTGAACACACACACTCACACACACAAGTGCACTAGGGGCTGTGAACACACTCTCAGAGCGGCAAGTGCCTTGCTCAATTGTACCTCAGCCGTGGACTGATGGAGGAAGACAGTGCTGTTCCTTCACACACACTGCCCCCAGTTCTCCTGCCGCTCGTGGGAATCGAACAGCAACCTTTGTATTTGAAGCATAAGCAAATATGATTAATCATTTTCAGTCCAACTAATTCATCTGTGAAATGTTCATCTGCATCAGCAGAACAAGAACGACCAGCAGAAACGTCACCGACAAGCACAACTCCACAGAGCTCAGCCACCTCAAACACAACCACAACAATGCACACAATAGTACAAGAATCAACTTCTAAGATGACATCAATAGGTAAAGCATCCTGTTCTGACCATGTGTTCTTGTTTGTCCCTGTTTAGTGTGTGTTCTTGTTTTATTTATTTTTTTTGCAGAGCTATTTTTTTTGCAGAGCTCTCCTCTCCTGGTGTGTCTTCTGGTGTATTCCCAGGTCCCAGATGGATCTCTCAAGACAATATAGTCTGTTTAATCCATACAGACTACATTAGCTCATGTGCTGATTTTAGTGTACTGTAAATCCTTAGTTAAGATGGTTTCTCAGTTCTGTACCAGTTGGACATTGGGCAACACTCCACCCTGAATGATAGTCACTCCTCCAAGCAGTTTGTTGAGCTCTTCGTCATTACGAACGGCTAACTGCAGATGATGAGGAATGATATGGGTTTTCTTGTTGTCACAGGCAGTGTTCCCAGCCAACACCAGAATCTCAGTGGTCAGATACTCCAGTACAGCTGCCAAATAGACCAGGGCGCCAGCACCAACTCGCTCAGTGTAGTTTCCTTGCGCAGATGCTTATGTACACAGCCAACTGGAATCTGCAGCCCAGCACACGATGAACTAGTTTTGGCCTTGGCTCTGGTTTTCCCTTTTTTAAAATCAGCTTTATTAAAGGGAAATCATCACAGCACATTCATATACAGGGGTTGGACAATGAAACTGAAACACCTGGTTTTAGAGCACAATAATTTATTAGTATGGTGTAGGGCCTTCTTTTGCGGCCAATACAGGGTCATTCATTGGGAATGACATATACAAGTCCTGCACAGTTTTCAGAGGGATTTTAAGCCATTCTTGTTGATCTTGGTCTGATGATGATTCTGTTTCTCCAAGATTTCCAGCTTCTACTGTGATCTCTGTTCTGACTGTGATACTGACTCTGCTCCTGATTGGATTAATATTCTTCATAGTCTCCCTGCAAATGAGCAGAAAGACACAAGGTACCACACACACATTATTGTTTATGCTACAATATTTTCAATAGAAGGTAAAGACTTTGTTATCACTGTCTAAGTCTGGGAAGATTCACCATTATTCCCAGGTTTCTCCTTATAAATGACTCTGAAGTAAGCTTGCTGGCTCTAAAATGGCAGTGTAACTCCTTCCAGAAATGCTTAAACTACTCTTTTTATTTATTCAATGTAGAAAACTACTGTATAATCAACCATTTACTAAAGATCAATAATTAAAAGAAAAACAATTCACTTGACCTTAACAGTGACTTAAAATAATGACCCTGAGCTGCCCTCTGCTGGATGTAGTTGACCATGTTAAAAGCCAGTCATGAGCTAAAAGGGTATAAAGAGTTTTTTCTCCTGGTTTCTGTCTGCGGAGAAGTGAAACTTTTTAATCCAATTTCTTTGGGATCAGTTAAAGTGGAGTTAATGATCCACAACACTGATTCAACATCAGTACCTGATCTCACTAATATTATGGGGCTGAATATAATCAAACCCTCACAGCTATGTTCTGGTATCTAGTGTGTAAATCTATTCCAGAAGAGAGGAGGCTGTAAGTGCCATATGGTTTCTTGGTTTATAAAGAAATGCTAGATGAACTGTTATTACCGTATTTTCCGCACTATAAGGCGCACCTAAAAACTCAAATTATCTCAAAAGCCAACAGTGCGCTTTATAATCCGGTGCGCCTTATATATGGACCGATATTGAGCCAGGTCTCACAACTACGGTAAGCAGCCGTCTACTTCATTTTCTTCCGCGCGCGGTGCATGCTGGATATATACCGGTATATATATTTCATTTCCATTTGTTTTTTATGTAAAGACCCCAAAATGGCTCCTATTAAGAGACACGCATATGACGCAGAGTTTAAACTCAAGGCGATCAGTCACGTAGAAGAACACGGGAATAGAGGAATAACTTAGTAAAGTGAGCTTTACGTGTTTATTTTGTGTGTTGTGTGATTTTAACGTTTGAGCAACTTTGAGTTATTGATATATTGTTATCGCTTTGCACTATTTCGAGTGTTACTATATTGTGATTATTATTATTATTGAATCGAAGAAAAGTCCCCCCCCCACTATGTGGGGTATATTAACATTGCACTACATGTTTTACCTTAAACTACGCTGGGTTGTAATCTATTAATAAAGTTGAACTGACCTATCTGACTGTTTTGTTGACATTCCCTTTAGCGCAGCTCCATCTAATTGATGCATAACGTAACCCCCAGCCTCTACTGTAGCGTCTATTGTATGCGCCTTATAATCCGGTGCGCCTTATATATGGACAAAGTTTTAAAATAGGTCATTCAATGAAGGTGCGCCTTATAGTGCGGAAAATACGGTAATTGTTTGTTCTCAGATTCAGCCTCAAGTTTAAGTAAATCCCTTTTTTTCAGGTGACCCCTGAAGAAGCTGAGTATGAGGAGATTAAAGAATCTGGATTGTTCACAGTCTACTGTAAGGTCAACCTGCCCACAGACTCCTCTGACCCTTCCTCAGCACTTTACCACAACGTCCTGTTACCCACAAGCCCCTGCAACATTTCAAACCCTATTTATTCCACAGAGTTTTGTTGAGTCTGCAGAGGGTCTGAATTACTCCATGATGAATTTCAGCAAGAAAGCAGACAGCTACGATATTATTACCATGGCAACCACCAGCAAAGAACAAGTGTCTAAGTTAGCATGTTAGCACTTAAACTAAATATATTACAATAGAAGTTTTTAAAAAATGTCATGTGCCATGCAGTTTTTTAAAGAGTTTTAAGTTGAAAGTTTTAATTAGTTATTCTAAGCCGTGCAGCTGAGACGAAGAATCAAACTGCTTTGTCATCTCTGAAGGAACCAGTTCAGGAGGCAGCCATATTTAACATAAATATAACATTTCTGACCCATCGAGACCACCAGGGGTCAGTATTACTGCTATTATAAAACATGGTAAAAATGAGTAATTCAGTCTGTTAATATGTTTGTTTAATATTGAGAATTACATTTTTATTTATATTTTTTTAATTTAAATGTATGTGATGTAGATACAAGACGCTCTGAAACAGCTGCACATGAATCTAAGATCACCATGTCCAATCCTGAACATGCTAATGTGACTGAGTGCCATCAAATCCTCACAGAAAATGTTCCAGCATGTTGTGTAAAGTCTAACTCT
The DNA here is from genome assembly GCF_029633855.1 of Hoplias malabaricus. Classification (NCBI taxonomy): domain Eukaryota; kingdom Metazoa; phylum Chordata; class Actinopteri; order Characiformes; family Erythrinidae; genus Hoplias; species Hoplias malabaricus. The sequence continues at coordinate 59,677,459 of NC_089801.1, read as the reverse complement.
CCTCAGTTCAGAAGAAACATTGGAGGAGCAGGTGTTTAAAACCCTAGGGCTCTTTCATTCCTGTTCTTCTACGAGCTGAACTCTAGGTGGAAGTAGAGCTCACCTCATTCAGACCAACACACTCTGACTCATTGAATTATGCTCAACGTGCTTCAGTTCTGGACACTTTCTGGATTTTACTGGGACAAATATCACGCAGAAACTTCTGAAAATTATGGAAAATTTTATAAATATAGAAAGATTTATATAAATATATATAACAAATATAGAAATCTAAATTCAGAAAGTGTTCCCTAAAATCTGCATATTTAAGAGGAACTTAAATTGCTTTAACTGGTGTCTGGTTTTATTATAAAACTAAGTTTCCTAAAGATACCCTGCTCAAAGTGCAGTGCACTGGTGTTTACAGAGCATCAGAAAGTGGCAGAGGTGTGACATCACTACTGTTTTCACCATGGAGCAGGTTAAATAGTGAACTCTCCTTGGCATCGGGAAATGTAAGTTTTAGAGCTGACCATCAGACTGATAACTTAGTAAGTCTTCTGTTGAGAGAAGGCCTTTCACTTCTCCTGATTTCAGTGTTAAATTAGAATCATTTCACACTCTCAGTATCTTATCTCTCCTTTCAACAAACAGTGTACACAAGTTAATTCTGTGTGTAAACTACTGCACTTCTAGCTGTAGAATATTAAAAAAAATAGTGAAAATTTAGTGAGAACGTGTTTTGATCAGAGATGGTGAAATATTTTTATGTATGAATGGACATAAGGTTTAAGAGGCTTCAAGACTGCACAACTCCATAAAACACTCTGAGCTCTCTCTCCCTCTCTCTCTCTCTCTCTATCTGTGGGTACTAAAGGGAAATGGGCGTACACATTGTTCTGGTCTACTGAACTATACGTTTTTAAACAGAAGCTGAGAAAGAAAGACAACAGTTCAAAGTCCTACATGTTTAAGGTATTTTTAATAGGAACAAAGCTCAAATGACGATGAAGATCCTCTTCATCTTCAGCATCTACATCAGGTAAGAAACACACTTCTAAATCATCAGCTCTATCAGCAGTGTCACATCCAGCCTTTCTTCACACAGACATTCCTCCTCTTTTAGCAGCTGCTGGAGGATCCAGTAGAGTGAGTGGATTTTCAGGAGGAGGTGTCCTCATCAAGTGCAGATATGAGACACAATACACATCAAACAGAAATTATTTCTGTAAGAGTTCAGCGCCAAACTCTGCTGACCAAATCAAGACAGATGTTAAAAATGCGTGGGTGAATTCAGGAAGATTCTCACTGTTTGATGACACCAGTGCTGCAGTTTTCTGGGTGAAGATCAGAGACCTCACTGTAGATGATTCTGGAACACATTAGTGTGCGTGTGATATAAAAAGGAGTCGTGACAGCTACACCCCATTGGAACTGAAGGTAGAGGAAGGTGAGTCTCTCCATCATTGTCCTCTTTATGATCTGAATCCTCCAGCATCATTAGCTTCAGTTACAGTGAGAGAAATCACATAGAAGCCCATGAAGAACCCAGATCAGGAACTGTGTTCTCACAGTGTTTATTTTCACAGCTCTATTAAGAGGCGAGTGATTAAGAAGCAGTGCCAGTGATACTTCCTCATTTATTTTTATTTTTAATGTTCATGATTTTGAAGGCTAAAACTAATTTTCTACACTAGAGACGCCTGATTACAGCAGCAACTTTTGTTTCAGGACGACGTTTTGTGTTACTGTTAATATGAGGCATGTAGGAAGGATGCACCTTTTAGTGGCCTCAGCTTATATTTATAGTCAGGGTTAGGATTAGCATCAGTCAAAGCACAGGAAGACAAGCACAAAGTAGGCAGTTTCTTACTCTGCATCCAAAACAGAGGTTCAGAAACAGAGATACAGTAGTATTTTTTAATTTTTCATAACATAATAACATTCTGCTTAAAACCAAACAAAATATTGAGATGTCTGCTACAGTAACAAAAGAGAAAATTAGATTGCATATTTATTTCTTCCAGAGACATTTGTGATAGTCAGAGCAGGTAAACACGATGGTCTAGGCGGAGCCTTACCGGTTTATGGTGTTGTCTTTGAAAATCTTAACCCAATGTGTACTAACCAATCAGGTTCATCACCAACTTTGGGCTGGTAACCAGTAATCTTCCTTCTTCCTCAAAGGCAACACTGCTTCCAGAACCATTCTGAGCAGTGATTTCGCACATGAGTGTGTAATTACCGAGGTGGGGAGCCAGGAGGGAGCTGGAGCAGGAAAGAACCTCTATCCAGGAAGAATGTTTCAGTCCATACAGTGTAGAAGTGACAAAAACAGTTTCGTAACAAAAACACAAATTATTATTGCTATTATACAATGAATAGCGCCCCTTTCTGGAGTATTTCCAAAAAATGAATGAGTATGTATGTGAGTGAACGAGATATAGTCAGGTCCCTGGTCCTTCTTAAAAAAAACAACAAAAATGAAACAAAAGATCAGTATTAAATTACTACAATGCTGTAAGCTTAGTGTCCACATGCTCAGTGCTAATTCTATTCAACCCGGTCTCACACCTACTCGTGATATAGTCACATATGTAGGGGACTGCAATTTGTGAGTGAGGGACCTGGAGGTTGTGGGTTCGATTCCCGCTCCGGGTGACTGTCTGTGAGGAGTTAGTGTGTTCTCCCCGTGTCCGCGTGGGTTTCCTCCGGGTGCTCCGGTTTCCTCCCACAGTCCAAAAACACACTTAGGTAGGTGAATTGCCGACTCAAAAGTAAGTGAATGTGTGTGTGTCTGTGTTGCCCTGTGAAGGACTGGCGCCCCCTCCAGGGTGTATTCCCGCCTTGCGCCCAATGATTCCAGGTAGGCTCTGGACCCACCGTGACCCTGAACTGGATAAGCGCTTACAGATAATGAATGAATAATGAACTTTTCTTGCCGTGTGGTCCATGTTCATGAAATTCCTCAGAGTAGGAGTTTTGACTTAAGATCAGATCCATCTCTTATTTACTTTGACTTGCATCAAGAAATCCTGAAACTCACTTATATTAAGAAGCTTGACGAATACAGACCAATGTTGCCAGCATTAAACCAGCCCAGTTTGGCTCACTATAATCATCATCATCATTAAGTTACACTCTTAAAAAAATAAATATATATATATATATATATATATATATATATATATATATATATATAATACAAATAAAACATAAGTACTGTACATGTACTGGGGATGTGCAAAATAATTTTCTGGGATTTTGTTGATAAGGTATAAATTGACTATATTTTTGCATTATTCAAATATGTGAAAAGTCTTATATTTTACTAGCTTGCATTTCTAAAAAGATATGAATGGACTAGAAGTCATTAATCCAAAATGTCATATCAATAATGCATGCTTCTTACCGTAAATAAATAAGTGAATCAAAGTTGTGTCTGGAATGAAGAGTTTATAGGAAGATTCATCTCTACTTATGGCTAAAACAGAGCATTACATCTTCAATATCATATTAAGGAATTAACATGATTGAAAAAACGGTTAAATTAACACTCCCCCCACCCCACACACACACGATGAGTGAATATAATGCTAATGTCACAGATGAAGAAAAAAAAACAATGAGGAAAAAGACAAAAAGTACATAAGTAGAATCACACCTTCACCAGGACAAAGTAAGGATGAGTATGAACAACAGCAACAGAAAGCGTAGATGGAGACGTGGAGAAATAAAAGGAAAACAAATAAATGAACATTAAAAAAGCAAAAGACAAAGAGTACTGTGTAAACGGAAAACCTGTGTTTTTACTTTGCCATATTATAAATCACCTGTAAAAATTTGTTTTAAAAAGTTTAAAAGTTAACAGAGGAACAGTGTCAGGATCACGAATTACTGTTTCTGCATGAAAATTGCAATGGGTGGAGCTGGGGAATTAATGGAAAATTAAATCAATTTCCACATTCAGAATCTAATTCATGTAAATCTTGCAAATATTTATTATATTGATGTTTCTTTTAATTCTGGTCATTCTATTTTAATTTTGCTAATGTCCTGGTGTGTGTGGATGTAGTGTCCCTTTTAAACTAACTATACTGAGCTGTAGTCATGTGATTCTGACCCATCCAATCTGCCACATGGAGGCAACAGAACCTAAACACAGCGCCAAAAATATAGCACATCCTATGTCTGTCAGTTAGTTCACAGTTCCAATGTAAACACTGACAAAAACAGTTTAACACAGAGGTATTTCATTAAACACTCAATTCACCTGAGATTAATGTAGACTAAACACACACAAATACTTAGTTGAGTGCTACAGTGACTTGAGTGCAGCATGATTTGGTGGAATTATTGGTCATTGTACGTGTTACGAAATGTGTCTTCCACATTTAACTCATCCGTGACAGTGAACAGAAACACACGCACACACTAGGGTCAGTGAACACACCTGGAGCAGTTATGCGCCTTGCTCATGGGCACTGCACATGTGGATGGTGATGTAGGAGGGCAGTGCGGTTCCTTCACTCTCCCCATTCCCAGTTTTCCTATTGGTCAGGGGAATTGAACCAGCAACCTTCTAGTCCCAAGTCTGCTGCTTTTTCTGTAAACATAACCATTCACACGGGGTAGGTAGAAAAAAATTCTTCTCTGGTTACTGTTCTACTGATGACTGCTGTGTCTAGCAACTTGAATGGGTAAAAAGGTGGCTACGATCATGGAACCATAGTTTGAACAGTATCCTGACATCAAATATAACCACAGAGGGCTGCATGGTTTTCATTCCAAGCAGGGGCACAGCCGATTCCAGTTCTTTAATAAACTGGTTTCCAACAACTGATTAGGTGATGCTTCTAACTTGACATAATAAAAACCTGCAGACACGTGGGTCCTTTGCAATAAGGACTAAACACCTCTGATCTATAATATGCTGAGCGTTAAAAATATCACATAACTGTCCCTCTCTAACACATTTGACCTGTAAAATTATCAGTACATTCTCCACGACATTCAAGAATGTTGACTGATGAGTGTTGACTCAATGGACTGTGAGTAGACTATAAGAAAGGACCAATAAGCATCCAACAGAAGTATTATAAGACCTGGATGAGTAACTGAAGGATTTCTTCAGAGGAATGGAAGAAGCAGCACAGCCCGAGGTAAAAATAAATAAATAAATAAATAAAATAACCGGCTGTTCAAAGAAACTAATATCTCTGAATGAGAAATCAACTAGATAAGGTTAAGGTACATAATCAGAACTCCTGGTAACCTGCAATTTACTCCAACCCCAAAGCCCCCACCCCCACCCCCCGGTTCTCATTTCAATAGTGAAATTGAACAGCTTATTACCATTAACAATCAATATATTCTTTAACAAATTTGCCAATTTTACTGAGAGTACATGATTGCGTTAGGTATAATCTTCTAATTGTCAATTTACTGTAACTGGAAAAAGTGCCGTTAAACGGCTCTGACAGGACACTCACGCGAGACTTCAGCGCGAATATTACTGGCCCGTTAGCTTCTTGGCTAACATTAGAATTTTCCGTTCCACCTTGAATGGAGCAGTAGTTCCTATTTGCTGTTTAAGGTGGAACAGAAAATTCACCTTAAGAAATTTTCCAAGTTCACTTCCGAAGTGCTTGCTTCACAGTACAACCACATCTGTGTCATATATGGCTAAAATAAGCCACTAGATGGCAAAATAACAACACAACTTCCATACAGTGGAAAAACTACACGTTTAGCTTCATTCCGCGGATATTATCTCTTTATTTTCAAAGTGTCTCAAAAATATGGAAGGCTCACTGATAAGAGACTATTAATATCCTGAAGATGAAGACATTTTACTGTGGAATTTTTTTGTAATTGCCCTGTGGACATGGACTGGACATGATAGAATGTGTGGAGAAATTGCACATTTGGCTTAATTAATTTGATATGATCTCTTTATATTCAAAGTGTCTCAAAAATCTGAAAGGCTCATTGAAGACATAATATAACAGACTATTAATATCCTGAATATGAAGAAATTTTTACTGTGGAATATTTACATAGCCAACTTCAGCGTTGTATGTTGCACCCAATGAATTTCCTGTTCAAATTCACGTTCATTTCAGAAAAGTCAGATTTTTTTTAAACAATTTTTATTATTATGATTTTTATTATTTCTAAAATAATACATTCAATAGTATCATATTTCACACTTACCTCTGCCGTGAAATATAGATCCTATATAGATCTGTTTCTCAGGCCAATTACAACCAAGAGAAACGCACCTTACATTAAATATTAATCATAATAATCAAAGATCTTCTAGCATTTGTTAATAAGCATGAAGGTAAATAAAGACAATATTTATAGACAGTTAAAAAGCCCTGTCCAAATCAGTTCCTCCATAAACGGACACAATAAATGTGGATAAAAGTTCTAGCTAGGAATACAAATACTACATTGTAATTATTATTTAGGCACTACGGGGGATCAGTCTTTAAGTTCGAGGAATATTTATAGACTTGGTTCCCTAAAAAAGCATCAAGTAGGAAAAGATTTCAACTATACAGCGCTTTTAACCCAAGTGGTGCACCTGTGTTACTAGCATACTTTGTGGCAACTTACCAAAATTTGTGAGTTTATTACCTCAAGTAACATTTATATCTGCGATAGGGTAGCCAACTATATAAGGCCTCACTTTATTTTGCACTTGTTTGGTGGTCCGCTCCCACCCTAGCAGTGACAGTTTGTAAAAAAAAAAAAACTCCAGCAACACTGATGTGTCTGATACACTCATAATAGCACCACCCACAATACACTGAGTGTCACCTCTGAGCTGAGAATGATCCACCACCCAGACATCTGGACAACAGCAATCCTGTGGTCAGAAACTGAACAATGTGACAGAGGGTACAGTGGCAGAGAAAGCCCAAAAGCACTGCAAATTATAACAAGCTTCAAAACACAAAACACATCCATCAAAACAACAACACCTGGGCTTCATTTCACAAAAATGATACATATTCAGAAAACAAATGCAAGTTCTTAAACATGATCCAGGTTCAGAAAAGCTGCAAATCCAGTTACAACACAACCAAAGTTTTCTGGAGGACCCTAAAAGGTGTTGCCCCTACAAGGATATGTGATGTGTGTACACAGAACAACAAAGCCCCACCAGAATCTGACTCACACACACGTCACAAAGCAGCACTGGCACAAGAGATTGCACTCTACATTCTTGTTGTTTCTGTATGAAAGGTACTATACAAATAAATATATTACAGTCAATTGTATTTAATTGGTTAGTAGCATAATTTTTGTATTGTATAAAATCTAGTAGTTAAAACAAAAAGCAAAAGGTTTCCCTGTACCAACATTTAATGGTCATTTCAGCCAACATTCCTAGATGTTTCAGGTGCTGTTCTAGTCTTTGATGTAAAGGAAAAACAAGCCTTATACTTGTTTTAAACAGAAATAGGAATTGTGAGTGTAATCTGTTGTGCCCGTGCTGATTTGTGACACGCGTGCACACAAATGGAATTGGATTCTGGTCTTTTGGTGTGCAGCACCTTTCAGGGTCCTCCAGAAAACTTCAGTTGTGTTGTGACTGGATTTGCAGCTTTTCTGAAATAGCATTGCACTTCTTAACATTGTTTTAAAGGATGTGTTTTTATGCTTTTTTGCATTTATTCCTGCAGTCTATAAAAATCTATACAAAATCTACAAATTATTTACATACCCTCTACCCCATTAATCATTGGACAGTATATACACTGAACAATTACTGCATTAGGAACACCTACCTTGCACTCACTGCCCTAAGAATTATCCACCACTCAAATCATACTTGCTCTGTGAGGATTCTGACCATTAAAGAACAGAGTGAAATGATGATAAAGAATGCAGAGAAACAGGTAGATGACAGTCTGCAGTTGTAGAACTACAAATTGCTTCTATGTGGTCATTGGAGCTGATAAAATGTGCAGTGAGTGTAGAAACAAACAAGGTAATGGTTCCTAATCGTGATCGTTCTGTGTATGTTCTGTTGGGGTCTATATTGTGTTTGGGGTCTATTTTGTATATTGTGTCGTCCCCCCCCCCCCCCCCCCCCCCAAGGTTGCAACTGAGAGTATGTATGGTGGAAAGGGATTTTTTTATACCGTTGACTGAGACAATTGTTTGTGTTCAAATTTTTTTGTTTGTGTATCTGTCTTTCTCTCTCTGAACAGTATGGCCAACTCAAAATATGCCATCATACTGGACATTAAGGCGAAAAAGTAAAGCCAGAGTTAAAAGACAATTGGAGTTAATAAAGAAAGAGGATACGAGAGTCTGTTCAAATGACTGTGTTACTCTACAGGATGTAGCTGAAGACTCTGATGATGACTTTATGGACTGTCAATCAACAATAGATGAATCAAACACAGATGATATATTTGTTGATTCATATATGGGATTTGAATCAGAGACTGATTCTGATTCTTCAGAGCATGAGTGTGCTACATTGCAAAACAGTCTAGCCATATGGGCAGCAGAGCACAACATTTCTCATGCTGCTTTAAATGATCTAATTAAGCTACTGTCCAACCATCATACATCTCTTCCAAAGCATGCTCGGACATTGCTGGGCACAGCTCGATCTGTTCATGTACAAGAAAAGGCTGGTGGCCAGTACTACCATTTCGGCGTTTTAAATTCAATCTCTGAAATTTTGGAAGAAAGGTCTGCATTTAGACAATAACCATATTGACCTGCAAATAAATATTGATGGCTTACCTCTTTTCAAAAGTTCAGGGACTCAGCTGTGGCCAATTCTTGCTATCGTCCAAAATTTTCCCCACAGTGAGCCTGTGGTTGTTGGATTGTTCTGTGGAACAAAAAAACCAAACTCACTAGATGGATTTCTTGAAGAATTTGTTGCTGAAATTGTGAATCTAGAAAGTGGGTTTGAGTATAAAGGCATTCAACTTATGCTGAAACTTTCATCAATGGTATGCGATGCACCAGCTTGTGCATTTCTTAAAAACATCAAAGGACATAACGGATATTATGGATGTGGAAAATGTACACAGGAGGGGATATATAAAGACAACAGGGTTGTATTCCCAGAAACTAATGCTCCTAGAAGAACAAATGAGAGCTTTAAAATAATGAGTGATGAAGATCATCACCTTGGTCCATCCCCACTGCAAAAAACCTCATTAGGAATGGTGTCAGGATTTCCACTTGACTATATGCATCTAGTTTGTCTTGGAGTGATGCGACGTCTCTTGATGCTTTGGCTAAGAGGTCCACTTACTTGTAGGCTATCCAACTTTAATGTTAGCAGGCTCTCCCAAAGGCTTATGGAGGTCAGACAATTTGTGCCCAATGAATTTTCTTGAAAGCCTAGAAGCCTTCAGGAGCTTGACCGATGGAAGGCTACTGAGATGAGACAGTTTCTGTTGTACACTGGACCAACTGTCTTGAAAAACATTGTGAGCACAGCAGTTCACAACTTCTTACTGCTTTTTGTGGCAATTTTCATTTTGTCAAACAGAAGACTCCTTGTTGACTATCTACAGTATTCAAATTAATTACTCATTTTATTTGTCCAGAATTTTGGAGACCTGTATGGGGAGCAGTATTTATCCTACAATATACACAATCTTGTCCACCTGGCAGACGATGTAAGAAATTATGAAACTCTTGACAATTTCAGTCCTTTCAAATATGAGAACTTCATGCGCAAACTTAAGAGACTCGTGAGAAAGCCTGAGTTTCCACTGAGTCAAACTGTGAAAAGACTTTCCGAAAGGCCCAGATGTAGACAGAAAAAGGACAGACTCCAGCTCAGACAAAAGCATACGTCTGGTCCTCTACCTACATCACTTTTCAAATTCACAAGCAGAACAGTTCAAGGAGATTACAACAAACCATTTCACACTGAAATTAGATATGACAAATAGTTTTGTTTGCATTGGAGGTTCTGTGGCCCAGGTTAAAAATATCATAGTTTCTGGCACTGAAACATACATTGTATACAGTGAATTTGCACACCAAGAGTCATTTTTTGACTATCCACTGGCAACAAACACATTCGGAATAAATGTAGTTGACAAGTTGTCCAAATCAATCAAAGTCTGCAAACTTGGCTTTATAGACAAGAAAATACTTAATACCACATGAGAGCAAATTCGTTGCAACGCCCCTTCTACACTGTGACTGAAGCAGTTAGCCTTTTTTTCTTTTTTCTGTCTGTATGTTTTGGGTGGGATGGGGTTTATAGCATCATGTATCTATTGGTGGAATTTACTGCAGAGGGAACAGCAAGTCCATTACCCAAAGACTGGGTCATTAATGACCTTGCATGGTGGCCCCCATACAAGGACCAGTCGACGTTCCTAAGAAGTATAAAAATTAGTGAAATTCCTAAACCAGACAAGGGATGGACACAACACCAGGTCCGGGTCCTGTACGAGTCAGGTAAATTGAAAATGCAAATCACAATCAATTTTTTCATGTCATACTTAAAGATTTGTGAAAGGGGTAAACATTTAAATGCAGCTTACATTATGCTAATAACTTATTTTATATTTTATTTGAATTTTAAGATAAACTAGACAATGATACAATAAAATGGAAAGCTTCATGTAACACATCAGATCTTAATTCTGACGAAGAAACCAGAAAAAAATCACGGTGCATAAATTTCTGAATATAATACATTAGTATATACTGTTATGTATATGATTACAACTCTAACTTACCTGCAGGTCAAGAAAGAGACCATGTTGGTGGTCTGATGAATATAACGAGGACTCATCCATCACAAAGAGGCCCAAAAATAAATTTCCTCGGCCACCACAACCTCCAAATGTTCCAAGTAAGAACCAACGCACCTAAATACTGTCAAGCTAAGAATTAGTAATTATATATGGCATTGTTTCCTAAACTTGCTCCTAGGAACCCATAATACTGTTGTAGTGGAGTATGGACCAGATCAAGAAATGAAAAGTTTAAGACTCTCCACTCTGATAAGGATTTTTGGAACAGAACCCCACATTCCACAGAATGTGTGTGTGTTGAAAGACTCTGCACACACCCCCACACACACAAACTCACGCACACACACATGTCTACAACCAAAGACTAAGCAGAACACACTTCAGTGACCCCAGGATGAATGAGTCACCATCTTCAACCCAGATGACTCCTAACCCAGGGTTATGACTCTTTTAAGCCTAGGAGATCAAACAACATTTTGGAGACCAGGATTAAAGAACCCCAGTTTTATAGCTATTGGCGCCTAGATAGCGCAATGATTATCTTCTGCAAATCAACAGATGGCTCCCAGAACTGACCTTCTAGTGAACTCTCGCAACCTTAGTTCAAACCAGACAAACAGCATGGACCAACAGTGCCCCCAAGTGGACATTTGCGAAATCACGTTTCGCCCTGCCGCCCTCTAAATAAATAACGGACGCATCGGGGCGCCGCTGTTTATAAACATGTTTATGCAATATGTATTAATGTTACCCTCTGTTATTCTCAGGTGAATGTCTACTAACTAATGAAGTGATGTGTATTACTGTTTCAATCATGAGGGAAAATTTCTGTCTCTGTTTAGGAAAACGAATTAGTTTCTAACATCTAGAATAGTTGGTAATGTACTCAAGATACATACATACATATATATTTGATAAAAATAATCCAGTATACTCATTATGCTATGTCCAAGTATGTATAAGTATTTTATTTTATCCAGTATTTTATTCTATCCAGTATTTTTTAAGAGCCAAAAATATGAATTCTCTCTCTCTCTCTGAAACGTGAAGAAAGTCACGTGAGCCTCAGGCCCAGGATCCAATCAGAGAAACGAGACCTCCCAAATGGGCATGACCGCGCCACATCTGAAAAGGAGTCACCCAGCCCTTGACTCACTCTCTTGCTACCTTCCGCTCTTGCTACACTCTCTTCTTTCCGAGCTCTTCTTCCGCTCACCTTTTACGGAACTTCTCGTACGCTTTTCTTTTCGCTCCTTTGTCTTCTCTCTACGCCGACAAGACGACTCTTCAAAAGAACTCTCTCAGAAAAGGACTTCACGCAACTCCCAAGGGACGCCTTGTGTCAGTTAGCAGTGCGATACAGAAACTACAGAGTAATGTCGAGTAATTGTCAGTGATCTTTTCTTTGTTTTATTTGTGTTCGTGTTTGTAGCCCAACCCAAGTTTAATTTTACGACTGATCAAAGCAGGTGAAACTTATTCGTGGCCAGAATAAAAGACACCGCTAAGACAGAGGAAAATCGTAAAATAAATAAGCTAAGTAATTCGAGATTAGTTCTGGTAATCGGAGGAAAAACAGCAAGCTTTTACATATTGGGAAGTGGAAAGTCCAGTCAAGCCAGCAGCTCTCTGTGAAGGGAATCCCCGACTGACGTCACACCTTCCGAAGGACGTCGAAAAGTGGCTGACTCATCCGGGAGAGAATCTCCCCACTGATCAGACTAACTTCAGCCGTGACAAGTCAAGCCTCAGAGAAACAACAGAGCAAAGATCTGCGGGACATCAGCGGCTGTGATCATAAACCCGAAATCGGCAGAAAAGCAAGCTAAAATTCCTCATTTTCAGAGCTGAAATTAAATTAAATCTCTTGATAAAATCATATCTTGATCAGATCATATCAACAAGCCTCACTCCCAAGCCATATCGCCTAGCCTATCTCTAAATTCGAACCGGTTTCACCTGCATTGATTCCGTGAGATTTTGATGATTGTGCTATGTTTATCAAATATTATCTTTTCTCTTAATAAAGTATTTCCATTATTTGAAATAATAGTGTGTGGAGTTTGTTCATTAAGAGTCTGAAAATCCTGAAGAACTCACGTAGCGGTAACAGTATTCCCTCTCTAATACATTTTCAATAATTTTGTCATTTAAGTCATTAATAATAATAATAGTTATTATAAGTCATGATCACTATTAAGCACGAATATGGTCACTCCGCTACACTGTACATTTTAGAGGTATATATAAGAATATGAATGCAGGAAATATACAGTACTTTGGGGTCCTAGGAACAGGATTCAGAAACACTGACATACAGTATGTTCTTGTCCAATATGTCTAACTCCTAATATGTCTATATACTTGCATAAATTAAAAGCATTGTGTCTCACCTGTTCTTAGCTCCAATACCAAAACCACAGCTTACGGAGAAGGGGAAACCAGTAGCATCTTCATACACTTGTAGGTTCGTAAGAACATACCTGCATTTAAATAAAAATAAAAAACAATTAACTAAAATTTACATTTATAGACATAAGCCTCTTATGTTTTCACAGCTCCACGTATACACAGAGTGAGACAGCAGCCTAAGGAGGCCAATATAAGGACACTGCCTTCTTTCAAAGTAAGAACTTTCTGAAAAAGTAAACTATGCCAAAAACATTAGCTGCTGCATGTTAATATCAAATAAATTCACTCAGAAATACACATCAATGTGTGCTTGGCACTGCACTGTAAAAAAAAGTAAACGTTGCACACTTCCACATGTTTCTATTAAATTATTACAATACAATATTTCAACCATGGGGGCGGCACAGTGGCGCAGCAGGCAGTGGCGCAGTCGCACCGCTCCAGGTACCTGGAGGTTGTGGGTTTGTTTCCCACTCGGGGTTGACTGTCTGTGAGGAGTGTGGTGTGTTCTCCCTGTGTCCATGTGGGTTTCCTCTGGGTGCTCCGATTTCCTCCCATGGTCCAAAAACGTGCGTGAGTATTGCCCTGTGAAGGACAGGCGCCACCTCCAGGGTGTGTTCCTGCCAGGCTGAATCACCCAGTGATTCCAGGTAGGCTCCGGACACACTGCGACCGTGAACTGGATAAGGGTTACAGACAATGAATGAATGAATGAATGAATGAATATTTCAACCCAGTTAAGTATACTTAATCTAATTATGCAGAAAAACAGCTTTACATAAACATTACACTTTGCAAGGTCAAGATATGAACAAGTTTACATCTGTTTTTTTTTCTTCATTTTTGGTTTTGTTTACTTCTTAAAAAGCCCCAGTTCCTACTGTAAATCAGCATCAGAGGAAAAATAATCCTAGAGCCCTGTCAACTGTTCAAAGTAAGGCCATATCAAATGTGTGAAACGGTGATGTACATTAATATTTGCTCTTTCAAACAAACAGTGCACAAGTCATATAAAAACTTAATTTAATATTCAGTCCAAACTGACGTTTGCTTGTAATTTTTTTCTTTTTTGTGCATTTCCTTTACTAACAAAGGACTTGATAGCTGCATATTCTTTCAAAACAATAAACACGAAGTTACATTTTACCTCAACCCTTGGATATTTTCAGATATGAAGCAAGAGTGGAGTTAGATTTTCTCCTGTCCCAAAAATGAAACTAATATGTGCAAGTTTTTGTTTTTTCACTTCTGCTTTTTTGACTTTTTGAATTTTTTAGATAGTTTTGAGGATGTCAGATATATAAGATAATCCACTTGTATGATTATCTTAGAAGAAAAAAGTCAAAGGAATATCATTTGCTTCTTTGACTGTAAAATTTATGAAAGTTGGTCTCTGACTTACACAGTAATGTATGCTTCTTAACTGGTTACAATACTCCTTTCCAGCACAATATTCACCAAGTGAATGAATGACACCACTCAGTGGTCAAATTTCAGTGGACACTTTTCAAAGTAAGAAAGCACTACTAACCTAAAACCTAAAAACTACCATTATTAAAAGCTGCAAACCTGCTTAATTAACTTTGACACAGTTAGTGACACACACTGTAACAATGCAACAGTTAATTCTGATATTTTAGGGAAATAACTTCACTATGCAACACTCAATGACATTTTATTTATTTATGTTTTTTCAAATTATCATTTTAATGCCATATGTGGTTTGGTCAGTAGGAGGATCACTGCACTCACAGCTTAGAGCATGCACATGATTTGTAAAAGTGCTCTTTCAAGCTTTATGCTCAAATCCCCACTTGTTTCCACATTGTACAAAAGTTTTATTTAGATGCAGAGTAATTCCTACTTTCATATCAAAGGTGGTAAAATCCACCTTTTTTCTTTGATATCAAGGTAGGAACTACTCTGCATCTAATTCATAAAATTCTTGAAGAAACACCTTATTTAAAAATCATGTAAATGCTCTAAGCATGTTCAGCAGTGAATGAATGAATGAAATTTACACTTTTATAGCACCTTTCTAGATACTCAAGGACACTTTTACAGTTAACACTCTCCACAACACACTTTACAGTCAACATTCAACCAACACACACCGGCAATTGGGCTACAAACACGAACACAAATAAACAAATAAATTGTGTGATACCAGGGTATCACACAATTTAGAGTAGCCAATTTACCTGACAATTTACACTGTTTTTGAATGTGGGAAGAAACCAGAGTCCCCAGAGGAAACCCACGCAGA
The DNA here is from genome assembly GCF_029633855.1 of Hoplias malabaricus. Classification (NCBI taxonomy): domain Eukaryota; kingdom Metazoa; phylum Chordata; class Actinopteri; order Characiformes; family Erythrinidae; genus Hoplias; species Hoplias malabaricus. The sequence continues at coordinate 59,662,033 of NC_089801.1, read as the reverse complement.
CACGAGGAGAACGTGGAAACTCCACCCAGATCGAGTCTTAAACCCAAGACCCCAGTGCTGTAAGGCAATCTTGCTAACCACCAAGCAAGCTTGAAATTGTTAAAGATAATAATAAAAAGTTTTTTTGTTAGTTAATGACAACGCTTTACACTCAAACACTCAGTACTACCAAACACGAGTTTATAGATACACCAAATATTAAATTGATGGACAACAAAATTATCAATGAATTTGTGCTTGCTCATTTCATGAGCAGATGTGACCATATTCACCTTTGATGTACTATAAACAAATATAATTAATAATAAACTAATTAGTAGTATATTTACTAAATATTAATGGTTCATTATAATAATTAGCAGCATTAATGCATAAGTAACAGTAAGTTATTATGTTAATGCTTTACATGAATTGACATACTTAATAATTTATTAACAATGGAGTAAGTAGCAGTTAGTACACATAATGAGTAATTAAGATGTAAACTAACCTATTAATTAGTTCACTTAATTACTAATGCCTAGTAAATTAATCAATCGCTAAGTAACAGTTAATGCTTAGTAACAGCTAGTGTAGTATTAACTACTGAGCAAATTATGGGAAATTGTTCATTATTCATTCTATAAATAATGATTAATTAGCGAATATTAATGTAAAGTGTTACCAAAAAAATATGGTGCAATATAATACTTCCACTGGGTCTTCACATCACATGGATGTTGAGGGGCACAACCATTTAAGTCTTAAAGTGAAATATCTAAGTTTTAATTTATACCCAGCTTGAGGATGCCAATATTACAACACTGCTTGTCAGTCAAAGTAACATCCATTTACAAGAAAACGATGTTGAAATGGCTGTGATATAGTACATCTAAATCATACCTAAGATCATTTACACAAATGCCATTGCCTTAACTTTGATTACTGCATATATGTTTTTTCTAATTTAGCATCAAGAGTTTGCACTTCAGGACGTCTCATACCCTCCCAGTGTACATGTATGTTTTCAGCTTGTTCATTCTTTACTAATCAAATTTCACAAAACTAAGTTGCTGCAACTGAATTTTCTGATTTTTTTTTTTTTTCAGAAAAATAATTTCAGAAAGTGTTCCCTAAAATCTGCATATATAAGAGGAACTTAAGGTTATTTGGTGTCTGGTTTTATTATAAAACAAAGTTTACTAAAGAAATACTCCTCAAAGTGCAGTGCACTGGTGTTTACAGAGCAGCAAAAAGTGGCCGAGGTGTGACATCACTACTGTTCTCACCATGGAGCAGGTTAAATAGTGTACTCTCCTTCAAAAGGCATCAGGAAATGTAAGTTGTCAGTAAGTTTTAGAGCTGACCATCAGACTGATAACTTAGTAAGCCTTCTGTTGAGAGAAGGCCTTTCAGTTCTCCTGAGTTCAGTGTTAAATAAGAATTATTTCACACTCTCAGTGTTGATCTTATCTCAATTTAACAGAGTGTGCACAAGTTCATTTTCTGTGTAAACTACACCACTTATAGCTGTAGAATATTTACTGAGAACATGTCTTTTTATCAGAGATGAAAAAAAAAATTGTGTCTGTTTGGACATAAGACTTAAGGGGTTTTATCAGACAATTTCCTGGTGAAATTGAGATAATAAAATTAAGGTTCAATGACAAAAACTGACTTCTAGTACACTCTGTAGTTTTGGTTTCATTGCGCAGATATTTGATGAGCTCCATAAAATTATCCAGTCTGAGCAATGAGGTATTTCAGAGATCAAACAGTGACTGCAGATTCTGAACAGGACATTATATCACAACCACAAATATCTCTCTCTCTCTCTCTCTCTCTCTCTCTCTCTCTCTCTCTCTCGCTCTCTCGCTCGCTCTCTCTCTCTCTCTCTCTCTCTCGCTCGCTCGCTCTCACTGTGGGTGTTAAAAGGAAATGGGTGTACACGTTGTTCTGGTCTGCTGAACTATATATGTTAAACAGAAGCTGAGAAAGAAAAACGACAGTTCAAAGTCCTACATGTTTAAGTGGTTTTTAATACGGATAAAGCTGAAATGACCATGAAGCTCCTCCTCATCTTCAGCCTCTACCTGATCTCAGGTAAGAAACACACTTCTAAATCATCAGCTCTATCAGCAGTGTCACATCCAGCCTTTCTTCACATGGACATTCCTCCTCTTTTAGCAGCTGCTGGAGGATCCATGAGAGTGAGTGGATTTTCAGGAGGAGGAGTCCTCATCAAGTGCAGATATGAGACAAAATACACATCAAACACAAAGTATTTCTGTAAGAGTTCAGCGCCAAAGTGTGTTGACCAAATCAAGACTGATGTTAAAAATAAGTGGGTGAATTCAGGAAGATTCTCACTGTTTGATGACACCAGTGCTGAAGTTTTCTGGGTGAAGATCAGTAACCTCACCATAAATGATTCTGGATTATATCAGTGTGCCATTGATAAATGGTTTAGGGACAACTACACCCCAGTGGAACTCAAGGTAAAGGAAGGTGAGTGTCTCCATCACTGTCCTCTTTATGATCTGAATCCTCCAGCATCATTCTCTTCAGTTACAGTGAGAGAAAACACATAGAAGTCCATGAAGAACCCAGATCAGGAACTGTGTTCTCAGTTTTTTTCAGTTGTTCTTCAGATGCTGATTAATGGGCAGTGCCCATAATACTTCCTCATTTATGTTTATTTTTAAAATGTGTGTTGCTGAGGCTAATATATTGACTTGTTTTCCTCAGTAGAAAGGTGGCATAGCTCAGTCTAAGTAAACCTAACTATCTGAGTTCACTGAGATTTTTAAGTGAGTTTTCACAGTGAACTCAGTTTAACAGGGTTCTCACACAGAGACTAAGCTGCTGCAGTGTCCTCCACTGTGGAGACAGAGAGAAGCCTGTCTACAGCTGCAGCTTGGGTTTCAGTGGAACATGATTGTGTGCTTTGTGTGTTTCTGTTTAATATGTATATAGGCAGGGTGCATGGGCTGAGTACTTTTAATGGGGTTAAATTTTAAATCATAATCAGGGCAGGTAGGGCTCAAAATACAGACAGTTAAAGGCAGCTCCATACTCAGCAGGTAGTGTCTCAGTCACACAGCTTCAGGGAGCTGGAGGTTGTGGGTTCGAGCCCCGCTTCTGGTGACAGTTTGTGAGGAGTTTGGTGTGTCCTCCCCGTGTCTGCGTGGGTTTTCTCCAGGTGCTCTGGCTTCCTCTCATGGGCCAAAAACAGTCCAGGGTCTGTTCCCCACTTGTGCCTAGTGATTCCAGGAAAGCTCTGGAAAAGCAGTTACAGACAATGAATGAATGACTTCACAACATGTGTTTACAAGAGAGTCCATTAGGGTTAGGCGGTATAACAATAATATCGTATACCATGGTATGTTAAAATGTGGACAGTATCTTAAAATGAGGGCGGTATTTGTGGTAAGTGTGTGGAGTGTCAAATTTTGGTCATGTGTCTTTAAAAGTTGGCTAAAATGATCATGTGCACTTAAGAGAGCTACAGGGAGGGGGCGCTGTGGGAGCACAATGACTGCTAATGTCACGGCCTGAAAACGAGTGGGGGATAAACCACAAGCAGTGGCCCACCGCAGTTGTAAGTCTGGCGCTGGATTTAGGTTTAAAGAGAATGGAATTAAGCTGTAAACAGAAATAATTCTCAGAAAACCCTTCACTCGACTTTGTGCTTACAGGTATATGGCTTTATCCTCTCAGTATATGTGTGTTGAGCCTCAGTTTGCTGAAGATTCTGCCGTGGTGTGCTAAACCACAAGTGCCCGTTAGTGCCAGCCAGCTGTGCTTCTAAACAGTGTACACTGTCCTATTTCGCCTATTTTCTAAATTTTCTGTTCCTTCAGCACCAGTTGCTGAAATTTTCTCTCACGGATTTTTTTTATTTGTTTAGCTAAATTCACTCGACTTGGTGTGGGTACAAAAAATGTGGGTACCGCCCATCCCTAGAGTCCATGAGTCTTTAAAGAGCTGCAGGTGTGTGTAATTGCCCAGGGGTTGAACCAGGAGTGAGCTGGAGCAGGACTGAATCATTATCCTGTAGAAACTGTTCAGTCCATACGATCTAGAAGCGAGAAACTGACAAGTTCATAACAACCACACACTTATTACAATTATTAATGTAATGCACCATATAGTGCACATTTCTGGGGTATTATACACACATAACTTTGTGAGTGAGTGACTTGCAATTTAGTTCCATTAGGGCCTTTGCTTCTAAAAACAGTGCAAAATATGATTAAAGATATGGGACACTGGAGCAGCTGCACATGAGCTTAAGATCACCTTGCTGAATTGAGTACATTCATAGGGGAATGCTGTTAGACAAGGCACCAGTCCATCACAGGCCACTCTATAAACCTTCTATTATTTGTTAGCGGTAGCATTAATCAAACACAAAACACTGTTTCTATGTTTTTAAGCTTAGTTTTAGGTTTACAGTAATACTTTGTATGCATTGTAGAAATACTGGGTATGAGAGTTTAGTAAAATATCTACAGTGTAGTGGGAGATTAATATGTTTTTCATTTTTCTTATAAAAGAAATTAGATTTTTGGGAGACTGGTCACTTTCAGAGATCTCTCCAATACCCCCAACTTAGACTGGAATCCGAGATAGCACCCAGAGAGGGTCATAAACCACATTTCAGGCCACTCCAGGCCCTGTTTAAGACTCTAAAGGTCTCTAAAAGGAAAAAGAAAAGGATTTGGCCTGAGCCACAGAGACTCACATAATGATCAACTTCAATTCTCAATTTCCACTCACACATTTTAAAGACAAACATTCCATAATCCCTTAATTTAATGAAATGATTATTACATGGTAAAAAACTGTGTAAAAGTAATTCCAGTTTTACAATGAAAACTGAAATTATAAACCTTTTTAAAATGATCTTTTTTATGAAATTATTCAGGAACCAAGATGTGCCTATCTGTGTGTTATTTGGTTAAGAATTATGTAAAACATGGTTTTGTCTGAATGATATTACATTATGTTAACATATATTCTTTAATAAGTGCAAAAGCATGACTCTTAGATACTCATTCAGCAGGGGTCTGTGTCTTGTCAAGTGTCATAAATTGTATGTGATATCACTAAGGGAGTTTGTAGTCTTAAAGAACATCTAATCAGAGGCAAGAGATGCTTCAATCCTCAATCCCTGAGTACCAATCAGGCCTTCAATGTGGGTTTCCTGAAACCTGGTTTAAAAACCAGACTTTAGGCTCACTCTCGAGGGTAGAATGAAAGAGAAATTTAGATTCACCCAAGTGTGAATCTGCTTCCAGTCAGGAAGCTCAGCTAAGAGAGCCCAGAAATTCCAACAAATGTTTATTTTTTCATTTATAGTATTAATATTAGAAAGCTATAGTTTAAATCCAGCAAAGATTGACGTAATTGGCCAGGGCATGAAAGAGACCTCAGGCCTCTGACCCTCAAAATGTTGAGACAAGAGCTTCAAGATCAGCGATCAAGGAGAAGGCACCCTCAGAATAGCACCAGCTCCGACTGAGTGGTCGCAGTGTCCAAGGCTGTGTCTTTGACCAAAAGCCAAAAGGGAGGAAGTGGTGCACTGCTATAAGGCCCACGTCTGCGAGAAGCTCCAGAAAACCCAGCACATCTGTTAAGTCCTGCAAGCCATCTCCACTCCCTTCAGGGACACGTGAGGACATTGGTTAAATTATTTCAAAGCTCACAAGACTGGTGCGGAACGCTTTGCTGGGATAAACTATAGCCCTTTAAAGAATTTAGGGTATTATTCATAGAGAAATTCCCTCATATATTAATCTCCCTCATGTATACCTGTAATCCATTTCATTATATGAATGTATAATCAATATTTATTACTCAATATTACATTTAATGAACAAGTTGTGTGATAAAACCAATCCATGGTTATTTGTTTGTGTGCACCTTTCTTGTAAGGAATTATTACTTTTAGGTCAGATTCAATTTCGGAGCCAAGAACCTACAGCGGGTCAATGAGCATAATTCATTAATAATAGTTAATTCTACCTAATTCTGCTATATTATGTGTAAAGTCATCCAACATGTCCTGTCCTTGACAGGTAAAAACGCAACATATTACTTAATGGCTCCCAACTGTGGAGCTTAACAAAATGAATTAAATAATAATATATTAATTAAATAATAATTAATTTTCAATGACTCTGCTACAACAAACTCCTTTGTGAATTTGATCCAGAACTAATCCTCCAACACCAGAATCTGACCTCAATAATGTTTGTGTGGCTGAAATACATGTAATGTGTTTAATTTCAATGTGATATTTTTCTGATTGTTAATGAGTGACAGATCCAGAGTTTGGAAAGAGCATCAGTGTGACTGGCCGTGCTGGAGGAAGTGTAAATATCAGCTGTAAATACCCACAATCCCTCAGGAGTAGCCCCAAGTTTCTCTGCAGGAGAGTGGACAGTGGTGACTGTGTTTATAAAACACTCGTTAATCAAAGTGGAGAATGGATAAATCAGGGAAAATACTCACTGCATGACGACAGAGTAAACAACACCCTCAGTGTGATCATCAGTGATGTGAGAGAGGGAGACTCTGGTGAATTCTGGTGTGGAGCTGAATCAGACTGGGAATCTGATAATGGATACAAGCTCTACATCACACACATCAGCCTCACAATGACCGGTGAGTAGAGGACATTTTGGATTCAATTGTAAATCATTAGACACATTTAATGATATAGAGAAAAGACATTGTTTTGTCAATGAATGGCACATATTGGACAAGGCCAGTTAATAATGCTAAAACCACTGATATCCAATCAAGTACACTCTTAAAAATAAATGTGCTACAAAAGGTTCTTGGAGCGGTGCCATAGAAGAAGCATTTTAGGTTCCATAAAGAACCATATTTACAAACCATGTATATTATTTATTTATTTATTTAAACTCTGAAGACTTTGCTTATTGTAAAAGTGGTGGATTGCTGGATTCCTGACTGCAGGCATTAACACAGTCTAGACCAGTTCTCAGGCCTGGTCATGGAAGGCCTCTGCCCTGCACCTTTTTCGGCATTTTCACAATTGTCCTGAATAACTGCGTCCACACCCAGGATCAGTTGTAGACTTGTTTGCCAGAAGGGCTCATTATCACTGGTTTGCTTCCAATTACAAGAAGTGAACAGTCACATTTTCTGTGCATCCGGCACAGCAAGAGTTATGACTGTATCACAACACAATCTGTATGTAAAACACGCACTGAACCAGTAAATGTGCATAAACTTTGTGCACTAATGGTTTGATGTCTAAATAGTTAAGATGGGAAATGTTTATCTACAGCAACAAAAAAAGAAGAAGCAGCCGAAACATCAGCAACAGCCTCAACCGCCCAGACCAGCACAAGAGCCTCAACCGCCCAGACCAGCACAAGAGCCTCAACCTTAACAACAAAAAATGGCAACACAACAACTGCCCAAGTATCAACTACCAAGAAGTCAGCAACTGGTACAGCACTCTGTTTTCACACTCTAGCTCATGGGTTCTTCTTTTTCATTTCTAGTGTGTGCATGTGTGTGTTTTGCAGAACTAATGGAGGACAGATGCACTCATGTTGCTCAGTCACCACCAGGGGGAGCTGTCTATGAAAGTGTCCCATTCAGAGAGAAGCTCCAATGCTTCTGCGTGTGATGTGTCTTCTGTTGTGTTCCGGGTCCCTGCTCCATCTGGAGAGATAACACAGTGTGTTTAATGTGTAGGAGCTCCTCTGTTAGAAAATGTTTGCTGCTTCATGATCCAGACACAGAGTGCTCTGTGTTAATGATCCATTCTCTCTGAAGTCTACTGTAAACTCTGATCTAAGATGGAGGCTCAGAGCTGGATCTGTTGTATATAATAACTCTTATCAGGAGAAAAGCTTGTTCTGGTTTGTCGTGGTTTTATACTGGTTTGCTTTCGATGGGAACACAAGTGGTTGTGTTTCCTTTTGTTACATTGTTACATAAGACAGAGGTGTGAAAAATTATTGTCATTTAATTTTTTATGTTATTTTCCTTTTTATTCTGTTTTTTCTTAGTGCTTTTGTTTATTATCTCAAAATCTGAATGAACTAAAAAGTTGAAAAATTAAAGTATTTGAACCTCATCAACTGGTTGTTTGTACACTTGGGGAATCTGGGTGGCATGGATCTCTCTACATTTACCATGGGGCACGATCTAGACCCAGATCATAAATATCTGTCCGATCTTCAAAACAGAAATGGTGTAAATGTCTGATACCATTTTGAAAATCTATTTTTTAGTTTTTTTTTATATATAAAATGTTATTTTATGACAAGTACAATATAACATAAATACACTCGTGTAGAACCACCATTTTCTGCTAAAAATATCTGTAAGCCATTAACTTGTCCACTCTGTGCGCAGTGTAATCCAGTAACAAAGATTAGTCATAGATCCTTAAAGGTCCTGAAATTTGTGAGATGGTGTCTCCAAGAAGGAGATCTGTTTTTTCCTGCACCTCCTACATTATGTTTGGTCCAATCTAGAGCTGATGAATTTGGAGGTCATACTCTTTCGATGTTCCTCAAACCAGTCATGAACTGTGTTATCCTGCTGAGATTAGATACTGCCATTAGAGAATACTGCCTTAAAGGGATGAACTTTAGGGAGGTGGTCCTTGTCAAAGTAAGATCTTTGTAAACAACAGGACCCAAGATCTCTGTCAAGTGCATCTCCTTCCTAGTGTGCCTTCTTCACCAAATTAAAAACAGCTGCATTCCCTGAAATTTTATTAATACTATTCTGACATTTCCTTCATGTTAGGGGCAGGAACAAGTGTTCAGCGATCATCCGCACCCAACAGTTCAGAGACCACAAAATCAACCTCATCACTGACTACTCAGTCGACATCACCTCCTGGTGATTACACACACAATCCCAGCTTTTCACACACACACACACACACACACACACACACACACACCAGTCTGATACATTCTGAACAATCAGGTCTAATCTAATGATGATTCTGTTTCATCAGGATTTCCAACTTCCACTGTGATCCCAGTTGTGGCTGTGGTTCTGGCTCTGCTCCTGATGGGACTTTTATTATTCATACTCGTCTTGCAAAAGAAAAGAAAGACTCAAGGTACCACACACAAATACACACACACATGCGATCGCCTATAACTTAATGACTCCTTGTTTCTACACTCCAGTCCATTCTCTCAGTGCCACTGTCCACACTGGAGCATTTTGTAGATATACACTTAATGACTTTAGTTGCTGTGTTGCTTTGCAGCACTGCTGTGTCTGATCCACTCCTCCCAGCAAAACACACACACCACCGCCATGTCAGTGTCACTGCAACACTAAGTATGATCCACCACAACATCACACATGACCACTGAAGGACAGGGTGAAATGAGGCTAACAAAGTGTGCAGAGCTAAAGATGGACTACAGTCTGTAATTGTAGAACTACTGTGCTCCTGTGTGGTCAGCGGAGAGTGGAGAAACAAGGGGCCATAAAGTTACGGTTGATATATTTATCTTAGTGCTATGAAGCCATTAAGAGGCCAGGGCTAAGTAATAACACTGTATCATGTATATGTACCTATTTATTAAAGGGCAGTAAGAAGAAAATAATAATTCAGTAGAATAATGGCACTGTGCTGCCCTCTGCTGGATGTATGTGACCATGTTAAATACCAATCAGCTGAAAAACCAATGAGCTGAATGGGTATAAAGTTTTGTTCTGATTTGGTCTGTGGAGAAATATTTTATTTTTCACCCTACTGTTCCTTTGGGATCAGTTGGAGTGAAGTTAATGATCCACAACTAATCATTCAGCATCAGCATCTGATCTCACTAATATTATGGGGCTGAATATAATCAGATCCTCACAGCTATGTTCCAATATCTAGTGTGTAAAGCCTTTCCAGAAGAGAGGGGACTGTAAGTGCCATATGGGGGCCTTGGTTTATGAAGAAATGCTGGATGAACTTTGTTTGTTCTCAGATTCAGCCTCAGGTCCGAGTGAATCCCTCAGAGGCTTCTCAGACGGCCGCAAGGTGAGTGACAGTTCTGTTTCAGAGTCATGTCAGTGAAGTTTAATAATAACTTTTAATAACTTAATTGTTGATATGTCTATGTTTGAAAATATTCATGGTCCTGTCTTCACTTTTTGAGGGCGTATTCCCACTTACTCAAATTCTCAAATACACTAGTCCACACCTACAGTCGAATCCGGACTTGTTTGCCAGAGGGGCTCATTATCCGTGGTTTGCTTTTACAAACAAGAACTCCATCTGAACCGTGGATTGATTGCAGAGTTCCATATGTCACCTTTCTATTTGTAGTTTTCCAAAATGGCAGAAAGACGCTTAATCTCTTTGCTGCTTTTTAATGATTATATTTGAATAAAAAAACATTCAAGCGGTGAGGACCAAAGCTGTTGTGATGCAGGGCATTTCACTGTGCAGGAGTCTCTGCCACAATCTGATCTTATTACACTAACTTACCCTGGGAGTGGCTTCCTCACCTGCAGCGGACTGCACCAGAGCCCACTAGAAGTGAACCCCTGACCCCCGATTACAAACGGATCAGAGACCAGGAGAAAAAATTCTAGTGTGAAAACGTGCTAACATCATGTTAAAATTGATGATAAATCTTTGACCAAGTCTAATATTAATGTATATTTTATTATTATTATTATTAATGTTATTGTTATCTTATTATATTTTATCCTGTCAGATGACCCTTGCTGAAGTTGATTATGAGGATATTAAAGAATATGACGTTTCCACAATCTACACTACAGTCAAACTGCCCAAGGACTCCTCTAGCCCTTCCTCAACTCTTTATGGCAACGTCCAGTTACCCACAAGCCTCTGCAACATCTTAAACCCTATTTATTCCACAACTGAGTTACCCACAAATCTCTCTGATACTGGAGAGTGTACAAATTACTCCACAGTGAATGCCATCAAGAAAGCAGGCACTGACACTGTTACCACAGCAACCGGAAACAAACAGCAAGGCTTCTGTGAATATGCTACTGTCAAAACTTAGCAAAGATGCTCAGGTTAGCATGCTAGGTTTTAGCATCCACTGCCAACATACATTGATGAACTAGTTTAAAAAAAGAAATATTTTAACACAAAAACTCACGAAGCCATTTTGCCACTGCTTTAAGGGTGTAACTCAAAGGAGATGAAGAATTAAACTGCTTTGTTCTCCCTGAACAAACAGGTTTAGCTGAGACATGTTTGAAGTCGGTTTAGTACAGAGATTCTGATACACTCGGGCCAATAGGGGTCAGTGTAATGAGGGTTTAAAATACAGAAAATGTCATTAATCCTTTTTATAAGTATTTTAATATGTAGAGTAAATATTACATTTCATAATTAAAGATGAGTCATTGACCTAAAGATTTTGCTTTGCTGTGTCATTCTGTTGTTTACTCAATACATTTCTTTAAAAAAAATGCTTTCATTCATTAAATTCCATTGTGTTCATATTTCTTGTATTTCTGAAGGATCAGTTTGTGTTCAATTTTATACAGTCAAATGTTTTACTGTGTTATATTATTATTATTATTATTATTAATCTTATTCAGTAACTGCTTTTGTTTTCCTATTAACTACTATCAAGTTAATAAATAGATGATGTAGATAAAGGAAACCTCTGAAGCTGCTGCACATGAATCTATGATCACCATCTCCAATAAAATAATAAACAACTGTGACTGAATGCTATCAAATCCTCACAGAAAATGTTCCTTCACCAGTAGATACTGTTCCTGTAGTAAAAAGGTTCGAACAACTGATGAACTCCCCTCAGGTTTGTGTAATGTTCTTGTAGGAGCTGAAATGTAGGTGGCAGTAGAGCTCTACCCCAATGTAAACCAACACACCTAGTGTCACTGAACTACTCAAATTTGCTTCAGTTCTGGACCTCTGGACACTTTCTGAATTTTATATAATGAAAAATACATCAAGCAAAATGCTGTGCAAATATTATGAAACATAACATTTTGGGGGTGTGTTTGTTTTTTTCAGCAAGCAAATCTCAGCAACTCTTCCCTAATATTTGCATATTTGAAAGTGAAAATGTTAAAGCAACAATCCTGGAAAACATCTGTTTGTTTTCTTTCAAAAGGTTTGTATCTTTTTAGGTGGAATAGTGTGTTTTAGTAAGAAGTGACTGTAGCTAGTGGTTGAAGTTCAATTTTTCTGTAAGTATATATTCACCATTTGAATTACCACAGAAACTCATTTGTAACTCCAGTTGTTTAGTTTTGTAGCAGTCTGTGTTTACTCTTTTTCATGGAAAGTTAAAGGTCTCCCCAATTTGGAGTCAGTTCCACCTTAAGTAATATAATTAATATTGCTAAACTGATCCGATTTTAGAGTTTTCAAGTGGGTAAAAATTTTTTACTTTCAATCTGGAATTTATTCCATAGACTGGAGCTGGGTGACTGCAAATTTGATCATTTACATATCTTACATATCTTGCTCAGTTTGCATAATATCATCCTTCTTGGTGCTCCAATCACAGAGCTGAGGAGTGTATTTATACTTTGTATAAAATAATAAAAAAGAACAGTAAATAGACTAAAACCTGCTAAGAATATAAACCATGACAAAAATGACAGTTGTGACACAGGACCTTAGTGACTGCACTGAGACACCAATAAAGAAACACTCAATTCAATTCCAGTAATCTCTCCCAGTCTCTTTTATTCAGAGAAGTTCAGAGTCTGGTGTTGGGCAAATCAGAGAGCTGACACAAGGAGACATCTGAGGTTAGAAACAAGCACAAGAGTCGGAGCAGCCAGTTCTTCTCCTCGTCCTCAAAGGTGTCTGTTTAAATGAGAGAACTGAAGAGACAGCATTACAAACAGCACATTCTCCCAGGAGCTCTCTTTCTCTACTGAACTCCTGGTCCCTTGACGTTTCTCGTTAGTGAGTGCCAGCTGTGTCTCGTTACTCCTTCATGTCGTGCAAGGCCATGTGACCCTGCAGGATCTGTTTGAGGGGCCAACTGGGACAGCTTCTGACTTCCTCAGCACTCTGAACAGGGCTGGAAAGCCCTGATAAGGCTTTAAATCATTGGTGACCAATCTTATCAACAAAGGGCCAGTGTGGCTGCAGCTTTTCATTCCAATTAAGCAGGATTCCAATTAAACTAGTCTCCTTCTCTAAACATTTAAACAGTGTGTGTTTCTGTTTGGTTGAAATGAAAATCTCTGCCACACCGGTCCTTTGTGGATAATGTTGGTGACCTTGCGCTAAATGGTGGATTCTATTGTGGTGTGTGAGTCCCCATGACACAGTACATCCCAAAGGTGTTTAGTGAGGTGTTCCACAGCAAACTCCCCAAACCAAGTTTTTATTAACCTTGGTTTGTGCACAGGGGCAGTGATCTCATTTCAGTGATCTCCTGAAATCCAGCAAACACAGATTCCTCCATCATTGGTCCAGAGAAGGTTTTCTGAGTTCAGTGTCAAACAAGAAACATTTCACTGTTGATCTTATCTCTCATGTTAAACAAGTTTCTAAGTGTAAAATACTGCAACTGTAGCTGTAGGATATTCACTGAGAACATATTGTTTTGACCAGAGATAGTGAATTATTTTCATGTGTCTGTGTGCATGAGACTTGGTGGCCTTTATCAGAGAGCTTTCAGACAAAACTTATCACTTTAGATGTGGTCCTGTGACAATAACAAAAGATTCTGTAGCACTCTGTAATTTTGTTGCACAGTAACTGGCCAAAAACAAACAAACAAACAAACAAAACTCCCTGAGCACTAAAATATGACTGAGATATATATCGCTGCTCATTCTACAATCATTCTATATTCTCCAGAAGAGAACTGCCACCCCATGCCCACCCCCGGGCCATAAAAGGAAATGGGAAATGGCTTCCTTCTGGTCTGGTGAACAGCAAGTGCATAAACAGATGATGAAACATCACTCAAGCAGAAGCTATGAAGCAAAGACTACTGTTTAAAGTCCTGAACGTCTTTTTCAATATGGATATAGCTGAAATGACCATGAAAATCCTCTTCATCTTCAGCCTCTACCTGATCTCAGGTAAGAAACACACTTCTAAATCATCAGCTCTATCAGCAGTGTCACATCCAGCCTTTCTTCACACAGACATTCCTCCTCTTTTAGCAGCTGCTGGAGGATCCAGGAGAGTGAGGGGATTTTCAGGAGGAGGAGTCCTCATCAAGTGCAGATATGAGAAAAAATACACATCAAACACAAAGTATTTCTGTAAGAGTTCAGTGTCAAACTGTGTTGACCAAATCAAGACTGATGTTAAAAATAAGTCGGTGAAATCAGGAAGATTCTCACTGTTTGATGACACCAGTGCTGCAGTTTTCTGGGTGATGATCACAAACCTCACAGTAGAAGATTCTGGATTATATCAGTGTGCAGTGGATAAAACCTTGTTGTGGGACTGCTTCACCCCAGTGGAACTGAAGGTAGAGGAAGGTGAGTGTCTCCATCACTGTCTTCTTTATGATCTGAATCCTCCAGCATCATTCTCTTCAGTTACAGTGAGAGAAAACACATAGAAGCTCATGAAGAACCAAGATCAGTAACTGTGTTTACAGTTCTTTTATAAGATGTATGATAAAGGAGCTGTGCCTGTGCTTCCTAATTAAGATAATATTTAAGCTGAAGCTGAATGGCTTTCCTGAGTAGAAAACTGGCTTTAACCTGGCACAATTAAAGTTCAGTTTTTTATTAAATTAATGAGAGGAAGTACTCACTCCACCCAGAGACTGAGCTGCTGCAGTGTCCTCCACTGTGGAGTCAGCAGCTTGTGTTTCAGAAAGGACAGTGGAACATGGTTTTGTAATTTTGGTTTGTTTCACAACAACAGCCCAGAATCTGATGTAATGAGTCACTCTAGAGCAGCTGCACATGAGCTTATAAGGTCATTCTACTCAAAGATACATGCGCTACAGGGGAATTAACCCCAGCATTGATGGGTGAAGCAGTGGAACTGTGTTTTGCCTTAAACTACTTTGTGAAAATTGGGAAAAAATTCTGTTTAAATTTTTAATTCAGTTTGGATCATTTCTTCTGATTGTTTATGATTGACAGCTCAAGATTTTGGAAAGAGCATCAGTGTGACTGGCCGTTCTGAAGGAAATGTAAATATCAGCTGTAAATACCCACAATCTCTCTTGAGTTACCCCAAGTTTCTCTGCAGGAGAGTGGACAGTGGTGGCTGTGTTTATAAAACACCAGTTAAAGAAAGTAGGAAACTGATAAATCAAGGAAAATACTCACTGCGTGATGACAGAGTAGAGAACACCCTCAGTGTGATCATCAGTGATGTGAGAGAGGGAGACTCTGGTGAATACTGGTGTGGAGCTGAATCAGACTGGGAATCTGATCATGGATACAAGCTCTACATCACACACATCAACCTCACAGTGACAGGTGAGTAGAGAGTCATTTTGGATTAATTTGTAAATGTTCAGGGCAGTACAGTGGCGCAAAAGCTCCAGGGTTGTGGGTAACTGTCTGTGAGGAGTTTGAGGTGTTCTCCCAGTGTCTGCTCTGGTTTCCTCCCAAAGTCCAAAAACACATGTTGTTGGGCGGATTGGCGACTCAAGTGTCCACCGTAGGTGAGAATGTGTGAGTGAATATGTGAGTGTGTGTCACCATGCGAAAGACTGGCACCCCCTCAGGGTGCATTCCCTCCTTGCGCCCAATGATTCTGGGTAGGCTCCTGACCCACCACAACCCTGACCTGGATAAGTAGTTACAGACAATGAATGAATTAATGTAAATGTACAGACACCATTAATGGTCCATGTGTCCTTGTGTTTAAAATCATACCCAAATACACGTTTCACTACTTTCAGTCCAACTAAACTGCACAATGTTTATCTACATCAACAGAACAAAAACCACCTGCTGAAACATCAACTCCAACAACAATTCCACAGGCCACAACAACCTCAACAAACCCAACCACTCAAGATTCAACTTCCATGAAGACATCAGCAGGTACAGCACTCTGTTCTGTCCATGTGGCTCACGTGCTCTTCATTTTCATTGCTAGTGTGTGTATTCTTGGTTCTCTGTAAATGTTCTGATGGAGGAGAAATGTGCTGATGTTCACTGGTCACCACCATGGGGAGCTTCCTTAAGTCACCCATCCAGAGAGAAGCTTCTGATGTGGCTTCTATTGTGTTTCTAGTCAATAAGAATATGATCAATTTGGATGATATAGTATCCATTGTATTCTGGCACCAAAGGTTTAGATGCAGATCCTTACAGTCCTGGAGGTGGTGTCTCTAGGAATCAGACTTGTTTTTCTAGCACATCCTATAGACACTGGTTCCAGTTGGGATCTGAACAATTTTGAGGCCAGTTGACACTATGAACTATTTTCCATTTTCCTTAAAACAGTCATGAACAGTGTTTGCACTGTGGCAGGGAGCGTTATCCTGCTGAGATTAGACACCGCCATTAGAGAATCCTATTGCCATGAAGGTGTGAACTTTAGGGAGGTTTTCCTTGTCAAACCAAAGACACAAGATTTCCCAGTAGAGCACTGACCAGAGCATCTCCTTCCTCTGCTAACATGCCTACATCCTGTTATCATCTCTTCCATACATCAAGCCATGGTTCATCAGAGCAGAGCTCCCACTGCTCCCTGCTCTAGTTCTGAGCCTCATGTGCCTAGTGTAGATACTTTCAATAATGCTTTCAGATCCACAGTTCAGCCCTTTTAATTCCTTGTGTGTCAATGAACCTTATGTGGATATGACCATGTATCCAGTTCACAGGTTCTCCTTGCTTCTCCTTTGGGAGGTGCTAACCACACTAGAAATACCCCACAAGACACTGCTGTTTTGGAAATGCACTGAAAATAACTGTACAGCCATCACAGTTTGGCCTTTGGTAAAGCATCTCAGATCCTTACACTCGACCATTTCTCCTACTTCCAACATCAACTTCAAGAACTTTAAGAAGTCTCTCATGTAGAGTTTTTGAAGTACATTAGAAAGAATGCAAATTAAAGGCTTTTCCTGAGTTTGAAGCAGTGTGTTTTACATAATTATTAAATTGTTGCACGTCTCTGTAACATTCTGACATTTACTTCCCTTTAGGAGCAGATGTTCAGCTTTCAGTACCCAACAGTTCAGAGACCACAGAACCAGCCACATCCTCAGCTTCTAACAATAAGTTATCTTCACTGTCTGGACACGGTGATTAAACACACACACACACAACCAGCAGTAGTCTGATCACTTCTAAATGATCAGGTCTGATCTAATGATGATCTAATGATGATTCTGTTTCTCCAGGATTTCCATCTTCCACTGAGATCTCTGTTATGGCTGTGGTTGTGGCTCTGCTCCTGGTTGGACTTGTATTATTCATACTCGCCCTGCAAAAGAGAAGAAAGTCTCAGGGTATTACACAGAGACAACCATCCCACCACACACACACACACACACACACACACACACACACACACACACACACACACACACACACACACGTATCCCATGACTTATGGGGACATTGCACAGATTTCCATTAATTTTGTGGAAATTTACCCTAACCTTAACCATAACTTTTACTACACTGACCCCAATCCTAACCTTAAAATTAACACACATTCACATTAAAATGTTATGAATTATATCACAAGGACATGGTCTTTGTCACCATAAAGACAAGAAGGACCCACAATGTGAGTACATACACGTATTTTTGTCCCCACAACATGATGAATAGATGAATACCACACACATAAACATGGACACGTTATGATTTAGCCTGTAACCGTGGGAAGACTACACTAATCACCATACAAGCCTGGAAATATACACATATTTTTGAGACTGCTAATATTGGCTAAATTCACAATCAGTCATTGGTCTTAAGCCTGTGTCACACTGGACAATACTCTTTTCACAACTCTGGGGGTCATCCTGTGGTAGAGTTTCAGACCAGCCTCCTTTATCACATGGCAGTGATTATTTAGAAATTAATATATACTACTTTTCAAATATATTTAAACATATAGCTTTTGTTTATCACACATCAGTGCTGTGGAGCTACTGAAAAGCCAGGGCTAAGAAAAAACACTGTACCATTAACCATTTATTTAAGGGCAATTAGTGGGAAAAAATCTCTTAACCCCACCAGTGGCTTAGAATAATGGCTCTGTGTTGCCCTCTGCTGGATGTAGGTGACAAAGTTAAATGCCCACTGTGAGCTAAAAGGATATAAAATATCTGCATTGGTCTGGGTAGAAGAATATTTTTTCACCATCCTGTTCCTTTGGGATCAGTTGGAGTTGGGTTAATCACCCACAAGTAATCATTCAATAACCCCCACCTTGGATGTGTTACTATGTAGGTGTCATTATTGTTTATCTCACTGCCATGTCCTGGTATTGTCTATTGGATGAACAGCTGGATGAACTGTTAAATCTTTGTTCTCAGATTTATCAAGTCCGACTAAATCCCCCAGAAGCACCTTAGATGGCCACAAGGTGAAACGCATTTAACACTGAAGTCTTTCATAATGAACTGTAAATATCTGTTGATCTCTGTCTTGGAAATTAAAGAGATCTTAAAAATATATATATTTCTGTTCTTCTTCTACTTCAGGTGACCCTTGCTAAAGTTAACTATGAGGCGATTAAAGACTCTGGAGTTTCCACAATCTACTCTACTGCCGACCTGTTCACACACTCCTCTGACCCTTCCCAAGCTCTTTATTACAATGTCCAGTTACCCACAAGTCCCTGCAACATTTCAAACCCTATTTATTCCACAGCTGAGTTACCCACAAGTCTCTCTGACTCTGGAGAGGATCTTAATTACTCCACTGTTTATTTTAACAGAAAATCAGATGGCTTTGTTATGACAGCAACTGCCAACAAAGAGCAAGACTCTTGCGAATACGCTACTGTCAGAAATTAGCAAAGATTTCTAGGTTAGCATGCTAGATGTTAGCCTCCACTTGAACCAAGTATAGGAAAATGGAAGTTTAAAAAATAAATGATTAGGCATGATTTAGAATAATTATTTAAAAAGTTAATTTTGACTTTAGAACTTTTAATGGTGTGGCTCACAGAAGTGAATCAAACTGCTTTTTTTCTACCTGAATAAACCAATTTATCAGCAGACACTTGAAATCGCTTTAAAATAGTGATTCTGATTTTTTCAGGCCTCTAAGGCTCAGGGTAATGCCAGTTTAGAAATTTGTGATTTACTCCTGCAAAACATCAGGATTTTACATTAAATTGTAATGTGTTCACATTTGTTTTCCAAGGAACTGTTTTATCTCCAGGATTCTACTGTTAAGTTTTACTATATTATATTAAAGTTAATATTAAATGGCTTCAATAAGTTACCCTTTAACTATTATCAAAAAAGCAGATAATGAAGACACAAGACCCTCAGGTTTCTGCATATGAACCTCAGATTATCATGTCCAGTGGTGAACCAGCTAGGTGGCAGTATGGCTTGCCTCATTCATGCCAACATACCACTGATGTAATTGAATTATCCACAGCAATGTGCTTTACCTCTGGACATCTTCTGGATTTAACATACTGGGAGAAATATCAGACAAAAATGTACTAAATATTAAATTTTTCAGTAAACTAAACTCAATCTCAAATTGCATAGTTGAAAGTGAAAGTTTTAAAGTCAGTTCTGGAAAATTACTGTGTGTTCATTCAGAGGTTTTGCATTTTAAATTTTGAATATTTTTTGTGAAGAAGTGACTGTAGCTGGTGATTGAAGTATAATTTCTCTAATTTTATTCACTGTTTGAATAACTACAGAATCTCATTTGTAACTTGAGCTGTTTACTTTTGTAGCACTTTCAGTCTGTTTACCTGGCCTGCGTGACATTACCTGAATGTATTTATTCTTTGTTTAAAAAGTAAAATAGTCTAAAACCTGCTAAGAATACAAACCACAAGAATAAGGGGAAAAAAATAAGTGTTTACTGCAGGCCACCAATAAAACAGACAATTCACATCCAATAATCTCTCTGTTTCTCTTATTCAGAGAAATTCAGAACCTGGGAGAGCTGAGACATCTGAGGTTAGAAACAGACCCAGAAGTCAGAGCTGTTGGTTCTTCTTCTTATCCTTATAGAGTCTGCTTACAGACAAGGACTGAAGTTCCATCTACGTAAATCCTGGCCTCCTTTTAAACCTGTTCCTTCAACTTCAGTGTTGATCTTATCTCTCACATTAAACAAGTTTCCAGGTATACAATACTGCAACTGTAGCTGTAGGATATCCACTGAGAACACATTGCTTTGACCAGAGATAGTGAAATATTTTCATGTGCCTGTGTGCACATGAGACTTGGTGGCCTTTATCGGAGCGCTTTCAGGTAAAACCTATCACTTTGGATATGATCCAGTGACAATAACAAAAGATCCTGTAGCTCTGTAATTTTGTTGCACAGTAACTGGCCAAACCACCCAAAAAAACTCTGAAATATACATCATTGCGCCTTTTGTATGTCCACATTCGAAATGTCTCTCTCCCCTGGGTGATAAAGGAAATGATCGTACCCTTCCTTCTGGTCTGCTGAACAACAGCAGCATATACAGATGAAGAAACGACTTTGTCAAATCAGAGGTTGTGTAAGAAAGATGACAGTTTAAATTCTAAACATCTCATTAATTTTTTTCAATACAAACAAAGCTCAAATGACCATGAATGCCTTTAAGTAGCATTGTTAGAGATACCAGTTGATAATAATCAGTTCTTTCAAACAGCCTGGTAACACATTCACATACAGCGATAGAAGAGTGCTGTGTATTTCAGTGATTCAGTGACATATAGAGAGTAGCACTAATAAACTGAATGGTCAAACTTCTTTAACACACTGTTGATACACAGGCAGACATCTTGAATTCTGAATTCAGGGCTGTTCCTCTGGTCTTCCTCTGACAACATGGCTTCTTCCCATAGTGCATCCTGGTATCGTCTCTTCCCCAGGCCAAGACGTGGTTAATCAGAGCAGACCTTCTCCCACTGATCCATGCTCTAGTTTTGATACTCATTTATCCAGTGTAGATATTTACAGTGATGAACTGGGGTCAGTATGGGTCTGGTCTACCACTGTTCAGCCGCTTTGATCTCTTATGGAATTCTTATGTGTCAGTGAGCTTTATGGCACTTTTCCAATTTACTCGACTTGGTAAATCTGGTACCTGGTCCCTTCTATATGTTCAGTCAGTGTTTGTGTCTACTTTGGAGTCAAGTAGGTACTAAACCTTGCAGAGTAGTTGCAAAACTGCTGTAGTTGCAAAAAAGTGCTGATTATCCAGAGAGGTTTGTTTACACTGTGAAATGCCTAGCACACACTAGCCACTTGTAAAATCTCCAAGTTACAGCTGAGATCACATTTGTTTTTATCCAAATCAAAATGCCAGCTCGTATAATTACACCATGGACTTCTGAAGAGGTTCAAGTGATCCTTGGTGGCCGATGCAAAACTCTGACTCTCCATGGAGAGCCAGAAACAAAAGGAAAGCTTTGCTGATCTGTGAAATCTGGGGTACAGAACTGCGTTCAGTTCAAACAAAGTCAACACATGAATATAGATGTAAACAATGCTTAATATTATCACTGCCATTGTTTTGATTTTTAAAGCCCTTTTAGAGACTAGGTTTTGCGATGTCACTGTCTCCATTTTGTGATTTGCTGTGCTGGTGGAAAAGCAAGTCGAACTATGCCAAGCCAAGCCGATGCCATCCAGTGGAATCACACCATTAGGTGTTCATGACCCTGTTGCTATTTCACACGTTCTCCTTCTTTGGACCTCATTAGGGAGGTGCTAACCACTGCACACCAGGAGCACCCCTCGAGACCCTGCTGTTTTGGAAATGCACTGACAGTGACTGTAAATCCATCAGTTTGGCCTTTGTTAAAGTGTCTCAGATCCTCATACTGAACCATTTCTCCACCTCCTCCACCACCTCTCTCATGTACAGCTTTGGTAGTACATTAAAATAATACAAAATAAAGCATTTTCATGAGTGGCCTCTGAGTTGGAAGCAGTGTGATTTACAGAATTATTAAATGTTGCATGACTGTAACATTGTGACTGTCGTTCCCTTTAGGAGCAGGTGTTCAGCTGTCAGTACCCAATATCACTGAACCAGCCACATCTCCTCTCTCTGGACACAGTGATCACACGCACACACACACACACACAACATCTGTCTGACCACTTCTGAATAATCAGGTCTGATCAAATGATGAGTCCTTAAGTTTTCCAGCTCCTGCTTTGATCCCTGTTGTGGCTTTGGTTCTGGCTCTGCTCCTGGTTGGATTTTTTGCACTCACTCTGCAAAAGAGAAGAAAGACAAGGTGTAACCCCAGGACCCTGATCCTATGTTACAGTTACACTATATGTTTTTCCAATGTGGCAAGCTAGGTCCCACCAGTGACTTAGAATAATGGCTCTATGCTGCCCTCTTCTGGACATATGTGGCCATGTTATATGCCAATCGTGAGGGTGCAAGTTTACCTCATTTCAGTAGGAAATAATTTGGAGTAGAGTTAGAATAGAGTATGAACCACAACTAATTATTCAATATCAGCAGCTGATCTCACTGGGGCTGAACAGCTATGTTCCATTATCTAGTGTGTAAAACCTATCCAGAAGAGAGGAGGCTGTAAGTGCCGTATGGTTGCCTTTGTTTAAGAAGAAATGCTGGATGATCTATTAATTCTTCGTTCTCAGATTCAGCCTCAAGTTCGAATAAATCCCTCAGAGTCTCCTCAGACTGCAGCAGGGTGAGACACAGCTCTGTTTCAGAGACTTATTCACCTGAGTAGTTATTATAATATTATGATGCTAAAGAAAATGTTGCATTATAAATTATTAAGCACACTTAATTTAGTTTAATATTTATTAACTTTACTATGTTTCAAGTGCCCCCCTGCAGAAGCTGGGAGTTTAAAGAAGCTGAGAGATTAAAGAATTTGAAGTTTCCACAATCTATTCTACTGCCAAATTGCCCTCTGACATTTCCTCAGCTCTTTACGACAAGGTCCAGTTACCCACAAGTCCCTGCAACATTTCAAACCCTATTTGTTTAATAGCTAAGTTACCCACATGCCTCTCTGACTCTGGAGAGGCTCTGAATTACTCTACAGTTCATTTTAACTAGACAGGCAGAAGGCTCTGACACTATTACCATGGCAAGTACGGCAATACACATTAGGCTTTACAGTTTATGGGTTTTACAATTAATAATTTAAGTTACAAAGGCAAAAAAGTTAGATATAAACCAAGGTACAGACTATTATTGCATTAGTACATTCTCAGTGTAAAATAGATCCAACAGTGTAGAACAGATCCAATAAGTTGCCCAGTATGCTTACAAAGCAGTGGTGAGATCATGTGTGTCCAAACATATGAACTAATCCATGGTGGAATGAAGAAACATTATGAAGTGTCCACTTGCCTTAGTTCATCAAAAGTAATGTCACTGAGTCCAAATGTGGCATTTAACATGGGACAGAGTCTTACACAGACATGTTCAACAAACTGGAATTAAAAGCGTGTATTGCCACCAGTTCTGCTTGAAGACTCACATCTCAGGCATTTGCTGCAGACTGACATGATCCTCTCTGCAGCCCAAAAAAAACAAAAAACAAAACAAGCAAAAACAACATTAATAATATTAGAATTAATAATAATAAACATAATAACAATAACTATTTATATTGCACTTACACAGTTGCAGAGTGCTTCTCAAAACAAAAATAAAAATACAAAACATTAAATAAATGAAACAAGAAAACATAAAATTGTTAACAAACAGTATGTTAAAATGAATTGTAAATAATAAATAAACAAACAAACAAGAGAGCAAGTCACATTACAATAAAGATTTCATGAGCCATCTAAAACAATGAATAGACTGAGAAAATGAAGGAGACTGAAGGAGCTCAGTCTGTGCTGTCTCCAGCCCATAAACAAACTCCATTGTATCTTCTGAACCAGATTATCGGACCAATAGAACATACATAAATCAAGCACAGCTGCACAAGTTTGTCACTATGACAAAAATCACCTGACCTGTCTCCAGTCTGCTGTGACGGCAATCACTCTCCATAAGGAATAAAATACCTAAATCTTAATAGTTAATAAAATCACTAATAATAAAAGATTTATTAAACAGTTATTAAAACATCTGAAGAAAGGGACTAAAATGGGTGAAATTGAAATCACATTAGGTTATATAATTGTGACAGTGTTTAGCATCAGCAAATGCATACACTGTTTGAACATGGAATGGCTACACAGTCTACAAAAAGAGATTAACCCAAAGCCTTCTTTCATTAAATTAATGTACACTGAACTGCACAACCAACTACCACTTTTTATGGATGTGATGTCCATGTCAAGAAAAATCTTAATACCTGAAACAAAAGTAATAAAAGACAAGGAGATGCATTGTTCTAAGAAAAAAAAACATACCACATATTGTTATTGTAGCGGGCAAGGTTCAGTTTTGGCATGGGCCCTTTGCATATCATCCCCTCTCTTCACTGTGTTTGTCTCTCTACCACAGCTGTCAAAAAAAAGGAAAAATGGCAAACAAATCATCTTCTAAAGTATCAAACAACAAAAGCTTGATTTTAAATGAATTAGAATATCACCATTTTCCTGGGTGTCACAAAGGCCAGCACATTGTTCCTTCCACAACCACTCATAGGAGCTGGAATGCAATGCCTGAAAGGTGGCAGGAATGAAAAATTTAAACTGCAACAATCGTTATAAAAACAATTTATAAAACTGAACTGTGTACAGATAACTATGACAACGCAGCCATGACACGATAAAACATTTCTTAGATATATGCAGTTTTCTTACCTTGAAGATGCCTATCTTAGCAATGCTAGCAGCCTTCATTCTAACTCTGAAGATTCATTAAAGCAATCAAATAAAGGATCAAATGTTCTCCAAAAGAATTTTTATTAACTCAAATGCATGAACAGCCATCAAGCTGCATATATATTGCAAATCAGGATCCAAAAATTTGAATACCTTTAAGTGATGCAGGACGTTGAAGAAGCACATTGCTGTTTGCCATTTCCAGAATTACGCAACCGAATCTGGTCTTCCCTTCAAATTGTACGACGTAACTGAAAAAACAGCCGAACAACAAGAATAAATAAATAATAAAAAATAAAGAAATTATGTTGCCTTGACCTTACTGTTCAAGTAAGCATTAGGCATTAGCAATTGCAAAAAAATAATGTTCATATACATTTAACAGAACCAAACACTGCTTGTTAAATCACTAAAGTACAGCAAAGTGTGTACTCTTCCATAGGACTAGTGCTGTGTAACAGTTCAGTCTTGAAAGATGAGTTGGGCGAGTCCATCTTTAACATGTCCCTCTCCACTCATGATCAGAGAGATCTGCAATGAGGGTGAGGACTCTTGGGTACACGGTGAGTTGCTTCTTATTTTTCTTCGTTTCAACCTTTGTTCCCTTCTCTGGATTGATGTTGAAGAAACACCTTTTTGAACACACAAATTCATAATCAACTATGATATACAGTGATTTGTTCTTAAAGAGGAAGTTATAAAAGATGTGTCTTTACCTCTGAAGGAACTCAAGTGTGGAGGCCAAATCCACGGGATAGTGGATATTGAGACAGTAATAGCTTCCAAACATCAAACAGATGGCAGAGATGAAGTTAGGGATTTGGTCATTCACAATCTTGTGGTCTATACTTAGCATGAACAGTCTTGAGGTATAGCAAGGAGTTCCTGCAAAAAAGAGATAAAAACTAAATGGCAGCACAAGTCATTAACATCTGAATGTGGCCTTAAAATGTGCAAGTTGAGGTTCTTCCCTATCCCCTATGGTATGTTCTCCTCCATATGAGTGTAATAGTTTCTCTGAGTTTGACCTATCAACTTCACTGTGGTTTGAATAAGTGCTACACTGGGACTGTTCTTAGACAAAACAAATTACACATATCTGAACAAGCAAATAATTTTTGAGCTGATAAAATGGTTTGAAATATGAAAAACAATAAGATAATCCACAATAATTGTGTTGTGCAACCTTCCAAATTTTCTTCAGTAAAAATGGTATTGTCTGTAGGTACAGACGGGTCAAACTTGTAGTATATATTATAGAGGAGAAAACTATGTGGAAGAACCACAAGAGCGCTTTCAAACATGATATTTCTTGAGCTTAAGTTCATTCTGCATAAGTGAATATCAGCTTACCACATATAATGATGCACGGTGTCACAAGCAAGCTTTCCGGTAGTACATCTTGTGGCAGACATGTTCCTTCTACATAGTGCAAGAGGGTCTCCTCTTTTTCCTCAAAATAGGAGAGAAGCAGCAACACCATATCCTTGACATCTTCTGAGCATCCCTCCAGCTGTCCCCTCAGAAATTTCAGCTTTATGACAGTCTGCATAACTTGTTTCTTCTTGTCTGAAAAAATGGTTCTCATGAAATCTAGAAGCCGTTTTCCCTTTGTTTCTACAATGTTGAGGAAAGTGTCCTTTAGTGATACCCCAGTGAGCTCTTGGAAGTGGACTGTCATGCCAATCTCCTGGAACAAAAAAGGCCAGTCCTCCATGAGGGACTGTAGCTCTGTTCCCTTGATTATGTCTTTACGTTGAGAGTAGTAAGTGCACTTCATAAGAGTTTTTACCTCATCTGGGCTGAAGTTAGTTTGTTCACTGAGCATCTTCATTTTGTCTTTCTTGTCCTGTTGGCTCTCTGGTGTCTCACTCACTGGCATGAATTTCATGTCCCACTGTATGCAACCATATGTATCCTGAACAGCTCCCCTTTGATCGGCTGGAATTCCCTCTGTGTCATACTCATCTGATCCTTGTTTGCGCTTCATTATCCTTTGTGCTGAATTACGCTTCACATTTTCAATTCTGGCTTGTAACTGCTTAACCAGTGAGTGATATCCAGGTCCCACTACATCGCCTTCTTTGACATCTTGCAATGACTGTGGATACTTAGCAACCATTTTTTTGGCAACTTGTGTGGAGGCTTGTTTACCAGGAGAAGCACAGATCGCCATAATTTCAGCAACAACAATACGGACCATTTCTCTCCGTAAACGTGGGCTTGGCTTTTTCCCCCTCTCCAAACACTGCATCAGGGCTTCAGGAAACTTCTCCAATGGAATCTGGAAGCTGTCAACCCAATCTGGAGCAGTAATCAGGTGACTGGGCGAGAGGGAGGAAGAGTGTGAAGAGGGTGTTGAGGAAACTGGAGTGGTTAGTTTTGACTGGCTATGGATTGCAGTGCTCTGATCTGTAGCACAAAAATAATTAAATTAATAATACTTGTTAATTTGAATGATTATTTATCCTTGGTGTTACTTATAAACTCACTGTGTTTTTTCCAGGCAGCCACCAATTTTCTCGCTTGAATTGGTCTCAGTACTCAAAGCAGATCAGCTTCTTGGATGAAGCAAAAATCCTCAGTGGTCTCCACACCTAATGACTGTAGTGTCTCCTCTAAAATATTTAAAATTGCAGCTGGGAGATCTGGCAAAACTTTCATAATGGAACTGATTATGTTGCTGTGCTCTGCATCATCCATTTCTGAGTATGAAAGAATGAATAAAGGCAGAATACATTAACAAAATAATGACAGCCCAAGATATTCATTAAAGTGACAATACAATGTGCTTTAGTGGAACCACTTGGTTTCCATCCTTCATGTAAGATGTCAATGGATAGAAATCAGTCAAGTCATTGATGTTCAGACACAACATCTTTTCATTGTCTTTGATAACGGAGTACAGATGGTATTCAGGAAGAAATTCTGCTACATATGCAGACACCAGAAAATAAACAGAATCATTTTTTAGCAGAATAAGTAGTGGTTCACCAAACTCCACAGAGTCAAAGCTCCCTGTAACAAGGAACTGACCTTGTAAAATGTTCCCTTATACAGCATTTCTACAGCTACATTTGTTTCTGTTTCATGGAAGTCAAAATGTCTGACCGTATCTTGAATGGCTTTACTGTACAGCACAGAGTAAAATGGAGAACCACCTTTAACTTGCCAGACAGCTTGACCCATTGGTCCTGCTGAAAGGTATGCCTGCAACATCTGATGCCTTTCAGACAGAGTAAAGCAGAGGTTCTTGAAATTTTTAAAATTCGTAGCACATCTCTTGAAATAACTGTGCTTACTTTCAAAGCGCATTGTCCATAGCCTAATCAAGGGGCCAAACTTCAGAATCAGTGCTGGGTAATTCCGTAAATAATGATGCTTTGGTTTCAGGTTACTTTCTGGGAACAGGCCTTTCCTTGACTCTAAATATTCTTGAATAAGAACATCAAGATATGCAACCTGAGGCACAACGATTTTTTGAGCACATATCATGTCCACAATGTCTTTCAGCTGCAGAGTCAACTGCCACACAGCATCTTCTGTATCTTTACCTTTATCACCAATTATGAGAGGCAGCAACCTTAGAAAATTCCAATTCTGTATGGCCTGTCCTGAGAGTTGAGCTGCTTGAGGGCTGACATCACATGGCTTTGCAGAAGCATCAGTGGCGCTGTATTTGAACTGTTTACTGCGCCGATTCAGAGTGGAGTAGGTGAACCATGACTTTACCTTTATGAAATACTTAAGATACAGTGCAGTGTCACATGACAAAACACCCTCAAAGATGTCATGCCCTAGACATGGTGGCAAACCTGGCTGACATATATTAAAGTATTTCAAAGAATTGAATATTGACTTGAATTTTACACCTTCCACATCTGATGTACCTTCAGTCATGAGGCGATCAACAGCAGAATTGTATTTGTCAATGGTGCGCACTGGTCCACAGAGATTGGGATCAGCTCCGTGAAATTCAGATCGTGTTATTAAGCAGTAACTACAGAAATGTTCTGACTGACTACAATTTTCAGAGAATCCACCAATGCCATGCGAACCCAAATTATCTCCAGCAATGCAATACAAGGTTCCTTTGACTACTGTTTCATTTGACATTACAATGCCATTCTCTTCCAACTCCTTCAAGTCTGCTAGTAACTCAGAAAACACCTTAGCATGCCCAAATACTTTGAAATCTTTCTCTCTGCACAATAAAACAAGTGACATGTAGTCTGTGTCAGACCGTACATGAACTGGCAAATTACCAACAGATACATAAACAGCTAATATTTTGTGTTTCGTCTTTGCAGAGCCTAAAGAGTTAACAACTTCAAAGGCGTCCTGGTATAATACTAGCTTCAAACATGATGGATTCTGAGCAAAAAAATAATTCGATCTGAATATCTGACCATCACTAATGTCATTTAGAACATCTGAGGGCGACTCATTTGAGTGTTCTCCTGACACATACTTCTGCCACATATCAGATTTTAAGACACATGTCAGTGTTTCTCTCACGGGCACATAATAAGCAAACCTATCTGTCCTGTTCTCATCTCTTCCTAAAAATATTTTCTTAGGCTCCACATAGTTGAACATTTCTTTGAAAGACTGAGCTCTTGAGTATGCTGTCCTCATTGGCCCTGTATGACATGCAGAGAATAGATCAAATCCCCTGACAGACTTACAAAATTTGGTGATGTCCTCATCTGATAATGATGTGTCATTTTTTAACAATGAAGTAAGTTTACTAAAAGTATATGTCTGGCCCAACTCATGTATGTTTTGCATATCCTCAATAATGTTCTGTATGGTAGAAACGGGTAATAGAAACTGCCCCTGTAGTTTCAAGTAGAATAAACAGACGCTTCTAAGAAAAAGATCACTAAAATTTTCTGACCTATCCAGATCACCTTCATCTGTGCCTGTCTCTGTGCGTGCCTCGTACACCTGAGGGTCAAAGTCATCTGATTCGACAGGAACAGATGATGACCGAGAAACAGATTCTCTGTACAAGTCACTGACACTGTGGTCTGCCAAATCTGTGTTTCCGTGACATGTGGGCGGTAAATGAAGATTTGACCTTGAAAGCATTGGTACATCCTCTCACAGGACAACTCACGACACGTCCTTCTACAACATGCTCCTTCAAGTGCATTATTAGATCTTTGCTATCCTTGCACTGGCGTTCACACAAGGACACAGCGCATTTAAAAGCGGTAATATCCGTCCCGACAGTAACATTAGCAGGAGGCATATTATGCCTACGGTAAAAATGAGCCTTGAACGCTCCATATCTACAAAATGTCTGCTTGCAACCGACTCCATAGCACTTAAATAAACAACGTGGTTCATTTCGATGAAGTTTGCAATGAAGCACATAACCATTCAATGTTAACGTGCCACAAAAAGTACAACTAAACATTTCCTTTGCCAAACTAAGAAGTATCTAGTTATCGCTAGCTAATGTTCAACTCGCTCTACTGAGCAGTCCGTCCGTCTCGGTCCGTTACAAGTGTGAAAACATTAAGAACCAAATGCTTCTAAAAGGGTCAAAGGCAGGATGTGGTGTTCTGAGACGTGAACATAATCGCGCGTCGAGAGAACAGAGTCCGTTAAAATCAATAAACGAGCCGAGGCCAAAGCCTCTCCTAACGTCTTTGCAATAGACCTACTTTGGGCAGCGGAGGAATTCCTGCCGATGTTTCGACTCATTTATTCACTCTACCGCCTCTCGTTTTTTTTTTAAGTGGGTAAAAATATCACCACGTAAACACACAGAACCACAAAAAATGCATCAAGCCCAGCGGGGTACACTGCTCTGAAGACTGGCTTAAAAATAAAAGTCATACGTGCATCATACGTGACTTTTTTACTTACTTTGGTTTGATTGTCAGTGTATAGTGGGAACATAAACCAATCCAGGGCTAAACTTTAACAGTCTATGTAGCTGCCGAGGGAACCGAAACAAGTTTGAACACACCCTTAATGTTAGTCAATAAGTAGTGCTACAAACTTAAAGTAACGTCAATACACACACAAACGAGCCTTAAACAAAGTTTTATTCTCACATTGTGACAATTTACGTGAAAAGCTTACCTCAAGAAGATTTTTTTGTCACCAGCAGTCAGGAAAAATTCCCTCAGCATCGGAGTTAGACTAAACCCCACAGATGCGTAGGGTTTTTGGCGCGCAGAAATGGAGTTATTTGGTTTACATGGGGTCAAAAGTTCAGTGTCCGTTAGTATTGAACAGTCTGCCGGCTCGCTCGTCCTTTAAATTACAACATTATCTTGAACTCAGAAGTTATTTTAAAGTAGGCATAATAGCAAATGGTGATGCATGTTTCTATTTATTTATTTAATTTTAATTAAATTTTATTTTGTTTATTATTATATCTAAATGTATTCTTTTACACTTTCCCAGGCTGTAGGGTTAACATATATAAACTCATGCACAGAATTTTTTTATATTGTGTACATACAATTTATTAATGTAACGAGAGCATTCTTTGTATTTCTATTTTAGCAAACACCGGGTAAATAAAAGCAACCAACAAGAACATCCTTTGGCAACCACATTATACACCTAGTAAATACTTATAAGCACTATTGCAATCACCTATAGATCCCTGTACATCCTAACAATCTAGAAATGCTGACAACCACCAAGTACATCATAACAACTATTTGGTACACTGCAGCAAACTTTGCAACAATCCAACATTCACTTGTGGCCACCCAGAACACCTTAGCAACCCATAAACACCCCGGTCAGTTTTTACATCTTAGCTTATATTATGAAACTAGCAACCCATATATAGTTACACCCTAGTAACCACCTACTCTGACAGCCACAAAAATGGTTAGCATTGCTGCCCAGCAATTACTTTACAACAAAAGTTGTGTCTTTCTAGTTTTGTTTAAAATATTCCATTGCAAATAGAAAATTATATGGTATATATAACCAATATTTGCAAAGACATTTCCTAAAATGACATTCTAGTATACTTAAAGATATATAGCTACTTTACCTTACAACACATGCCGTATTTTTTAACCTTTTTTTCAGTAGAAATTAAGGTATTATTTTTTTGAATAATGAACGGTTTAATATTGTAAACTTAAATGTGCAAATCAGCAAAATCTTTAATTTAGACTGAATATTTCTGTTATTTTTAGGGTTATACTTTGCTTATGATATTATGGTGTTTTCCAATATATTTTACATAAAGTAATAAAATTAACACTAAAAATGTGTATATTCTACATATTATGTCAGTAAAAATTAATGTAATGTTCTATTTATTTATTTAAGGAAAACGTCTTTATATGTTACGGTGATTATTTTCGAATTTATGATCTTTTACCGTTGCTATTTTATAGTTTATTACCGTAAATTCTACAAACATTTTTTACAGTGTGGAGTTCATATCTCTCAGAACCTGTCATGGCCCTGCCACATCAAAAACCTAGCAAAGAAGGCCCAACAGCATCTCTTCCACCTCTGATGACTAAGGGAATTCAGACTGCCCTCCAAGGTACTGCAGAACTTCTACTCAAGCACCATTGAAAGCATCCTCACAGGGAACACCACAACCTGGTTTAGGGACACCACAACAGCACCCAACAGGACAGGCGGACTCTGCAGAGGGTAGTGCGCTTGGCTGAGTGCATCATCCAAGTTGTGCTTCCTGACCTCCAGACCACCTATAAGAAGCTGGTCCAAAACCAAGAGGATTGTGAAGGCCTCAGTCATCCTAACAACAAACTCTTCACTCTGTTGCCATCAGAAAAATCATTTTCACTCCTGAAAGCAGGAAGGATGAGAAGGAACTTATTTCCAATGGCTTTTAGGACTTTCAACTAGATCTAAACCCAGACTTAATTCAGCTCACACTTTGCACCACATACAGGACTGTTGACTGCTCTTACTGCACAGATTTTTTTTTAAACATTTTTTGGACTGCATTAATTTGCACATTCAGATATACATTATACACTTTAACCCGCATCTGTGTGCCATATGCACAGCTCACATTTTATACTTTTTTATAATTTTTATATATTTTATTTTTCTTGCATCTTTGTTATGCAGTTTTAGCTTTAATTCTTTTAGTTCAGTATTATTTATTCTGAGAATGTCTACATATTTTATTTTATATCTATTTTTTATTTTCTATTTCCCTAACATTTTTTTTAGTTAATGTGCGTGTGGTCAGTCATCAAAGAATTTCATTGCAAGTTGCACCATGTATAACTATGTATGTGACAAATAAACTTTAATTTGATTTGGTTTGTATAGTGGTCCAGCCTCTGCCTGAAAGAGATAATAATTTCATGCTCTAGGTGGCAGTATAGGTCATACATCACATACCAGCAGCGAATCGATCGCGTGTGGTCATGTAACAAATATAAATTAACGCTGAAAACTGCAGTAGGAAAGTGTCCAATAAAGTGTCCAAAAATGTCAAAGAACATATTCCACATGGCACAGAACAAATGTTCCTCAAAACATTGCACTAAATTAATAATTAATTAATGATTAAAGATTGTTGATAAATTCTCATTCGTTTGGAAACAGTATTACTAAAGATTTTACAGAAGGATATCAAGCTGCAGTTTAGTACAACATTTATTAGTAAATAAACTGTAACTTAAAACTGCACTGAGTAATAAACTCGTGCATAATGGTTTAATAATAAGTAATAAACTGTTAACTAACATACGTAACAAGTTATAAATGACTTGTTAATGACCTATCAACCTTTGCAAGCCCAAAAAAGTGTCTCACAGATATCTTCTATCTTCATAAATGGTGTTAACACTTTTTTCATGTGATTCAAAAAGGGAAGTTGGCAGTTCATCTGTTTCTACAGATAAAACTGGAAAAAAAAAAACAGTGAGTGTGAGAGTGACAGAACTGAGAGAGTGAGTGTGAGGAGCTCTGAGATCTGTGTGAAGTGCAGTAGAGCTGGTGTGGATCTGTGAGATCAGCACTCAGGATGAAGATTCTCCTCATTTTCAGCCTCTACCTGATCTCAGGTAAGAAACCCACTTCTAAATCATCAGCTCTATCAGCAGTGTCACATCCAGCCTTTCTTCACACGGACATTCCTCCTCTTTTAGCAGCTGCTGGAGGATCCAGGAGAGTGAGGGGTTTTTCAGGAGGAGGAGTCCTCATCAAGTGCAGATATGAGAAACAATACACATCAAACACAAAGTATTTCTGTAAGAGTTCAGTGTTAAACTGTGATGACCAAATCAAGACAGATGTTAAAAATAAATGGGTGAACTCAGGAAGATTCTCACTGTTTGATGACACCAGTGCTGCATTTTTCTCTGTGATGATCAGAGACCTCACTGTACAAGATTATGGGACATACCAGTGTGTGTCTTATAAAAACCGGCATAGGGACCCCTACACCCTAATGCAACTGATGGTAGAGGAAGGTGAGTGTGTCCATCACTGTCCTCTTCATGATTTGAATCCTCCAGCATCATCTGCTTCAGTTACAGTAAGAGAAAACACATAAAAGCCCATAAAGAACCAAATTCCGGAACTGTGTTCTCACAGTGTTTATCTTCACAGCTTTAAAGAGATGTTTAGTGTCAGTGCATGTTTTCCTTTCACACATATATTTATTTTTAACTTAACGATACTTAAGGCAATAAGCTGAATTTGCTTACTTCACTAAATGGTGGCATTCCGGGTAGGCTCCTGACCCACTGTGACACTGAACTGGATTTGGGTTACAGACAATGAAAGAATGAACGAATAGTCAAAATATGGCAGCTGTTTTCTGTTCATTATTGACAAGTCCACACTATGGAAATAAAATCATTGTGGATTAGTTGTGAAAATGGAGATGTGAACACCATCTGTAAAAACTCACAATCCATCAGCGATCCACCCAGCTTTTTTTGAAGAGTACTAATCGATGGATGTGATAATAACATATCTGTTAAAAATGGTAATACATTGATAGAAAATTGAAAATATTATCTAATATTATATGATGATGTACAGCAGACCTTCACAGTGCACATCAGTGATCTGAGACTTTGGGGAATTCTGCAAACTTTATTTTTTTCTGTTAAATCATAAAATAAGAACTGTATTTAAATTTGAATTGACTGCGCTATCCACATCCTTTTCATTTGACTGTTGTTTTTTTCTCATGACTGTTAATGATTGACAGTTTCAGATTATAATAGGACCGTCAGTGTGACTGGCCGTGCTGGAGGGAGTGTGAAAATCAGCTGTAATTACCCACAATCCCTCAAGAATTATCCAAAGTTTCTCTGCAGGAGTGTGGTCAGTGGTGAATGTTTTTATAAAACACCTGTTAAAAAAAGTAGAAAATGGATAAATCAGGGAAAATACTCACTGCATGACGACAGAGCAAAGAACACCCTCAGTGTGATCATCAGTGATGTGAGAGAGGGAGACTCTGGTGAATACTGGTGTGGAGCTGAATCAGACTGGGAAACTGATAATGGATACAAGCTCTACATCACACACATCAACTTCACAGTGACCGGTGAGTAAAGAGTCACTTTGGGTAGTTCATGGACAGCAATATATACATTTTTAACTGGCCTGAAACCAAGAAACCATAGCATCAAACTTGGATGGGAGACATTTTCCTGGGTAAACTTGGAATGCTGTTGGATGTGGTGTTGGAGCCAAAAGTGGGCACTGTCCCTGTGGTCAGTGTGGATCTCAGTTTGGCCTCATTCATGAGACCTAGATTTAAAATATGACAAACTGCATGTAATTTGCGAGTAAATGGCATTCCTGAAAATTCCAACAGATTCATGAACGCTGCATAAATATAATATTTTTTAGTAGAATGTGTGCATGTTAGTGAATAACAAATGTTCAAAAACTGGGAGGAGGTGCACATTCCTTTGTAATTAACATAGAATTTCCATAATCTCCTCCCATGAATTTCAAAAGCCCATCTATAAAGAAGCGCTAGGACTGAGGAATCACAACAAGAACCCTTAAAAATCTCTTCAGAAAAGCTAAAGAATACTAATGTTCTGAGTACAAATCAACATTTAATTAAAATGCATTCAAATCTGCAGCTTTGATTTCCATTCTATGTATATTTTTCTCAATATTAGGACTCATAGCGAGGCATTAGACTGATTGTCAAAAGGCTGGGTTCAGTACTGAGCAAAAGTTTTTGGCACCTGAGAGAATTAGATTTTAGAAGTTATTTATCTGAGCAGTAATATTTTATTTGCTCAAAACCCCTAAAAGCTACCACCATTATTACAGTACGTAGTATGTTCTGTTTGTGAATGTATTAGTTCAACATCCCCCAATGGGGCAGTGCAGTTTTATATGAGGTTATCTTTATGCTACATAAAGTGTGCTGTTGATTTAACAAATCCATACAATCAAGGAGAACATCTGGAAACAAACTGTGTTCTTCCCACTCGCTCACAACACACATACTTTTAGAAAAGAATATCCTATTTTGTTACTTTTATACAAGCATCATGCTTATTTAAAATATACATTATATTAAATAACAATCATTTTACGGGCATTTGCACAAACATTTGCACATTACTGCTGTTTGTCCTACACAATTCTGCTAAAGTTGTGGGAAGCTGCACGGGAGCTAAAGGTATTTATACTTGATACAAGTATCAAGCTTCAGGGGCCTGGAGGTTGTGGGGTCGATTGCCGCTCCGGGGACTGTCTGTGAGGACTTGGTGTGTTCTCCCCGTGTCCGTGTGGGTTTCCTCCGGGTGCTCCGGTTTCCTCTCACAGTCCAAAAACACACGTAGGTAGGTGGATTGGCGACTCAAAAGTGTCCGTAGGTGTGAGTGTGTGAGTGAACGTGTGTGTCTGTGTTGCCCTGTGAAGGACTGGCGCCCCCTCCAGGGTGTATTCCCGCCTTGCTCCCAATGATTCCAGGTAGGCTCTGGACCCACTGTGACCCTGAACTGGATAAGCGGTTACAGATAATAAATGAAAGAATGAATGCCTGTGAACTTGTTCCTGCTTTGCAAGAGCGCCTTTTGAATTGTACAAAGCAAGTTATTGCATTGCACAGTGTCAAGGCTTAGAGCAAATGCACAAGACTCAGACACTATGACTGTATTATTTAGGCGTGCACACCCACACATCAGTTGCAGTGAGTCAAGTATAACACAGCTGATTCCTGGGTTGATGATTAGAGGACTTAATAATTCATGTTTTAAAAGTTGCAGTGTCCAAGGAAATTCAGTGGATACTTGGGTTTTGCCTCTAGTCTTGCTCACAAACAACATCCTAAAATGTTTTAAAATCTTAACAGAGGAGGTTCAGGGAACAAACTACAATCACTATATTTTGCCAGAATACCTCATCTTTCCATGTAACAGACTATATTTACTGAAAATGAACAGAATGGCTGCAGTAGGTGGCTAAGGGACTTTTGACAATCTGCGGAACCTATTTAAAAACGTAAATCAATATCCAACTTAAAACATCCTTAATTTTAACATGTGAATATTTTGTTTTAAGCAATGTCGACTTTGCAAACATATACATGTAATGTATTTAAATCCACTAAAATGCTACTCTGAAACATCCATATAACGTAGAAATCTTAAAGTAGTTGTGGTTCACAGAGACATATCCTACCAACATACCACTAATTTTATTTAAGGAAATATGCCTCAGTTCAATTTTAATGTTTTTTTTCTTCATAAAATGAATTGCTACTCTCAGAAATTCATATGACATACAGATCTACAATCTGTTGTAGTGTATAGAGGCACATCTGGCAGACACACTACACCCTTTACAGCTTAGAAAATATGCAGGTCATAGCTTGGTCTTGCTGGTAACACATGTGGACATACTTGGTCACACTGGTCATGCCTTGCTTTGTTAAGTTTTTGAAAGGCAAGCCGTGTTCCAACATCTCCAACTCCAAGTGTGTTTACCTGGTTTCCAGAAAGTAGCAGAAAGTGATAATTGTTCAGGTAAGAATACAATTGATCTAGTCTAGAAATAAAAGATTTTTCAAAAAATAGATCCAGAATTAAAGACATTTTAGGTGTTTTGCTTTTAAATTGACCCTTTTGGAGAAACAGTGTAGGACCGAGTGACTGGAGAATTTCACGGGAATCTGATGAGAAAGTTCCTTTTGTTCTGCCAGAGCAGATGAATGGTTCAATACAAAAAGAGGAAGGAGGTCCACTTTCTGATAAAGCTGAGTTGCACTACCGCAGACTTCTCCATTCTTTCACTCATTAGTGTTTATTTGACTGAATTCCATCTAATCACAGCCATGTTCAAACATCACTCTGCACTGTGTAACACTCAGCTTTATACATTGAGTAGAATCTCTTTATTAATTCCTCTAATTGCTGAAGAAACACTGTGTGAGTGAGTGTCCACAAACTGCTGGAAATTATACAAAACAGTGTCCTCACACCAGACCAGAGTTGTGATGTAAATTAAGATCAACTACTAGCTGCATTCTATCTGTAAAACTAATGCAGACTCAATTAATTTATTAATGTATTCATTCATGTATATATACTAAAATGCTTATTGATCATATTAGTTATTACAGTAGTTATTATTGTTTTGGTTATGTTCATTTTATTAGATAGTATTGCTATGTCTATTGGAATATTTTACATATTTTTAAAGAAACATTCAGGAAATCAATACATTTATAATTTATGTACAAATATAACAGTAATATTACTAATAATAAGATGAAAGATTGCTTACAGTTTTGGAGTACACAATGTACTGTTGTCGTTATTGAATCTGTACCTATGCTTTGGCAAGTGGAATACTGGTTTCCCCTGCATCAGCGAAGGCCTGTAGGACTGGAGTTTTAAAATAGAAGTGTGTATAGATATACAGCAGATGTTTTAGGCACCAGAGATTGTGAGATTTAAAAAGCTATTTATCTGAGTGGTAAGTGTTTATTTGCTAAAAATCAGAAAACAAATAACACCCAACATTAGAATAAACCAAATAATATTATTCCAGTGAGTGTGATATTCTGTGTGTGAAGGTGTTAGTTTTACTTTTTTCCAAATCTCTTGTGAAGGTTATCATCCAATACCTAGTTTTAGTGATTAATAACTAATGATTTTAAATATTGTGTGCTGCTGATTTAACAAATTCATGCAAATCAAGGAGAATCTGAACAAAACACTGTTCTTCAAACTCACTCTCAACTACTACATTATAGAAAAAAAATATTTGATTTATATTATTACTTGTCTGTATTTAGTGTGATTATATATAACTTTATACAAGCATCACGCTCACTGAGAAGGCATTCGTTTAAATACATATCATTATCTTAGGTACCTAAAACTTCTGCACAGTACTGTATTTCTTTAATATTTCTCATTGTGAAACTGTTGTAAGATACTCTGAAAAGATTCAACTTGTTTCTATATTTTCCATTTGTTTTAATTAAGTTTATCAATTGTCTCATTTCAATGACTGAGAAGTGATCTCCTAGTGACATGAGAAATTTCCCTTGGATAAAATCACTGAAAGAAAGTGAAATACACCACGTCAGTTCATCTTAGACAAGTCTCTTATCAAATGTATACTGAAAAATGTTCAATATATTGACTTAATTTAAGATGATTTCACTTAGGAATATGTGATTTTGTTGCAGTACATTACTTTGCTCCCTACTTTTCAACTCTCTCATTAACCCATTAACCCTCATACACTCTGTGATCCAGTTCAGTGGTCTTTTTTAGTGTAAATGATTTTTCATTGTCAAAGTTTGTCTCAGAAAACTGGGATCAATTTAGGCAAAGTTCCACTTAGTAATATTACATCTTCACGAATCCTGGCATATTGTCACTTTTCAAAAAAAAAACCCCACCAAAAACATGCACCTTCTTTTTTGGTTAATCTTCTTTGCTAAACTATTTTAAACATCTCTCTCTCTCTCTCTCTCTCTCTCTCTCTCTCTCTCTCTCTCTCTCAGACACTGATGAGTGTAAGGAACAAATCTGTGGAGAGTATGGAACTTGTATGAATTCACCAGGCAGCTACAGCTGTAAATGTGATCCTGGATACACTAACTACAGAAACAACCAGAGCAAATGCACAGGTAAGAGAAGTGGCAGAAGATTCTGGAGCGCAGGGAATATTACAGAAAAACTATGGAGCACATATAGTTATTACACCAACAAATGAGTAGTTTCTGAACCAATGTGAATATATTTCAAGATTATACATAATAAATTTGATCTGATATGTGTGTGTGTGTGTGTGTGTGTGTGTGTGTGTTTACACAGAACTGAAGTGTGATAAATTTAACACCATGTCCACACAGGTAAATGGCCACCTGTTCACACTCGTTTGTACTTCAAGAGTAAAAATAATTTGAATATTCAAACACATTTCCCTCAAAATTGTAATCTTTCTCTCTCTCTCTCTCTCTCTCTCTCTCTCTCTCTCTCTCTCTCTCTCTCTCTCTCTCTCTCTCTCAGGCTGGAGTGAGTAAACTGTTGAGTCTGTTTGTGTCGAGTTGTGAGTCTCTGAGAACTCACACTGCTCCACAGCTCTCAGGAGAGTCTTTACTGCAGGTAACAAGTCTCATTTTTTATTGCAGATTTATTGCAGGCCATTTCAAGTACAGTGACCTAAATATAGAAAAAATAAACAGAGGATACCAGCTCAGCAGTACAGTCCACTAGTGCAGTCATCGGTTCTGGATTGTTATGTGTTCTCATTGCTCCTGACCACATCTGACCCCTATCACTGTGTCTGAGCTGATGTAGTCATGTTCAAGCAGGAAATTACAGACATTTCCAGGACAGGAGGTTCATCTGGAGCATGGCTGAGAACTGGAGCTTTAATCCATATGTGCTGAGTTATTTCACAGCTAGAAAAACTTCCCATATTTTACACACATCAGTACAAGATATCGAGACACACACACACAGATCTCACACAGCTTTGTCCCTGTGGTGTGATTCAGGACCTGATGAAGATCAGTGATGAGGTTGTGCCCAGTGGAAATATCAGTGACCGCTCCAAGTTGAGTGAGTTCCTTGGAGTAATGGAGAACACACTCCGTCTCATCGGACCCCAACTCAACGAGTCTGTCACCAGAGTGGAAAACAACATCTCAGGTACACACACACAAACACACACACACACACACACACACACACACACATACACAAATCAAGCTGGACTGTGTTCTTCTGTTTCTCATTTGGTGCTTGTCCAACCTAGCAACTATTGTTATGAAAAGACAAGTTAGTGGGTGGAGCATGGGGCTGATTTTTTTTGTTGTTTTTCTGATTTCACGGCATTTCTTCCACACAGAGATATGGCTTGCGGTGAAAAAGGATGTGACTCCACCCACTGGCCGTGTGACTTTAAACACCAGTGATATCCATCTCAACATCAGCTGGAAAACTGTAGTGGGGGAACAGTATCCAGGTAAAGCACACACACACATACACACACACATTCATTCAATATCTGTAACCGCTTATCCAGTTCAGGGTCGCGGTGGGTCCAGAGCCTACCTGGAATCATTGGGTGCAAGGCGGGAATACACCCTGGAGGGGGCGCCAGTCCTTCACAGGGCAACACACACACTCAAACCTATGGAGACTTTTGAGTCGTGCTGCGCCACCATGCCGCCCCTACACAGACACAAACATATTCGATTCATTGTAGGACCACTGCATAGACTGTGTTCATTTTAGAAGAAAAAGTATTTGAAAAAAGAACAGAAACAGAGTTAATCCCTTTGTCCGGACACTCTCCTCAGGTTTTGCCTACGTGGGTATGATCAGTTATAAAACTCTCAACACTTCAGTCCTGGAGGAAACAAACGTTGGGGGCAGAGCCTCTGACTACAACCTCAACTCTCCAGTGGTGACAGTCTGTGTCAGTAACAAAAACACAGAACGCCTGCCTGAGCCTGTTACATTTACCTTCAAACACCAGCAGGTAAACATACACACACACACGCGCACACACACACGCACACACACACACACACACACACACACACACACACACACACTCTTGCATGTTCTGTTTGATTTCAGGATCTGCATTCATTTCAACTTTATTCAGTTTTAAAAGTATAACAGAGAACAGGTTTGTTGAATACCCATACTTTTGACCGCCAGTGTATTTATGCTCCATGCATCTTACACAAACACAACTGATAAAATAATCAATCATGATTGACTGTAATTTCCATCGACTGATCTGTCCTCAGGGACTGTTTCTGCGACAACAATAACATCCTGTTTCTACTCCTTCATTTAATGCTCTTGTTTTCATAGAATTATCAAATGCTTTTCACTGCCCATGTGCTTTTGTTTTGTTTTGGTTTCTGGCTCCTCCCCATTTCACCTGAGAGCAGTAATTTGTCATGTTTCTAATCACTCTCAGCCCTTTTTTTTCCATCCTGTCCTCAGCCTGGTGTTACATGTATTACTCTGCACTGGTTCCCACACCTACCATCCCCATCACCCTACACACCATGTTTCTCCTCACATACCTTGTTCACTTCCCATCTGCGGCCCCTGTCGTCCTTATGTAGCAGGTCCTGGATATTTGATGGGACTGATTCAGCACAGACCTTTACTAAATACCTCCATTATCCACAGAGACTCCACAGCTGCTTCTACCTGCCTTTAAATTAAAGCCTCTCCACTGTGGCCTTTAGCTGCTCACCTGAGGTTATTCACTTTTGCTTTTATTTTTAAAGCCTTTAAAGCTGCTCTGTGACACCACTCAGTAACCTTCAATTCCTTTCTATATATTGCATATCTGATGTCACCATAACTGAGACAAATTTCATGAGATAAACCAATACAGGCTCAGCTCAGTGAGACCACATCCCTCTACAGCCTCCACAGTGCAGAATAACTCACATCACTGGTTCCACATTCACCTGTTACACATACTCACTCTAAAAACAGGTCATGGGTTAGAATTGGTGCAGCATTCTGCTCTCCTCCCTGACCACAACATTCAGCTCCTCAGACATTGGTCTTACCAAGATTAGCATAACAACATTCACAAATTCAGCATCTCCAATAAGCCTCTGAGTGGCTGATGTCATTGTACTCTGGAGTTCTTTTGGTGCCTGTCTTACTGAACCCCACCCCAGGTTTCTCTCAGTTCTCCACCCATCTCTC
Organism: Hoplias malabaricus; assembly: GCF_029633855.1. NCBI lineage: Eukaryota > Metazoa > Chordata > Actinopteri > Characiformes > Erythrinidae > Hoplias > Hoplias malabaricus. Next base: position 59,618,952 of record NC_089801.1, on the reverse strand, counting down.
AAGATCAGCTTGGTCCGTGTGATCCACAAACACAATTGAACCCTGATTCCTTGACTTACAGCTGCTACAAGAATTGTAATTTTGCATGGTGTAAGAGTCTCATGACTGTTCTATTCTGTGTAGGAAGTTGTCTCTGAGAGTAAACCCTCCTGTGTGTCCTGGAACAACACTAAATGGACTAAAGATGGCTGTGACCTGCTCCAGTCCAACATCAGTCACAGTGTGTGCTCCTGTGTTCACCTGTCCACCTTCACTCTCATCATGCAGACAGGACAGTGCCCAGATGATGAAGTAAGAGCAACTATAGTTGTACGTACAGCAATATATTTAAGAAATAACATACTTTACAGAAAGATGAAGTGTGCCACAACACACACCAAAGGTAAATGTCACCTGTGTTGACTTCTGAGCATTACATTATAAGAACATTAGAGTTACCCTGGATCACCAGCCTAAGCTCCAAAAACGTAGAGCAGGTGAAACCTTTTAACTTTTGGGTTAATGCTGTTATAACAGTTTCCTGAGTGTTGTTTTTCAGAATAATACTGTGATGATGGTGATTGGGATCCTAGCTGTATCAGTGGGGATGGTGTTCCTGACCTTATCCCTGGTGACCTTTGTTAATTATCAACGGAACACAAGACTGACCAACACCGCTCTGATCAACCTGTGTTTAACCCTGCTGCTGGCTCACCTCCTCTTTCTGCTCACACAGATATTCCTGCGTTACATAAAACCTCTGCAGGTGAGTGGAATTACCTTTTAGGGATACTACAGCCTGCATTAGGCTTACTTTAATGACCTGCATGTCTGCCTCTCTCTCTCTCTCTCTCTCCAGGTGTTGTGTGCAGTGCTGGCAGGTGTTCTACACTTCCTCTTCCTCTCTGCTTTTGTGTGGATGTTCATTGAAGCTGTGCTGCTCTTCATCCATGTGAAGAACCTCACTAAGTTAAGATCAAAGAAGGAGGGGCTTAACTGGAAATACCTGGTTGTGATTGGATACATTATTCCTCTGGTTGTGGTGGGTGTGTCTGCTGGCCTGGTTCCTGATGGATACGGCAGTGAAAAGTGAGTGTGGAGTGGGGTCTCTTTAATCAGGGGTGGAGTTCAGTTAATTGAGTTAATTTTGAGAAAGACATAATCAAAATGACTAAAATAAAACAGGTCTTAGGTTTAGGAACTTGATTGTGTGTGTGTGTGTGTGTGTGTGTGTTTGTGTTTCATTGTAGATGTTGGCTTAAGAAAAATAAAGACTTTGTGTGGAGTTTTCTGGGGCCCGTGTGTTTCATTCTCATTGTAAGTAAATTATATCTAAAAATTTTAAGTTTCTGTTTTGCTTTTTGAGAGCAATCCCCTCACAGTCTCATGAACAGACAGAAGCACACCGTACATGAGGTCTTGTTGTGATTTAAGATCTTCCTCCAACTGAAAGAGGATCAAATAGGACAGAGGAAAGTACGGGAACATTGTAGCTGCAGCACTAATTAGACCTTTCCACAAGATATAATTAGACAGACAATTAAGGCATCCTGCCCAGTGATTGGTTGGACTAGTAATAATAATTTTAACTGTTCTTACTGGCCCAGAAGGGGGAGCAACAAAGATCTTTTAGAACAAAAGTGTTTTTTTTTCTTTTTGTCAGGCCAACACACTTCTCTTCCTGAGCATCTTGATCATCATGACCTCAACTCTGAAAAAAGTGACGAGTGAAAGTCTGAAAACCAGACCAACTGAGCGTGACCAGCAACTCTTTAAAAGTGTGGTCCTGAAAACCATGATCCAGTTCTTCATCCTCGGCTGCTCCTGGGTCCCTGGGTTCTTCACAGGCTGCAGTAAGGTGTTGGAGATGATCTTCCTGCTCCTCAACTCCCAGCAGGGAACATTCATCTTCCTCATCCACTGTGTCTTCAACCAAGAGGTCAGTCTTTACCTGCTCCACCTTAGCAAGAATCCAACTGACCCACCATTTCTCAACAAACCCCAACACTACCATGTTACCAGCTGTGTGCTAGGATGATGAATGAGGAATTAATACAACATTCACATAAATATAGCAATGTTTAAATAAAAAGAATACATTAAAAACATTTCCACTTCCAACACGCTGTAGTATTACATTTGTCAACATTATATTCCTATACTCTTCATTTTATAGACCGTAGCATAAAGTTGAAGTCACTTGAAGTCACAGAAGATTAGAATTATTTGTCAAGGTTCATTGGAAAATTGGAAATTTGTGTTTGGTAGATTATTTCTTTGTTTTTGCTCCTTGAAAATAAATCTTACACCATTGGAAAGTCTGTTAATTTCCCTTTTAAATGGTGCCACATTTGTAAGGAAGATGCATTTTTGGGATGAGCAGTAGAGCTGAGTATGTGGCTTTCGCCCATGAAAAATTTGCCAAATCCTCTCTGCCAGTGGCAAACAGCTTATTCTACCACTGACTCATTTGGTGTTTGCTGACTGGATTGAAATTTGAAGAAACAAGACATATTGACAGTTTAAACATTTATTCATTTAACAAACAGGAGCCTCAGTAGCATGTGGAAGAACCATACACAACCACAACAGCCTGGCACCTCCTCCTCATGCTGCTCACCCGCCTGGTTACACACTGCTTTGGGATGGCATCCCATTCTTAAGCCAACATTTGTCACAAGTCAGCCAACATGGTTGTGTTGGTCACTCTGGCACCAACAGAACGCCCAAGCTGATCCCATAAGTGTTCAAAGGGGTTGAGGTCAGGACACTGGCAGGCCATTCCATCCTCTCCACTCCCAAATTCTGGAGGTAGTCTCTGATAAATCCGACTCTGTGGTGGTGAGCATTTTCATCTTGGAGGATAAATATTATCCTGATAAATTTTATCCTGAGATATGGGATTGCCACTGGTTGCAGAATGTCATCATGATGTCTCTCTGCATTGAGATTGCCTCCAATGGTGACAAGCCTCGTTTTTCCAGTGAGGGAGATGCCGTCCCACACCATCACACAGAATAAGCTGTTTGTCATTGGCAGAGAGGTTTTGGCAAATTTTTCAGGGGTGCAACCCACATACTCAGCCCTACTACTCATCCCACAAATGCATGTTCCTTACAAATGTGAAACCATGTAAAAGGGAAATTAACAGGCTTTCCAGTGGTATTAGATTTATTGCCAGGAAGCATTGCCACAACAAAGAAATACTCTACAAAACACAAATTATATATATATATGTTGTTAAAAAAATTATATATATTACCTACACTTTTCTCGTTCACACTCTGATTACTCTTTTTATTCTTCTACTTTCAAGGTGAGGCTATTGTATGTGAAGTGGTGGCGAACTCTTTGTGCAACCTATACTCCAAAAACTGAAGAAGATCCTGATACCACAACATCAAAGTTCTAGATTTAAGAATTGTCCAGCTTCTTCTGGTTTAATCACTTATTGTTTATTTCAGTGATAATGGCTTATTCAGAATCTTACTAGTGTTATTTCAGGATTACATTGATGATGTTTTTGTATCTATATGCTGCCCCTTTGAGAAATTATCATGCTATGTTGAAAATACAAAAAAATAGTCGCCCCATTAAACCCAGAAAATCATTCCCTACATCCTTTCTTTTGTCTTATATTCATAATTGGGCAAAATCTAAATTCTTAAACCTAAATTGTTGGTACTAATTCAGATACCTTTCTAAATTATGTCCTTCCAGTTAGTAACACTCTAGTTAGCCCATCTCCCTCTGAGTGAAATATTGGTGTTACATTTGACTCATTCCTCCCCTTTTCTACTTATATTAAAGCTCTGATGAAATCTGCTTTCCTCCATCTTCGCAATGTTGCCAGACTTCGCCCTGTACTCACCCTAAAGCTGCTGAGATCCTTATACATGCCTTCATCATCTCTGAATGATCTAGATTACATCACTGTAATACTCTATTCCATGGATTTACCAACCAAAAGACTTTGTCCTCTTCCATGCATCCAATTTCTGCAGCCAGAATATTGGTGTCCACTAAGAAGTCTGTTCATATCTATCCCATCCTTTAACATATACACTGGCTTTGAATCACACAATGCCTCCAACACAAAATCCTCTTTAAAGACTTGCATGATCTATCTCAATCTATTCTGTTTATATCCACTTTTTGTAAGAAAAGTATTTATTTCCCTTAAATTGTAAAGTGTCATTGGGTTCTTTAAACAGCACTATGCATGTTAAATAAAGCATAATAATCTTCATCCCTTTCTAGTGCATTAGATTTATCATTTATGATTAATCGTTTATTATTATTTATATATCATTATTTCATTTTTTTATGTTTTAACTGCGGAAGTATTTTGAATAAACTGGCAAAACACAGTTTTGATTAAGACAACCATATTCCATGATTTAAGTCCAACACTGAAACACTTTCAAGCATTTAAACCACAACACCAACCAATCAGATTCCGTCTACAAGACTCAACATCCCCAAACCTACCAATAAGATGTAGACTACTACATCTTTTCTATAGGAGCTCTATTTCAATGAGAACTTTCTGTCCTGGCAGAGTTAAACAGTATAATAGTGGTTCACCTCACATTCTCACAAGAAATGAGAGGCAGCTGGTCATGAAACTGTATTTGAAGATTAAAGGTAAATAAAGATTCTCTGATGGCTTTTAAGGTAATTGCTATGGTTTATTTCAAGTGTTTGTTTAGTAATTGAACTAGGATGCCAGACAGACCTGGCAGGCCTAAACGTGTGCTGAGGGTTTGCTGGGAACGTTTGGTAGAGGAATCTGTCAGAAAGATCTTCAACTCCCACATCCGGCAGAGCTTCGACTGCATCCCGTGGGAGGCCGGTGACGTTGAGCCCGAATGGGCCATGTTCCGGATCTCCATTGTTGAGGCGGCTGAACGGAGCTGTGGCTGCAAGGTTGTTGGTTACAGTTGAGGTGGCAATCCCTGGACTCGGTGGTGGACACCCCAGGTGAAGGAGGCTGTCAAGCTGAAGAAAGAGTCCTATTGAGCTGACAGGTACAGAGGAGCCAAGCGGCTTGCAGCTTCGGCTGTCGCTGAGGCAAAAACTCGGGTGTAGTAGGAGTTCGGTGAGAACATGGAAAATGACTTTCGGTCGGCTCCGAGAAGTTTCTGGCAAACCATCAGGTGACTCAGGAGGGGAAAGCAGTTTTCCACCAACACTGTATATGGTGGGGGTGGGGAGTTGTTGACCTCGACTGGGGATGTCATTATGCGGTGGAAGGAATACGTTGAGGATCTTCTCAATCCCACCAGCACATCTTCCGCAGAGGAAGTAGAGTTTGGGGACCCCGGGGTGGGGGCTCGTCTATCACTGGGGCTGAGGTGGCCGAGGTGGTAGGAAAACTCTGTGGCGGTAGGGCCCCGGGCGTGGATGTAGTTCGCCCCAGGTTCCTCAAGGCTTTGGATGTTGTGGGGCTGTCCTGGCTGACACGTCTTTGTAACATCGAGTGGACATCGGGGGCAGTGCCTCTGCACTGGCAGACTGGGGTGGTGGTTTCCCTTTTTAAAAAGGGGGATCGGAGGGTGTGTTCCAACTATAGGGGGATCAAACTCCTCAGCCTCCCCAGTAAGGTCTATACGGGTGTACTGGAGAAAAGAGTCCGACTGATAGTTGAACCTTGGATCCAGGAGGGACAATGCGGATTCCGCCACGGTCGTGGAACACAGGACCAGCTCTTTACCCTTGCTAGGATCCTGGAGGGTGCGTGGGAGTTTGCTCAACCAGTCTACGTGTGTTTTGTGGATCTGGAGAAGGCATTTGGCCGTGTCCCTCGGGATATTCTGTGGGGGGAGCTCTGGGAGTATGGGGTACTGGGCTCTTTGCTACGAGCCTAGAGCCATAGAGCCATAGAGCAGGAGTCTGGCTTGTATGGCTGGCAGTAAGTTGAACTCCGTCAAAGCTGCCCGTTGTCACGGCTTCTGTTCATAATTTTTATGGACATAATTTCTCGGCATAGCCAAGTGGCAGAAGGTGTCCAGTTTGGTGGTCTCAGGATTCCATGTCTGCTTTTTGCGGATGATGTGGTCTTGTTGGCTTCATCAAGCCAGGACCTCCAGCTCTTGCTGGACCAGTTTGCAGCCAAGTGTGAAGCGGTAGGGATCAGCATCTCCAATTCTGAGTCCATGGTACTCAGTCGGAAAAGGGTGGAGTGCTCTCTCCAGGTTGGAAGTGAGATCCTGCCTCAAGTGGAGGAGTTTAAATACCTCGGGGTCTTGTTCACGTTTGAGGGAAAGATGGAGCGGGAGATTGACAGGCGGATAGGTGCAGCGTCAGCAATAATGCAGGCTCTGTACCGGTCAGTTGTGGTGAAGAGAGAGCTGAGCAGAAAAGCTCTCGATTTACTGTTTGATCTATGTCCCAACCCTCACCTATGGTCATGAGCTTTGGGTAGTGACCGAAAGAACAAGATTGCGGGTAAAAGCGGCTGAAATTAGTTTTCTCCGCAGGGTGTCTGGACTCTCCCTTAGAGACAGGGTTAGGAGCTCAGATATTCAGGAGAGACTCGGAGTGGAGCCGCTGCTCCTCCAATTCGAAAGGAGCCAGTTGAGGTGGTTCGGGCATCTGGTCCGGATGCCTTCCTGGTGAGGTGTTCCGGGCATGTCCAATGGGGAGGAGGCCCCGGGGCAGACCAAGAACACGCTGGAGAGACTACATGTCTCAACTGGCCTAGGAACACCTCGGTATATGCCCGGAGGAGCTGGAGATGGTGGCTGGGGAGAGGGAGGTCTGGGTTTCTTTGCTCCGACTGCTTCCCCCGTGACCTGGACCCGGATAAGCGGTGGATAATGGATGGATGGAAATGTAATTGTTCTGCAATACTACATTTTGTACAACATAGTGTAGAGGAAGATGTCTGAGTTTCAGCCCTAGTGGTGTGGGTGTGTAGTTGTTGAGCAACGGAGATACCAACATAGATGTATAAATGCTTGCAATGGTGTAAGGCTCTTGAGTAGCCTATAGCGTAGGCTGTGCATCAAGTCGACACATAAGTCGACATAAATCGGCCTTCAGTGAGGCATGTCTGACAGCATATCCAACAAAGTGTGACTTGGCAAAAGATTCTGTCTCTTTCAGACCTCAGATGTACAAAGTGACTGTGTGGACCCAGAATGTTGTCGTTCTCTGCCAGTTTCAAAGCAGAGCAATGATGGTGCAAGTGTACCAGTCTGACAGCAGACAATTTCCTGTTGAGGAGAGCTAGAGTAGTGCCCAGGTAAGCAGGCTTTCCCAGTCAACTCTTAGAGGATGCAGATGGTTTCTTATTTGCCAGCTGTTTTTTTTTTCACCTTAAAAAGGGTGCTGCAGTTAGAATCTGCTTTTTTAACACCCAACATTTAAAAAAATGCTGTGTAAACTCCCTGAATGAAAAATACACACAGCAATTGTAGACATTTAATTTACAGCCTTTGTATAAGCTGAAAAATGCAAAATCTATTTATTCTTTATTTTATTATTATTCTTTTTTATTATTGTATTTGGGGTGCTGCTTTCTCCTGAAACTCTTCCAAACATATATTTGTGGGCAATCACAGCTGAGTAGAACAAAACAAACACAACCAGGACAGAATAGAGTGTAGTTTCTCAGATGATATGAAGAGCACAGGTTCAGGGAGTGGAGTTTAATTCATGTGTCAGACTCCAGTCCAGGCAGGTCACAGCTCTGTAGACTTCAGTTTTCATTCACATTCCACATTTCATTAAAGCCTTCATCAGCTGAGCTCAGATCAGCAGATCATTCTACTTTACCCAGAGCTGTGGACTATATCGAGCCTAGTTTAACATGCCAGCATTTTTCAGTGTACTGCAGCCCTCTAGGGGGTTAACGTGAGAAAGGAAATTGTGTTTGCAGGAACTTCCACCAACTTTTAAATACCCTGCATTAATAAACTGTCGTAAACAAAGTGATGGAGGAAGAATTAGTTATAGAAAAACTTACTGAGTCAGGATTATTTAAAGTTGTGGTGAATGGAACCAAACATCCTGATCTCAAAGCTCCTCACAGGAAGTGACTATATAAAATGTTGTAAACATGACATTGTTTCACCAGGGCTTGAGAAGGTTTTGGCCACAAACATTCAGCAATCAGCCACACGATTAAAACCACTGACAGGTCAAGTGAATGCAAGTATAATCATTTTCAATGGCATCGGACAGATCATTGCATCTCAGCTTGAAACATATGGTTTTAGTAGCTACAGACAGAGTCAGACTGCCCAAGCTGATGTAGTGGAGTATGGATCGAATAGAGAAATGAAAAACTCTCCACTCTAATAAGGATTTTGTTTGGAACAGAACCCCACATTCCATTCGGAGTTGTGTGTGTGTGCGTACAGACTCTGCTCCCCACACACACACACACACACACGCACACACCTAAGGCCTGCATCAAAGGACGCCTATGACCCCCAGATAACAAGCCAGTTTATTATGCTTTTAGGCAAAAAAAAGATCAAACAAAGTGAGAGAATGGAATTAACGAACCCAGTTTATGACCCTCGGCGTCAAGATGGTGAAACCTTATCTATTGTGGAAATCAACAGATGACGAACACTGACTGACCTCAGTCTGAACTCCTGGTAACCCATCCGCACAGGACGAACAGCATGGACCAACAGCGACCCCAAGTGGACGTTTGTGAAATCGTGTTTCGCCCCACTGACTCCTGAATGCATACCGAGCGCAACGAGTGTTCATGAACATTGTTTTATGCAAATCTGTATTAATGTCAACCCCTTTTGTTGTCCTCAGATGAACGTCTACCAACCAATGAAGTGATGTGTATTACTGTTTCAATCATGAAAGAAAGTTTCTGTCTCTGATTAAAAAAACGAATTAGTATCTTCTAGCATAATATTGTAGTGGGATGTAATCATAAATTACCCAAGATATATATATGTAGATGTTTGATATTAATAATCCAGGACACTCATTGTGCTATATCACAAACATGTATAAGTAATTTTTGTGTATACGTGAATCTTTCTTCTCTCTCTCTCTCTCTCTCTCTGAAACGTGAAACAAGTCAAGCCTCAGACCCAGGATCCAATCAAAGGAAGGATACCTCCCAATTACCTCCAATTGCGCCACCTTTGAAAAGAGAGTGCCCGACTCCCGTCTCACTCTCTCAAGCTTCCACTCTTGCTCTCTCTAACTTCCGACTTACACTTTCAACTCTCTATCGCTTCCTCTTCGGCCGCTTTCCGGCGACATCCTCACGTTGCGCTCAACCTCTCCAAGCGCGACGCTCTTCTTCTCCCTTATGCCGATGAAACAAAGACTCTAAAAGGACCTCACTCAGCTCCAAGGGACGCCTTGCGCCAGCTAGCAGTGTGATATAAAAACTACAAGTAACGTCAAGTAACTCTAAATAATCCTTTGTTCTTTTTATTGTGCTTGTGTTTGATCGCCCAATCTAAGTTTAATCTCACGACTGATCAAAGCAGGTGAAACTTATTCGTGGCCAGAATAAGATATCACCCCTGAGATTAGTTGATAGCGGATACATTAGCGTTATAAGCTGACTTCTGAGGGCATCGCTTCTGGAGACTCGAGTAACGGACGGAACAACTCTGAGACGCCCCCCTCATTCAGGGGAAAGACCAGCCAGGCCTGCAGTCCTCCGTGAAGGGAAACTCCCGACTGACGTCACCCGTCTAAGGCCAAGAGTGTCTGACTCAACCTGGAAAGAAGCAAAAACCCGGAGCACGGAGGTTAAAACAGCGGGACCCGACAGCTCGGTGAAAACGGCAAAAGAGTAAGCAAGCAAAACTTTACTCACTTTTCAGAAGCTGATGCCTAATTAAGCCTCTTGATAAATTTATACATTAATTAAAACCTCATTTAGTAACACATTAGTCAAGTCATATCGCCTAGCCTATCTTTAAATTCGAACCAGTTTGACCTGCGTTGATCCAGTGAGAATTCCTAAGATTATGCTATGTTAAGTAAATATTCTTTTTCTTTTTAATAAAATATTTCCATTATTTGAAATAACAGTGTGTGGAGTCTGTTCATTAAAAGTCTGAAAATCCTGAAGAACTCACGTAGCGAGGACAGTATTCATTCTCTAACTACTCGTTAATGTTTTAATTATTTAAGTCAATCATAAGATCAATAATTATCATTAGTCAAACATCATTAATCATAAGAGTTTGAATAAGATCAAACGCTACAAATACAATATATAAATATATATAATATATATATTTATATATATCACGGTGTATACACAACATACACTACACTGACCATTGACCGCTGCCAAAAACAGCTATATTCAAATAAATATCTTTTAAAATCATTGTAACTTTAAGATTACCTACCCCTCTGTTTGCCTTTGTCTTTAAGGTGTGTGTGTTGATACTCCCCGGTGTTGTTTTCTTTTACCTTACATTGCTTTTGTACATCTTGGTCAGAGATAAAACATTCTTTAGTGTCATAGTTGTTTAGGTCTAGTTTGCTCTTTTCTTTGGTGTTTCTTTCCCATGTTTTCCACCTTAATCTTTTTTCTTTGAGATATAACTTTGATCAATCATGCCCATGATAAGCTGGGTTCTAGAAGCAGGGGGATACATACACTGTACTGTAGCAATAGTATCACTGGGGTTTAAATGCACTGGTAAATATAGTCCCATGGCATTGGAGCTATGTCGAAATCATACAACACAGACATAATCTCTTATTATCTGTCTTTAACATACTGTGGTCACTGATGCTAAAGGAAAGACGTGTGAATGTCATCTTTGACATTTTCTAGAGAAAGAGGAAGCAGCTAAAGCAGAGTGAAAGGCACACAGAGACATTCCAGTCAGAAGTAGAATTGACCTCTGTGGAGGATAACACACTCACACAATCGTAAAAAACAATGGACTGGAGTTCAGTTCTGGAAGAAGACCCATCTTCACCGTCTTCCTAATCTGTGGTCGAGTTTTTTGCTTCAAACTGAAGATGATTTATATTTAACTTTAAGATTACACAGAAACATATGGTTCAGATTTTACATCACAACAGTGGTCAGTACATCACTGTCTCAGAGCGACAGGTCCTTCATCTCTGAAGAGAAAAGCTCTGAAGTTATCAGTTTGAGAATCAGTGATGTGAGAGAAGAGGATGGAGTTTAATAGTGTGCAGTGTGGATTTTAGGCTAAGGTTTAGAGTTAGATCAGTTTGTCTGTCTGGGTTCTATCAGATGTTTCGAGAGTGTCTGACCACAAATGACTGCACAGAATTACTAAAGATATTACTTTTTTTATGTACAATAAAATATAAAACATAAACATAAAAACATAATGTAATAGAAATACCCACAAATATTCCTACTTTATATAAAACCTCTGCAGGTGGGTGTAATGTTTATGGGGGCTGGGAGAACCTTATAAAATGTTCTCTCAGTGTAGTCACTGAGTACTAAAAATTTAATTTTCAACCCCTCTTTTTAATTTGAATCCACAACTTTTCAGTAGCACATGAATAGTTTTAAATCTCCAAAAAAAAAAAATCAGTTTTTGGTGAGTACCCTCTGATATTTTTACTATTTCTTTTATCCAATTTCGCTGGTGACATTGGATAATGATAATCATATCATAGCCTGAGCTTGTGGGCGGCACGGTGGCGCAGCAGGTAGCGTCGCACTCACACAGCTCCAGGGGCCTGGAGGTTGTGTGTTCGAGTCCTGCTCCGGGTGACTGTCTGTGAAGAGTTTGGTGTGTTCTCCCTGTGTCCACGTGGGTTTCCTCCAGGTGCTCCGGTTTCCTCCCACAGTCCAAAAACACACGTTGGTAGGTGGACTGGCGACTCAAATGTGTCCGTAGGTGTGCGTGTGTGTGTGTGTTGCCCTGTGAAGGACTGGAGCCCCCTCCAGGGTGTATTCCCGCCTTGCACCCAATGATTCCAGGTAGGCTCTGGACCCACCGTAACCCTGAATTGGATAAGCGGTTACAGATAATGAATGAATAAGCCTGAGCCTGTTCAGACAACACAGGCTGCAACTAGCTACTTCAGTAGACATTAAAAATAAATAAATAAATAACAGTTTCATTTGTGTGCGGCACAGTGGCACAGCAGGTAGTGTCAGTCACACAGCTTCTCATGGGGTTGTGGGTTTAAGTCCCACTCTGGGTGACTGTCTGTGAGCAGTTTGTTGTGTTCTCCCCATGTCCACATTCCTCCCATGGTCCAAATACACAGGTTGGTAAGGGGATTGACAACTGAAAAGTGTTCATAGGTGTAACTGTGTGTTGCCTGTGATGGACTGCCATCCTTCCAGGGTGTTTTCCCTGCATCCAATGATTTTGGGTTGGCTCCAGACCCACCACAACCCGGTACTGGATAAGCACTTATAGACAACAAATGAATGTAAGGTTTCCCAGTGAGTCTTTAGAAACTGGCTGTACTTACTGTACTTCTTTTCCGCTTTTCCAGTTCAGGGTCGTGGTGGCAACAGGGCAAGCAAAGAAGCCCAGACGTCTCTGTCCCTCGCAACATCCACCAATTCCCCCTGGGGGATCCCAAGGCGTTCCCAGGCCAGCCGGGATAGATAATCCCTCCAGTGTGTCCTGTGTCTACCCCGGGGCCTCCTTCCAGTTGGACGTGCCTGGTATACCTCCAGCAAACTGCTCAAGTGAACACTGGAGGCCTCAATGCGAAGAAGCCAGAAGAACAACATCGTCCGCAAAAAGCAGAGATGCCACCTCATGAGCTCCTCGACGGAAGCCCTCCTGTCCCAGGCTACGTCGCACCACCTTGTCCATGAATATCAGGAACAGGAGTGGAGATAAGGCAAGGAACAAGTTTGACTTACTACCAAGAATGCAAACACAACTCAAACTCTGAGAGTACAAGGATGGCATGGCTCGCTGGAGCAACGCTGGCACCCTATACTCCTGGAGCATCTCCCACACAGTCTCTCGGGGAACACGTCATATGCCTTCTCCAAATCCACAAAGCATCTGTAGAGTGGAGTAGCAAATTCCCACACCCCCTCAATCATCTGTTTGTCCCCTTTTTTGAAAATAGGAACCACCACCCCGGTGGTGCCAATCAAAAGGCACCGTTCCCGAGGACCATGAAATATTGTATAGGCGTGTCATCCAAGAAAGCCCCACAGTATCGAGTGCCTTCAGTAACTCGAATCTCATCCACTCCTGGAGCTTTGCCACTGCGAGGCTTTTTCACCACCTCAGCCAAGGAAATAGAATCTGACCCCCCCAGACACTTCTGGCCCTACCTCCTGCACAGGAAGCATATCTCTCAGGTTAAGGAGTTCCTCAAAGTGCTCATTCCAACGCCCAACAATACGCTCAGTCGAGTTGGACGGTATCCCCCCTCCCCCTCCTGAGCTGTCGGAGTGTTTTCCAGAACTTATTTGAGGCCACCCGGAAGTCATTCTCCATGGCCTCTCCACACTCCTCCCATGCTCTGGATTTTGCTTCAGCAACTGCCACAGCTGCAGCCTTTTACACCTGCCGTTACCCATCCGCACATTCGGAAGTTCCCCAAGCTGGCCAATCACAAAAAGCCTCCTTCTTCCACTTGACAGCTTCCCTCACCCCTGGTGTCCACCAACAGGTTCTTGGGTTGCCGCCATAACAGGCACTGACAAGATTTTGACCACAGCTACATGCAGCCGCTTCCACGATGGAGGTCCAGAACAGTGTCCATTCAGACTCCATTCCCCCTACCTCCTCCGTAACATGTGAGAAGTTCTTTCAGAGGTGAGAATTGAAATCCATCTGGACAGAGTCATCTGCCAGCTTTTCCCAGCACACCCTCACTATACGTTTGGGTTTACCAGGTCTGTCCGGCAGCTTTCCCCGCCATCGGATCCAACTCACCACCAGATGTTGATCGGTTGACAGCTCAGCCCCTCTCTTTACCCATGTGTCCAAAACATATGGCCTTAGGTTAGAAGACACAACCACAAAGTCGATCATTGATCTTTGGCCCAGAGTGCTCTGGTACCAAGTACACTTATGAGCGATCTTATGTTCGAAAATGGTGTTCGTTATGGACAAACCACTAGCACAGAAGTCCAAAAACATCACACCACTCGGGTTTAGATCAGGCAGGCAGTTCCTCGCAATCACTCCTCTCCATGTTTCCCAGTCATTGCCAACCTGAGCATTGAAGTTCCCCAGCAAAACAATAGAGTCAGTGCATGGAATCCCCTCTAGAACTCCACTCACTGCCTCCAAGAAGGCCGAATACTCTGAGCTGCTTTTCGGTGCATACGCACACACATCTGTCAAAGTTTTCGTCTCTGCAAGCCAGAGCCACATTGAGGCGACCCTCTTGTTTACTGGGAGAAACTCCAGCTGTACAGGCACCAGCCAGGGACTTGTGAGTATCCCCACAACCGCCCGGCACCTCTCACCTTGTGCAACTCCCAAGTAGGAGAGAGACCAACCCCTATCGAGGAGTTTGGTTCCAGAGCCCACACTGTGTAGAGGTGAGCCCAACTATATCTACCTGGTATCTCTCAACCTCATGCACTAGCATTGCACTGCACCCCTACTCTTTCAGGTGGTGAGCCCACGTGATCCTCCCATGTTACCATTTCTGGCTGAGCCCGGCTGGGTTACATGGGCTGCCCGGCCACCAGAACACGGATCGCATGGGCAAGCACATAACAAAAAGTCAGTGGAGCAGAGGTGTATAAAATCATGAACACAGGACCGGAACTGTGGCTGCGTGTGGCCACAGGTTAGGGGAAGATGAGGGACATGACAAAATGGTGGAGGTTGTTAGATATTGAGGATAAACACTAAATAAATGAGGATGAACACCAAGTCAGGGCAGGACGTTGTGGGGTTCCCAAACAGGAACATTGTGAGAGATTCTACAAAACATAGAACCAGGTTCCTAATCTTTTAACAGCATGGACCACTGTCATTTTTAATGGAGCTATTTCAAGGTTTCAAAGCAACCTCTTCTCTGTGGGGATGCTGCTATATAGACCTGTGGACAATATACAGCCTAGTTTAACATGCCAGCATTTCTCAGTGTAATCCTGCCCTCTAGGGGTTAACATGAGAAAGGCAATTGTTTTTGCAGGAATTTCAACCAACTTTTAAATACCCTGCATTAATAGACTGTCAGGTTGTAAACAAAGTGATGGAGGATGATTTAGTTCTAGAGAAACTTACTAAGTCAGGTTTGCTCAAAGATGTGGTGAATGTAATCAAATATCCTCCTCCCAAGTCTCCTCACAGGAAGTGACCACATGAAATGTTGTAAAAATGACATTGTTTCACCAGAGTTTTGAGAAGGTTTTGGCCACAAACCTACAGCAATCAGCCACAAGATTAAAACAATGTCCCAACTTCATTGGAATTAAAAAAAAAAAACTTGAACTTCCATCATAATTCTCAGAAAACTATCACTTCCCACAGCAAACATACTTTCACTTCCCTGTCCACAAGAACTCTCAGTACTTTATCATCCCTGAGCACTATATTGTCTCCATGTATATGTTCAGTTTCCCCTACAGCAAGCTCAATGAGCCTATGGAATAATCTGATAAATGTCAGCAGGTTATCAAAGCCCTATCTGGGCGTTTGTGGATCAGTTTTAGATCTTTAGAACTGTACATAAAATAACAGAAATAATACCTGTCAATAAGTGCCAACCAGAAACAGTGTGAAAGTTATGATGACAGAGTAGTTTTTCTAATGTGCTTTATCAAGTATACTGAAATGTTGAAGACACGCACCACAAATGATTAAGCTTTTTCAATTCCCTTTATTGAAACAAATGTAATGTAATGCAAAAGCTGTAAAGAAAATACCTTTTGTCCATGAGATACACAAAGCACTTGGTGATTTTGGCCACCAGACGCCGCTACTGTGCACTGTGTCATGAAGCTTTGAGTCATTATCTTTTTTTGGTTCTGTTTGGAGGAGAGTTTCAGTTGTCCTTTATTAATCACTGACTAACCATCAAGATAAAAGGACAACTCAAGATAAGCTAACTAATAAATGCTTCTGACACATTCAAAATTATTCCTTCAACCTCTTCAACCAAGAGGTCAGTCTTTACCTGCTCCACCTTAGGGTCAATCCAACTGACAATATTCCCCAGCAAACCCCAACATTCCCATTACCAACTGTATGTTAGGATAATGTGAAAGGGCAGGGAAAGGGAAGAATTTGGTAACACTTTAAATTACAGCCTGCTAATTACTGGGCAAGTACAGAGTAAGTATGAAGTAAGTAAGCCGTAAGATACAAACACTTTACAAATAATGCTTGTCGTACGTACCTAATAAGTAAGATGTAAGAAATGTTAAGTACAGAGTAAGTAAAGGGTATGATTCTAGAAATATGTGGTTATTACTTGGTATATTTCTAAAATTGGTTAGACTTTGAAATATAGTTAGTAATCAAAGTCAGGTATTACACAAAAAAAAACGTCAGGATGACGTCAATCTCCAATGTTGTATGGATGTTGAATTTTAGTTGGAAATGAAAATCGGGTTGATGTCAAAACACAACGTTGATGTGACATCAAAACTCAATGTTGGATAGACATTGAAATATGGTTAGTAATCAAAATCGGGTATTACTCAAAAATAAACGTTAAGATGACGTCAATCCCCAATGTTGTATGGATGTTGAATTTTAGTTGGAAATGAAAATCGGGTTTGTTTGGAAATGAACGCTTGGTTGATGTCAAAATCCATCTTTGGGTAGACGCTAATTTATGGTAGGTAATTAAAGTCAGACATCACTTAAATGACAAAAACAAAATGACATGTTAAATAATAGGCTTACATTGTTATTAAAGAGGTATATTCACAAAACAAAATGTAACATCACAGTATTCAAAAGAACTATGCAGAAATCCACCGCTGGAACAAACTAACAGGTGTGTTTCAAACAACTGCTTCAAAGTCTTTCAAAACGGTCCTTTACGTAGATTTCTTTCTGCCACCTCCACCAACTCTATCTGGGGCATACTTTAAACAGAAGGCAACTGCTGCTGAAATGTTTGCCTCTGTTGCATCTGTGGTCATCTGGACACTTTCTATAAGAATAAGTTGCATTTGTAAATCTTTGGGTAATACAGTATACAGTACGAAGTAAAACATTACATTATAGACATTCTTAGAGGCCATTCACATTTTCCACATTCCTAGCCCAGCTGGCTATATTCAGACATAATTGCCAGTAGCTTTTTTTTTAAAAAAAAATATGTCAAAGAATTTAAAAGATATGTATATATATATATATATATATATAAGCCACGTTTCTGATGGTTTTACTCACCGGCTGGAGAGGTTGTAAGAAACAATGGTGGAAAGGGGAAGCCAAGATATATATATATATATATATAT
Organism: Hoplias malabaricus; assembly: GCF_029633855.1. Classification (NCBI taxonomy): domain Eukaryota; kingdom Metazoa; phylum Chordata; class Actinopteri; order Characiformes; family Erythrinidae; genus Hoplias; species Hoplias malabaricus. Next base: position 59,601,605 of record NC_089801.1, on the reverse strand, counting down.
ATATATATATATCAGTGGCGATTGCTCTAAGACTGCAAGGGAAGCTCAGCTTCCCCTAAAATGTCAAAAAATACGTGATCAAATATATTCTGTTGTGTGTACATGTCATTGAATAAATATGCACTGCAATGCGCTCAACTTTTGTTCATAATCAGCTTCTTATCACTGGTAAAGATGCGGCTTTCCTCTCAATCATTCGCGCAGATTCACAGTGATGAGTTCAATGGAGAAGCAGCGAAGTGCAGGGAAACGAGACGAGTCATTGGATAAATGCTGGGCTTTGTCCCGCCCATCGGACGCTCAGTGTCTCTGGGGGTCTATGGGGCAGTGGGCTGGCCTCGGCTGGCCCGGACGCTCAGCTTCTGCATGATGATTTGATGATCTGTCTGAGGCTGAATCCCTTTTTGATTGACAGCGAAATGAGCGAATCAGCGATACTTTGGTGTAAAGATCCGTGGGAGCATTACATTTTCATTATGTTCTGCGTTGAACCAGACTTTCTTAAACTTCTTAGCGGCATTTTCTTTGTTAAAAACGACTAGCGACAAATCGAGCTTCTATTTCTGGTGGGTTTTTTGTAGCTGCTTGTGTTTGGAGACTGACTTCTATCACTCTTTCTGACTTCTATCGCAGTTTCTGTCCAGCGGGTGCTGCTGAGCCCCTCCACTGTCACAAAGCACTCACAGGCGGACACACTTCACATGGGCCAAGGCCGTTTAAGCAGCCTAGCTCTGCTGGCCATTGAGAGGACACTAGACAAGTCCCTGGAAAAGACGCATTGTTGGTACGACAGGGTCACAGATCATTTTCTTGAAAAGGAACAGAGGGTAGAATTTACGTATAAAACGTAAAAGATGTGGCTGACTATATTAAAGGCTGTCTGGTATGTTGCCAATTTCAACCCTCGAATCCTCTTCATAGAGGATAAACTGGGATGTCAAGCTACCCCTTGTAGTGATGGCCATACGGGCGACCCCACACGATGCGGTCGGGGTCTTACCCTTTGAGTTAATGACAGGGAGACAAATGACTCTGCCTCTACATCTGTTATATCAGCCAGGTGAAGCTAGCATAGCTGTAGCCTACACCACTCATCAGTATATGGAGGATCTGCAGAAACACCTCAAAGCCACCTTTGCCTTTGCCCAGCAGAAACTGGAAAAAAGTGCAGAAGGTCGCAAAGCGTACTACGATCACAAAGCATCCCACGATGAACTCCAAATAGGGGACAAAGTATGGTACTACATCTTTGTCCAACCTGTTGGAAGGTCGCGAAAAACACGGGGGAATTTGGCCCGCAAATTCCTACCCCGATGGTCCGGTCCCTATAAGATAACAGACAAACTGTCCCCCGTTGTTTACAGGATCAAAATAAACAAAGCTCAGGGCAGTACCGAATTCAAATGGGTCCACCGCAACCAAATCCGACCACACACAACCCCCATGGGACTTGTAGGGGATACTAACGCTTGTGTTAGATCATAAACGACAGAACCAAAGGCAGGAAGGGTGTTAGTTAACAAACAACTACAACCTTCTACCCACACCTTAGTTCTCCTATCCCTTTTCCCTTTTTCTCTCACTCTTTAGCAGGCAACGAGCTTCTGACCAGACTGAGGACACTCAGGGTGCAAGACCCTAGTCCCTCACCGTCAATTATTATAGAGTGTTTACCCTAGGAAACTTTTATCAAAAGGGGGGTATCGTGAAAAATTTTATAATTTGTCTAAACGACTCGCCGTAAATACCCTAAATCTAACCATGAGCATCTCTTCCGGTAGGATGGCCCCGCTGCTCATTCTCCTGATCGTCGGCTCCCTAGGAACCGCCGTGCTCCCTGAAGTGATTGAACCGGGTCCTGACTCAGGAATAATACTGAAAGACCAGCCGGGACTGCTAATCACTAATTGCCGCCTCCATACCCAGAGAGTATTTGTACGGTTGAATCCCGCCGAAGTGTGTAGCAAAAACCTACCGATAACCACTCTGCAGTCTGGCCGGAATGGAGTTAGATGGACTGAGGAAGCTATCAGCCATGCTGAAGCCGACGTAACTCACATGCTCCGCCAGCTACAAAAGTTTACCGTAACGCAATCAGAACTAAATGGTTTTAATAAACGACCTAAACACTTCATAGGCGGATTGCTAATGGCAGCTGCAACTGTGGGATCACTACTGAGTCTCGGAACGTCCGCCGTCAATGCCGTCAATGTAGCCACTGTTAAACGTCAAGTAGGGGAATTGCAAGCGGAAATTCCGAACATCAAAACCCAATTAGACAAACAGCAGCAGCACCTGCAAACCATTGGGCAAACCCTACGTGGCACCGTCGTAGTGCTCAACGCTCACAGTGTCGCTTTGAACAAAACGCTCCAGACGGTTAACTCTATGCTTTCAGTAGTACAACTTGACCTTGCCCACATCCAGCTTGTGAATATGTTATTGTCTGATATGCTACAAGAAATCAGCTGCTCTGTAGATAGCCTAGCCATGGGGAGAATTCCTCCCTACCTGGTGCCCCTATCTTTAGTACAGGAGATTTTGTCTACAGCAACTCGAGAAGTAGTTACTGACCTCCAGGCCCACCTAGCCTATACCTTAGGTAACGCCATCCCAATTTATGTTAATCCTCAAGACCGTGAATTAGCATTCATTATTAACCTTCCCATAATGACGCCTGAAAACATATACCGTTTGAAAGATGTTATCAATGTTGGCTTCTGGCAAGATTCTGCCTACGTTCGTGTGAAAACAACATCTCTTGTAGCATACCAAGACGATAACCCTGACCTATATCTGGTACCCAATTTGCTTATGTGCACACTCACTAAAGACATTCACTACTTGTGCCCTAGCAAACCTTTCATTCGTGACAGCGCAAATGGGATCTGTGGCCTTAAGCCTATGATGAGTAATACTCAATGCCCGGTAGTCGTCACACCCCGACGTTTGGTAACCAGTACTCAAGCTGAAATTGTTGGAAATCGTTGGTTGGTTAACACCCCCTTTAGAGAGGCCCTACTAACCTATGATCAACATGACACCTCAGAAAGGGTACTCCTTCCTAGCCAAACCTTCTGGGTAGACGTCCCCGTAAACGCAATCTTACATGTAGGAGACCTGGCCCTGTATCACCTAAACCCTGACCAATATGAGAGCGACATAGAAATCTCAGAAGAGTTCTTCTCCAAACACACCATCGAGCTAGATACTAAAACACTAACTCGCCTAGAATATGAGGGAACCCAAGTCATTGACCTAACCCCCATAGATAACACTCTTAGAGAACTATCGTCTCAACCCCTATGGCCAGTTCAGCCTGTCGCCTATGCATGGTCCACCCCGGACACCTTACTAGTTACCCTGGTAGGATTAGGATATCTTTTGACCTTTGGTATAGCTTGGTTCTATTTCAAACGCACTCGAGCCCTCCAGAGCAGGTTAGAAACTTGGTCTAATAAAATGGTTAAATTCGTTAGACATAAAAGAGCCCAGAGAGGTGAACCCCCTAGTTTTAGATATGAAGCCGAAGGCCATGTCGAAGAATCAGCTCTCGAGGTTTCGTTTGAACAAGACCTACCCCTAAATAATTAGGATCCCTTCAGCATGCAAACATACACATTCCATCTACACCCATACACTAATAGGAATACATCAGCTCTGGAAATGTGTTTGAATATGCTTGCTGATCTCACCTTCCTCCACAGCAAAAGTTCTTTTCAGCTCCATGATCCCTGCCAAACCATAAAACTGAAAAGAAAGGGGGGAATGTAGTGGAGTATAGACAAATACCAGATCGAAATGAAGAAATGAAAAGTTTTGAATTAAAACTTTTCCATTCTGAAGAAGACCTTTCATCTGCGACCAAGTCACATTCCACAGGATTGTTTGTGCCCGCGGGGGTGCAAGACCCTACAGCCCGCACACACATAAGCTAAAACATCAAAGAACCCTTTAAAGTAACACATGGCCCCAACACCCCCCTTCTCTCTTTTAACTAACAGGAACTGTCGAGATAACCAATTTTTATAATGCTTTTAAGAGACAGGAACCTCAAACAAAAGGAAGGGTTATAATCCCGTTTATGACAAAGTGGCACCTCAATGTCTCGTTATCTTCCACAGGAATCAACAAATGTTTAAACCAAAAGTGACCTCGAGTGAACCCCGTTGACTCACCTACACATGGACCAACAGCGACCCCAAATGGACACTGGCGAAACTACGCCTCGCTCGGAGTCGCCGGAAACCATAGCGGAAAATATTCGAACTCTGATTATTTGTGTATAAACAAATGTATTAATGTCACTTTCTGTACCCTCAGATGAATGCCTATCTTCTAATGAAATGACATATATTGTTGATTGTCTCTATCCTGAAAAGAAATTATGTCTCTGAAATAGAGAAAACGGATTAATATTCTTTCCCAGCATAGCATCATAAATGGGACGTAAAGATGGAACCTTATGTAAACGTTTGATATTAATAGTCCAGTGTACTCATTGTTATATGTTGATAACAGGTATAAGAATTTCGATACGCGAAATTCATATTCTTTCTGTGTGAATCAATGATTCAAACCCCCTTCTACTCTCTCCCCCTTGCGAGAGTCACGTGAGACTGAATTTGTGCCCAATAAGGAAAAGGACACCTCCCGTTAGGGCGTGACCGCGCCAGCCTTGAAAACACAGAGCAGCTCATTGGAGTTCAGCTCAGCAGCCAAGTTCAGTTCAGCAGTTCAGTCAGCAGCCAAGAAGAGAAGAAGCAGTCCTGAGAGCTCGACAGAAGTAACGGACCACGAAAGAAAGCGGAAAAGAGAAGACGACAACGAAACAAAGAAAAACCTCAGAGACTTCATTAAAAGCTTACGAGAGACGTCTTGAAATTAGCTAAGAGTATGAAGTTTTACTAATACGTCGAGTAATTTGAATATCTTCTTTTCTTTTAATCTTGTTTATGTCTTATTACCCATCGAAGTGTGATCTCACGAGTGATCAAAGCAGGTGAAACTTATTTGTGGCCAGAATAAGATATCAACCTTTTGTTTAGTCGATAGCAGATATATTAACGTTATAAGCTGATTCCTGAAGACATTACTCCTGGAAAACTGAACAACGAGACTAGCTAATACTCTGAAAAAGCCGCTCCACTACGGTAGAAAACCAGCCACGACTGCAAAACTCCAAAGAGGGGGAACCTCGATAGACGCAGCTCAGCTTGAAGCCGAAAGTTTTCAACTCAACCGGAAAAGAGATCTCCTCCATAAGCGGGCCTCCCTCTCACCACGTGGGAACGACGAGAACAACCCCAGAGCACGGAGATTAAACAGCAGGACGCGACGGCTCGGTGAAACGGCAAAAGTAAGCTAGCGTATTTCACACTTTTCCAGGAGCTGATATCTAAGTCAATCACTTTATAATGTACCATTTATTAAACCTTAGTTAGCAACAATTTAATCACAAGCCAGTAGTGCCTAGCCCACCTTAAGGTCAAAATCGGTTTTCCCTGTTGTGATACCGTGAGATTATAAGGCTACGCTATGTTAATTAAATATCTTCTCTTTATTAATAAAACTCTCATTATTTGAAATCACAGTGTTTGCAATTTGTTCATTATTTTCCTGAAAATCCTGACGTACTCACTTAGCGTGATTATTATTCACTCTCAAACTAATTAGTAATGTTTTAATTGCCTAAGCCAATTATAAACTTTAATTAATATCATTAAGTCAAATATCAGAGATTAGAGGAGTTTGAATAAGGTCAACGCTATAAAACTATAAATATAAATATAGAAATATATTTATATTTGTCGGTGTACCTTACTATACTACAACACGCACTACGTTTCTTATCAGCCTGTGAAATTCTTCACAGGGCTGAGGTGGTCCTGCTTTTCTTGGCTGAGCTTGAAAACTTGACTTTAAAACTTTTCTTTTCTTTTTTATATAAATTGAGCCGGAAAGCGCTAACAACACAGCTTGTTACATTGAAAAAACCAGGTCCGTCACAGCCAACGGCAGCTTCACCTACTGCAGAGAACGCGGAAGTGGAAAGTGAGTATACAAAACACAAGGGGGAGGGGCCTACTGCCCCGCCTCCGCCATACAACATAGGCCACGTCCCACCAGCTGACACCATCCTGCCTGTCTTCAGTGTGGACTAGGGCACAGTGAGTTTACAGAGTCACACACACAAACGCAGACACAGAAGGGAGGGGCTGGGCTCTGTGAGCAGGCAGCACACAGAGACACAAACACAAACGCACACACAGAAGATCCATTTAAATTCCGGAGGCCACGAGAGTCAATTTTAATTGCACACAAATATTAACACCGACTGTTCTGACATAGATACCACGGGAAATTATATAGAACAGGATAAACCGCGCCTTCACCATAAACAAACACTGAAAACACCATTTAAGAATCAGATGCCACGAAAAACTAAACAAAACATTAGGATTAAAGCAGATTTAGAGGGCCATGTCACAACTGATGATGATTCTGACCATGATGACGGACACACAGCAGATGATGAGGACAGTGCAAACGGACGATGTGGTGATAGACGGATGACTGATTTGAACAATACATTGCGTATCATGGAAAACCTCATATTAGAAGAAAAGAGACAATTGAAATGAAAACAACAGACTTTAGAACGCACATGCACACCTCTGACAAAACAGACATTTTGAGAAGAAGCACTAGACACCGACACCCGCCTGACAGGTATAGGACTGACACTAACATCGGCATTATGCTTCCATTAGTGGCCACTAGTACAGGAACATATAAATATGTACCATTAAAAATTATATAATAAAGACAAGGAGACAGTTAAGTTACAAAGGGACCTACTAACTGTTCAATTAGCAGAAGCCAGGAAATATATTAATGATAATAAAAAGCAAACAAGGTCTGACACCATGATGCCTATGACTGCACTACTACAACCAAACATTCAACCACCACAAACATACATGAACACACAAACATATATGCCAACCCAAACAGGGCCACCACAAAACCCACCGTATAATTATGGACTAATTTCATATTTCCCATATCAGCCCTACTCAGGGGGCAGGTGAAGGGGTAATGGTAGGTGGAGGGGCAGGGTCCACCACCAGACCGGGGCATGCCTAAGATGTGGAGTCATGGGCCACTGGGCAGCACAATGGATAGCACCACTCTTTACTGACACCAGCTATCCACACCAGGCACCACACCCACATGCGGCAACAAAACCGGAGCCATCACATCTTCCTGCTGGCCAATACAGCGTGGAGCCGTGGGGTGGACATTGACGGGGCCCAGAGGAGCACCAGGACAGCAGGGCCAGGGCAGAACCCATGCTGTCATTAACCGTGGGGGCCTACAAAATCTCTTTTCTGGTTGACACGGGAGCCACATGGTCAGCCATAAACACAGTATTACCCGCACACCTGATGAGACCTCAGCAGGATGAGTCGGTAGACATTTACTGGGGTTTAGTGACTGGACAGACGGACTCGTCACCACCACTAATTGACTTGTTCCAACAGTGGTCGCCTTGGATTACAGCCATGACACCCTATGTCCCTCCGCCCGACCCATTCCATGTCACCCTGTTTTATGATGTAGGGGGAGATTTAACTTACTATGAAGCTTTTCAAACTGAATTAGAGGGCACACAGTGGTCGGTTGACACCACAGGGATTTATGTGGGTCTTGAAGGGGTGGCATCTCCTGTCTCACTAACATCACAACAACGTAATTGGTACAAACTGTCTGACACGGCGGCACCACACATTTCACTAGCTCTCCATCCGGGACACGAGGCCAAGCAGTTGGGCCCTGTGGTAAAAAGAGCAAATGAGGCCACGGATTGGGTCCGGACCCAGCTGCCTGGTGTCATGTTTTCACAGTCAACACAGACATATCATATCACTGATAACTCATCCATCCAAGTCAAATTGCACCATCAATTGCTGCCTAGACACCATGGTTGTGAGGACTCTGATTATCCACAGACGGAGGCATTATTAGAATCACTGCCTGACACATTGTGGTCCACAGAACCAGATGATGTAGGATATAATAATCAGACACCTGTCTCTTTTTTTATGAATATTACACAACCAATTTGGATTCCCCAATATAAACACAAAACCGTGTAAGACATGTTAGCATTTTTAGGACTGACTGGCTACAGCAGACAATAGATTATTGACTTTGTCGAACGTACATAACCTCTTAGGGACATGGTGAAATTTATAGGGATGAGAAATTTGTCTGGTAAGCTCACTTGGACGGTGGAGTCAGAACAGGCGTTTATAGATGTTAAACAAGCCTTATCCGTTGCAGTTGACTTAGCCAGACCTGACTATTCACTACCTTTTTACATGGATGTTTCTGAAACAGACACTGTGATTAATGGTGTACTGTTTCAGAAAAAGGGGGAAGGTAGAGCAGTACTAATGTATTTAAGTGTCCCATTGGACCTTATAGAGAGGAGACTACCACAGTGCACAAGACATGTAGCAGGACTGACCAAATTAGTCCAGAAAACAGCATATCTGGTAGCAGGATACCCATTGCGCATTTTAACCACACACGGAGTAGTAGCGTACATAAACTCACAGATGTTCACACTCACTCCATTGAGACAGAGACGCATTCACAAAGCATTGACTGCACCCAACATCACCTACACACACGAAGGAGTTAACATGGCAGATGGGATGTTGGAAGGTCCACCACATGAGTGTGAGGAACAGGTAGAAAGGCAAGGAAAAGTAAGACCAGACTTACAAGCCACACCCATTCCAGGGTCATGGAATTTATGGACGGATGGGTGTGGGTACAGGGCAGATACAGGTGAAGTCAGAGCAGGATACGCAGTAGTTCAGGAAGTGAAGGGGGAAACGCATGAGTTTCAGACAGTCATAGCAGAGGAAGTGAAACAAAATCCATCAGCACAGAAGGCAGAACTGCTAGCAATAATTTCAGTATTAGAAGTGACAGAAGGAAGGGACGTCACTATTTATAGTGACTCAGCGTACGTAGTGACAGCCGCGCACGTAGACATTCCACACTGGAAGCAGGCTGGATATGTCACAAGCACAGGGAAACCAGTCAAACACAAGACAGAACTGATGCGATTAGAAGCAGCTATACACAAACCAAACAAGGTAGCAATTGTGAAGTGTAAAGGACATCAAAAGGGAGACACAATAATAATCAGGGGGAATGAAGCTGCAGATGGGGCAGCAAAAAGAGCAGCAGGATACACGGAACCCAACAATATGCTTGTGTTGGACTCCAGTGTACCCTGGGAACCGATTCCCACAGGACAAGAGCTTAGACACATACAGGATCAGGCAAGTCCAGAAGAAAAGTCAGTATGGCTAGCAAAGGGGGCTAGCCCAAACAGTCAGGTGTGGACGTCACAAGAAGGACAAGTAGTTTTACAAATGTCACTAGCAGAAGCGGTCTTAGAAGAAACACACTCAGTGGCACACGTAGGAAGAAAACAGACACTGGAAAATCTAAAACAATGGTGGCACCCATACATGTCAGCAGATTTGTAACACTCAGAATGTAGCAAAAGCATTTAAATTAGCTCCAGGAAGGTTTCCATTGCCAGATTCTCATGGACATGAGATTCAAATGGATTACACAGATATGATTGACCCCATTAGGAGATATAGATATCTCCTGGTCGTTGTAGATCGATTCTCGGGGTGGGTAGAGGCACTCCCCACTCTGAGAGAAGATGTAAAATCAGTCTGTAAGTTTCTGATTAATTGTTGGATTCCGAACCATGGGTTTCCTAGGAAAATTCTTTTTCAGATAACGGGAGTCAATTCACGAGCAAAACACTGCAGTGGGTGGAGCAGTTGTTGGGGCTGCGCCATAGCTATGGTTGTGTGTATCATCCTGCCTCACAAGGTCAGGTGGAGAGGATGAATCAAACTTTGAAAACCAAATTAGCAAAAATCAAACTGGCCACGGGCATGAATTGGCTTGAGGCCCTTCCAATTGCTTTAATTAGTGTCTGTAGTTCAGTAAATAGAACTATAGGATTTACTCCTTTTGAATTAGTGAGAGGCATGCCATTTCCGGGCCCCAACAATGCACTTGCGTCCCCACAGAAACCACGTCAAGCAGAGTACCGACAGCTATATGAAGAACTAAAAGCTGTTTGTAAAGATTTCTCTATACAGGTGCAGGAAAGGAGAGAAGGAGAAGAAACGGAGGAGAAGGATCCAGAAGTGACAGTCTCACCCTGGGTCCTCCTGAAGGTCATCAAGCGGAAGTGGTACGAACCTCGCTGGACAGGACCCTACCAGGTGACAGAGAGAACCAGTTGTGCAGTCCGGCTGAAGGGTAAAGGCTTATAGTGTTACCACCTCACACAGTGCAGAGCCGCACCGACACCTAACATCAAACATTCACTGAAGGAAAACAACACCTCAGAAGAGGCTGATCAAGCAGCCTCAACCAACATAGGGGCAGAATAATCCCCTGAGGCAGGGGCACGACAAGGAAAGTCTATCCTTGCCCCCAGCGCAGATCCCTACCAACGGATGAAGAATACACTTTAACACATACACATATAGGGCTCATTGTAATCTCTTAGTCCAGAGAGTGAGTGGTAGGACAGAGGTGTCCACTCCCAACAGGAGCGGTGTAATTGCCCGCTACCACCACAATCTGCCATCACGCTCTACCTAAGTCACTCGCCAAGCCGGGGGTGACCTAGGCAGACCAATCTAACATTAATTGCTTACCATTTATTTAAATGTATTGACCTGTCAGTTGGACAGGTCAAAAGGGGGAATTGTTGTGACAAATAATTTTATTACTTTGTGTTAGTGGACAAATATCCTTAAATGATTAGTTAAAATTAAGCATTTATAATTGTGTGAAATCCTGTACCCTATATGCATGTATATGAATGACTAACCAGCATTTACATTATGAATTACTTACACATGTAGTTAAACATTTTTGCTTGATCCTGCACTACTAACTCATATGATAATTACTCCTAAAGACATATTATAAGCTAACGTCACTATATGGCAGGATAACTTGATATTTACACACAGTTTTAATTCTTAACGTCTAACCTTGAACAGATGTGCACTCCAGAATTGTAACACACTGACATCATAGTGTTGGGCATGGAGGCGCTGATCTGTAGCTTCTGTTTGTGGCCTTGAAGTGTCTATTTCTGACTCCCTAAATTTTAGTCTCTTGGGAAAAAGTGCTGAGAAGAGAGGCCCATTGTCAGCCTGGCCAGATAATGAATGTCTTCAGGGTCACAACAGACACCTGAATATTGCACGTGAAGAGCTGAGTACTAACACGTGAAATTATGCATATTAATATACGCTAATCAGCCAGAAACGCCTCACCACAGGCTATACGTCATCTGGGGTATAACTTGGAGTCAGATCATGGGAGGTCAGAGTTTTTACTTGGGAGGGGTATCACACTGTTCTCAATGTGTTAATTCTCCTGGATCCAGTATTTGGGTAAATAAATACTTTGATTTGCTTCGAACTTCACTCGACTGGTGTCTGCGACTCTCTCGTAACGGACACGCCTCCCCCGAAGAGGGAGGGTGTATTTTGGACCTTTTTGTTATTTTCTCATGAAATCGAAACATGAAATCGATAACATGAAATCGAAAGAGCAGTGTCTGCACATTCAGAGAGTGTTTGAACTGTATTTCTGTGCTGTGTTATCGCTAAAATATTAATAGAAACATTCCGCATTGTTGTATTTGATGTGCCGGTGTGTTCTTTGACCCCAGAAAGTTAAATGATAAGAATAATAGGTGAAAATAAAGGGTAAATGGAATAAAGGTTTTTTGTAGGTCCCTTCCCATTTCCACTTTACTTTCTCCCATTTTTCAAGGGTTTATAGTTTCTATGATTTGGATTTTTACTACAGATGCCCAACAACATTAAAAAAAAAAAAAAAGAAATACGGGTGTACTACGAATAAGGAATATAATTAAGTATAATTACTTAAATTCAGTTTTTTTTGGTTGTAGTCAGTGTAGAGAGCTTTAACATGGCACTCTATATCATGAGGTCATTTACCCTCAAACTTTAAACTTTAAAATGTTTGTGGCCACAGGTAGAAAGTACGTCTCTCTCCAAACCACAACACCATAGCGTTGGTGCTAAAACCACAGTTACCATGCCAACACACACTCCAATAACATCCACTGCTTTTAGTAGTCATGTGAATTAATTAGACACACTCCACTGAGTGCTGGGGAAATAATGTCACAACTTCAGTCACTGGCCACTTTATCAGAAACATTAACTCACCACTCACTGAGCAACACCACTGAGCAACTGATGTTGAATGTTTGGATATATCGTGGACTGTGGTGTTGTCAGTGAGAGTTGTACTGGAAGAGTTTGAGTGTGGGTCATGACCTTTGGGAAGTAAAAAGAGAGAGGGTGAGAGAGAGAGATACTCAGAGCTATTTTTCAGAATAACACTGAGAGCCCACTCTCCAGTCACACCTCCACCTGATGCCCAGTGTATGGCTGACACTCTGAAGCTGAATATTTCACAGAGCAAGATGCAGTTTGTTTGGTCTGAGATGGTCAAACTCTAGTGAACAGTGGGCTATTATACACAGGGATCATGGAATAGTGATGAGACCCACTTGAGTGGTGGGTTAACAATAGATATACATGGATACACATTAAAGATCAGATGAACCAAGAGCACATACCTTTAGGAGGATCAGACTGAGATGAAGGAGGGCTTGTGGTGGTGATGTTATTACTGTTGGTGGTATTACTGTCATCTGAACAATGACACAAAAGAAAAGTAAACTCACTCTCAGACACTTTAATAACTTTGAACTCTGTCCCATTTACTAACAAACAAACAAACAACAAATAAATAAATAATAAGAAACTTACTGTTTAATTTAATATGCACACCTGCATTACACGTCCCAGTCTAACACTGGCTCATCAGAATTTCTACTGAAATGAAGGGGGATCACTGAGAGTTTGTCCTCTCTTTGCCGCAGTGCTTTAGATCCTGGTCAATATGCTTTGAAGAGATATTCATATATTTATCACATTTAACCAGTTTTTCCTCCATATGTTCAACTGTTAATTCCAACTATGGGATAGGACTCTCCTGATCCCTCAATGCCAAAGAGGTGTTAAAAGAGTGATGAGCAAATCTTCCTCGGAGACCACCTCTTACTTAAATGCTGCTAATATTATGTACTTGGAGGAGAGCACAGGCCTCATACAGAATCATATTTTACAGTCCAGGTTACAGCTATGGCATCACCAGGAATCAAACTCACTATCCCCCAGTGATAAAGTTAGATTTCTTGTTTCTCCAATCAGGAACAAATATTTCTGATATATGTAAAAAAATATACTTCCACATGTGTGTGCTAAAATGTGGGCACCCCATGTTTGTTGATTTTCTAAATGAATAAAGTTCACATTTTCTAAAGGAAAGTGTGTGAGGTTCAAATACACAATGTGTTAATTGTGCTGAATTTAAAGTAATGCTGATGACTCACCCAGCCGAACCTGTAACTGAATCTCACTGTAGCTATCACTCAAAGTTCCCTGTACCGCACACCAGTACTTTACTGCATCCTCTGTTCTCAGGTCAGTGATGGTGATGTTGAAGACTCTGTTCACTGTGTCGTCTTTCAGAGAGAATCTCTGATCTTTAGATGATTTAGAGTCAACAGGAATGTCTTTAATCTTCCAGACAGAACATTCCCCTCTGCAGAAATACTTTGTGTTGGATTCATATCCAGACTCATAGGGACAGTGAATCTGAACTGAGTGTCCTCTGAGTCCAGTTACAGTTCTAACAGCATTGATTCCAGCTGTAAAACACAACCCACAACAATAAATATGAGCTAAACACTGAGTGCAACATCCAACCCCCCACAGCTCATCTTCATGTGGAGGTTTAACTGGAGCAACTCCTAGAGGAAGAGCTAAGCCCACAGTTACTTCCCACCACCACACACCATTGTAACCACTCCCAGTATCACCTGAACAAAAGATACAAACAAAAAATATCTTAATTCCAGACTCTACTATAAGCTGTATCTAGAATGCCCCTTCAAAAAAATTTAATAAATAAATAAATAATGAGTAAAATAAATCCCAGTGGCATGTCCTCTGGAAGAAGTAGACCTCTTCAACATTTTTGGGAACCCCTGATTTAAATTAAGTGATATATATATATTTCCATGCATATTGACATGCCACTTTTTCTGATTCTTATTTAACTGTTAAAGATAAACAACGTAAGAATGTTTTTTTTTTTTTTTTTGTCTCCTGGGCTCCCCCTACCTGTTGCTGAGTGTACGTGTACAGTACTGTCATGAAATCCAGTCACACACTCTCTCTCTCTCTCTCTCTCTCTCTCTCTCTCTCTCTCTGCAGTGTTTGCTTAATGTGTGAATGTTGAGCTGGGGGAAGGTGTGTAATCCACTAAAATGATGTTGACTACATGATAAAAGCTATACATTGCTTCTTTTATACATTCTTCATTTAAAAGCAAACACTAGGGGCAGTGAACACACACACAACTGGAGTAGGGGGCTGCCAACCACCTTGGCGCCATGAGAGCAGTTTGGGGGTTAGGGGCCTTGCTCAAGGGCACTTCAGCCATGAACTAATTTTTCCTTGCTGGTTCAATTCCTCTGGCCTCATGTTTGCTTCTCTAACCTCAAGGCCACGGCTGCCCCCAGAAGAAACCAAGACAAATCAGAACAAGCTTTTCTCCTGATAAGAGTTAATAGATAAGATTAATAGTCTTAGATCAGGGTTTACTTAGGGTGACCAGACGTCCTCTTACCCGGACATGTCCTCTTTTTTAGAATTCAAAAAAGGTCCAGGCGGAATTTCACAAACGTCTGGGATTTTGTTTTTCTGGAGTTTACATAGAATTTCGAGAAGCGTTTCGTTCACAAACTAGTCCCGCCCTCCCCTACTCCGATTGGTTCGCTTGAGTGAGAAGGGGGCGTGATGAAGTAGACTAAAATCTTCTGATTGGACGGTCTGACTGTTGAGCTACCGTTATTGGTCGATAACCTTCTCTGTAAACATTTAATTGGTCAGTCTGCACGTCAGTAATCCTTGTTTACGTCAGGCAAAGCTCATGTACCCACCTTCATATGGAGCAGCTATGCCGAAACGTAAATATCAGTTCTCGGATGAATTAAAAAAGAAATTCCAATGTTTTCCCCAGTGTAATAAAGGTGTAAAGGACCTAAAAGCACACATATGTTCAGCTAAGCATACAACGGAAGCGGGAGTGTGTCCTTTTTTTCACCATCTCAGATCTGGTCACCCTAGTTTACTGTAGACTTCAGAGAGAATGGATCATTAACTCAGGGCTCTGTGTCTGGATCATGAAGCAGCAAACATTCACTCTTCTCTAACAGAGGAGCTCCCACACATTAAACACACTGTGTTATCTCTCCAGATGGAGCAGGGACCCGGGAGCACAACAGAAGACACATCACACGCAGAAGCATTGGAGCTTCTCTCTGGATGGGACACTTTCATAGACAGCTCCCCCTGGTGGTGACTGAGCAACATGAGTGCATCTGTCCTCCGTTACTTCTGCAAAACACAGAAACCAATAAAGAATAACACACGGGCCACAGTGTGGGAAAAGGTTGCTCTACCTTGTGCTGTCATTCTGGGAATTGATGGTTGTGGCTGTGTTCATGATCATGTTTCAGACACGTTTCACTTTTTTGTCTATGCTTTAAAAACAGCTGGGGGTTCAGGGGTCTTATAACTAAAAATATAAAGAATTGTATAGATTGTACTGAAAAAACTCCATACTCCATCAAGTGAACAGTTCTCTGCTTTACAGCGTTCACTTAAACTAGTACTGCCCTCTTGTGGCTTTGTCGGGAAACAACCAGAAGCAAAATATTACATTCCTTGCCCTTTAGGTTTAAATAATACTTTTTACAATATTTTACTTTAAACTATGGGCAGACCTCACACTACAGTGACATCACACTTTATACAAGTGGTAATTAATTAAAATTCATTAAGATCCAGTTAGAGACAATTTTCTCAAGCTAAGGTCCGGTAAATAATGCATAGCCTGCATATGATCAGTGCCATATCCTGCACATTGTAGTAGCCTGGTAGGGATAGCAATATTGTATGTAGTTAACAACTGAATTTCAAATCAATATTTCAACAAGATTTATAAATAATTATAAATAACAAATACTCTAAATAAAATGTCATTTTCCCATTTCAAGTCAAATTTACAAATAAAACCATAATTAAAAAAAAAAAAAGAACAATTGCGTTTTTTTAAAATAAAGTCCATAATTACTTGTAGTTGACCATAACCAGAAATGTGATTAGCTTTTTAGTCTGAAGGATGGAACAGAATCCTAAAAAAGTGCTCCAAAACAGCTTTTATCACATCCCTTTGGCTATTTTGCTGGGCCCAGGACAGCAGTGCCCTGCCCTGTGTGTATCATTTGAGTCACAGCACTCATTATAATGCACAGGTATGATTGGCTGAGTAGCCTCATGTGTGATATGCAGAAACACATGCAAAACTGTAAGATGCGCTAAAATGGAGCTGTAATGGCTAGAAGAATCACACCATTTAAAACAAACACTCTGTTCAAAAGTAAACAGCTCTTAATAGTTACAGGTCCAGGTTCGTAAAGGCCCCACCAACTATCTCTCTCTCTCTGCAGGAAGAAGACGAGCATGTGGGAGGGTCAACCAGGAAGTAGGAGGGGCATACACTGTAAGTACGTGTATACAAGGAAGTGGGAGGTTAGGTTTAGGTTGTACCTCCTACTTGGAGGTCCCTCCTGCCTACAGAGACACTTTACTAGAAACACCAACCTCCACTCACTGGACAGTTTACTGGAAACCATATCCCCCACTCAGTGAACATTTTCTGAATAATGTGATGAAGTTTTAAACACAGCTGGTCAATTTTGTTTTTCCAGATGTGTGTTAGAAACTGGACAATTCCCAGCTTGGGTAAAATCATCTTACTAATAATAAATAAATAAATTAATTCATTATCTGTAACCGCTTATCCAATTCAGGGTCGCAGTGGGTCCAGAGCCTACCTGGAGTCTTTGGGCGCAAGGCGGGAATACACCCTGGAGGGGGCGCCAGTCCTTCACAGGGCAACACAGACACACACACACACTTTTTGAGTCGCCAATCCACCTGCAACGTGTGTTTTTGGACTGTGGGAGGAAACCGGAGCACCTGGAGGAAACCCACACGGACACGGGGAAAACACACCAACTCCTCACAGACAGTCACCCGGAGCGGGAATCGAACCCACAACCTCCAGGCCCCTGCTGCGCCACCGTGCCGCCCACAAGCTCAGGCTATGATATGATTATCATAGGGTAAAACAATACAATAATAATAATAATAATAATAAAGCAGTACAAGATTACAGATTAAAACACGATAAGAATTACAGTAAGAAAATGGCAAGACAAAACACAACTATGATAAAATAACAAAGCAGTGAGACAGTGAGACTACGGATTAGGAAAAGCAGTCTGAAAAGGAAAAGTTTTTAAATGTTTTATGAAGGGGATAATGATGGGCAGACATGGGGATGAAATGGAACAGAGAGCCAATGAGCATCAGCAGAACAGAGCAAATGTGAAGGTGAAGGAGAGTCCCTAGGCATGACTCCTAAAACTGCACTTACTTATGGGTGTGATTTGACGGGGGAGTTCTTCTGGGATGATGATATTATTGGGGTCAACTGAACAATGAATAAGAAGAAATACATACTCACTCTCCGACATGATCATCTCACTGACCTCTGCCCTGTTTACAGAACCAATGCACTCCCTGTCTCTTTTATTCAGTACACTTACACCACATGTCTGTTTATTAACAGACAACCTCTGAGACAACCACTTGTCTGGCAATATATCACGGTCACAGCTGTGTCACTGGAGCTGAACACACTTGGAGAAGAACACTAATTGCCCTCATCTGTTATATCAGCAAACAGACGTCCATTGTGCTGAGTGATGAGGAAACAATCAGGCTACATATGATCTTGGGAAATGCTGGCCATGGTTGTGGCGTAAACAGGTGTCAAACAGTATTTCCCAATTATAAATCTAATGATCACATTGTTGATCCAATTTAGAGCTCATTTACATATATTTCTGTAATTTTCATTTACATATCTGCATATTTTAGTGCACAGTTTGTGTTTATTGTGCTGAGATTAATATAGAATTTATACATTACTTAGAAAATCAATAAAACTATTTAGATTGGGGCCAAAACATGACAGTATTCCTAAAGTTGTAAAATCAGACTCATTACTCACCCAGTGTCACCAGTAACTGAATCTCAGTGTAGTCATCTCGTAATGGTAAAGCTCTCCCTATCGCACACCAGTACTTTCCTACATCCTCTGTTCTCAGGTCAGTGATGGTGATGATGAAGATTCTGTTCACTGTGTTGTCTTTCAGAGAGAATCTCTGATCTTTAGTTGATCCAGAGTCAACAGGAATGTCTTTAGTACTCCAGGGTAAAGTAGAACATTCCCCTCTGCAGAGATACTTTGTGTAGGATTCATATCCAGACTCATAGGGACAGTGAATCTGAACTGAGTGTCCTCTGAGTCCAGTTATGGTTCTAACAGCATTGACTCCAGCTGTAAAACACAATCCACAACAATAAACATGAGCCAAACACTGAGTGCAACATCCAACCCCCCAAAAGCTTATTTACTCTGTTACATTAATCTGTACAACCCAACCACACCCAGCAACACCTTTATTGTATTAACAATAAAGATGAACTGAAATGAAAAGTATGAACAGTAAAGGAACAGTGATAGATTAGTGAAATGCAGTGTCCACTCACTGTCCCCTCTGTTAGATCACTCCTACAAAGTTCACTTTGTATTTTGTCCTGACCTTTGGAAAACAGGGAAAAGAGTTAACAATGTATGCAGAGCTGAAACTGTTGATCTACACGGTGCTACTGTCTGATCAGGTGAGCTGAAAGAATGGACCAAGCGTCCACATGCTGGACGTTGTGTGTTTATGTCCTAATTAATGTTTTGCATTTTGTCCTTTCTGCTGATCTCACTGTTCATGATGTTGTGAGTATTTTAACCACTAGCGTTTCCTCTGACACTTCTCTCTTTAACACTTCTCTCTCTCTTAATACTTACCCTGTATAGCATCATTAGCTGGCATCAGCTCAAAGATGTGAGAAATGGAAATAAAACACATTTTTAGCTGCAGCAGTTAAACTCTTGAACTACTGAAACTCTGCTCTGTATTTTTTGGTCAGACTGGAGACCACTTTTACACTTGTGTTTTATTTGTAGCTACCAGCATTTACTGCTCTATCTAACAGCATCTTAATGCAAGGTTATTTTAGACTTCTTTGTGCTCCAAAATATTTAGGTCACATTTGGCAAAAATGATAGCAATGTTAGTAAATGGCTTTAAAGAGAACATCTACGATCGTGGGGAAATTTTGTAACACTTTCTGTAATGCAGTTATGTGTCTCCTGAATTTGGAAACATTTCCACATTCAGTAATCCAAAACAGCAAATACAAGGCAATATTACTCACCCATGGAGCAACATCCTCATCTTGGTTCATGCTTCTCAAACTTTGGAGGTCTATTCATTGTATATAATCCTCTAGATGACAGAAAGTGAGAGCCTAACATACTTGACTGATACTGTTTGATTTTATTTTTACTGATTTACTGACACTGGGACTTTAGAAACATATGACAGCAAACTAAGAGTAGAGTAGGGTAGCAAATGGTAACTTCACTACCAACTTCATTGGGAAACATCTTCTGAATTTTATAAAAAAATATTTTTGTGTGTGTTTTTGTTACTGTTGTGAATGTCACCTTAATTAGAGCCTTAAAAGGTATTTTTACAGCTTCAGAAAGACTGTGAAGCTCCACTGACCTGTAATTGGGACCACAGAGCCCACTGACCACTCATCTGAAGAATGACAGACCTCACTTGCCTCAGTTAAAAGGAGTGTTTATGACTGGGAAAAAAAAACTGTTTCCATTCAAAGGATATTTTCCTAGGGGAGCCAGTGTTTATCGCTACACTTCGGCTGGTACTATAGACCATGCAGTTTGCTGTCATCACCAGTGGTTTGTGTCCTGCTGAAAACCCCAGAACAGGCCAAATTAGCCTATGTTGTAGCCCAAGCTGTAAATCTTTGTTACGCACAGCCCTGTTTCAAAACATAAATTCTGTTATCACACTTATCCTTTGGCATTTGGTGCATGCGATAGGTTTTTTAGCTTTTTCCCGGGTGTACCTCCTTGAAATGAATTTTTGCAACATGGGATGTCTGCAAACCTTTGCTGTTTCAGATTATTATTAAATGCAGAGCAAAAGTCCTAAAAAACTAAACAGTTTGAGGCACAAATGAGTTTCTGTGGTAGTTCAAACAGCGAATAAAAACTTACAGACATGTTAAACAACCTATAAAGTGTGTTGTGGGTGAGGGCACGCTGTTTGTTTTTGTTTGGTCATTTTGTTTGATTCTTTTTTTTTTGTAAAGATTCTGTGTGTGGTGGGTTTTCCTCATCTGCTGCTGTCTGCTCAGATCTGACCTGGTGTGTTTATGCAAAGGTCTGGTTTCTCACATGCTGCCTGACATTTAGTGATTTGCTATCTCAAATGCTAATGAATCATCATGCTGACCAGAGGAGCACATATTTGTTGCTACTGTTTGGCTGGGACTGTAGACCAGGGGATTTGCTGTCATCCCCAGTGGCTTGTGTCCTGCAGTCGCTGTTGCTAATGATGACAAGGGATCTGTTAACACTGGTGGGTAGCCGTTTATTCACATTGGCTCTAGTGCCTGCTGATTGGCTGGGAACCACTTTCTCATGCCTTCTCTTGTATTTGTGTATTGCTGTGTTCATTTTTGTTTGTGATGTGATCATTTTTTGTGTTTTGTAAGTGCTCTAGGTTTTTAAAAGTGCTATATTAATAAAGTCCCGCGACCCTAAATTGGATAAGCGGTTACAGATAATGGATGGATGGATGGATGGATGGATATTAATAAAGTGGCAGTGCTTTACTTCTGCAAGACTTGGATGACTTGACCTTATTGATGGACCATGAATTCTGCTCTTTATCAAAATCCTGAAGTAGAATGTACACCCATTAGTTCTTAACCTAAAACCTATGTTTAGAGAAAATCTTCATCTTCAGTCAATAGAATGATAATTTAAAAACTCCATATTATCTTACACTGATTGACAAAAATAATGCAGCAAGAAGGAGTCGCTATAATACAAAAGTGTGACTGTAATTATCATATAAGTGAATAAAATCTTAAAGCAAATGTATAAGTGTACTGGGGATATTATTACTGGGGTTTTCTATACAAATGCAAGGAGACTTCAGTACTGGTTTGTACCACCTCTAGCCTGGATACAAGAAGAAATACGGTTGAACATGTAGGTGTACAATTTCTGTACAGCATTCTGTGACATATGCTCAATTGGTGATCAATCTGGGGACTGAGGCCAAGGAAGTGTTGCAATCTGGTGGAGACATTCCTGGGAAACCCTTGCTGTTTGTGGGTGAGCATTATCCCGCTGAAAAATGCCTGTTACAAACCCTGCCATGAGAGAAAACACGTGGCTGCAGGATGTCCTGCACATATCGCTGAGCTGTTACTGTCTCTTGTATCACTACTAGTTGTGACTAAATGTCATATGCAATTATTTCCCAGATTCTCACACCAGCAGTTGGGCCAGTTTGTCACTTCACAACAAAAGCAGGATTGAAGCACTCACCATGAGGCAAACATACTCGTAACTCAACAGTCTATGGTCATCAGATCATAAAAAGGACCTGGATGTGTCCCAGTTCATAACAGTCCAGATTTTTTGTTCAATTACACCACTGTTCCCAACACCTCCAGGCAGCTTGGTCAGAACAGTGTATATGGGGGCAACTCGTCAAAATGACCATCCTGTTTTTCTCAGTCCAGTTATGTGCCTCCTCTCAAAGTGTCCATTGGGCAAAATGTCTTGGACTATGTCATAGAGTTGTCTAGCTATCAACAGCTATCTCACAAAGAGGTAACCTACAGAAATTGTAGCTTCGGGGAGTGTTATAGGACACCCTCTTGTGAAATGAAAATGGAAGTGGAATGGGGCAAGTACTTTTAAACAGCACTATAAATACAAAATGAGACCAGGTTACGCTAAATAAGTATTGCCTATTGAGGAAATAAAATATGAAAACTATGAAAACTCACACGTTTGCAAATTATTGTCCCACTCTAGATCATATGCCAGAAAATCACATGGTGGTTAGTATGACAGTATTGTTGTACATAAACTTAAGTTCCTGTAAAAAGAGTTTGCATAAGCTCCAATATATGGTAACTGTATTTTGTTGGAGTGTGGTGGGCTATGACACAGCCCAGAAGAAAAAAAAATATGATTGTAATTTGTTCTTTGTCCACTGATTCTCAAGAAAATACCTTCATTAGTTAATTAAGATATCAACAGTCATAATCATTCATTCATTCATAGTCTGTAAATGCTTATTCAGTTCAGGGTTGCAGTGGGTCCAGAGCCTACCCAGAATCACTGGCTGCAAGGCAAGAACACATCCTGGAGTGGGTCCTTCACAGGGCAACACACACTCACACATTCACACCTATGGATAAAAGTATGTTGCAGTGATCTGTGGCATGCAAAAGTCATGCTTTTGCCTGAATAATACACTCACACTATGTTTACATGCTTCAGTATTGTGAGATGGAAATTTTAGTCTAAATTTTAAAGTGTTCTCATGTTACTGGATGACACATATTAAGGACTTTTATTATAGGAGGGGGAGGAGGAGAGTGTTAGCCAAGAGGTTGTTTTGGGCTGCTCTCTTATGTGCTGTCTATTTTTTATTTTCTTGGGATTTTGCCCATTAAAAAGTTGGTAAGTCCATCGCTTCTTCAGTCTTTCTGTAAGATTACTCCACTGGCACGTATACGTACATCGCCTATGCTTCACAATGTTATTACCTGAAGGAAAGTATGGGGATCCACCCTGAAATGAAGAGACCTGTCTAAGGTACCACAGTGAGAGCTGGAAATCTGTGATATTTAAAAGTGGTGTTCATGGTTGAAGATGTTCTATTCCTACTCCGTAGGTGTGTAATATTGACTTATTTTTGCTGTTTCAGATGCATTATTTAAGGTTGACTGCATAAACGTGAACACAGAACAAAAGTGCAACAAAACCAAATTAAAGTTAAAAATTAATTTCTGTGGTGATTAAAACAGTGAATAAAAACTTACAGACAACTTAAACCTCAACCTCCAATAAGCTAGTCAGTTTGTTACTCAAACATGCTGTTACAGATTTTGCACAATTTATATAGATCATTACAATTGAAGCTGAAGTCATGTTTTAAAGTAGAGTTAGGTTAAAAGTATAATAGGGTTAGAGTTTAGGTAGTTGTTCTTATGGAATTGTTAATGGTCAGGCTCCACTTAATGAATGGAAGTCTGTGCAATATCCCTATAATACACAGAAACAAGAGTGTTTTTTTTTTGTGTGTGTGTGTGTGTGTGTGTGTGTGTGTGTGTGTGTGTGTGTGTGCGTGTGTGTGTGTGTGTGTGTGTGTGTGTTTGTGTGTGAAACATAGGAACGCCTACATACTAGACTGACTGTATTTCCTCCCCAGATGGAGCTAGGCACTAGGAACACAACTGAAGCCACATCAGATGCAGAAGCATTGTAGCTTCTCCCTGGAACGTTTATTTTCATAGCGAGCTCCCCCTGGTGGTGACCAATCAATGTCAGTGCATCTGTCCTCCACTGAGTCTGCAAAACACACAGCCAAAAATACATGTGAACATACACTAAGCGGAGATGAAAGAGGAACACATGATCCACAGCGTCAGAACAGAGTGCTGTACCTGTTGATGTCTTCTTGGAATTTAATTCTTGGTTGTTTGGGGTTGTTGTGATTAGGGTTGGAGTTGCCTTTGTGGTTGTGGTTGGAATTACTGTTGTAGTTCTTGTGGTTGGAGTTGATTTTGTGGTTGGAGTACTTGTGGTTGGGGTTGGATTTGTTGGAGTTGTTGTTGTTGGGGTTGGATTGGTTGGAGTTGTTGTTGGGGTTGGAGTTATTGTTGGATAGGGTTGTCAAGGTTGAGGTAGTCTGTGGGGTTGTGGTTGATGTTTCTGCTGGTCGTTCTTGTTCTGCTGATGTAGAAGAACAATTAACAGCTGAACTATTTGGATCGTAATCATTGGGTGCAAGCAGGAACACACCCTGGAGGGGGAGCCTTTGCAGGGCAAAAAATGTATGATAATGTAAAAAAAAGATAATCAGTTTTCTGATTTAAAAATAGAAAATGGCACAGAAATACTAACAGGAAAATACTCCATCATTTCTGGTTGTCAGTGGGATGAAGCACATTCACTTTTCCTGCTGCTCTCTCTCTGTTCAGAGCTACTGCTCAGACAACTCTGGAATAACACTCTGAAATCATTTAAGACATGGCACCAAAAACACACCACAGTTTCTGCCACCATGTCACATGATTATGGGGAAGTAAGAGGGTTTTCTTTTAAGAG